>NC_139256.1:3948982-5204230 GCF_977018435.1 Lepisma saccharinum
AACCAGTTTCCATTGTACTGCTTTTCAAAAAATATTTATATTTCACATCTAAAAGATTTGAACATCAATATTATTATATGCTTACTAACAGTGGCGTACTCAAGGGGGGGGGGTTACGGGGTTTAACCCCCCCCCCTTGAGCTTGTGAAATATTATGAAAAATGCTGTCGGAAAAAAATAAAATGGCCAATTTTTCAGTCCAAGATCTGGGACGACGACTTCAAAAATGGTAATCGGGATTCACTTTAAAAGAGGTTTCGCATTTACACATTTTGATTTTTTAAAGTTCTTAACAGATTTTTATTTGAAAATTCTGATTTTCTCAAAATTTCGGTAGGGGCTGGAACACCATCGACCGCCCCTCTACGTAAGCCAGTGTTCAACAAACATGTATTTTTTTGTGTGTGAACAATGAGAATTAACTAAATAAAGTTCTTGGTACGTTGTAAGAGGCTAATCTATAGACAAAGGCTAGGCGGACAAGAATACAGTCACCAGTTCGCCTTCCCATTGTATTGTTTACCGCAGCACGTTTGAATGTCTCTCTTTAAAATGTGTCACCTTCTTGACTAGACAATTATTCAAACGACAATAAGCTTAACTATTGTAAAATGTTTTGTTGGTAAGAACAGGGAGACAATCCAGATGTAAATTATCGGGGACATTTATGCAGGGAAGAAGCCGGAAAAATTCCAACCAATTTCGGGAATCGAATCCGGATCTCCCGCGTGATTGTCAGACGCTCTACCGACCAGATCACCGCAGCTTCTTGGATGAGTTCCATACTTTGATTATTTCAATTTATTTTAATATATTTTCTTGTATTTATGGATCTTCTTCACCCTTGAAATGTCTCACCTCGTTGACCAGACAATTATTTTGTAACAAAGAAACAAAAAAATGCTACCAGGATTTGATAAAAATCTAATGACTAGAAAGTGATATTGTTCTAATGTTTTCATAAATACTATATTTATGTAGATCTCTATTACTTAATAGTAGTAGTAGTGGTATTAGTAGTATTATTAGTATTAATTTAGCTAATTAATTAATTGATTATTATTATGTAATTAAAGTATAATAAAACGATGGTAATGTGAATTTGGAAAAAAGTTTTAGAAATAACACCCCCCTTGATGAAATCCTGCATACGCTACTGCATACTAGTGATGATCTGAAAGGATCTAGCAACATTGGGGGCTACAAGAAAAAAATAGAAAGAACATGACATCGATATTTTTGAAGGCACCTTATGTAGGAATTATGGTAGAAAGCATGAATTCACAGTACTAAAGACATAAATCAAATAGAAGCAGTTATGGCATCACATAAAATGTGATGTATTGCTGTAGTTGAGAGTTACTTCTTACATAAAGTGCATTTGTTTCAATGCAAATGACTCTATATTACAAGATTCCAAACTAGTTTGAAAAAAAAAGGTAAAGTGTTCCCCTGTGCTTAGCACCATGCCATGAAGGCGTATAGGGGGTGTGGGGCTAATGCCAAACTAGTTTGAAACACCCCTAAATTTTTGAAAATTTTGTATAGCCCTAGAGAGAATTTCCAAGAAATTTTGATTATTTCAACAAATTCTGACCAGTAAGTCTTGAAGCTTTTCTGGTGAAAAGATTCTCTCTGGCTATTGACCAGGTGAGTTGCTTAAATGATTACGAGCTTTCGAGAGCTAATGTCACTCATCTTGAGGGTACCCTGAACTGGTTGATAGCCCGAGAAAATATTTTCAAATTTCTAACCACTAAGTGATCAGCGAGGTCTGGAAGTAATGAATGCAAGATTCCAATTTGTTGGATATTTGTTTCGGCAAACTTTATGCCCCTGTATCTTCTAAACCAAATGTCTATAAGATTATTAAACAGTATTTTTGTAAGGACCACATGAGGAACAAATGTAGCAAATTTCAAGAAATTCTGATGATGATTTAAATGGTTGTATGATTTGACATGGAATTCCCTGCTGTAAGAAAAATGTTGCCACTCTGAATTTTTAACAGATAAAACAATATTCCAGTTCCTTAGATATACGGAGTGTTTCATAAATAATTGAAGGGTTAGAAAAAATTATTGCAAGTAAACTATAGAAGTTACGTTAATAAAACCAGTCCAGAACGATCGAGGAACGTGCACAGTCTGTATGTGTATGTTTTGTTAAGCTGAGTGTTCACATCCCTGATGCTAGGACACACTCAAATCACCTGCATTGTGAAATGTTTTGGTCCCCAAGATCACGGAACCTTACGTCGTGCAACATCCTTTTGTGGGGTTTCATCAAAGACCGGGTATTCGTCTCGCTGATGCAGCGTGATATATCGCAACCCTAAGATGGTGTATCATTGTTGATGTGAGTGGGGCAAGAACTAGACTCGTGCCGATCTGTGCTGTGTCACTCATGGTGCATACTGTTCGTTCTGGACTGGTTTCATTAACGTAAGTTTAATACTTTACTTGCAATAAATTTTTCTAACCCCTCAATTATTTATGAAAAACCTGGTACTTCATTGGGATTTGGTGATTAAATGAAATATTTTTTTTAAATCCCTGAAATTTCCAATTTTCCAAGAAAATAAAACATGCCAATAATATGAGCATGGGACAATATCGGAAAATAAAGCACGATTACAAACAAATAGTAACAATTACCAAGCATAAACAACTGAAACTTATTACTGATAAAATAACTGTGGAAGTACTGTTTTGTGTATAGCTCTGCGCATTTTGTCAGCAGCTGCATTTCTATCCCTCAGTGGCTTACATGCCTGAAGGATACAAATACCAGTGAGATAGGTTGGAATTTTGAATTCTGTTGTGTGCTGCTTGTTTTATTTGTTTCCTACGTGCTCTATGCAGCACATGGGGTAAGAAGGTATTTAAGTAGAAATTACACAAGCTAATTCTTTTTTTTTTTTATTATTCCACCACATGATTTAAAAAAAAAAAACAATGTTCTGAACAGTTCATTAATACACTGAAATGCAAGAAGTCCTTACAAAATATTCACAGCACAAATGCAATAATATTGCTACGTCCCTCTCCACCAAAGATATCGTTGAACCTGATTTCATTGATCTCGGCTCACCATGATTGGATGCGCTTGGCACTGTGTTCAAATAATATGTTCTCTGTGTTTCCCTAGTTCGGTTTCGGTTTGCAAACATTCTTTTGCACTGATGACACACACACACACACACATCTGAAATACGTATGCACAAATATACAATGTACACTTTACACAAATACACTTTGGCAGCAATTTCACAGTTTGGTTGGTTTCACAGTCTTGAAGAGTACGGGCGATCTCACTTGGCTCTTTTCCTGGCAAGTCTCGCAGATGAAGTTCACGAGTTTCTCTATCTCGTTACTTCCGCTGCTACAACACCCTGCAACAGAAACGAGAAAGCATTGGAGCTGAACAAATACGGAATACATTGCTTCACATGCAGCTCTTGCAATTTTAATAAATAAACATGGTATCTCCATGATAATTGTTACAGAGTAAAAAGTAAAGTAAAGTGTTCCCCTGTGCTTAGCACAACACCATGAAGGCGTATAGGGGGTGTGGGGGTAACGCCCCACACTCCCAGCGTCGAATAACATTGGTACCTGGGGGTAAAAGCAGTTAAGGGCATGATGCTGATCATATCACTCACGACCGGATCAAGAATTGTTACAGAGTAGGAGTCATAACTCTGTTTGGATTGGATCGATTTGGTTTATTTTACTTCATTTTTCTGCCATTTTTCATTTTTGGCTAATCATGAAGATGAAGGATGATATGATGAAATTAGTGAAGAGACACTCACCAGCAATGGTCCGAGACTTGAGTCCTGACATGGGTACGAATGTGGCCTCATCACTTTCATGTAATCAAATTCATCCTCCTAATTTTCATTAGCTTTAAGGCTCGGCTGGACCATTGTCCGTTGCCAGGACAGTTTTTTTTCAAAATGTCCTCCTTTCTACAAAAAAACACTATATTGCAAAATCTGAAAAATCACGTCTGCTTAGCATTCCTACTAGAGCAGCTGTGCTTGAACTTTCCTAGACCGCAGACCCCCTAGAATTAACTCAAAAGTTTAAAGCCTGGAATGTGCATCATTAAAGAATAAATGCTCGTTGTCTTAGTATTTTTCCGAACCTTCGTGGAATGCTGGGAGGGTTTTGCGGCCCGCCCGCGGACCACACTTGAAGAACTGCTATACTAGAGTATTCACGTGAATCTTCATGTAATTTGCTTTCGCTGTAGCTGTATATTATCAATAGTTTAATAGATACGTAGCCTTGAAACTAATGAAAACAGCAACAGTGAAAAGTAAACCACAAGAAGATTCACGTGAATGCTCTAGTAGGAATGCTAAGCAGACGTGATTTTTCACATTTTCCAATATCATAGTGTTTTTTTTAGAAGGGAGAGGAAAATTTTAAAAAAGCTGTTCTGACCAGCTGGCCAAAAGTCCAGCTGGGTCTTAAGGCTTAAATATAACATAGTACATCAAATCGAATGTTTAAATCCAAGGGAAGTGAATAACTATGTCACATGCTCTTAGGATTTAACTCTTGGGAGTTCTACTGGGTACACCTAGTACATCTATAGGTTTCTGCATGTTAGGCACTGCCTACTCAAAGAAAACATTTAATTATTTAACTAGCCACCTTTCAATTCTAATGTAAAAATTAATACATATTTTCCATCATGTCACAGTTCTACTAATACAGGATGGCACATATTGTATCTACCAATTTTAGTTAGCAATCCTGCCAGAACGAACTTGTGGCATACCTACAAACATGAAGGATCGGGAGTCAGGCTATTAGTATACCATGGAGTGTTGGATTGTGCAGATTGCGGCAGTGGAAGCCTTCGTCCAAATAGGCACCAGGCACTGAGGTGGAACAATGAAGGCCACCATGCACCTTATCCAGAGACACACGGCATTCTGAGGTGGATTAGACAGTGCAGAGCCACGGGTAATGTTGTCAACCATCAATTCCTGTAAGATTGGCGCTATTCCACAGGACATGTTAAGACACACATCATTAAAGCCTTCCCGCATTGCCTCGGAACAGTGCATCCAAGCAGAAGGACATTTAGAGGACGTTATTTTCACGGTGCACTGATGTCTCCATTGTCCATATTATACACTGTATTAAATGCCAGTGTGCATATTTTTATTTCATGACCATGTAAAGTTACCACAAGAACTCACTGTCTTCCCGTTATCATTTGAAGTTGGTAGATACAATATGTGCCACCCTGTATATCTTATAATAAAAAAAAAATATTGATGTGAGTGAGGTTACCTGCATGAATCCATCTGTCGCAAGCACTGCAGTTCACCATCTCCTCCTCCTCCGGTTTGTGATAACACCTCCAGCACATCTGACAGTACTTGCCCTTACGCCACAATCTGAGAAAAAGAACCCCCTCAAACAGCAAACTCATGCAAAAAACCACAATGGAAGGCAATAATAGACAAGTACATACTGTGGAATCGTTGCAACCACATTGTTGGGCAAATTTGCAGTCTTGAAAAACTGTGAATCTTCTTACATAATGAGCAAAGACCATAAAATGATCATACGTAATCACACAAAATTTTAATTGCCAGAAATACAGAATTTACAACTCCAAAATAATGAGGACTCCTGTCTTTGGGGCCTCTAGAATTCTGAGGTTGGCCCAATCGGAGGATAATTTAGGAGCAACCTTAGGGCTCGGCTGAGGGAAGGGGGGGCAAGTGAATATCAGAGGTTAAGTTTCAATGTCTTACTTGATATGTATTGACTAATGATTAAGAAAGATTTTTCTGAAATTTGTATAGTGCAAATAATACATAATTATAGTAAGATTTAGTAATATATTACTCCAGATAACTATCTACCAAACACCTATAAAATGCAAGAAGGTTACCAATTGTATAATGCATTTCTACTTTCCCTGAAGAATTTAATACATAAATTCTACACTAACTGCCAGTAGTATGCAGTATATCAAACAAATGTATAATTGGTCAACAACTTTTTCTTGTTTGTCCTATTCTTTTGTTCAAAAATCTACTTTTACTGCACTGCTGATTTTTCCAGAGTAAATTTTCATGACTTTTAACACAAAAAGTAAATTCCCTGACTTTTCCAGAAAAAGTAAATTTCCTGCCTTTTCCAGAAAAAGTAAATTTCCTGACTTCCAGAAAAAAGTAAATTTCCTGACTTTTCCAGAAAATGTAAATTTCCTGATTTTTTCAAAAAATGTAACTTTCTCAACTTTTCCAAAAATGTAAATTTCCTGACTTTTCCAAAAAATGTAAATTTCCTGACTTTTCCAAAAAATGTAACTTTCTCGACTTCTCCAAAAAATGTAACTTTCTCGATTTCTCCAAAAAATGTAACTTTCTCGACTTCTCCAAAAAATGTAACTTTCTCGACTTCTCCAAAAAATGTAACTTTCTCGACTTCTCCAAAAATGTAACTTTCTCGACTTCTCCAAAAATGTAACTTTCTCGACTTCTCCAAAAAATGTAAATTTCCTGACTTCCAAAAAATGTAACTTTCTTGACCTCCAAAAAAAGTAAATTTCCCGACTTTTCCAGACTGGTAGACAGACATCCCCTGAGAAACATACATAAACACTTTATAAAACTGAATAGCCAACTTTCTAGCAAAACACAAACAGTATAGAAAACAATGTGATTGCAAATTTTCCATGCTACCAGAATTAATGCATCCCCAAGGACAGACATCATCACATTAAAATAGTGTAAGTTAATTTCTGTAAGCATATTATTGTTATTATTGGGGAATAGTTACATTTGATTTAAGGTATAAGCTGAACAAATACCTGTTAACCAATCCCATATTAGCAAGTTGCCCTTACACTAACAGGTTACACAAAGACAGGTTTACGCTAATTCAAACGTCACAATGAAATCCCTCAACAACCCTACTTCAACTGATACAAACACTTACTTGGAACATGGTACGCATAATGTCTGTGCATACACTCTGGTTCCTTTGTCGCCCTTTTTGTACTGAAAGAGAAATAAGTGACATTAGCAGTAGCCACTTACTATTACTGATGTTAAATACACTCAACATTCCATTGGCTACATTTTTTTTCTCACAAAAGTTGTTCATGCATTTTTATGAAAAGTCAAGAAAATTTTATGCAAAATTCATATTCTGAAAAATAATAAATATGGTGAATTTATATTTGTATTTGAAGTAAGTCTCAAAGCTTTCCTGGCGAAGAATGAATTCCAAGCTTTCGAGAGCTAATGTCACACTCATCTTCAAGGTAGAAGTGAGAAGATTTTCTACCCTGAAGATGAGTGACGTTAGCTCTCAAAAGCTTGCATTTTTTTTTTCACAACGCCCAAAAGAATCTTATCATTGTATTAATATTTTTATTATTTAGCTTCACTTTTCTGCTACTTTTCACTAATCGCAAACATGAAAATGAGTGATTATTAGATAAATTGATGAAGGGGCACTCACTAAACACCCATACACAGGACAAGAACTGAGACTAGGAACTTCAATGGAGAGATCAAAGTTTGGTCACTGAACCGGTATTGCAAATTGCAATCAAAACAAAAAAAATATAAACTTTACTGACCAACTCAAAAAACTGACAAATTACAGACAACCAAAAGTTAATTATTTTGGGCTGATGGAGGTTTCTTGTGCAAGATCAAAAATTACCAATAAAAATAAGATGGAGATAGTGCTTCTATTTTGCTAGCATCTTTTCACGTTGGTTTTCTGATATTCTTTACTTGATCATCATGAGGAGGATGAATGATGATGAGATGAAACTGATGAATGACACTTGTGCCCAAATCAGGACTCAAATATCAAAAAATCTTTGATGGCAATCTTGAGAGTTTACCACAAACATTTTGATTATTTTGTTTATAATTTTGTAATACAGAGAAGCACCAGTTCAACAGAAATACAGTAGAACCTAGATTTTAGGTTTCTCAGATCAAGCTGGAAAAACTTAAAATGCGGGAATGTAAAATCGATGTACATTCTCGTACACACTGCAACAGCTGACTAGGCACCTACCTCGTGTTGCCACTGGGCATTCTGATCGCCTTCTGACCCTCCTGGCTGTTTGCTGCCACAAGATCCACACACAGCACACTCCTGACAGTGCCACCTGCCACTCGGCACACGGCGCAAACCTACACAGTAGATGTGATACCTACAATACACAAACAAAAGCACTTTAAATATAAATGATGCTATACGTATTCATTTCATATTGTATTATCTCTGTCTGCGTTACTTTTGCAATGAATGAAAATAAGAAGATATTTCCTATGCTAAAAAGTTTTGTCACTCAAAACTTATAATGTTTCTGTACATGTATGTAATACATATCTATCTGTGTGTGTTAGAGAGAGAAAAGGGGGAGGGGAGTGAGTGTGTGTGTGTGTGTGTGTGTGTGTGTGTAAACGTGCCCACATGCATGTGCGGGAAAGATATTGGGCATCTACAGAATGCTAAATGTTGGAGCAAAGCACGGTTTCTAGATTGGGCATGTTTTATGGCATTTCCTGGATGCAGAGTTGAGTAGCAGGAAGCAACAGCCGAGAAGAATTGACAATCGTCTCACGATGCATGCTCTTCACACTGTACATCAAACTTGACTGAACAGCCAGATAAGTTAACAAAGACATCTATTTACATTAATATATATAAGTAACTACGAACAATGTAGTCCGTAGGGCGTTTGACTGCCAACTGGGAGATGAGGGTTTGATTCTCAGGGTGGATGATTTAAGGTAAAAAAAAAATTTGGGCTTGTCCCCATATAAAGTGGCCCTAGTGCTCACCCACCTCAAATCAATGGGTACCTGGGGGCAACCCTGGAAGAGGGGGGGGGGGTAAAGGTGGCCAAAGCATGGTGCTGATCACATCACCTCCTATATGGCAAAGATTGAGAATGTGTGGGGTCCTACATCCCCATTCCCTAAATATGCCTTCATGGCACAGTGGTATATACATGGGGAACTTTACCTTTTACCTTTACGTGAGCCCTGTTTGCCATCTTGCTACTAGGATAGCAAGTGGAATTCTTGCATCCTGAAGTAGCAATTGCTACTCGAAATACCAGATAGCAAGTAGCCATGCTATCTCAAGTGTTCCCCAACACTGAAAGTTCCTGGAGGTGCATATTGTGTTTCTCTGAAGAAAAGAATCTGCTACTTCACCACTTCCATATGAATCTGAAGAGGTCATTCGTATATATCCACATTCCATAAAATAAATTTGTAATAGAGCCATGTTAACATGCATTAATTAGGGAAGAAAAAAAATTAGGTTCCTCGTGAAATGTTTGTCATTTTATTTTTATAAAAGTTCACCCTTCCATCCTCCACAGTGATCCTGGCACTATGAATGTCTTCTCGGAAAAAGCCTACAGTTGTTTTCTGTCATCCTCCCAAACTCAGAAATATCTTGGTCCAAAACAGGCCTACCCAAACCCTCTCGTTTATAGATGCAACAGACCGAGTGGGTTACCGATGGGGATAATCCACCATATATTTTCTGGTGTTGCTCCACCAAATCTGAAAACGTTCTGTGAACGTACAGGTGGTTTGGTAAGACTGGTTGCATGGTACACCATGCAGAAAAGCTTTTCATTGTGATGCCCTCCGCAATCTGTGAAAGTCTTGTTAGTGCCGTGTGGCAACACCCTGTTTGTGTGCATGTGTGTGTCAAATTTGATGCATACATATGTAAGTTTGTAAAATTATATACCAAAATTCCAACTGAGAGTATTCTCTAGTAGAACACAATGAGAATAAAAACAGAATTAGGAAAAATCAATTCCACATACACAAAATTACAAGAAAAAAACAGCTTCAGCAACTTTAACACGTACATATTATTCAACACCTACTACTACTTCTGTTCATGATAGTGATTAAAAATAGTACATGCATTACATTAGCAACACACTGACAAAAATGCCACAAAATTACACTATGTGCATCAAAGTTTAATTAACTCTGTACATGTCATACAAGAAAAAAACACACTCAGTCAACCGAGGCAAGAAAGAACTACCTTAAAGTCACGACAACAACCTTAAAAAAACCTAGCCCCTCCTGGGAAAAAAACTAGCAAACTTCAGGAGCTAACCTACTAACAACAGTACTACTGAAGATAGCTATGAAGGCAATAGTCAACGTAAAACAATTGAAAATAAGGCCAACACATTCACACACATGTAAACACACGAAGACTGAACTGTCTTACCCCCTATCACACATGTCACAGAAAAGCATCTTGTCTTCGTCAGCCGGTTCCTTGCACTCAATGCACGTCTTGCAGTCAGTACACTGCCAGTCATACAACTTGATATGAGGGACCATGTCAAGCGTCAAGTCCAAACAGCTTGGATGACCTGTCAAAACACAACATTCTGCTGGTTGAGGGAAACTATCATTACTTTTCAAGGGAAATGTTTAGTATGAGTAACTGCAAACCTTATAATTTATATTTACAAGGGATTGCCAGAAAAGTTTTGACTTCAATTTATTCAATCCATTTCTATTCATACAAAGCTGTTGCTTACAAATGCTCACATTCTTTATACATTGTAATGAATGTGCAGTGGAACCTCGATTTTACATTTTTCAAGGTGAAAGGTGAAAAACTTAAAACGTGGGACAATGTACTGAGAAAATTTTATAAATTGGATCCAGCACTGCAGAGAATGTTGTTCGGAGCTCACTGCAGTCATTCCTGTAAACATTCAGCTAGTGTAAATCGCCAACTTGCCGAACAGAAGCATCTTTCTGTGGGAAACTTCGAACACAATCTTTCATGGATAATAAATGTACAGCAGGAAAAAATATAAAATCCAGGAATGTTCGAGTTTAATTCAATGCTAAGTCCACTTAACATTGAATCGAGACTGGACCTACAATGTGCCATCGATGGGTGTAGAACCCTGGACCCCTTGATTACTATGCCATCGGGGAGGCACCAGAATCCTGGACTGAAAAATCTCTGTTCCACTGTAGCAGTGTGCATTACATCACATTCTGAAACTGCATGTTGAACATGTAAAGAGATGCAGCCACAAAGTTTTTCACATCTTGTACCATGTAGATGTATCTCAAAACTTTTCTAACTTCCATTTTACCATTAACAAAAAAGACAATCTTTCATAATTCACACCTTAATAAACATAAATGGGAAATAATTACATAATACAAATAAATTTAATAAAACAGATCCTTAAACGTAAATGCCTCCTGCCATTATATATTACTATACTCAATGCACAATACAATTATTTGCTACAGTACTTTTAATCTTTAGATACTTACCAGTTCACAAATATATCAACCGGTCTATATGGCACTTTTGTGCTAACAGTCTGAGGTTCTCAAGTGTACACTGATGTACAACGAAGTTCTTAGAAAGAAACTACTGTATTTACTCATGTATAATGCACACTTCTTTCCAAAACCTTCCCCACAAAAAACTGTGATGCATATTATTCACAGATTAATTCAGACAGCCAACATTACAACCATGCATGTTTTCACTATGTCGCTGCATATAACACGTATATATCAACAGGTCCAAATACAAATTACCAGGTTAGATTTCATTAGTAATAATATTTTAAAAAACACTATAAAAATGAAATGGCCATTTCCCATGATTTTTCACGTATCATGGTCCACATAGAAACAGGTGACTCATTGAATAGGTATGATGTCATTCGTTCTTGATCAGAATAGCAACAGCTTTATGACCTACAACTTAGAAAGCCATTTCTTGAACCTGAATTGAAGGAGATATAATTGTTGTTATGTTTCCCCATCAAAAAACAGGGTGTGCATTATACATGCATAAAGGCGCCTCCCCCATGGCGCAGTGGTAGCATCATTGCCTTGTAATCAAGGGGTCCCGGATTCGATACCCGGTGGAGGCACAAGTGGTTCGGATCCCACTTTAAACTGTAGGTCCAGTCCCGATTAGCCTTACTGTGCATAAAGTGGACTTAAAAAACACCAACTCATGCATAAATATGGTATTTACTGTAGATAGCTACAGTTGGTTGCATTTTCTTAAAAGCCTCATGTTCTTGTCAGAAGAGAAATTTTGCTACGAGAGAAATTTTATATTTTGCACAATTATTTACAATTGGAGGGCTTCAGTGGCTTCCATAATAAACCAATGTGAATAAAAAAAAACTCTAAAATGTAGTATTCTTAGGGTAAGACAACCATGTGAAGTTGTGTTGATAATACCTCACAGTTCACCCCCAAAAAGTTTAATTGTATTATCCAATACAATTTTCAAAATTTTAAAAAGTCTAGTAAAGTGCCCTAGTCTAGCAGTAGGCTAGGTACTTTTTTCTATTTTGTACTGTGTATAGATATATATATATATATATAGGTTCCACTGTTGGAAAGTTTTTCTTGCCAATTGCTAAATAGTGGACAAAAAAAATTGTGGGAATTTTTATATTCTTTTGTATTTTTAAAAATATTACAATAAAAGGGTAAACATTTCTCTCAAAACACAACACTTATGATATGAAAACTTCAAACTGAAACCTTGTATCCCAGATCATCTTGCACAATTAGAAATAACTATTTACCATGAGATCCACACTGACCACACTGTATGAGAACTTCTGGTTGTCCCTGTTTGTTATGATTAGGACCACCACTGCAAGATTTACAGGTGATGCTTGGTGTTTCCTCTGGTTCGGCTGCAGGAACTGGCTTGGATTCCTCTGAATCCTGAGATGCCTCGCTGGAAGAACTACTGCAAAGAGAAAGAAAAAGTTCTCACATTATTCTTTTTTCAAATACTACAGCAACAACAGTGAAAAATAAGGATGGGCCAATACCGATGTCTATGTACAGGGTGAGCACAAAAACAGTTCTTGATTTCCAACAGATATAGAATGTAACTTTATTGGAATATTCTTACACAATGCTGGCTACAGTTGCATCGTAGTTTCAAGTGGTATTGGTTGGTATCAAGTACACTCGATGTGCAACCCACCCGTTACTCGATCACGCCGGATATGTTACAGAGAGTCTGGTCCGAGCTAGATTATTGTACGTTTGCAGCTTGTAAGGGTGAAAACACAAACGTTTGCTTAAGGTTTTGTTTACCATGCTTTGATGGGCGTGTAACTTTCGGCTAGCTCTGCACGATGTGGGGCTGCACAAAAATGATTCTCCAACTAGCTCCGAGACTGATGGTCAGCCTGAATGTCCCGTTCTCTGATGGCAGATTCATCCTTTCTCACTGAAATTATTGTAACACTTCAAAATCCACTTGTTAGTAGGTGGATCCACATTATACTTGTGTTTGAAAGCATGATACATAGTTACAACACTATCTGTTTTAGCAAATTCCAACATGCACCAGCTACGTTGCTGTGGGGTGAGGACCATCATGGATTTCACTGCCCTCCGGCGGTGGATGTAGTGAACAAAGATTGTGCGGGAGAGAATTTTTTTTTTTGAATTACCATATTATAAACATATTACAATAATTACTTACGTGAAATTTTGAAATTTCGTATTTCCACGTTGCACAATTTAATGGTTATATCCTATTAATTTTGAAGACTCTCGGTCTTCATTCACTAAGGGTACGACATCTGGAGAGGAGATGGTACCACGTCGCTACTTTGTTTGTTCCCTGCCACTGCCCGGGAACAAACAAAGCAGTGACACAGTACCATCTCCGCTCCAGATGCAGTACCTTTAGTGAATGAAGTAATTTTAAACCACGTTTACCGCATCCATCATGAATATTACAATAAGTTTTAATTTTATGATTATTTGAAATTAACGACTGTTTTTGTACTCAGGATGTAATGCTGTTTAGTCATGAATAAATACTGATAATGGACAATCCCACCACATTTGGCTTTCACTACTTGAGCAGACGACACACCACCCACAACTTCCAATGTGGGTGGTGACAGTGTGCTCACTAGTGTTGGGCAATATATCGTCCAGACGATAAATTGTGATTTTGAAAAAATATCATCCAGGCAATATCAACTAGATGATACATGGTCACAATATTTTGGCAATACATACATATCGTGTAAGCAATATATCATCACAATATTTGGCAATATATATCATGTTGGCGATATATCATCATGATATTTGGCAATATATATCATGTTGGGGATATATCATGGGGATATATCATGGAGACGATATATCGCCGATATCAAGATATGGAAAAAATATTATATTGAATCGTTTGGTTTGAGTTGCTGTTTTAAGTGCACTTTATGCACAGTATGGCTAATCGGGACTGGACCTACAGTTTAAAGTGGGATCCAAACCACTTGTGCCTCCACCGGGTATCGAACCCAGGACCTCTTGATTACAAGGCAAAGACACTACCACTGTACCATGGGGGAGGCCCTTATATTGTATCATCGGTGATGATATAACGTGATATCAAATTTCCGATATTGCCCATCCCTAGTGGTCAGTGAAATTAATCAAATAAAATAAATAAGTACGTGGATACGTTCGCACTTTTTTTGTGTGCATATTATACCCTGTATGGTTTTAGAAAGAACATGAGTTCAGCCAATACGCGGCCTGTGCTATTGCGCTGTAGCCAAACTAACCACTAGTGGAAGGGAAACACAGAGAATTCACTGTGTCCAATATTCAACTATTATTTTTATAATGCATACACAGTATATATATATGTGTGTGTGCATATATGAGTGCAATGAAATAATAGTGAATAGTTGTACACAGGATTATAATACCATATCACTGCAGCATATAAGAATTCAAACTAACTCAGATTTGCTATGATAAAGCCAACGACAATGAAGGCTCATTGTGTATATTGAGACGAAATTAACACCACGTGGTGGCAACGAAAAAAACAAAGCGAAGGAAAATGAAAAGGTGGTTGTCTGTGTATGTTGAGACCTGATGTTGTCCAGTGTTTCTTCAAGAAACTATAAGTCGTAGGTGACAGAAATTTATGGGACTTGGGCAGTCAGGTTCAAAATGTCTTGCCCCATCTTATGATAAACTTTAAACTATGTTTAGTGCACCGCAGTTTCCTAACTGTACTCATAAAAATAACAAAATTGCAGAATGTTTCAGTAACTTAGTCTATTTACAGACAAACAAAAATACCGGTAATTTTACTGATAAAGAGTACGAAATTATCTGTTAAATCCGTAATAGATAACACACAACAAATTTTCTGAATAGAAGGTAAATTAGACCTCAATACTTATAATTGAGTTTCAATTCTTGTTTTAAGTCCACTTTATGCACAGATAGGCTAATGAGAACTAGACCTAAAGTTTTAAAGTGGGTTGCAAATCACTGTGCAATGTTGTTCCATGTATCGAACCCAGGACCCCTTGGATTACAAGTGATGATGTTACCAATCAAAATTTATAAATGACACTTCCGAATAATACAGGATGCATAACATTTTTCTTACATATCCTCCAAAACCCCCGCCCCGGAGAGTGAGAAGGAAGGGAAATTGATATTTTTTTGCATCAGCACACACTGGACAATTTCAAGCTTACCTGCTACTTTCTGAAGAACTTGACTCATCAGAATCTGAATCGCTAATATCAGAGCCTGGGTCCTCCAAGTTCTTGGAGCGTACTGGCCCATATAATACTGTGTTGAGGGGGAAGTACTTCAGCTCTGCTGGAGTGTATCTGAAAAGACAATGTATTACAAGTTCAGTTTCATCATCATCATCGTTTCTTGCATGTTGGAAAGGAATTTACAACATAAAATTTGACTACATCTAAACAGGCAACAGAAACATGTAAGTTATAGAATTCAGAAGAAATTCAAGAAGTGATATCTGACAAGGTAGATATATGTGAGCATGCTTTGAACAAAAGTTATCTGATTAAAAAATAAACACAAAAAATTCAAAAATCAACAAGATAGAAAAAAAAAGTTACAGAAGCTCAATCGCAATATTTAGCAAACATTTAACAAATATTAACAAAGATGTCAAAGAAGAATGACTAAAGCTCATTAAAAACAACGATTTTCCCGAATTTAGCAGATTTTTATAAAATTCCTAGGATTTCCAAAAATGAAGTCTAGTTTTAAAATTAAGTGGTTACCACTGGAGACAATGTCTGAAACTAACACCATATCTAGTGATAAAGCCAACACATCTAAGTCTTTTTAACAAATCTAAAACC
Organism: Lepisma saccharinum; assembly: GCF_977018435.1. Taxonomy (NCBI): domain Eukaryota; kingdom Metazoa; phylum Arthropoda; class Insecta; order Zygentoma; family Lepismatidae; genus Lepisma; species Lepisma saccharinum. Next base: position 3,965,225 of record NC_139256.1, read on the forward strand.
TACAATGCTAGGCAGTGGTGGCGATTGGGCCCCAAAACCAGGGGGGCAAAGACAGTACATTTGCCTTCGTAGATAAAATTTATCATAGTGCGGGGCAAAAGTGGCAAAAACGTGGGGGGGGGCAACTGCCCCCCCATCGCTGCCACTGATGCTAGGATTTCAAATGTGATTTCAGTATTCAATAATGTATATGTCTTTGTATAAGCTTACATGGGTTTGTATGATACTCTTACAATACAGATAGATTGAGGAACAACAGTCACATAATTCATGGTAGGTAAAGTTCCATATTCTGTGTTGTTGTTGATTGATTAATTTTGAAAGGCCACTGCCTTCATTAACACAGGTTGCAACATGTAGAATGGAGATGATAGCACGTCACTGCTTTGTTTGCTCCTGGATGGTAATAGTTCTGCTTTCCACCGTCTGGTGACACTGGTGGATGGTTAAGTCATCTGTTGTGCTCTCAGTTGGTAGTAGTTCTAGTTTTTGTCATCTGGCAGCACTGGTGGTTATTTATTGCTAGGTAGGGTGGTTGAGTCATCTGCTGTGCCTTGCTGCTCAGTGCGGTGTGATCAGAGTTCCTTAAGTTGGTGGGTAGAGGTTGCGCAGTGGGTGTGCATTTTTCTTTTTGTTTGGAGTATTTCAAAGTACAAGGTGCCAGATGGGGTGTGTTTTTTCTGGAAGAATGTAAGGGTTTCTCTGATAATATTCCCTGTGAGGGAGCCTGTTGGGTAAAATAAGGAGGTGGCAGAGATGGCATGGGCTGGGGTGTTGTTCAAGGTAAAGGTATGGCAAAGGTTCACTTTATTGTGTCACGCATGCCATGAAGGCATATGGGTTATGTGGAGGTATAGGGCTTCACATATTCTTGATCTCTGCCATAGTTCCCCCCAGGTACCCATTTACACAAGGCTGGGTGGGTCTCAGAGCCACGCAGAAACAGATCACCTAACAGATCCTAAAAGAAATTAGGTCTTAACTGATACTGATAAGATGTAGGAATAGTACAAGAAAACAACTTAATCTTCCACAAATACAATAATTCCATGTTAATTTTGTGAAAAATTGCTTTATTCCCCTTTCAATTTCAGTGCCTCTCTTCCAGCCATTCACAGAAGGCTGTTGATTGACATTCAATAATTGTGTAAGAAGAGAATTGAACCGTGTTTCATGCAACGAATTTACAACTTACCTTTTGTAAAAATCTGTATATTGTCCTGGAATGAGAGCTATTGGATAATGACCAACTTTCGCTATTTCCCTCGTCATTTTCTGAGTTCTTGCTTTTGGATAATGAATAGCGAAGTTCTGTAGGTCAAAGCAGCATCGTCTTTCATCCTTCCTCTCTTTGTTGAAGCCGAAGTTCCAAGCAGCTGCTGACCTTATTGCCTTCTCTTTATACTCCACCATCTTATTCTTCTCCACTGGAATCACTACAATACAAATGGTATTGATAGTCTCACATATTTATGGTGAATAAAAGATCAACATTTTGGTACAAAAACTAGACATATTTTGATATGAAAAGTGATGCATAAAATAGCATTTTGGTGTTAAAACTGTGAATAAAAACCTAAAATTTATTTAAAAACTATACTTGTTACACAAAATTAACATTTCACTTCTGTACATTTATATAGTTATCAGAGTATTAAGTTTATTCCTGTCAAAAGAAGTCCATTTTTGCTTCTCAAATATTTACAACGGAATAAAATTTCAGTGATTTGCATAACTCTCAGAAAAATTCAGACCTCGGAAGGTGTTGCGTCGGTAAATAAACTGTAAATTTCATGTTGAAGAGTTTATTTCACATTTTGAAGTTCATTTCACATCATTTCGTGACAAAATATGATAGCAAAATGCACATCACCCCTTTCAAAAACATGAACAATTTAAACTACAATGCGTTATTTCACATTTTGTAATTTCGTCAAGAACGAAATATGCATGCCCCTAGTGATAGATGTCCCCGACTCCATTTTGGGTTCAAAAGCAGTATATAAGGAGACAATTCTGTGATATAATGTAAATAAAATCTAATACTTGATGTAAAAACTACACTTAGGGCACAAAATTAATGTTTTTATTCTAACAACACATTCCAAACCATCACATGTGAGAAATCGAAGGAAGTACAAACATTAAAAATCCTCAGGCTTTCTGGTGTCTTAACGGTACATAAAATGTATGCAGAAAATCTGTGCTTAAAATGAATGTTGGCTGGAGGGCTCCAAATAACTCATACAGCATCAAAGGAATTGGTCCTTAAATTGGAAAACCAATTAAATTTGCAATGCAGATACAGTCAAACCCCGATTTTACATTTTTCAGGGGCCCGTAAATAAAAAAAAAACATAAAATGCGGGAAAGCATAAGGGAGGGGTGAAAGTCAAGTGTCAGTAAGAAATTACTACACAATCTACTTTTTATGGGGTATATTGTATCAAAAATTATTTAACAACAGGAAGGAAGTATGATAATCAAGTTCTAAGGTCAAAAGCAAGACGTGCTGTTAAAATCAATGACGGATTAGCGGGAACCAGTTTCAAGGGTAGGGACGGTGGATGACTGCTTCTAACTGCCACCTATTAGGTTCAGTTTACACATCTGATCGTGTGAGATCTCCATTCACTCTGTAAACTGGTAATTAGTTGCTATTTTTAGAAGTCCTGGGTAACTGAAAGGAGGTGATGATTTATAGCTGGACACCAAGCATCTTTATATACTGTAATCAAAGTGTCCTGAAGACATGCAGAATGATTCAGATTCCACTTTGAGCTGCATATGTATCCAGTCCCGATCAGCCCAACAGCATGAAGTGAACAAAACAAGCTTTGTCACCCTTACACATTTTTAGATGTCGCAATAAATTATCAGAGATGCGTGCAGGATTTTCGAAAGGGGGAATGGGGTTACGTATACTTTTTATAGTAGTCAGCCCCCACTTTGCCATCTTTTACTGCCTTTGGCATCCTCTTTCTTTTTTTTTAGTAATACTGGCCAGAGGGGGACTCATCACCCCCTTTGGGCACGCCACCGATTGTTATTTATATCCATGTTAATTGACGATTTATTATTAGATTTAGAAGTCTTGCAGAAGGCAAACACCCCTTCCACCAATAGTTTCCCCATAAATAACATGTTCATTTTTTTTTCCGTCAACGTTTAATATTGCGTGATTTATTTTCAGCACGTGAGTTGTTCCGAAGTTCCAAAGAACAGCGGCGATTATATTATTCTTAGCATCATCTGCATTTCCATCCTGCACTGCTCGGTGTGCTCAAGATGTTTATCAGAAGGCAGCACAAGAAAAAAAAATTGCTATTATTTTTCTAACTCCTCGCTTTGTGTCTGGTACTCGTGTTTCCTAATCGTCAAAACAAAATAACCTTCGGAGAGGAGATTCAAAACAATACCGTTTTTCTTCCCTTTGGATGAGTCATAGCTCTGGAGCCAGGAGACAAAACATTTGGCGCCGGTTGCCAGCTGCCCCTTGCTCGCAGAAGGGAGGGGAAGGGGGGGAGTGGAACAGGTAGTTGAGCCGAGCAACGCTGAACAAGTCTTATCAGAAGTGTGCTTATTCCCGGCCAAGTTGCAAGAAGAAAGCAGGAAGGAGGGGGAGAAGGATCACTGCTTGAAGTTCTCCAATGTTGTCATGTCAATGCTTCAGACATATGAGCAAGATTTCCGATGCGGGGCATTAAAAATGAGAAAGGGGCTGAATCCTTCAATTACTGCATAGCTCTGCACAGTGCCCGAGTAATGAGCTCATGTGTTGGGCATCTTTTTTTTCACTTGCAGTACGCTATGTTTGTTGAATGCGCGTTGAACAGCAACTGCATAATTTTAGACGCCAGAGGGAAGTATTTTTGCCTTTATGTTAATTGGTTAAGTTGTCACGTGTAAGGGTGCTCACTTCCAAAGGAGCAAGAAAAGTGGGGAAGAAATACTTGGTAGCACTTTTCAATAATTACAAGACTAGTGATTAGGGATTGACGATATCGGAAATATGATATCGCGATATATCGTCACAGACGATACAATACTTATATTTTTCCGTATCGTGATATCGGCGATATATTGTCTCCACGACATATGAGAAAAAGGTGAAGGTAAAGTTTCCCATGCACTTTGCACCATGCTGTGACGCATACGGGATGTGGGAGATGGTGTGATCAGCACCATGCTCCAACCACCTTTACCCCACATATTCTTCGATTTTTGCCAATTTGAAGGTGATATGATCAGAGCCATGCTTGGGCAGGCCCCGTGCTCTTTTGGCCCAAATACGCATTTTAATGACATTTAGATGTGCACTAAATTAGACTGCTCTCAGAAAATATTGCCACACATCTTGTTTATTCACTCATTTTTCATGGCCCCATCACTTTACAACATACGAGTTACACAATCTGCATAGAGAAAACATTATCTGCCTCACGTAGAAGAATCATTAATCCCAACATCCCTCCCCCCACACACAATTGATTTGACACAAATATTGAGTAAAATATTGCCCTATCTGCCCATAGAAAAAAATGATCACGTTAGCTTGTGAGTTTTCAGCTTCATTCTGATAACCAAATGATATAGCGTTCGTTCGTGAAAAAACATCCCATTAAAAATAATTGAACAACATCCAATCATATTGCCTAAGGAATCTAAACGAATTTCCACTTAAGAAAAAGTGCAGTTGTTATCCGGTATGACAAATCCTTAATTTTTCGATTTTCAATGTTGCAAACAAGAAGAAAGGAAAAGTTTTTACAAACAAGTCCCCCTCTTTTCTTCGTTCTCGTCAACTATGAAGAACTCAGTAAATGTGTGGTCAAAGAAGGCAATGGTGATCGAGTCTCGTTGTCAATTTTCCACTTGCATTTTTGTGGAGGGGAAGGGTGAACAAAGACACCTCAGTCACACACATTGTGTCCAAACTCTAAGGGAAGGCAGCATTTAGAGAGAATCGGTTTGGCAACAGTGCGCTTCTTGTCTGAACCCACGGCAGAAGGATCGGCCCATTTCGTCTTCACGGGGAATGCAAGAAGTGCCGTTTTCCCTTCCTGTCTCTCAAGGGAGGTATGACAAATGCAAGTTGTACCCTCCCACCTGACCATGCCTGTTCGCTCCCTCCTATCGCAAGAAAGCCTAATATCTGGAAGTTCAAGGTTGCGTGGTGAATGAAACAGCTGCAAAAGCAAGAAAAAGAGAGGGAGAAGTTGCGTAGTCAACAGAACAGGTTTCTGCCAAATTTTAAGACATCGTCACAGCTCGGTAAAACGTATAGAGTGGGAAACGGAAGTTAGAGTGAACGTAAAATCGAGGTGAACGTCCTATCATTTAACATGGCCTTTGCCAGGGCCTGACTGGATGAACATATTAAGCGGGAAAACGTATAATGCAGGAACGTAAAATCGCGGTTTCACTGTATAGAGAACATCACACATACAATATTAAAACTAAGTTTACTGCACCCACTATAAATTCCATGACGTTTAAAGGCACTTTTGATGAATTTCCAAGACTTTCTCTAGTGTTTCAACTTGTTTCAACTCTGTTTAAATATTAAAGTAGAAATAGGACAGAACTTGCTAGTTGCAAGAAAAGCTACATTAAAACCAATTCGACCTAAGAACAAACCAAGACTTTTCGTCTCAGATGGCAGAGTTTCAAAGTACAACAAGCAGTGTTGCTGCATGACTGTTTTTTGCTCAGTCGTAAATTACACCTTCTGCTATCAACATGTGCCCTTCACTCACAGTTCAGGGAGAAGCAGAGGATCGGAGACTCATTCGTTTGCTACACTCCGGCGACCACTAGCCTTTGCCGCACCTTGGCCTTGTTGGGGATGCCATTCCCACCTGTTTAGCTTTCTGTAAGTTTGACAAAGCAGAATACCTCAAGAATTTCACCTCTGCATGGCAACTCAATGAAGCCAATTGGTTCATGGTTCATATGACCCTCCTTGCCTTTTGATGGAAATAGAAAAAAATAGAATTTGAAGTTGGATCTTTGAGCGATCAGTCTTTAAATATTAATTGTAGTGCTGATTAAATATTGATGCCGATGTATCAGTATTGGCTGATACCAGTGGTGTAGGTATCAGAAAGTACTGGATGGAATTTATTTATCGATACTGGATGATGCTATTCTGACATTTTGGTCTTTTGCAGAGTCCAAATATCCTGTAAATTATCCTGTTTATCCTGTATCGGTATTGTGTGAAAAATTGAATTTTGTGATTACTAGGGGCATGCATATTTCGTTTTTGACGAAAAAACGAAATGTGAAAAAACACATTGTAGTGTTAATATTTCATGTTTTTGAAAGGTGTGAGATGCATTTTGTGACCATGTTTTGTCACGAAATAATGCGAAATGAACTGCAAAAAGCAACATTAACTCTTAAACACGAAATTTAGGGTTTATTCACCGACGCAACACCTTCGGAGGTTTGAATTATCCTGAGAGTTATGCAATTCCTGGAAAATGTATTAATTCTGCTGGAAAATTGATTAATTCTGCTGGAAAATTGATTAATTCTGCTGTTAATATTGGAGAAGCAAAACTGGACTCCTTTACACAGAAATAAACTTAATACTCTGATAACTACATAAATAGAAGTGAAATGTTAATTTTGTGGAATAAGTGTAGTTTTTACATAAAATTTAGGATTATATTCACAATTTTAAAAGCAAAATGTCTTTTTATATACCACTTTTCATCCAATTTTTCACCGCTATAACACCGATATTTTATTTTATTTACCACTTTTGAACCTGAAATCAACTCAGTTTTGTACCGAAATTTTGCTTTTTTATTTACCACAAATATGTGCCTCTAGTGATTACATAACAGGTATTTTAATTCATGATGGATGCGGTAAACGTGGTTTAAGTATTACCTACACGAAGTTTCGTGTTTTCGCGTTGCACAGCATCTGGCACGGTACACTTAGTGAATGAAGGCATTGGTTCGAAGTGTTAAGCAGAAAAAACTATCCAATTATGCAATGCGGAAACACAAATCTTCATGTAGATAAAGCTATTTTAATATTGTTAAATTAAATTTTAAAAATTCCAGGTGTGACAACACAAAAGAAAAATCCAAAAGAAAAACTCTTGTCTTGTTTAATGGGAAGAGACGAAGGTAGATTGGAAATCAGTGTATAATTGCCTATTTTATGATGAGTTTGAATGGTTTTCAAGTTACACTGTAATGAACAAGAGGAAAAGAGGCAACTTGCATAATGATTATTTCATTACCTTTTTGTTTAAGTTCTTTTGCTTGTCTTTCGCGTAGCACCCTCTGGTAATCCTCAAACTTCTCTGGGAAATCAGCAAACATGATATCCAATACTTCATTGCTCAGCAGCACTGTAAGACCTGTAAAGCAGTTGTGATATTACTATGAATATTGTACTTACTCATTTTACACATCCCCCCCCCCCCCACATAAATGAAGATATTATAACAACACCCTTCCTCCAATATTCAGCACTTAAAAAACAAGACAGTGAACTTCAACAATATACTTTGATATTTGTAATACAGTGTTATACCTTATTTAACTGTACCAGTTATAACAAACATGACTACACCAACTTGAAATTTTGGCTGATAGCGATATTTTACCTGGTTTTTTAATCTCCTTCAAGAGTTATAACTAGGGAACGGAACTTTATGTGCTAAAAAACTCAGAAATATTTATTTTTTATGTGTCATAAATGTTGAAAATATGTGATAAAAACAGGAAAATATGTGACAAAAATAAAAACATTTGGTAACAAAAATGCTTACCTCTTAGTGAGCTATTATTTGGAAGAGTTCCAGTGGATCACCATAGTTTTTCCAAATTCTCCATTGTAAATCTGTGACGATTATCTCTAAAAAGCATCTTATATTGTGAGAAAGATCGCTCCACGTCACAAGAAACAATTCTTGCATATTTGAAGCACGAGATGCCACTAACGCTGAAGTTTTCCAAAGCTTCCTCTTCCTCTACTTCACCTTCCAAAACATGTGCAATTTGGCACAAATTTTGAACACCTTGGTTTTTCCCAAAAATTTCTGTACATTTAGACATTAGCACTTGTGAGTTAGATCCAGCGGGGGTAATATTTCCCCCCCCCCCCCAATAGGATCGTAGGCGAGGCGCCAGAAGTTTGCCAGCGAGCGTGTTCAAAGACAAAACAAACCTAACACTCTCGATATGAAAGAGGTGCTGAGAATCAACATTTTTCCTTCGAGGATTTCGAGGTAGCTGAAGTCAATGAGCGATTTTATGTATTTAAAATGAAAATTCGCAAAATATGTATTTACATACGGAAAACTGGAAAATATGTGTTTTTATGTAAAATAAAATTTGCTGTGTTGACATGTAAGGCTATGATCAGAATTTTGACAAAAACGAGCGTCTCTATCTTATCGCAGAAAAAACATTTATTTACCTAAAGTTCCGTTCCCTAGTTATAACCACACAGAGCAGTGGTGTAGCAGCCGCCCCCTCAACCCCGAGCTTTAGGAGCCCTGCTATGTTCTCTTTCTGTGATCCTGAAATTTTATATAATCCCACAAATTCAGAAGTTACTGTCGCTTATTTTTTTTTTTAAAAAAATGGATTTACAAAACAGATAGTTGGTTCCAGAAACATATCATATAAGAACGTCCGCAATAATAAGCAGTGGTCTGTTGTCTCAGCCAGAGGAGCCCAGGGGCAATTTTCCCTCTGCCCTTAGGTCCGGTAGACCCAATTCCACCATGCAGGGTATACATCGTATACAGTGCTCCAATTGGCATTTCATTGATTGACAAATTTTCAGTGAATAAAGTCCAGTTGCTGCTTAATTTTCTACCTCTCAAAACTTGAGTCCCCCTTTATTTCTTAGCAGCAGATTGCAACTGACCTTCGATATTAGGTCACCATCAACAATGTAGAGGTCCAGTTCAACTCCCGTAACTGAAATGATAAGTTTGCTTGAGTATATAACTCACTACTACGTTGAATCTTGGCCTGATATAGCCAGACCATGGGTTTTTGGGCTGAAGGTGCATCCACCTCTAAGTTCAAAAAAGGAGTGTTTACGTACTATCCTTTAAACAATTTCCACAAACAGTATTTTTTTAAAAAATATATGTGTATTATATGTAACCTAAAATGTTTCAAACAAAATAGTTGGGTGTATGAAGCCTCCACCCTCCTTTAAAAAGGATCCTGGCTGTGCCACCACATTGAAGTAAGAAAAAATATTTCTAATTTCTTCATCCAGTAATTTATCAGACATTCAGACCACGCTGATTAGTTTTGACAAACTACTAAACTGATATATAGCCTAAGTCGATGACAAAAATGGGAAGGAAGGGTTAAAAGTAATTCATTTTACAACTTGGGGGGGGAGGGTTGCTAACTATTGTGCGTCCGTCCCACTCTGGCATCATCTCGATGTTTCTTTCTTCCACTGGGGGGGGGGAGGGGCAATATTTTACTTGCAGGGGGGCCTCGGAGAACTGCGCTATGCCACTGACACAGAGTATAGCTAACTAACTCTCTATCCTTCTTAAACCCAAAGGTTTATGGCTGCAGCAAAACAGACTTTCCATCTGTCCCTATCCTGGGAAAGATCAATCCAATCTTTTTCATCCTTCCCGATTTTCTTTAGGTCCATCTCAATGTTATCCCTCCATCATCATCTTGGCCTTCCTGCAGGTCTCTTACCATCAGGTCCTGTAAAGTCTTCTTTCCTCTCCCACTCGTGCCACATAGCAATACGGTATATTGTAACAAGAATAATAATTTTCCTGTAGTTTACGGTTATTACAAGCATAAGAAAACAGTTTTTTCTTTGTGACGTTTCAGGAGAACACACGCTCCTTTCATCAGACATTTATTTTCATTTTGACTAAAGATACAGTTATAACAATGGTTAGTAATTTTTAAACAAAAAGAATCCGTTATATAATGGATGTTGTCAATGTTACATTGTTGTAATATAGCAACTTAACTGTGAAAAAAGCAGTCTATTTTATTGACACAGCCAGGATCCTTTTTAAAGGAGGGTGGAGGCTTCATACACCCAACTATATAGACTGCTTTTTTCACAGTTAAGTTGCTATATTACAACAATGTAACATTGACAACATCCATTATATAACGGATTCTTTTTGTTTAAAAATTACTAACCATTGTTATAACTGTATCTTTAGTCAAAATGAAAATAAATGTCTGATGAAAGGAGCGTGTGTTCTCCTGAAACGTCACAAAGAAAAAACTGTTTTCTTATGCTTGTAATAACCGTAAACTACAGGAAAATAATTCTATCATGCAAGCAATGCGTACATACAAGAAAAACAAGAAGAATAGTTTGGACAAGAGAATAGAAGTTTTATCCTCACACAGTTCATAGCCACTAGCAAGATATGCCAGCTGAGGAATTATATATTTGTGAGGCAGCTGATGCTGGTTTATAAAGAAAAGTTTGAAAATTCTGAAAGGATCTGTGATTGTAATTTTTTTTTATATTTAGTGTCACTTTTCTGCTACTTTTGGCTAATCGTGGTGATGAGCATGCGTGATGATATCGTAACGATCCATAGTATCTTTTAATTATTATGGACAACGAACTCCAACTTCCAGTCATTCAACCATCGTTTTCCAATCAGGAAATATTCAGAAACATCACAGGAATGCAGTGTCAGACAGCACTGAAGCTCTTCCTGGTCATCAGCGGTATAAACATGTAAACGGACGAAATCCAGGAAGAGGCTACAGTCCTGAGTGTGCATTTGTTTAGTAAATTGAATTGCAATAAATATCTGGGAGGCAGAGAGTTCAGGGTCAGTTCGAATTCAGTGATTGAGGAGCAAGTTACGATTGAATAGAGAGAGAGGAGGAGGTTCTAAGGAGAGCGTGTTAACGCGAGTCGCAAGTCAGACTTTACGTACAGTCACAAGCATAACCTCTCCCAGCAGACCTTCAGTTGGAGTACAGAGACAGGTATATACTTACCCATGCTGATCCAGTCTTTAGGGGTGCAAAACTCAAGTGTCATGTGTTGCCATTCAAGTGTGTAAATTTAGTACCTCTAGCACCTTACCACCAAGCTCACCATGAGCTCACCATCAAGGATGAATGATGATTAGTGAGCTACATTCCCAAAAGATCACCCCATACCTAAGGCTATGAGACGATATGATGAAATAGATGAAGAGACACTCACAAAGAACACCCAGGCTAGGATTCGAACCTTGGACCCCTGGTGAAATAGCATGCTGCAATGGAGGTCGGCAGATTCCGAAAAGGGATCAGAAGAGGAGGAATCAATGAATGGCTCTGAGAAACAAGAGGTTTGAAATGCCAATCCGGAAGAGTATAGAGCAGTCTTGTTCCAGACAATAAACAACATGAGCATTTCTCAATTACAGCATGGCAAGTCTATACATGAACATCCACTACTTACCCGTAGCCAGACTGGCCTGTTAATATTAGCATGGTTAAGGGCTTGTAAAATAAATGGGCTGACAGTCAACAAAACAAACAAAACAATGTTGCTGATTACTGTCTCCCCAATCTCCATACATCCCAAAGATATCACATTAAGTTTCAAAGACAAAACCTGAACAATATACAGTGGACCCTCGATTTTAAGTTTTTCAGGTGAAAAAAATTTAAAATGAGGGAAAATGCAAAATAAAAGAAAACATTCTAACATTTTGCTATGTTGGGACCATCAGGATTGATTGTATAATGAAGGAAATGTAAAATCATGGAACATAAAATCAGGGTTATAAAAGAAAGAGTTATTTTCTTACCTAAATCAAAGAGTGTGTTAGAAACCAAATTCCTTTCTTGTAAATATTCCTTTTCCATTGGCTCTAGTGGTCTTCTCTTCAAATCAGGATAGCGTCGCCTGAAAGACTTTACTCCCACAAATTCAGAGATTTGCTCCTGAATCATGTAATGCTCGGCACCTTTGTCGTTCAGAGGCCACTGGTACTCTATCAAGTTCTCTGCTGTGACTTCAACATTGCTGTAATTAATAAGAAGTGCTAACATTCATTCTGAGCAGTGATTAACAACTACCCATTAGCATAAAAACAATGCATCATGAGAAGTTTTATGATGAAAAATATTCGAGATTAAAGGCTTAATGATACAAAATGCATCTATACTGTAATAAAATATTATTGTTATCATTAAATATAATGGACGTTCTTGTTGATCTATCTAAAGTTGAAATAATTTCTTAAATATTTGCATAAGCACAGTTGAGAATATTGTATGCATTTTTTCTACTGCTGTGAAGTGAATCGCTCCGCTACGCCATAGGGAAAGCGAAAATAAAACCCACTGGTAGAAATTAACAAGAATTTTGCAGGCCCATAGCAAGGGGTAGTTTAGGGGTCAATCTAAAAATATGGATTTTCTTTTTTACTTACGTGTGGTTATAAAAGTCTTCCTACAGCTGATGTTTCCATATTAAAAACACTACTGGTGCTGAATAAGGCAGTTTTATCACAAAATAAAAACTCTCTACATGTTACGTTTCTACCCTATATCAGGGTCTTCTTTACATGAAGAACTAAACTAAATTTTCTTTTTACAGAAAGTTCTCCATCTGAAGAAGACACTCATATAGGGTAGAAATGTAACATGTAGAGTGTCGTTAGTTCATAATAAAACTTACTTGGTCAGCAACTGTTGCGTTCATAAAAATTCTGTGTTTCATATTGAATATATCAAATTGGCTCTCGTTGTGTACATGAAATGAAGTTAGAAACTTGATTTTTTTAGCCTCACGGAGGTGCATTTTTTAACACACCTGTGTCACCTGATAGCTGCTCAAACTACATTTTTGGAAGACTTCACACTCAGGTAACAACTGACAAGGGGCAGGCAATATGGAACACTGGGGTTAGATGCCAAAGCGACAAGCAACAGTCTGCATAAAACAGAGCCTAAACACTACTGTGGCCTTAATGCTGCACACACATTAACTCCAGTACCTCAAAGTTGTGGTTCTTTTAAACCTAGCAGTCATGTTCCAAATGATTAAACCATACAAGGGGTGACTGAAAAGTTCTCGGCCTATACATGATGCATTTGTCTTAGACGAATGTTAGTTTTACTAATCATAGTACATGCCATTGCAGAGCTCCATACCAAATTTCTCACTAATAGCTTTTTCCTGTTTCAGATATTGAAGTCTGAAGTAGAGAAGGTGAGCATTGTCTGAAAATTGGATATATTGAGCAATCGTGTGGTTATCCAATACCTGCTGAAAAAGAGCATGAATGGACAGGACATCCACAAGGACATGATGAAAACATTAGGGGAGGATGCCCCATCCTATTCCACTGTGAAAAAGTGGGTGGCGGAATTCAAGAGGGGGAACACCTCTGTTCAAGATGTCCCTCCTCACAGTGGAAGGCCAGCAACTGCCTGCACTGAGGAAAACATCACAGCAATCCGGGATCTCGTAATGGCAGACCGGCGTGTGACAGAACGTTACATCGCAGAGAAAGTGGGCATGTCCCAGGAACGTATTGGACACATCCTAACATTTATTTTGGACATGCACAAGGTGTTATTCTTGGTTTTGGACTTTTAACCACTGTGTAAAAAAACAACAACAACAAAAAAAAAAAAAAACAGGTTGAATCTGCCTCAGTCTTCAGGGTAGCGTGTAGTCTGTTAAATCATATGGTGTCTATAAATGGTTGCCCTGGAGGATTATTCTCGGTAGCCTAGGCTCCACCTCATCTGTCGGTCACAAGGACCTCTATATACATTAAGTTGCCAGGGAGGATTATCAGTGGCCCAGGCTCGGTGTCATGTCGGTGGGTCTCGAAAATGTTGACTGCTAAAAACAAATGCCAGAGACACATCTTGTCTGCAGCAAACTTGACCCTCCTTCAGGTTGATCCTGTGACATTCACGGGTAGGGTGAGAACTTTTCACTCATGACTCGCAGTCTTTTTTCAATGTCTATAGTTTCAGGAGATAGATGCACAAACAGAAACCATAAAGCCGCAAGAACATATATTTAAATTTTGAAACATACATGTTGATGCTCTATCATCAACAACTAAAGATTGGCCCCTTTTCTAGAGTTTATAGTTTATTGGGATACAGATATCGCTGTGCGTGGGTAACTGAGGTGACCATGGTGGCAAGCTACATGTCACATATCACTTGATAACAAGCCTTAAGAAGCAAAGGCAATTTTTTTTACCATCTTCAGTGTTACTCATACTGGGTCCTTAAACAGGGTGTTTTACAATTCCCTCTGGGATTTTGAAAGTCTGTTGCTCAGAGGCTAACTCGCCCACAGGGACGAAAGCATGACAGTGAAGAGACTAAATATCCAACCTTTTAAGGCACTTACAAATGTTTGATATTTTGTTCCTTGGTGACTCGACAAGACTTAAAATGAGCAGGTAGGCTGGGGTTATCACGTAAGACTGTGGACCGCATACGACTGACGTCTGTCAAGTCACCAAGAGAGGACATACATGCTCTCATTCCCGTGGGTCAGTTAGCCTCTGAGCAACAGACTTCCAAAATCCCAGAGGAAATTATGAAACACCCGATGTAAGGGCCCAGTATCAGTAAAACTGAAGTTGTGAAAAATTGCCTTTATTTCTTAAGGCACGTTAGCAAGTGATATGCCACATGTTGCTTGCTACCTTGGTTTGAAAACTTCTTTGCAGAAAAACACACCTATCTGGATCGAAAACTTCCATCCTGGCTTTCTTCTTTATGCTTTCTGTTGTTCCATTGCTTATAACACTTCCCAGAGATTCATCCTCCATTGGCACTACTGTAATGAAAAAAAGCATGACTGTTTAGTATATAATTATCTGCACACAAGGTAAATAAATAAGGTTGAGCCAGTATCGAGCAACAACAGTGGTACTAATATCCAAAAGTATCAATCCCAATTTAATCACAGACGCTGGTTGATACTTTTATCACACAAGATTTGACAGTTTTTCAAGTACAAATATTAAAAATGAAGAATTTTTATGAAAGGGTACTGTCAAAAATACAAAAATGTACAGTAGACTTTTTTCAACATGCCTGATTGCAATGACATGAATTGTTATAAAATTTTTCCACATTAAAATTCCTATAGCCACAGTCTCCTGAAAAATGTATAATTGGTTGATTTAGTTTATTATAGGGATGGGACCGATTAATCGGTACTCTATCGGTATCGGCCGATATAGGCATATCAGTGTATCGGTTTATCGGTAAAATTACCGATTATTTTACCGATCCGATATATCGATTATTTTCTGATAATTTAGTGCAAAATTCTGCCATTTTGTTGTAATTTTTATGGATAATATACATGCCCTACTTTCTAAAAAAGTAAATGTCTAAATATGCAATTTCTCTTGCACTGCAGTCACCTTGAAACACACATTTATTAAAGAGGTCAGTGAACCTTTCAGGTTCTTCAAGGACTATTTCTAATTTTATATCGGATCGGTAGAATATCAGTTATCGGTATCGGTAAATTTTATATCGGTACTTTATCGGTATCGGCCAAATTCTCATATCGGCCCATCCCTAGTTTATTACACTTTGCTTTTCTGCCACTTTTGGCTAATTATGATGATAAGGATGAGTGATGATATGATGAAGGGACACTCACAAAGAACACCTATGCCGGGATTCGAACCCGGGACCCCTGGCATCATAGTGCACTTTGCTAGCCACTCTGCCCCAGAAGTTGGCCAAAAATGTATAATTGAGATTCCACTGTACTACACAAAGTATTTTTTGTTGTGCAAATTCTCATTCTAAAATTTTCTATACTTTGACATGCTAGGTGCTACATTTCCACAAATATTAATATTAAAAAAAAAAGAAACAACTCTTTTGTCAATCTGTTAGTAATTTTTTTAAATATTTTCATTCATACATAAATTATGTTCCTTCTCTGTGTATAATTTTTATTTTCATGGAGTTTTAATGCAGCAAACATGGATTTTTTTCAGGAGATATTTTAAACAGTAATTTCAAGCTTAACAGTCAATTATCTACAGGCATTATATATACAGGGTCCATTCTGAAAGTATCCGAACTGTTCGCAGCGCAGCGCGAGAATCGGCCGAGGGTTCGGGTAAGCTGTGCCAGGTGGCAGTGGGGGACCTTAACCTTCAAAACAAGGACTCGCTCACTTCCTGCGAGCAGTGGTTGAGGTGCAATCGCTCGTGTTGTGTACACGGAAAAAAACATCGCGTCGACAATTTGGTTGGTGGATTTGGTGAAAATGGAGTGCACTTTGGAACAGCGCTATGCTGTGAAATTTTGTGTTAAATTGAAAAAAAATTTTACGGAAACTTTAACCATGTTATTACCGAGTGATAACCGGGGATGAAACCTGGCTATTCGAGTATGACCCCGAAAGCAAGAGACAAAGTTCAGAATGGCACACCCCTGTGTCCTCTCGTCAAAAGAAGGCCCGGATGTCAAAATCAAAGGTGAAGACAATGCTCCTTGTCTTTTTCGACGCGAAGGGGGTCATGCACAAAGAGTTTGTACCTGCTGGGACCACCGTGAATGCAGCTTACTACAAAACAGTGCTTCAGCATCTCCGACAGAGGGTCCAGCACGTCCGGTCTGACATCGCCGACAGGTGGGTGCCTCACAACGACAACGCGCTGGCTCACACAGCACTGTTGGTAGGTGAGTTTTTGGGCAACGTACGTGTGGCAACGCTGCCTCATCCCCTGGACTTGGCACCGGCCGACTTCTTTTTGTTTCCCAAGGTCAAAAGGGTGCTCAAGGGGAAGCGTTTTGCGTCAATTGAAGAGGTTCAAGCTGCCACAACCGCAGCATTAAAGAGGGTGTCAGTCAAGGACTTCCAGGACTGCTGTGAACAGTGGAAAAGTCACAATACTCGCTGTATTGAGGCTGAAGGTGCCTACATTGAAGAATATTGACAGCAGTTGTAATTGTCATCAATGAATTGTTTGCAAATAAATAAGTCCGGATACTTTCAGAATGGACCCTGTATAATCTTGTCCATATGCTACTTGTTCACTTTTATATGTGTGTGTGTTTGTGTTTCTGATGAATTACCACATGTCTTCAGAGATAATTACTAGTGTTGGGCAATATATAGTCTAGATGATATATCGCAATATTGAAAAAATACCGACCAGGCGACATCAACTAAATGATATATTGTCATGATATTTTAGCAATATATATTGTGTCTGTGATATATGATCATGATATTTTAATTATATATATATATATATATAATGGATAAAAGCAAGGAGGGCCAAAAGGGCTAAGTAAAAATCAAATAAGGTAAAAGGAAACACTCACCGGACAGTAGGAAAATTCAAAATTTTCGCTAATTTATAGCATCATCGGTGTGAGAAGAAACAGAAGACGGAACCGGAAGTTGGGGTCCTGCAGAGTTGCCAGGTCCCCATTGAAGAAGAAGCGGTGCGTAGAACGAAAAAAAACACTGTTTCGTCACCAGGCTCGTCGTAAACTGTGAGTGTGTAGGATGAGTTGGGAGGGAGGGCGGGAGGGTGGGTGAGGGTTGGGCATTACTGGGTGGCCTTGTTCAGGCCAGGTGGAGTGGTTGCACTCATGGCCGATATATAGGCCCTCTCCCATCTTTTGCGAACAGATGTGTTGGCTGGTTGAAGTAGGAGGTGGATGATCGCTACCCGGAAGCAGTCGTTGAAACTGATGTTGTGGTGGTTGGTGTGGACGGCGACAGTGAAGTCCAGGTTGTGGGTGGAGAGCGGTGGTTATTGATGCGGAGGTTGAGGGCCGTTGATGTTTCCCCCAGGTAAAAATCACCACAGATGTTGCAGGTGAGGATGTAGATAAGGTTTGAGGCATGGCAGGTCCCTTTTGGGATGGAGGGTAAATTTGCCAGTGGCCGTGTGCACCTGGAGGGTGTGAGAGGTGATGAGGATGGGACAGGTCTTGCACCTGGGTCGGTTGCATTTATGGGCAGGGGGGTGTTGGATGTGTGGTGAAGGAGTGTTGTGGACCAGGATGTTTTGGAGGTTAGGGGGGCGTTTGAAAACCACCCTGGGTTTGTCGGGAAATATGTTTTTGGTTTCGGGATCACTGTGGAGGATTGGGAGAAGAGAGTGCAGTGTGTGCCTGATTTTGTTGAGGTGGGGATGATATTGGGTGATGAGTGCAGGTGGGTTGGTGGCAGCAGGTTTCCTGGTGGTAGTGGTATGTGAGGCATCTCGTGATATTTGCTTGGTGACCAGGATGGAGGGATATCCACGGTTAACCAGGGCCTGGTGTAGGCGGAGGTTATAATTCTGGCGGGAGGTGGGTGAAGTGTTCAGGCGCTGTCCCCTGAGGGCCAGAGAGAATGGAATTGCTTTTTTGGTGTGGAACGGGTGGGAGCTGGAGAAGTGTAGGTATTGCATGTGGTTGGTGGGTTTTATGTGGATGGAGGTAGTCAGGTGTCCTCCTCGATGTGCACGTCCACATCCAGGAAGGTGATCTGGTTGGGGGAGTGTGTCCAGGTGAATTTTAGGGAACGGAAGTGGTTAAGTTGGTCCAGGAAGGCTGACAAGGATGGTTCTCCATGTGTCCAGAGCATGAAGATGTCGTCGATGAAGCAGAGCCAGAGGAGGGGTTGAAGGGTTGGGTAGCCAAAAACTCTTGCTCAAGTTGGCCCATGAAGAGGTTTGCATAGGATGGGGCCATTCTGGTACCCATGGCTGTACTCGGATCTGTAGGAAATTTTGGTTTTCGAAGGCCTTATCCAAAGGCCTCACCTTTTCCCCCACAACTCCCCCCAAACCAATTCCGCCTACTTTTTGACATACACACATTTGCACGCAGCCTCCGATGGCAACATTTCTGGGCCAAAAATCCCTCACTCCAAACTACTACCAGTGAAACCCCCCCGAGCCTCCTTCAATTTAGCCCCCCCTCCTCCCAAGATCCACCCCCCTGCCCACCAACCACCCCTTGGAAAGATACATCACTGCCGTCATTTCCACCACCTCCGACAGCTCATTCTTAAATAACTTTCACAACCAACCTAACCTCAATCCCCCCAACATAAAGCTCTCAGAGACCTCCGCAACAACCACAACATCAAAATCCTCCCAGCTGACAAGGGGTCCACCACGGTGGTCTTGAACTCTCAAGACTACCTGGCGGAAGCCAACCGCCAGCTGGCTGACCCCTCCACCTACAAACCCACCACTGTTGACCTATCCGCCGAACACCTCACCAAAATCCGGGACTTCATCCACACCCGCGGCCCACCTGAAGGCCTAACAGCTCGTACCACCGCCATGTTAATACCCGACACAATCCCGCACCCCCACCTTCTATCTATTGCCCAAAATCCACAAACCTGGCAACCCTGGCAGACCCATTGTGTCCAGCTATAACTCACCTACAGAACAAATCTCAGCCTTTGTTGACTCCCATCTCCAGCCTCTTGTGAAAGCTCTGCCCTCCTACCTCCGTGACACCAACCACTTCCTCCAGAAAATCAGCACCCTCCCGCCATTGCCCCCAAATACCATCCTTGCCACCATTGATGTCACTTCCCTCTACACCAACATACCTCGCTCCCATGGCCTCCGCTCCATAGAATTCTATCTCAATAGCAGACCCAAACCTCACAACCCCAGCACCAACTTCCTGACCCACCTAGCCCACCTTGTCCTCACTTGTAACAACTTCACCTTCGAAAACCAAAATTTCCTACAGATCCGAGGTACAGCCATGGGTACCAGAATGGCCCCATCCATGTAAACCTCTTCATGGGCCAACTTGAGCAAGAGTTTTTGGCTACCCAACCCCTCCAACCCCTCCTCTGGCTCTGCTTCATCGACGACATCTTCATGCTCTGGACACATGGAGAACCATCCTTGTCAGCCTTCCTGGACCAACTTAACCACTTCCGTTCCCTAAAATTCACCTGGACACACTCCCCCAACCAGATCACCTTCCTGGATGTGGACGTGCACATCGAGGGAGGACACCTGACTACCTCCATCCACATAAAACCCACCAACCACATGCAATACCTACACTTCTCCAGCTCCCACCCGTTCCACACCAAAAAAGCAATTCCATTCTCTCTGGCCCTCAGGGGACAGCGCCTGAACACTTCACCCACCTCCCGCCAGAATTATAACCTCCGCCTACACCAGGCCCTGGTTAACCGTGGATATCCCTCCATCCTGGTCACCAAGCAAATATCACGAGATGCCTCACATACCACTACCACCAGGAAACCTGCTGCCACCAACCCACCTGCACTCATCACCCAATATCATCCCCACCTCAACAAAATCAGGCACACACTGCACTCTCTTCTCCCAATCCTCCACAGTGATCCCGAAACCAAAAACATATTTCCCGACAAACCCAGGGTGGTTTTCAAACGCCCCCCTAACCTCCAAAACATCCTGGTCCACAACACTCCTTCACCACACATCCAACACCCCCCTGCCCATAAATGCAACCGACCCAGGTGCAAGACCTGTCCCATCCTCATCACCTCTCACACCCTCCAGGTGCACACGGCCACTGGCAAATTTACCCTCCATCCCAAAAGGGACCTGCCATGCCTCAAACCTTATCTACATCCTCACCTGCAACATCTGTGGTGATTTTTACCTGGGGGAAACATCAACGGCCCTCAACCTCCGCATCAATAACCACCGCTCTCCACCCACAACCTGGACTTCACTGTCGCCGTCCACACCAACCACCACAACATCAGTTTCAACGACTGCTTCTGGGTAGCGATCATCCACCTCCTACCCCAACCAGCAAACACATCTGTTCGCAAAAGATGGGAGAGGGCCTATATATCGGCCATGAGTGCAACCACTCCACCTGGCCTGAACAAGGCCACCCAGTAATGCCCAACCCTCACCCACCCTCCCGCCCTCCCTCCCAACTCATCCTACACACTCACAGTTTACGACGAGACTGGTGACGAAACAGTGTTTTTTTTCGTTCTACGCACCGCTTCTTCTTCAATGGGGACCTGGCAACTCTGCAAGACCCCAACTTCCGGTTCCGTCTTCTGTTTCTTCTCACACCGATGATGCTATAAATTAGCGAAAATTTTGAATTTTCCTACTGTCCGGTGAGTGTTTCCTTTTACCTTATTTGATTTATATATATATATATATATATATATATATATATATATATATATATATATATATCATGGCCATGATATATCTTGTGTTGGCAATACATCGCCATTATATTTTAGCGATATATCTAGTGTTGGCAATATATATCGATACAATATTTAGGTGATATATATTGTGGAGACAATATATCGCCGATATTACGACATGGAAAAAATATTGTATTGTCGGTGATGATATTTTCTTGACAATATTTTGAGTTATTTTCCTGTAGTTTACGGTTATTACAAGCATAAGAAAACAGTTTTTTCTTTGTGACGTTTCAGGAGAACACACGCTCCTTTCATCAGACATTTATTTTCATTTTGACTAAAGATACAGTTATAACAATGGTTAGTAATTTTTAAACATAAAGAATCCGTTATATAATGGATGTTGTCAATGTTACATTGTTGTAATATAGCAACTTAACTGTGAAAAAAGCAGTCTATTTTATTTTTATTTTAGAATTTTTTAAATTATGAATCCCAAATATCATCAGGTAATTCAAATTCATCATTGTTTTCACAAAGTCTCTTGATGTTTTCTGTTACATTAAATTTTAAAGATGGTGGCTTACTCCATTTGTGAAAAAGAAAACTCCACACTGGATCTATGTTACCATTTTCATTATTTAATTTATTCCAGTGTTCTTCTGCAATGAACGAGGCTTCCCAGACATTCAACTCTGTGTTTCCCGTTAATCTTTTTAAAACCCTTCTCTTTTTAATCAAATGCTTCTCTTCGATGATATGAGTTGACAAACCTGTTCTTGGGTTTAGATTTATAATGTCCAAATCATGTTCGTGCCATCTTATTGCCATTTTCCTTGCTGTTTGTCCCACATAATCTTTTGAACATGAACAACTTATATTATATATTCCTGTGGTTTCCACATCTGGTAGCGAGTTTCTCATTTTGAATTCATTAAATGTACATTCCAAACTTCTTGGTGCTTTAAAAACAATTTTGAAATTAAAACTTTTAAAAATTTTTGCAATTTTATGTGAGAATCCCTTGTGGAATGGAATGCACACAAATTTCTTTTCAACAGATTTTTCATCTTTGTCTGTATTTCTCTTTTCCTTTAGTTTTCTTGCAACTTGTTTTTTGATTTGGTTTATTCTGTTAGTTTGAAAGCCATTTTCTTTTGCTATATTAAAGAGCCTTTCTTCTTCATTTTTGATATCCTCATTATTAGAACATAGTCTTTGTGCTCTCAGGAAAAAATTTAAAAATATGTTATCCATTGTTATACGCGAATGTTCTGATTTGGCATGGATGTATTTTTCCCCCGCTAATTTTTTTCTATGGACTGATGTTTGAATTGTTGAGTCAGTTGTCTTAATTTGCAGATCAAGGAAAGAAATTACATTGTTATTCATGGGTTCGCAAGTGAATTTTATGCAACATCCATTATATAACGGATTCTTTATGTTTAAAAATTACTAACCATTGTTATAACTGTATCTTTAGTCAAAATGAAAATAAATGTCTGATGAAAGGAGCGTGTGTTCTCCTGAAACGTCACAAAGAAAAAACTGTTTTCTTATGCTTGTAATAACCGTAAACTACAGGAAAATAATTCTATCATGCAAGCAATGCGTACATACAAGAAAAAGAAAAACCAATATTTTGAGATATCAAATTTCCGATATCGTCCATTCCTAATAATTAATTACTCACCTAGAGGCAGAGAGCGTGCAGGTGTTTGCGACCTACTGTTGCTGTCGGCACTCATCCGCGTTTCTTCTTCAAATATCTGAACTGTGGGCTTCACATCCTCCAACGTCATCACACCATTGGACACACTGGATGCAGTTTCATCTTTCTCTGTCCCTGCAGCAACTGACTGGGCACCCTTCTTCCCACGTTCTTTAGGAAAGAGGCGATCATAAGTGACATCTCACATTATTGATGCAAAAATACAGGGTTATTGAAAAAGAAATTCACACTTTGAAATTACTGTAACTTGAGTTGTTATTGAGATATGTTAATATGTTATATGTGTGTGAAAAGAGTAGATTAAAAAAAATTATATCAGTCGTAACAATCCATAAGATTGTATGTTTATTTTATTAAGTCTCTCTGAACGCTTCATGTTGACCAGGGCATTCACTTGTTTTTCTCTCAGCTGTCTCAAGCCTCTTAGGCATGTTTACAATGCATTGTGTTGTGCCATGCAAACCTCCTGAGCATTCAGGAAATAGGTAACACTTCTGGGTTTGGTGTCAGCGGTTTGCATGGTAGCAATTATGATAATAAACACGATTCGGCGATTCGGCATCGAGGAAGAGCTCGATGGCCAGGGAATATAGAGGTGAGACAAGCTGGGAAGTGACTGGACTTTGGGAATTGAGTTGGTAGAGAGAGGAGGTCAGCAAGGCAGGAGGTCGATAGTGGAAGCACGCTTTGGTCAACATGAAGCGTTCAGAGAGACTTAATAAAATAAACATACAATCTTATGGATTGTTACGCAGTGACACCTGCAACCGTAGTACCTGCCAGTGACACCATGTGACCACTTTTCCCAAAATGGCAGCTAATCCTTTTTTAAAAAAAGAGGCTACATGGTGCCCACATTGAACACTTGTAGTGTGTGTGTGTAATAGGTGTTGTAAGAGGGAGAGTCACATGAAAACCTTAGAAGTTCAATAAAAATTACATGGCAGACTGTATTCAGATCAAATTTACATCAGCTATAAACCGTTATTTACAAATCTCAAGGGTGCAACACTGATCAAGTGAGCTTCAAGACACCATTTTCATCATTTTTAAAGATGAACCTCCTTCATATACTTGCACCAGTGAAGAGCAGTGGTTTCTTGCCCTCTGGAAGCCAAAAACCACACCAGCAAGTTTATGAATGAAGGAAGAAGTACAACAATGGCTTCAGTTCGCAGGCAGATGGGTGAAAATACCTTCACAATTGATCACAAGTGAGTGTGTGTGTACGTCCCAAAGATTCTTTTTCCCAATATATACAGACATTAACTAAAGACTAGAAAATATATGTGGATCAGCAATGGGTCTATGCTAAAATGCAGCAAACTTGTGCAATTCTACATGCAGAAATTTACTTGTACACTTACTCTTCCATCCCATGTATGGTTTATTACTGTACACCATAGATAAGAGATATTACACATTTAAAACTCTAATATTCCTTTGTATACAGCCTGCACTTTAGAAGAATTACAAAATCTCATCATGCCCCTTTTAACACATTGAGCAAAATATCTTTAGGTTAAAATTCTCTCAAGACTCACTTTGATAAAATAGAGATAGTGAAAGAAAATACTTACTTTTCCTAGGTTTCTTTGGTTTTTTCTCTCCTTCAATTTTCTCCTTGGCTTTTCTCGGTCGTTTTGGCCTCAGAATCTCTGGTGTTACCCTTTTTCTGCGCTTCCTGCCTGTAGTTCCATCCTCACTAGGAGTTTCATCACCCTTCTTCATTTCACTGTCTTCTTCTGTTTCGATCTCTAACAATCCCAGGCCACTAGTCTCAAAAGAAATCTCTGACACTGGTTTCACTTTTATTAGCTCATCGTAGTCAACTGTTGCGGATTCACTCAACACTTCGGCCGATAACTGCTCCATGCTTGGTTCGATTCTTGCTGCTTTTGGTACTGACTGGGCGTGCACGTCCTCTTCGAGCGAAGCAGCATCTCGTGATCGTTTAGCAGGCAGTCTTATTGATTTTAACTTAGAAATGATCAGTTTAGTTGACTGCTTATTTTCCTCATCACAGACGTCTTTTAGACTAGATTTGTTTTCATTAGTTCCTGTAGTTTCACAAGCAGCTTGATCCTTTGGAGCATCAATTTTAACTGTAGTTTCCTGCTCTTTCTCGGCAGCCGCTAACATACCTTTTACACTTTGAACTTCCTCTACAGCAGAACAAATTAACACTTCTTTGCTTTCTGGAACAGAAGTTTCTGTCGCAGATGTAACTGTCTCTCCATCTTTCTTTAGCTCATTAGATGGCTCTTTCACAGTAGTTCTCGCATCGACAGTGTTGCTGGTTTTAATTTCAATTTCACTGGATCTCCTTTCACTGTCTACACCAACGCATGCTTGTTCCACTGTAGACTTTAAAACGGCACCAACATCCTCATCTAGCTTCTCTACTTCAGACACAACTTGACACGATTGAACCTCACCCTCTGCATTACCAGACACCATTTCTGGTGGTTTCTTCACACCATCTTCTTTCTTACTCTTCATTAACGAAGCATCTTTTTCTTGTTCAGAAACCCTCATATGTTCAGTGTTATCTGTAATACTTTTTGAACCACCTTCCAAAGTAGCAGGTGTAATTTTACCCTGTGATTCAGTTCCCGCTGCACCTTTACAAACCTCACTCTTCTCTTTTGGTTTGCATATTTCTTCATTTTCTTTCTTAGCTGTTACATCGGATTCAGTTTTTTGACTTTCCATTCCACTTTCATCTTGTTTCTGATTTTCTCTCTGTAAAACCAAAGGCACTAGGCTGCTACCTGATTTAATTGTACTCTGTACATGACCAGATTTTGTTGAAGATTCAGTTTCTTGGTTTTTACCTTCATCAGGAATAGGAACTTTGGCATCTACTTTAACTTCAAGTTTTGCCAATGATTGTTCAGTCTGCAATTTCTCCTTCGTTTTATTCTCTGATGCATCATCAATCTTGTCACCTGCGATTTTGGGTTTATTTTCCTGTGCCATCTTTGATGATGGTGGTACGTGTTGTTCACTTTTTGCCACCACTGTCTGTTGTTTACCATCTTCTATCGGGACCGAGGTGGCATCCTTCTTTACAGATGACAAAAGTCCCTGCAAAATATCTTTCACATCTTTAATTCCAAGTGCAGAATCATCAACATTGACAGACATTTTGGGTTTGTCCATTTTGTCACTTTGCTTGTCTCCCTTACGGTCATGATTTTCGTCATCGCCTTTGGGATCTCCTCTTGCTATATCTACAACAGATGACTCACCAGAGATCACTTCCTTCGATTTGGATGGTGCAGCGGTTACCTTTATGGACGCGACAGATTGAGTTGCTTTACTTGATGCCGGCTTCTCTTCAACTTTCTTCTCAACAGATACTTGCGAAACAGCTGCTTCTCGTTTCAAATTCTGAGTGTTAGAAATACCAAGTTGTTCTTCTTTGTTTCTATCGTCAGAACATGGTGCTGTAGCAGGAATTGGCAAACTAACAGTGCTACTTTTAGAAGCCTCTGTAGATCTTACCTCATCTGACTTTACTGGTTTAACCTCAATCTTTTGTTTTGCATCCTCAGAATTAGCATCTTTCGCATCCGTGACTGATAGTTTCTTAGCATGTGGCACATTTTTCACTTGTAAAGCCTTATTTTCGCCGACACCTTGTGGTTCAGAGTTTCTGACAGACTTTGCTTCTTCTTGATCTCCGCTGAAAATCTTGACAGTATTTCCTCCTTGGGTATCGGCACGTTTCTCTGCTTCAGACGAAGACACAACTCCATGGGGGTCCTCATTGCCAATGGGCTTTGTTGCATCCTGGTTGGCTGCTACACTGGTCTGTAAAGGACAAATTCCTGCAGCATCAGATGACCGTGAGGGTTTAGGTGGTCTACGTTCTTCTTTATCCTTGCCTTTCTTCTCACCTGTCTCCTCACCCTGTCCTAAAGCAGTATGTCTTACAGCAGATGACGTAACACTCTTTTGTTCAGCGGAGCTGTCTTTTGGAGTTTCCTTCTTCATTTCTCCAGCGTTCAATGACTCACTCTTCTCTGCAGTAGAAACCTTCTCTTGTCGATTCACTTCAAATGAAGTGGCATCGGCTTCACTTGCATTGCTTTCAAACTTAGCATGTTTGCTCTCTAGGTCTTTGAAGCATTCGGCTGAATTTTTCAACCCTTCTGACAATGGTTTGCTTGAGTTTACATCACTTGTTTTCTCTGTAACCAGAGTGGTGCCGACTCCATCGGAGCTCACCACATTTGTGGTTGCTTTTACATCAGTAGCATTTGCTGTATCTGCACTAGTCTTCTCTTCACTTGAACTGACTGATCCTTCATCTGAACTATCTTTCACTGTCTTTTTGATCCCACTTGCACCAACTGTGGCTGTACAAGTTTGGAGTTTAGCAAAGCTTTCTGATGTACTTTTAACCACAATTGAACTTGTAGAAGTTTTCATCTGAACAGAACTACTTGTAACTGGAGTTGCCTTTGCTGCTCCCAAATTCCCTCCTACAATGGGAGTTTTTATTCCAGATGCAGTTTTTACAGTACCAGAACTTTCTCCAGGAGCAGGAATTTTCAGACCAGCAGAACTTCCTTCAGCAGCAGTTTTCAATTCATTAGAGCATTTATCAGGAACTATTTTCACTGCATTAGGTTTTTCTCCAGATGTGGAGATTTTTGCCCCACCACCACTTTCTCTAGGACCAGGGGTTTTTGCCGCACCAGAACTTTCCCTAGGACCAGGAATTTTTGATGCACCAGAACTGTCTCCAGGACCAGGAGCTCTTGCTCCACCAGAACTTTCTCTAGGAACAGGAGTCTTTGCTGCTCCAGTGCTTTCTCCAGGACCAAGAGTTTTTGCAGCACCAGAACTTTCTCCAGGATCATGAGTTTTTGCTGCTCCAGAACTTTCTCCAGGACCACAAGTTTTTGTTGCACCAGAACTTTCTCCAGGACCAGGAGTTTTTGCTGCACCAGAACTTTCTCCAGGACCACAAGTTTTTGATGCAGCAGGACTTTCTCCAGGACCAGGAGTTTTTGCTGCACCAGACCTTTCTCCAGGACCAGGAGTTTTTGCTGCACCAGAACTTCCTCCAGGACCAGGAGTTTTTGCTGCACCAGAACTATCTGCAGTACCAGGCGTTTTGTCCTTACCAGAACTTTCCCCAGGACCAGTAGTTTCTGCTGCACCAGAACTTTCTTCAGAACCATGCATTTTTACTGCAGCAGAACTTTCTCCAGAACTAGGAGGTTTTGCTGCATCAGAACTTTCTTCAGGACCACGAGTTTTTACTGCAGCAGAACTTTCTCCAGAACTAGGAGTTTTTGGTGCATCAGAACTTTCTGCAGGACCAGGAGTTTTTACTGCAGCAGAACTTTCTCCAGAACTAGGAGTTTTTGCTGCATCAGAACTTTCTCCAGGACCAGGAGTTCTTGCTGCACTAGAACTTTCTCCAGGACCATGAGTTTTTGCTGCAGCAGAACTTTCTGCAGGACAAGGAGTTTTGGCCACAACAGAATGTTCCCCAGGATCAGGAGTTTTTGCTGCACTGGAACTTGCTTCAGGACCAGGAGTTTTTGGTGTACTGGAACTTGCTTCAGGACCAGGAGTTTTTACTGCACTAGAACTTTCTCCAGAAGTAGGCATTTTTGCTCTGCCAGAACTTTCTGCAGGACAATGAGTTTTGGCCACAACAGAATGTTCCCCAGGACCAGGAGTTTTTGCTGCACTGGAACTTGCTTCAGTACCAGGAGTTTTTACTGCACTAGAATTTTCTCCAGAAGTAGGCATTTTTACTCTGCCAGAACTTTCTCTGGGAGCAGGAGTTCTTGCTGCACCAGAACTTTCTCCATGACCAGGAATTTTTGCTGGACTGGAACTTTCTCCAGGACCAGGAGTTTTTGCTCCACCAGAACTTCCTCCAAGACCCAGAGATTTCACTCCACTAGAATTTCCTCCAGGACCAAGGGGTTTTGCCCCACTAGAACTTCCTCCAGAGGCAGGAGTTTTTAATCCACCGGAACTTCCTCCACAAACAGCAGTTTTCACGCCACCAACTGTTCCTCCAGTAGCAGGAGTTTTTATCCCACCAGCAGTTCCTGCACGACCTGACACTTTTGCTCCACCGGAACTTCCTCCAGGAACAGGAGGTTTCGCTCCACCAGAAGCTTGACCAGGAACAGGGCCCTTTACTCCTCCAGAACTTGCTACAAAACCAGTAGATTTTGCTACACCGGAACTTCCTCCAAGACCTGCAGTTTTTTCTCCACCAGAATTTCCTCCAGGACCGGGCATTCTTGCTCCACTAGAACTTCCTCCAACAGGTGGAATTTTTGCTGCACCAGAAGTTCCTCTAATAGCTGGCATTTTTGATCCACCAGGACTTCCTCCAAGGACTGGAGGTTTTGCTCCACTGGACTGTGTTTTTCCTTTATCAGAACTTCCTCCAAAAGCTGGGGTTTTAGGTCCATCTGAACTTCCTCCAGGACCAATGGTCTTCATTACATTAGAGCTTCCTACGGCAACAGGTTTCGCTCCACCAGAATCGCCTCTTGCAGTACTTGTTTTCATTTCTGTAGAACTTCCAACAGAAGCAGAACCTTTTACTCCAACAGAACTTCCTACAGAAGTAACAGGTTTTCCCCTACTTGAGTCTACCATTGAAACACCTCCTGCAGAAGCAGTTTTACCTCCACTAGAATTCCCTGGAGTTTCAGTAGTTTTAACCCCCGAAGAGGTTATTGGAACCGTAGTAATTGTGGTCTTTTGGGCACTGGAACTAGATTTTACGACAGAAGAACTAACTGAAGATGTGGGAGCTTTAGCAGTGCTGGAATTTGCAGCAATTGAAGCACCTTTTGCCCCACCCGAACTTGCTGAAGCTGCAGAGGTTTTTGCTCCACCTGAACTACCTACAGCTGTAGAAGACTTGACCACACTAGAACTTACAGATACTGTACTGGTTCTTGTTACACTGGAAATTCCTGATGTTGAAGTAGTTTTTATGCCACTTGATGTTACTGAAGTTGTAGTAGTTCTTGCTCCACTCAAAATTCCTGAATTAGTTTTTACTGCAGACGAACTTCCTGTACCAGAGATAGCTTTTACACCACTTGAGCTTACTGAAGATGTGCTAGTTCTTAACCCACTACCACTTTTTACTCCAGTGGAACTTCCTGTACCTGAAGTAGACTTTACACCACTCAATGAAGAAGCAACACTCTTCACTCCACCTAAGCTTGCTGAAGGTGTGTTACCTCTAACTCCAACAGAACTACCTACAGCTGAAGAAATTCTTACTCCGGACGAACTGCCTGGGCCTACAGTAGTTCTTGCTCCACTTGAATTTCCTGCAGTGGAAGTAGTTTTTACACCAGTTGAACTAGTTAAAGCTGCTGTAGTTCTCACACTGCCTGAACCAGATGAGGTTGTAGTAGTTCTTGCACCTGAACTAGTTGTAACTGTATTAGTTTTTATTCCACCAGTAGACATAGAAGTAACAGCAGTTTTCTGAGCACTTGAAGATTTTGTTCCTTCAGCTGTAGTACCACTAACAGGTTTTGTTGCACTCGTAGTGGATTTCAATTCCCCTGAATGTTTTGAAGGTGGAGAAATTTTCATTCCACTGGAACTTACTGGAGCTTCAGTTTGCAGTTTATCTGAATTTCCTGGAGATGTGCTCTTTGCTTCACCTGAACTTTTCGGTGATGTTTTTACTATGCCTGAAGATGATGATGTTGTAACACCAATGCAGCTTGCAGAAGCAGCAGTGGTTCTACCTGGAGATGAAGTTACTTTCACTCCTGAGCTGCAGCTCACATCAGAATCAGCCTTTAATGATGTCACAGACTTAACATTTGCTGTTTTTAAACATTGCTTTTCAGTGGAAGAAGTGACAGTTCCAATTTCTTTATCACCAGATTTACTTTCAGCATTTCTTCCCTTCTGATTTTCGTTTTCCTTATCTGTATTTGAGGTTGATGAAACTTCCTTAGTTGCCTTCGTCAAACTCACTGAAGAGTCACCAGAGTTTCGTGGTCGTGGTGGTGTTGTGCTTTCTGTGGTTCTACCTGATATGGAAGCTGTTGCAGTTGAACGCTGTATGGAAGATGATGTTATGTTCATGGATTCTTCACTCGATGGTACATTTCTTGCCTCTGCAGATGACGAAACACCAGAGTGGACACTTTTAACTGTTCTGGGAGTCATTTCTGAACTGCTGGACTGCTTGCTAGTTCCTGGCTGGATATTTTTTGCCTGCGCACTTGATGAAGTGACATTACTGGCAAGCTTCTGAGATGCTGACAGATTTGTATTCTGTTTTACAGCTGATGATGTAACAACTCCAAGATCACCATCTAAATTTTTGCTACACACTGAAGTCTTTACTGCACCTGTAGCAGACTTACTCTGTGCACAAATACCTTTTCTTTCACTAAAAGAATTACCTTTTAAATTTTTAATGCCAGTTTGTGAGTTCGATACTTTAAAACCACTTGACGATACATTGCTCTCCTCTGAACTGTCATCAGAAATGCCTGGTTTACCTTCTGACTCTTCCTCACTGCTTCTGGAAGAGTGAGCTGCAGTTACAGACTCGCAAGCATCTTTTTCTGGCTTTATTGTTTCTTTCAAACGTGAAGTACCTGGTTCTTCTGCTTGCTCTGATACTGAATCTATTAATACTATTTTGCTACTTGCATCTAAATCTATGTCACTATTCTTATTAGGTTTACTTGTGTCCTGTTTTCCCCTGCTTGATGAAGATGTATCATCTGCAACTGGTTGCAACTGAGATTCTGAAGATGATTTATTAGGCTCACTTCCTACAGTATCTTTATCTTTAGAAATTATTTTGCTATCCTTTTCCATAGTTTTGGAAGTTTGTCTTCCTTCTTGCATTCCAGATGTTGAAGGAAGATTGATATCTTCGATAATATTTGAGGGCAAAAATTCTGGCATCTTCTGTTTGCTTGCAACATTGCTCGGTGATGATGTGGAAACATTTTCAGCACTCTGTACTTTGCTTGCTACAGTCTTATTTGTTAAATGGGGCAACTTGAATTTTTCAGTATTAGCATCACCCGAAACAATTCCAGTTCCAGCAGACTCTGGAAGTTGCTTGTTGCCTGTCTGTTGAGGATGTGGACGATTCCTAGCTTCAGCTGTTGTGGAAACTGTAGAAGCTTCTCTTTCATCGGTTCTTCCAAGCGGCGCTGAGAATTCTGTTGTTTCGACTGTCGTACTGTCTGGTCTCTCCTCTTTCACTGGACCCTGAGATGATTCACCTTGCATTAAATCCTTTTCATGATCGCTACTATCTTCAGAGTTACTAAAACATACATTATCAATATTTTCTACTGGTGCAAGTGCATGAGAACTTTCCCGATTTTCACTTTCTTGTGTCTCCAAATTTTCCAACTTTGCATCTTCTTCTGTTGTTGACGTTAACACCTCCTCAGAGTCATTACTGTTTCTATTTTGTTCTTGGTTTGTTCTGTCCTGTGTACTGCACCTTTGAGACGTGGATGTTTCGCTTACGGTTTCCTCGGCATTTTGAGGACCTGAAGTATCGATGTCATTAATTTCTTGTTGCTGACCATCCTCTTCATTCAAACCTGCATTAGAAGTGTCAGGAGATAAAGGGCATGATATTGCTTTGTTTTCTTCGGGGCTTTCTGAATTATCAGCTGCAGTGGAGTCTGACTCAATATTTGAACTGGAAGCCTCGTTACACCTGCTTCCACCTGGAGCTTCAGGTGGTTGCCTGTTGCTATCACTGCATGTTGACGATACTTCCTCCTCCTTCTCGTCTTTCACAGTAGAACCAGATTTATTGGTAACCATATTACAGGGATCCTGCCTTCAATTTATCACATGAACTCTGTAATGAAAAATAAAACACAATTGATTTCTTTGCACATATATTCTACAAAAGCATTCCTTGTCAAATCACCCTGCAAAATTTTGATATCACACCAACCAACTAAGCTTTTCATGACACTCTTTTGAGATACTAAGTACACATAGAAACAAACCCATATTACTTCTTCTGCTGTAAGCTCATAGTTTCTGCTATGCTTGAAAATTTCATCACATGCACCATTTATAGCTAGGGACATGAAGTTTTCATTTTAACGATAACACCGAAAAGTTGAGGAAAGCAAAATAAAGTGTTTAAAATGTATTTGGGAAGGTTAAGGAGGAAAGTTTTCGGTATTTTGGAATCGCAAAATGATGCTAATTACGCCATTTTTTTCAGAATAACACCGAATTTGCACTTAAATGCAAAAAATGCTGCGAAATATGCACCAAAAACTGGGCAAAATGCTTCTTCTGTTCAAAAGAACTACCAGAAGCGCTATGGAATTTGTCCATTTCTAGTCTAGCTAGTGAAAGTTTGATTCAACAAAGTTCGCCATGCTTCATGTATTGCAATTTGGCGCAGAAATGACTGACAATGCTTTGATCTCGTCCTGAAATAGAATTTGCCGCAGGGATCTTCTCAGAAGGGAAGTTTCGTACAAACGGGAAAATTTTCAGGGAGAAACACCTGTTGTGTGGGGAGGGGCATAGGAGTGTGGGTGTATGTGTGTACACAAAACGGTATTTTGAGTTCTGAGAGGGATTTCTTGGCATTCTTAGGGAAATTTCAGTCAGTCAGAATCACTGAAGCTGCATGGTTTGTGCAGTGTCTTTCATTTCCTTTTCCTTCTGTGGTGCACTCCGCAGCATCCCAAAGCCAACAGTGAATACATTAGTTTGCGCCTGAAAGCCTTTATGCTCCAGATAAAACTACATTCTTTTGTAATCACTGAATTGCAAAATAACATGGGAGCAGAAGGATTCCTTGATTAAGCGCAATGGAAGTGAGAGGCTTTATGCACATGAAGGCTAAATAATCGGGACTGGACATACAGTTTGTTGAATCCAAACCACTGTGATGCCTCCATGGGGTATCAATCCTGGGACTACTTGATTACAACGTGAGGACACAACCACAATGCCGTCGGGGAGGCCCGAGAACAAAAGTAACAAACCGGCAACTTTCTGTTATCGAACACTTCGAGAAGGTTAAAAGAAGGAAAGAAGACACACTTCGAACTATGGAAGCCTTTGTTAAAGCAATCATTCCATTTGAGCGAATGGAGAAAAAACTGCTACCTTTCTATTTAGAAGGTTTGTTTTTTTCCTTTGGAAGTGTGGTGAGTGATCTGTGCATCGAAAATCATCAATGTTATTGTAAACTGAAAAGTGAATTTAAGGAAACAATTTTTGAAAATTTTATTATTTCTTTTGAGAAGAAGTTACCTCTTAGTCATTTTGATCTATAGGAGAGTTTATTGGCAATTAAAATTGGCTACTAACAATTTGTTTCTGATAGTATTAGTAACAAACAAAAAGTTTTGACATGAATTAACGTTCATAGTTACATTTAAAATAGCTATTTGTCCGATATACTCCACATATTGCTTTGGAACAATGGCTGCAATACATTTTTGTCGTCCTCTTTTCCCTTCATGGTTATCACAGGTTTTCTGGAAGTCTAATAGATGGATGTTGTGTAAAGCAACAAAACCACATTTTTTTAATTTTGTCTTGCAAAACAATTGTTCTTTCCTTGTTGAAACAGAAAACATATGTGGCAAATTTGGTTACGTTAAAGTTAATAATGCTTCATCAGAATGACTACACAGATAAAATAATATCAAATAATTTGTCAACTGGACAGCAATTCAACCCAGACAGTATCACTCACTCCACAGTTCAAGGCGAACTGAAGGTACTGAGGGTGCCAAGCTCATCATGTGGTAAGAAAGGGTACGGAATACAATTTTGAATTTACGCGTTGTCAATTTGACAAAGCCAGAGCTTTCTAGGACTAAAGCTCTTTTTTATTTCAGTTATATGAGTAGGCAACACTGATTGTAGTTGTCAATGGGGGAGGAATTGCTTGGAGCCATGTATTGGCAGAGGGCCAGCAAGTTTTTCAGACCTAGTGGATGTTGAATGTTGTAAAATCACACTTATCATGTAAACACACACAATGTGACTTGAAAGGGTATAACCCAGGTAAAGACACAGGTCCACTCACTGGCCTGGCAACAGAAAAACCTGTTCGAAGGAGCAAAAAGCAGCAGGTAGGAGAAACCTTGATACTGCACAGCTCTGTTTATCTGCTCCTATTACCACGGGGTGGTTAGAGTAACATTCTGCTCTGTCTAATTTCAAACTGTGTGTAATACATGGCATGTTATCTTGTTTCTCCTCTTATCTAATTTATAATTCCTCCTCAGGGTGAATAAAAATCATGATTTTTATTTTTAAATTATTATTGATGATTTTTATTTTCTTAAAAAATGCACTTAAAATTACTTTTCTTTTTTGGAACCGTATAAATAGATATATCTTTTTTAATAGAAAGGCTTTTTCTGATAAACAGCCGTGTAAAATATTTGAACAGTTTGATTAAAGCAAATAAAAAAATATGTATATATATACAGTCATGCGTTCATTTCGATCTTCAGCCAAGAGATCGGGAGAAGCGTGGCAGGCGGCGCTGACGGAGATGCCGACATTTGCGGCCTGTAATGCCCGCTTATTCTTATGGACATGTGCAGACATTTATATAAATATTGCAAAACGAGCACTAACCTGTGTTATAACATGCAAAAGATCTTCTGTAATTCATCACACAAATAAATATGCTTTAGAAACAATGTTAAGAGCCACAGATAATAAACATTTTAATCATAGTTTTGAGAAGTAACGTCCTACTTAAGTTTATATCCTTGAAAGAGTTTTGTGTCGATGGGGATCGTTTGGAGGTTTCGAATGTGCAACACTGTATCAAGATTACACTGCAGACAAAACCGTTAAAAGTCAATGGTGTTCGTGAGCTTCCTTGCAATCCGAAATCTCCGAGCTCGAGTTTTTTGTTCCTTCGAGACTAGATGAAGACAGAGCTGTGAATATAGTGACGAGCAGATGTAAACCAAGAGTGTGTTAATTTCGTATTGTGTGCAAGTGTGTTATTCTTGGTTTGATTGATTGAGTTTATTTTACTTCGCGTTTTGTGCCTCTTGGCTAATTTGCGAAGATGGGGATGAGTGATGAAATGATGAAATTGATGAATGGACATTCACAAAAAACCAAGCCCGACCAGGATTCGAACCCGGGCCCCTTGGCATCGCAGCGCGATGTGCTAACCACTCGGCCACAGGGTCGGGCTGTTATTCTTGGTTACTTGCTGTTACTTGTTTGTGTTATTGCAGTGTGTATGTGTGTTGTGTCAGTGAGATGATTGAAATGCCAGCCGCAAGGTTAACGTTACGAGGGGGGGGGGTGGCTGATAAGTTCTCGGCCCGACCCAGAAGGAGTTTAGCTACAGTCACGAAAGTTTCAGGCTATTCAACGTATTCTCCCCGAAGGTCTACACACTTGGTACTTTGTTGCTCCAACTTCTCTAACCCCTCAAAAAAAAAAAAAAAAAAAAGATTTCTCCTGGTCTGCAAAACAGTGTTCGGCAGCTGCTATAACCTCGCTATCACTTATAAATTTCAGTTGTTACCAGATAATGAGAGACAATATGGGTATTTTCAACAAGATTCAGCCACAGCCCATACCACCGCTGATTCTTTGGATGCTATAAGGGAAGTGTTTGATGACAGAATAATTTCTAGAGGTTTATGACCTTCACGTTCATCAGATCTTACTGTATGTGACTATTATTTGTGGGGAACCTTAAAAAATAGAGTCTACCGAAATAACCCTCATAGCATCGACGAACTAAAAGACAATATAAGGGCAGAACTTGGAAGAATTACGGAAGAAGAACTTTTGCGTGTGTATCAAAATTTCATCAAACGATGCCAGGAATGAGTGAATGTAGGTGGACATCACTTTGAACAACTCTTATAACACAGGTTAGTGCTAGTTTTGCAATATTTACATAAATGTTTGCATATGCCCATAAATATAAACGGGCCTTGCAGGCCGGAAATGTAGGAATCTCCGTCACCACCGCCCGCCACGCTTCTCCCGATCTCTCGGCTGAAGATCGAAATGAACGCATGGTATATTTCCATTTCTGATACTGTACATATGAACCTACCATGGAATTGTTTGTTTAGTGTGTTAATGAAACTATAATAATTGCAGTAACTTTTCTTCCGGTGAAAATAAAACTTTATAATTGTAACTTGAAATATTTTTTTGACTTTGTAGCCAAATTTAGGAGATTTTAAAATACCGGATGCATCCGTAATTTCTATCCTACTTCTTATACTCACGAAATATGTAGTCCAGATGAAGTATCTGATGTTAACATGTGGGGGTGACGTGTAGAAATTGTTAATTGACGTGTAGAAGTTGTAAAATAAGCTTTTCAATTACCACGATCATTCTCCACATACAACCATGGACTGCTTTGATTACAGGTAAGTTCCGTATACAAGCATGGACTGCTTTGATTACAGGTAAGTTTGGCAACAGTGCATCGAGCGTTCAATTGTATGTTACGAAAATGGAGATTCCGTGTGGAAAAATTGTTTGCCATTATAGTGCTACAAAACTAAGATTTCGTTAATGTACGTCCTCACACTTGGCCATCAAACGATTCCCTGATATCCCCACGAACCTTTCCAGGTAAGGTTAGGTTAGGCAAGCATAGTTAACATTATGTTCTTAAAACAATTCACATGTATTTCGAAAAAAAGCACATTCTTTCCGCTTCTTTCCCATTTTCAAAATGCGACCCCAAAATTTTTACTTCAGATTCGTGATTACGAGACCTCAATTAATGATTATGCCAAATATGAAAGAAATCGGAGAGGCGTCCGATATTGTAAAATCGGTCAGATTTTTTTTTTATGATAGTTTGCAAGATATTAGGTGCCATGTTTAATTACAGCTTAATGATATTAACACTATTTACAGTTTAAAATGTGCTTCCAAATTCCTTTTGTACATTATTCTATTATTTAATACAATAATGACGGTTCAGTCGGTAACGCGTCTGACTACCATGCTAAAGGTCCCAGGTTCGATCCCCGGCCGGTTCAAATCCGGGAACTTTTCTAACGTTGGAAGTGGCCCCGGCGCCCACCCAGCGTCGAATAACATGGGTACCTGGGGGGTAAAGGCGGTTAGGGGCGTGATGCTGATCACATCACCCCCACTCACGACCGGATCAAGAAAGTGTGGGGCGTTACCCCCACAC
Organism: Lepisma saccharinum; assembly: GCF_977018435.1. Taxonomy (NCBI): domain Eukaryota; kingdom Metazoa; phylum Arthropoda; class Insecta; order Zygentoma; family Lepismatidae; genus Lepisma; species Lepisma saccharinum. Next base: position 4,003,330 of record NC_139256.1, read on the forward strand.
CCCCTGTACGCCTTCATGGCGTGGTGCTAAGCACAGGGGAACACTTTACTTTCACTTTAAAAAATCACTGAATTTAAATCTTGATTTAAATCAATCCACCTTGTTCCTCCTCATCATCAAAATCAATCTAAACACACATAGTAGTACCAATAACCAAAATGTAGTGTCACTGTTACAGCTAGCTATCTGGCATAAAATGATTTAATTTGCATCAACATGAAAAGACACAATCCAGCAAATCCCACTTGGCCAACAGTGTGTTTAAAGAGTTTCATGTTTGATGCTAAATGAATGAAAAAGTTGGTAGTTCGTATGTTAGAAATGGTTAATTGGTTTCAAATGGTTCGTACTTACCAATTGTGTATTGCGGAACATAGTTGAAGGTGCCATTATGCTTTTAACACGAAAATAACTTAGATTTTTCACATTGCGAGTAATTCTTTTGGGTCCTTTCATCATTTGCGGAACATACAATATGGCACGAACAGCTGTGGATCATTGCTTGTGTTTCGTGCTTGTGTTTTGTCAATTTGGAGTGAGTATGCAGTGTTTCAACCTTCTTAACCGAAAAATACCTAATTTCGTGTTCATTATGTCATCACAAACAATTGACAGATAACCCCAAAAACCATTCACGATAGACCCACGGACCATTTCCGGCAAGGTTAGGTTAGGTAAGCACAGTTAAAAAAATTATCATAAAAAAAAAAACATGTTTGGAAACACTGGTGAGACTTTCGACGCTCACACCATCTGCAGGTACATAATGGAAACAACAGCATAATGTTGTCGCGTTGCACAAAATGCAAGTTTATTATATCAAAAGTGCTTATTTCTTGTTGTGCAGCATTCTATGCTGAAAAATTCCACCACGAACTTTCAAAATGCTACAGAAACTCATTTCCGTAATTAGCTTGTTCTGTAAAAATGAAGAATTGTGTCTCGGATATAACAGACATTTACCGTTAGAAACTTACAAACTTTCTTCATCTAGGGGAGGGAGACCGTGCTTTCTTGCAAAGAACTAAAAAGTTCAGCTTTGATCATGGAATAAAAAATTAACAACTCAACAATAATGGTGTAGAGAGAGTGAGTGAGTGTGTGTGTGTGTGTGGGGGGGGGGGTCCATTTTCCATCTGTCAAGCCCTACTACTTCTAATTGACAGCAAAAAACAAATTTGGTTTGATTGTAATATATGTGTGCTCTGATCTTGTAAATTCACACTTTTGCACTCCAGAAATATTTGAATACTCTAAACACCAATTCTCCGAAAATTAAATCAAAACATCAAAAGACACCTTTGAGGTTTTCAAACATTTTTGGTGTGCCAAAACTTGAATTTACAAGGCTAAATCCGTGTATATTACCATTAAATTTTAGAGGCTACGTATTTGTTTTATCTAATCTTGAAAACCGTGGGACCACCTTGAACAACATGCCAATCTGCACAATTCTATGAAACAGATTTTAAAATTTGGCTAACACCAGCAAAAAAATTGTAGAATGGCATGTTTATTATTTTCATTTTCCACAGCACAGAAATTATTTTTATGATGCAAGTATTCAAAATTAAATTGTGAACTGGGGGGGCACCCAACCATTGTCCCCTATAGGAGACATCGGTAAAAATTTACTATTCTTCCGACACCTATAAATTCTTCGTTTCGTCAATTTTTGACATTCGTACTTATGTATCAGCTTCGCGGAACATTTTTTAAGGTGTATTGACGTTTTTTCGATCCAAGTAATTGCAATTCTTTACTATTTTCATTTAAAATTTCGAGTCAAAATTTTCCACCGATTCCGGACTCCGCCCCTGTGGTAATTGACCTACTGCCCCCAACCGCTAACGTGGCCCTGCCTCTGCTCCGCTACGCTCCGGCTTTTTCTATAGACTCCCTGTTAAAGGCATGTTAGAAATTGGCCGGAGTCACCTGCCCCAACTTTTAAATTTGAAGAAATCCGTTTCCAAGATACGGAAAAGTTACCTAAATTACACACAGAACACCTTCCCGATGTTAGACAATACTACAGGAACTTATTACGGTAAGTAGTTTCTTCTGTAGAAATGAAGAAATCTGTCCGAAGGATAGTAAACTAGTACCGAGACTATCATTTTCTCTGGGTCCTATAGAACAAGAAAACAATTTAATGAACCTTTATCCCGAATATGCATTTTTACACATGTTATTTAGAGGAATATTGGCTGTGTCAACCCCTCCTGCCTCCCAAGCGAGGGATATCCACCCCCCTCCCAGCATTTTTTTCACAAGGGCCCATTTTATTGTAATTTTAGATACAAATATACCCTTACCAACCCCACCCAATGAAAAATTTAGGATAAACCTGTGTCCCCAGCAACTTTTTCTAGTGCTGTTGCTGGGGTGAACTTGACATAATAATGATCCCCTGAGAATAATTTATTTTAGATTTCACACGAGCATCAGTGGGGGCAGCGCCAGATTTACAAACCGCAAAACCCTGCAATGTGGGGGGTGGAGACAAGTAAGCCTCCTCAGCCATTGACATCGTATATGTGCATATAAAAAATAAACATAGCTACTGAGAGGTACAGAAACGAATACAATATCACAGGTAAAGTCAAAGTTCCCTGTGCATGTAGCACCGTGCCATGAAGGCACATTTAGGATATGGGGTAAGGGCCCCAAATATTTTCGATGCCGGACATCTTGGAGGTGATGTGATCAGCACCATGCTCCAGCTGTACTTACAACCCCGCCAAACGAGTACCATTTGATTTGATGCTGGGTGGACCCTGGATCAGCTTTTTGAGGGGACAAAGCTGGAAAAATTCTCATCTTAGATCAAATCAGGCTACAATTTCATGAGAAAATAGTGTCATATATGTACATCACATCACCACCGGTGTCGAAACCGGGAGGGAGGGAGGGGCAGAGGGGCTCGGGCCCATCGAGTTCTCGTTTGACCCCTATTTACTAGTAGTGTTCCTGACCTTGTGGCACTGATTATATTTGTGTTTTTCTTTTTGTTGTATTTACCTTATTATTAATACCCTAATCCATGAAAAAAATATTTCTTTACATAAGTTTTGCAGTATTATTTGTTTAGAATACTGTCAATTGTTTAAACTGCATGTCGTGAGGTGGAAGTCGTTAAACTTAAAATAATTTTTAGAGCTGAATTGCATAAAGAAATAACGACTGGTGATTTATCTTTTCTTTTGTTGTTTACACACTGTTTGTTTTGAGCACTTAAGTGCGTCGCCAAGGGTGACGACACGTAGCTCCGTTTCGATACACTGATTGAAACACAGGGGGGGGGGGGGAGGTTGAAGATGTCGGTACTCCACTGGGCTGCTTCCGGATGGAATGACGTCTGTCCCTTAGCCGAGAGTTAGGGTGATTATAGAAGGAGAGTGTGGGAAATATATTCCTGTGAGTAGATAGACTTTAACTTTGAGGGTTTGAATTTGAATTCAAATTCGGCATACTCACTAATTTTGGCCTTGTAATCACGAATCTGCAGTTAAAATTTGGCGGTCACATCTAGAAATTGCAAAATTACCTTCTCAATTACCGCTATGATTCTCCATGTACTAACATGGAAACGATATGAAGACTTCTTCCTTTCCACACAACAGTCTTACGGAGCAATTTTACAATACCGGGAATTTCTCCATACTCACTAATTTTGGCCCCCTAATCACAAATCTGCAGTTAAAATTTGGCGCTCACACGTGAAATAGCAGAATAATCTAAAGTAAGTTCTTATTTCTACACACTCGATTTCCAAATTTCCCACCAATTCCGGGCTCCGTCCCTGGGGTAATTGACCTACCGCCCCCAACCACTAACATGGCCCCGCCTCCGCTCCGGCTTTCTTTATAGAGTCCCTGTTAAAGGCATTTTAGAAATTGGCCGGATTCATCTGCCCCCAAATAAGCGCCAAATTTATACGTGAGCGCCAAATTTTAAGTTCAGATTCGTGATTACGATGCCCAAATTAGTAAGTAGGCTATCCCAAATTTCAAACAAACTGGATAAATTCCCTGTATTGTTAAATTATACCCCAACTTTTTTCGACTTATTTTGCAATTTCTAGATGTGGTCGCCAAATTTTAACTGCAGATTCGTGATTACGAGGCCAAAATTAGTGAGTATGCCGAATTTGAAAGGAATTGAAGATACTTCCTGTATTCTCAATTTGCTCTTATATTTATAAACATAACCTGAAACAACCAATAAAACCCAGTTTTGCCCGGGGTTTTATCTGAAAAATACCGAAAAAAACCGGGCAAAATGCCAACCCTGCTGAAAATATCCTAGGAGCCAATTTATCGTGCCTTCGAAAATCTATTTCCTTGAAAAGTAATTTTTAGCTTCATTTTTTAAGGTGGAACTTACCTTTTTTATGTGGAATCGGTTCGACAACGCTGAGTAGAAACAAATCTACCTACAAGGATTTGTCTTTAATGTCATGTATCCATGACATCATACGTGTCCTTTTCCCTCCTATTTCTGTAAGATGTATTTTCACACTACACAACACATATTTATTATCTGAAACATACTGTTCTGTGTAATTTTGCTACATCTGTACAAATGATTTATGAATTGAAAGCTTTGGCACCTAAACGTCACTCACTACAACATAGCACAGACAGTCATCTTCAGAGTCGAGTATTAACTGTTTCATCAGTACGCGAACTATTAGCACCAAATAATTCTATAGTAAATGCTGTGAATATGAAAAACCACAGTACTATTGCACACACGCTGAACTAAGAACAATAAAAATGATAAATAAATGTACAACTATTACGCTTTACTTTCAGCGTCCAGCTTTCTTAGCAGTGACAGTGATGATGGTGTGTTCTACACTTCTTCGGTACAGAGTTTGAAAACAAACGGAAACGTCCGTCAGTTAGTATGGTTATTGGTTATGGTTGTAAAAATTATTTTTACAAATTCAAAAAACGTCTTCTATTGATAAAGTTTCTAATAAACTACTTATTGATCAGTGATCTGATCACTCAGCCCGAATGCGTGAGCAAGGAAGGAAAGGCAAATTACGTATTCGCGCGAATGTAAACGCACGTCTAGAGTGATCTTCTAAAATTACGATGAGACAAGATAAAGAAGAAAGCTTGATTCATCGAAGCAATTAAGTTATCTATTTTATATGCATTATTATTACACCATACGATAGATTCGATAAAATCGCAAGAATATTGACACAAGTATACAATATTGTTTAATGAATGTCTTGTGGGCATAGTTTGTAGGGCAATTAGCATTTGCATTCGTGATTTGACCACCTGGAAGAAACACGTGTTTTACGTGTTAGTTTTAATAATTGCAGATTTTGTAAGTACTGTTGAAATATATGATTGAAGTGTCATGCGAAATCTTTGTTACAGTGATTTAAGCATTAAGCTGATAGTGCAAAAGTGTACAAATAATTAAAACCGAAACTCGTATCACGTCGAGTGTAATTTTGTTTGCAAACTTGTATTCGGCTTTTAAAGTTTTCCGCAACCGAAAATTATTTACATGATGATTCATCGTAACACCACAACAAATCAAAGATCCAAGACTGGGAAAATGGCTAATGGGATTGCACCTGCAGTGTAAAGTGGGACCGGCACAAGTTCCAATTGTTTAATTCCAAAATAATCATAAACACTGACTTTGAACATGAGTAATTATGTAGTATCGCCCGAACACCTCTCACTCGTTTATTTCGTTAATGTTAGCATTGATACTTACCTATTCTGCATTGCGGAAGATTCTTTAAGGTGAAGTTATGCCTTTTTCTATAAAATAGTGTCAACTTTTCATATTACGAGTCATTATTTATCTTCCTTGTTTCACTTGTGTAACATACAATATGGTGTGCACTCGTCAAGGATCGTCGTGCTTGTGTTTTTTCGATTTGCAGTGCGCAAGCAGTGTTTCAAACTTTAATGACCGAAAATTACGTACTATTACGATTTTTTTTTACATGTTTCCATGATTGTTGCATGATTAGCTCCATGAACCATGCACGGTTAGGTTAGGTTAGGCAAACACAGTTAAAAAATTTGGGGTAAGTTTTGACAATATAGACAAAGTCTGTAATTTTGTTAATTATCGGTATACTAACTAATTTTGGCCTCCTAATCACGAATCTGTTGTAAAAAATCGGGGGTCACGTCTGGAAATTGTACATTTTGATTAAACATTGTTCGTTAGCCCCAAAAACCATCCACGGGTAGCCCCACGAACCATTCACACGAGGTTAGGTTAGGCCTGTTAGGTTAGGTTCCATTAGCATTCATTTCACCCCTAAATTGATCGAAAAAATAGGGTTTTTACTAAAATTGAACATCATAAATCATTTTCTTGTCAAACAAAGGCGTGGTTGGAAACAATGACAGGAGATTACATTTTCGTCCGTGAAACTACGCATATATACACCTACATATATATAAATTCAATCAGCTTTTTTTTTTTCCAAATTTCCAGACGTGATTAGGAGACCAAAATTAGTTAGTATACCGAAAATTAACAAAATTGGAGACTTTCTCTATATTGTCAATTCGCTGCAAATTTGGAATTACGTACTATTACGATTTTTGAATAAACTTAAGATGACCGGACCTCTCTCTGATTTTCTTCATATTTGGCATACTCACTAATTGAGGCCCCCTAATCACGGATCTGAAGTTAAAAGTTGTCGGAAACGTCTAGAAATTGCAAAATAAGGTGTTTGTTTTCGGAATGGAAACCATTGATTTTCGCGAAATTTTTTGTTTCACAAGCAAATATAGGTATAATTTAACAATACAGGGAATTTCTCCAATTCGTTTGAATTTTCGGTTACTTACTAATTTGGGTCTCCTAATCACGAATCTGCACTTAAAATTTGGCGCTCACGTATAAATTTCGCGCTTATTTGGGGGCAGGTGAATCCGGCCAATTTCTAACATGCCCTTAACAGGGAGTCTATAGATATAGGCGGGGCCACGATAGCGGTTGGGGGCGGTAAGTCGATTACCCCAGGGGCGGAGCCCGGAACCGGCGGGAAATTCGGAAATCGAGGGTGTGGAAATAAGAACTTAATTTCGATTATTTTGCTATTTCCACGTGTGAGCGCCAAATTTTGACTGCAGATTCGTGATTAGGGGGCCAAAATTAGTGAGTATGCCGAATTTCAAACAAAATGGAGAAATTCCCTGTATTGTAAAATCGCTCCCAAATATATATATTTCTGATACTACCACGACACCAAATTTTAACTGTTTGCCTAACCGAAACTAACCTAACCACACGTCAATGGTTCATGGGGCTAGCGTCAATGGTTCTCAATTATTTTGCAATTTCTAGATCCTGATACTACCACGACAAGAAATTTTAACTATGTTTGCCTAACCGAAACTAACCTAACCACGCGTCAATGGTTCATGGGGCTAGCGTCAATGGTTCGCAATTTTTTTGCAATTTCTAGAAGTTTCCGACAAATTTTAACTTCAGATTCGTCATTAGCAGGCCTCAATTAGTAAGTATGCCAAATATGAAGAAAATCAGAGAGGGGACCGGTCATCTTAAGTCATACCAGATTTTGTTTTTTTTACATGTTTCCATAATTCTTGCATGATTAGCTCCACAAACCATACACGATAAGGTTAGGCAAGCCCAGTTAAAATTTTGGGGTCACAAGGACAAGGGTTTACAACATAAACAGCCACTACATGTCGAACAGGTGGTTTTAGATTTCAGGAAACAAAAAGCATGTTTGGAAACACTGACACGGGGTTACGTCATTGAACGCAGGCAAATAGCAAGGAAATGGCAGCAATCGCCTCTGCGTGTTGGAAATATTTCTCAGGAAAGAAAAGGGAATTCCGGGTCAGAAAGCTTAAAGGATCAAAGAAAACACTTTCACACAAACTTCCACAACGTCAGAGAAATTGATTCAAGTAAGTAGTTGTTTCTGTAAAAATGAAGAAATCCGTGCGGGCGATACTACATATTTACCTATAATTCAATTTCTAATCTTTGTCTTTGCACACATACTTCCTCGGCTGAGTATTTATATACTGCGTGTTTAATGGAGAAGCATTTAGTATGCATCACTTTGCGGCAAGCAGCCATTTGTTTACTGTTGTATTGGATACGGACTGTTGCTGCTACCACGTCACGTGACGTGAGGTGCAAGAGGGTTTATGTGCCCTTTCATTGTTAGGTTAGGCGGGTATCAAATGGTCCTAAATACTTCCGACAGCTAATTATAGTCTCGAGCATGAGCCTTGTAACCTCCTGTGAAAGTCCTTGCAGTCCTTGTCTGAGATGCCCATATACCAAGAATGACTGCTGACTGGGAAGTGTGGATGCCCATGTAAGCTAATTTTCAAATCATAATTTCTCTGTTCAACAATACTAGTGAAGCTGTACTAATTGGAATCATTACTGGGGGATCAAACCACCATGCATTATACTTCCACCAGAGATGGAACCTGGTACATCTGTTACAAAGCAACAGCTACCACCGGGGACAATAACAAAAATGTACAGTAGAAGTAAGTATGTCCCATGCATGGACTTGTGACACTCAAAATACTGCTTGGGCATTCCATTGCCATGGTTGAATGCTCAGACTACATTTTTGACATTAAAGTAACTATTCTATTCTATTGATAATTAAGTAACATATTTACAATTTCTGTGGAATGAACTATGAAACTAAACACTTGATTAAACATAACTACCCTTAAAATACTTTGCCCGATTTATAGCTACATGTGAACAATTGTGTCACAGGCTAACTAGACTGGGCTAATGTTTACCATGAACATGATGTAACCACCTTTCCAATATACGAGGGGCACCCAAGATGAATTTAGAAACGCATACAAAATAGCATGTGGCCACCAAACACCCACTTTATATTTTAATATAGTCTTCCCCACTATTAATACATTTTTCCCATTTGGATGCCACAACCGTGATTGTAGGATAATTCATCTTGAGCCTCGAAAAAGGAATTCACAGCACATGTGACATATTTGTCATTGTCAAATCGCTGCCTCTGCAACTTGGACTTCAGATGTTGAAACAGAAAATAGTTACTGGAGGCCAGGTCCAGTAAATAAAGAGGGTGACTAATCATCCCGAGCCTCTTTTCGTCCGCAGCAGCCCTAGCAATGCGAAACGTGTGTGGTGGTGCATTATCGGGCAACACTTTCACCCAGTACCTGTCATTAGTCCCTGTCTTCTGGTAAATGGCACAACACAGTTCGGCCAAAGTTTCTGCGTACGATGCACCATTGATTGTGGTAATTCTTGGATGGAACTTGATCAGCAGTGGGCCTCTACAGTCCCAAAAAACAGTCAGCAACAGCTTTCGTCTTAATTTATCAACTTTTGCCTTCTTGGGCAGAGAAGAACCTGTGTGCTTCCACTGCATTGAAGCCTGCTTTGTTTCGTGGCCATAATAGTATACCCACGTCTCGTCCCCGGTTACTAGGTTAAACAGAAATTTTTTTGCAGTTCTTGTGAATTCCAAATTTTCAGTTAACATGTCAACCCAATCTTGCTTTTGAAGTGGTGTGAGCAACTTTGTCACCCACCGTGCGGACACTTTTCTCATTAAACAGAAATTTTTTTGCAGTTCTTGTGAATTACAAATTTTCAATAAAAATGTCAACCCAATCTTGCTTTTGAAGTGGTGTGAGCAACTTTGTCACCCACCGTGCAGACACTTTTCTCATCTCATCATCAAATCCTCCAGCAACATCAGGTGAATTGTAGATTATGCAATGCCCATTGTGTGCGCTAATTCAGAAAGTTTCAATCTTCTGCCTGTCATTACTAGTTCTAATTTTTTAAGGTTTTCTGGATTGACTGATTTGTTGTTTTAAGTCCACTTTATGCACATTAAGGCTAATCGGGACTGGACCTACAGTTTAAGGTGGGATCCGAACCACTTGTCCCTCCACCGGGTAAGGTTTTCTGGAGTTCGGACAGTTCTCGACAGCTGGTTCATCTTGAAAGGATTTTCTTCCTCTCTTGAACTCGTTAACCCATGTTTGTAAACGGTGGCAAGGGAAGGGGAAGTGTCTTTGTATACCTTGACCACCATAAGTGGAAGCCCTTCCAGCATCAAAAACTCCAAACACCGCTCGATACATCAATTGCTGTTCAGCCATAATTTAGTCACAAGGGTTACTTTCCACAGTCCCAGCAATTACCTGGAAAGAGATAGCAGCATGTAAAAATTTGAGTAAATGTGTAAAGGTGGTGTTAACATTACTTTAGCACAATATGATCTGTCTGCATGGTTGCTTTGTGCGAGTCTTAAGTTCTTCTTGGATGCCCCTCGTATTTCCCATTATTCCTTGTGATATGCAAGAGTAATAACTTTTAATAAATAATCCTCCAAACACAGTCCACAGAGACTTGGCCATGAAGAAATAACAATAAAATAGTACCGCATAAAACTACTCAACTTTACTATAATGCATCTCTAAAAGCAACAGAAAATATTGGTATAAGACGTAGTTTTCGCAAAGTACGCAAGAAGTTCCACTTTGTAGGAAGGGTATGGAGGGTGAAGTGTACGTGCCTTTAGTATGATGAGTAGGGGACAGATTTTTGCATATTTGTATGTTTTTGTCCGTGGGAAAAAATCATATGCCTTCAACTTTATATAAATGCATATTTGAGGCAGTAGTGCATATTTGAATTTAATGTGTGTATTTTTTTTTGCATATATTGGAAGTAATTTAGTGCAATCATTTATTTCAAGTGTGCCTCTTCTGTTTTATTGTCCTTTGTTTTAAAAATAAGTTATTTCAGCCAAGTTGGATCAAGGACATCAGAGACAAAGTTGGATCAATTTTAGCAGTGGCGTAGCGTTATTGTACGCCCGGCGTTCCCCAATTTAAAATTTCAAAAATGCGTAAATGCTGTAAATATAAAGTAAAACTTGACTAATTTCATATATGTTTGACCTTCATGGCATTAAACTAGCTATTTTTCGCGATCCGCTTGCAACGCTCCACTAACAACATTCGTTCTAGCATTTTTTGCAATGCCTTTACTGGCCGTACCCCGAGCAGGTTCGGCGTAAAAGACTCTATATTCCTTGCTGCCTTTCTGGAGGGAAAGCTTCAATCTCTACAACACACGCGAAAATGCTCTCTCTTATGCCAGCGTACGGAGCAGAGAGGTCTACCGTGATTGGTTCATGTGACCCTTCCTGCCTTCTGAAGCAGACGACTGCGGTAGAATTCCTACCCGGTTCTTCGCTCTTCGCGCTCATGCAACTCGTGCTATGTGATGCTACAATACGCAATATTGACTGACGTAACTTTACCATACTCAAATATACCACTTCTTAATGGCCACTGCATTGTATAATTTATCGCACGAACAGCGATGTGCATTAAAAACTAAAACATCAACACAGCTTTTATCAAATAAGTTGAAGTCCTGGTCCAAGACGACAGAGGCCCCTGATTCGAATCCCGGCGTGAGCACAGGTGTTCTTTGTGAGTGTCCCTTCATCAATATCATCACTCATATTCATATTCGCGATTAACCAAAAGTGGTAGAAAAGTGAAGTAAAATAAACCGAATCAATCAGTAGTTGGATCGCCCACAACAATGACATCTACTGTTGTGCAGAAGCGCTTCTGATTCAGGTAGGTTTTTTAATGACTTGCGTCATGCAGAAAGGTATAACAAAAAGGTATAAAACACCAGAGTTCAAAACATCCGTTGCATAGTGAGGCATCTCATTTTCTAGCTAAAACATGCATGGATGATGTTTTATTGAAAACCAAGCTGACTTTAGGCAAATAAACAATACTTGTGGCAACTAATACCATAAGTAAATTATTAAGCAAAAAGGGAACGACCCTTCCTTCGAAATGCCCATGCTACGCCACTGAATTTTAGTTGTCGAAAGGATAAAGAAAACCGCCCTCCCACCAATTACTGACGATAAAGAGAAATGAGTCATATGTAGTTCCATGCACCAGTAACATTATTTGTTGGGTAGCTGTTGATATGTTATCTTCGTAAATCTATGTGAGTGCCTGTGTCTGAGGAGGGGATAAAGGGTGCATTTCCCTTCTGGTTGCAACTGTTCATCACTTGGGGGTTAGGGGGGATGCCACGTATATGTGCTTATGCTTCAAAAGAATTTACTGGAACCTCCCCAACCGAGCTGGGAATATTTAGAATACTAAAGTATGTGATGTTCTCATTCCAGTGTAAGAACAAATTAAATATAAAAAAAAGCATGAGACGTGTGAGTCCAATGTCGGCTCATTTTTAGATATGGTACAGTGGGATCCATGAGTATTACCAAGCAAATTGTCTCTCTTTATTTTACGCAACAAAAGCTTCAAAAATTTGAAAAAAATAGGCTGCCGGCAACCTCTGTATCAGCATAAGTAAAAATTAATTCCTTGAAAACTAACAGGATACAAGAGAGAAATTAATGAAAGTAGTCATGGACAATATGCCATGCAATACTTGTGTATCCCACTGAAATACACCCTCCGCCACACATCCCTCCTTCAGTATAGAAGTTTAGGGAAGTGTCATTCCTTTGTCAAACATGCTATATTCTTATGCTTTGGAAAATGTCATCGGAAATAATCCATGCTTGCTGTGGGCGATAGTTAAAAATTTGTAATACCGAAGGATTGGAGAGAGAATTGATTGAACAATAAATAAGGTACGACGATGTGGCTACTACCGATGCCACATTTATTTAAAGTCTACTCTGAACATATAAGCATTACATTTAATTTCTTAGGTATCTAGAATAATTTATTGTGGTACACATGGAAATGTACATTGTCTATTCTTGTCACACATATCAACTACTTGTCTTTTGTCATGGTCACGATTCCACCGTGAGAAGCGTGGGTCCCTCCTTACATGCCACAAGGACTAAGCACAACATTATCAAAGTTTGGGAGTCCTTTCCTGTCACAGGAAGGTGTCAGTTCATTCTTCGAATTTCTGGCGATTTTTTGGAAATCGGAATACAACCATTTATCCATAATGGAGTCCAAAATCAAAGTTGAAAAAATAGGCATTTTTTTGTGTCTGAATTATTTAATTATAACTTATTATGACCATTTTTTGTCCATTGTATTCCCTATATAAGACTGTAGTAGGAAATTGGTCCTTTGGGATTGTGCCAAGATTTCATCGATTTGTAAACCCTGTGCAACAGTGTCTTCAACAATAATTTTTTGACTATGTAAAACCAGTTTATTATTGGGCAACTTTATTTAATTTCTTTTACAAATTTTGCATGTAATGGAGGACATTTTCACTCTTGCTTAACTTTTAGTATCAGTGCATGATGATCCTGTTCTTTGAGGCGAAAGCCTAAAATAAGATAGTCATCATTTCCTGCTTTGTAAACAGTCTCTATCCATAAATATACAAATGACAGAAATGCAAAATTTTTAATTATCGATGTTGATTATACTGTTATCATATATTTAGCAAAGTATGCTGCAAATATGCATCTATAGGTGGGAAATTGCTTCAAATTGTTGCTTTGTGTGGGCAGTGACATGCACCAGAATGTGGATGTTATTGGTGGTGTCATAAAGCATACATAGATTATAATATACAATTTTTACTATGCTTTTTTTGAAATTTATAGTGCATATTTTGCCTGTTTTTAACGCATATTTGCATGCATTTTTTGGTACATATAAATCCATCCCCTAATGAGTGTACTAGCAAGAATCAAAAATTAATTTTCATAATTTTTTCCTTCTTTGCTTGTTTCTAATTAGTTTAATTGTGTAAAGTTCTTTACAGAGCACATATGTTGCAAAGTTCACTATAATCTTAATTGCAAAAGTTGTAAGGAGTTGTAATGTTTTTGTATTTTCTGTTTTCAGGTGAACAGTAAATGAAATGTCCCTTTCAGCATTTGCAGTGTATAATAATTTGGCTCCTGTAAGTTGAGAAATATTGTGTAACTTCCTTTAAGAAACTTAGTTATAGTACAGAATTGAATGTTTCTTATAAATATTATCTGCATTTGATGGCATTAGTGGTATATTTATGATTCAGTTTAGCTATTCCAATGTGTGACAATTAGTATATGTCTCCAGTACTCACAAGTGTTGTTCATTGATCATCAGTTGTGAAATCTAAATGCAATTTTTAGTTAGACATGTGGCTGAATCTGTGGTTATGATATTCTCATCCTTATAAGCATGATGGAAAATTTATATGTTATCTGTATTCTTTAAAATATGAAGCATGTGTTATTGGATACTTTGTTATTAATTTTTTTTGGTCAATCAATATTGTACTTTATTTGTGTCATTGTGAGTATTAGTGTAAATAAATATATGGAGAAATTCATGTGAGAACAACCATAATGTGGATTCCTTAATGTGGATTGTACAGCATCATTTGATGTGTGTTCTTTTGAGAAATTTCACACTGATATGGCAAGCAACATTGTTGTCTTACATCCAAGGGACATGTCAAACATGTCACCACTGACATTCCCAGCAGGGAATTTTGGAGCTAAGAGAGGGTGGCTACTCGCTGGGAATTCCCTGAATTATCATCTCCGAGAATTATGCATGAATTTTTCTCCGTGGATGTGAAAAATTTCAACGTTATTAATCCAAATCCTATTGAATTTACACATGTAGTTATGAAAGCATAGTCTTTCATCACTATGATGTAAGAAAGATTTTTCATATCTGTGTGCAAACGTATTGAAAATAGCAATATATATATATATATATATATATATAGTTCTTAATGGCAAATTTATTTCAGGGACACACATTTCAAGTGAGGAAGTCTCAACAGAAGGGCAATAGAAAAGGCAAAAAGAAAAGTACAGGGGAAAAAAATAATTTGAAAAATTGTAAGTAATATTAGAATTAGGTTAATGTAGTGAAAACCACATATTTTTATGCAGGAATTTATTATAATAGTTACTATGTTAATCATGTAGGAACCAAGAAAATGTATATACAGAGTTCGTCAAAAAAATGTATACACAATTTTACGAACACTAATTCTTTATTGTGTGTTAGTACCAAACTAAATTACAAATCAGAGGTTTAATACAAGCTTTCTGCACCTGGTCACAGGTTTAATACAATTGTCCTGCACCGTCATGTTAAGTTACTTGAAGTGTTCAAAATGGCTGCCGTTAGCGGCCAGACACATACCACAATGGTGAATGTGTCCGCGGGGATTTCTGCACGTGCTGCTGAAATTTCTTCATGAAGAGCAGTGTAGGTGGTTTCCTGCGATACACAACACCCTTCAAAGTTCCCCAAAGGTAAAAGTCCAGCGGTGTTAAATCTGGTGAAAGTGGTGGGAACTCAAATGCATCTCTTCGTCCTATCCAGTGTCCCGACAGATTCTCATCTAGGAAAGCCCACACGCTTCGGTGGTAGTGTGGGGGTGCCCTGTCTTTTTGGTAGAAGAACTCACTGTTTCCAAAAAGTTCACGTGTAGCTGGCAAAATTGATGTGGGTAGCATTTCCAGATACCTGTCACCAGTAACTGTATCTTCAAAGAAGAAGGGTCCTATTAACCTTTTGAGACCCAAGGCCTTTTTCACATGTAAGCCTCTCTGTCCCGAGACGATTTTGAGCAAAATGCAGAGTTTCAATTAACTGAGTGTAGATCGGAGACTAATTGCCCTAGAAAGATGTGTGATATACCGTTGTACGCGGAATGAACCAGAGATTCAGACTATATGAAATTTATGCAAATTGGGCGTATATGGGGAGGGGGCTAGCTCTCAAAATTCCAAAATTTCGGGGGAAAAAATTTGGTTCCCCCACCCTCCCCCCAAGAAAAAAGTACATGACAGTGTCGACATGCACATGGAAATGATCGCTGACATGTAAGGAACACAAAAATATTTTCATTATTATCATATGACCAATGTAACTTGAGTTGTACCCCCAAAAGGAATGGTCGGCACGCCACTGATTCAAGCTTCAAAATGCAGCGGTACCTTGAAATGACTATAGCTCAGAAACTAAATGCCCTAGAGATATGAAAGATATACCGTTGTACGCAGAATGAATCACAGATTTAGACGATATATAATTTATGCACATTCGGCGTATATATGGAGGGGGAAAGGGGGGAAATCCCCTGAAATACTTTTTTTTAAAACTGGTTTCGACCCCGCCCCACCGAAAAAAAGGGTATGAAAAGTTCAAAATGCACATAGAAATTATCGCTGGCATGTAAGAAACAGAAAAATATTTGCATCATTGTCATATGACCAATGTAACTTGAGTTGTACCCCAAAAGGAATGGTCGGGACGCCACTGATTCAAACTTCAAAGTGCAGCGGTACCTTGAAATGACTATAGCTCAGAAACTAAATGCCCTAGAGATATGAAAGATATACCGTTGTACGCAGAATGAATCACAGATTTAGACGATATATAATTTATGCACATTCAGCGTACATATGGAGGGGGAAAAGGGGGAAATCCCCTCAAAAATACGTTTCTTAAAAAAATGGTGTTTCCCCCTGCCCCCCCCCCCCGAAAAAAATGTCAAAATGCAAAATTTATGCAAATTTGGCATATATGTGGAGGGGGAAGGGAGAAAACCCCCAAAAATTATTTTAAAAAATTGTCACTTCACCCAAAAAATGTCCTCGCACTTGGGCACAAAACTACACCTACGCACAACATTCACGGACGAAAAGCTAGAATGCAGTGAAAAATGAGCACCGATTCTTGCAGCTGCTTGAAATTCTATTTTTAGACAATGCAGGGTAACCCCTGTCGCAACTTGTGCCAAAAAAAACAAAGGTTTCCTTCAGCGTGCTTCGAAATTCCATTCTCAACGCAGATTCAGCAACCAGTCTTCCCCCTCCCCCCCCCCACGGAAAACTTTCATTTTGACATCGGATACTGATAAACAAGCTTCCTTCGAAAGCAGTTCACAGGCGGGAGTGAAAAAGCATTGCTTTAGAACAACAAAGCTGGTGTTCCTTTGTCGGCAAAAATTTGACCTTGAAAAGAGATGCAAAAGAGAAGCGCCTTTCCCCCTCCATTTTCATGAAGACAAAATAAATGCAAAGAAACATTTCTGTTAAATACATGTGTTAGGAACAATATAAAAAGAATCGAAATTCTAGCCAAAAATAGAAAAGTTATAACTTAAAAACTACGACCTTGACACAGCGTCTCGATCGAGATGCTTGGGACAGTGAGGCTTACATTTGGGTATCTCGATCGAGATGCTTGGGATCCAAAAGGTTAAACCTCTAGATGACAGTCCACACAAGACAGTCATCCCCCCCGGGAGATTGACTGCCTTGTCGACATGGACATTGTGGTGCCCAGCAAACACAATTATGATGAGTCACTGTACCGTTTAGTTTGAATTGGGTCTCATCAGACTATACAACCTTCGTCACAAACTCTTCATCCTCACCTGCCATACGCTGAAACCATTCGCAGAACTCCATACGGCTATCAGGATCATCCTCATTTAATGCATGCATTAATCTTGGTACGTACACTTTCCACTTGGCAGCTTTCAGAATGCGTCATCCACTTGCACTGCTAACCCCTGTCTCACGATCGCATTGAGTAGCAGACTTCTGAGGCAACGTTGCAAACTTTTCTAAGACCATAGCTGTACGAGGTCTTCCTGATTTTCCTTGTGCACATCACAAATGGTACCATACGTCTCAAATTTATCACAAAGCCATTTAATTGTCAAGCATGTTGGAGGTTGTGTTGCAAACTTACACACGTTGAACTTTAGCGACATTTTCAAACTTGAACCACCACTTTAAAATTAGCTTCCGTTCCTCAAACATCAGGCGTGCAGTGACCATTTTGTTTCACTATCATATGTCACATATTAGTCAAGAGAGTCATATAGGTACCAACATCTGTTGAGAATACACCATACTACATGTAACTAACTAACTAACTCTCTAGCCTTCTTAAACCCGAAGGTTCATGGCTGCAGCAACACAGGCCTTCCATCTGTCCCTATCTTGAGCAAGATCTATATACTCTTTCCCATCCCTACCGATTTCCTTTAGGTCCATCTCAACGTTGTCCCTCCATCTTCGTCTGGGCCTTCCTATAGGTCTCTTACCATCTGGTTTCCCAACAAGAATCCTGTAAACTCCTCTTTCCTCTCCCTTCGTGCCACATGGCCTGCCCACCTAAGTCGTCTTGATTTAATTATTCTAATAATATCTGGACATGAGTACAAATTATGTAACCTTCTCCACTCACCTGTCTCCTCATCCCTTTTAGGTCCAAAGATTTTCCTAAGGATCCTATTTTCAAATACTCTCAATTTATGTTCCTCTTTCAATGTAAGGGACCAAGTTTCACACCCATATAATACTACAGGCAAAATTACTGTTTTGTATATTTTAACTTTTAGTTTCTTAGATATTAAACGAGAAGACAAAAGTTTATGAAGAGAGAAGTAACATGCATTTCCTGAATTAAGCCTACTTTTTATTTCCTCTTTAATATAATTTTCATTTGTTAATATTACTCCTAAGTATTTGAATTTGGAAACTGGTTCAAACGAGTTGTTATCAATAATTAGATTTTGATTATTACCTAACACTTGGTTTCGGTCTTTAGGAATAGATTTAGTTTTCTCTTTGTTAACTTCCAAACCTATCTCTTTAGCAGTTTTGAAAAATATTTTAGCATTATTCTTAATTGTATTCACATCATCCCCCAGTAAGTCTACATCATCTGCATATGCTAACAACTGAGTCACACCATTTAATTTTAGTCCTTCTTTAGTTTCTTTTACCTTCCTTACAGCATATTCTAAGGTTAAAATTAAAGAGCAATGGAGATAATGCATCTCCTTGTTTTAACCCATCATGAATTGTAAATTTGTCAGACATATTATTACCCACACGAATTTTACTTTCTGTTTCACTGGTGCATATTTTTATCATACTAACAAGCTTCTTAGGTATTCCAAACTCTACTAATATATTATATAATTTATCTCTTTTGACCGAATCATATGCTTTTTTGAAATCAATGAATAGCTGATGGACATTTTGATTATATTCCCACTTTTTTTCAAGTGTCTGTCTGATGTGAAAAATTTGATCTGTAGTTGATCTGTTACGTTTAAATCCACATTGATAATCACCTATAATTTCATTAGCATATGGTGTTAGTCTTGTTAAAAGAATGTTAGACAATATTTTGTATGTTGTTGAGAGTAGAGAAATTCCACGGTAATT
The DNA here is from genome assembly GCF_977018435.1 of Lepisma saccharinum. NCBI lineage: Eukaryota > Metazoa > Arthropoda > Insecta > Zygentoma > Lepismatidae > Lepisma > Lepisma saccharinum. The sequence continues at coordinate 4,022,591 of NC_139256.1, forward strand.
ACTGCAGTTCATTTTATCACCTTTTTTAAACACAGGAACAATTATGGATTCTTTCCACTGTTGAGGGATTTCTTCTTTATTCCATATTAAACAAATTAATTTATGAATTTGACATATTAATGAATTTCCACCATATTTAATTAACTCAGCTGGTATTAAATCAATGCCAGGTGCTTTGTTATTCTTTAGCCTTTTAATAGCATCTTTAACTTCAGTCAAGTTAGGTTCTGGAACTAAAGGTTCTGCTGTGTGTACTTCATTTACTTCTGATTTATCTCCTACATGGACATTTAAAAGGTCATTAAAGTAGTTCTTCCATCTATTTAGAATATCGCTTGGGTCAGCTAGAAAATCACCGTCTTTATCTTTTATCAAGTTTACTTTAGGTTGCCACCCCTTTCTAAATTCATTTACACCTTTATATAAATCTCTGATATTTTTATTTTTGCTGTTTGTTTCAATTTCGTTAATTTTGCTTTTCAAGTAATCTCTTTTTTTTACTTCTAAACGTGCGGTTAACTTCTCGCTTTATTCTATTATAATTGCTTAGATTTGTATCATCCGAGTTGTTTAACCACCTAAGTCTAGCCTGATTTCTTATTTCTATTAGATTATGACATTCATTATCAAACCATGGCTTACTTTTTCCTTGGTTTATGGTATCCTGTACTTTCTTTAGCTGCTGATTCTATTGCATTACGTATGTGCTCCCAATTCTTATTTACGTCTGTTTCATTTATATTTTCATCATCATTTAAATCCTGCAAAACATCAAATCTATTTGACAGTTTAATTTGGTAATCTTTCTTAATTCTTTCATCAGCAAACTTTCCTGTATCAAATTTTATAACTTTTAGATTTTGTTGCTTATGATTTATCACTGAGAGTCTTTCTCTTAATTTAGCAATTACTAAATAATGGTCACTGGCACAGTCAGCACCTCTATGTGTACGAACGTCAATTATACTAGTATGCCTTCTCTTATCAATGAGAATATGATCTATCTGATTATGAGTTTTACCATCTGGAGAAGACCAGGTATATTTATGGATATCTTTATGTTTAAAAGTGGTACTTTTCACAATTAAATTCTTTGAGGTTGCAAAAGTAATCAATCTTATACCATTATCATTACTTAATTCATGAAGACTTTCTTTACCAATCGTGGGTTTAAATGTCTCTTCTTTGCCAATCTGTGCATTACAGTCACCTAACAGAATTTTCATATCATACTGAGAAAATTTATCAAAGATCTGTTCTAACTCTGCATAAAAATCATCTTTAGTATTATCATCTTTATCTTCTGTTGGTGCATGTATGTTAATTAAAATAATTTTACACCACCTACCCTGTAAAACTGCATATGATATCCTATCATTAATAAATTCTACTGTTTTAAGAGCCGAGATAATTCTATTATTTATGAAAAAGCCTGTTCCAAAATTATGATTTTTAGTACCACCATAGAAAAAAGTATAATTTTTAGTTTTACAATTCCCTTCTCCTGGCCACCTAACTTCCTGGACAGCTACTACATCTAATTTATACTTAACTATCTCATTAACTGTACACTGAAATGCCCCAGGCCGGTAAAGGCTCAGAACATTCCAGGTGCCTAATTTAATATCCTTATTCCTAACGTAGATCTTATCCTTAGTCCAGGGACCTCCCAAAGTAGTCCCCACCCGGAGATCCGAACGGGGGACTATTTTACCTCCGGAATATTTTACGTTGGGAACATCCATGGCCTTATATTTCTGTTTCTTGACATGTCTTTTTACAGTGCAGAGTTGTCAGCTCTACGCCTAACCCCCAATATGAATGGAGGAACTACTACACAAGACACACACAAACACATCACAACTATAACACAATATAAACACAAACACACCACAACTACTAGAATTTTCAAATTTCACGCTAAAAATGTTTTATTTAAAAAATATTTCTAGTTCGCTTATGGAAATTTCCATTACATTTTTTTTAAAAAAATTTGGTAGCTACCATACTACATGTTCCGCAGATAATTCAATGCAGCTCAAAAAACAATACGCAGTATGACGTTAGTCGTCATAAGAGTCTTATTTGTTTGTAAGAATTCATGCTAGATGGCATCAGCTTACTACTGAGTACAGTTTTAACCGCTATGATTTATGAAATACTCACTAGATGTCTCCTTCGTAGCAAATCAGTGATATTTGTGTATGTTCGCAGTGAGGAACGAATAGTGAGAAGAAAAAACTTTTTTGCTTGGGGTTGATCAAAAGTTCACATAGTAGTCGAAAGTGTGAATGTGATTTTTGTTTCAAATATCAGATCTGAATGCTAAGCGCCTGTGGTTTCGGTGTCGTGGGTCAACAATTTATCCATAACACTCATTTTTAAACTTGGAATTATACTGTTCTTGCATCTTTCAACAGTGGGACTGGTGATGTAATGCGGGAAGTTTTGTGTTACGTGGTTTTGTAGGGAGCGGAAGTGCTCGGTACATGAAAGTCAAAGAACATGGTTGCGATGGTTTATCGGAGCGAGAGAAAAGACTAGCTGGGATATCTCTCATGCAGGTACAAGTTGATAGCTGTTCTAAAATGGACAACAGTTACCAGAGAATGGATTCTGGGATTATTTCCGTTGGAGGTGCTACGGCAGAGGGTTAAAAAAAGTGAAGTTTTCCCTGTCCTTAATGACCTTGTGTTCACCCCCACCCCGAGATTGTAAGTACAAAGCTTTGTTCTTTTTAGTGCTCTCCAGAGACATTTCGTAATGAAACCTCAGTAGTACTACTGTATACCGTACCTCGTTCTTAGCTAGCTTTGCGTGTGCCGTGTCAAGTGAGGAAAAAGTCGTATTTGAACTACTCAGACCTTGTGCAGGTAACAAAGAGAAGCGCAACGCCATATTGGAAATAAGTTGTAAATGTACTGAAATCTCGCAAATTTCAAGCTCATATCGTTACATCGATTTACATAAGTAATAAAAAGATCGTACGATCACTACTGTCACGTGCCAGTTTCACACGACACAATGAATGTTGCAAGGAGGAATGGTTTCTCGGAATCGACGAGAGATGGCAGCACGCTATATAAAGAAGAGAAAAGGAAATTATGAAAAACTTAGAGCGGAGAAGAGGGATTATATATATTATAGTAAATTGAGAAATATATAAAGGAAGAGTCGAAATACTATGGAAGAAGTAAATAGAATGTTGTATATAGTAATTTGAAAGAATTAAGAATATAGCCACATATGAAACGTTTAGGAAAGTTATTAAGTGAGCAAATGAATTCAGAAATGTATCTCAATTTCTTTTTGATTCTCTGACGAGGAGAACATTCGTCAGCTTTTGCATTTGTCCGTTCCCCGGTGGCGCTGTGGTCAATTAGACGCCCCGAAGCACTTTACGGTTGCGCTTCTTTTTTTAGTCGCACTGGACCATTGGCAGCGCTTGTTATTAGCGATCCTGGTTATTCCCCTTTGGTCGTTACATAGGAGGTGGCGCTAGTGTCAGTTTAGTCGACCCTACTCCTTTATATAAGTATAGCTTGTATCGTTTGCCAAAGAAACCGGGAAAGGGAAAGAAAACATATATAGGGCATAAAGAAAAGGAAGCGAGACGACACAACTAGATTTTCTTATATATAGAAGAAATAATAAAAGAAGTCTTTTCCACATTCAAAGAAGAAGAAGCTTATTCCTATAATCAAAAGAAGAAGAAGCCTATTCGATAATCAAAAGGAAAAGAAGAAGAAGCCTTTTCCATAATCAAAGAAGAAGAAGCCTTTTCCATAATTACAGAAGAAGAAGATTATTTCCATAATCAAAAGAAGAAAAGAAGAAGAAGCCTTTTCCATAATCAAAGAAGAAGAAGCCTATTCTATAATCAAGAGAGAAAAGAAGAAGAAGCCTTTCCATAATTACGAAGAGAAAGAAGAAGATTTCCTTTCAAGAAGAATGTAACCGATGTAAATTTTCGATATATTTCAATGTAGCTATATATTTTTCTCTGTATTTTGTATAGTTCTCAGAATATAGATCCGCATTTAACTATATCCTCTTGGCTATAAAACGCTTTCTTATTTGGAATTCTCAAACAAAGAACCTATCCCCTGAGATTAAGATATCTGTAGCCGTGGTAAATAACATGTAAGTACGTACCCACAAGGGGCGTACCATTAGTGGCGCCCATAACGTGGAGCTTTACCTTACCTTAACTTACCCACGAATGAGAGAGACCTAGCACTACGTATAAGTGGATAATGAGTAATATGGTTATTTCAGTAGGTGTCATGTGACTAAAATAATTTTTAAAAAATACTTGTTATATGGCATGCATGATTGGTAATTGAACTCTTCTACCCGGGGCATGCTAATCCAATGTAAACAAGTTCTTCTTTATTTTGTGGCTCACACCGCGTTTGCAGTTTCTAGCCAAAGTTGCTGAGTTCAGGTTCTATTGTTAATATTTATATGTTCCAAACTGTTTTTGAATATCATTCACATTCTTCGAAACACTGTCTTCCTGTCCTTATGGTATAACAGTTTTGTGAGGTTATTAATTTAAATTGTATTGTGAATCATCGTGGTTGTTTAAATAGTGAATCTATGTTTTCTAGCGAAACTATAAACAATCCAAATAACTGCAGTGCGAGGTTCAGATATTAGCGTAGATAAGGATATCGGAAATGGTACCTGTGCATGTTGTAAGTTTTTATATAGAGTCTATGTATTGTTGTCTTAAGGGACATTCAAAAAATAAATGATTAAGTGTTTGATTAGCTTCTCCGCATTGGCAGGAGGTTGATGGCACAATCTTTAAACGAGCCAAATGTTGGGTTACTAATACGTGACCTGTTCGCATTCAATTTTGAACAAAAGTCAAAGTTTAGGATTTTTTTTAGTAGGGAAGTAATATAATATAAGAGTTATATATATTTTTTTAGATAAAACGTATGCATCCAAAGTTTAGGCAGAAAATATTTGAGCTCTGCTACTGGTTTCTTCTTCTAGTTAAAGCTCTTTGAAAAATTCTCCATTTTCTGTCTGTGTAGTCCTAACTTATTCTCAGCACTTTCATACTGAGGTATAGTGGATTGGGGTAAATGGCAGAAGCAGTTGGTGAAAGGTTTGTGACTGTTGGTGTTGTCGATAACAGTGAAGTCCATTGTTTGGGTGGAGGAGAATATCCATACAGTGAAACACAAACATGACGAATGAAAGAATATAGCCTGTAAAACAAATAAAGGATCAAACTGTCCAGATAATGCACACAATCGGATATCAGAATATCTGATATCCATATAGTATTTGAAATCCAGATAGAAAATTGTCTGATTTAATTTTGACATTTGTAGTAAGAATATGAATGAGGTTTGAAATGTGATAGGTACCTTTTGGGTGGAGGGCATGGACGTCCGCAGGATTTTTTCCAGGGAGTGGCGAGCAAGGTAATTTTCTTCCAGGGGGGGGCACATATTTTCCTCCAAAATAGTGATGCCCCCTCAAAAAACACTGTTTCAGTCTGAAATTATCATGTTTCTTCAACGAATTTCTAATAATTAACATATATTACTGTGATTGAAATGAAATTATGTGTGAATTATATAATTTTTAGGTACACATTCATTTTTCAGGGGGGCTCCCCTTGCCTCCCCCCCTTCCGGATGCCCATGGTGGAGGGTAAATTTGCCTGTGGCAGTGTGAATGTGAATAGTAGAGGTTTCAGTGTCACATTCACCTAAGTGTAAGAAATGGCCCCAAACTCTTAACCTTGCCGTGGAGACGAGGTGAAATGAATAAAGTAAAAAACCCTGCCTTGAACAAAATGACATTATCTCTCTCTTTCACAGGTACGCCACCTGTTTCCTTAAACGAAGGGAGAAGGCAACTGAGATCAAGGGGTGCAAAGAATGTCCAGAAGTTAGAATTAAATGTACAACAAAATAAGTTAAATGGTGGAAATGAAGAAAAACCTAGGAAAATGAAGCAACCCAAAAAAGGCAACATACTGCTTGCCAAGGCAAATAAAGTGGAGAAGTTACAAGTAAATATAGAAACCACTAACGGCACACTAACAAATGGTGCAGTGTGTGATTTAGGTGATAAAAAGAGGAATAGGACAAAACCAACCAAAGTGAAAAGGCCGTCTGTATTGCTTTCTCCTGGACTAAATGGAAATTCAGTTAGTGGAACTGTAGCAAATGATGAAGCATGTGAATTTAGAATTAAGAAGAAAAATACCACCAAAGCAGATGGTGCAGTTTGTGATTTAGATGATAAAAAGAGGAATAGGGGAAAACCAACCAAAGTGAAAAGGCCATCTGTGTTGCTTTCTCCGGGACTAAATGGAGATTCAGTTAGCAGAACTGTAACAAATGCTGAAGCATGTGAATTTACATTTAAGAAGAATACCACCAAAGCAAATAAGAAAGTACTAGTTTCAGAAGAAAATGGAAATGAAGCAGTTAAGGCAAAGAAAAGGCCTCTTGTGACAGAAGACTCGACTTCCCCTGTACAAGAGAAAAGAAGTAAAGTAGTTAAAAAGGGGGGTAAGAAAACCAAGAAAGTAACTGAGAATAAAAGTATTTGGGCTGCTAGTGAAAGTGAAGATAGCGTTGAAGAAGGAAGATCTGCCTTTAATTGGATGATAGATCCTATAACACCAGAACAGTTCTTTGAGTAAGTACAAGTAATATTGTAAAAGATACTCACCTTCTATTTCACCAAGTTCAATTCAAGTTTAGATTTGAAACAGAATCATTCACGTGTTGCAGACTTCAGCATTAAAAGTATAAATGTAAGTATCCATTGGAAGGGTAAAATGCTTGTACGAGGCCCTTGCCTGACTGTACCTCCTCAAGAACTATTTTCAGTTGATAGATTTTGATGTGTGTTATATGGAATGTGGTGTGGGGTGCACAAATCACAAGTAACCAAGATACAGTATTTGATCCCAAAGTATGGCCCAGGTACATAAAAAACCTCCTATCTCTAAGTACTTTCACAGTTTTTTATTCATGAACAGAGTTCTGCTTTAAATTGTTCAAAAATTCCATCGGAATTTAAAATAGCAGTCATTTAATCACAAAATCTTTTTTTTTTTGCTCAGAATAAAGAGAAGCAGGTAACAGTGGCTAGAGGCAAGTGAGGTGCATTACTTCAATTACTGATTGAAAAGTAATGTTTCAGGTTTTCATGAATAAATTGTGGGATTTGGTGAAATTATTGTTACGCTATAAACTTCTAGAGGCATGCATATTTTGTTTTTGACAACACAAAATATGAAGTAACACATTGTAATGCTAATTTTTCGTTTTTGAAAGGTTGCTACCATGTTTTGTCACAGAATGATGCAAATTGAACTGCAAAATGTGAAATGAACTCTTAAACATGAAATTTAGGGTTCATTTACTTACACAACACCTCCTGAGGTCTGAATTATCCTGTGAGTTATGAAAATCGCTGAAAATTGATTGATTCTGCTGTAAATATTTGAGAAGCAAAAATGGACTCATTTACACAGGAATAAACTTAATACTCTGATAACTACATAAATGTGCTATTAGAAGTAAAATTTTAGTTTTGTGCAATAAGTATAGTTTCTACATGAAATTTAGGTTTTTATTTAACATTGTATCGCTTTTGAACCCTAAATATGCTCAGTTTTTATACCGAAATCTTCATCTTTAGTCGCTATAAGTATGTGAATCAATGCATAATATATTAACGTAAGTTTTGTAAATACTAAGGTGGGCCAGTACTAACATGGGCTGCCCTGCTGTAGCTTAAAGTGTGAATTTCGTGGTACTCTTGAGATTACCAGCCCAGGGTATGACACAAAGGAGTACACAGAATGAAAAGGCATACCCATCACATCTAGTCTTGACTACGCATACTTCTGTAAAAAGATTTGGGCAATAATGTTGTTCGTTCAATTTTTTAATGTTAATTCTTGTAACCAACAAGACCTTTTACAATTTTCACAAACCAGTATTTCATTAGAGTAAGAATTTGACAAAGTGAGTCACTCTGATTTTCTTGTACTTTTCCTTTTGTAAATACAGGACAGTGTGGGAAAAGAAACCTCTACATATAAGCAGAGAGTCTCCAGGTTATTTTAATAAACTTCTTTCTACCAGCGGAATTGACAAAATGCTTCGAGAGGTAAGATCAATACTTTTGTCATAAAATGCATATGTTCATGAACATTTCATATTTAGACAGTTACTGTGGTATAGATTCTTGTGACATAAACAATTTTCCACAATTATTTAAAGCTAGTGAGGAATGAAGGTTTTTCTTAAATAGAGTTTGAAATGTTAAATGAATTTGCAGTTTCATTTATCCTATCCCATTGTTGTGAATATAAACATCTATTGATTGTTGCATTTACGTGGGTATTTTGAGGGGCTAGGCCGATATCAATGCTCATACCAGTTCTTACTGATGCAAGTAGCAATGCTTGAAAATGGTAAGAATTAAAAGTTGTTCAAAATATTAATGAATATCAGCTATTTCACTGCAGATGTTTTCAAACCTTCAGGTTTAGGAATGCCAAAGAGTTAAGTTACATGGAAAACGAGAAATTGCGAACTCTTGACTAGGTTGATACTTGATATTCACTGTATGTATTCCCTTCATTTGCCCCATTTCCATTATGGTATTTTTTCGTCCTTGTAGCAGGATGTGTGTGTGGCGGGAATTTCCCCTCACTTCTATTTTAAATGTGAGTCTGTGTTGCATGCTGGTTGGGTTTCCCCTCCACCCCAATGTTAACAGTTGAAGACTATGGGCCAGAAAGATCTCTATAGTCTACTTCACATTTATTCCAGCTCATGAATTAAAGAGGGTGAGTGAAATGAAACCCTTAAAAGTGCTGTAAAAATATATGTATTTGATTATCATTTTTCTACATTATCACCTCCACGTTGATTGCAAGTTTCCCGTTGTTTACAAAGTGTTTGTATGCCCTGGAAAAAAACAACTTTTGGTTGGTATGACCTCATCATCAGAACAGAACTTCTGTCCTCCTAGGGCCTCTGTAAGTGGTCCAAACAAGTCGTAATCACTTGGGGCCAAATCTGGGGAGTAAGGAGTATGGGTTAGGCACTCAAAATGCAAGTCGTTAATTGTCGCAACAGTCATTCGGGCAGTATGTGGCTTAGCATTGTCATGCTGCAAAATGACACTGAGGACAGCAGTCCGCATCGCTTTGACCTCATGAGATCACAATATGAAGCACTAGTTACGATTATCCCGTAGAACGGCCTCAAGAGCCGCTATATTCTCCGGCGTCACAACTTGATGTGCTTGGCCTGGGCGAGGAGCATCTGCAACATATGTCACACCACTTCTGAATTTCCTACTCCACTCATATACGTGTTGCTGTGACACACAAGCTTCACCATACTGCGACTTCATTCTACGATGAATATCCATACTTTTAATACCCTCGCTCGTCAAATATCTGATCACAGAACGCTGTTCTTCCTAGGTGCATGTTGTTAGTGGAGCGGCCATCTTGAAACTGCTCCTACAACGACTGGTCACCAACACTCTTCTACCACCAACTGGAGAGAAAGTAAAGTACGAGCAACAGCACCACCAAATCTCATCACAATAGCATAAATAAATGTTAAACATTTTATGTTACTTTTAAGATTTTCATTTCATTCCTCCTCGTATCGTCTAAAGACCAAATATTTGGGTGGATCGTTGATAGGCTATGACAGCCTTTAGCAACTCGCTTGCTAAGCGAGAGGAACGTTGTAAGGAAAAGGGGGTAGCTCTGAAGAGCTACGTCTACTCAAACTGCAAGGGGACTAGCCCCGTCGAATAAGAACACACAGATATCTATTTAAAAAACACTACCTTTGACTGAACAGGCAGGGTGAGGAAAGACATAAGGAATGTTCATTTATCTGAAGCTCCGCTGCAATCTCTTCTTTGCTGGTCCTTGTTGCGGTGTGGCCCTACTCTGTAATAAAACGGACGAGGGAGCAACTCCGGGCTCCAAACTGTACTTTCGTAGACCGATATTCTAAACGATAAACTTTAACTTCCCGATCGTTTGTTCCTCCTTCTTAATTAACGATAACTAAGGAGCTCTCTCGCGATAACTGAATCGACATTAACTGAAAGCAACTAAGACTGAGTTCTTTCTCAACTACTGACTTGGATGAAAAACGGGAAACAACTAAGAAAGAGATTTTCTCAGACGACCTATTTAAATGAAATTCGAACTATCGGCCGTTACGACGGTTGACTCGATCGCGTCCTTTGGCAACGGCAATTCTAAGGAAAAACTCTGATTTCCTGATTCTCATACTGTGTCGGCCTAATGCAATGTCAGAGGTTGTTTTCCAACTTCGCTGAGATTCGCTGTCATAATTAGCTTTTAAGAAGCTATTTTTCAATGCTTCAGCGAGACCCTTTTTATAACATGATTAGCTTATTTATTTATGATGCTCGGGTCCTAGGTTCGACTCACGCCTGCCACATGATACGGTATAATGAAATTTGTGAAGGTCAGGTTGTTGAAAGATCAATATTTGTGTTTGAGCTGTGATATTGTTTATTTTTATACAAACTTTTTTTTTACAGCATAATGTCCAATACACCAAAAATTTGGATATTACGTCTTATAGTGATGGAAAGAGGGAGACGCACAATCCTTCCGGAAGAGCTCATCCTTCTGTGGTTTGGGACTACTACAGTAACGGCTGCAGCATTCGTTTGCTCAACCCTCAGACATTCATCAACCCTGTTTGGAAGCTAAATTCGAAGTTGCAGGAATATCTGGGTTGTTTTGTTGGTGCCAATGTGTAAGTATTCCTCAAAGTTGTATTTGTATGAGGGCTATTTTTTTATCAAGGTCCGATTGGTCGCGAAATAAAAACCACATTGAAATCAAAAATGTTTTTATTTGCTACATTTAGCTACACCTTCCAGCCACTTCTCTACATCGTCGCCGCCCAGATTTCGACATTTGTCGGAGCGTGGTACCAACTTTCCAATACCCTCGTCATAGAAGTCAGCCGCCTGTGCTTTCAGCCAATTCTCTACGCTGGTCTGCAGCTCGTTGTCTGTGCGAAAATGCTGTCCTCCTAGCCAGTGTTTCATGTGCATAAAGAGATGAAAATCTGAGGGAGCCATGTCCGGGCTGTAAAGTGGGTGATCAAACACCTCCCATCGAAAACACTGCAGGAGCGTCTGTGTTGCAGCTGCAGTGTGCGGCCGAGCATTGTCATGAAGAAGGACAATGCCTGATGACAACATTCCTCTTCGCTTGTTCTGAATTGCCCTTCGTAGACATTGAAGCGTCACACTGTATGAGGCTGCAGTGATGGTCGTGCCACGTTCCATGAATTTACACCATCAACACTCCATTTCTGTCCCAGAACACAGTAGCCATACACTTTCTGATGGAGAAGGTTCGCTTGCACTTCTTTGGTTTACTCTGGGAATGGGAATGAATCCACTGTTTGGATTGCTCTTTTGTTTCTTCATTTTTGAAATGGACCCATGTCTCATTCCCTGTGACAATTTTGTTCAAAAAATCCTCTCCCTCATCATGATAGCGCTGAAGAACAGTGGCGTGCGGTGACATTTAAACTAGGGTACGCAACATGGGCCAACCGAAATGAATTATGGGGGCCAGAACCCCCCTCCCTGGCCATCATGTTATTCAGAAAATAACTTTTTCCTACAATTTTATAATGGGAAATTTCTCATCCTTGTATCAATATCCAAATGTAACGAGGTAAAATATATGTATGATATTTTATATTCGCAAATATATTCTGATAGTAGCTACGTAGAATCCAACAATTCAACTTTGATTACTTCCTTCATGCAGTGCGATGAACATTGAACAGGAAGGAAATGGCACAATCATTTTCCGTCCTTTCAAATTTCATGTAATAAATTTGATAAATCTCAGTATCCTCTACTATTTCACACCTTTCGCAGAGGAAACCAACGAATAAGGCCAACAATAAAGTTTCTCAGTCAATCACTCTGTAGAGATATTTTTTCTTCTTCTCAAAAATCAAAATGCTTAATATACTGCTTACCATCCTTCACAACTCCTGCCTGAAACAATTTTTCCAAATCAGGAACAGACCTTCCATTTCGGATTGTTTACAATTTTTTCATAAATTCCGAAAATCCCTTCTCCAGTATGTCATCAATAACTCCCAGCCCCCCTATTTTATCACTTCGCAGCACCGACAAACAATATAGATCCTGTAATGTAAATAATATGAACGAAACACTCGCTGCAAATTTCACACGACAGAAGAAAGCAAAAGTCAACCTCCCACGGTACGTTGTGTCCGGTCCCGCTATGCCCGAAAACCACACGTTCTTGTGGACGAATGAATCGGAGTTGCCAGTCTACAAAGTATTTTGTAGAATAGAGATAATAAAGGAAAAGTAGAAAATCGTCAGCATACATCCCAGAACACTTCAAAAGCTAAACTACCGTACATCACTTTGCAATGTCTGGCGGGAGGGAGGGGGGCTCATTCGAATCCCATTGTAAGCATTGTGTTTTATTATGTTTTTCTTTTATCATTCATTCATATCGTCGGGTCAACAATCAACACCCATGCTATGGAACTCAAAGGAAATGTTGATCCCGAAAGGAGATAAACAGATACTCTCATACTCTGAGAATTGTGTGAAACTTGGAAATTGTTCACATATTTTCCCCTCGACACAGTGACAGTCCATTCTGGTCCTCACCTCCCTATACGAAAAAAACAAAAAAAAACTTGCTAGTTTAGATTTAACCTCACATAAATATTTTATATGTGATAGTTTACGCATATATTAAATATGATCTTCCACCTCTACATATTCTTGCCCTCCTGTCTGATTCATCGGTTGACACTCGCTTCCTTCCCTGACCGCCTGCAGCATGAACGTCTGTACGTCCTGCTTCAAAGTTCCTGCACTATTGCTGCACTTTGTTGTCACTCATGAAAGTTTCACCGTACACTGCACTAATTCGTCGATGAATTTCGGCTGCATTGCACCTCTCAGCATGAAGAAATCTAATGACTGCACGCACTTCACACTTGGCGTGCGACTCTAATGTTCTAGGCATGTTTCCGTGCTCACTGTGCGCTCCGAACTGACACGTGCGACGTGACACAATCAATGGGCATACTAGAGACACTGCGCAACACATCCACGCACAGCTTCATCGGATTTTGAATGTGGTTTTTATTTCGCGACAGATTGGACCTTGATAAAAAAAATAGCCCTCGTATATATGGTTAATTTGTGATTCTGTGGAGATCTTGACTTTCAGAAAGTCTCCAACTTTGATTTAAATCATGTGATTTAAAACACTTTAAAGAAATAATTTGTAGATATCAGAGTCACTTTTGGTGAAAGTACATTAATCTCGTAATCATTCAGTGGTGTTTGTTAGGCTCTTAGCTAGGGGAAAAAATATATGTACTGATGGGGTGAAGCTTATACAAAAGGAAAATGTAATATGTAAAATGTAAACACACTTAAATTTCTCTTGATTTTAAAATTCAATAATTATTATAGGCAAAAATAGCAAAAATTGTCTGTAGAATAATATACAAAATACGAGGGTAAGTCAATATATAAGTCGCAAAATGGAATAGAAAGAAAAATTGAAATAGTTACCAGATGAAATGTGGTGTATTTTTCAATGTGATCTCTATGAACATTTAGGCACTTGTCCCAGTGTTTCACGAGTTCCTCAAAGCAAGCAGCGAAGAAGGTTTGTGGTTGGTGTTGTAGCCAGCTGGTAACCTTTCGATGGACCTCCTCCATATCCCGGAAACGATGACCACCCAGATGATTCTTTAGTGGGCTGAAGAATTGAAAGTTGGACGGTGCCAAGTCCGGACTGGATGTTCCAGTTGTTCTCAACCTAGGGACCGTAAGTGAGCCACTGTGGTATGAACATTGTCATCCAACAAAAGGACTCCATCTCTCAAAGCACCTCGACGTTTCCTGTGAATGGCTGACCGTAACTTCCTTCAGGGTTCTGTAATACGTGGCTGCAGTGACAGTGTGACCCTGGGGTAGACATTCCACGAGTAGGGTGCCTTTATGGTCCCAAAGCATGGTCACCATCACCTTCCGTGCTGACTACGTGACCTTAAACTTCCTACACACATACCATCTTACCCTCGTGGCACTCGGATAACTCACCACCGCACGAGAACGTGACTACTAGCGCCGTATACGATACATGGTGGTGCTGCCACCTACACCGACACTTGCGAAAAGGATCAGTGCAACAACTGATATTCATAAAACAATTTCACATTGCAGCAATTCGAAGATATTTCAATTTGCGACTTATATATTGACTTCCCCTCGTACTAATCATGTTGAACTAAAATAGTGTCATTACGATTAAGCTGTAAATAAACATAGCAGCTGACATTTTGCAAACTACTATTAAAAAAAAATAAAACACATGTCACCCTATAACTGGTCGATTGATCTCCCAGTTGGTAGGTAGGCCTTGCCCCTCAAGTACTGTTATGCCACGAGTTGTATTTATTTATAATAGTGGAACCTCAATTATACATTTTCTAAGGGTCTGTATGTAAAGAACTTAACTGTTTTCCAAGTGGGATTGGGAAAATTTAATATATAATGAAGGAAAATGTAAAATCTGTGTTTTGCTGATTTTATTGCACATTATATGCAAATTCGTTTCTTACATTTTCATTTAGATATTTAACTCCACCTGGTACTCAGGGATTTGCACCTCATTATGATGATATTGAAGCATTTATACTTCAAATTGAAGGACAGAAGCATTGGCGAATTTATAAACCCAGGTTAGTATTGAATGTTGTTATTAATGTGCAATGTTACTAACTCACTCACTCTCTATCTTTGTTAAACACGAAGGTTTATGACTGCAGCAACACAAGCCTTCCATCTCTTCCTATCCTGGGCAAGACAAATCCAACCTTTTCCACCAATTTTCTTTTGTCCATCTCAACATTATCCCTCCATCTTTGTCTTGGCCTTGCTACAGGTCTCTTACCGTCAGACCGTCAGGTTTCCCAAGAATCCTGTAAACTCTTCTTTCTTCTCCCATTCGTCCCATGTGGCCTGCCCACCTATGTCTTCTTAATTTAATTATTCTAATATCTGGAGATAAATACAAATTATGCAGATCTAAATTATGTAACCTTGTCCACGTACCTGTCTCCTCATCCCTTTTAGGTCCAGATATTTTTCTTAGGATTTTTTTATCAAGTACTCAAAGTGCAGTGTTACAATGCATTTTTTAAACACAAATTCACATTAAAATTGAATAATGTTGAATATTTATGTACTAAAGGTGTCCAGCACTTGTTCTGAAATAAGAATATTATTTTCCTTACATAATGAAGTTGTAACTTTTATGTGTATATTGTGGTCAAATTTAATTTGTCTTATGACACGGTCACTGACTTTAAAGCTAATAATATTTGCACTAGAAATTTGATGTAATACGTTCGAGTAAAGATTTCATGTAGACTTTTAAAAGTTAATTAGTGAATTTATAAAATTAGTGTAAATTGATCTGATGTAAGATAGATGGAAAACTAATATGAATGATTATTTTTAATAGAACATGCTAAATTTTAATGCTTTTTTTGATTTGGATCAAGGTTGTATCATTGCATGTTGAACATATGTGGTCATTAATAAAAGGCAAAATCTCCCGCATGCTGAAGTTTGGAGGAAAATATATAAAATGATTAGTATTCAAGTATGATGGTGCAATAACAGAGATGAGAATTCCAAAACTGCATTTTGTGCATCTTTTTCCCTGGTATTGGTCACCAGATTTGGTTGTTTTTGTGAAGAATTTTCGTATGAGCATTAACAGGATTGCTACATGTTTGGAAAGTAGGGAAATGTCAGGGAAAAATGAGGGACATGTCAGTTACTTTGCAGATCATCTGGAATTTACGTGCATTTTGGAGTCTGCAAGAGAAAAAGTTGCCAAATGAGCAAGCAGCTCACTTCCACTTCTGGATTCGGTTCTTGTGATTCCACTCCCAAAAAAGTTTTTTCATTCTTATGATTCTCAGTCTTGTGCAAAATAAAGGTTCCTTCTAATTTCTGTAATAAATTTTCACTTTTATAAGACTAGATATTAGAAAGAATATCAAAGTAAAGCTTGCAGTCCAGATATCTGATTGATAACTAAAGTACATTGACAAAATGATCATAATTATCAGAAAGGTTGGTGATTATCATCTATTATTTTATAGATCTTAAGTCTTGTTGGCATTTCCTATAGATTTCCTTCCTATATGCAACGAAAATTTCTCCAGATGCTGTTTACTTATAAATGTAAGCAAGAAAGCAGCATTTTCTATGACACGATAAATCTGCCATAAAATGAAAAATTGTGTATGGTTTATGAACTTTTTCTGTTGTTTTTATATTGTGGAGATCTTAATGGTGAAATAATGCACCTCTGTTACCTTAGCCTGAAGGGTAGATGCACGTGATTGTAGCACCAAATACATTTGATACCGATTGTAATTTTACTCTTCGAATTTTCACTTGTTCTCGTGTGTGTAGAATGAAATTTGCTAAGAAAAAAAGTTGTGATAGTGGATATTCATAATAATTAACGGATTATAGATTTAATTGAAAAACACAAGGTTCAAAAGCAAAAATCATGATGATAAGCATGTCTGGAAAAATTTCATTTTTCGACTGGAAAACCTGGAAATGTCAGGGAATTTCATAATCAAAAAATCATAGCAACCCTGATTAACGATTCCTTGATGGCAGTCAGATGCTTTTGTGCAGTTCTTGTCATCCAAAGAGGGTGACTTACTGACAAACTTGTAGTTGCTAACTAGGGGCTGACACCACTTGGAACTGATACTGATACCAATGCTTGAAGATTGTAATAATTAAAAGTTGTTCAAAATATAGATTAATACTAGTGTTTAAGTATTACACTCTTATTATGTGCCACATACTGGTTCGGATCACACTTTAAACTATATATCCAGTCCTGTTTAGCCTTTCTTCGCATAAAGTGAACTTAAAACAACAATTCAAAACTCTATTTATACGCATCCATTTACCAGGATATTTGTTGAGAATTACATCAGAATATTAAATTACATGTTATGTTATCACAAAATTCAGTTTTCTCACACAAAACTGGTGCAAAATTATAAGAAACTTCGAATTTTGAATAATTTCCAATATAATTTGACTCCTCAAAAGTCCGTGAAAGATCAAACTGCGGGAAAGGTATCGGTAAATAAATTCCAGCCGATACTTTCCAATACCGATACACCAGCATCGGTGTCAGCTCAACCTAACCTACAGAAAGGGGCAGTAGAAACGCATATTGTTTTGAAATGTTTGTCTTGCTTCTTGCAGATCTTCTCAGGAGAAACTTCCTAGGTTTTCCAGTGGAAATTTCAGTCAGGATGAAATAGGAGAACCTGTTTGTGAAATGACCTTGCATCCTGGGGATGTTCTTTATTTCCCAAGAGGCTTTATTCATCAGGGGTATACGACACCTGAAGCTCACTCTCTGCACATCACTGTTTCATGCTATCAGAGAAATTCATTTGGGGATCTACTGGAAAAGGTATGTTACGATATCAATGGACTATGCCTTTGGATATGCTGGGGCTGCTTTTGACACCTAATTTTTATGAAGGGTGAGAGGTACAGTTTCCTTCATGAGGTGCAAGGTGTGGGGGATATCTGTGTGACCTGTCAGAAGGAAGCTACAATATTAAATGGGTGCTTATGGAACCATTATATTTTAAGTACTTGCAAGAACCTATCACTCAAGGATATGAGGGAGGTTTGTCTGTGAACTGGGGTGCCTGCCCCATGCGAACCAGGTGTCTCAGAAATAATAATAATATAAATGTTAAATTAAAATAATTAAATTATGTAAATTTATTAGGGATGGGCCTATATGAAATTTTGGCGGATTCCGATAAAGTACCGATATTAAATTTACCGATACTGATAACTGATATTCTACCGATCCGATATAAAATTACAAGTGGTCCTTGAAGAACCTGAAAGGTTCATTGACCTCTTTAATAAATTGTTTCAATGTGACTGCAGTGCAAGAGAAGTTGCATATTTAGACATTTACTTTTTTAGAAATTAGAGCATGGAGATTATCCATAAAAATTACAACAAAATGGCAGAATTTCACACTAATTTATCAGATATTTATTGATATATCGGATCGGTAAAACAATCGGTAATTTTATCGATAAACCGATACACCGATATGCCTATATCGGCCGATACCGATAGAGTACCGATTAATCGGTCCCATCCCTAAAATTTATTAATATTAAAGGTGGTATAAGAATATAGATATAACACCACATATTTAATATCTAGCTTGCATGCACTTAAGAATCAACAACATTTTATGATAACAAATATACAGGGTGGCTCAATAAGTCACTTAACACCCTCAGTACAAGGCCACTGCGGCATGGAATGTGAAAATGGCGATGACCAATCATTGCCTGGCCAAGGGGGAACCACATTGACGCTACCCACACGGTCGGCGGCCATCTTGATGTCCGCCATCTTGAATTCAACTTCAGAATTTTAAATGGGAAGGGGGTCGTGCGACATATCAAAAAGGGCTAGAATTTCACGAGAAATGCAATGGTGAAGGTTTTTTCGACGTATCTTTAACCAGTAAAAAGTTATGACTGAATTCTTGTACCAATTTGCTCCTTTTCGAGGTGTTAGAAAAATGCCATAAAATTTGTTTAGCGCATCGGTAATGCATCGAGATCAAAGTGACGTCTAGGGAGAGAAGTTCGCATGCCATTGCACACGATTTTAATCGGATACATCCATGAAGAGCTGCGCATTATAAATGGTTGTCGCGAACAATTTACAGTGTGACGCTTCCATTGAATTAAAAGTCCTTCACAGTGACAAGGCTAATGTTTATGTTCAGAAGGAAGTTTATAAACAGAATATGCGACCCTTGTCATCTGATAACTAACTTTGGACAAAAACAGGTTCATAACGTTCCCATAAGTGTTCTGGTGTTCTTCCCTATTGAAAAAACTCTGTAAAAAGTACCTTCTTCCATAAGCAAAGGATGAAAAAACCTGTTTATTTAACAAATCCAAGTAGCCCTAAGCATTTAAGGTTCCGTTGATGGAAAATTGACTAACCAATCGTGTTCCACACAGCACGCCACACCATTAACTTACCAACATTAACCATTCAGCTTTGATCTGTTGCAAATGGGTTATCAGATAAAAAGCATCGAATATTCTGTTTATAAACTTCCTTCTGAACATAAACATTAGCCTTGTCACTGTGAAGGACTTTTAATTCAATGGAAGCGTCACACTGTAAATTGTTCGCGACAACCATTTATAATGCGCAGCTCTTGATGGATGTATCCGATTAAAATCGTGTGCAATGGCATGCGCACTTCTCTCCCTAGACGTCACTTTGATCTCGATGCATTACCGATGTGCTAAACAAATTTTAAGGCATCTTTCTAACACCTCGAAAAGGAGCAAATTGGTACAAGAATTCAGTCATAACTTTTTACTGGTTAAAGATACGTCGAAAAAACCTTCACCATTGCATTTCTCGTGAAATTCTAGCCCATTTTGATATGTCGCACGACCCCCTTCCCATTTAAAATTCTGAAGTTGAATTCAAGATGGCGGACATCAAGATGGCCGCCGACCGTGTGGGTAGCGTCAATGTGGTTCCCCCTTGGCCAGGCAATGATTGGTCATCGCCATTTTCACATTCCATGCCGCAGTGGCCTTGTACTGAGGGTGTTAAGTGACTTATTGAGCCACCCTGTATAAATAATTGCATATTTATTGATTAACAAAAAAGGATGTTAAATCCAGTTGACAAAAAGTAAAGTTCCTGATTAATATTTTATAGATATTGTCATAAGTAATGTGTTCATAACTCGCTTTGCATGATACCAATATAATAATCCTTGCCTTTCAAGGTCAGAGGAAATAAATAATCATTAATTATAGTATAACAAATGATAAACAAGTACATATTCATTATTTTATGTTAGTACTTGGTAAGTCTTTTGCAGGGGGAGGGTTTATAAATACATCTTTGCTTACCTCATAGCATGGAAACTGCTTAAACTAAACTGAGAAAACTAAATGTAAATTTCTCTCATTTTCATGTCAACACAAATTTGGATACTGCCACTTAACACTGCCACCCTGTAGTGTTAAGCTATTATTATAATGTGACATTGACATAATTCCAGATAGTGCCAGCTGCATTAAAGATTGCACTAGAGGAGGACGAAGAATTTAGAGAAGGCCTACCCCGAGATTACCTGAGCTTCACAGGAGTAGCCCATTCAGACTTTGCATCCACTGAGAGAGTCAGCTTTGAAAATAAGATAAAATCTCTGATGGCGAGACTGTTCACCCATGCTCCTATTGATGCTGCTGTGGATCAGATGGGGAAGCAGTTCATGCATGATGCTTTGCCCCCTCCATTATCAGAAGGTAAGGCAATATCAATTCCTCCATGGTGGGGTCAGCATAGCATGCTATTAAGCTAGAGAGAGGTCCCTGGCTTAAAGGGCGATTATTGCATAGAGGTATGATTGGCCATATCTAACAGCATACTTGTTGGTAGTGAATGATTTGAAATTAGGGGATGCATCGACATGTGGCTATTTTGCACCCTTCAACGTACAAGGGTAGGTTGATAAATTTGCAGCCTCCCCTATAAGGGATGTATATGCCCAACAGTGCTTGGGAGTTTTACTATTCAACATATTCTCCTCCTCTCACAGTACACTTTTCACATCGCTGCTGCAATGCTTACAGACCTTGCCGATAGAAGTCCAAAGTTTGCTCTGCAAACCAAGCCTCTGTGTAATTAATGATTGCATCTGCACCATCAAAATGCGTACTCTTCAGAACCATTTGCAATTTAGGAAAGAGATAATGGTCCGATGGTGCCAAGTCTGGTGAATATGGTGGATGCCTGGAACAGCAGCTTCTCCAGTAAAGTTCTAGTTATTTTTTCCGGACATGATTTTTGCGTGGCAGATTCACATACTATGAGCATTTGATTGATGGTGGTAGTTTGTGTACTTGTTTGCTCGAACTTACATAGGGTGCAAATTTCAACTTACCCTCGTAAATGAGGAAAAATCCTATTATGTAAAAATCTTTACCTTAAAGTGTTAAAAAGGGGTGTAAAGAGTCCCAGAGGAAGGTTAAAAGTGCAAGCTTGTAAAGGGTGACCTGCTGTATATGTTACTTAACTCACTGGTGGTGAGGATCAAACCTATGACAGACCTACGATTGTGCTACAAGTCCAGTGCTCTAACCAACCCCCACACCTCTCACACCCCAGAATTCTGAACTAATTTTTGTTCGACTTATGATACTATTTCTATTTGCTAAGAAGGCTTAAATTATACTTTGGGATAACTTAAGGTCCGGCTTGCTTCTTTCTTTTCTCGATTTTTTATGTTTTCGGCTGTCGGCTAATCAGGCCCGTCACAGGCTACACGTGGGTAGTGAGGCTGCCACCTGTGGGTTCTCAGGTACACGCTTGTTTTTCTGTCGGGGTTCCAAATCCTTTAGCCTTTCTGGATCCCTCCAGGCCCACAAGGCAGTGCAGGCAAACATTTTTATGATGGTGTTTATTCGCCATGACACAAGGCTGTCGATGGGTATTTGTGATATTTGCCGAGTATGTCCATGCCACTGGAGACCCTCCACACCATGATAGCCTTGCTGCCTCGATCCGGGACTGCTTATTTGAGTTTCCCCTTATTCACAGCTTCCCCTCATATCTGAGGGAGGTTTCACTATCCATAGGGTGACCATAATATTTTGGCCCAAAAAATGGGACCTCGGGGAGGTGAGTTTACCTCCCTCCTGAAAAATCGTTTCTCCTAATTATAAAAGCATTGTCATTATTAACGTGTTGTTATTATTTATTAAAGCATGGATTGCATAAATGATACATCACAAACGATAAATAAAATATAATCTCCCGTTGTCAAAAGGTATTAATTTTATAATCTTGATATGTTTTTGGGCCCTTCTGATCAAATTTTAATGTTAGTCCTACGCTGAAGTTGAGAAATAGCAGAATTAATTATCAGAAGATCCAATCTTCTTGAGAACAGATTTAGTCTTCACAAACCATTCATAAAACTCCCCGAAAAACTTACCCCACATATCTGACACACAACAGGAGATTGGTCTTTGTGTCAAGACTCAGAAATTTGAATTCATTTTGACTGTTCGTATTGAAACTACATATATTCATACTAGGCTTCCTGGCCATACTTATTTACTGCTCTACAAATGGAACACACCCAAAAAATATAACCAGAGAAACGAGCTAACTTAACAGTATCAGTATACTACTGTCTGCTAGAAAGTTCTTGACGACAATGAAACGTTTTGCTTGTGCTTGTAATAAAGTTCTTGAAATGCAGTCCATCTATTTTGCCACAGTCTTTCCATGACGCTAGCTTAAAAATTCCATCAACATTTCTTTTAGCATTTTTTGGAAACTTTTTCTCTCTCCAATGTAGACTTAGCTTTCAAGCTAGACTTTTATAAAATGGGACAAATATTGGTTTTTCATCATATCAACAGGACGACTGGGACGCGCCTATGAAAAGGGACTGTCCCGGTCAAAAGGGACGTATGTTCACCCTAACTATCTACCACCTGTGACCCATCCAGTAGCTGAGGCTCACACTGGAGTAGGAAAAAGTGGAGAGGCTTGACTTCTATGCCGACCCAGCCAGAGGCAGCAAACGGCAAAGGATGACTGCCGGGCAGGTTTACGGAAGTAACCCTTATTTCGCCGAGGCTTTTCCGTGCGATTTTTTAATTTTTACACTTATTTCGGAAAAACGTTATTATAACTCGTAGACTATTGAACCAGTCTGCTTTGGATAAGTTTTGTTTTGAAGCTAAGACACCAGGGCATGCAACTGTGTACAATTCAGAATGCCAAAGTGAAAAAGAAGGGGTGGGGTGGGCCGTGCTCCCCAAATTTCCATGAAAAAAGAATAAAAATCTAGACTTCGCCCCGTCTTTCCCCACTCCTATAAGAAAAGGATGCAAACTTTAGCTTTCTTTTCATAGTATGGACCTTTCGTAATGAAATGAAAGTTGTTTCATGTTCCTACCTGGCACACAAAATGTAATATGAACCAATATGTTGGTCGTCTGCATGCACAGCTCGAAAAACAAGGTTAACAAGGACTCGAACACGTGACCTAGTCTTGTTGAAAGGTGAAAAAGTGCTCCAACCATGACGAAGGCTTTGGCAGTTTAAAGGAAGGGTTTTGGGCCATTGTTATGAAGGCTGCTGCTTTGATTTTTCTCAATTGTTAAATTTAATATCAAATTATTAAATGTTTCAGAATGCAATCAAATTTTTCTATTCACACTAAGTTTGCAATGGAAACATAATGTTTACATTTACTATCTTTCTAGATATGGGCAAATATTTTAGATTGATTGTTAGCTCCCATGACCAGGTGGGTCAATTGGTTACATGTTTCCTTGAACTACTATGCATAGATTCATTTCTCTTGTCGTTTACGGCTGTTACAAACATATAAACACAATTTTTGTTGTAACACTCCCTTCATCAGACATTTATTTTTAGTTTGAGCAATGATACAGTTATAACAATGGGATAAATTTAACAAGAAAGAACAGAAAGAAGCAGTTACACAATGAATCTCTTTAATAGTGGTACATTGTTGGAACTAACTTAACTGAAAAAAGTAATTTCTTTGTTCAAGATCTTTTCAAATTTCAATCATGGATCTCAAATATCATCATAATAACCCATGGTACAACATCCCTTGAGGGCCAGAGCCCACTTATCGACTACCTGCCTCACCTCATTCCCACATGCCTCAGCAGAGATGGGCTATCATCCAACCAGTTACGGGGTGGGGTGACTTGTGGTCAGCACGACGAAGCCCCATTTGTTGTAGGTTTTCATGATCGGGTTACACTACTCATTCGTAGCTCCCCAATTTCCTCACAATGGTGAGTGGCCACTGGTCCCATACACTGGCTGAAATCTCGGGAGAAAAGTTGTTACACTTTTTCCATGAGACTCAAACCTGATGCCTTAGACCACACAGCCACGGTGAGGGATTACAAATATTGTCATCCTTTGCCGTTTCCTGACTCTGGCTGGGTCAGCATAGAAGTCAAGCCTCTCCATTTTCTTCTGGTCTTCCACCACTCCTCTCTTTTCACGGTGTTCCATTATTGTCCTCTTCTCCCAGCACTCTCCAATATCTGCTCTTCCCACTGACATGTTGGCATTCCCCTTGGCCTTGTTCCCACTCCTTGTGCATTGTAAGCTCTTACTGGCAGTCTTTCTGCATCCATCCTCTTCATGTGTCCGAACCATCTCATCTGTGCCAGCTCCCGTGGCAGAGTGGTTAGCACATCGTGATACAACGCCAGGGGTCCATTCATAAATTTCATCATATCATCACTCATCCCCATCTTCACAAATTAGCCAAACGTGGCATAAAAGGCGAAGTAAAATAAAGCAAATCAACAAGCATCTCATTTGTGCCTAAGCTATTCTGTCCTGAAGCTTCACTACACCCACTGTCTGTAAAAATTTCATCTCCACTGCCTGCATCTTTCTTTTGTCTCTCTCTGTCATTGTCCAAGTCTCTGCTCCATACTTGATTATTGGCACATAGTATGTGTTATGTATTACCTTCTTGCGTTTCATAGGTTCATCCCTGTTCCATATTAATCTTCGAATGCTTTGTTAGAGTCAACCATCCATTTGTCCTCTTCTGTTTACCTCCTCATCTATTCTTTCACTTCTCTCAATTATGCTTCCTAGATATTTGAAGCTCTCCACTACACTCAACTCTTCCGTGTCAATCTTTATTCTTGGTGGTTCATTTCTGGCTCTGTTTCTTGTTGTTATTAGCACCTCACTCATTTCTGCACTGAATTTCATTCCTGCTCTTCTGGTTTCCTCATTCCAACTATCAAGCTGTCTTTGTACTACTTCTTCCCTGTTTCTCCATATCACTAAGTCATAAGCGAACAACAGGGCCTTCATCACTTCCTCTCCTAACTCCTTTCCCACCTCTTCCTCACCACAAATAACATCAGGTAGTTAATAATTCTTTTAAAGATTATTGATCTTATCTGTAGGATTAAATCACAAAGGTGGTGGCATTCTCCACTTGTGAAAAATCAAACTCCATAGTGAGTCTGTGTTGCCATTCTCATTATTTAATTTCTTCCAATGTTATTCTACAATGAATGAAGCCTCCCAAACATTTAAATCTATGTTTCATAGATAGACATTGTTTTTGTTCTCTTAGTAAAGAAAATTATCAAATTTTTAGTGAGAAAAATACAGCGTGAGTTAAAAGTCAGGAACCAGAGGACTAATGAATTAATCGTACATCAGTGGCTGGATGACCAGTTTCCGGGAAGGTGGATAAGTCGGTGAGGCCCCGTTTAGTGACCCAGAGGTCCCCTGACCTCACACCTATTACTACCTATGGGGTCACCTGATTTTATTCCCCCAGATTTGCGACCTACACCATCTGCAAGGGAAGATAACAGAATGTGCCGTGCAAAGATCACCTGCCACAATCCTCAGTGTCACGAAGAACTGAGAGTGTCTGAGCATGTGCCTTGCTGAAGAGGGTCAACATATTGAGCATATCATATAGACAATATAAGCTGAAGTGAATAACACTATGGTTCCTGACTTTTGACTCACCCTGTACATCCATGCAATTCAGAACATTCTCGTATAACATTGTTTTCCTAAGACTTTTGCAGGAATTAACATTGTGATGTCCTACCTTGATATAAAGAGCAATTAGATTTGATCATGCTGATTTGCCAAATGAATATATTTAGGTAACATTTTGATTTTTAAATTTTCTTTTCTTTTGACTATGCCTCTTGGAAGGGAGAATGAAACTACAGTGGCAGCCTGGGCCTCCCCGATGGCAGAGTGGTAGCATTGCCACCTTGTAATCAAGGGGTCCTGGGTTCGATACCCGGTGGAGGCACAGTGTGGTTCGAATCCTACTTTAAATAGTAGGTCCAGTCCCAATTAGCCTCACTGTGCATAAAGTGGACTTAAAACACCAACTCTAACAGTGACAGCCTGATTTCATGTTCCCAGATTTTCCCCCATTGTACATTCAGTCTTGGTTTCAACATAGCAAAGTGTTATAAAATCCCCCAGTTTTTCATTTTCCTGCATTTTAGGCTTTTTAAATCTTGGTTCTCTGAAAACATAAAATCTACTGTAGTTTTTTAAAGAACACGTTCCTGCACATTTGAAAATGACTTGCCTGAAAACTTCCTGTTCACAGAAGGTTTATAGGGTAAAAAAGTGCCGTGCAGTAAAGGTTAATAGAAGACTCTTCTTTCCACAGATGAGAAGAGCCGGTCAGTGTTTGAGTGTGGAGAAAGGCTTGTTGATGGACAAGTAGAGAATAGGGTGGAACTGGAACCAGATGACTGCATAAAATTGTTGAGAGCAAATATTTTGAGGTAAGGAATTTCCTATATTAAAATCTCTACCTACAACAAAAAAACTGAATTTTTGTGTAAAATAATGAAAGTGGGTCATTATATTGCATGTAACAGTTGGGCTGAAAAGTTCGTAGGCTAACATAGTAAAAAATATTTTTTTTGACAAAATTCGATTTTATTATTCAATATAGTTGCCTTCGAGGGCGATACAACGATTATAGCGGTCATACAATTTTTCGATACCATTTTTATAGTACGATTTCTCTTTAGCCTCAAAATAGGCCTCAGTTTCGGCGATTACCTCTTCATCAGTGCTAAATTTCTTTCCAGCGAGCATTCTTTTAAGGTCTGCAAACAGGAAAAAGTCACTGGGGGCCAGATCTGGAGAATATGGTGGATGGGGAAGCAATTCGTAGTCTAATTCATATAATTTTGCCATCGTTTTCATTGATTTGTGACACGGTGCATTGTCTTGATGACTTTTTTCTTCTTCAAATGGGGCCGTTTTTTCGTGATTTCATCCTTTAAACGATATTTTTAAAGTCTCAGCTATCTCGATCAACTTGACTTTACGATCATTTAAAATTATTTTGTGGACTTTTTTGATGTTTTCGTCGGTAACAGCCTCTTTGGGGCGTCCACTGAGTGCATCGTCTTCGATGCTCATTTCGCCTCGTTTAAATTTAGCAAACCACTTCTCAACGGTTGATTTTCCTGGTGCAGAGTCCGAATAATGTTTATGAAGCCAAGCCTTGGCTTCAACAGTATTTTTTTCGCCAAAAAGCAATGCTTTATTAACACACGAAATTCTTTTTTATCCATTTTTTCACAATAACAAAAGCTGCTTCACTCACAATGCTATATCTCACGAACTAATTATCCGGCAGCTGTGAAATTTATACACGTATCTTTTGAAGGTTAGTACTAAGTAAAAATCACATGGATTTAATTCTAGTAACGCCATCTATGAGTCAGCCTACGAACTTTTCAGCCCAACTGTTACATAGTTGAAAATTTGTAATCTTGTGCTAAATTGTTGATAGCATTATTTTTTTTATTTATCCTCCTTAGATATTGTACACGACATTTCAGCCTTTCCCATAAAGATCAATTTCTGCATTTGTACACTCCTGTTCACATAAAGTGACACATATTATAAGGTTGGACAGTGGAAGTATGTGACATTTTATCTGAACACTGAAGAAAAGGAAAGATTAAAATATTCTCTCTTTCTCTCTCTCCCTCCCCCTATCTCATCACTTCCCTCCCTTTCCCCATCCTACAATTTCTTGCAAAATTATTCAGCATTCTGGGATTTTACATAACTATCAGACTACTTCAGACTCAGTGTTGTGGCTGCATAAATAAACTGATTTTTTATTGATGACAAAATTAAAAAAAGTAAAGTGCTCCCCTGTGCTTAGCACCATGCTATATGAAGGCATATAGGGGGTGTGGGGGTAATGCCCCACACTTTCTTGATCTGTTCGTGAGTGGGGGTGATGTGATCAGCATCACGCCCTTGACCGCCTTTACCCCCCAGGGTTTCCCTCCAGGTACCCATGTCATTCGATGCTGGATGGGCGCCGGGGCCGCTTCCATTGTTAGAAAAGTTACCGGATTTGAACTGGGCAGGGATTGAACCTGGGATCTTTAGCATGGTAGTCAGACGCGTTACCGACAGCCACTGCGGCCACTATTTTGATGGCAAAATATGGTACGAAATTACTTGTACCTTTGCAAAACTAAAAAATACAATTAGCATTATAGCATGCACTCTGTGGAAAACCCTAGTAACAAAAGCAAAGATGATTCTCGAAAGCAACTATAAATTAAGACAACTTTATTTTTTGTCACATGACACTTGATTTCACACAATATTTCAATTAATAATAAGTCATCCGATGAGTAACAGCAAGCATGCTAATAAAGAACTATGTTTGGAAATTCGGAACTCATAAACAATAAATGTTTACTCTTTTTCCCTTAGGCTAGTGGTGGAGGAGGATGCTGTTCGAGTCTACTACTGCGTTGATAATTCCAGAGAATATCATGCAGATGATCCACAGTTCATTGAAATTCCTGAAGAGTTTGGACCAGCCGTGGAGTTTCTGATTAACTCGTATCCTGACTATGTACCCATCAATCAGTTACCTATAGATGGTCTCGATCGGCAGGTAAGTCTTCCAGCCTTTGTACACTCAACGGCAAAAGAAACAGTAGGCAAATTGTCCTTCACCATTTTCATTCGGTCTGTATTGCATAATATGATGATAATGAATTGAAATAAAGACGTCAATAAGCAGAGGGCAATGCCTGTTTCACACCAACATAATTTAATTGCTTAAAACAGCACATAATGTAGAATAAAAAGTGATGAAAATAACGATGGACAATTTGCCGTTGACTGTACTCTGTACATAATGCTATCCTGACAGTGACACCAGCTGGGATTGCACTACAGCTTGATGTGAAACAATTGTATCAGTCTGTGCTGAGCATAAAAAATTCTTCGTCACATTTCTGTGCAAAGGAAGGAAGCATGCAGGAAGAACATTCTTACTTACATCGTATCTGCATGTGAAGAAGTGACACTTTGCACTAACGATTCGGTGTTAATACAAATTGGTGGCAGAGCACATGCAATGATCGACTCACTATCTTTCTGCCGAAGATTGCTGGGGTATTTTCATGATTATCTTAAATGAGGCAGTAAAATTTTCAACTGATTCTGCTAAAGAATGGAAAATCTTTGTCTTGTGTTTTGCATTTCTAATATACTTTTCTTCCCTCAAGAATGTTACTGTTTCTAATTCATGCATTGTTTTTTCATTAAACAGATGCAAATTGCTGGTGATCTTTGGGAAAGAGGCCTTCTTCTAAGTGAGACGCCACTGGAGAGTTTAGATGATTAGTCTCTGCTCTTCCCATATAACACAAGAAAGTATTTACTAATTTTGAGTACTTCAGCTAATGCAGGATAACAACAGAGCAGTGCCAGAGTTTTCTTATAGAAGTATGAACCTTCATTGCTGAACATCTTGAATATAAATGTCGTCAACTTATAGGTCTTCCTAGTTAATGAAAATAATAAAATGATATGATGATAAGGTTTTCACCAACTTTCTCAAGTCCAAAAAAGCACCAAGGACTTCTCTTGTCTTGGTAAACGTAATATAAATAGTTTTTCTTGTATGTACGCATTGCTTGCATGATAGAATTATTTTCCTGTAGTTTACGGTTATTACAAGCATAAGAAAACAGTTTTTTCTTTGTGACGTTTCAGGAGAACACACGCTCCTTTCATCAGACATTTATTTTCATTTTGACTAAAGATACAGTTATAACAATGGTTAGTAATTTTTAAACAAAAAGAATCTGTTATATAATGGATGTTGTCAATGTTACATTGTTGTAATATAGCAACTTAACTGTGAAAAAAGCAGTCTATTTTATTTATTAGTTTAAAAATTACTAACCATTGTTATAACTGTATCTTTAGTCAAAATGAAAATAAATGTCTGATGAAAGGAGCGTGTGTTCTCCTGAAACGTCACAAAGAAAAAACTGTTTTCTTATGCTTGTAATAACCGTAAACTATAGTAATATAAATATTGTTAACTTTTCATCATTGTTGACTTGTTTTGTTTATTCAAAGCTGAAGACATATGGTAATTGTGTGTGGCTGAAGGTTTGCTTTTGCTTTGAAAATAAAGCAAATTAACCTGTATGGAGTCTAAAATGTTTTGTGATCCTTCCTATGTGATAAGCATATGCAAAATAATACAATGTGATTATTTTAAGTGGTTTTTATTTTCCCTGTGGCATTTCGTCCTTGTTTCTCAGAACTTTTTCACGCTTTCACCAAGTTAAACACACACACAACAACAAGGCCACTGCAGCACGCAACATGGAAATGGTGATGACCAATCGTTATCAGACCAAGGGGGAACCACATTGACGCCACCTGCATGGTCGGCGGCCATCTTGAATTCAACTTTAGAATTTTAAATGGGAAGGGGGTGATATGATATATCATATCATGCTAGAATTTCACGAGAAATGCAATGGTGAAGGTGTTTTCGACGTATCTTTAACCAGTAAAAAGTTATGACTGAATTCTTGTACCAATTTGCTCCTTTTCGAGGTGTTAGAAAACTGCCTTAAAATTTGTTTAGCGCATCGGTAATGCATCGAGATCAAAGTGATGTCTAGGGAGAGAAGTTCACATGCTATTGCACACGATTTTAATCTGATACATCCATGAAGAGCTGTGCATTACGAATGGTTGTCGCAAACAATTTACAGTGTGACGCTTCCATTGAATTAAAAGTTCTTCACAGTGACAAGGCAAATGTTTATGTTCATGTGGAAGTTCATAAACAGAATATGCGACCCTTGTCATCTGAAAACTAACTTTGGACAGAAACTGCATAGTGTACTGGTGTTCCTCCCTATTGAAAAAACTCTGTAAAAAGTACCTTCTTCCTGTTTATTTAACAAAGCCAAGTAGCCCTAAGTACTTAAGGTTCCATTGATGGAAAATTGACTAACCTATCATGTTCCACACAGCACGCCACACCATTAACTTACCAGCACTAACCGTTCAGCTTTGATCTGCCGAAAATAAGTTATCAGATAAAAAGCATCGAATATTCTGTTTATGAACTTACTTATGAACATAAACATTAGCCTTGTCACTGTGAAGGACTTTTCATTTAATGGAAGCATCACACTGTAATTGTTCGCGACAACCATTCATAATGCGCAGCTCTTCATGGATGTATCCGATTAAAATCTTGTGCAATGGCATGCGAACTTCTCTCCCTAGACGTCACTTTGATATGGATGCATTTCATAACTTTTTACTGGTTAAACATACGTCGAAAAAAACCTTCACCATTGAATTTCTCGTGAAATTCTAGCCTGATTTGATATATCATCCCCTTCTCATTTAAAATTCTAAAGTTGAATTCAAGATGGCAGACATCAAGTTGTCCGCCGACCATACAGGTGACGTCAATGTGGTTCCCCCTTGGCCTTATAACGATTGGTCATCACCATTTCCATGTTGCATGCTGCAGTGGCCTTGTACCAAGGGTGTTAAGTGACTTTTTGAGCCACCCTGTGTAAGGTTTAATATAGTGGTTGTCAGCATGTCAAGGCTGCCTCGATGGTGCAGTGGTAATGCCGTCACCTTGTAATCAAGGTGACCCAGGTTCAATACCTAGTGGAGGCACACACTGGTTCGGATCCCACTTGAAACTGTAGCTCCAGTCTCGATTAGCCTTACTGTGCATAAAGTAGACTTAAAACACCCACTCAATCAGCATGTCAAGTTCCAGAATTTTTCCCAGCTCCAAAATGGGGTCACAATATCGAAGCAGTAAGTACAGTCAAGGGCAAAGATAATGGTAGGCAAATTGTCCACCATTATTTTCATTACTTTTTTATTCTACATCCTGTGTTGTTTTAAGGAATGAAATTATGTTGGTTCGAAACAGATATTGCCCTTCTTATTGCTTTAAACAAGACACAGGATGTAGAATAAAAAAGTAATGAAAATCATCTTTTTTCTGACCCTATCAACTGTTAGTCGATTTTAGTCATCTTTCTGAGTTTTTTGCAAAATATATTTAGTTCACTATGCACTTATTTTTCACAAGAAAAAAAATACACACACACACACACACTCACTCTCACTCTCACTCACTCACTCTCACTCTCACTCACTCACTCTCTCTCTCTCACTCACTCACTCACTCACTCACTCACTCACTCACACACTCACACACTCACTCACTCACTCACTCACTCACTCACTCACTCACTCACTCACACTCTCTCTCTCTCTCTCTCTCTCTCTCTCTCTCTCTCTCTCTCTCTCTCTCTCTCTCTCTCTCTCTCTCTCTCTCTCACTCACTCACTCACTCACTGTTTGCTAGATTGTCAAATTACATCTTCTTGCTTATCATATACAGTACGTACAAGCATTTCTTCCAAATAGAGAGTTTAAAGCTGAAAAATTCTACCTGCTGAAGAACTCCACACAGGGAGACTGCCAGTCGGGAGATAGGCCAAGGCCCTTATGGGCTGTAGAGTCACAGGTTATTATTATTATTATTATTATTAATGAGCACTATTCAATTAGAATTATTTTCCTGAAAAACTATTATTCAATTAGAGATTGAAAGATGGACAAATTGCATATAAATCATATGTAAGTTGGTCAGACTGTGAATATGCCCCACAGCAGAATCATATTGTGTTCTATATACACATAACTTATAGATCAAAGCTGACACAGCAATTTAGAAACTTTAAGGATTTAATTTCATGTTTGCATCTTTGGCTTCAATGGGAAAGTTGAAAAAAAGTACTGTCAACCATGTTTCATTAAGATAAAGCAACCACCAGTGCATGCCAGTCAATCTTTAGCTGTCATGATGTGCACACATTGAATTTTGTAGTTCACATGTGAATGTTCATAGTGTCCTGTTCATTACTTGATGGTATGTGAATACACAGAAATACATAAATTCAAGAAATTAGCCATCAGAAAGGTAAGTAAACAGTAATTTTCTGGACATATGAGTAATGTGATGTCTGTGATACTTTGCACTAAACTATTTTAATATATATGTAAATGTAAGAAGTCTTGGTTTGGTAGCTCTTTTCAAAATTGTTATGTATCTAAGAGTTTGGTAAGTAAGGATAGCCAGTCACATCACCTCCACTGTGGGCAAGATCAAGAATGTGTGGGGTCGTACCACATCACCCCCATATGTGCCTTCATACCATGGATTGCATTGCACAGGAGATAACACAACTTTGTTTTTATGATTGCAATGATCATCAATTGGTACTAATTTACTATTCATCAGACAGATTTCTTCATTTTTTACACAAGAAGCTACTTATGGTAATAACTTCCTGTAGCATTGTCTAACATCTGGAGGGGTGTAACGGGTGCTCCTTCCACATAGTGCACCCTATAGTAACCTCACTTCCACGTAGTACACCCTGGACTGCAGACTAATGAGGCTCTGGCAACTGGCCCCATGGCCAGTATAATTTTGTTTGTATTGTCCTGTTCTTTTGTCCTTATGTGTGCTCAGTGCCCCTTTACAGCCTCAGCTTTTAACAGAAGTCAGAACATTTTAATTTTTTTAGTTA
This sequence comes from Lepisma saccharinum, assembly GCF_977018435.1. Classification (NCBI taxonomy): domain Eukaryota; kingdom Metazoa; phylum Arthropoda; class Insecta; order Zygentoma; family Lepismatidae; genus Lepisma; species Lepisma saccharinum. Next base: position 4,056,349 of record NC_139256.1, read on the forward strand.
CGCAACGTTAGAGTTGTTATTTGTAATGGTAAGGGCCTGGCCCCGTATAATGTGACGGGAGCAAAATAGCCTAAGTGCTGACGCTCCGAAAATTTTCAATTCAATTCAATTCTAACATCTGGAAGGTGTTTTGTGTGATGTGGGAATGTTTCATAGCGGAAATTCATGTTCTTTGTTGAAAATTAATTCTGCGACGGACAATAGCCTTTGGCGTGTACACCTTCGTCATTGGGTATCCAGTGTTTCGAACTGTCTGTGTTTGCAACGGAAGTTAGAAACATGACGTGTCGTGGATGTGTGGTGAAATTCGTACCGGGTGTGGAAGATCCAGTGGATTTTTTAATTTAATTGAACACGGGATTGTGAAGAAAGGAAAGGAATGTCGAAAATGTCGCAGTGAATGTAAGCTACTCGTTAGAAGGAATGGGCTGTGGGTATATGCCTAATATGACGTGTTGTGGATGAGTGGTGAAATTCAGGTAAGTTTTCCGTATCCTGGAAACAGTTTTCTTCAAATTTAAAAGTTTGGGGTTCATTTCGGCACAGGTGACTCCAGCCAATTTGTAACATGTCTTTAACAGGGACTCTATAGACAAAGCTGGGTAGCCGGAGTGCAGCGGAGGCGGGGCCGTGGTAGCGGTAGGGGGTGGAGCCCGGAATCGGTGGGAAATTTGGACTCAAAAATTTGAAACAAAAATATTTTTTTAGTTTAAATTTCCCACCGATTCCAGGATGGATAGCGCCACGAAACATTAAATTTTCTTTGTAAAACAGTGCAAAAAAGTTTTAAAAAAAATTGGATCAGATGAGCTTTGTTCACGGGTATTTCTTGGGTTCCGAAGGTTGAAACTGCATAACAAATGAAAATTGACAAAACACAAGCACGACACGCGATTATGTAGGAAGGTGTATGTGCCATATTGTGTCTCAGGCAAGGGAAAAGGCTACGAGAAAGAAGTACTCGTAATGCAAAAAATTGCCATTACTTTGATAAAAAAAATATAATTGGTATTGGTATAATTGGTACTACTATAAACTCAAGAAAGTATGAACCCCCTCTCAAGCAGATTTGCTATACTTAAAACAAGTTTAACATGAGCATATGAGCTTGTTGCTCAAGTGTGGAATCTTGTCTAATTCAAGATTTTTGTAAAAAAGCTCTCATGGATTCCATGAGAAAGTATGACCCCCTCAGATTGATGAGGCTACACTTACAAAAGGCACTTCTGTGAGATTGTTGTCCATAATCCTGTCAAAAATATGCACCTCTTGATATTGTATGATATCTTAAGTATAGTAACTGTTATAGTGCCCTAGCATGTATAGATTTCAAAATTTTGTTAATATTGCATTTTTCAGAAAATTCTATTTATAAAAATTGGACATTTACAGCTTAAGTATTGCATATATCAGGAAAATTATAGAGACATAAAATGTAGAGAATCATGTCTAAAATATGCCTACAAAATTTCAAGTATCTAGTACTGATAGCTTTTGAAAAATCTCAAATCCAAAAAATTATCGATTTTTTAAAAAACTTCTAAATCTCATCCAGAATTGAAATAAACAACTCCCATGTCTCTATCTTGAAAATTGGGTAAGTTATTCACGATCTAGAGAACAACAAGAAATTTTAAAAAATTTATAGAGACCAAAAAGTTACATCTTGCCATGCCCAGGCCAAAGCAACAAACCCCATGTCTCTAGGATTCATGGTTCCAGAGATAATCAAAATCCAAAAAATTATTGATTTTTTCAAAATTTGAGTATGTTGCTCAGGGGGCTATGCTGAGTTACCCCATAAAATATTACTGGCCTAGGATCAAAATTAGTGAAAATAGCAAAAATAAAACAATCGATTTTTTCAAAATTTTAGTATGTTGCTCTGGGGGCCATGCAGAGTCACCCCATAAAATATTACTGTCCTAGGATCAAAATTAGTGACAGAATGCAGAAACAAAAATTATAATAGGACTTGGATATAGCTACCAGCTATTATATTTTTATTTTGAACACAGTACTTAAAACTAAGCCAAGATGCATACCCACCCCTACCCCCACCCCTACCCACTCCCACACACACACACACACGCACACACGCACATATTTATTTCTGGTTTAAGTTTAATTGGACACCAGGTTCAATTTGCATATCTAGTATTAAGATAATATAATTCTTCTAGAACTGCTCTGTGACAACAGAGTCATCTATGAGCCAATGTTTGAACTCGGTGAATACTTGAGAACAACTCCATTTTTTTCATTATGTCAATATTTTTAACTTCTTTTGCCAGTAATAGGGAGTGGTAATAAGCAATAAACAAAGTACTTTGGAGCTGAAAATGCCTTTCTTAAGACGTCGTATATTACTAAAATATCTTTAATTTACATATTTCTCATACCGCTGTATGTTGTTCTATTAGGCCTCTTCAAGAACATTGCCTATTAGGACTCTACGAAGAACATTGCCTATTAGTGAAATAATAGGACAAACATAGAGCAGTATGGGGATATGTGAATTGCTGGTTTCTTCAATCCGGATAAATGGATTGAATCGAAACTGGGATATTTTGCATTTGTTACATTCAGTTTCTTTGTTGTAATCTGTTCATATATAAAATCAAGCACCGAGAGAATATAAGATCAATACTTGATCAATATGTGCGCATGACGGGCTCAAAGCGGTGGGATCGATACTTTCCGCACGGTGCACAGTTCTATTCCCGCGGAGCGGCACTGCGAGCAGCTCATTTCGAGCCCAGCACCGGCGTGTCGATCAATATTTGGAGCAGCGATCCTTTACAAAATTGATTAGTTCCAGACAATTCCGCTCGCCTCAGTGGGGAGGCGCTGCGGTAGGGAATTGCATGTACGCTCAGCAGAAAAACAGGAGGTGTGCTCAGAAGAAAGTACTTGGCAAAAATGTTAGAGAATAGCTCATGTTTCTGAATACACCCCCCACAGTGCTTCTATTGGCTCTGTAAATCTATATAGGCCAGGGTACAGTGCAGATTCTTCACCATTGCTGGATTGGCAGTGGAAACTACATCGCGGGGGATAGAACCTGAACAGGCTCCGCCAAAGTATAGGGGACTTGAAGCATATAATTTGGCGGAATAGCCCAAGTAAGGTCATATATACATACACATACAAAGCACAGTGCTGAACCCATCTGATCCAGCATAGAGTTATGATTTGAACCCCAGGAAATTGTATATAATAAACAACAGCAAAAATATTAAGTGTATACACACACACTCACACACACAAAGCACAGTGCCGAACTCAACTGATCCAGTATAGAGTTTTGAATTGAATCCCAAGAAATTGTATATAAATACCAAAGCCAAAAATATTAAGTGTATATATACATACACACACACTCACACACAAAGGACAGTGTTGAACCCAACTGATATTTTTATCCAGTATAGAATTTTGAATTGAATCCCAAGAAATTGTATATAATAAACAACAACAAAAATGCCGAATCAAAAATATTGTAATCAGTGCAATAAGAATATATCCAGCCCCAATTGGGCCAAGCATCAAAAAATTTGTAATCCAGACAAAAGCAGAACTCCCACAAAAATTTGCCCCAAATGCAATAGAAAATACAGCCTGCAATATTTCACATATAAACATAAAGATACTTGCTCTGCACAACCATCTACATCTGGTCTGAAAAGAAGGCACGAAGCACCTCTTAATGCCAGAGCAGCAAAACAGCCACGCTATGAACCTATCCGTAGCAGTTTTAACGGACAATTAAGAGATTACCCGTTTGTATCAGAGCCAAGATGTGGCATTGAGAATTTCTTGAACAGTATAAATCCTAATCTGCAGGCAATTCTTAATGCACAAAATGGCTCTTATAAGCTCTCCCTCAAATTGTTTGTACAATATAAGAAACCAAATGGCACAAAATTTACACAGCCCCACATAACAGAAACTGTACCTGTATATTCAAATGCAAATTCAGACACAATAATAAGCAGCTTGATAAATCAACTGAATATCAAACACTCTGAATTTGCAGCAAAAGAGTCCGGATGGAGCCTATGCGGATCTCCACACAAGTTATATGTTAATATTTCTGAATTCACTCCATTACAAGGATCTACATATGTGCCATTACCTGCAAATATCAAAAACAGAAGAGCCGTGGTTAATATAGAAAATACCGACCAGAAATGTTTTCTGTGGTGTATATTAGCTGCTTTGTTTCCAGTTTCAAGGAATCCTGAGAGAATAACTTATTACAAACAGCATGAACATGATTTTGACGATGTAATGGAGGGTTTGGAATATCCAATGTCAGTTCAGAATATTGATAAATTTGAAAAAAGGGCCAGGCACATCAATGGCAAACAATTATCTATTAATGTATTTATTTGTTCCACTGGCAATTGCCCGATAGCACCTCTCAGAATCAGTACGATTGATGATGAATCTGCAATTCCGATTGATCTGCTCTTAATTGAAGGAGATGATACATACCATTACACTCTGATACATAATCTTCAAGCTTTAGTGAGAACACAACTAGATAAATATAAAAACATATTCAAGTTGTGCAGAAGATGCTTAACTGTAATTGATGGTAGAAAAATGGTAAATGGGGCTCGTGAAAAAAATGCAGAAATTGCTAAAAACAAGTTAATTGAGCATCTGAAATACTGTGGCAACCATAAACCTGTTCATATGGTGATGCCCAATCCAAGTGAAAATTGCAAATTCAAAAAGTATGAAGCCTTGTTGGAACACCCAGCATATATTGTCTGTGATTTCGAATCGAACCTCAAACCTCTTGCATTCTGTAGCCCAGATCCCGAAGAATCTTCAAGTACGCCATACCAGCAACATGAGCCTTCCAGCTTTTGTTGTGTGGTTATACGGGATGGTGTTGTTATTAAAGAATATTCATACAAGGGACCAAATGCCATCAAAATATTTGCACATATAATAGAAAATGTGTGCCGTGACATAGCATCTAACATCTTATTAATATCAAAACCTATGTTGCCTTTAACAGAGAAACAGATTGAGGATTTCAACAATGCAAAAAAATGCCCGATATGTGATTGTGAATTTTCAGATACAAATATTAAGGTTCATCACCATTCTCATACAGATGGTCGATATAAACAGGCCCTGTGTAATAGCTGTAATATTAAGATCAAGAGACCAAGATTTATCCCCATATTTTGCCATGGAGCATCCAATTATGATTTCCATCATCTGATCAGGTACGAGGGGTTTGAGAAGCAGAATTTAAATATTTTAGCTGAAAATGATGAAAAATATATATCTATTAGCAAGATAATTAAAGTTGAAGGTGTTCCTATTCACATAAGATTTCTTGATTCTTACAGATTTTTACCTGCTAGCCTGGCTACACTGGCCTCTCAATTATCTGATGATGACTTGAAAATCACACGTGCATTGTTTCCAAATCTGGACCTGAAATTAATTAGGCGGAAGGGTGTATATCCATATGACTATGTTACAGATTTTTCTAAATTTGATGAGTGTTCTCTGCCACCACAAGAAGCATTTTACAGCAAAATCAGAGGATCTGGAATCACTGATGAAGATTATCACCATGCCAAATTGATGTGGAACAGTTTAAAATGCAAGACATTTGGTGATTATCACATGGCATATTTGAAACTTGATGTAGCCCTCTTAGCTGATATATTGCAAGCATTCAGAAAATCTTCCATGCAAAATTATGGACTGGACCCAGTGTATTTTTTCAGTGCCCCGGGCCTAGCATGGTCTGCAATGTTTTTCAATACCAAAAAGCAATTGGATCTGATCCACGATCAAGATATGTATCTGTTTATGGAGAAATGTATAAGAGGAGGGATGGTGCAATGTTCCCAGAGATATGCCAGAGCAAATAACAAATATATTCCCAATTATGATCCAGCACGGCCATCAAATTATATACTTTATGTGGATGCAAACAACCTCTATGGTCACGCCATGATGGATAAATTGCCATATGCAGAGCTTGAGTGGGTTGAAGATTTCAATATTGAAGATCTTCAGAATTTTGATGACAGTGAATATGGACTCTTCTTAGAGGTTGATCTGACAATTCCAGACCATTTGCACAATAAATTTTCTGATCTGCCCCCAATTCCCGAGGTTCAGTGCTCACCTGGCTCTAAACAGAAGAAGCTCATGATGACTCTGGAGCCGAAACAGGGTTATGTCATATATTATAAAAACCTCCAGTTCTTGATGAAACATGGTGTCCAAGTGACCAAAGTTAGCAAAGTCTTAAGGTTCAGGCACTCAAGATGGTTGAAACCATACATTGACACAAATACAGAGCTTCGAACATCTGCAAAGAGCGAATTTGATAAGGGCTTGTTTAAATTGATGGTTAATTCTGTATATGGCAAAACTATTGAAAATGTCAGAAAACATACCGATGTTAAAATAATTACTGACCCCAGCCGGAGCAAAAAATTGGTTGCAAAGCCCAACTTCAATTATAGAAGAATTTATGATGAGCACATGGCACTTTTCAACATGATGAAAACAAAGATCAAATTTGATAAACCTATTTATGTAGGGGCTGTGATATTGGAATTGTCCAAATTACATATGTTAACATTGTATTATGATGTGCTGAAACCTTTTTATGGTGATCGTGTAAAATTATTGTACATGGACACGGATAGTTTTATTCTTGATATTCAAACAGAAGATGTTTATCAAGATATGTCACAGCCTGAATTGTTTCAATACTTTGATACCAGTGAACATACAAGAATTCAACCCCACAACAAAAAGGTGCCTGGCAAGTTAAAAGATGAGACACTTGGTGATGTTATTGTGGAATTTGCTGGGTTAAGTGCCAAGGTGTACAGTTTTAAAACATGTAGTGCTGTTGTCAAAAAGGCCAAGGGCGTTGGCAGAGTTACTGTGGAAAAAGATCTCCAATTTGAAGATTATAAAAATTGCATCAAATCACAGAGTTCAATTAGAACATCAGAAAATAGAATTCAGAGTGAGAATCACTTGCTGACTAGCAATATTGTAAGAAAAGTGGCTCTGGACCCACATGATGACAAGAGATGCATTTTGTCATGTAACATACATACTTTACCTTGGGGGCATTGTGATTTGAAAAATGGCAAACAATGCCCAATTACAGAGCATGATTTGAAATAAATAAACATGCCTATGAACTTATTTGGGTTCAAAAAACAGGCTATTATGGAGCTGCCTACACCACAACCCTCTTCTGATTTACAATCTGTAATGTCTAAACTGAGTGGCTTGTTAATTATTCATCTGAACAGCATATTTACAGATAATGATGAAGAAACAGGCAAAACATTGTACATATTTAACAATAATTTAAATCATTACCAATTACCTGTAGGTGGGCAATTGCAATTTATTACAACCCCTGAGGGTGATGTCAAGATTTCAGTAGGGAGAAATATTTATAGAATTAAGCACTCAAACATGATTTCTGGCACTGTATATACTGTTTCTGCTGGTGACTGCTTATATATTGAGGTCCCTGGGTCATATGACAAGCTTATACCCTTTTTCATAGAATTAAGAATCAGATACTCTATAATAAATAACCACTAAAACAAAATGCCTAATGATATATTTGGCCATACAAGACATGAAGATCACAGTGATGAGATTCTGATGCTTGATGTCAGAGTCAAGAAATTAAGAAGTGATTTACAAGCTTTGCAAACCACACTCAATGCCAGTCTTCAATTAGAAATTACAAATTTGCAATCACAATGCATGGACCCTCTTCTTAAAATTGATTCCGAACTCAAACTGTTGCTTCAGAAATATACTGATCTGGCAACATTAGATAATTTTCAAAGTTTAGAAGAAGCTGTAGCAGCTCTTCAAACCAAATTTAAAACCCAGGCTACCAATTCTGAGCAATTGAAACAGCAATTGGAAGAGCAAATAAATAATGTCCAGACACAGCTCCAAACAATTGTCAAAAGCATAAAATCACAAGAAGATTTTGATCTAGTCATTTCCACTCTAAAAGAACAGATTCAGTCACTCCAAATACCTAATCTGGACCCTCTGCACAATGCCATAGCCGAGGTTAAAGAAAAAATTGAGACACTTGAAAATTTTATGAACAACTTGCCATCTTCTGATGCTTTGAATGCAATAACTCGGAGTGTTGCAAACATTAAGCTGCAACTCGAAACATATGAAGATTTTGGAAAAATTCAAAGTACCATAGCCCATCTTGAAGGTACAATAGCAGCAGTGCAAAGTGATTTGGCAAATGTACAAGAATCCAGATTGCCTGGGATTGTAGATACTCTTGTTAGTGTCCAGCAACAAATCACAAAGCTTGAAAACCTCAACACTGAATCTGAACTATCTCATTTTCATCACTTGATCGATGATATCCAAACAAAGCTTGAAATTTTACAACAATCAACACCCACTCAGGCAGATATAGCCCTGCTCCAAAATGCTATGCAAAATGTGGCTGATGCATCTGAATTAAACAATGTGAAATTGGCACTTGAATATTTGCAAAATGCAGTATCAAATCTTCCTACATCACAGGAACTTAAAAATATTAAGAGGGCAGTGAATAGGATATTGAAATCAGAAGATATCAAGAATATCCAGACAGAGATCAAACATCTCACTCAGACAGTGGCCACTCTACCAACAAATCAACATATTAATGAACTGCATGCCCTGTTTGAGGATATCAGAAGACAGGTCCATGATCTTACTGCTCAAAATTCAAAATTGGCAGTTGTTGAAAATTTGCAACAAATTGTAGCTAATATCAAGCAACAGCTAGGGACCATGGAATCCAATCAAGCAAATGCTCTGTCTGTTTTTGCCACCCAGCTTCAAGAGATTGTGCAACAATACAAGAAACTTATTGTGGACATAAAGATCAAGCCAGGCCACGATGATGTTGTTAGGACCATCAATGAGCACCTTGAATCTGTAACAAGCAGATTGCTCACAGCAGAAAAGGAAATAACAGGCATAATCGAGAATCCAAAACATACAGTAATTCTTGAATTGTACAGCATCCCCAACAAAGAATATGATTCACCATTTACACCAGGTGGCAAAATATATATGCTGTCCCCTGCACAATTTTATTATCAATTTTTTGTTGGGGGCACATTGAGACCAATCAAGATCAAATATTGGCATCAGCCACAGGCACACCACTACCCTACCTTATCAATAACAAATGCTGAGAACAAAGTGAAAATCACCAGTGTAGAGTTAGAGGATTTTACAGACCCCAATACATTAGAAACATCTTATGCTGAAGATGATGGCTCTCTGGAATTTAAAATACAAATAGGGGACAAATTATATTTAGAAAATCCTGTAGTATCAGCTGCTGAACACCCCATAGTTGCAATATTCTTGTTTTCATACCATGTCTAGACAAATTATCGTTGATGAATTACACAGACAAGCCAGACATCATTTTAAGAGACTCCCAGTAGTTACAAAGGGCATAGATGATTTATGGCAAAGCGACTTGATTGAAATGGCAAGTGGAAAGTTGAAAAACTTAGACAAAATCAACAAGGGCTACAAGTATCTACTCACTGTAATAGACACATTTTCAAAATTTGCCTGGGCTGTGCCACTCAAATCCAAGACTGGAAAATGTGTTACAGAAGCCCTCAGGACAATCATCAATCAGAGTGGAAGATCACCGCGCTATTTGCAAACAGATAATGGCAAAGAATTTTATAATTCGGTGTTTCAACAATTTATTAAAAGCCAGGCAATAAAACATTACTCGAGTTACAGTGATCTCAAGGCCTCAATTGTAGAGAGATTCAACAGAACCTTAAAAAATCTTATGTATAAACAATTTACACTTCAAGGTAATTATAAATGGATTAATATTCTTCCAGAACTTCTACATAAATATAACAACTCTGTCCATTCCACAATCAACATGAAACCCTCTGAAGTAACTCCATCTGATGAGCAAAAATTGATCAGGACTGTTTATTATCCTAGATACCAGCCAACAACAAGAAAAGCCAAATACAGGGTGGGTGATCAAGTAAGAATCAGTAAATATAAGCACTTATTCAAAAGAGGCTTTACAAGAAACTGGAGTACTGAATTATTTACAGTGGTTCAAGTTAAACCCGGGACCCTTAACACATATATAATAAAAGATCACCGAGGAGAAATTCTCAAAGGCAGATTCTATGAACAAGAACTCAGCAAAACTAAACAGCCTGACACATATCTCATAGAAAAAATCATCCGCAGAAAAGGCAACAAGTTATTTGTCAAATGGCTGGGTCATCCGGAAAACAGCTGGATCGATGCAAACAAAGTGATAATATGAGCACCTGGGATGTTATAAAAAGGCTGCCAGAACCTGAACAACAGAATAAGAGAAATGGCAAGTTGCTCCCTGATAACATTAGGTGTCTTATTGTTGGGCCATCTGCTTGTGGTAAAACTACACTAATGGTTGATAATTTTTTATTGGCACCCAACTGGTTAGACTGGAAAAACAGGCACTTGTATATCTTCTCTAAGAGCTTGGAACAATTAAAATATCAGCAGCTGATGAAGCTATATGATGGATTGGATATTGCCACTTTTGAACCAGATGTTAAGCCACTTCACGAATGTCTCGATAATTCTGTTGTTGTGTTTGATGACATTATATTGGATAATCAAAACAAGGTTAGAAATTTCTTTACACAGGGCCGACACAAAAACATTGATTGCTTCTACCTGGCACAGACTTTTTCTAAAATACCGAAGCAACTGATCCGAGACAACAGCAATTTTATATGTGTGTTTCATCAAGATCATACCAACCTCAAACACATACATGATGAATATGTAGGTGGGGACTTGAGCTACAATGATTTTTCTAAATTTTGCAGCAGGTGCTGGAACCAGGACAGTTATGGGTTTGTCACAATTGATATGACAAGAACACCTAATACTGGCAAATACAGAAATAAAATCAACGATTTTCTAGACGTTGAAACATATATAAATAACCATGAAACGACCAGTCATTGATGATCTTAAGTTAAGAGATTATCTTGTAAAAAGATTTAAGGGATGGAAATCAGAGAACCGGGGAATTTATGAAAAACACAAACAAACAGAACAGCCTGTAATTGATGCTATTAATAATTTAGGTAAGAATATCAAAACTGTTACAGAGCAAAATCAAGATTTGATCACGGAGCTTGTACCTGTAGCTGCTAGGAACATATTAGATTATCCATTCACCCCACTTTCCAGTATTCATACACCTAGTCCTGTTGCTCCTAGAAGAATTGAAGCTACTCAGGATCCTATTGAATTGGGTCTTCTTGCTCAAAAATATTTAACCACACCTAAAGACAACAAAGATGAGGTGTTTGGGTTATATGCCGACACAGAGCTTGACGGGAGCATCATTCATAGAATTGGCAATTTCAGAGTCACATTTATGGGGGATGATATAATTGTATATTCAGAATCTCGTCTCGGAGAAAAAGGTGCTTTTGTTAAGTACACCGGCACACCTGGGTTGTGGGAACTGATAACTAGGAAAAGGCCTGGCAGCTATACAGATCAAGATTATGAGGATTACAAAGAAATATTAATAAAATCAGATGCTCTATACCAGAACAATGATCCCACACAAAAAAGAGTCAAGTCTAGCAGTGGAGCAAAATATAACAACTTAATCAAGCCCATATGGTCACAGATCAAGACTGGCAGTGGGATCAAACATTACAACACCCTGCCCAAAGAATTTGTGTGGGTTGATGATGTCAGGAAACTTGTAGATAGGTTATTGGTGATAGCTGGGGAGGAAAATGCTGGCAACCACAATTTTTACAATGAAAAGGTTGGAATTATGGACATGATAAGCACCAAATTGTCTAATTTTATAGTGAATGACCCTAAGGGGATTGGATATCTCATAAAAATTATTAATACTCTACCACCTAAATTTTGGAATGTCTCTGAGGGTCGGGGGCTTGTTAATGACATTATAAACAAGTTGCCATTTGAACTACACATTCCAGGCTATCAGTATTGTGGTCCAGGCACAAAATTGGATCATAGATTAAACAGAGGGGATCCTGGTGTTAATCCTCTAGATGCTGCTTGTAGAGACCATGACATAGCATACAACACACATTCTGATCTTGACAAGAGACATGTTGCAGACAAGAAATTAGAAGAGGCTGCATTTGGTAGATTTGTAAGCAAAGATGCTTCTTTGAGTGAGAGAATAGCAGCATTGGGAACCACCATAGCTATGAGCACCAAACAAAAACTGGGGTGGGGGTTGTGAACATGTATATAATAAACCTACAATGAAGGCCAAGGGTGTTATGTATCAAATACCTTATGCAGGTCTCAAATCTCTTAAAACTATTGACAGTCTCTTGACCAAAAAGCAGCGCAAGAAAAAAAGCTCTTGTCTTGCAAAGGGACATGGTATGAAATTGTTGCTTAGTACCCCCCAATTAAAAAAATTACAGCAATCTAGAAAAAAATCACATACAGGGGGTTTCATATTTACTATCCCGGCCATCTTAGCTGCACTCGGGGCTGTTGGGAGCTTGGCTGGGGGATCAGCCGCCATAGCAAAAACAGTAATAGATGCCAAGAAAAATAGGGCAGAATTAGATGAGCAGAGGCGCCATAACCTGGCCATGGAGAAAAAAGGCAAAGGTGTTAAGAGAGCCATGAGTAAGTTTAAAAAAAACAAGAGCCGCTTACAAACCAAGATATTGAAGCTTTGATCAAACCACTGGGCATCAAACATTTTAGGGGTGTGTACATGTCTGATTCTTTACCAGAACAACCACTCAACAAAGAGTGTGGCATTGTTAATTTGGATGAGTACAAAAATCAGGGCACTCACTGGATCTGTTATCTTAAATATTTAAAAAATGAGGCATTTGTGTTTGATTCATTTGGAGGTGTTCCACCTGAAAATTTAGTAAAATATCTAAAATCGGCTAATCTTTATTACAATAATGCCCGTGTTCAAAACTTCAAAGATGTTAATTGCGGACATTTGTGTTTATCTGTTCTTAGATATATGTCTCAAATAAATAAACCATCAATTGAAAATTTTCAAAAAGCCTTGTGGTATCTGAAACATCATGGGGGTATTCCATCTCACCAGCCAAAATTCAATATTGAAACTCAAATTACATGATGACATTGTGTATCCCAAAACAATAGCTCTCAGAGCATTTTACGGCATGTACTTGATCCCTAATATTACGCACCACAACAACACAATTGCAATAGGGGATCAAAAAATTGTCATCACTCCAGGGCAATATAATCTATCCACTCTAAATGCTCAATTACCCAGAGGTGTAGTGTTAAGTCAAAATTCTGTCACTCACAGAGTAGAGATTGTATCTGCTACAGAAACAGTGGATCTGGGTACTATAGGAGAGCTGTTAGGCTTTGAGAACAACACAAAACTTGAAGCGGCCATCAAACACACTGCTATGAATATACCCAAATTCTTAGCCATTGAGACTCTGAATATTCACTGTAATGTGGCCGAGGGTATGATCACCAAATCAAATGGCATAGGCACTCACAAACAAACCGGCATCATTGCAACATTCAAACCTAATTCCGAATTCATGGAGCCAATCATCTACAATCCATCCCCAACATTATATTTTCCTGTGTGCCATAATAGAATAGATTACATTGAATTGATGGTCACTAATGAAAAAGAAGAATTAGTTGATTTTGCTGGAGCCACAACAACTGCTATCATAGAGATTAACATTTAAATAAAAATACATACGATGGAAAATATTGAGAGTTATGAGCTACAATCATTCCCCCCAAACAGGAGGACATTTGCAAATTTAAATCAACCCAACACAGAGATTGAGGTTGATCTTGATGTAGGGGACGGCTTTATACACCCCCACAGAGCAGATCTATACATCAAATTTGATGTTGTAAAGCTCGATGGAACAGATTATCCGGCAAATTCAAATATAAGATTGGTGGACAATTTTGTACCGCATCTGTTCTCTGAAATTGAGATCAGAAAGCATGGTGTTGTTATAAACAGAATAGATTATCCCGGCATTACCTCCACAGCTTTGGCCACATTAAAATTATCCAAAACCGAAGCTTCTTACTACAAAATAGGTGGATTTGAAGCTGGTGATAAGATATTATCCAAGAACCATACAGTGCTGTTCCCCATGCGCCTGTTGCCAGGATTCTTCTCGGATTACAAAGAAATTATGTGGAAGGGTGGTTTAAGAATTACATTTAGAAGAGCTGCAAACGATAATAATGCTTTGATGAGGTACAGCACATTAAACCCTACAGGGGAAGCTATGCCTAATACCCTACCTGATGAGGGCAAGTGCATTATTCAGACTATGGAGCTAAGAATTCCAGTTGTTGAATATGAAGCCAGTTACGCTCTTAAATACAAAGCAGATATAATAAAAAATCCCCAGATTCCTCTCCAATTTTACACATATCAATGCGTACAGAAGCCCGCCTCTGGCACATATTATGAATTTGATGCTACAAATTCATTCTCCAGTATTCAATTTGACATGCCTGATTTTGTGGTGGTACTGTTTCAGACTGGAAGACACAACAATCAGGAAAAAAATTCAAGTAGATTTGATAACTGCAACATCAAGAACATATATCTTAAAAATGGCAGAAATGAAGTCTTTCCTAGAGAAAATTACAATTTAGACATTTCCAAGGATGATTTTCTTAAATTATATGAAGCTTTTTCAGCTTTCAAAAGGGTCACTACTGGCAATACTGACATGTACTATTCACCAGATGAATTCAAGACACGAAGACCCATGTTCGTAATTAACACTTCAAAAAGAAAACAAGTTGTGGTTAATGACAGGACAAATATTAAAATTATCTGTGAATTCCATGAGGCTTTACCAGATGACACCATATGTAGCGTTATTCTCATAGGTAAAAATCATATGTTTATGATGTAAGAAATGAGAGAGTCACGGAGCAATTCTAGAAGAATTACATTGTTTTAATATTAGATAAACAAATTGAACCTGGTGCCCAATTGAACTTAAACCAGAAATAAATATGTATATGTGTGTGTGTGTGTGTCTTGGCCAAGTTTTAAGTGTGGCCTCAAGAGGGGCATATTTTTGACAGAATTATGGACAACAATCTCACAGAAGTGCCTTTTGTAAGTGTAGCCTCATCAATCTGAGGGGGTCATACTTTCTCATGGAATCCATGAGAGCTTTTTTACAAAAATCTTGAATTAGACAAGATTCCACACTTGAGCAACAAGCTCATATGCTCATGTTAAACTTGTTTTAAGTATAGCAAATCTGCTTGAGAGGGGGTTCATACTTTCTTGAGTTTATAGTAGTACCAATTATACTACTATACACCTTAAGGAATGTTCCGCGAAGCAGATAGGTAAGTACGAATGTCAAAAATTGACGAAAGGAAGAAGTTATAGGTGTCCGAGGGATAATAAATTTTTACCCATCAATTTTTCTCACAGATGTGTCTATGTAAAAGGAATACATGAAAAATAAATAAAAACTGAAGTCTGCAACTAAAGTCAGTTCTTTCTTATGAACACAAACTTAAAACATGTATGAACTGGCCAGGAAATTAATTTGAAAATACGTTTCAAAGTTAGGGAATTTGTTTTGCCAAATAAATGAGAACCCTGTACTAATTTATTAAACTTTTTTTTTCTTACATAAATCACACATTATATCAGGAACAAAATACTTGTTACAAAATGCCAAGTAATGATTTGCACTGTAGTCATGTATACATGCTTGAGAATTCAATTCAAATTCAACTGATGCCCAGTTCATCCAGCCTCTGTTAAAACATGAGCAATAGTTTACAGGCCAATAAAAATTAAAGATATTAAAATTTTCTTCTTTGCCCAACCTTGAATATTTGATTTTAACATGGCATTAACTAATGCTCTGCTAGAGGCATTCTGTAATATTCTTATACCTTGACTCAACTCTTAACAAGCCAAATATTCCAGTCTTATGCATTTTTCTAAAATAAAAACTTATTTACTCAAAACTACGTTCGGTAAAATTTTCGTACCCGTCAAACGTTTTTTCTTCAATTTTACAGGAGAAAGTACTTACCGAAATGAGTTTCTATATACTCTACGAAGGTCTCGGAAGTGTTTTTCCCCTCACTTAATTTATTTTGCCGGTAAATCATGCATTTTTCAATGTTAATGTGTCTCTGATGCACGAAAGCTGTTCCCTTGATGTCCTACTACGTGAACCAAATGTTGTGTGCATTTAATGATGTAACAAGTGGTCAGAGTGTCCAACCACGCAGTTTTGCAACTGTGAAATGAATTATCTTGAATTTTTATAATGTTAAATAACAATTTTAACTATGTTTGCCGTACCTAACCTAACCTTGCCGTGCATGGTTCGTGGGGTTTTCAAACCCCGAAAAAATACAAAATTAGGTATTTTTCGGTTAAGAAGGTTGGAAACACTGCACAGCCACTGATCATCGACAACGCTAGTCAAGATTTGCCTGCCATATTGTGTGTAACGCAACCCAAAAACGAACGAACAATAATTACTCGATATGTTGAAAATTGAAATTGTTGTCGTGAAAAAACTAAATGCCACCTTCAGGAATCCTTAGCAATGCAGAATACGTAAGTACCAATGTGATAAAGAAGAAAATAAAGGAATTTCAGACGTTTGGTGGTTACTGAAGTTTTAGTTTTTCTTGTATGTACGCATTGCTTGCATGATAGAATTATTTTCCTGTAGTTTACGGTTTATATTACAACAATGTAACATTGACAACATCCATTATATAACAGATTCTTTTTGTTTAAAAATTACTAACCATTGTTATAACTGTATCTTTAGTCAAAATGAAAATAAATGTCTGATGAAAGGAGCGTGTGTTCTCCTGAAACGTCACAAAGAAAAAACTGTTTTCTTATGCTTGTAATAACCGTAAACTACAGGAAAATAATACTGAAGTTTTAATCTTTGTTTAATTTTTAAGTTTTTCTTTTCAACATAAGTAATTTTTGAAATCCAAACAGTGCTCGTTACTTTAGGGAAGGTTCAAATTTCGCGTGACAATGATTTCCAAAATTCTACGATAATTAGTATTTTTGCTAGGAGAATTTGAAAAAGAAAATCATAAAGCAATTGGAACCGTGAGCACCGTGCTCACCCTTCCTTTTAAGGCATATTTCACCATATTTTAATTTTTTTTAAATGTATTTTTTTGTACTTGTAATGATCTGTTTATTATAACCCTTCTTATTCATTTCATTTTTGTTTCAAAATGTTTATTTGTTTTCAAACAGCGTAGTATACATCGTCAAAGCCAACAAGTCTCAGCGTTAACTATTAACACGGCAATAACATATGGGTACAAAAATGCACTAGAAACAGGGTAGACCTATTGACTAAATAATGCAAAAATGTAAATAAAAAATATATAACATTATTGGTTGCGTGTGAGCTCTGCGCTTACTCTGACAACACTATTTCCACAACAATGGTCTCTCTAATAATGCCGTTTACATCATCTCATAAAAATGTGAGCAGGTTGCTCAGAAAACTCTAAAAGTCAGCTAAAGAGCACCACAGGCCAATATTTTAAATACTGTTAAAATGCCACTTCATCAAAATTTAAAGTGAGCGCGGGTTAATAAATTGTTGCATAATAACTGGAATGTTTTTCAGTGTTGCTGTTATAATCAAGGAATATCTGTGACTACAATAGCAGTCATTCTACTTAAAAATTTGTATTTTTGAATGTTAAATAAACAGCTTTAATAAATATTATAATATGAAATATGTCACATGCTGTAGCATTATTATGTATTGTACAAGGTCTGTTTGAGAAAGACTTGTACAGAAATTTATAAAAGCATGTGTATTAACCTAAACTAAATAGAGCTATGTACCTCTTCTAAGTAAACTCCCCCCAAGGAAATGCAACTGTCTAAACATTGTTGCCACTTCTCAAAGAAGCCATCTTTTGGCATCCATTTCAGAACCACCTTCACAGATTCGCTTACCCCTTGTGATAACTTAAATCTCCACCTTCGGAACTTATTTTTTGAGAGTTTGCTAAAAAATTAAATCACAGCAGGCTAAATCAGGACTGTATGGAGGGTGTGGAACCATGCCAATATTGCATTCAGTTACTAAGGTAGTGACTTTCCGCACCATGTGAAAACTAGTGCTATGATGTTTACAACCCAAACCTGCCTATTTCTCAACTGTTTATATTCTTCCCAAAATTATTTTAATCACTACTGTGCTGTATGATGTGATATCACATCATACACGTACATCATCATTTTGTAATATTCCAAATTTATTTTCCCATAAATAGAATTTCAATGCTGCACACTGCACAATATCTATGACTAGACAGAAAGACAAGCACAAACAGATGCTTCCACAGAATTTTGTTAAGGTCATGTGATATGCAATGGTTCCGAACTGTTATATCTCTCAGAAGAAAGTCGAATGTATACTGTGATTTCATTTTGGTTACCATATGTAGCTTTTTTATGTAGAAAGAAATATATATGCAAGTCTTTGTTGAACATGTCACATGTGATAAAGACTTAAATGAAATACAATATCAGTTGAACTTCGTTAAACCTTTGGATTATAATTACTGGTGATAAACAGAGAACTGGAGACATGGATATCTCTTTCAAATCTACTTGTAGAGAGAAAATTATTTTTCAGTATCTGGTTTTGTGCAGGAGACTCAAGCTTCAACTTTTTATCTTTGAGAATAAATAAATTGTAAGATTTGTGTTTAATTTATCAAATACATTTTACCATGGTAAATATATTTTTTTCCATAAAAAAATTTGGCATTGCCTTTAATTTTGTGCTGTTTCAGTTTGGCACTTGTAACAGTTTTCATTGACAAAATAATCACTTGAAAACCAGAACATTTAATTGACATTAACAATTATAGTTTTTAAAATTAGTTAGGCGATGGATTCTTGGGTTTCCTTTTGTCTTTCCTACTTCCAATAACATACTCAATGTAGCTGAGGTAACCGTCATTATCCAAATCGTCTTCTTCAAGAACTTTATCAATTAGCTCTGGAAAAAAAGAGTTTTAATCTAAGGAAACAAATCACCTTGAATTTTCATTAGCATATGTTTTGTACTTGTACTAGTTGAAAAATATTTATTTCTCATCATCAATTTGACTTTCATTTCACATGTATTTGTCAACAGTTATGAATACAATCATTGTCAGAGGTCAAAGGTTCGAATCCTGCTAGAGGATGGTCTCCTCATCCACTCAATCCATTTTATCAATCATTCTCATTGTTGTGATTGACCCAAAAGGTGAAAGTAGGGTGAAAAATAATGAAAGTAGAAATAGCAAATATAATACAATCAAATATGAATGTACATGTATAATTTGCAAAGATTTTTAGTTATTATATTACTGTGGTTAGACATATATTGAATGTTGACGTTTGATGGTTAACTTCAATAGTCTCAGTTTGAGATACTTCATATCACATGACAGTAGGTTAATACAGCATGTAAAAAGGGACTTAACACAAAAAGAAGTCATAATTCACCAATGAAAGCAGATATTCAATTCATTCAAAATGTAAATTGAATAAGAGTTCATGGAATTTATGAAATGGTTTGTTCCATGTGAGACCCATCACTGGTAATTCCCCTGCATAATATGAAAACATGAGCCAATAAACAATACAAATGTAATTTGGGAATCAGCGCCCAAAAATCTATAAAGACAGTGGCCCCACTTTTCGCCACTTTTGCTCCCACACTATGCTAAACCTTATCTGCAAAGGGAAATATACTGTCTTGGCCCCCCAGTTTTAGGACCCAATCGCCGCCCCCGATAAATAAGATATACTTTTGTTTCTGTAAACATTTCACTGTTGAGGCGGACCCCAATGAGCCCATCTCTGTACCTTATTATGGCTTCCTAAGTCTATTAAACTATTGATAATATCTGGACAACAGCGAAAGTAAATCTCACGAAGATTCACATGAATATTCTAGACCGGTGGTCCTAAACCTTTTTCAGTCCTGGACCCACCTTGAAGGATATTACTCGTACACTGCATGGGTGCCAGCAGAATTACTTGTAGGGATGTGCACCCAGTTTATAATCGTATTTTTGCTAACATCGAGTACTTTAAGAAGCCCTCTTTTACGCTTGCTTAAACAAATTACACATACTTCATTATAGAAAAGTAAATATGTAATTTAATAGACTAATTTACTCTAGTCTAACATCTAACTAAATACACATGCTGGAATTGAAAAAGAAAATGCGTTTAGCTTTGTAATCCAAGCAGTTTCGATAGGAATGTGAAATGATGCCAGTTGACACCTGTTGGCAACCGCATACACACACACACACACACACACACACACACACACACATATGCAGACTATCAGAAATATCAAGCAACACCTTAAGTCGACATACGTGTGACACTGACACACAGATAATTAAGAACTCATTGCTGCGACCAAAATGAAAATGACAGATATCCAATTCCCTTGAGTTTAACATCAGAGATATACCAGTAAAAGGCAATGGTAGAGCACAAATAACAGAAATGTATAGTTTAGACTACATACAACACGGGTTGAATTTAAATTGTTAAAACAATATATCTTAGACTGGTCATCAGGAGATGCGGCGATGACCAAGCAAAATAATGAAAATATTGCATTTTAGAGAAGCAGTAAAAATAATAAGTCAGAATACTCGCATATTTGTGCGAAATAAGCCAAGCAACAGCATGAAACAGCTCGAAATATGCAAGATATTTGCTAATTTTAGCACATCGAAATGAGACCCCAGTACTACCCCTCCCGCCAAGTTTCCTATTGAAGGCAATGGTGTTCGTCGGCCCAGCTCATCACAGAATGGTGCGAAAATCTCTGGTCTCTGCCAGTGCTGAGAACAACCAAACGCTTCCGAACAGGCAGACAGGTTCAACGACCTGTACTTTCCCCACTCTTGAAGGTCTGGGTCATAACAAGCCCTTTTTTCAGCCCCATCCCCATGTTTACAGCCACGGCAGGGTTTGTCTGGAGTCATCAAGTTCTTCCGAGTGTCCAGTGGCATGCTCAAGGAGGGATGGTGAGGATAATAATTCTGCTTAGGCTCAATATTCTTTGAAAAAAAAGAAGAGAGAAAAGACAGGAAAAGATGGCAAAATGAGGACTTCAGGAATGACTACTTAAAAGTACACGTAACCTCCCCCCTCTTTGAAAATCCTGGGCACACCACTCGAATGTCTGCTATTTCCACTTGTTAAGAGGAAAAGCACGCATTGAACGATATGAATATGCTTTTCATTATCAAAACAACAATTGGCGGCGAACCATAAAGGTTCTTCTTACCTTTAAACGCGACAATTGAGGTGTTTGCATTTCAGTTTCCATCATATTTAATAATTCTCGTTGTATCGGATAGAATTATGTGTCTTTTGTAGTCCTGAGGTCTATGCAGGCACGGTTGGCTGTATAGCGCAAATGTGCAGTGAACCCCCAGTAATATACAAAATAAACAATAACTGAGATGTTCATAAGCGTAGAGTGCCAAATTCTCTTAGTGAGAAGGAGAAACCGCGGGCCTGAGCCACTCAGCTCCCCTCTAGTTCCGTTTCGTGCAAAGTCTCCGCTGAACCTCCGCAAGGCAACCCCTACCATGCTAAAGCATTGGACGGCTAGCAGAAGCTCGACGCGTACATATGGCGAAAATACATGCAGTCTGAGACTTCAGGAAGGTCGTCTCGTCAAAACGGACATGCGCAGATCGTAGGATCACCAGCGAGCTGGAGTGAACCACGCTCTTCTCTCTTCCAGTGTTGCTCTGTGTATTTCAATTTGAATTTATTTGGCATTCTCTTTGTATTACTTATATTTTACAAGACTTATTAGATTAATGAAGAGGGTGTAATATAAATGTAGAGGTGACCCAAAACGAAAGCTAGATGTAAAGATGATGGGACAAATAAGATAAATATGATAGAAAACAACTTGCCTACACATTCAGAGTTTTCTTCCTTAAGATGGAAACACTTCAGGTGGAAGGAGCCGAAAAGTCAAAAATAGCGCGAGGGCAAGGGGTCGCTTATCGGACAAGACTTAAACAACCTTTTGGTCTTCTTACGTCAGACTAAATGCTTTCGTTGACATGTAAGGCTTTTTAGGTTTAGTTGTCTTAGAATATATACACTGCAATTTTCGGTTTCTTTACCGTGCTTGACCAAAAATGTAGTATTTACTATTTATTTAAGCCTAACCTAACGATGAAGGCATTTCGCACTTACGTCAGAAGACGACCAAAAAGTTGTTTGGGTTTCGTGCGATCAGTTATACTCTAGAACGAGAGTACAGCTGTAAGGAGAGGGTGTTCGAGGGGACGCGCGCGATTGACTTTGTTACGTGTCATTGCCTCCATACTTGTTAGTTTGTTTTGAAGTGCGTGGCTGGTGATTGAAATATATTTGGCGTGGTGATACGTTGAGTGGAGGGAGGTGGATTGTGTATTGGAAGGAGTGTAGTTGTTGCTGTGTGCGAAGTTAACATATTGCATAGAATAGAATAGAATCGCTTTGATTTAGCGATATACTTTCGAATAGTTATATATGAATTATCTTGTAATAAAGGGGTCTTGGGTTCGATTATTGATACATACTCATTTTAACAGGCAGAGATTTGTATTTTTAACTGTAGGTTCAGGATCCAGTTCCAATAATATAGTCTATTTGACAGTGGTGGGACCAGAAAAGAGTTGGCAAGAGTGGAAAAGGCAAAATTGAGGCGAGAATATTTTCTGAATTGAGATACCCCTAAATACAATACCATACAAAAATCTTAAATTAAAATGATCGCCCCCTACACACACACACACACTCCTTGGTGCTGTCACTGTTATCTGAACATAAAGCAAATTAACTTTGTCAGTAATCTACCGGCCAAAATTTGATAATTTTCCCAGTACTATCTCTACGAACCAAAGCGTGTAGTGTCTCAAAAGGTTTAGATAAGTCCACTTTACATAATTGTGGTGAACCCCCAGGAAAATTATGCACGAGCCGCACCTGGGTCTATGGTATGAGCTTTTACATTGAATTGGCAGTGACCTTGGCGTTTATCGCAGAGAAATATTGTGCCCTCCTCTCCGTTGAGAGATTGGCACTGACGTTTGACAAATCTTGCGATGACTACGCAAAAATGTCACGCTTCGCTATTGATCTTAGTAATTTAAATGAAATAGGTTTTTAAGACACAGTGAATAAATTTTCGAGCTGGACTTTGCGACACACCAAATGCCCCCTCGGGACCCAACAGTGAGTCTCGCCCCATAGGTTGAGAAACTATGTCCTAGACAGAATTCTAAGCCAATGTAATTTTTCAGATTTTGGAATATCATAACGATTTTTTGCAAGGAGATGAAAACGTGAAAGAAGCTGCTCTGGTGTCGGCCAAAGGTCAAGCTGAGCCTTATTGTCAAATACTTACCTATAAAGTAATCAAAATCATTTTCATCCTTCTCTTGCTCTGTTACGGTACCAGGTAGGAGAACATCATCACGGGGCATCTCTTTTCCCTCTTGTTCATTCCAGTGCACAATATGATTAATTGCTTGAAGAATCTCAAGGCCATCAAGCTTTGTGTTGTTGTCAAAGTCATGCAACCTGCAAGCAGTGATTCTCAATATTAACTTGAGGTTAGTGGTGACTATGTGCTTACAACTTAATTCACTTGAGTTTCACATACAAACACAGAGAAGTTCTTGAAATTCCATTCTATTTCTTGTAAGTATAACACACAACTTATATCTTCAATTGTCCATTCTTTCCTAAAAGTAGAGTAAAGGAAATTGCCATGAAAATTATGAAATTATATATTTTACTTTGCAATCCAATAATTCTTGTTGGTTTTTGGACATTAGTTGTTTGCACTACAATCAGTGGGTAAGATTATCAGACAAATTGTCCCTCACTAATTTCATTCTCTTTTTTTACTCTGGTGCAATGTGCATATTAAGGAATGGAATTGTTCTAATACAGAAGCAGATGCTGTCTTCTTCTTATTGATGTTTGACTTAAGTCATGTGTGTGGATAAATCGCTGACTATGCGTGCCCAAAAATCCAGTAATTTGTACAATAGGGAATAACCTTCATCATGCTAGGTGGAGGCTTAGCCAAAATTTTCCATCTGAGGGGATATCAGTTCAAGTTTAGGGGAAGGGATATAATGGTAAGTTTAGAGCCAAAATGACAATAAATTAGGCTTTTGTGAAAAATTTTAGGGGATGTCGATAAATTACTGATACTAGGTTTACACTGTTGGAAAGGTGACACTCCGCCACTGCATTGAATGCTTCATAAACCTTGAAACATTTGGAATTGGAAGAAAGTTATAGGAAGATAAAGAAGTTGAATGTGTTTTGTTTCAATCTTTTTTCCTGTATATGCGAGGGTTAATGAAATTAGTTTCAATTTTCCAATGTAGTAGTGCTCTCATTCTCATAATAGCTAATTTATTAACTTAGGGAGAATACCCTGCAATAGTGAGTTTGTTGTTTTCATTCTCAAATGTGTCTTAGATATTGCATTCTAACTATAAATGCACATGCCAAAACAACAGTTTGTATTACAAACAGAAACAACTGAACTCAAACAAGAATTGAACCAAAGACTCTTTGCTTGTAAGCAGCATACTTAATCTCTAGGTTAAAGAGGAAAAGCATGCACACCAAGTGCCACCTGGTGCCCAAACTTTCAATTACCTTGGAATGCTGTGCATTGCCGTATCAAATCAATACAAGTTGGATTGAGAAAATTTAAAAGCACTACTGCGCAAAGGTTTTAATTATTATATCATGTTCTAATAAAAATTGCCATTTTTCGTTTAACAGCTTGCTATGGGGGGGAAAATGAAATGGTTTCCTTCTCAGAGAAATTGTAGTTAAAATAGATTGGAGTAAAAATTACACAAGGCACATAAAAGTGTTGTTTAAAAAATTGAAAGAGAGCCAGCTGTTGGGAAGGGATTTCCTGTGGCAAGCCTTCATATCCTGAAATATCTTGAGCTTCATCTCCTGTTCTTGGGATTACCTGGAAACCACTTCCAGTTAAGGCTTTGAAATGTTCTTGTGGCTTTCTCCTCTCATTTCCTGCCTGGAATTGCTTGCTTGCTCCAGAAGATTCTTTTCTGGGGAATGGAATATTCATACATATATCCAATTTACTCTTTTTAAAATTCCCTCGAGATAAAAATACAGGAAATTATTATTTTCATCAATATCGCAATTTAATTAAGCTAAAAATGATTCTTTCAATTTTTCCTTTCGAAGGTCATAATTTCTGGAAATTAAAGGTATGTAAATCTATTAATGTTCAGGTTTGCTGTGATGGCTTAGGAACTAATTGTGCTTCCATTCATTGTAGCTTTCCTTATTGCAAGATTGATTATTTGAAATACAGGATGTTTAAAAAAATCCATCCAGAAGTTGAAAGTACAATATAGACCAGAGACTCTAATGTGCCAAATATTTTAAATCTATAATGGTTTGAAGCAAAACGGGCAAAAAGGAAATTGAAAGGAGTAAATTATGAAAAAAATATTACTGTGTGGATCATCTGTCACATATATTTTTCATATTACTTCACCATTCTCTTCCTCCTTTTTCCACTAAAAAATTTGTTTTTGCCATCCAGATATGAAGTTTTAACAAAGTCGAATAGATGCTAATCAATCAATTCTAAATATACTTTTTAGAAGTACTGAAAACTTGAATAAGTAAATAACGATATTGTGTACTTACTTGAAGTAATGAAACTCCAATTCATCTGGAGACATATTTTTTGTTTTTTCTGCTGACATCATTTCACCAAGATCTTCTCGAATGTGTCTGTAAGGAAGGTTTTGCATTAATTTTGTAATTCTAAAATGATGTAGTATTAATGTGTTAATAATAGAATTTATGATATTACTCTTACATTAAAGATTTATAGGTGAGAAATAAATAAATTTGCATTAAAAATTGATAGGTTTGAAATAAGTCTTTTATGCCTAATAGTTGTAACATTTACATAAAATAAGATCACCATTTTTTTCTTTCAGATGCTATCCAAATCAAGAATCAGAGGGTTAATACACAAAGTTGCATTACTGAGTAACCGGAACCAAGGTATTGCATATGATCAGAATCTCAGCTAAGAATGTGGTTTAGCCTTCTGCCAAACTGCAAAGTGCTGGATTGTGTTGGCTGCTACTGAAGTGCTGATTTTCCACAGGCTTTGAGTGCACATGAGCACCTAAATAGTGACAAGAGGGTTCAATCCCTGTTCACTACTTTTTCACATCCTTTCACAGGAACCCTTCTGTTCACCACCTTTTCAGTTAACGGGAACAATATTGATTCTTTAAAAGTTACTCTGCATCAGCAATGATATGTGAGAGATGTGAGGTACAGTTTCATGTAAAGTATATACACATTTATATAAATTCTGTAGAAATGAGCTACAATACTGAACAGAACCTCCACTGTATTCTAGAGTGGGTATTTCTTTTCACTTCATTCTTCAACCTTTCTCCTTTCCATCTACGTGCTTTTATGTGATTCTGTTATGCAATGTGTTCATAGAGTAATAAAAAAGTAACATTCCCTAAAGAACAATCAATCACAAATACCCATGCGAAATTCTAGCTTCCGTTCAGCAAAAGACCATGTAGATCTTGTATTCATTCAAATCTTTCAGCTCCATGAAGGAAACACTACCTCTTGTCCCTAATGCCCTTTAATGAGGCAAGAATAAAACCAAGTGTGCTTCTGATAAGTGCTCAGAAAAGAGGGTTTGTGAACGGGGATGATGCAACACCCTGAAGCAGAAGACACTTGACATTTCTTAAGTATAAATTCAATTCTTAATAATATTGTATATTCTATTTTTCACATATTGTAGTTTTTTATATTGTTTTTTTCTCTGTTCTGATTGTCCCTAGGTTATTCCTTACAGTATTTGTAATTTGAGGTAGTCTTGGTCCCATCCACCTTGAATTATCGGGACTCGACTGTAATTTTGTTTCAAGCCAAAGGTGTGATAAGAAGATTATGATGAGAAGGACATGTGAGGTAAGGAAATCTGAAGCTAGTATATATATCACATGTAATCATGGTTCCTCTTAAGTTGTTTATAACTTAACATTGTAACGAGCTATTAATAATCCCACTCCACATGTTTGATGTAATAATGTTAAGCAATGTTACTCATATGGATCACCACAATATTTCAGTTATTCTTGCTTAAATTAAAGGATTACACTTGAATTAATTTTATGACATTGAATGATGCACTCACTCAGTATCTTGAAGCAAGCGAGTGTCTTGGGTAAGTTTTGTTGGTTGTCCCAGATCATCTGGAGAAGGTCGATGAGGACGATAATGGTGATGTGAGGAAATTGGCTCACTGCGTGGATGATGTGGTCCTCTCAAATGGGAATCCACATTGTGGATGCCAAGAGCAGCTACAATGACTGAGATGTACAGCACTAGCTGAACCATCATGCACTACATATGAAACAAAATACCATAATATCATTAGTGAAACACCATATGAGACAAATGTAACATGTACTTGTAGTTCACATATCCCTCAATTGCAATCAGCACATAACAGTTACACTTTAGGATTGCCAATATTAAAATCAAGTGCAGTTAATTTTTTAAATTTTAGGTCAAGGGGAATAATTGCCCCATGGACCCCACCTCCTATTAAGTTTTTGGACCCCTTTGAAGTGTTTAATGGTTAAAAGAAAAATCAACTACCTTGTCACAATATAGCTAAAAATCGAGAAAAAATTGTTAACACATAACAGGTGTGGACAGTGTGGAAAATTTACCTTAGCTCTTATTTGAATATGATAAACCTTGGGGCTCCCTTGAAAATATTTGGTGGGAAGTTACATTTTAAATGCTAATATTAATGGTTAAAGTTCAAGAATTGCCAAGCATCCTACTGGATTCAGAACTGTAGACAATTTTCACTCTGTAGGTGTATAAAGGTATATTACGAGGGCAGGCTGAAAAGTAATGCCTGCTATTTTTTTGTGACGGTGTAAAGACATTTTGGATTTTGAGCAACCATGGATTGTACTCTTCAGACTTTCCCCTTTCTTCATTCCAAGTTTCAAACTTCTATCACCAGGGATTGCTGAACTAGAGCGAGGAAAATGGCAGCATGTAACCATACTATGTCGGTGCACCTGAAACTGCGTGTGGTGACTGAGTTTCTAACTGCAGAAAATGTGTCCCCCATTCATCAGAGAATGAAGGCTTTTCATGGCAATGAATGTGTAACGTTAGTACTGTATAATGTTGGGAGACAGGTAAGCCTTTAGGGACCCCTCAACCATTGACATAGTTGAAGGTTCGTACATGCATGTGGAAGAAATAAACGTAGGTACTCAGGGGTACAGGAACGAATACAATATATAACCTATAGGTAAAGGTAAAGTTCCCTGTGCATATAGCACCGTACCATGAAGGCATATTTAGGGTATGTGGGCCCCACATATTTTCGATGTCAGCTATCTTGGAGGTGATGTGATTAGCACCATGCTGCAGCCGCCTTCTCCCCCACGGTACCATTTGATTTGAGGCTGGGTGTGCCCTGGAGCCAGAAAAATTTCGACCTTAGATCACCCACTCCTAGTTTCCCACGTGGCAGTCAGACTAGAATCAAATCAGGCTAGAATTCATGAGAAATGCAGTGGTGAAGGTTTCTTCAACGTATTTTAATCAGGAAAAAGTTAAGACTGCATGATTGTAAGAAATGTATCATTTTCCAGGTGTGTGAAAACAGTGTCATATCACCCCCTTCCCATTTAAAAAGTTTGAGTTGAATTCAATATGGCGGCCACCAATGTGGTTCCCCTTGAGCCTAACCTGTTTCCATCATGACCAATTGTACCCAACCTAACTCCTTTACTTTTTATAGGGGGTGTTAAGGGACTTTTGAATCACCCTCTAGGTCCTTGAGATCAAGAATTACACACACAGAGACATTATATACGTCTATGTGTATGCATATATATAAATATTATATATACGATATAAATATATATATATATATATATATATATATATATATATATATAGTGTTGGTGTGTGTGTGTGTGCATAAAGCTAGGTAGGTAGAGGGGGCCTTTGGTAATATTTTGCGGGGGGGGCAAGATTTGTAGATCCGGCACTGATTTTGACGTTTAATTATTATAAAGAAGGCTGAATCAATGCTAATTATTACGAAAAAAACAGAAAAAGTACGTTCTACTTTAAATTAAACTGAATGCAAGAAAGCCAAAGTGAACATGATTGCCAAATTTCATAGTTATTGTCCGAATGCTCTGGCAGGTTATTGAAATTTTCAGGGAGACTTTTCTATTTCCGGAGGGGATTCCTCCCCCTCCTCTCCGAATTCATCACTGGCGGGGCTCTGTGCCACCTCGCCCGGGATCGTCTTGCACTGATGTACGACTGACTGTCTTTAAATCGTTTGGACCATTCTTACTGGGGCTAAGAGTTCCCTCCTCACCGTATATTTTTTGCTAATACTCGTTAGCCAACAGCAGTGTGGTTACTATCATTACTTTTTGACTTGAAATCTTCTGTAGATTTCACTCGGTTTTTTACGCCTTCTTCACAAGAAAATTCATCACACTACGATGTTCCACATTTGCACGCAACATTAGCGCTTCATGCAGTTGAGTTGACTTGGGTGTGTTCTGTTATTCTGACAAATCCAAAGTCCCGGACTTGAAGACCCTTGTATATATGAAATGTATATACTATCCCGGTGCTTCAATTGTAGTTACTAGAATTAATGCATAATTTTCGGACATCATTGGACATTCTCTAAGAGGCCATGGAATTGCCAGTGTGTGTCGCTTCAGTCAATTTGTAAACGAGCGTTGAATTATCTGTAGGTATGATCTGTGAAAAAGGCGGTTAGAAAGTTCAAGTAATAATTTTGAGCACAATTAAAAGAATTGTACCATCAATTGAACCTGAAAAAATATTCGGAAAAGGTATGTTATTTACAAGATTAAGTATTTTATGTAGAAATTGTAAATTGCAATATTACATGATGAAATTAAGATAAACCATGGTAACTTGTAAACAGAAATCAAGTTGTCTGGCAGGGGCGTATTCTGAAAATATGGCTTGGTTTAACGCCATATTGTATGTGTTTATTATGTATTAATATAAATAAAAAAAACAATGCAGACATGGAAGTAAAACAAAAACAGAAGCCCCACAACTTCAATGTTTCAGACAAATTCTGCGTGTATGAGAAAAGTTTGTTTACCGGCGGTAAATCAGATAACATGGGAGAATATAAAATGAGCCTAATCTATCCATTATATGATCTACGTACTTTTGTTAGTTGCCGAGAGGCTGATATCACAGATCAACTGATTGATCAGGAAGTGCTTAGCTGTTACCTTCGGGCTCGTTTAGGTGAAAAGCGATACGGACGGCACTTCGAAAACCGGTTTTCCTCGGGGGAAGTTCCTGCGATATCAAACTGACCGTGGTAGGGGAGGGGTTGCCAGTTACGTATTTGCTACCAAATCTGCATTTGAGCACCTTATCCAGATAAACCAGTATATTTGTAAATGTGCTAAATGCAAGAACAAGCGAAGTTATAGGTAAAGTATTCTTATACCTTTCATTTCATAAGGAAAGGTACTAAATTTCACATCAGTGACCATCCAGGGCCTAGTCATATGTTACTCGATAACCAGAACAGAAGTTCGATCCGGCAGTGACCAGTTACAGGCCGAACAGCAGTGGTTCTCAACCTTCGTGAGCACACGACCCGGTGCTCTTTGTAAATTTGTTTTTTAATAGTCTATGACCCAATCCCAACAATTTCGCTCGTAAATAGCGTACAATTTTTTTAAACGTTATACGTTAATTAATATTTACCATGGAATTTATTATTTATAAATCAATTATAGCATAGATCAGAAAGAGATCGATTACATCTAGGTTTTTTGACAAAATATAAAATTTGGTTTAAATTAGTTGACAACGACTTGATTTAATGGAATATTTTAGTTTCTCTGGCCAACATCATTAAATTAATTTGGTAGTTTCTGATTTTCATTGGAATGTTCCATATCGGATATCGAAAAATTCTAATGAATCAAACGCGCCCCGGCTAGATCGTTTGATCGTTCACCGCTACTGTCGCGAAAACATTTCCGCGCGCCCTTGCTCCAGACATTCCCAGGATAGCCTTGTAATCAAGGGGTCCAGGGTTCGATACCCGGTGGAGGCACATATTGGTTCGGATGCCACTTTAAACTGTAGGTCCAGTCCCGATTAGCCTTACTGTGCATAAGTGGACCTAAAACACCAACTCAACCAACTCTCTGTAGTAAACGCGACAACAGCGGGTCACTGCCATAAAGATGTTCCCCGCGCCAGCATTTAGCGCCGTCTCACTCTAACTTTTTTATTATGTTAACTTGTTACCTGGTAAAAAAAGTCAATATCAGTGACAACAAATGAATCTGAAGTGAATGGCTACACACACACCAAGGATACACAAATCTGGCCACAGTTCTTGATCCGCAAAAGTAACTCGATTACAGTTACTCATTTCAGAAAGTAACTGAGTTACAGTTGCGTTAGTTTAAGAAACAACTAAGTTGCTTTAATTAGTTTACTCTAGTAAGACACGCGTTGTACAGTCACCACCAATAAAAATGGGACACCTATTATATCCTGAAATACTCGCTTCCCCGCAAGGTGTTGTGTGTGTTGCCTAACTCGACGACGGTGGTAGAAGTTGCCATTCAAATATTTCAGGATCCAACCTAATTAACCAACTAACTCTCTAGCCTTCTTAAACCCGAAGGTTTATGGCTGCAGCAACACAAGTCTTCCACCTGTCCCTATCCTGGGCATGATCAGTCCAAGCTTTTCCATCCTTACCGATTTCCATTAAGTCCATCTCAACGTTATCCCTCAATCTTCGTTTGGCCTTCTTACCTTTCAGGATCCAGGTGTCTCATTTTCATTGCCGGTGACACTACATGTGTGAAATTCAAGAGAATTCTTCTATACTTCATTCATTACATTAAAAAAAATAACATTAATTTTCATTAAATTATAATTAACCCCATATATTTGTATTAACTAGGCTGTACAAAATATAGAGGTAATAAAATTCAAAGTAACCACCTACATGAAAATTAAGATTAACATTTTTTTAGCTAACCATAAATGTGTTAATTACTGCTGAACGAAGAATCTGTGGCATGTCCACGATAATGATGGTGATGATATACTCTTCTGAATAAATAAATATTCTTGACATTTATACTTTAGGCGTTAACAGTCGACAACCCAATGGTACTCTTATTCAAAGTGAAGATTTATTACTTTTCTTTAAGCTTGGACGCGATAATCAACCCCCCTTCCCCCGCGCATACTTGTTTGTACCGCATTAGAAATAATGAAAATGTGTAGGTGCTGTGCATCTGTAAATAGCAATTTCTAAGTTTTATGGAATTATTTGTAGTCACTTTTAAAAGCGTGAGCGAATATGTTGTCTCTACAGAATGATTCTATCATTTTAATACCATATTCTCCTTCAAATCTTGAAACTAATTGTATATAAGGAAGCATGTAAAACAACGACAAACAAAAATTGAAATTATATCGTTTTCAACATATCAAGCTAATTGAGTGAGTTAGTTGGGGGAAAAAAACTGCCCAGTCCGAAGACTACTCCAACAAATTTAAGAAATATGCTTCGTCAAATAAGTAGTTTTTTGTCTGAATTCTTTAAATATTTTCACCGCTGGGAAATATACACATATTTTCCTTTTATCCGTGGAGATAATTTTATTTTTATCGTTACATATTTTCATTATAATTATATGTACTTAACATATATGTTTAACACCAAATATATCATCTCCATTTACTAACTGAATCTAGAAAACCATATTTTTGATTGAGGAAGGGAAAATATTTTGCATCATAAGAGACTAAAAGTATATTTCACGGGTAAGATGAGTTTCATTGTTTGAAATTTTGAACAGTGTCCACGGAAAATTTCATGTGTGTGTTAGTGTACATTTATTCCAGTCCATCTTCACATGTCAATATATTGTCACATTCTCAACTTGTGCATTTATTTTTCGCGGCTTTTTCGCTGCCTTAGTCTTGTTGTGTCTACATATCAGAGAGAAGAATCCATAAGTGGTTCTACAACACTGACCGAGTGTGCTTATGTTTGCCAAGCCGAGTCAAGTGTGTTTTTTTTATCTGATGTTTGAGTAAGATGGGGAGAATCCATGCATTGTAAAAACATGACTGGGGATTTTATCGATTCATTCTGGAAGAGTTGTCCCTCGTCCTCCCCCCCTCCTACTTGCTCTGCCCCCTCCTGAACCCCGCCTCCACTTCCCTGACGGTCGATGAAAAGATAATTGTAACAGCGGGACAAATGTTCGGGGTTTGTTGAACTCCATGTTTGGTAGTCTATGAATGGCAATTACGAACTATAATCCCCGCTTAGCGACCCTCCGCCATTGAATGGACTTATACCGCGGAGAATAGGCTATAGCTACACTTGTCACCCTTATTCAAACACTTTTATTGAAATTCTGTTAACCCGCCATCAGCCCCATTGTCAGGCCTCACAATGGCTCCCTGCCATATGGTTTGACAGCCGCGTGCTCTGTGCTTTGGCCGTTGTTGCTGTGGCTGTCTCCATCAGCGCCTCTCTTGACACATTGAATGGCTCTTCTTACCTTCTACTGCAGAGGACGCAAGTTACAGGTTGGTTCTGTCGTGCCTTGTTCACGGCATCCTCTCGATTTTTCTCTCCCCACGCGTTCGGCTCACTTGGATCGGTCGATGCGCATCCTCATACTGTGATGCGATAGTTCCCGGAAGCTCCGCTTCGCGGCGCTTTCGTCGACTTTGATTGTATTGACGATATTCCGTACGGAAATAACGAACGGGAAAGTAAATCAAAGAAGTACTCTTCTGTGTCCTTTTCCTCTGTTTGCTTTTAGATAGTTCATGTACAGACACGACAAGAAACTTCTACGTCATAATGGTACAGATCTAATCTCTCTCGATTAAAAAATATATAGTTTTTCATCAAAACATGCACACACAGGATATACTGAATCCAAGATCAAATCAGCAACTATGTCTGTATTGTATGCACGAATTCCAACAATTGGTAGTATTAGCAATGCGTAGCTAAAATCTTAGATACTTCTACTCAACACAGGCGTCGTTAGTGGGGAATAGGGGGACGCGTTCAGAGACGGGGTCATGGGCGTCATAAGGATTTTTCCAGGGAGAGGCAAGCAAGGTATTTTTTTTTTCAGGGGGGCAAAGGAGGCATATTTCCCCCTTAATAGTGATGCTTCCTAAAAAAAACACTGCTTCAGTCTGAAATTATCATGTTCCTTCAACGCCCTTATAATAATTAACATAAATTACTGTGACAAATGACATTATGTGTGAAATATATACTTTTTAGGTGGACATTCATTTACCAGAGGGGCATGCCCCCCCTTTACCAACCCCTTCCGGACGTCTATGAACGGGGACCAAGCGGAAGAATACAGTATGTTTCTGACCATAGGCGCAGCCAGAAATTTTCTATGGCGGCGGGGGTTCAACAAATGTAAAATGTGAAAAGCAAACAAAAAGAACTGATATGGTTTTTACTCTTAAGTAACAGCTTTGGTACGGGATGAATTGAAAGTCCTACAAAAGGTTGCAACGATTGATAAATGCTGCTGTGCCGTTCCAAACAGTGTTTCTTGTTATTTGAGAATGATACAAGGGTGAGATTTTCCATTATAAAATCGTAAAATTATGCAAATGAGTAATTTTCTGAATAACATGATGGCCCCAAAAAGGGGGGGGGGCGGTCTGACCCCCATAACCTCCTCCCCTCGGTGCGTCCATGTTCCTGACCAACTTACATACATCAGAACGAACCATTCTAATATAACTTATAAAGCAGCTGAGTGCATTTGCTGTTGAGCAACAATTCTTACACATAGTCGGGTTATTTTCGCTAGAAAAACATAGCCAGTGGCAGGGCCACACTTTCAGGTGTACGTGGCTAACATCTTAAAATAAAAATGTATTTTGATATTCACATTGACCCACCCTCTGCCTCACCCTTGGCGCCACCCCTGAACATATAGATAGTAGTGACAACATAAAGAAGAGACACGTTGTAGCAAAAAATTAAGGGTTTTTCAGGCATTTTCTTTGGCTGTTCGCCGGACCCTGTGGCCGAGTGGTTAGCACATCGCGCTGTGACGCCAAGGGTCCCAGGTTCGAATCCCGCTCGGGCTTGGTTGTTTGTGAATGTCCATTCATCAATTTCATCACTCATCCCCATATTTGCAAATTAGCCAAGAGGCACAAAACGCGAAGTAAAATAAACTAAATCAATCAATCAAATCTTTGGCTGTTCACACCTACGTATGTTCTGTGTGAGTGTCTAGAAATTTAAACAATCAACAGTGACTTTCAACCTTATTTTAAAGATTTTTTGTTGTAACTTTGAATAATTCAAAGATTTCCTCACCAACTATGGACTAACTGAGTTGGTAAGCGCAAAGTTACCTCCCTTAGTGCCTTGCCTGGTGGACGACCCCTTTTCGCATTAACACTGTTTTGAATATTTGCTTGCAAATCCGTCGGGTGGTGCTAAATCTGGAGACCGAGCTGGCCATAACCCCAGAGAGATTACTTGTCCATGAAAACAGTTTACCAAATACGCCATTACGTTGTTGGCGATATGGGCTGTAGCACTGTCCTGTTGATACCACGTATGCTGTAACCTGTCTGACTGTATGGTGTCAATAAACTCTCGCACCAACTGTGTGTATCGGTCACTGTTAAGTGTGTCACAAAAGAATGTTGTGAAGATGCGACTGTGCGACATTGAGCACCACACACGAAGTGAAACATGATTGAAGCACGTCAAACACATAACACAAAACACAGAAACAAGACAAAACAAAAACAACTCTCTACAGCAACAATTTATTTATTTATTTACTAAATATATTCCAGATACAACACAGATGGCCATTTTACACTGAAATTGTGAACAATTTAGCTGTTTATGCAGTTTACAGCCTAATTTAATGCAGTTTTCGCTGTTACTCAACCCTAAGAAGCAAACATATATTAAAAATAATAATCAACCAGATTTCCCCGTAAGGTTCTTTCTCTTTTTGATCACCCTGTATATAATAAAATGACACATTAATACAGATAGAAAGAATGACTAAAACTAAAGAGAAATAAAGACTTCACATGTACATACATTACAAATATATTCATTACATTATAGTAATAGTCAGTGGCGGCGATTAGAGTGGCCCCGGTTTTGGAACCCAATCGCCGCCACTGGTAATAGTAAAGTAATGCAAATGT
This sequence comes from Lepisma saccharinum, assembly GCF_977018435.1. Lineage (NCBI taxonomy): Eukaryota > Metazoa > Arthropoda > Insecta > Zygentoma > Lepismatidae > Lepisma > Lepisma saccharinum. Next base: position 4,092,944 of record NC_139256.1, read on the forward strand.
GAAGGAGAAAAAAATAAAAATAAAATGACAAATGTAAAAAAAATATGACGAGAAAAACAGGGAAAAAATACAAATGTAAACTTTAACATAAGGTTGCATTTAAGTAAAACTAATGTAAGGGTAGTAATATAATACCAATAGTTACAATTATAGAATCTGTGTTAAAAAAAATCGTTTGTTGAGTGCCAGTTTAATTCTAGTATGTGCCACTGTTCTGCTGCTGTTCCTACATGCATGCATGACATCGCACTAGCCCCACGGAGGATTGTACAGGCTGCGGGTTCAGACGCCAGAGCCTCGCTAGTCTGCAAAATGCAGTCCAGGGTGTAGTACATTTGGGTGTCTTCATAAAAGATCAGTACATACCAGATCCTTCCTCAAAACATGTTAGAATAGATGTAAGGAGTAGAAAGGCTAGACAACGGATTATGTCGAATTAACATTGCATGCTTGTTTGTCAGTTCTTAATGCTATTATTCAATAACAGCATTATTAGTTATTAGCATTAGCGTCGGGAGGGGAGGGTCGAACAGGTCCTTCGATCCTACCCCCTGGAAACTGGCATCGTTCATTTCAAGTTACAAGAAAGCAGAATGCTTGTTATCTTTATTGTTAACTAGCTGATTACCCAGCGTTGCCCGGGTATTTATTTATCCCAATGTTGTATTAGACAGGGAAATAATGAATTCTAACTATAGTGTAAAATGTAAGTAATTTTATTTCATCCTGAATGTCACCAATTAGCTTAGCGACTCCGAAAACTATGGATTCGACACTAATGTAGGTCATTTTTCACCCCCTCTCACCCTCCATGCCGATAGGTGATGAACATGCAGTTGAACGGCATTGGGAGTGTCACTATTCATCTTAGCAACCCCGAAAACGATGGATTCCACACTAATATCGGTCATTTTTGCAAGACAAACTCATATCAACCTGAATGTTAGACAACCCGAGAAACACTATCGTTGTGCGGGATGCATAGAGTCACGGCTGATTTGTGCGGAATTTAATATCGGTCGATTTCGATTATTTTTACGTCACCCCTTCCCACCCCCACCCCTAGGGGTGCCAGGGGTGTCTTACCCTCACAGTATTTCTTTCCACATTGTAAGTGATATGTGTACCAAGTTTGGTTGAAATCGCTCCAGGTGTTCGAGAGTTATGCCAGAACAAACAAACACACACACACACATCCATTTATATAGGAAATAACAGCAAGAAGTTAAGTTAGTATTCGAACAGAATTCAAATTAAAAATTGCTTTACAACGAAACAATGCAGGAACCAGGTTATGCACATTATACAGTTTAAACCAAATAAGTTTTGAAGATCCCAGAAATCAGAGTTTTATGTGAGAGGTCAAACATCATAACTAACATTTCCCCCTAACTTTTAAATGCTGTTCTAGGACGAAATTTGTAAAAGTTAATAACAAAATAGAATATCTAAGCGTTTCAGTACACTGACTGTGTGAAATGTAAGAATTTAATGGAAAATAGTAGTTGTGATAGATATTCACTCATCTGGTTAATCGAGTGGAAAATCTCCCAAAGAATACAACAATAGTAATTATTATTATTAAAAATAAATTTGCAGTAACATTGGCTTATTATTATTACTTTATAATAGCCATTATTTTATACTAATCATAATCACGTTAATGATAATTGAAAAGTTGACACAATAATAATAATATAATAATATGGGAATGTCTCTCCTATATGGCGCTGTAACCTGGAGGTGGGAGCAGAAGATAATGGCCAAGATGTATAGTGGTGCATTAATATTCAGCCTGTTATCAAAAAATGTGCCGAACAGGGGGAGACATTCTTTTGTATTGGTGGATTATTGGAGATGATTTGTGTTTAATGTTGTTTCCATATGAAAGTGTACCATATTTTTCTCAGTCCATAAATTTGCTATCGTCTAAACACAATGTTGTTTAGATTTTGGGATCGTAAATAGGCTATGTGAGAGCCTTGTATTAGTAGTTTATAGGCAGCGAGAGGTTCATCGTAAGTGGGGGTACAGCCAGGGGAGCCGACTTGTCAAAATTATTGGGGGGGGGGCTCTGATCACTGAAATAAATTAATGAATGACTCACTCCCTCCCTTTTTTAAGTTTTGGCCTCAGTGATCGGAATCTCGTAAAAGCCCATGAATTCCTCAAAAATATTAAAATTTTCATTTACAGTTCGAATACAAAATGTCAATTGTTCACGGATAGATATGTCACAAGTTTCGTCAACCATAATAGCAAAATATTCCCGACTTTTAATATCTGCTACCACGGAGCGCAAAACAGATCTCCCTAATATATCAGTAATCTCGTTCTGAATGTCATGTGACAGCCATTTGTAGCCCGAACGTCCCATCCACTCTCCTAGTTCATGCACATCTTCTTTTGAAACTCTTTTTAGTAAAAATGTTAACAATACCCATAATTATATACTTAGTATATAGTAATAAGTCATGTGTTTTGCTGTCTCTGGTCACAGCCACCCCAAAGTTGATGGTTTAGCGGTCTCAGCCGCCCAAAGTTGATGGTCTAGAAAATTTAAAATGTGTATTTAAAATTACGTTCATGTGGCACAATTCAGAGTAAACTTTACAAGAGAAGCAAAATAATACATTAGATCCTTTTAAGCAAAATTTTTTGGGGGGCTCTGCCTCCACATCGATGACATTCGGAAGCTCCAGCCCCCCCCCCCTCAAGCCCCATGGAGTCGGCGCCTATGGGTACAGCTCTGAAGAGCAACGTCAACACTCAAACAGCTAGGGGGCTAGCCTCGTGAAAGAAGAACACACACACATTTAATTTAAATACTTCACTTGACTGAACAGGCGGGGGTGAGGAAGAGTCATAGCGCTGCTGGAAGATCTTGTCCTTGGCGGTCCTGGCTTCGACGGGGTCCTAACCTGTAACAAAACGCAACTAGGGAACGTACTCGGTTTATCCCAAAACTGCCCTAACGTAACCCCGATTTCTAAACTATCACATTCGCTCTTATTTCTCTCCTTTCCTTTTTACTTCAACTATTTAGGAGCTCAGTTATTAAGACTTAATTCGATGTAAAATAGATAGCCAACTGTGGAGCTCACTAGCAATTACTGTATTCGCTGAAAATCTAAAGGCAACTAAGAATGAGCTTTTCTCATGCGGACTATTTATTCGGAATTTGAACTTTTGATCGCTAAATCCGTTGCCTGGAGCACGTCTCTCGATAACGGCGTTTTTAGCGTAAAGCTGTTGCTTATTTCCCCTGCGAGTTCCTGTAGAATTCGCATGAGCGGATTTTTTAAGATCCGCTGAAAGTTACGGGCGTTATGTGTTTGAAGGATGCTCTTTCCAGCTTCTTCCCCGGGACCCCTTTTGACGTGATTGGCTTATTAATTTATGACGCTCGGGGTCCTGGGTTCGACTCAAGCCTGCGGCGTGATACGCTATAGAGAGCTGAATTTGCAGAAAGAAAGATTGGTATTCCATATTTAGGTACCTTCCTCTAATAATAACAATAATAATAATAATAATTATTATTATTATTAGGCCTATTTCCAGTATTCAAGCTTTATAAATGGCCTGACCTCGTATCCTAGAAAAATTTCTGGTGACAGCCATGGTTATTAGTTGCATCAAAGAAGAACATTTCAAATTGAGGAAGTTTAATCCACATACTGAGAGCGCATGGCATATGTTGCATTGTGTCTCCTTTCTTTAAGCATAGGAGATTCTGCTCAACCACAAAGCATTCTCCCGGCATCTTCGTCTCCCAAACCCCACCGTAGAATATGCAATAATTTATCCGGAACGAAAATTCCAAGAAACTCCGGCAGAGCAACGCATTTTCCTGCGTGTGTGCCCACACGAACATGCGTGGAAGGATGCCTTTCCCTTCTCCAAGATAACACACGCGGAGCGTTGTCATGGAAACGAGTCGAAGGTTTATTGATTTGTCGGAGGGGGCGGTGGGAGGCGAAAGGGTGGGGGGAGAAGATAGCAAAAGGGGACGAGGGTACAAAAAAAAAGGTAGACATCAAACAGTTGTGAAACGAAATAACTTTATCACCGGTCGATCCACCAATAAACAATCTCATTTCGAACCGTTGTTGGAAAAAGAGAATTGTAATATTACAAGCAAAAGGACGGCTCAGGAGCCGGTCCGGACAGTAAAAAAAAGGGGGTTTAATCAGCGGCATCTGCCGGGAACAAACAATAGGCTACGTGTGTATCCAGCTCGCTGTTTGTAGCAAGCTAATGACAGTTTTCATAGAGAAAAAAATGTGATCAATTCGATGCGGCGGTCGTCCGCTCTTAAAAGCAGTTTCCATTGCACCGGAGGCAAACTGGGAATGGTGTAGGCGCCGGGTATAGAGAGGCGGAGAGCACGTTTCTCCCAAAATCCTCTGTTTGGTGGCAGTGCCTTGTAGAAAAATTGTATCTTTAAGGTAATTTTATATCTATAGAACGCGAATAACAATTTATGAAATACTAGAACACAAGAAGGTAATGTTATTTTCAAGGGCACCCGCAAGGCCTTTTCTCGTGGGGGACAGAGTAAGATTTCATATATAGCTCTTCAGTAAGAGAGACCTTTATTGTTAATATTATTATTACTTTACAAAGTATAACAATGAAATTGAATTGACAATACTTTGGCGTTGTATTCAAGTTCAGACTTGTCTGTTATTTAACCAGTAACTGCCGTGGTCCCTATGACCCGCGGCCTAGAACAACGCTCTCGTTCTCTGAAGCAATATCATGTACTTCCCTCTCCTTTTCGGTAGCTTCATATTTTCGAATATTACTTAACCTGCAGGCGCCACTTCGCTAGCTGTGTTTCAGTTTCGGAGCAAAAGACACCTGTGGGTCCCAGAGACCACGGGACGCCGTTTACGTAAGTATTTCCGTAAGGAACCTGGTGGGAGAATCAGAGTTGCCAATCTGCTTTTTGGTGAAAATATTCTTGAAATATAAAAATATACTGTAATAAGTTGGAAGCGGAAGTGAATTATCAGATCTGGAGTCTGATAAAAGTAATAATGAATACGTATCTCCGCTGACTATCACTACGATCAATTAGCTTTCCCCCCTCATTTTGACAATGTGCAGTTTTTTTGTGTGATTTTTTTATGTTATTTTGTTTTCATTGGGTAACCATAGGCGTAGTAGAACTTTATATTTTGATGTGCACAAAGAAAAAAATGAGGTCTTGTACCTTTTTAATAGCATATTTTGCAACACAATCACTTGGCTCTTTAACTGCACTGATGTTTGTAAAGGAATATAAATTCACTAAATGACAGTGTTGAAAGTTTCTGAATATATGTAGTAGAAAAAATCAAATTGCATAGAAATTACACACACACAAAATGTTCATAAATGTTACAAACAAATACATCAAAATACACGTAATCTATAACAAGAGACGTCTGTCGAAAGGTACAATGTTCTTAAACTCATCAATAACTTTATTTACATCAATAGACGAAGCTTTTTCCTGTTCCACAAATAGCGTATCAGTCCATAGGATTGTATGTTTATTTTTATTAAGTCTCTCTGAACGCTTCATGTTGACCAGGGCATTCACTTGTTTTTCTCAGCTGTCTCAAGCCTCTTAGGCATGTTTAAAATGCATTGTGTTGTGCCATGCAAACCTCCTGAGCATTCAGGAACAGGTAACACTTCTGGTTTTAGAGTCAGCGGTTTGCATGGTAGCAATTATGATAATCACACGATTCGGCGATTCGGCATCGAGGAAGAGCTCGATGGCCAGGGAATATAGAGGTGAGACAAGCTGGGAGGTGACTGACTTTGGGGATTGAGTGGAGAGAGTGAAGGTGGTCAGCAAGTCAGTAGGTGAGGAGTACTACAACGCTCTGGTCAACCAATAGGAGACAAGCTTACAGAGGACTTCGCTATTGTCATTCAGCTAAGAGACTTCAGTTAGACAGGTAATTATCCTACACCCAGCCATGATACAGGTTCAACGGTTCACAAAACACAACAAGTGTCCATTGTCTTTTCAGTAGTTTAATTCCTTTCTGTAATTTGTACCTTTCGCATGCCAAGCAATAACTCGTCATGTCAATGACGAGTGGTCTCATCAAGAGGATGAATGATGAGTAGTTTACATCACCACATCGATTAACTGGTTAACCTGCTAGATAGTCTTAAGATCCCACGAACTTTAAGGTTCGTTACGTGGTGGAGATTAGCGGGTCTTTTCATTTTTTCAGAAATGAAAAGAAATTGTTAGCCAGTCTAAATTAACCCCACCCCAAATTTTGTTACTTGGTTTTAAATTCAAACCCACCCTAATATTTTGCTAATTTATTTAGTTTCGTTAGTATGTCCTTGCCATATTTTATTTTGAAAATACATAGGGCTTAAAGCTTTTGCATTTATGGGGGGAGAAGAATTTACTTGTGCCATGATAGATGTCGAGTTTTCACCTTGCTGATGAACTCGACGAAACATTAGATCAATTATTAGATATAGCACGGGGGACTACAAGTTTTAATTTAGATGTCAGCAGTCCAGCTGCAAGTTCCACCCCCAAATTTAAACGTAGCCCAATTTTAACTAGACGCCTTCAGCGAGAATTATTGGAAAAACAGAAATGTGAACCACAATTAGAGCAACAAGATCAGGATATTAGAGATTTAGACCAAACACAATTCGCAACGATGGCTCAGTCGCAGTTTGTTCCCCCAACTATCTTAGAGGGTATCCCATTTCAAGGGATAGCCGGGGAGGATGTATCAAAATTTTTAGATAAAGTGGATAGCCTTGCCATATTAAATGGATGGAACAATGCCCGTAAGCAGGAATTATTTACAGCCCTTCTGGCCGGGCCAGCGTTACGATGGTACCAGATCTGGAAAGATGGTACAGAAAATCAAGAAGTTTCTTACGAGGTCATACGGCAAAAAATTAAAGACGAATTTACAGGGTCCTTGGATCAACTCCAGATCGAGGAACAAATTCGATATAGATTACACAAGGAAACTGAGCCAGTTACGAATTATGTTCGGGACAAACAATTACTTCTACTCAAGGCAGACCCCAAAATGAGTGTTCAACAACAGATCAAGCAGATCATTTTGGGATTACAGGTGGATTATATGAAAGATATCCACCATAAAGAGTATGAGTCCGTGCATGGGTTACTTAAGGATTTAAAATCCTTTGAAAAACTTCAGTTCTTGATGCGGCAGCGCAAGCTGAAAGAACTGAGGTACGAAGATAGTTTATTCTCTCCTTTGCATAATACACCAACTTTTCCGCAACAGCAGCAGATTTTACTGCAGAGTAGCAATCAGAGTAGCAATCTGGCTACTGCTGAGTCAGCGCAAGCACGACCCACTTCAGACATTGAGGCAAAATTCAAAGCATTGCAAAAGGAGGTGGAGCAATTAAAATTATCCAATAATCCTCACAATACCAAAGCTCAAGCCCAGGTTCAGGAAACTGGTCTGGAAGCGAGATTAGCCAGTCTCACTTTGAGATTGGATAGCATGGAGGATCAAAAACAGAACCCTGGCACCGACTCATCTACTCCAAAACAATTTAGAGAACCTTATTATAGGGATAATTATCAGACAGGTAATAATTATAGAGGCTCCTATCGGGGTAATAATAATAGACGACAGTACAATAGGGGGTACAGGAATGGACGTAATAATAATGGCAATAACTCAGATCGCAATAGGCGATATGGTAATACCCAACAATGGCGAGGACGTGGAAACTTCCGCGGACAGAACTCGCGGGGTTCCTCGTCTTCAGCAGGGCGAGACCAGGAAAACAGGGAAGAGCAACGGGGGAGACCACGCTGCTCAATTTGTAATTACCCTAATCACACAGCAGCCACTTGTTTTCAGAACACGGAGGCTTTAAACGAGCAGTGACTGCCCATAGAAGAGACGTATGCGCAGATTTCGTTGGCAAACAGATATCAGTCTCTACTTTCCCCTATGAGGAATTAATTTATATTAACGCAGTGTTAGGGGGACAACGTCAAAGGTTTCTCGTGGATTCCGGAAGCCAAGTATCAGTTACCAGTGATCGAGGCATTCCTTCAACCGCCAAACGTTTCAAAATTCATACGGCCATAAGGGGAGTAGCAAAAGAACAAATTGAAATTAAAGAGATTGTCCTATTAACATTTGCAATAAACGGCCGCAATTTTACCCATCCTTTTCGGATGATTCCAAATTTTGAACATGGGACAATTCTAGGAAATGATTTTTTAAGAGCTCATAAGGCAAATTTGGATTTTGATCAAAATCGACTCACATTGAGGAGATTTGGTACTCCTCCGCGGAACCAGTTAAGGACGGAACACAGAAAGACCTTTGACGTTTCCATAAAAGTTGCTAGTCTGATCAGGGATCTATATGTGCCGGAATTTGTAACTTCCAGACAAATTAGAATCAAACCTAGATCTCATTTGTGTATTCCTGTCAAATTGACAAATTCTAATAATCAAAATTTAACTTATTTGGAACCAGATTTACAGTTTCAAATGGACACAGGCTTAATGGTGCCTAGAGCCATTGTAAATCCAGAGTCATTTTTAATTTGGATTACTAATCCAAATTCTTACAAAATTAAAATTAGGAAAGGGGCACGCTTAGGTACCGCAGAGGCATGGCAAAATCCAGTACCAGCTTCGCGTCATATTGCAGATGACAAAGGACCTAACGTTATGGTGACTAAGGAGACTGGTACCGTGACAAAACCAGTGCACGACATTACTAAATTTGACATCAATCCAGCATTGGAACCCGATCAGAAATTGCAACTTAGACAATTATTAGAGAAGTATGTAGATGTATTTTCTTGGTCTGAGCAAGACATTGGTTGTGCCACTAATTATACGCATCGTATAAAGTTAAAGGACGATTCTGAATTTCACGTCCCAGCCTACCCTATACCTGTACACCTGCGTAAGGAAATTAACCAGCAAATTGACAACTTGCTAGAAGCAGGGGTCATCAGTCCTACAACATCACCGTACAATTCACCAGTTTTTCTTGTCAAGAAGAAATCAGGAGCTTATCGCATGGTGCAAGATTTTCGATTGCTGAATGCCAGGTCCGTTTTCGACGCAGTTTCAATTGGAAACATTTCAGATATATTGCACAATATGGCCGGTAAGAGCTACTACTGTAGTGCTGATCTGAAACAAGGATTTTTTTCAAATTCCTTTAGCAGAACAATCGAAAAAGTACACTGCCTTTACTATACCAGCCAGGGGACAATTTGCGATGAACTTTACACCTATGGGACATGTGACTTCTCCTGCGGCAATGACCCGATGTGTTCAGCTCGCTACAGCGGGGATGAACGACAATAACTTTGCCTTTTATATCGATGACATGTTTGTTTTTGCCAATACATTCAAGGATATGTTGGTGAATTTAGAGAAAATGTTTCAATGTTTACGATCTGCCGGATTGAAATTGGCTGTACCTAAATGTTCATTTGGATACTATGAGACAATTGCCTTGGGCCACAATGTGGGCAAATATGGCTATCGTATAAGCGATAGAATACTGTCATCCATTAAGAATTATAAGGTTCCCACCACCACGAAGAAGGTTAAAATGTTTTTAGGTCTTTGCAGCTACGTGAGGAAATATGTCAAGAATTTTTCTGATATTGCATCACCATTACAGGGTTTAATTCGTAAGGGCAAGAAATTTACATGGGGTCCTGAACAACAATCGGCATTTGAGAAATTAAAGGAAGCTCTAATTACTGCACCTGTTTTGTTACCGTACGATCCAGCGAAGAACACCAAGGTTTTCACCGATGCTTCATCTCATGCGGTCAGTGGCGTATTAATGCAGCCCAATGCAGAAGGAGAGTACTTGCCATGTGCGTACTGCAGTAGAACGTTGACCGACACTGAAAAAAGATTGAGTGTTATTGAGCAAGAATTAACAGCAATTTTATATGCTTTCAAATCATTTAGATTTTATCTTGTTGGGCGCCATTTTGATTTATACACGGACAACAAAGCAATTACGTACATTAGGACATCCCGTAATTTGAGCTCAAAGCTTCTTCGATGGAGCAACCTTTTGGAGGATTTTTCATTCACTCCTATCCATGTTAGAACTACGGAAAACATCGCCGATCCCCTCAGCAGAGAATGTGGAGAAAACGTAGAGGATGGCAACACTGAAGAGGACATTCCCGAACCCAGGACACTTACTTTATTTGATGCAACCACAGATGTCGCGGAACATCAGAGACAGGATTCATTTTTTGGCCCAATTATTAAAGTTTTGGAGGACCCAGACAGGGACGATGGAACATTACCTCTATACATCCAGAGGCAGGTCTATCAAGAGCAGGGCTTCCAATCTATCCTGCTTCTGAGTTGCTCTTAATTTAGTTTTAACTTGGGTAAGCTTGGAGAAAGCTCTCTCACACGTGCAGCTTGTGACAGGTATAGAAGAATGGCGCTGCAGTACAGAGTAGAATGCAGTAAATATCTTCTTTCTCCAATGACATCGAAAAATCGAAAATCTATAGACACCCGTTTCATCAGCGATAATGCACACGTTTGTACCAAGTAATGACATTTTCAACTTCTTACAAATTGCCGCTTATTTTCTCTCTTATTGAAATATCTGTCTTTAATTCTCTTTGATAAAGCAGACCATTAGGGTGTGCCTAGGCACACCCGGCACACCCCGTAGCTACGCCTATGTGGGTAACTACAAGTATGTTATGTGATAATTGAACAACTAAATGATTTTTTGTATGTTACGGTCCCATGAAAATGTATTTACAGAACCATTTACGAAAAACGAACATATTTTTGTAGCGTTAGATAAATCGAGTAATAAACTGCAATAACGGAAATAGTGGACAAAGAAGGTCCAAAATAGATGATAATAAGTGAAAAAGTTCGCTACTGTTTCGATAACTTATGGAAATAGTGAATTCAATTTGGTGGTCCACGGGACCACGCCCCGCCCTTTGCGTTACAATCTGGCACCACACCAGTTAGGGGTTAAATAGAAACTGGAATCGCTTTGCTTCCTTTCCAAAAGCATCTATCACTTCGTTGATCAACAGTTCTATGTCTTTTTGTGCTTTTTCACAATGCACGGATATCAAACTGACACCACTACTGCACTTCATGGTACCTCTGGTCCACGATTTTTACATTCCGAAGGGTGCTGTACAAAAAGTAATAATTCAAAATGACAGGGTATGAATTATTACGGTACGATCCCGACTTGGGGAAATGATTTCCCGACTTTTCTGAATCCCAAACAGCCGAGAAATTTCAAACGATCTTATATAAAGATGTTAATTTTCTGCACTAAAAGTGTCTGAAATTTCTTGAAATTAACGGGTTTTATTCCAGAAGTGCGAAAACAAGCACTTGAAGTATGTATAATTCGAAATTTTCGGTTCCTAAAAATTTCCCGACCTCGTAGAGAAATCTCCACAACTTCAAAATTATTAATGTTTCCTTCCCAATTCTATCCCGACCAAATTTATTTCGTCCCGAACACCCTCAAGCCCGCTTTAGACGAAAACATTTTGCTTAGCATTTATGCCATGACCAAAATGCTACCGTGTAAAGTGAGAAATTTTATGGCATTTTAGATACCATACTGATAGGCTCGGTCCGTAGCATTTTTCGTAGCGTAACCAATCAGAAGCGACCTATAGGTCACGAGTGCAGCTATAATGGCGGCAGCGCGAGATGTAAACAATGTATCACTTCACATTTTTAAAAGCCGATAACTATTCAACCGAGAGGAATAACGTTTCATATAAAACAATATTAGGTACAAAACAATGGCGTTCCATAAATATATACTTTACAACATTCACTGTGCACGTATGGAAGAATATTATAGTTGTTTCAATTGTAAACACCCTGCGCTCAGCATGGAAGGTGTAACTCGACGTGTCTTTCGTGCTATTGTAATCGCAAAAGCTTACCGAAATTTTACATGAAATGCTTCCGTGTAAAGAACCATCTACTATAAGATTTTTGGAAGCATTTACTAGCATTTATGCTAGCAAAAATGTTAAAGGAAATGCTTTCGTCTAGGCGGGCTTTAGTTGTGGCAGTCATCATGATTCTAATGTTTTTTGTTTAGTTAACTGCTGTAAGTGGCAGCCTGTAAATCGCAGAGAACAATATTCTCTGTAATAAAATAACGCTACAATTTCGCCATTCCAGATACCCCCCTCGAGCGCATTTTGTTATTATTACTACACCGCGAAAGTATCTACAATTTCCAAACTTCAATTTGTACACAGGAGATGTACTGCATAAAAAATGTAATCGAGATATGCATGCTCCACCAGGACTGGAACTGAGACTGTGTCCGAAAGCTGCAAGACCATACGTGAAGCGAGCATACTCGCAGTGCGGTCTTGAAGCCTGGAAGCGGAAAGCCTTCGAACTGCACTACGACTGCAGCGCCAGCACAAGTGAGGAATGCAACAAAAGTTGCTTCGAAACAAAAATTTTCAAACATCGAGTGTATGTGCCACTCTTGTTTTCCGTGAACAACACACACATGACTCGGCGTGAAGTTTATATAACACATCACGTTATTAATTATAGAAATATGAAAGAAATTTGCTCTTCCAAGTTAATTTTCACACCGCAACATGGTTTACGATTGCGGAAAAAGAAATTGTTTTCTCACTTTTAAACACTTCTCACTACAGAAGAAAGAAACCATTCATATATGAATAAAAGCAATAAAAAAATTACATAGTATTTTAAAAACTTGTTTATTTACATTTCCACACAATGGAAGAACTACAACTAGCAGCTGGTTGACTTCCGACGTTCATTTTTTTAACAAATGAAAAGCAAGCACAGATCGCAAGTGTGCACCGCTGGTGTGCTGCGTGCTCTGGTCTTGTAGACTCGTTTGCTTGGCGCTTTCGAACTGAACTACGTGACGTCACTTCCGTGAAGACTGTGCTTCAATTATGTACTTTGGACCTTTTGGACACAGCCTGAGTGTCTGGCATTATAAGGTTACTGCTCTATGCTGGTAGAGACCAGGCACGGTCGACGTCGTCAGTGTTTCAGTGGTAGCAGATCCGGTTGCGGTAAAATTCCACGCACGTAAACAGGAGAATCGAAAAAACAGGCGAGACCAGGGCTGGCTCTGTAGCTCAGTTGGTAGAGCAATGCAACGGTGTGTTTGAGACTTGGGCTCGAGTCCTGGTTGATCCTGCATTTTCGTTTAAATTTATAAGCATCCGTGCTTACTGTGTTCCGGTGATTTGATGCTCGAGTATTAATCAGAATCTGGCATCCTGAAAGATGGAGCATTATTATTGACCTTTTAACATATTGACTAAACTCCGTACCAGCTAACTGTAGACCAGGCGAACGAGAACAAGTCTCTGCGCAAGTAGTGACGCGAGACGGCTCCACCAATGAACAGTGAAGGAAACGGGATTGTGTAATGGACGACGGGAGTTACCCGATTTTCTCCTTCGCTATGCAGCATTGCAATTTCTTTAAAGGATAATGCCAGGGTTGTTAAAGGTTCAGGAATTTTAAATAAATGCAATTCCGGTCCAGGAGAGAAAATCAGCATGCGTAAATGGGTTCTGGACCGTAAAGAACCGTTTTATCTGTAAATTATTTCAATTCGGTCCAGGAACCTTTTTTTTCGATCAATTTAAATACGGTCCAGGAACCTTTTTTCTGAATGAATTTAAATTCGGTCCAGGAACCTTTTTTTCCGAATCAGTTTAAATAGGGTCCGAGTTCCGTATTGAAATGAAACAATACGCAACTTGGATCGAATACTGTTTATACTCTATATAAATGACATTGTCACATATACGAGGGGCGATCAGGTTGCTCTGACCCTAACATAGAAAGAGCGGCAATAGCGTCTCAATTTTTTTAAAATTTTTCAACATACTCCCCTACAACTCCAATGCATTTTTCCCATCGGTGCTCCAACTCCTGGATACCTTGCAAAAAAAATTCTTCCGACTGGTCCTCCAACCATGAGTCCACAGCCCTTACCACCTCAGAATCATCAGAAAATTTTTGCCCACGAATGTCATTCTTCAAATGTTTGAACAAATGGAAATCACTGGGGGCCAAATCTGGGGAATAGGGAGGGTGGGGCAGCAATTCGAACGATGCATCTGTGATAGCAGCCCTCGCAATGTATGAGGTGTGGACAGGTGCATTGCCCTGGTAAAGGAGCACACCACTGGTCAACATCCCACGCCTCTTTTTGTTGATGGAATCACGTAATTTCTTGATTAGGTCACTGTAGTATGTGCCAGTGATGGTTCGGCCTCTTTGTAGATAGTCCACAAGAAGGACACCCTTGCAGTCCCAGGAAATTTAGGCCATCACCTTCTTGGCTGACGTTTGCACCTTGAACTTCTTCGTTGGTGGAGAATGTGGGTGTTTCCACTCCATGCTTTGTGATTTTGTTTCTGGGTCGAAGTGATGGACCCATGTTTCATCCATAGTTACAAATCGGGCAAGGAAATAGTCTATATCAGCACGAAACTTGTCAAGAAGTTCTTGACTGATGAGCACTCGGGTGCGCTTCTGATCTGGGGTGAGGTTTCGAGGCACCCATCTTGCAGCATTTTTTTTCATTTGGAATTTCTGGGTAATTATGTTTTGCACAGTGCCATATGACAGGCCACACATCTCAGCAATATGACGGAGAGTGACTCGACGATCCTTCAGCACGATATCGCGGACTTTGTTAACGTTTTCGGTTGTCATGACAGTTTCTGGCGCACCACCTGCATGTTCATCCTCACACGACTCTCTCCCACATTTAAACTCACGACACCATCACTTCACCATACTGTATGAAGGAGCAGTGTCCCCTAGTGTATCCACCAAATCCTCATGAATTTTGGATACCGTTCACTTCTTCTTCACAAAATATTTGATCACCGCTCTCACCTCAGATTTCTCCATTCTGCGAAATTGACACAACTTCATTCAGTTTAACCCCTGTAATAAGAAAACTGTACGCCACTCAGACTTGCAATTAGGAATGAAAGCATATAAAGGATCACTAAACAATAACAAAATAAAAAATCAATCATAATGTCATTCCTTCTATGTTAGGGTCGGAGCAACTTGATCGCCCCTCGTATAGGGGGGGAAGACGCCGACACCCAAGACGCCAAGGTTCCGGCTCTCCTGTTCGCGGACGTCGTTGTTCTGATCTCGGAGACAAACGCAGGGCTGCAAAGATCGCTCGGCGGGTTGGAAAGATTCAGCCGTGACTCTAAGAAGTAAATGAGGCCAAAAGAAAAATTGTTGTGTTTATGAATGGGTATGTTTACGGGAAGGGAGAGAAGTGAAACTTTATGGGTCAAGAAGTGGAAAGGGTTAAACGGATAAATTACTTGGGTCTAACAATCACTATGACAGGAACATGGGCGAGACACTTACAAACAGTGAGGGGAAAGACGCGAGCTGTAACGGACACAATAATAGGAATATCAAGGAAACTGCAAAACTATGAAATGAGCTTCGACGATAAGCTACTCCCTATTAATATCTTCCGTTGGGTATGGGTGCGAAATCTGGGGAGCAAAGGGGGAAAACATAATTAACCAAATACAGTGCAGCTACTTCAAAAAAGCCCTGAATGTCGCAACAGGCACCGCAAACAGCGGGTACTACGGGAACTTGGGCTTGCGAAGGAGAACACCAGACTAACGTGGAGAAGGGTTAAATATTGGGCAACTCTTATAATAGCAAGGGGAGACACTATCAAAGGGAAGGCTCTCGTACAACAAGTAAGGGGAGGGGAAATGGGCTCGTGGGCAAAAGAAGTAAACGGTAAACCATTCGAAATCGGGTTGCGATGGGTATTGGATGAAGAGCACGTAGGCCAAGGAACACTTGAACTCGTTAAACAGCGGCTAGAAGATATAGATCGGGAAGAATGAATGATGGAAACTGCAACTAAAATATCACTAGACCTCCAGACAAGGGACATTCGGGAATGGGGACAAGCAAATTATATGAATAAAGGAAGCAAGAGAGGGATTAGTAAGGCTGAGACTGGTGGGGTGGAGACACAGTGCGGTGAAAAGAGAGGGAGGTGCATATGAATGTATAATATGTAAGAGGAATGACGGGACGGATCATCTGTTTGCAATCCCGGGAACGCGCCCCCTGCAGAACAACTGGCTGGAGGGTGTGGGAAAAGAAGAAGCGCTCAAATTAGTTGTGAAACAGAGTGCAGGAAGTGTGGAAAAGTTGGAGAAAGTGGGAGTGTTTTTGTTGAAAGTGAAGGAAAAGAGAAGTAAGCCGAGGAAGAAGGAAGAAAGTCTGGAGTGAATGAGCTGTTAGGGGAGGGGAAAGAATGTGTACATAGGGGACAAACTAAGAGACAGCATATAAGATAAACTAAATATAAAATATATATATATATATATATATATGTGTGTGTGTGGGGGGGGGGTGTGTATTGTAGAAAAATTCAAATGTTATGTAGTGCGTACAGCTTATGGCTCGCACATGAAACAATAAATCTAATCTAATATATGCTGGGAACATAGCAGCCTCATGTTACTTTATCCACTTCTCGTATTGGTTGCGTCCTGGATCGGATGCCGGAGCAACACGTGACTGGTTTGTTTGAACTCAATGTGACGCCATACAGTCCATTGCGTTATGTACAAGTACGGTAACTCTTCGACAATGGAGTTTTGGAATCTGGCTCACGAGACAACAACAGCGTTTTGATTTATTCCCTGCGCTACGTTTTCTACAACCGAAGTGCGACATTCCAATGTAAAATGTACTCGCGGACATTTTTAGAAGGCAACTTTTAATCGGTCAAACCTGGTCTGTAATTGTAAATAAATTCAATCCCGGACTGGGAGAGAAAATCAGCAAACGTAAATGAGTTCTAGACAGTGTGTAACCTTTTCATATTTAAATCATTTCAATTCGGTCAAGGAACCTTTTTTCCGGATCAATTTCAATTCTGTCCAGGAACCTTTTTTCCAGAATGAATTTCAATTCTGTCCAGGAACCTTTTCCCCGCATCAATTTAAATACGGTCCAGGAACCTTTTTTCAATGTAACAATACGCAACTTGGACCGAATTTAAATTGTGCCAGAAAAGGGTTCCGGTCCTTCAGCGGTACCTAATAAAACCCATTAGAATTTATGGCTTCCTGAACCTTTAACAACCGTGGATAATACCGAACGGACCGTATTTTTATCTCCAGGTCCGTACGATTGGTTTGAGAATTTCTTAGGGAAATATTAGGGATAAAACTGCAAGAGCAAATTTTGACAAGCCGTGCATTTAGCGTACGGACTAAGGTCTGGACCGTACGTCTGTACATATACGGTCAGGACCGTACGGTTAGCAACACTGCGCTTTCACCACTTGATTTGCCACCTCCTCCTCTGCCGATATGCGCGATCCTGCTCTACAGTTAGCTTGGACAGGTTATAGTGGTGATTGTTCATACCAGGTGGTTATAATTAAACTGACGGTGTTCAGAGTGGTACAGGACGAGCTGTAATGAGCAAAAAAAGAAAAAAAAAGAGGTTTCAACTCTTGCCACCAGGTTAAAATATGGCGCTGTAAGCAGTCAGAATGTGGTATGGGTACAGGCAAAACTATATAACTACTATAATGAAGTAGTACAAGACATTTGAGTGCGCCAACATTCATCTCTGCCTGAAATTGATTCTCCAAGTAATCAATGGGTATAAAGAGAGGATTTCGCTAGAGTGCCAAATACAGGGTGTCCCACGAACGGCGCAACTGGGAATTAAGAGTGGCGTTACTTTGTGACCGAAACCTGTACATACATAAGTCATACACCAAATGTTAGACCTGTCCAAGTAGATATTTTTAAACATAGAAACAAAAAACGGGGTGCAGTGTTGTTCATGCAGTGTTGCCAAATGTAAGTGAAAGTGTAAATTTATTTTTCCACAAAGCATGGAAAATTGCATGTCAAACATTCGTACGGAAATTTGGACGTCAATTTCCACCTTGGGTAGGTGGACTATATCGCCATCTATAGTTCAGAGAAGAAAACCGATCGTTTTCGCGTATAGCCAATCCTGAAATGCCTCGTAAAGGCGTACCGGTCCAAATGGGTGTTTTAAAAAAAATATGAGGTACAGTGGCAACACTGTTGATGTTTGAAGGCAACAAAAGGTGTGTTTAGTGATTGTCTATGACATGGATATACTGGAAACAGGAAAAATAAATTTACACTTTCACTTACATTTGGCAACACTGCACCCCGTTTGTTGTTTCTATGTTTAAAAATATGTACTTGGACAGGGCTAACATTTGGAGTATGACTTATGTATGTACAGGTTTCGGTTACAAAGTAACGCCACTCTTAATTCCCAGTTGCGCCGTTCGTAGGACACCCTGTAGTTCGCACGGACGACGCTAGATAGCGTACGGAATTGAGAGCTGCTTCGCTCGAGCAGGCAAAACGACCGGTACACACTCGAAGCTCAGTAGTACACGTATAACCTTAATTTGTCTGTGGTAGTGGGTCCTTAAGGATCGTAAAGTGAAAGACGCAGTGATATTGAAATATAAATAAACATAGTCATCATTCCCATGCTAAAATGTAGTTTAGTCTATCTTACCATTACACAGTGTTATATGAAAAGGAAATAGTTGACTGTGGGCTGAAACTGCCAGGACATATTTTTTACATGTGTATCGCCGGCTGAATGCTATTTTGTCGAATGTCCATCTGCACTGACTTTGGGGGAGAGCTGATTAAAGTTTACCGTATGTAGATTTTGAATACACTACAGGATTAGCGCAAACATTTTATTAATGTTGATAATATACACCACCTGACAGCCAGTACGTTGCTTCGGAACGTGATGCGTTAACCATTAAGGAACACAATAACATAATCAATTCATCCCCGACGAAAAGTAGAGGTGCGATAAAACAGCATTCAACCGGCGATGTATCTACGATTATTGTCACATTAAAATGATGCTTCCTTGTATACGCTCGAGGGTGGGAGGCTCGAGCGAGTACGAGCGATCTAAAGTGAGTCCTATACTTGACTCCATGCAGGAGTCAAGTATAGGATGCCCTGAGAAATTTTTCTAAGTTATAACACCATTAAGCCTTGTTTCCATGATATAAAAATTCAATATGCTGACCAAGGCAGTAATTTATTTTATTATAAAACATAAACTAAAAGTAACGTTTCAACCTTATAGCAAGGTCTTCTTCAGACTCTGCACCAAGTACAAATGTAACAAGATACAAAAACAGGATGATTTATATACACATTACTCCCCTCCAGACTATTAGAAAGTTGTTCTGGAACATTCTAGCAGGTATCTTTCCCTTGTCAACTGTACTTTCACCTAAAAGACTAAGCATATTTACTTCCATCTAGAATGTGGTTGAACTCTTTTATCTCACGCTCTTTCCTTCATTCTTCTTCCTTCTTGTCTGTACATAGGAGAAACGAAAAAGAGGCTGAAAGACAGGTTGAAACAACATAGGGATGATGTACGACTTAAGAGAGAGAGAAGTGCGATATTTAAACACACGAGAGAAACAGGACATGACATAGAGTGGGATGAGGCTAAGCAGATAGGAAGGGAGAAGAGAATGCTTGTGAGAAAATGGAAGGAGGCCAAGGAAATAGAGAAGAAAGGTGAAGAAGACACAATGAACTGGAATGGGGGACTGAAGTTAAACAAAGAATGGAAGAAGGTGTTAGAAAGAGTGGAAAGGACAAGAGCGAAGGAGGAGAGAAGAAGGAAGAAGAATGAAGAAAGGAGCGTGAGATAAAGGAGTCCAACCACATTCTAGATGGAAGTTAATATGTTTAGCCTTTTAGGTGAAAGTACAATTGACAAGGGAAAGCCACCTGCTAGAATGTTCCAGAACAACTTTCTAATAGTGTGGAGGGGAGTAATGTTTATGTATATATATCGTCCTGTTTTGTACCTTGTTACATTTGTACTTGGTGCAGAGTCAGTCTGAATAAGACCTTGCTAGAAGGTTGAAACGTTACGTATAGTTTATGTTTTATAATAAAATAAAATTACTGCCTTGGTCAGCATATTGGATTTTTCTAAGTTGTGTACTTAAGTCGGATGAATCGACATAACGTTTTCGTGTCGTCGTGAGAAAGAAATGTTTTATGGGAGAGAAAAGAAGTGATATGAAAGAAACTATGGAGAATGAGGGAAAGGAAGGGAAATGAAAGAAGCTAGGGGCAGAGAAAAAGGGGAAGATACAAATTACAGAGAGGTAGAGTTAGAAAGGGAAGTACAGAAGCAAAGCAGATAGAGGAAGAACGAGAAATAAAGAGAGAGAGGAACAATGTCTCAGCGAGCTAAAAGTTCTCATTAGAAGTTGTTCGTCTTGATGCCTTTGAAGTGCGATGACGTCTTTTGGTGTTGTACGGCGACACCTTCCCTCTCCTTGGTTACCCACAAAAGTGCATTTGGTAACAGTTAGATATAGTTAAAAAAAAAAATTAAAATTTACAGGAGAAATGACGGGAAAGTACTTACGGAATTGAGTTCCTGTGGACTTTTGGAAGCTGGGAATAGTGTTTTTCCATTCGTGCAACTTATTCGGCCGCTAAATGTCATTTTCGACTATAATGTATCTCTGTTGCACGATAGCTCATGCCACCATTACCGTCGACTATGTAAATCAAATGTTCCGTGCGTTCGAATATGTAACCCCCTGTCAGTGTAGCAACCACGCGGTAGTTTTACAAGATGACGGTGAGCGGTATTTTTTCCCCCCAATTTAATTTTCTATGTTTGACTAACCTAACTGAACCTAACCTAACCTTCCGTGAATGGTTTGTGGATCAATTTTCGCTTAAAAACCTTTAGTGAATAGTTCGTGCGGCATTTTTCGGTTCATAAGTTTGGAAACACTGCATATCAGCTGACGATAGACAGCGTGAGTCAAGATTTACCCGCCATATTGTGTGCAACGAAAGCGAATTAGCAACGACCAATAAATACTTGTAATGTGAAATATTACGCTTTTTTTCAGTGAAAAAAAAACATAATCCCAAGTTGAAAAATGTTCCGCTATGCATATTCGGAAATAAACGAGTTAAATGTGTTTTCACTATATCTAACTGGTACCATGCATTTTTCACACTTTTTGAAATGGTAATATCAAAACAAAACTCATGTTCGATTTTTTGAAAATTTGTAGGACAGTCTTCCATAATTGTCCACAAGGACTGTGGAATTAGAGTGGGCCATATTGTTGTTGTTTCAATTAAGTCTTGAAGCTCTCCTATCGACGAACGATGGAAAGATTCTCTGGGGCTATGGACCAGGTAAGTTTCGGAAAGGATACCAAGCTTTCAAGTGCTAACGTCACTCTCATCTTCAGAGTGAAAGAACTCTCGAGAGCTTGGAATCTTTTCCACAACTCACCTGGTTGATAGCCCGAGAGAATATTTTCATTCATGTTGTTTGTTGACTCTGATTTGGTTTATTTTACTTCCCTTTTCTGACACTTTTTGGATAATAGCACAGATGAGGATGAGTGATATGATGAAATTGATGAAGGGACAAAATATCCATCCAAAAAGGCTTAAAACCAACAATAATATTCAAGTGCAACATCTTCTAGAACAAATACACATACGTGTTCCTATCTCCAAGACACGATCCAAAGGGGGCCTCTTTTACTGTAGTAACAGAAGATCGAACATTATAAATAAATCACCTATCAGGAGAATGTGTGAACTGTACAACAGATGTTCCGAAAGGGAACCAAAATTAGATATATTTCACATGCCTATTGGGACATTCAAAATAGTTATTCAAGGAATGGAAGAATAAATGTCAACAATGTAAACATAAACGCAATTTTTGTAAATATATATTTATTTCGTAGTTTATACTCAATTAGATATATGTACGTACTTTCTAGAGTGTCAATTATTTACAGGTCCTTTATTACACACATAATTAATGTATTTCTTTAAGGTAAATAACTTCTATCCTTGATTTATACTATGTTTATTTTATTTCCATATTTTATGTAATTTATAATATATTATATTAGTATCTCATATATATATACATATGGTGGTAAAGATCTGAAATACTGAGTGTAAAGATAAACACGTTGTGCATTGTACTTAATAATTGAAATCTTGTATTCATGTAGGCTATTTTTGTAGATAATAGTTACTCGTAGATATTTTATTCCACTTTCTGCAATAAACATGTATTATTATAACTCGCTTTGTTAACTATTGTATACACATATAATTTAGCGTTGACATGTTTTATGTTTATTTACATTTCTGCACAATAATATTTCTTATCAAACTGTAAATTTACAAACTCAAAGCAAGAAATGTAGAAGACTCTTATTGGGGATTCGCCTGTTATGTTTAATAATAATAATAAATAAATAAATAAAACAATAAAGTATTGATCAAGACTCATTTTGATAAACGGTTCTCAGAACTTCTTTCTTCGATTTTGCTTTCATCAAAATATGCCACTCGTCCTTATAGGAAAGAAAGATTAATCCACAATGACCCTGTTCAGGGGATTGGGCACTCACCTCTGGTTGGAGGCCACAATCTATTCCAGCAAATCGGATAGAAATTTCCTTCACACCGACATCACGTAGCGAATTGTGCATTAGGAATGCAGAAATTGACACTACCGTTTTGTCGAGTGATCGAACACTGATAACCTCGTTTGTTCCCTGTCCGCGTGAAATCACGTGACATTTCTGCCACGTGGGTTTTGTTCAAAGGTCTCCACGTATAAGCGACGCTGCATCAACCTGATTCACTTCGTCAACATCCTGTTGTAGGGTATTAACAATATTTGAAAGTATTTTTTTTTAAAATACTAAGTTTGGGTTCCGAGCTAGAGCTACTCAGCTAACTAACTAACGCTCTAGCATTCTTAAACCCGAAGGTTTGTGGCTGCCGCAACGCAAGCCATCCATCTGTCCCTATCCTGGGACGTGTCAATTGACACATATATATATTTTGATTTCAATAACACGTTAAAGTGCATAAACTGCAAATGATGCACCTTTTAGTGTGTCAAAATACACATAGGAATGTATTAAAGGGTATTTTTATGAGATGAAGTTCCGTGTGATGCACTAAAATGCATCAATTTGGAAGATCAGACAAGATCATTTCGAAGATAACGAAATAACACATTTACCTGTGTCAATTGATGCATTAAAACTGAAAGTTTGGTATCTTCGAAATGATCTTGTCTGATCTTCCAAATTGATGCATTTTAGTGCATCACACGGAACTTGATCTCATAAAAATACCCTTTAATACATTCCTATGTGTATTTTGACACACTAAAAGGTGCATCATTTGCAGTTTATGCACTTTAACGTGTTATTGAAATCTAAATATATATGTCAATTGACACGTTTTGGGTTCTGTGCAAGATCAATCCAATCTTTTCCATCCCTACCGATTTCCTTTAGGTCCATCTGAACGTTATCCCTCCATCTTCGTCTTGGCCTTCCTACAGGCAGGCCTCTTACCATCAGGTTTCCCAACAAGAATCCTGAAATCTTCTCTTTGCTCTCCCATTCGCGCCATATGGCCTGCTCACCTTAGTCTTCTTCATTTAATTATTCTAATAATATCTGGGCAGGAATACAAATTATGTAGTTCTAAATTATGTAACCTTCTCCACTCACCTGTCTCCTCATCCCTTTTAGGTCCAAATATTTTTCTAAGAATTTTATTTTCAAATACTTTTAATTTATGTTTACACATTGAAATACTAGAAAAGTTCAGAGGGGCCGAAAAATAGGAAAAAAACATATTTTCGTCCGCCGTAGGCCGACCTCCATGTAGGAGTGATTATCACACCGCGCTACGACGCCAGGGATCACGAGTTCGAATCCCGTCCTGGGTATGGGTGTTCTTTGTGAGTGTCCCTTATCAATTTCATCATATCATCAGTCATCCTGATCTTCGCGATTAGCCAAATCAGTCAATTAATCGAATGCGTTAACCGATATCGCTCCAATTCAATACTGGAACATTACCTCAAAGCTTGTACGTACCGCCTACAAACATCCGAACTCAAGAGTTTGAATTTCGTTGTCAGATAGTTTTTGCTTTCTTTCCCTTTCCCTTCCTAAACTGCTCAGTATGTTTCAAATGTTTTATTGCCACACTATAGCCTAAGAGATGCTTAACATACTGGCTATTCCGTTTCTTGATGTCTGAAAATTTGGTCTAAACACACGGCCATTAAATTAGGCGGGTGGCAGACGTTAGCGATGTTGCCACGTCGGAGCACAACCCGTGTGTTCTGAGGTTTAAGCGAATGAAAGATCTCGTTGTAGAGTTGGTCTTTGTAATCCATGTGATACAAACTGACAGTATTTGCTCGAAAGGCCAGGGACGACACA
This sequence comes from Lepisma saccharinum, assembly GCF_977018435.1. Classification (NCBI taxonomy): domain Eukaryota; kingdom Metazoa; phylum Arthropoda; class Insecta; order Zygentoma; family Lepismatidae; genus Lepisma; species Lepisma saccharinum. The sequence continues at coordinate 4,117,399 of NC_139256.1, forward strand.
AAAGTGCCCCGTAGAGAGGTCGCTCTGACGCTCGTACTAGGCAACGCAGCCCGGTTGACGTTACCACACAGTGCGCGGGAACCAGCGACTTTGTCCCGCTCTCGCTTTGCTTTTCCCATATGTGGCACCAGCGCAATTCTGCCCAGACGCCTATTTTCATGGAAGGGCGTTTAGGCATAGTTCAGGGACGTGCAGTAACCTCGGCACTAGGGGTATCAGTTTCATGTTGGTAGACGATTATTTTAAAATATGTGTGTGTGTGTGTTTATATATACACCAATCGACATCATCATATCTTCGTGAATATTACTTTAAAGGAGTATAGACTCCCTCGTACACACGCATAAAGAATGCAGCGTTCTTTACTTAATAAAAACTTCGTTGCGCAGTTAGCTCTTAAAGGGACAAGGGCTGCATGGCAAGCGACATTTCATTGGGTGACGCACGGTGCTGTTTTCTGGTTTTCCACCAGTATCCCTCCGCACCATTATCCTCACGATGCAGGATTATTGACATCGATATCTTGAAGCTCCCACCGTGGTATCGAACCAAAGGCCAATGGAAAAAGATTTTAGCAATTTATTGGATACGTTAATTTGGTAAAAGCAGAATTTTTATTTATTTCGTATATATATTAAACATCACGCCCCTCCCCTCAGTAACTCGAAGGTAAAAACACTTGACTGTCTCTCCCTCATCACTTCTATGAGTTCATTAACCATTTTGGCAAATAAATTTTAAAAAGCTAGAGAAGTGTGCAATGACAAAATTTACAATTTTTTTTCTGTATTCAGGATTTTGCAAATAAATATAAGGTAAAGTATCCAAATAAGATACACTTTTTGTTCACTGCCTATGATGGAAATTGTCCATTTTCAGAATTGACAAAATTTTCAATTATTATTATTAGTATTTAAAATTTTTAAGAAAATTTAAAATGAGAAAGAAGGGTGCTTTGGTATTTAGCAGAACAGTGTTATGGAATTGTTCTATTTTCAGCTCAGTGATGATATTTTTTTGTCTGCTTACAAATAAATGTAAAAAATGCACGTATCTCTTATGTGGAACCCCTTTCAAAACATCCATTCTTTCCCATATTTTTGTTTTTAAATATTTTAATAATAATAATAATTCGGCCTCCTCGATGGCGCAGTGGTAGCGTCGTCACCTTGTAATCAAGGGGTCCCGGGTTCGATACCCGGTGGAGGCACATAGTGGTTCGGATCCCACACCAAATCAACAACAACAATATTTTTTATTATTATCTAAAACTTTTATTGGCAGTTCTAAAAATATATTATAAATATCCATGCGTTCGTTATTTGGGTAATTCACCTTTGAGCTACAAATTCCCCGCGACGAGAACAAATGTAAGATTGGTATTGTGGCTTATGGCTTCATATTCTCTAATATATAACAATGCGGAAAATATGAATGTCCCGGTGCACCATCTTGAGTTTCGCTCCTATAGAACTAAGGAAGCAATTTTTCATTTACCGTTCCATTTCCCGTAGAATCGGGGGGGAAAATCCTTTACGAAAACCTCCTCGTCCGAGCTGTTCCGAGTGGCAAGAGAAACACTTAGGATAGGTGGAGAGCTGAAGGGGAGGAGCTTCCCGCGAGATGTCTCTGCAGTCGGGAGATGAGAAATTCTTCGCGAAAGGAAAAGTAATCGGAGGAAAAATAAGGACCTGATTGTTTCACGGTTTCAGAATCGCCCCCCTCCCCTAGCTTCAGGTTTCGGCTGAAGGAATAAGGTTCAGCCTAAGGTCCTGGTAACATTTCATAAGGAATCTATGGAGCTATTCCGTGCGAAATCAACCAATGAAGAGGCACTTTTCACCCTATTCCTTCAATTTCAATAACATCCTATTCTGGCAGGTTATGTTTCAAGGCTAGAACATGGCCTTGTAATTATGTTTTTCTTCAGTAATGATAAGCTGTAGAGAAAGAAATATCTAAGATATGTTTTACCTTTCAACGTTGAGCATAAAGTATAGCTGATTTTTAGACGTTTGTTCAGCAACCTCCAAGAAATAAGCTACTGAGATCTCGCTATGACTTTACAGTCCAAATCCCGATAATTTCAGGTGGACAGGACCGAGACTACCTCGAATTACGAAATACTCAGAAGAGGCGAATGAAAAACAATGTGAAGAATGGGATATGCAGTAGTATTATGTATGTTGTACAGTATGCGCCAAAGTATACAGTACTGAAATGAAAAGATGAACAAAAGTATAAGACATGTTACAAAATAGTGACTGGTCTATATGCAACCCATATAACAATCGTGCCTTTTGGGTTGCATAACCGTCAGGAAACCTAAGGTTAGGTTAGGTTAGGGCATGTGGAGTGGACGATTGTCATTTGGGTTGCATATAGACCAGTCACCTTTTTCAAACTCGGTCCACCTTCACGACCGCTTCCATATGAGCGGAAATAATGCTCAACTATGAATACTTTTTCCTCCGTCGAGAGACCCATTTCCAACAACAACTGCCCAACACAACTTCCTTTTCACTACTGCGAACACGTACAGCTGCAGCTATGCCCTGTCGACAAACGCAACCACGTGTTCGAGATGCGCGAGTTTCAGTACTGTATATTTTGGCGCACACCGTACTTATACATTGCTCAGTATATTAGTAACAGTGATGTTAAAATAAATAGTTAAACAATATTGAACTTGCGCGTTGAAGAAATGGCCAGATACCTTCTGCTTCAGGGCGTTATATCTTTTCGTTCATCCTTATGGAGAACCTACTGTACTCCTACCTACATACTTACACACACACACGTACACACGTCTTATTCAGGTTCAGATTAGTAGGGGAGAGTCGTCCAAAATGGAGATGCTAACATATTTTGGCCTACCAAAAGCGAACTTAGCAATGAAAGAAACATGTGGCAAAACTTTTCTTTTCTGAGCAGGTCCTAGACTATCAGGAAATTAAGATTGTTTGTGTAGAAGGGACATTATGGGAGGCAGGGAAAACTTTTTTCTAGAAAATATGCAATGCCCCCGTTTTGGACAACCGGTTGGGTAGAATGGGGGTACTGATATGAAACCATGTAAATTCGAGGTTTGATGATTTGTTACAAAAACTTTTTTGAAAGAATATGAAGTCAAATAAACCACGAAAAATACTATAAAATTATAAGACAGGAAGCATTTTGTTCATTTTTGTATTTTTTTAAACGGGGACGGCCCCGTTTTGAACTATCATCAAGCCTCAACGTCCCCTTTTGAGCAGACAGTGACGGACGCTAGAAACATGGATTTTTCCCATACAGATGTAAGATAACCTATGAAGCAGTGTGTCAAAATCTAACTCAACACTAGAATAACCAATGTTGCACTTACCAAAATTGAATGTTCAAAGGTGACTTGATAAGACTCAACACAGTAGAGAGAAAAAATCGTTAACTCTTTCCACGAAAACTTGAAAACCTAGTACAGGGTGTCCCACTCGAAGGTAGCCCCAGAAATTGTTGTGTAAAGAGGGTAGGTGGAGAGGAAACGAAACAAAATTCGTACCTGATATGGTATATGTGAGAAATGAAATGAAATCTCATGAGGTGCTGTAAGTGTCCTTCCCCAGCGTTTAAACACTTTTGAACACGACGTTGCAAGTTTGTGAATGTGTCTGCCTGGATTTCACGGCTGATGTTCTCCCGTAACTTATGGAGAGTGCGTGGTTTGTCACGATAGACCTTGTATTTCAGGCGACCCGACATATAAAAGTCTGGTGGGGTTAAATCCGGTGACCTGGGAGGCCATAATTATCTTGAAATGAATCTGTCAGGGAAAAAGGATTCCACCTCAGCCATGCTCACTCGAGAAGTGGGGCACGTTTCTCCATCTTCTTGGTACCAATCAAGCGTCAGTTCCTGATCATCCAACTGATTCACGAACTCTCAAAACAGTTCACTGAAAACACGGCCCCAACAACGACGACTCGCGAAATTTGTTTGTTGCTGCCCTTCCTCAACGGCTACGGCGTACAGTGTTGCCGCGTCACCTTTCTCGTGGAATAAATTACATTCTCTCAACATTTCATCGCAAACGGTCAAATATTTACGCAATGACGTCATTTTTTGCGAGGCTACCTTCGAGTGGGACACCCGTTAGAAAAGAGAAGGTGGGGCTGCCCCATCTACGACTCGATTCACACTGGCATATAGACGGTCAGGACTGGTAGCAGAGTGTTGGGCCCCAGGTAACGATGAGAAACCGAATGTCCCCATTTGACCCGCCGTCCCCGTTTTAGACGACTCTCCTCTACCCGTGGAGTATTTCGCAATTACGCAGTATACGAGCTTCATCTTGTTTCAATGTACGGTTTACCAGATATTTGAAAAACAATTAATTTCCAATTTATTTAATGATTACATCATTTCCTGTATTAATATGTTTGTATACGTTGATACATTGAATAACTGGTAAACAGTATTTGTATAATGCGCTGCATTTAGTCTATTACCTTGTATTCAACATAAAATATAATAACAATAAAGTCCGGCCGGCCAAATAATAGAATTGAGGAAACCCAGATTTTCCGCCTCCAGTTGAAGGGGAGAAAAGCGGTGTTGCTACCGGTTGCTACACGCCTGATTTTTGTCCAGTCGTAGACGACACCTTGCTACGTCCCTCGTAGCGGTGCACTTCACAAGTAAACTTACCTTGTAAGCTCAGCAGAGCATGCTGGATAATCCCAGGGTTCGGGTTGAATTACTGCGTTTCTTCCCCTGGGATCTACAGGTGAAGTCCAATGACAACCCACGAGGTTGTCCTCCTGATGCAGGTATCCATAACTACGAAATATACTTTCGAAATAAAGAAAAACCGCAATATGTTCAACTTTACGTTTATTATAGACACGCACGTATAACGTAAGACTAAAATTTAAATTCTTTCGAACGGTACAGCACGAGATGCTTAAGCCTACCTTTCCCGTAACGCGAAGCACCTCTTGCTACTTCAAATCTCTCCGCGCAACTGCTAACCGTTTTTCTGGAATGCGATTTTACCTCCCCAGTTACTCAGTGTTACCAGACGCAATAACCTTTTAATACTTGGAAGTTGATAAAAGCAAACAGTAATATTTTAGAAATGTACAGTAATTTAGGTATGTGGTGGCAACAATGCAATGAAAACAAACGCGTGATCTTCTCACACCACAAGAGTTTAAATAAATCAACAATGGCTTTCAAAATATAATAAGAGAAACGAACGGCGTTTGCCAAAAACATGAAACAACAAATAGATATAAGAAATTTAACTCAGAAATTAATAACTTAGGCTTCACTAACTTGATTAAAATGAAACTTAAAACAATCTTTAGTACATTTAAAGGCAAATCAAACTATTAGTGTTGAATCGATATAAATTGCTTAAATTTGCCGCTATTCATACTTGTAGATATATCAGTGTATAATGTTAACGATTATAAAGGCGGCCATATTGGAAAATTGGTTGAAGGCATTAATATAATATTTATGAATATATATATGAATTATTAACTGTATAATACGTGCAACTATAATAAGCATGAGATAATAATATAAGATATAATAATAATAATAATATAAAACTACGAAGTAATGGCCTACTCGGGGTTATTACACCCTCTTCCTGTCAACATGCCCCCTTCCCTCGCATTTCAGGAAGAGGCAGGGAATCGGAGACCTATTCGCTTGCTGCGCTGCGGCAACCATTAGGCACCGCTATGCTTGGCCTTGTTGATGGTGCCACCTGTTTCGAAAACAACTCGAAACGAAATATTTGGCAACGCGTCACCACGGCAACTGAACAAAGCCGATTGGTTCAGCTGTTCATGTGACCCTCCATGGCTTTCGACAGAAAAGATAAAATAGAATTTCCAAGTCCATTCTTTGGCCGGGCGGACTTTAGTGACGTAATTTGTTGCTTGTCAATATAAGTTGATCTTTGCTTTCTAGTAAGTAGTATGTTAATTGTAGTGTAAGATTTTGTGAGTTTCCATCTGTTTCTAGTAATTTATTGGAATCTATTCATTTAGCAAAGTTCTAGTTATACGAAAGATAACACCAGTAAATAAATGGTTTGTCAATTAAAATTACATTTTTAAATATTTAAGTGCTAATGTGCTGGTGCTTTTTTGCTGGTGTGATCATTCTTCTTGATTTTATTCTGAAGTTTGAGTGTTTTATACTTCTTTTACTGCAATGATAGAGATGCAAAATTATAACAGTTTTTTTTTTGTATTTTAATTTGTGTCATTATTCAGTTCGATATCTGAATTTGTTTCGACACTTGGCCAACAAAATAATACAGCGTGTACCATAATAGAGGAAACAACTTACCAGGTTTATTATTGAAAAAAATATCTGAAACACAACAATGAGGAAATCTTCAAGTTTTGTTTTCATGCAAGACTTTTGTAAACACGGTCATTGTGGCGCTGGTGTAATGTTACAGAAAATGGCGACTTTCACGGGTGCAGAAAAAGCAGGTTGTGTCTGAAAGTTCCCAGACCTTACACCCCTAGACTTCTGCATTTGAGGCTTTGTGAAAGACAAAGTCTATGTGCTATGCCACAGAGTGTTCAACAGCTAAAGAAGAGAATAAGAAATACCCTTGATTTGGTGGACGACGCTGGAGTACGCAGAGGGGGGGCTGACGGGGCTACAGCTCCATCCGCAATGTTGAAAAAAATCAACATTTTCAAATAAAAGCAGCGAAGAAATAGAAATAGGGAGAAGCCAGTGTGGTAAATGCACACCTGTCTTAAAATGACCCACGATTGCAATTTTTGAGACCGGAAAGTTCTAAAAATACTAAATATCAAACTGTGTATGCCACTCCTAAAAAGCATCTATGTAGGCTACTATCCACCTGTATAATATCAGTCCCTCCCGAAAATAAATCCTGGGTACGCCAGTGGTGGACGAGGAGTTCTTGGGAAAAAAGAGGCAAGAACTTGAATTCTATAGGATGCGTGGTAACTGGTGGAACATTTGTAGCCATTCATAGAAACTTGAAGTGTTACTGATTAATACAAAACAAATATCATTGTTGTATTCCTTATGGTTTAGTCAAGATAAATTCTTAAAGTTGTTTACTCTATTATGATACACCCTGTATTCTAAATACATAAATATGTTCATTTTTAATTTATTAAACATGGCCAGGAGGAAGCTTTTTAATGTAACTCTAGATTGGGCGATGTTATTTATGAGAATTACCCATCATCTCGGTGGCAGAAATTAACATAGCCATGAATTACTTGGAGGGAACAGGATGAACCCATCAATAGCAAAGGGCAGGAAACTTCCAAGAGATATTCATTTCCTCCGCTGGTTAAAAACGAATTGAGAGGGGGGGGGGTGAGGAGGAAAGAAAGACTGAAACTTGTCTCTTCAGCCAGTCCCCTTTTTTTCTTTTTCTCCTTTGATTTAATAAAGCCGACTTGGAGCGATTGAATCAAGAGGTTTGTGTTCGCCATTTTTCCCTGGATGAGCTTCAACGAATCGCAATAACGTCATTGCTGGAACGATGGGTTGTTGGCTTTTCTTGTCTTTCCACGATTCTTGCATTTATTTCGTTTTCTGCCTTGGGAAGATCTGCATGATATTTTGTTACACGCAATTAGATTGGTTTAGCATTTCTCGGGAGGCATTTTTAACTTTCTTTTTTAGCGTACGAATTCGTCGACACAGGGTGGTCCCAAAAGTATTGAGACATCCGAATAAAAGCTGAATGATTGCAGATGAGTTCAACCACCGTCACCAAGAAAGGACCCGTTTCCACCGTCGGTAAGGTGCTTTCCAAATTTCAGGAAACCGGGTCTGTGGATGAACACATCATTTAAAAGTGAGTGGTAAGCCTTGTTTGGTCTGACAACAACAAAAACTTTAATAACTTCGTCACGGTTAGTACTAGAGTAACAGCAAGCATACCATTGAACTCGTGATGAAATTTTCTATTCAGTTGAGGTGTCACAAGCTATGGTTTGCATTTAAAATGTTCAAGTTGAATTCAAAATGGCGGTTCTCATGGCCATATGTCCATAACATTTCCCCCACCCCTATTACAAACCTACAGTGTTAGTTTTGCGGAAAAGTATGTCATTCAACTTTTATTCGGGTGTGTCTATACTTTTAAACCACCCTGTAGGTGCTAAAATGTGAATATTTATTTGTAAATAATCCGTTATTATTTATTTCTATTTCGGTTATTTTACTGAATGTAAATTTGTCTGAATGTCGCACCCGTCACAATGGAATAGCCCATATGGATATGTAAAATATCCGCCTAGATAGTTTCAGCCCACAATCTTCTATTTCATTTCCATATAGAAAGGTCGGTCAAAAAGTAACGCAAAATCCACTGTAGCTCGGGAATGGTAAGGACTAGGGAAATGAAATTTTGTAGGTAGAAGCATTGGTCCTTTGGAAATGTCACTCAATGTGTGATCCATGTGCTTTACTGCAATGCAGCCTTCTTTGTTTTCCTGACACGAATGCACGTTCGTAAAACACTTTAGGTTGGTCTTTTCACCACTTTTTCACACACGCAATGAGCTCGTTGTCATCTCCAAACTGTTTCCCACGCAAATGAGCCTTCAGTTGTCCAAACAGATAAAAATCCGATGGTGCTAGATCAGGACTGTATGGGGGTTGTGGCACCACTGTCCATCCCAGTTGGCCAATCTTCTGAACTGTCATGAGTGCAGCATGTGGTCGTGCGTTATCGTCATGCAACTTGATATCCGTTGCGCGTAACTCTGGCCTCTTTGTTCGTATTAGGTGTTGGTTAGGTGGTAAAGGACCAATGCTTCTACCTACAAAATTTAATTTCCCTAGTCCTTATCATTCCCGAGCTACAGTGGATTGTGCGTTACTTTTTGACCAACCTTTGTATCATGTCAAGTGCTTAAGATAGACTGAACTACATTTTAACTTGGAGATGATGAATGTGTTTACTGATGTTTCAATTACCCTGCGTTTTTCACTTCACGATCAATATTTGAGGACCCACTACCATAGACAAATTACGGTTGTACGTGCACTACGGGTCTTCGAGTGTATACGGCTCGCTTTGCCTGTTCGAACGTTATTCGCTCGAGCGAAGAAGCTCTCAACTCCGTACGCCATCTAGCGTCGTCCGTGCGAACTATTTGGTGCTCGAGCGAAATCCTGTCGCTGCGGTACTCTATTGTGTAAGTTCTGCCGATCTTTCAATTAGTTAATATCAATGTTTTGGTTCAAAGTTACTCCTTACTACAAAGCGATCCATTGAAGTGTAGACCGCCGCGTCGGTGTTTCTGCTATCGGCAAGCGAGGCACTCGCGGCCGTTTGTAGTCATCGTAGAGTGTCGATGAAGCAAGCGCGCGACAGTTTCCGCAATTACCAGATTTATAAAAGGAGGTGTTCAAACTGGTCGCCTTCGATGCTCACACATTGTTGATATATCGTTATTAAGACACTCACTGACGTAAGCTGCCAAGGGGGCTGAAAACAGGTTTCTACGGGGGTCCTGAAAGTAGACACGAGACTGTGAAGGGATAAGGGTCCTTGTTTTGTGTGTGGTCTATTTATTAGTGATATGATGCTTGTAACGTGTTGTGTCTTTTCTAGTGTACTCAACCGCAAAGTGTGTTATGGCTCAGCAAATGTTTTCTACTGCACAGCGGGTATTTATTTATGGTTCGTGTGTGTTAACTCAATCGACACTGTAAACAAGTCAAATCCAACCACCCTGGAAGAATTGAAAGGTAACATCCGCCAAGAAATTACCATCATTAATCAACGGGAACTGCAGCGAGTTATGGGTAACTTCATCAACAAATGTCAAAAATGTGTGGACAACGAAGGCGGCCAGTTTCAGCGCCTTCTTTCATAAATTGGTAAATAAATCACTCTTTAAACTGATTACGGAAACTTGCCCGCTTGATTCACGGACAGTCTACAGTGCCGACATACGGCCGCGAGCGCCTCGCTTGCCGATAGCGCAAACGCCGACGCGGCGGTCTACACTTTAATGAATGGCTTTGTACAAAAGGCCGTTTTCGTGGATTATTTCTTTCATTTTCTCGTTTGTTGAGCCGCCGCCTCCAAATCTCCCGTATGTACTTGTTTCCCGCGAACCTAATTTCATCCCCAGTCCGTTTACTGACCACAAACAGGAACAATGCACGACACGGTGGGTTGTTGAAGGTTACCAAATTCCAAAAAGCGAGACGGACGGAAGTCAGGCAAATAAGGGGATTTCCCGTCTCCTTGTTGGGGGCACGTACGCGGAATATTTTTTTTTCCCGTGAGTCAGTCGTGACGTCACCGATGACCGTCGGATTCCATCTCGAATCTGGAAAATTGAGCAGATGATGGCGGCGTCTCCGTACCAGAGGGGTTTGGGGGGGGGGGAGGAGGGGGAGGAAGGAAATGGGATCAGGGCGGTCAGTGCGTCCAAGGAAGTAATTTTTGCCCGTCGGATCGCCTCCTCTGGCCATTCCTCCCAATTTGAACGGCAATCAGCGCCTCTGATGGACCAATCGCGCCGCCGAAATTTGACGTTGATTGTGTCCAGCGTCGTCCTCGCCCCTAGAGGAGATGACAATGCTTCGCCCCCCTTGTCCACCCCTGCAGACGTCAATTACCGCGGGAAAGGGAGTTTGCGTTTTGATCAACAAAATCACTCGCGAAGCTGGTTGATGCGTGGTAAGCGCTCCGTGCGTTGAACACCTAAAGTAACAAGGTACCTGAATAAATGAATAAATAAACGAATCGTTCACATGAGTAACGCTGGAAGAGCTGCAATTTTGTCCCGCCCTCCTATGATTACACACGCAACAAAACGTCTGGATATTGATATTGATACAAGACTTCGGTGATTTCTTTATTGATATTTGAAGATCCCTAAAGTGTCACAAATAGCTTAGTAATAACCAGGAAACTGATTTATATGTAGCAAAAATGTGCTAAATATGTAAATACATATTTAGTTATTTCAATATGAACTTAAAATTGTAAAAATTTACGTTTCTAATAATATCAGACGCTACACGAGCTACCATTGACATTACTTGTAAAATTCTACGAGAACACAAAATGTGTTTTCATTTTCTGTTTCCAAAACAATGAATAACAAAATTTTGTTGTAAGTGTTCGAACGTGAATTTCCTTCTGTCGTCTCTTAAAATGGATTTATATTGACTAAAGTTCGATACCCGGTGCAGGCACATAGTGATTCCGATCCCACTTTAAACTGTAGGTCCAGTCCCGATTAGCCTTACTGTGCATAAAGTGGACTTAGAACACCAACTCAATCAATCAATTACATTTACTAAAACTACGTTTAATATTACGAGAAATAATGGTAGTTTCGAATTTGTCAGTTATTTAGAATAACTCACCCAACTCTTTCGGTCTCACGGGCACATGTAGATTTATTTCATCCATGAATCACATTTGCATTTTCATGCTGTGATATTGGACATGTCAGTCAAACATTACAATACACTAATACAATGAAATATAATAATGTAATATACATACAATGAAATGATACTTTATCCTATTACAGATTTATAGAGGTGTGTACTTGTATTAGATTTACTGTCTATACATAAAAGTAACACCAGTAAGACATGTTAAAGTTACAATATAAAAATCTATTCTGTAATGGATTGAAACATTAAATATTGAGAGATAATATAAAGGTAAGACTAATAACATTATAAAATGATACTAAAATTGCACTCATGTAATATAACAGGTACAACATGTGAGATTGGATCCAGCACTCTTTTGGATGAATCCATGAACCTCCAATCCATCAACCCACAACTGAGTTGATGGATTAGATGTCCAAAAATTCACTCACTGAGTAAAAGCAATGGTACAACAGATGATTTCTTAATTTCTTTTTGAATTTGGCTACTGGTTCAATAGTTTTTATGTGATCTGGTAACTTGTTGTATAGGTGGATTCCTGTGGATTTTGGACCTATGGAGTATATATTTAGAAATGTTCTGAAATATGGAAATAATATGTAAAAATTACTAACATATGAGCCAAAACGTAATACGTATATCTACAAATATGGAAAATAAAAACTGAATTTTTCGAGTCTACATGCCATGATGCGCAGAGATAATACAAAATATAACTGATTTCAACTTATTCACATACAAATCCGTTCCCTGATAATAACGGTTTAGGACATCGACAGAATATTTTTAGTGTTGCCCACGGGACGAGACGGGACAGGCTTTTAAAAATTCGAGACGGGACGAGATTGATCATGTGTCCCGAGACAAACGAATATTTTCGAGACGAGACAGCATTTCAACGAGACGAGACAGGCCAAAGTCTCGTCTCGTGGGCAACACTAAATATTTTGTAGGTTGGGAAAGGCGGGATGCTTTATCCAACTTGGATCAACATGGAAGAAGTGCAGCGGGTAAGGGGAAGCTTCATGAGAATTGTCTTAACTTGGGGATAGCATCCTGCATGTCACCCCATTTTGATTGAGCACTGCTGCCCCCCCCCCCCCCCTCCGATAAAAAATTCTGCCTGCGGCCTGGGTACGAACGTCATGTGTCTTGCGAACAATGCGGAATTCGTCATTGTTGCGTAACTGCTTCCGCCTCCTTGGTCACGTCAATTGTTGCCGGTTTGATTGTTAACCAATCACCAAGAAACGCATCCTCCATCTCGAAGCCTGGTAAAAGAGAGACAGCGAAGCAATGTCCGAAAATAGCGGTAAGAAAGCCCCTTCAACTTCCGGCATGGGGTCAGGAAACAAAGGCAAGCCCCGCTACGCGCAACCCTTCCTCATCCTATGCGCAGAAGTGAGGCAGGAGATGGCCGACCAGAACATCACGGGCGTCGTCCAGATCTCGAAGATGGCCAGCGAGCGTTGGAAGGCCATGAGCGACCAGGAGAAGAAGCCTTACATGGATCTCGCCAAAGAGGTGAGGGCCGAGCGAGGAGGGGCCAAGAGGAAGGTGAAGCCGGACACCAAGAAGGCGGTGGCCGTCCCCAGCAGCGACTCTCTCGCCAGCGGAACCTCCAACCAGTCTGACGAGTACTATTCGGACTGCTCCGACGACTGCTGCAGCCGGTGCTCGGGTTCCTCTTGCGCTTCGGACGATGAAATGGAATCGGAGTACAGCGACTCTTCGTAGCTTCCAAGCTGTCATCATCCTCAAAATTCCAAGCAGTCAAGAAAACGGCCTCAGTTCATTAACCCTCGGTGAAATGTGGACATTAAAACATTCCAAGTGTTGAATTTTAGGCATTTGTTCGATTGAACCGAGGAAAAGTTACTTCAAGGCATGCTACTGGACTTTGGAAACGGTGGTTTCCACAATTGTAGAAGAAAAATTTACCCAGAACATTGTCTATCTATATTTTTTAGGTTTATGTCGTTAGAAAAATTCACAATGTGAAATCTTAAACTGCTTGCTATTTGTCCTGTTTTGAAATAAACATTTTCTGACGAGAACTTGCTTGTTTTTCATTAAATACGATAAAACCAACGCATCCCTCTACAGACTATTTTAAATTCTTTCGCACAATATAACTTACGTTTATCTCTCTCACGTTTCTTATGCGCACAAACGTTTACGTTTTCTCTCAAATAAATATGTAGTTCCAAGTTGAGGATTAGCCTATATAAAAAAAAACACATTTCCAATATATGATGAACATAACTATTACTTTCAGATTCTGTGCTATTTTTCGCTACTTAAAGTAATCTACTTCTTTCATCTTTTGTTCTTTTACGTGAACGTACATCTCACAATGAAGATGTCAGAATGATGATAATATATATTTTTGGGCAAAAGCTGGTCCCACTTCCAGAAATTTTTCATAAAGAATATTTCTGAAGCCACTTGCTTTTCGATGACCCATATGTGCTATAATGAGGTCATCGAAATACTGTTCAGCTTTTTAGCTCTTTCAAAATCAGTCACGTACACGTGCCAAAAAAAAATTCTTTTCTCTAGCCATTGCACTGAACTCAACCATTTTTTAAGAGTGCAAGGTGTAGGCTGTGCTGCTACGAGAAGTAGATAATTAGTGTTACGTTTTAATGCATACTTCATTACTAAGTCATTCACATACTATAATGCAAATGGGGCATGCCACGGCCAAATGCCTCTCAATATCTATTTTTTAAGTTAAATGCAATGCTGTAATATTTATTCTATCTTGTGAGTCATCAAAAATTATCAATTTATTAGGAAGTCAAGCATTATACATAATTTAGATTCTGGTACAAGGTATTTTACAAATTGTTTGTTCATTTTAAGTTTTTGTTTACTTTTGCTTTGCATTGTGTCCCACCCGTGACACCAGAAAAGAATTAATTTCTCCTTTAACTGTTACACTTTCCCTAGAAACCCACTAGGATATTCAAAGTTCAATTACTTCCTCTCTCTGTCTTAAATAATTTATTTTTCATCATTTGAAAATTCACATAAGAGTCATTCCAAATCATTTCAAAGAGGTCACGTCACCTTTCATATCTGATGTTGATAAATTTGGTGTGTGTTGTCTGTCACTCTTGATACCCTCCGCCCAACATTTTAATTTTTCTTCTCCTTAACCAATGAGATCTCTTTGAAATTTTAAACAGAGCTCAATGAAATAATGAGGATTCCAGAAAAAATACATGAGCACTAAAATTATTTTTTCAAAGCCTCAAAAATGATTAATAATATACTTGCAGTCTATTTTTTGTGGTGGAAAAACTAAGTTACGAAAACCTGAATTTTCAGCATGTGGGCATAATGGAACCAAAAGTTTTTCATGTTGAAAATTATTGCACAGACATTAAATTTGTTTTATTTTTACTCCTTGTAACGAAAATTGTACGTTTTTCGGACCGTGAAAAAAATGGTTGCTGGGTAGCCATTTTGTACAATATTCCTGCAGAAAAAAAAGTAAATAGAACAAAGTTGGTCACCTTAGAAGTGCGCCGCCATCGGTCAAAATTGGAAATACTAACCCTCCTACAAGGCTTCAAAGCACAAAGAGATTTCTCGTATTTTCTGTTGTTTTTCTTTTTCCCTCTTTTTCTCACTCGTCGGATTGACAGGAAATAGACTGGAGTAACGAGGGCCAAACCATGGTCATCACCAAATGATAGGATTTGGGGGGATTTTCCGCGCACAACACCAGCGCACTCTTCCGGCGAAGCATTTCCGGTGGGCTCTCCTCCTCGGCAAACTTCAGAGTAACGCAATCACTGCTGATGGACGGATAAAGCTACCAGAAAATAACAACGCTCCCACCAAAAAAAAAAGAGAAGGAAGGCCTTCCGTGATGAAGTACGAGTCTGGAAAAGCGGAAATGACGTCGAATTTCCTTCTTTTTTTCCTCTTCCCTCAGCACACGGAACGCCTGCAGAAGCGAATGATAAGTGAAGTTCGCGTTGGACTTGTCGTGATTGGTCAGCACCATTCATCCTGCCGCTAGATGGTGCTCATGTCAAGAAAGGAAAGGAAGTGGCGTAGGAATTTGTCAGGCATCCGTTCGGAATGAATCGACTGTGGAGGGAAATGGGACTTGGTATTAGGTGGCATCTCGACCCCCCCCCCCTTCCCTCCCGCCACGTTTACAGCAAAAGTTTGTCTCCGCAAGTACGCACGAATATCGACACGAAAAGCATAACGATGCAAAACAAGGCTAACTTTCAAAATTTAGGTGTCGTATCGCACCAAGTGTTGGCAGGAAATTGGATGTGGCGTCTAGCGGAATTGTTACTAGCCCGCATTCGGGAGGTTTGTGTAGAATTTTCCATCGGGGGCACTGGCGTACGCGGTATTTTTCAGGAGGGGCTGAAATTGTAAGAATACGTAGCTTCGTTCTAGAGCGACGGGATTCACAATAAAATATTTCGTATATTTGGAGCTTTTCACTCTATCAAAATTGTACTCGAAGACAAAAATGGTAATCGGGGGATTTGCATTTACATCTTTCCCATTTGAAAATTTTGATTTTCCCAAAATTTCGGGAATGGCTGTTGCGCCATCATTTCTCTCCCTTCGTACGCCAGTGATCGGGGAAGTTAAGTTGGTGATTAGGGAGGTGTAAGGGTAAATTTAGAGCCAAAATGACCCTAAGTTGGGCCTTTGTGAAAAATTTTAAGGAGTTGAGGAAATTGGGTTGAGGACAGTGATGTGCGTCTACGCGTAAACAACGATAGTCTACATTCTACATGTAGACTATTTTATAAATGTAATGACGTAATCAACATGGCGAAAGGCGATAACTTAGCAAAGGGCGCCGTGGAAGTAAAACAAAATTATACTACGTATCAGTTGCTGATGTGTGAGGAGAACTTTTCATACGCTCCCTTCCAATTTCGAACAATTTCTCACCTAGGAAGAAACCTAATATAGGAAATATTCTAGTGTTTTATGGGGAAAAGGCCACTCTTGCCTCACGACTGCCATCTGTTGTTGTTTTTGCATACTATATATCTTCTTCCATAGTTGATATAATTAAAGAGAAGATAAATTTTGTTGTAAATAGGATTCTTTTCATTTCGTTAGGAAACAATATAGTTGAAAATGTTACTTTCCTTTCATGAAACCATTGAAAATTAATTTTAAGGCACTTTAGATTGTCTACGTAGTCTATGGAAACTAGAACCCAATGTAATGTACGTGTAGATTACGTGTAGACAATGCATGTAGACGTAAACTTATAGTCTACGGGACATCACTGGTTGAGGATGTGGATAAGTCACTGCCCGTGTGTCCGAAAATAAATAACTCACCCCTTTTCTCCTTCTCTTTGCCCATGTATACATGAGAATACATTTAGTCTATAGTCCAATAATTTCCTGTTTTGATCCAAAAGATTCCTCATGTTCAGTTGAAGAGGAACTATTCCCTGATTCTATTTAAGGTTTTCAGTCATTTGTATTCTAACAGTACTTGGCAGTGCTTCGGTCTCGTCTTGATTTATAAACACCCGTCACGTTATACCACACCGGGTATAAAAGTGGGCCACATAGATCCTGAAATACTAAATTTCCTCCGAGGTGTCATGTGTGTTGCCTAACTCCACAGCGGTGGTCGAAATTGACATTAAAAATTTGTTATTAAAATGCACTTATCGCCGTGGTTAGGCAAGGCACAAAACTCCTTGCAAAGAAGTTAGTATTTCAGGATATAGATGTCCCATTTTTACAACGTGTCACAGCACCAATTTTCACTAAATATAGATGTCATTGAGGCAACCAAATTTTCTTAATAATGAGTTATCTGTTTGACGCTTCGTATTCTATGATTGCGTAATATGTATTTTAATATTGTCATAATTTGTGAATCTTTAAAGCGAAACTCTGGTAAATTGATGTTTATAATTAGCGCGTAATTCTCACCCAATAATATAAATCAATATTTTGAACAACTTTTAGAATTTTCAAGCGTCGGCATCGTTAGGAATCGGTGCAAATTGGTATCGGCTCAATCGTACTTACATTGTTATATCTACTACCGTTATTCGTGACATGAGTACAAGTTTCCCAGTTGACCTATACTCAATCATAAGTTTTAAGCAGAGCTCTTCGGGTTTTCTCGGATTTCGGTTCGAGTACACCTTCTCCGCCTCGGATCATCTGCGAAGCGGATTGGCTGGATCTGTTGCTCATGCATCTCACTTTCGCATTCACGATTGGTTACCTCTCAAAGCGAGATCATTAAAGCACAATGACGACAACACCCGAACAAGTGCGAAAGTTGGCGAAAGTACCCGAACAGCTCTGTTCAAAAACTCGAACGAGGTTTACACGAAAAAAAAAAGTCCACAAGTAATTCTAGCTGGCACCTTTTGCAATATATTAACTGACAGTTTGCGGCTGGGGAGAGGGGGGGGGAAGGATTGGTTGGGGTGGGTTTCATCGTGAGATCTACTAAGAAAGGATTAGGAGAAGAATTTCACCAAGAAATCTCAACGCTCCTCGCTAAGTGACGGGAGGAGTAATAGACGAAAGTTAGCCACGGACTAACAGCTCCATTCCCCCCACACCTCTCTCCCCCTCCCGGGGAGTGGAGGGGGAGGGGAGAAATCTGAAGTAATTGAAGTGATGCTATTTAATGAATTTTTAATGGAAACGAAAGCAGAGTTAAAAAAGGATGGGGCTTGCTGGAAGCTGTATCACCTGATGTTGATGACGAGAAAAAAAGTAATGACGGAAGGGGACAAACGAAAGTAAGTTGCGTGGAGGCTGTTACTTAGCATCGAATCAGCGCAGCGCTTGATTGCCGTTTTGCTTGGACTCAATTTACATCACACTCCCTTAATTCCTTTCCGCCGTTTTCAACTGTACCCGCTCCGTAATGACATGATAGGAGGGGAGACTCGGGTCTCTATGTTGCAGAGTTTGGGGTGTGGAGGTAGAGGTACACTTTATACACGTTCCTCCATGACAGCTGAAACACGCCCAAAATAGATTCCATCTCTTCCCTTCTTCATTGCTCCTTATATTTTCTTCTTCCTTTACTCCTTCTCAACCAGTGATGTTCGTCTACGCGTAAACAACGATAGTCTACATTCTACACGTAGACTATTTTATACACGTAGATTACGTAATCTATGTAAACAACATGGCGAAAGGTGATAACTTAACAAAGGGCGCCGTGGAATTGAAAGAAAATTATACTGCGTATCAGTTGCTGATGTGTGAAGAGAACTTTTCATACTCTTTCTTCCAAATTCGAACAATTTCTCACCTAGGAAGAAACCTAATATAGGAAATATTCTAGTGTTTTATGGGAAAATGACCACTCTTGCCTCACTACTGCCATCTGTTGTTTTTTTGCATACTATTTATCTTCTTCCATAGTTGATGCTAGAAGAAAAGATAAATTTTGTTGTAAATAGGATTCTTTTCATTTCGTTAGGAACCAATATAGTTGTAAATGTCACTTTCCTTTCATGAAAGCCTTGAAAATTAATGTTAATGCACTTTAGATTGTCTACGTAGTCTATGTAAACTACAACCCAATGTAATCTACGCGTAGAGTACGTGTAGACAACGCATGTAGACGTAAACTTATAGTCTACGGCACATCACTGTTCTCAACTCTATTTCATTCGATCTCTGCCTATCGTTCTTTCTACGTTTATTTCCTTTTCTTTCTTCCTACCTCTTTTTTTCCCAATGTCCCTACAACTTTCTCTTCTCCTCTATCTCTCTCCGTATTTTTCTTTCTCATTGTCTTCTTGCTTACTTTCGTTCTTTCTATTGATCTCTTTTTTTCCTCTATCTCGCTCTGTATGTTTGTGAGCGTTTGTTTGTGAGCGTTTGTTTGTTTGTTTGTGTGCATACATAATAATGTAGTTATCCACATTATCTTTCTCTAATAAATCATTCCAGAATAACCTAGGTTTGACAGAAAATAGTATGTAGTACACAGTACCGTGATCGTAAATGCAAAATCTTACTCAGATTGCTTTTTAATTATTTTTAAGACCTTCTCAATTATCACGTGCTTTACCAAATGACAATTATTCTTCTTAACTGACAACTTATGAACATCATATTTTCCGGACTTGAAAGCAATCCGCGAGCTACGGTGAGGGGTTAACCCCGATTTCGCACCCCTTAAGTACGTCATCGAATCATGGCTGACAACTGCACCAGTACAACAATCAATGAATTTAAACTTAAATATCTACATTGCAATTGCAATAACGACAATATATCAGAACGAAGGGCCAAAAATATATTTTTAACATGCCTTAGGTTTCTTTGTAGATTTTCAATTAAGATAATCATGTATGGGAATACAAACTACAGATATATCAGTGTTACAATTTTTATAATGAAATATTTCTCAGTAATATTAATGAAAAGTTTCGTGTTACGTATCGAATGTGTTGCATGTAATTGTGTTTTATTGTTGTTTTACATGTATTGTATGTTCGATTCTATCATTGTTTGTGTAATATTAAATATTTTTATTTTTATCTCGGAAACTGCAGTTTTTTACCCGCTTTGTGTTAAAAATATAAGTTTTATTGTGATTTACTTGCCTGATCCCCTCACACTTTTACCTCGCACTCGAGGTTCAGTGCACTTCGTACTCGGCTCAGATTTGTCTAGGGGTATCTTTCTTTGTACGACAATGCACGTGGGTTGCTACAAGTCAACATAATTATATAATTAACTACAAGAGACAACGGATAACCTTTGCGAAACCTTATTGCTATGGGGATAAATTACCTTGTCCAGCATGTGTGAAATTAAAAGCTGAAATTTTGTATATTTTGTATAAGTTTAATTAACGTAAAATTTGAAGTATATACATGTCGTATCCGAACGTTCTTTTCTCTAAATATCGGGCCAAAACTCTAATTTTGTTGTTGGAATCTCTATTGTTTGTACCTGGATGCTTTACATTTCATGAATTACATGTGAAGTACGCTTGTCACAAGGTAGACTCGCGTTACTCCAAGAAACGTCTTACCAGGCGCGAGGTTGCCCGGCGCACCGTAATTACTTTCAAAATAACATCCAGTACAAACTACCTTTTTACCTGTAAACTGGACACCAAGGCACTAGCTTGCCCGGCAATCCAATCTCTTACAGCATCCGTTTCGGGAGACCTGTCCTCCGGTCCTAGCTGACCGAAGCAAAAACAGCCTCTCCCTTCCAAGTCTCAGTTCCGACAGCCGACCTCCCCCACTCTCATCTGGGAGTTTATATATATGTTTTGTTGGCGTCTGTTGCCAACGGCCCTTCTTTCAAAATCTTTAATCTTTAACGGCTAAACTGCCCGCCTTTTCCTCGAACGTTCGAAACACGAAGAAAGAACAGACCTACATGGTTTTTATACATGGAATATATACGAACCTAAAAATGCATAATAAATAGAGTGACACTAAAAAAACATACATATTTTATACACGTTAATTAACATATTAATGAATCTTTCAATAAGAAAAAAAACACTGTTGACCTGACACGAGGGCAAGGTAACATGTGATACTGAAGTTCGAAGTTTTGTTTTTAAGTCCATTTTATGCACAGATGGGCTAATCGGGTCTGGACTTATAGTTTGAAGTGTGAGCCGTGCAATGTACCTCCACCGGATATCAGACCCCGGACCCCTTGATTGCATGGCGAAAACGTTACCATTACGCCACCGACGAGGCCCTGGGAAATATCCAAAGAAACAAATTATGGTATAACGTACACTTACGGGCAATAAAAATGGGACTCCTAGATTTTGAAATGCAATCTTCATGCAATGTGTTGTGTGTGTTGCCTAACTTTAGGGCGATGGTTAGATTTCAATAGCAATATCCCATGGACGTTCAATGGATATCCAGGGCTGGATGTACCATGCACGTCTAATGGTTATCCGTAATATCCATGCGCCAAGGTTGCTGGGTTCGAATCCCGGCTTGGGCATGGGTGTTCTTTGTGCACGTCCCTTCATCAATTTAATCGTATCATTACTTTTGATTGATTGATTGATTTGGTGTTTTTAGGGACGCCTTGTACGCCATTGGGGAGGCCCCTCGTATCATTACTTATCCTAATCTTTGGATCAGTCAAAAGTGGCAGAAAAGCGAAGTAAATTAACCAAATCAATTAATGAAAAGCGTAACATCCATGGATCTGATCTAGACATTGTTTCCTTCTAGATTTGTTCTTTATTGGTAGGCATTCGCGACCCGAGACGAAATCGTGCTACTGTCGAGTCTTGTCTCGCCTCGATACCATTCCCAGGCTATCAACTTCCGAGATCATGTTCCCTACGCACTGGCGTACTCAGAGGGGAGGTTGATGGGGCTACAGCCCCTCCGGAAATTTTGAGAAAATCAAAGTTTCAAATGAAAGCAATAAAGAACTCGGCGGAAAAACAAAGTGATAACTGAAACTCGGCCTTAAATGGTAATTTGAAATATTTTGTAGCGTATCCCGTCCCCTCTAGAAGGAGCTATGTAAAATACAGCTTTACAATTCCAGACCCTTCCGAATAGAAACAATCCTGCGACAGTCCCTACGTAACGGGAAAGTTTCTCGCTGTTGTATGACGACACCCCGTAGTTTATGGAATGTCAGGCTGGAAATAGTTTGGAAATTAAATAGGTTGACCATCGTTGTTTCTGAAAAGATTCGCATCACCGTCCAGGCAACGCATTTCATTCAGAATAGCCCACGTCTAGCTCGTTGCACTTTCTGACTCTCTCTGCACTCCAGCATCTAGGTTACACGGTGCAACACCGACTCGTCTACTTCGCTTATTTGGTATCAAGTACGGTATTTGATGTCTGTACCGTTTGCACTACGTTCTGGAGCGGTGCAAGGTGTGGTGTGGTCACGTGCTGCGTGCTAACTAATCAAATGAACGTTTGAAGCAGCAGACAGGCATTTGTTGAACGTCATTTCCTTGCACCAGCCCGACAGGGACATACCTGTTCCACACCTAGGGTCAAAAGTGGCTAAGGCCAGGTCTACACGTAATGTTTTATTGTCAGTATTGCATGATCATGCCAGACGGATCAAACAAAACATTACGTGTGGGCGGCAAGTTTGACGTCTTGCATGAACTGAACGAGGTTTGACGATCGCTCGAAAGACGGACAAGCTGGAGCTTTGTTTTCAAGCAAAACGGTTAAAGTTCGTAAAATTTTGAGGCGGGTCTCGTTGATGTTGGATGAGAGATGTTTTGTCTTTCAATTTATGGAGTTACTATACTAAATGCAACTTCAACTAGCAGCTGGGAAACAGCGAATCAGCGATCAGTTGAATTTTCTTCGACTGACAACGGAGGTTATCTAAGTGTCCCCCTCCGATTTCCATAAAACTTGGCAGGTGTATAGAGGGTCCCAAAGGAAGGAATACGTGTTTTTTGGTTTCGGCTAAAAAACTGTTTTAGGGGACAACCCCCCCCCCCTCAAATGTCAAGATGAGGAGAAATTGAAGTAGGGATCTGACACAGAAACCACGTAAATATGGCATAGGAAGAAACAGGAGGCATAGGTCCCCTCTATACACCTGCCAAATTTCATGGAAATCGGAGGGGGAACAGGGGTCAGATCCCCACGTCAATTTATCCTCATCTTGACATTTGAGGTGGGTTTTGTCCCCTAAAACCGTTTTTTAGCTGAAACAAAAAACACGTATTTCTTCCTTTGGGCCCCTCTATACACCTGCCAAGTTTTATGGAAATCGGAGGGGGACACAGGGGTCAAATGCCCACTTCAATTTGTCCTCATTTTGACATTTGAAGGGGGGTTTGCCCCCTAAAACAGTTTTTTAGCCGAAACAAAAAAACATGTATTTCTTCCTTTGGGCCCCTCTATACACCTACCAAGTTTTTGGAAATTGGAGGGGGCACTTAGATAACATCCCTTGTGAGATCGGGCATTTTCGAGTCACTAAGTACCGAGCGTTGTTCGCGGAATGAAACAAATGAGCTTTGGGTACACCACATGTTGCCAAACGTACTGTAAAGCGAGAAAGCGTTTCCTCGGACAACACCAGAAATCAGCAGTTTCAACTGCACACGTGCAGTTCTGCACGTTGAAGTTTCAGGAAGGACGACCCACAGGTCGGAATGCAGGCGGACACAGAGTCATATAAAGACAACTGGCAAAAACATAAGTACGCTTGGCAACGTTGCTTCGGGAGAGCGATGTGAGCCCTTCAGCTTTTACTTCGCAACTTAGTTTGCTGACACCCATCGGACCACACGCCCCCGAAAATGATTGGGGGACAGAAAGCGCCAGAAATAGCCATCAAGGTCAACCGCCAGTTGGAGTTGCGATCAGGTGTCCACATAAATACGTAAATAATTTTGCCTATCCTCATGTTCCTGCAGTAATTCACGAATCAGTTTGAAATGTGAGAATTTACCCCTCTTAAGTAACCACTCTCGAGACCACAGTGAGCGATGCGCATTTTCTTTTTCATTCTCACCGTACGCACTCAGCTTACACTTGTCAATAATGCTTTATTTATGGTGTTTTTGGAAAGAATGAAGAAAAGGCTGAGAGAAAGCATGAATCGTGTAGCCGCGTGTCTTGCGCCAGTCTTATCTGTCAAACTTACCTTATCCTGCAAGACTGACGAGAAACCATTAGGTGTGGACTAGGCTTAATACTCTATCATGAAGGCATGAGCATCAAAGCTCTTTGGGGGAAGGGGAGGGGGTGGTATGGAGATAACAGAGCCGTGAAACGCTTCAGACGACCCACATTATTGCGACTCATTGGTTGTAGATTGCTTATTGTGCACTCGGAGCGACTCCGGCCGAAACAAGCTCGGTAGCGCATGCTTCGTGAGTGCGTTCCGCCATATTTTTCTCCGGCAGCAACACCCCCCGATCCACCCCCTCCCCCGCGCGGGCTGCGCTATTGATTCCATCCACCGGAGCGGCGCATCTCCCCCTCCCCTCCCTCGCCCGCCCCTCTCGTGAAAGTGTTCAATCACCCAACCTGATGCTGTTACACGGAGGCTCTTTACTCCTATCTCTCTTTTTCATCTTTTTTTTTTTGTTATTGAAAAGCCGGAAGTGGATATCAAGGAATGCAGATTAGAAACAGATGCCTATCAAACCGAAAACCCCTCGCCTCTCGATACAATCCGAGTTTACCAAAGCAAAACTTCCCACTACTTTCTCTTCCATCTCCGTTGACAATATCCTTCTCAGGTGCAAAGTCTCCCAACGGCTTCTGTTATATCGAAGGAGGACGACATCTTCGTTCCACATAAGAATAAGACCCTTCTTTTGTTCTTACTTCGCAATCAGTGCAGTGAGGACTTCCAATATATTTTTCGAGTGAGGTAAAAATGACACTTCGTGTACTAGTTCAGTCAAAAAGTTCGTAGACTGGTTGCCGTTCATCGTGTCCATAAATCATTGGACCATTTTATAATACTACAGTTTCACTAATACTGAACAGATAGATATACGAGGCGCATTTAAGAGCCAATTGATTATATCAAACAAGAAATGAAGTGCAGAAACACTGTATTATTGGTTACAAACACGTACGTATGTACTTCATTTCTCAACATAGTCACCATAATTTTCCAAGAAATTTTGGTACCGTTGAATAAGCTTTTTTATACCCTCTGCGTAGAAGTTCACCGCCTGGGTATTCAGACAATACAACACTGCCATTTTCAACGCCTCCATTTCTTCAAATCGTTGAGATGCAAGCCACTGTTTGAGGTGCAGGAAGACGTGATAGTCACTAGGTGCAAGGTCCGGACTGCACGGGGAGTGATCAAAAAGTTCTCATTCGAACCTCTCAATCGTCTTGAGACTGAGGGCAACAGTGTGTGGTCTAGCGTTGTCATGGATAAGAACAGTTTCTGAGTGCAGTATTCCACGTCGCCGGTTTTGTAGGACACGGCTAACTTTTCATACCTTTTCACAGGACGTCTGCAATGTGATTGATTTCCCCGGATCCATGAAAACCACCAAACACACACCTTGTTGGTCCCAGAACACAGTTGCCATGCTTTTCTTGCAGATGGAGCTTGTTTGAACTTTTTCGCCTTTGGTTGGTGTGAATTAAAACACCATTGCCGTACTTTTCCTTCACTTATTACACTCGGATTATACACTACTTTGCACAATTCTCAGTGGATTTGGCACAATCATGACGTTTTCGAGATAATTGATTGCGAATGTGTGGAAAATAACGTAATCAAAAAAAATCCATTGCATGAAACTATCATGAATAGGTGTAGGCATTGTGAGCTACAATTTAAAATACTGGTTTAAAAGCACAATGAACGTATAATTTTATGTACATTTGAGAAAGGTGTGCTACAATAAAAACGCGAATTTTGGGGAAAATGACAACAATTTTGGAAGAACATTGAGACATCGCGGTCTCTACTGACTCATCAACATTGACATGTGCCCATACAGATCACCTTTATCCTTTTCGGCTCCTAAAGCATGGACGAACATTTGCATCCATGAACACATCAAGAGGTCTTCCGAAATCACTAACGCCATTGCTTCTCTCCAATATATTATTGTCAATAAACGATTTTTGGATAGTACCAATTGGATCTATTGTGCACATCAAAGTCTTCGAACACACTGACGATTATACTGATACGTATTCGGTAGAACACGGCAGTGAAAATTACACATTTAGTGAAATTTTGTTATCTTTGTAATGATCTTGTCTGATCTTCCCAATTGATGCATTTTTAGTGCATCACTCGGAACACCAACTGATAAAAACTGTCCTTTAATGCATTTCTTTGTGTATTTTGACACACCAAGAAGTGCATCATTTGCAGTTTAACACATGTTTAATCATGGATATGGAATAACAGAAAATCCTAAACTTGTCGCGTAGTGATTGAGAGCTAATAGTATATTAAAAACTCTCATTCTCACTACAGACTGTATTTCTCAATAGGCGGGATTGTGTAATCACGCAGCCATTTTAACACCCTCTAACACACAGAATAAATAACTGACAGCTGATTAGTGGAAATATGATTGCTGTGTCGCCAATGGAGTAACTAGTTCATGTTACTGCGCAGGCGGAAGCCGATCACTGCTGCAAGTCACTTTTTATAAATAATCGGCCCTTTTGAAATGCACCTTGTAATATTACCACCATTTGAAAGAGGGATGTTTGAAGTTTTATACTGTCCTTAAGTGCATTCTATGTGTGCCCCACGTGTGTCACAACAGATGTCCAGGCGGTAATCCCATTCTCTCTCAATCACGTCTTGCGTGACTTTCGCGATGACGGTGTTAATCCACCTTTCCAATTCTGACAGTGTCTATGGAAGTTGAGGAACTTCTTTGATGAAACCGCTCACTGTGACGTCCGGTGATCGTGAAAATCGCCATCGGAGACGTCACACAAAACATGCTTGAGAAAGTTTGGCGAGAATGGGAGTATTGCCTGGACATTATAATCCTCTACGTCTCTTGTTTCCCCTTTAATACTAAAGAAGTGAGACGAGGATTGTCTTATCGGCGCAGTGGAACGTAATGATCATATATTAGGTACTTAAATTATTCAATTTAAACTTAATATTCTTTAACACATATTCTTTATTACAAATAATATTATTACTTATACTTTCCAAATTTAGTTAACTCAACAGAAATTTTTATGGATTATATCCCCGTTAAACTAGTACAGTTCGTCCCATTTGATTGTCACCAGTCAGTAAGTAACGGCTACACGAGTCAGAGCCAACCGCAGCCCCGCCCAAAACCCCCCACAGCCAACATGACCCGGAGCAATCCACCTAAAAAATTAAAACAAAAACAAATTCCTTTTCTTGCACTTTTAAGAACTCAAAATAACTCTATTATCTTTAGGTAAATTACACCCGGCCATGCAGGCCCCAAAAGGTTGATAGACGGTAATGCAGTATACTCAGCCTGTCCAGCCTGTGTCCAGTCCGTCCAAAGTCTCTCTCAGTCGGCAAGGATCTGCCACGCTAAACTTCTCGCTCGCCCAGCGCAGAAGCCCAGCCAATGGCATAACCTTCCTGAGTCACCTGTCTATTGAGTCTCAATACGTCATTCATGAGTAATATTACACTATGGGCTTACAAAACAACCTCTCCCCCAAAAATACAATTTTCTAGTACATAGTGTACTCCTAGTTACACATATCTTATCAGAATTCACATTTCAAACATACTCTTCATACACAACCAAGATTCAAGCTTTAGAGCGAGGTTTCGTAATAGTTATAGGGGTTTGCGCATGTCATCCCTCCAACTCCATCGCCTGTAAATATTCAAAAAGGAAAAGAAAACAAACTGGTACCAGTACAAGTACAACAATTAAGGTCTGTGTAAAACTTTCAAATGATGCTAATATCATGTATTTCTCTTCAATATTGGTGAAAACATAGTCTTACAAAATCGACCAATACTTTTTGGACACGGTGTATAGTGAGTGGTGTTCGAAAAGTTTATTTTTAAACAGTAACCGAGTTATAGTTATTTGGTTCAAAAAGTAACCGAGTTATAGTTATTTGGTTCAAAAAGTAACCGAGTTACACTTACAGTTACTCATTTTAGAAAGTAACAATTACAGTTACTTTTTATCCATCCTGTTTGATTCCAACGCCACCTATCGGAAATGTTCTGTTTTGTAAACAAAGAGCAAACCTGCTACGCCCCTTGTGGGTACGTACTTACATGTTATTTACCACGGCTACAGATATCTTAATCTCAGGGGATAGGTTCTTTTATTTGAGAATTCCAAATAAGAAAGCGTTTTATAGCCAAGAGGATATAGTTAAATGCGGATCTATATTCTGAGAACTATACAAAATACAGAGAAAAATATATAGCGACATTGAAATATATCGAAAATTTACATCGGCTACATTCTTCTTGAAAGGAAATCTTCTTCTTTCTCTTCGTAATTATGGAAAGGCTTCTTCTTCTCTCTCTCTCTTGATTATAGAATAGGCTTCTTCTTTGATTACGGAAAAGGTTTCTTCTTCTTTTCTTCTTTTGATTATGGAAATAAGCTTCTCCTTCTTTAATTATGGAAAAGGCTTCTTCGTCTTTTCTTCTTTGATTATGGAAAAGGCTTAGTAGTAAGACCCCCCCGTCCATCCCACCTAAACCGGAAATGAGATAAGATAAGAGCGGAAATGCTAAGATAAGGGGTAGGCGTTTTCTGAGTTAATGAGTGTGTTTCGAGCCGACAGGAAGTGATAAGATAAGAGATGGGCGTTAAGTGTTTTTCTTGGAACTCTGGAGATAAAGGGGAACAGGAGGAAACTTGTTCGTGGAATGAAAGGTTTTAGGGTTTGGTTATTAGCGGAACGGATGCAACTTCTTTGCTGATTATGCATGCCAGAGATAACCAACCACAACTTCCGCGTTGAGTCTGCGGGCAACGGGAAGTTTGCGGTTTGAGCTCGTTGTGTGTGGCGTCGATGATTTTGAAATTCTGAGAATTGGGAGGGGTGAATAAGATAAGAATATGCGTTTAATTAGGGAGATAGGATGGTAATTGGCGTTGATGAAATTGGGGTGAGGGAGGAAGTCCGGCGACGATTGGTTACTTGGTATTATCATTTTGTTGGTCGTTAATTGAAAAGGACGGGAAGGAGTGTGGCGTGTTTGTTGCGGTGGAGATATGGGGTTTCCGGTTGTTATGAAATTCGTGGAACTGTTGAGTGATATGTGTGGCGTGTTTGTCGGGCTGGAGATATGGGTTTCCGGCTGTTAATGAGTCTGGTGATTAAGGGAGAGGGTTACGAAATTTTCGGCAGAGTGCTATGTGCGGTGGTCCGGAAATGCTGAGATAAGAAATCGTGGAAGGCGTATGATAAGAATCCTTGTGGTGTTGAATAAAAGGAGATAGGAGTCTTTGTCGGATAGCATGTGATGGAGGAAGAACAAAAGGAAAGAAAGAAGTCTGAGAAGCAGGATGTAGAGAAAAAAAATAGAGCAAAAAGAGTAGGTTTCTCGGGAGAGGTGACTGTGTATAGTGTACCAGGACAGGAAGAAGATAGGAGAGGCACGTGGGCGTTGGACGCTCTGCGCGAACGAATGCGCACGGAATGTATTGATAACGTAGATCGGAAGGAAGGTATATAAGGGGCTAGCGGATTGTGTTGTTACCAGAATCACCATCTCCATTGTAGAATCAATCAGCAGAGTCGCTTTTTACCAGGAGCAGCAGATATTGAAATACCGTCGAAAGATCATCAGAGTCGTTGCTATCTGTCTGAAATCCGAGCAGGTATCGAAGGTGAAGAACCCTAAGGTAAGTAGAAATGGGCGTAGTATCGTGGTTGTTAGGATTTGCAAGTGGGGTGTTCGGTATGA
This sequence comes from Lepisma saccharinum, assembly GCF_977018435.1. Lineage (NCBI taxonomy): Eukaryota > Metazoa > Arthropoda > Insecta > Zygentoma > Lepismatidae > Lepisma > Lepisma saccharinum. The sequence goes on from NC_139256.1 coordinate 4,147,221, forward strand.
AGTCTTCGCAGGAGGTTGAGGCAGTACAGGGTTCCCATCCACTGCCGTCTCCTCCACTGTCACCACAACCGCCGATAGTGTCTGAATCGCCTAGGGAAGGAGAAGTGAAAGGAAAACCGTATGTAAGTGTTCCGAAATACCTGACGGAACGACAATTTCGTAAGGTGTGGGAAGAAAAAAATGCTGCGCAGCATCAGTATGAAGAAGTGAATTGTGGCAGGAAAGACACTATCGGCGGTGGGGTTGAAACGTCGAGGAAACGGAAACAGAGTTTTGGCAGGAAAGCGGAGTGTAATCCTCTGTACGGCTATACAGAACGTTTTCCCGAAAGGACAACGTGTCTCGCATACCCTGCAACGATTTCCGGATCAAAAAAGATGAAAGTCTGCAAAAGGAAAATATTTCAGAGAGCAAATTCAAAATTGTTGATATTCGACGTCCCAGTAAGATACAGGGAATCCTTTTTGGTGACATATTACGATAGAAATGTGCCGGAGGAAACTTGCATGCAGATTGAGAGTCAAGGTTATCCGATCAGCATGTATTGTATTAATAATCGAAGAAGGGGTTTATGCGAGACGCATTATCAGTTCGAGAGAGCGCCTGTGTACGGTCATCTGCCGTACCGTGTCTGGAGTGGGCGTGTAGCCGGTGAGGTGGCGACACGAGGTTATCATGCAGGACCTTTTATCGTAGTGTCCGGAATGTCCCCGGTGGATTGTATGTGCATGGAATCTGAATCTGAATTAAATGCGGAACATGTAGATATAACATATCTGCATGTTCCTCCACGCTGTTCGGCAAAAAAATACATCATGATGGTTGACGAGAGAATGATCACGGATGTGACGGGGTTGGAAATGAAAAGATATGAGAATGTGGATGAGTTGTTGAATGGGGAAATTCCATGTCTGTACCGGATCGGGTGTCACAAAAAATATATGATAGTTGAGGAGGGGGATGTTGCAACACTCATGCACGAATTCCGGAAAGCTTATACGGAATGCGTGTTGAAAATGTCCGAGGTGTTGCAATGGTTCAGATGTGGCACGAATTTGGAGGAAAAACTGAACGAGACACTAGGAATAAAAGGTCCTGAATTAGATCTGGAAGAGATGGTCGGATATTCCGATCGTCCTTCAATTCACGAGAATCTTAAACAAAAATATTTATTTCTTTCCAGCATCGGCAAAGTGGAAGAGCAGTTCGGTAACAGGAACCCGCATCGTGAATTCCCGGATATCATAGAGGAGACCGACACGTCGGAAGCAGAAAACGATACAACTTGAAAGGTGAGAAAATAAAAATATTACCTACGGCAGCAGATGTTTATTTTGAACTTGAGAAGATACAGGCTATGGTGAGGGGGGTGGCTCTTCCCGGTCCTCTCCTCCACCTGGAGGTAATGGAGGCGTAATATGTCCCTCCTCCTCCTCCTCCTCGTGTTGCACTAAATGGACCTCCACCTCTTCCGGAGCAGGAGAAGGAGGACGAACATACCCCCTGAGGACCGCAGGAGGTACCAGTAGAAGTAGGTTATCAGCTCTACGAATATTCCGTCGATCCATTCTGAAAAACAATATATAACAATTAAAAAAATATATTGTGTTTCATGTAGATATCGGCTATAAAGAAAAAAGTGTTATTGTCGGACAATGTCAAAATATACAATGTTATGAGAAATAAATTGAAAAAATAATTACCTTTGACGATATTGATGAAAAATGTCTTGCATCCTTTGCCGATTTCGGTTACGCCGAACCGAGAATACGGCAAAGGTGTATTCGTATTGCCGATTTATTTCAGCCTGCTCCTCCAGGCACCTCCTAACACCCCTGGTGAGCTCTGCGAATTGCTCTTGTTCTTCTGCTCCTAACTGATATTGAAGAAAAGCATTTCGCAGAGCCTCTCCTCGCTGCATGTTACGTTCCTGAAAATATGTGTGAATTAATATATATAACAGTGATTACAGTTTGTGTAATATATATATATATATATATATATATATAACAAATATATTTTCTGTCTATTTTCAGATGACTACACTTCCACTAGGGTTCAGTCTACTGTATGGTGACGTAAAAGAGGAGACGGGGACTACAACAGAAGAGAGAAGAAATTTGTGGAGCAAAGTTCACGCACGCCAAGTAGAAAAGCATGTAGTCAGCTACGTCAATTTCTGCGAAGAAAACGGGTTGGCCGAAGATTTATTGCGCCGACTAGAAGAAACGTGTAAAGATTTTGAAGTGAAGGTGGACACATTGGTGAAAATATTCAGCTTCATTATTGAAAAAAAAAGAAACGCGGCAGTGTTTGGTGATTTTGTAGAAAACATACAGAGAGTCCAATATGTACCCTCGCATTTATCGTTAAGAATCTGTTTCGAGTTGATGGAACTATTTAAAAGTGTGAGGAATGAAAGAGCAGAAAATAAGAAAACAGGAGGAACGGGGAAAGAGCTAGAGGAACGGATGGTGGAGATGTTAAAAAAGAGAAAACTGAACGAATAAACTAACAATCACTAATACATTAACACCTGTTTGTTCAGTTTTCTGACCGGTCACGGACATTTTAGGCTTGTAACACTTGTATAACCAAGTTGTTGCAAGTCGAAAATGTCCGTGACTGTAGATATTGTGGGGTCCTGCTGGATAACCGAAACTGTTTAATTATTGTAGAGAATGAGATGTGTTCCAAAATATTGTGACCAAAAATGTAGTATGTATATTTTCTGTATGAACTTCTTTCATCATAACGTAAATAAAGTTACTATATATATACACAACAACTTATTATTTAAACAACAGAAAATCAATGTATGGTACTTACATTCTCCCTGTCAACCATTCTGTTGTCGAGTCTATGAATGCAAAGTGTAGAATGATTTAAGTGAAACTTGTGCTGCTTCAAATAGATTATTACTATTATTATCAAGAACACTGCAGGATTCGATTACGATATTATATGAACGTGCAAGATAAAAAGTGGGTTGCTACATCCGGTCATATCAAATTTGGTGATTGTTCCATCCTGTCAGCCATCTGGTAAACTGATTGTCATACTAAATTCGTAGAAGGCGTAATCACCTTGTTTCGCGAACCATCTTAATACATATGGTAAACCGGACTTCAACCATCGATAAACTGATTACCATATAACTCAAATAGAAAGGTAATCATTTAATTTACAGAATCAGCTTAATTGGTACATATGGTAAAACAGATTGTAGTATTAAACTGATACGATAACACACCGATAAGCCCGACAAGTATTAAGACCCCGTGGTTACCTATTACTTTACCAACACCTGACCACTTTACCCCTTTATCACTTTACCACTTGACCGCTTGACCACTAGACCGCTTGACCACTAGACCGCTTGACCACTTGACCACGCTTGACCACTTGACCACGCTTGACCACTTGACCACGCTTGACCACTTGACCACTTGACCACGCTTGACCACTTGACCACGCTTGACCACTTGACCATGCTTGACCACTTGACCACGCTTGACCACTTGACCATGCCACTTGACCACGCTTGACCACTTGACCACGCTTGACCACTTGACCACGCTTGACCACGTGACCGCTTGACCCCTAAGTTGATGTCATACTACAACCACATGTGGTTAACAGGAAACAGGATGTCTATGATAAACATGTTCTTAAGCTATCATACAGTTTCCGGTAAGTGAACAGTTTCCTATTGGTTAACAGGAAACAGGATGTCTATGATAAACATGTTCTTAAGCTATCATACAGTTTCCGGTAAGTGAACAGTTTCCTATCTATCTGTTGAAGCCAGATAAACATTTCGAAGAATTGTATCCTGTGTTAACAGATAACGTTAAAAACGTCAGCTATTTCGAGGAAGGTTATAAATCGACCGGAAGAATTATTAGGGGTGGAACGCTTAAAACCGATAAGAATATAACGGAAGTGCTACCGTGTCTACATATAAAAGCACGATGGCCCTCCACGAGTCAGTCTTCGTGATACCACCGACGTACGATCATGGACTCCCTGTTATCCGCTGACGAATTACTGGCGTTATACAGGGATGGGTATTTCAAGACACCCGAACAGTTACGTGAAGTGTTAGCATACGTCGCCCAAAAAATCATTTTAGGGGAAAGTGTCTCGTTAATTGGCGAGTATGACCGATTACTACAAGCAGTGACAACGTCCGTACCAGAACTTTCCGGACGAGGACGGACATCCTTGGAACAGACTGTACCAGCATCGACATCGAATCCTGTAACATCGAATCTAGTTTTATCACCACAAACTTCGGGAAATGTTTTATCCAGACCAGATACGGAGTCTCGTTCAGGACCGTCTTGGAGATTTGATTCATCCGGACCAACATGGAGGATAGATCAAGCAGGATCGCCATGGGGGACTGAGGAACCAGGACCATCGTGGAGGACGGATCAACCAGGATTATCGTGGAGGACTGACCAGTCAAGATCATCATGGAGCACAAACCAACCAGGACCATCTCGAAGAAACAGTGCTGAATTATTGGTAGACTCAACAACAGAAGAAAATCCTACAGTTGTAGAAAATAAAGGTAGGAAATCTCGTAAAAGAAAATATGTTTTACCAAATACTGAGTCTATCGGTAACATTACTGTACATAATATTAAAGATATGCAGTATCCTAGATTTAGATCTACAGGTCATCGTATAGAATTTAGTTTTGAACCTCCTTCGGAAAATATTGATCCTCATGAATGGATTCGAGAGGGGCTCACAAACCTTCTTAACTTTATCAAAAGACATGCTAAAGATGAAGATAAAATTGGTTTGAGAATATCTAATTTATCAGATGTAAAGGTAGATGACATCTATGTAGCATGGCACAGAAGTGACCAATTACATGCAGATATGTTATGGGATATTGTAGGCAGAATACTCCAAAGTGCAAAGACATTTTTGATTACTGATCATCTAGTTCTACGTGCTGATCATGTAAGTATTCCTGTGGGGGGTGGAGGACTACGTGCTTACAGTGCACCAAACCATATATTGGTTGCACAGAAAACAAGTATAGTTTCAGTGAAGAGTTTAAAACAACCTCTATGTCTAGCAGAGAGTTTAGTTATTGGTAAAGCTCGTGCTGACAATGATCCAAATTATAAATCATATGTAAATGGAAGAAATTTGCAGAAACCTGTATTTGAACTCATGAGTAAAGCAGGAGTGAATTTAGGAATTAACGGAGGAGGAATTCCAGAACTTCGAAAATTCCAGCAGTATCTGGTGGATTACAAAATTATTGTCCATAATAATCTTCGTGACCCAAAAGATATTTTATTCGAAGGTCAGATACAGAACGCATCGAAACATATATATCTTTTGTATGACAGTACAAGACAACATTTTGATGTCATTGTAAACAGAGTGGGTGCATTTGCAGCAAAAGACGTGTGTGTAGGGTGTAATGAACTTATCTTTGATAAACCACACACCCACAGGTGTAAAGAAATGTGTCCAATGTGTCGTGGAATACCACCATGTATACAGGAAAGTAATTTTAGAAAAACATGTGAAATATGCCATCGTTTATTCAAAAACAGTCAATGCTTTACAAAACATATGTCTACAACTTTTAGAAAGGGAACTGTGTGTAAAGAGATTCAGCAGTGTGAAAAGTGTCACAGAATAATTCTAACAAATAACCGACGTGAAAAAGTGCACAATTGTGAGAAGAAATATTGTACAGTATGTAGTCTGGTAAAACCTATAAACCATTTATGTTATATGGGTGTTCCAAAACCGAAAGGTGGTTCTAAATTTCTTTTCATATTTTACGATTTTGAGTGTTATACAGATATTCCTAATACTGATAAAGAAAACTCATTCATCCATGTACCTAATTTAATCGTGTTACAAACAGCATGTCATAAATGTTATCTTTCGGAAGATCTATCTACACCGTGTAAGGTTTGCGGAATTAGACAACATATATTTTGGGAGGATCCTGTTGACACATTCCTATCCTATTTGCAACTACAGAATAAATTTCCACACATCATCATCTGTGCACATAATGCACGAGGGTACGATTGCACGTTTATTTTACGAAGAATGTTGGAGACCAAAATGAATCCGAGGGTTATTCTCAATGGGACGAAAATTATGAGTATGAGATATGAAAACTTGTATTTTATCGACAGCCTGAATTTTGTTCATTCGGCATTGTCAGAGTTTTCTAAAATTTTTGGATTACCTACCCAGAAGGGACATTATCCCCACTTGTGGAATACAGAAAAAAACAAGAATTATGTCGGAGAAATACCACCACCGTCAGCATATGGCTATGATCGCATGAAAAATGTAGATGAACAGAAAACATTTCTATTGTGGTACAACGAAGAGAAAAATACTAACAGAATATTTGATAACAGAAAAGAACTTTTAGCATATTGTATCAAGGATGTTACTGTTTTGAGGCAGGGGTGTTTGAAATTGAGATCGGATTTCATAGAAATCTGTAAGATAGACATCTTTAGAGAATGTATCACCATAGCCTCTGTCTGTTCTCTGATATACAGGTCCAAATTCATGTCTGCCAACACGATTGGAATAATTCCAAAAGGAGGATACCACCATGCTGATACAATGTCGAAATTTGCTCTAAAATGGTTGACACACATTGAGAAGGAGAAAAATATCATTCTTATTCACGGGGGACGAACTCGTGAGAAATATGTATTAGGTGGGCGATACAAAGTAGATGGGTATCATGAAGAGACTAACACAGTATATGAAGCATTAGGATGTTTTTGGCATGGTTGTCAACGATGTATGCCCGTCAGAAGAAATACACACCCCCAATACACAGATGTAGATGGTGATGAACAGAGTGGGAAAGAAGATAATGAACAAGATTTATTGAATACTGCAGGATTTCGATATGAGATGACATGTCGTAAGTTAGCAGCACTCAGGATTGAAGGGTATAATGTTGAAGTAATGTGGGAATGTGATTTCAACAGATTCCTCAAAGAAAATCCTGCTATAAATGTGCATCTTTCATCTCATCCTATTGTAGAATGCACACCCTTAAACCCTCGAGATGCTCTCTACGGTGGTAGAGTAGAGACTGTCAGAACCTATTACCAAACAAAGGAAAATGAAACCATCTGTTATAGGGATTTCACCAGTCTATACCCTTATGTAAACAAATACTGCTGTTATCCTGTTGGACACCCTAAAATATTTCTTGGTGAAGATATTCCTGTCGTAGATGAAATTCTGAAAATGGAAGGTCTCATCAAATGTAGAATATTACCTCCAAGACATCTTCTACACCCCGTTCTACCGGCAAAAATTAACCAGAAATTAATGTTCGTTTTGTGTAAAAAATGTGCTCTTCAAACACAGTGTGAAGAAAGGTGTGAACATTCTCCAGACGAACGTGCACTAGATGGAACTTGGGTTATAGCCGAAGTTAGAAAAGCATGCAGTTTAGGTTATAACGTTCTAACTGTTTTGGAAGTGTGGCAGTATGAAACTATGCAGTATGATCCATCATCTAAGACAGGAGGATTATTTACAGGATATGTAAATACTTTCCTTAAGATTAAACAAGAAGCAAGTGGGTGGCCTGCATGGTGCCTCACTGAAGAAGATAAAGAACGTTACATACAAAACTATTTCAGCAAAGAAGGAATTCTTCTAGATAAATCCAAAATAGAGATAAACCCTGGAAAACGTACCCTTGCAAAACTATGTCTAAATTCTTTGTGGGGAAAATTCTGTCAACGGGAAAATCTGTCCCAAACAAGTATCATTACAGAAACAAAAGATTTTCTAGACAAAATGACTGATCCTAACATAACAATTAACAGTGTACTATATCTGAATCAGGAGACTGTTATAGTGCATTGGAAATATATCCAGGAAGTTCTCAAACAAAACACGAAAATTAATGTTCCTATAGCAGCCTTTACTACATGTCATGCACGTCTAAAATTGTATGAACTGTTGGAGAAATTAGGGGACAGAGTATGTTATTGTGATACTGATTCAGTCATATATATAGATGCCCCTGATATGATCTACCATCCTGAAATAGGTGATGCACTCGGTGAACTGACAGATGAGCTAGAATCTTTTGGTAACGAAGCAGTTTGTAGGGAATTTGTTTCAACAGGACCAAAATGTTACAGTCTTAAGGTATGTAAACCAGAATGTGCACCCGAATATATATGTAAAATTAAAGGAATCACATTGAATGTAGGAGCCTCACAGGTAGTAAATTTCGACACCATGTGTCGTATGATTAAAGGTGAAGAATTAGAAGTTGTGGTGAAAAATATTTTTCGTATAAGAAGAACCAAAGAACTCAGAGTAATCACCACAAACGAACAAAAAATTTTTCAAGCTGTGTTGTTAAAACGTAGGTTTTCTGAAGACTTCCTCTCCTACCCATTCGGGTATTATTAAATGTACAGGCAGATAATTTTGTAATATCCACAATGGTGAACAATGTTGTGTGAAATATAACATTTTTTGTTTTGTATATATAATATTTTTTGTATATACTAAATACTATGTGTATAGACAGATAATTTTCTAAATTGTCATTGGTCAATAATTTTATGTTTAAAATATAACATTTTGTGGTTTTGTATGTAATAAATATGTGTTCTTGTAGAAATGTAGTATGTAAATATGTTTCACATTTTGTAAAAAAAGTAATGCTATGTAGATATATTGTCAATTTATGTATATATTATGGTAACAGAGTCAGAAACTACTGTGTTATCTTCTACCCATTTGCGTATTACTAAATGTACAGACAAATAATTTTCTAATATTGCCAATGGTGATTTTTATATAAATATATATTATGGTAACAGAATCAAAAACTATCATTTGTCTTTCGAATTCCTCCAATTCACTATCGTAAAAATTCTAAAACATGGTGTTTCCTAAACTTGTTCATCCTTTTACAATGATGGTCTGTGGAGCATCAGGGAGTGGTAAAACTACTTTCGTGACAAACCTTGTCGATTCTATTGCTCATCTTGTAGAAGGGTCTGTTAAAAAAATAGTATGGTGTTACGATCAGGAAAACAGTACCCCCAAAAATATTGGTAATGTAGAATACCATAAAGGAATTGTTGATTGGCAATCGTGGAACGGTAAAACACCCACCCTTGTAATTTTAGATGATCTTATGATGGTTGCTCAAGGAGAAAAAGTTGCCGATCTTTTCACAAAAGGTAGTCACCACAAGAATATTTCGGTAGTCTTCATAACACAGAATCTTTTCCACCAGGGAAAAAATTGTAGAGATATCTCTTTAAACGTAAAACATTTTGTCATATTCAAAAATCCACGAGATATGAACCAATTCACCGTGTTCGCACGACAACTTCATCCTCACCGTATGAAAGAACTCGAAAAAGTATATATAGATGCAACAAAACACCCTTTCAGTTATTTGTATATTGATCTTTCCCAGTCAACACCTGATCCTCTACGTTATCAAACAGATATTTTTAACAAGGATTATTCGACAGCATATCTTCCTCACGAATGTCTAAAACATCGAGATGAAGAGAACGAGGAAGAGACGTACCAGTTCACATTCTAAACATAATATTTCGTTGAAGAAACACTCACCTTTTTTACACTTGCTGAAAAATTCTCCAACAAAAGTTCGTAAATCCTTGCTAAAGAGTGCTCCTAAGAAATCAATTCGTTTCATAAGCGAGTGCTGTCTAAATGTTTTAAAAGGTAACGTAAAACTTAAACCTTCTGTAAAACGTCGTCTGACACCTTACAAGAAGGTTTTACGTAATCTTGTAAAACCCAAAGTGAACATCGAAAAACGAAGAAACATTCTCGTCCAGAAAGGAGGGTTTCTACCTTTACTTCTAGGTTCCTTGTTATCGGGACTTCTTGGAACTCTTCTCCCACACTAAAATGTCATCTGCTTTCAAAAAAATGATTGTTTTATCACCAGAACAGTTAGAACGTATTCGAAATATCGAATCGTCTGTGCACCACAAATTATCAATTTTAGATAAAAAAATGAGTGATATCCTAAAAATGAAAAACATATCGGACGATCAAAAATGGCGTCTTTACAGAAAAGAACTGGACGAGTATTTATGGCTGAGTCGAAAATCCAAAGAACCATTACAGATTCCCATTGTTCAAGATAACGACGGTTCTTCTACTATTCCACCAGAATCGACGTATTTTCCTCAGAATCTGGCAGAGACGTTACCCCGTAATACACGTCATCAGTTACAGAATATCATCGATGAGTACCAATCCACGGCACAACATTTGATAGACGAACGTCAGGAAAAAACACTTCCGGATCCGAAAACATTGAACTTCTCATCGTCGCCAACGGAAAGCCCTGGACCGTCTCATCGACAGAAGAAGAAGAAGAAGAAAGTGACCGTCCGTGTTTCCAGGAAAACTACACCTTTTCTGAGAACACCTGACGCTTACAAACTGGTTCCTCTGAGAAAAAGCCGTAGACAGAGAGATCGGTCATGGGAGTCTCTAAGTTGAAACACGATAAAATTCTCACCAAAATATATTACGATCCCCGACACCACGCTTCATTCTCATCTGTAGATCGTCTGTGGAAAGCGGTACGGGATAAAAATATATCCCGCGATACGGTGAAAAAATGGCTGATGCATCAGGAAACCTACACTCTCCACAAACCGGCGAGAAAAAGGTTCCCTCGAAATCGTTACAATGTGTGGAACATAGACATGCTTTGGGAAGCTGATCTCAACGACATGGCATCGATACAAAAACATAACGACGGGTACAAATATCTTCTGACAGTGATCGACGTATTTTCAAAATATGCCTTTGCATTACCGCTAAAAAATAAAACAAGCAATTCGGTAACCGAAGCTTTCAAAACTATTTTCGAACAAAACAGACGGAAACCTGTAACACTGCAGACCGATCAAGGAACGGAATTTACAAATTCTACATTCCAGAAATTTTTAAAAAATGAACATGTACAATTTTCGACAGCTACAAATTATCCTGTGAAAGCTAGTGTAGTGGAACGTTTCAACAGAACATTAAAAGAACGGATGTGGAAATATTTCACCTCAAAACAGACAAGACGTTATGTAGATATTTTACCGCAACTTCTCGAAGGTTACAATACAGCAATCCACAGTTCCATAGGAATGGCCCCTCGAGATGTCAACGAAACAAACGTTTACATTGTGTGGAAAAGACTCAACAAACCTGACAAACATGTCTCACAACCGTCTTCAGATCTTAATGTAGGTGATATCGTACGAATTTCTGTTGTCAAAGGACATTTCGAGAAAGGATACGAACAATCGTGGTCACGAGAACTTTTCAAAATCCATTCCCTTGTTCAGAGAACACCTGTACCTGTATACATATTAGACGACTTAAATGAAGAACCAGTAAAAGGTACATTTTACAAACATGAACTGCAGAAAGTTTATTCGGATCCTGAAGAAGAGTATAAAATTGATAAGATTTTGAACACCCGGGGAAAAGGTAAAAATTTGGAATACCTGGTTCGTTGGCTCGGATATCCACCTAGTTTCGATTCGTGGATCAAGGCATCTTCCGTAAAACAGTTGTCGGAAAAATAACATATTTATATCAAAATATAACGTTACTGCGATCCAGTGAGTCCTCTGTGTTCGGCGAGAATGGACGAAAATTTCTACGTTTACCTCCTATCATCTGCATCGGAGGAATATTTTCCAGACAACACACTCACCCATTTCACCGTAAAACTTGCTAAACGGATCGATCTGTCTCCAGAATTGTGGGAAGTCGGATTGGCAGAACTACATTATTCAACTCTATACGACAATGTTTTGGAAACTGATTCTGGAATGTTAACTCTTCCTGTTCGGACATATGCAAGTGCTGAGGACCTAGTCTCTACCATCATCGAATCTCTCCCCGACGACCTGGAAATAAGGAGATCCGTTCTCGAGAAATTCTGGTATTTTTTGACGGAACCGCAATGGGGAACATTTGGATCTACTGTCTGTGCGGATAACACACTCTATATTAACGAACAACCATTTTATTTTCCTGCAACAACATATACGATAGAGGATCTGATTTATTTCCTGAAAACAGACCCTGCTAATGTAGCTGTTCCTACTCATCTCAGGTTTTTCTTCAAGCAGGCCGTGTACAAACATCTATCCGTGATAGGGGTTCCTAAGCCTGAACCTGACGATGCTCCAACAAATACCGTTACACCCATAGACGAAACTGATGACTATGCTAAATTTCGATATGACATATTGAAATCTATTTATTCTACGCACGCAATGTCCAATAGTGTTGTGGATAAAAACCCATACATATTTATTTACTCTGATCTGGTGAAACAACAATTGGTCGGGGGAGAAATGGTACGTCTCTTGCGTCTTACCCGAAAACAGTGTTCGGACACAAATACGTCTTGCACAGTACCCGTAGCCCATCAATCATTCGACCCGATTCATTACGTTCCTCTGGATAAAGCCTCTTTCGAAACAATAGAAATTGCGTTGTACGATAGAAAAGGAAATTTCTTACCTTTGAGAACTGGGTCCGTACCCACAATTGCTGTTTTACATTTTCGTAGAAAAGCAAAGTCCTTTTAAAAAACAGTAGACAGCTATTTCTCTCAGTCTTTGTCGAAAAGCGAATGAATCACCATGAATTCGCAGACCGAATATTATAGTAACCAAATCCGTGGAGGAATTGGGCCCATCTACCGTTCAACTAGAAATCAAAAAGGGAGAGGATTGGGGTCACTTTTCGCAGGACTGTTTAGAATGGTGAAACCTCTACTCTGGAGCGGTGCAAAGACGATCGGAAGAGAAGCTTTAAAAACAGGAGCTAACATTATCACCGACATTGCAACAACCCAACAAACTCCGAAAACTATTGTTCGTCAACGGGTACGTGAAGCAGGTCAAAATCTTCAAAGTAAAGCACAACGGAAAATCGACTCTCTGGTAGGTTCTGGTATAAGAACCAAACCTGCAACAAGAATTGCTCAGTTGATGTTAAAACGTTCAGCCACCCGTATTGGAACATCTACGATCCGTAAAAAACAAGCATCCAAAAAACGAAGGAAAACATCTGCAAAATCTAGGAGAACACGTAAAAGAAAAATCAAACAGAAGGTCTCAGGGAAAGATATTTTTGGATAATGATGGAGGATAACATGTGCATGATCTCGCAGTTCGACCTCTTCCGGAAAAAACCTATTCAGCAAAATGTGGAGAAAACGTACACAGCCACCTACAAACCTATCGCTTCCATCGATAATCAGAATATAATTCAGTTTGTCATACCGGCGGCAGGAACTGATTTTCTCGATCTTTCATCTGCCTATCTTCGTCTGCAAACGCAAATGGTTAAACAGGATGGAAGTCCCATGAGTGCTTCCGAAACAGAAAATGCCCTCACAAAAAACTGCGGGGTCGTGAATTATCTTCTCCATTCACTCTTTTCCCAATGTACAGTGACTCTCAACGGCATTGCTGTAACAACCGCCGATAACAATTACGCATATAAAGCAATCTTCGAAGCAGCTATCAATTACGGAAGCGATGCCGCAAACACGCATCTCACGAATGCCCTGTGGTATTTGGACACACCTGAACATCAAGATCAAATCACTGCCGACAACACAGGTTTCACCACAAGAAAAAACTTTTTCCAGTATGTTCCGACGACCGGAAATCCTACGGAAGTGACAGCCGTGGTCGACCTTATGGGAAAACTTCACATAGATTTCTTCCACCAGTCTAAATACCTGCTCAACGGTGTTGAAGTACGCATAGATCTAGCTAGATCACGTGACGCTTTTTACATCTGGGGAGACCAGACATCACCTACAGTAAGAATAAAAATTTTAAAGGCTGTTCTCGAAATAAATCACATCATTCCTACTCCTACCACCAGTTTGGCCATAGACAGAGCACTCACTTACGCTCCTGCTCATTATCCGTTCACCAGAAGCGTCATCAAAGCTTATTCTTACGTCGCCGAAACGCAGCAGATTTCGATCGATAATGCTTTTCAAGGTCCTTTTCCGAATGTTGTTCTTTTTGCTATGGTATCCACCGCCAGCTTTCTCGGAGACAGTAAGAAAAATCCGTTCGACTTTAGAAGTTTTAACCTATCTTCTTTCCATCTTGTGAAAAATGGAGAACTCGTACCTTCCGAACCTTTACAAATCACCACAGGAGGAAACAGCGGATTGATAACACGTGCCTATCAAACTCTATTTTCCGGTACAGGCATTCACCACGCCAATTACGGACACCAGATCACACGGAAAATGTTCGAGAACGGATTCTTTTTCCTGATTTACGACATAACACCAGACTCTTCAGGAAACGACACGCACACCAGTCTCCAGGAACAAGGCATCATCGGAGCCGAGATGCAGTTTTCTCCTCAGCTGTCGGAAAATATAACATGCCTTTTGTATGCTGAATTTGAATCTGCAGTAGATATACCTAAAGATAGAAGTGTCATCCTCCATCAGTGAGACCGAATTTTCCATAAATATGTGTGCCTGTGTTTCTGACTCCCAGTGTTACCGAAATAGCTCTTATGTAAACATTATACTGCTTGTGATGGAAAAACCCACCAAAGTGATAACCCGTACTATTAAGCATAGTAGTGTTTCTTCGAAAGTGACAACTTCAAAACCTGTGAACATACAATTGTTTCCCGAACTATTTGACAACAGCCCAGGAAGCATAGAAATGACCAAAAACAGACACATTATTATACATTATTGAAAACATAAGCAGCATGAACACGTCGCAGATCAGACAGATTCTATCTCGAAACTGTTCCACCAGAAACATTTTTTACGGTGTTTACCCGAGAGATCTTTTACCTCGGACGTTTCCTAAGCCGACCTTGGTCATCGCAAACACTGACAAGTCCGACTCCCGGGGTACACACTGGGTGGCCTTCTATTTCGACAAAAACAATGTGGCCGAGTATTTCGATTCATACGGATTTCATCCTTTCTATCAAGAATTCGTAACTTTCCTGAACAGTCATTCCTCGGTCTGGACTTACAACAGCATTCCCTTACAGGGGATATTGGCCACAACATGCGGTCATTACTGTTGCGTGTATGCTTATTACAAAGCACGTCACGTTACAACCAAGGATTTCATCCAGACATTTCCACCAGGTATCAGTAAAGATGGATATATCCTGCACCGTTTTCGTCAGATCTTCAGATGTTTACCACATTCCAAGTGTCCCAGAGGGGAACAAACGTGTTGTTCTATCCACACGATCCAGGCTCGTGTCATGAAGAAATCTATTTAAAATGTGTGCTGCGTATCTTTCTCTCAGTGCCATCGAGACAGTTCTAGTGAACACATCATGGAACCTCCTGCTGTTTCTATAATGGAGAAACACGACAAACTTGTGACGCGCATGACTAATCAGGATGATGTTTCCAAACGTAAACCTCGAAAACGTGTGCAACCCATTAAATTAGAAACCGTTACTATCAAGAACGAGGCGGCTGACGAAGGAATGGATGTGACTACGGACTGTGATTTCATAAAGAGACGTAGGGAAATTGGTTTTTCCACAGACAAAATCGAGTGTGCTAAACTACATGACGTAGATGCATGTTTAGATCTCTATCTTGCAAACACATATTTTCTGAACAAGGAAAAAAACAAGTACGTAGCCATAGGATTCGAAAAGGAATCCCCTTTCAATTTGGTGTGGGAGTTTTCGCAACAGGGGAGATCACCCGTACGCATCCATTCTAAACAGATTAGAGAACTGTGTGCTTCAAAATCTGACTTACTGAATTACGTCGACACTGGTCGACGATTCAATTATTTGGTTACTGGAGATATCACCGTTAGTGGTGTAAATTTTTTCGGGAAACGTTGCATCTCGATGTATCAACATCATTCACCGGATGCTTTCATTTTCACAGCCTCTGAACTACATTTATTTATGTGTAATCTTTTCAGACCTCTGCAAAAATTAATGAACGAACGTTATCATAAATTACAACCCGAAATGGAGGCTTTTGTATATTGTATAAAGAAGAATATGGTTTCAGAAAAAAAAGAAGTACCCGATGTATTGAACTATTTTTATGTACTTTGGTACAACGAACTGATGATTGAAATATATCTTGAGAACAATCTTGGACACACATTGGTATTGTAAATAAAATCTGTTATATATTTGCTGTTGTAAACTATCCATTGTATTTCATATTGTAAATAAACCATTGTTACTTTTATGTATTATGTAAAATTACCATTATCGATGTCCATATGTAAATATATTTCACACCGTGATCGAATCATATTGTTAACCTATATCTACAATTATAAATAAAACATTTGTAAATGTTCAAAAAATCTTTTATTTCTCGTATTTATTACAATAGAAACTGTACATCTTCCAGACATTTTCAACTGCACAATTTTTTTTCACGTTCTCACATTTACTATGTTCTCTGCATTTTCCTGCAGTCTTTTTCACACTATCCAACTTTGGACATTCAAGTTCTTCGATGTTGCGCACAGATATTTTACCCATACGTTTTTCTCCAAGTAATTTTTCCAACCATTTAATTTTCTCCATACCTTTGACGTACACTTCCTGATTCACAAGCATAAAATATAAAACGTCTCCTAATTTCTCATACGGTAGCCACCCATCTCCCCAGTTCAGACCGTGTTTGTTGGTACGGAGCCAGTAATTCACCCGGCGATACTTTTCACTCAACAAGTGAAAACCATATGGAGATTTCACTAAACAGTCAAATGCGCTGTCGAAAGGAAATTTTAAAATCCCTACTTCTTTCCACACAAATTCTCCTCCTGCTCCGCGAAGACCTTGAATGTCCAAAAAACAGGCATCCATTTTGTTCAACAGGTGAAAACAGTTAAGGTATCTTCAATGCTGCCCCGGCATACGGCACACTTGTCCAATTGAGAGGCACAGAGACCACAGGCTACAAAATGTCGACACGGAAGAATTACCACACTGCAAGCGTTTTCAAAACATATTTTACAGAGTAGCACAGAATCCACACTCTGATTATCGGATGTTTTTTCAGTAGTTTCCACACTGTCGCGATATTTGCAACTTTTTGAATCACTGTGTAACGCTGCAACACTCTGTATGTAACTACAGGCTGGTATTGCCCGGTAATGTTCTAGAATCGGGCAATCTTCGGATGTCCAATCACACACTCCGTACCCACAATGGAAACATATTACCCTATCACTGAATCCTGAATAATAAAAACCTGCAGTGACTAATTCTTCAGCAGTCTGACGTAATCCTATTGGCCACTTTCTGTAAGTCTTGTATCTCGCATTCACCGACATATAATCGGCGGTAAAAGGACCGCCTGCTATCAGACGAGTATGGTAAGTATACACTCTCATATGTCGAACAAAAAAAAACTCGTCTGATACTGTAGGTATCGGGTATGAAGGTTCAGCCAGAATATTCTCAAAATCAGATACTGTAGCTGACGGGGTCCTCGGTATCGGCGATAAAGGTTCAGCCAGAATATCCTCAGGATCGCCGGGGAACAGCCGTCTGCGAAAATCGAAACCTTCGGGAGGAACCACAGGGAAACAAGGATGACCTTCTAAGTTAAGTAACAATGGACGATCACAGCCAGAACACCACACGGAATTTCTGTCTGCCAACAAAAAAAGCCACTCTTTCACTCTCTTCTTCAAAGCTTCGCCTAACTCTTCCTTCCTGCGACGTAGTTCGCAGATACACCCGTGACTCGGAAATCCTGTTCTCTCGTCACCTCTTCTTTTCCTCTCTTCTATCTCCTTCAAAGTCTCGCAGCGACGGTGAATTCTTTTTCCTGAGCCGTTGACCACGTGACATCCACACCAGGGAGATTCAGGTATCGCTACATACATAAACGGGAAATAACTCAGCAACCGATCCAGGGCCGTTCGATCGCTGTCCAGATCGCCGCAAGACCGAACAAGTTCCCAGAACTCTTCGTAGCTGATCTCGTAGAAATTCACACCATTATCAGACAAACGTGTACCACTTACATCCATCCTCACATGATACTAAGATCCTCCATCCTTTCTATTTATACCCTTTTCCCTCCTACGTCACCATTTCCGTTAAACAAACTTCAAACTACAAGGCTACGCCCAAAACATGTTCGGGCATGTTCACACAGAACCGTTACACCACCCAGAAATTGCAAATTCATACAAACCTACGCCCAAAACATGTTCGGACATGTTCTATTCAGACAGAAAACCGTTACACCCATTTCCAGGAATCTCAGACTCATCAACGGTCTCAAACGGGAAACGCCCCCCAAAAATAGACACCTATCTCATCAACACAGGAAACCCTTATCAAGTCCTCATTAACAACAGCTCAACTCCAGATTCAAACACAGGTGACGTTACGGTAACACCCACTACAAAACAAAAAACCAGACACATTTAAAAACTTTCATTCCACGAACAAGTTTCCTCCTGTTCCCCTTTATCTCCAGAGTTCCAAGAAAAACACTTAACGCCCATCTCTTATCTTATCACCTCCTGTCGGCTCGAAACACACTCATTAACTCAGAAAACGCCTACCCCTTATCTTAGCATTTCCGCTCTTATCTTATCTCATTTCCGGTTTAGGTGGGATGGACGGGGGGGTCTTACTACTGGCTTCTTCTTCTTTTCTTCTTTGATTATGGAAAAAGCTTCTTCTTCTTTTCCTTTTGATTATCGAATAGGCTTCTTCTTCTTTTGATTATGGAAAAGACTTCTTCTTTTCTTATGGAAACGGCTTCTTCTTTTTTTAAAAGGCTTCTTCTTCTTCTAAAAGGCTTCTTCTTCTTTTAATATCGAAAAAGCTTCTTCTTCTTTTATTATGAAAACGTCTTCTTCTTCTTTTAATATGGAAGTGGCTTCTTCTTCTTTTTCTTTGAATTTCTTCTTCTTTTATTAAAGCGTAATCTTATTTATGTGATCGCTTTCCCCCCGCTTCTTTGTCAAACAATACAAGCTATACTTGTAGAAAGAGTAGGGTCGACTAAACTGACAATAGCGCCACCTCCTATTTGACGACCAAAGGGGAATAACCAGGATCGCTAATAACGAGCGCTGCCAATGGCCCAGTGCGACTAATAAAAAGCGCAACAGAAAAGTGCTTCGGGGCGTCTAATTTGACACAGCGCCACCGGGGAACGGACAAATGCAAAAGCTGACGATGTTCTCCTCGTCAGAGAATCAAAAAGAAATTGAGAGATACATTTCTGAATTTCATTTACTCACTTAATAACTTTCCTAAACGTTCCATATGCGGCCATATTCTTAATTCTTTTAATTTACTATATACATCATTCTATTTACTTCTTTTATAGTATTTGAACTCTTCTTTTATATATTTCTCAATTTACTATAATATATATAATCCCTCTTCTCCGCTCTAAGTTTTTATAATTTCCTTTGCTCCTCTTTATATAGCGTGCTGCCATCTCTTGTCGATTCCGAGAAACCATTTCTCCTTGCAACATTCATTGTGTCGTCGAAACTGGCACGTGACAAACCTCAGAGTAAAGCACTCGGTGTTTACAAAATGCAATCAGTGACGGCTTCTAACCACACATTCGCACACATTATTAGCATTTTACCAACTAGGACGACGTTTACAAACAATGAAGTCAGTGGCGGCTTGTAACCACACATTCACAAATATCTCGAAAACGGCATGTTTGCGGACCCATGTTTACTGGGTCGTGTACTTTCAACTGTGTCAGTTTGCACTATTGCTTATGATACACCCTGTGTACCTTCGTAAACGAAGTCAAGAAACATTTTATTACCCACTGTTGTTATCAAAACAACGCAGTAAGTCAAGTATAAAGAGCACACCGGACTGCACTTCCGGAGAATTCGACCGAACAAAAAATGTTTCGAATCGGTGAAACATGGCCGTGCACGCCAGAGTAGATCGGCTCCAATGTGACCGCCCACACGTATTTACATTGTGTTGTTTGTTCTGTCGTTTTCTGCTCTGTGCACCAGTGTAAATGTTCTGCCAGAAACGATTCATTATGACTATACCCTAAGCGACCTTCTCTTGTAGTGAGAATGAGCGTTTTTAATATACTATTAGCTCTCAATCGCTACGCGACAAGTTTAGGATTTTCTGTTATTCTATATCCATGATTAAACATGCGTTAAACTGCAAATGATGCACATCTTGGTGTGTCAAAATACACACAGAAATGCATTAAAGGGCACTTTTTATCAGCTGGTGTTCCGAGTGATGCACTAAAAATGTATCAATTGGGAAGATCAGACAAGATCATTACAAAGATAACAAAATTTCACTAAATTGCCGTGTTCTACCGATTACGTATCAGGGAAATCGTCAATGTGTTGGAAGACTTTGATGTGCACAATGGATCGGATTGGGACTATCCAAAAATCCTTTAATGACAATAATATATTGGAGAGAAGCAATGGCGTTAGTGATTTCGGAAGACCTCTTGGTGTGTTCATGCTTTAGGAGCCGAAAAGGATAAAGGTGATCTGTATGGACACATATCAATGTTGATCAGTCAGTAGAGATCGCGATGTTTCAATGTTCTTACAAAATTGGTGTTTTTATTGTAGCACACCTTTCTACCAAAAGTACACAAAATTATACGTTCATTGTGCTTTTAAACCAGTATTTTAAATTGTAGCTCACATTGCCTACACCTATTCGTGATAGTTTCATGCATTGGAAATTATTTTTGATTAAGTTAATTTCCATTTTTTCTCTGGCGACAAAGACCGATGATGTGGCTACCGTCTGACGGTAGGCACGCACTCGATCGCCGCCAAATTCGCGTCAGTTTCCACGGTAATGCAAATACCGATGTTACGGTTCCAGTGTGGCGTTAGGTGGACACTTGATCTCCGCCAGAACCGCTCCACTTCGCTCGATAACGGAAAAACTACTCCCGTGTGACGGTTACTGCGCACTCAATGTCCCGTCATGACCCCATACTTTTCCTGGTGATGCTGAACGTTCCGACAGAAGGTCAACAATCGCTGGAAACATCCAATTACACGTGATTTCATGTAGCTGTGGACATTATTCCATGTATAACACGCACCACAGTTCTCTTTTGGATAAACTTTTGGAAAACGTGAACGCTATATACGTACATACATAAATATGGCACATTTTTTTTAAAGCTTAAAACACGAACATGGATATTCGCGGCATGTTTTGTTTTAAAAAAAGTACAAAATGTGATAAAATTCGCGAAAAAATGTCGCAATTCGCATTTTATGTCAAATTCACTTTATTCCACGAGTTCGCATGAAAGAAAAAAGATGCTCTGAACATGTCACTGCGCATACGTAAGCACTAGAGTGCTGCAGGGAGAGAGTTTCGCTCGAGCGCCAAATACTTGTAGTTCGTACGGGCGCCGATAGATAGCGTACGGAATTGAGAGCTGCTACGCTCGAACTAATAGTACATGCATAACCGTAATTGTCTGTGGTAGTGAGGGCCTCCCGATGGCGCAGCGGTAGCGTCGTCGCCTTGTAATCAAGGGGTCCCGGGTTCGATACCCGGTGGAGGCACAAGTGGTTCGGATCCCACTTTAAACTGTAGGTCCAGTCCCGATTAGCCTTACTGTGCATAAAGTGGACTTAAAACACCAAATCAATCAATCAATCAAGTCTGTGGTAGTGGGTCCTCAATATGGATCGTGAAGTGAAAGACGAAGTCATCGTGTCCATGCAAAATGTAGTTTAGTGCAGGGGTTCCCAAATTTTACCGTTTCGCTGCGCCCTTAGTGTTTCAAGATTTCTCCGCGGCGCCTCAGTCGGAATGTAGACCTCTCTAACACTTGCAACGCTCACTTAGTGTGGTTAGGTTGCTTGCCTTAAGTTAAAAAATAAAAATTAGGGGCCGTTTGGAAATAAAACGAAAACATGCAAAGGAAGAAATTTAATTACTTCTGTGGCTGTTCATATGTACATTCAGCTACTTTTCAACGTAGTTCCCATAGTTGTTGAGACACTTGTCATAGCGGTAGATGAGCTTTTGTAGACCCTCATCAAAGAAATCTGCCGCGGTCTGTTTGGCTTCATCGGCGCTGTTGAATCGCTTCCCAGCGAGGAAAGTCTTCAAGTGCAGGAATAGGTGATAATCGCTAGGGGCGAGATCCGGAATGTACGTAGGGTGGTCCATCCGCTCCCAGCCAAATGAGTCAATGAGCGACTGCGTGGCAGCTGCAATCTGTGGCCGTGCGTTGTCGTGCAGTACAAAACGTGAAGCTTGTGGAAACAAATTGGACAGCGTTGACACTGTCAAACGGCGGTTGGCTCGTATCGCGCTCTCAACATCATGGACCAATGAGTCCGTTATGATTGAGGGGCGTCCTGATCGTGGTTCGTCATGTGCATTCGTGCGACCGGCCTTAAACAGACGTACCTACTTACGCACCTTGCTTCAACAATGACATTCTCACCATACACTTCACGTAACTGGCGATAAATGATAAATGTTTGCCGCTTTTACATTTTTCGCGGTCAAAAACCTGATCAATGATCGTATCTCACACTCGGCGGGATTTTCGATCACCTGCACCACTTCCATTGTCCACCACAACCACGCCAAGCGTTTCACAACGTGCAAATGGCGTTTGTTTACGTGCAAGGCATGTCGGTAACTAAAGGACATGCGCAATATGCCAAGCACGCAGTGTTGCCAACGTGAGCGCAAAACGGCCCCTAATTAAAAAATAAATCTCGTATTTCAAATTCAGAAAGAAATTGTATGTAAAAAGTACTAAATAAGCACATGTTTGGAATAAGTGTCAATTAAGTGAAAATATTGGAACATTTCGAGGCGCCCCTTTAAGGCATCGACGGCGCCCCAGGGCGTCGCGGTGCACACTTAAGGAACCACTGGTTTAATCTATCTTACACAGTGATATATGGAAATGATTGTGGGCTGAAACTACCAAGGCGGATATTGTACTCATATGTGTCTGCGAGTTCGTTCGTCTAATAGTTCGCATGGATGACGCTAGATGGCTTACGGAATCGACAGTTTCTTCGGTCGAGCGAATAACGCTCGAACAAGCAAACGATCGGTATACGCTCGAAGCCCAGTAGTTCACGTACAGTGGGATCCATGAGTATTACCGTGTAAATTGTCCATCACTATGTTCGTGTACTTTATTTGACCCAATAAGAGCTTCAAGATTTAAAAGAAAACTCAAAACAAGCTGTTGACAAGTTCTGCACCAGCATAAATAAAAATTCATGGCTTAAAAACACATAGGATGTAAGAGAAAAATTAATGAAATTAGTCATGGACAATTTGCACGGTAATACTCATGGATCTCACTGTACAACCGTCATTTGTCTGTGGCAGCGAGCCTTCAAATATGCTTCGTGAAGTGAAAGACGCAGGGAAATTAAAACTAAAGAGAACACAGTCATCATCTCCATGTTAAAATGTAATTCAGTTGATCTTACCAATACTAATACATAACAATATATGAAAATGAGTAGATGATTATGGGCTGAAACTACATCGTACTATATTTGTACGATTATTATCACATTGAAATGATATTTGATTATTCTATATATTCGAATGAATCATGCTCGAGCGTGGGAGATTCGATCGAGTTTGAGCGAGCGAAAGTGGTCTAGTAAAGTAAGCACTTTTTTCCAGAAATTATCGCAAATCAAGGTATACTAAAGCTGATACGTAAATGGTCACTCCGTTCAGTGATCGAAAATCCTGCTGAGGTACTTGAAGCACCCATGATGTTCATGGCAGAACGGAAGTGTTGGTGAGCGCTGAAAAACACGGAGGTAAAAAACCAGAAAAGCTCACCAGAGCGCGTAATGGTCGATGGAGAGAGAGAGAATTTTCAGATGAATTTTCCCGGCGGTCGCCGCACGCACAAAAAATGTTTTCACCGCTGAATGGTTTGGGCCTCCCAACGGCGCTTCCTATGTTCAGCACCCGAGGCCGGATTGCTGCAGGGTATTCGGATAACAACACAGGCCACTATTGATTTGCGGTCACGCTCCGTGGATTGTCCACCATTAGCAGAAAATTCCTCCGCTCCGGGCTAGCTTCCGCTGACCGCAGCCACCAGCGACCTCTGCTCCGGTGTCCGGACGGACAGCGACGCCGGACATTTGCAAAAACGGCGGGAAATCGCAGAATGAGCGAATGCTTGATCAAACTCCACGTCAACAGCACGGCATCAGCTTATTTGCTAGTTCTTCTTCGAAATTACCTTCTTCAGTAGTTCAATTTTTATCCAACCGGCCTCCGCACTAGGAGTCCCGGGTTAAAATCCCGGCATGGATGTTTATCAGTGTCCCTTCATCAATTTAATCGTACAATCTCTGATCTCCATCTTCGCGATTAGCCAAAAGTGGCGGAAAAGCGATGTAAAATAAACCAAATCAATCAATCCCAATTTATCCAGAGGTGTCCTCATCGTGTGGGGACACCTCTGACGCAAAGTTTCAGCCCAGGTTTCTCACAGAATTACCGCAAAGTTTAAGTCCATTTTATCTCAGATCTGCTAATCAGGACTGGATTTGCGTTTAAGGCTGAATCTATGGACGTCTGTAGGGTGTTTCCCAGAGAGGAGAAAGCAAGGTGTTTTTTTTTCACGGGGACAAACAAGGTACATTTTCTCCCATAATAACATTGTCCTCTCAAAAAACAACTTTAGTTTGAAGTTATCATGTTCCTGCAATGCCCTTGAAATAATTAACATGCATTATTGTGACTGAAATGAAACCATTTGTGTGAAATGTGTATTTTTTGTTGACTTTCATTTTCCATGTGGGGAGCGTGGCCTTCCCTTGCCCCCTCCCTTTCGGACGTCCATGATCCGAACAGCTGTTTAATGTGCCTCTATTGGTGATCGAACCCTGAACCTTTTTATTACAACGTGACATCAATAGCAACTCAACTACGCCATCGGGAAATTCAGCTCGAGTTCTGTTCACAATAGCTTACAGGAGAAATCTTCAAAAAACAACAAAGAAAAAAAACCTAGAAGCGGGGAGATAAATAGAGAAAGGAAAGAGAGTTAAGAAAATAGGAGAACTGGAGACAAACAGATAAGAGATGAAGAAGGAAACAGGGAAGACAGCAAGAAGGAGATAGGGAAATTGAAATAAATAAATAAAGAGAGATAGAAAAATAGATAAACATGTATAGAGAGGGAGAAAGAAATCGAGATAAGTATGCAACAAAGGAGTGGCAGAACAGAAAATAATAAAGAAAGAGAAGTAGCTAATAGAGGGAGAAAGAAATTTAGAAAGAGAAAAATAGATAGAGAGAGGAAAATAATGTAAAGAAGGAGGAGGAAATAGAGAAAGGAGAGAAGAAGAAAATGCAAAGAGGGAAAATAAAGTAGAGAAGAGAGAAATAGCTAGAGAGAAGGAAAACGAAATGTAAAGAGGGAGAAGGAAGTAGAGAAGAGAGAAATAGCTAGAGAGGAGGAAAATGAAGTGTAAAGATGGATAAGGAAATAGAGAAGAAAGAAATAGCTAGAGAGAAGGAAAAAGAAATGTAATGAGGGAGAAGGAAGTAGAGAAGAGAGAAATAGCTAGAGAGGAGGAAAAAGACATTTAAAGATGGATAAGGAAGTATAGAAGAGAGAAATAGCCAGAGAGAATAAAAATGAAATGTAAAGATGGATAAGGAAGTATAGAAGAGAGAAATAGCTAGAGAGAAGGAAAAAGAAATGTAAAGATGGATAAGGAAGTAGAGAAGAGAGAAACAGCTAGAGAGGAGGAAAGAGAAATGTAAAGAGGGAGAAGGAAATAGAGAAGAGAGAAATAGCTAGAGAGAAGGAAAAAGAAATGTAAAGAGGGAGAAGGAAGTAGAGAAGAGAGAAATAGCTAGAGAGAAGGAAAAAGAAATGTAATGAGGGAGAAGGAAGTAGAGAAGAGACAGAGTTAGCCAGAAAGAGGGATTAAGTATTGGGGAAGAGAGATATAAACAAAGAATGAAAAATAGAGACAAAGAGCAATGTAGAGAAAAAGAAAGAGTGAAATATGAAAAGAAAGATATCATAGAAAGATGAAAGAGAGCCCATTTTTGATTCCACCCAAATAAGATTCCCCGCGATGCCACTGTTTAGGTAGCTTTTCTGCCTCTCGTCGCGACGATGAGGATGAATGGTGATTGAATTAAATTGATGAAGGGATACTCGAGAAGGAACACGCTAGCCCAAGCGTGGATCCGAACCCGGTTCCCTGATTTTACAGCGCACTATCTTAACCACTTGGCAACATCGGCATGCTTATTTGTACCTTGGGCCACGTGGCGTGTCCAAAGAGGGGTGCTGGGGTCATAACCATTTCCGCCAATATGTATTCTTAAATAAAAAGTCAACGGCGGATAAAGATGGCAAAGTGAAGATTGACTACTAAGAAAGTACAGCGTAAGTAAAAATGATGTTCCCGATTTCGTTCATTTCTTATACGAAAGGTAATGAGCTTTTCTTGCATATGTAATTTTTTTTTGGAACATAATCTCAAAAAGTTTTTTTCTATCTATTGCAAACTGGTAGTTGCGCTGTCGGCCACCAGGAGGCAGTTTAGTCACAGAGAGGAAACTGGCTACCACTGGACAGCAGAAAGCGTTCTGTATTCTCGATTTTCATACCAATAAGTCTGTCGTGCTTGTTCCGTGGCATTTCCGAACAAGATTTGGGGTTGAACCACCTTCTGGCAAGTCTAGAACTATCGATATTCAACAGAAAACTGTCTGGCGAGTCTCTCGGAAACGTCTTGACATGAAGCCGTATCGTCTACAGCTGGTGCAAGCTCTGAAACCAAAAGACTTGGGATTGAGGGCGTCTTTCTGTGAAAAGTTACAACAGTGCATGGAACAGAAAAGTCACATGCTGTTTTGCAATATGAACGTGATTCTCCAAAATTGAATGTTTTTTGTGCCATTTCGAACAGAAATGTTCATGGACGTCCGCAGGATTTTTTCCAGGGAGGGGTAAGGAAGGTATTTTTCTTCCAGGGGGGGCCAACATGGCATATTTTCCCCAATAATAGTGTTCATCCCTCAAAAAACATTGCTTAAATATGAATTTATCATGTTCGTGCAATAATTAACACACATTATTGTGGCTGAAATTAAATTATATGTGTGAAATATGTAATTTTTGGTTGACTTTCGTTTTCCGGGGGGGGCACGGTCCCCCCTTGCCCCTCCTGCCGGACGCCCATGGAAATGTTTATGGACCCTGACATGCTAGGAAAAGTTGTGGCAGGAACTTGATTATAGACTAGATGTGTGTCGTGTAACACGTGGATCGCACATAGAATATTTATAATATGCCAGGAAAAACTTTTTGAGTTTTTCTATCTGTGTGTGTAATGTCAGTCATTTACGTATCATTATAATGAAATAAATAGAGACTGAAATCGGGAACATCATTTTGACTTACGCTGTATACGTAACCCTTCTATCCCCATTTCGAAAATCCTGGGAACGATGCTGCTTGTTCCAATCTGATCAATGATTTCATTTATGTATCGTCACAGCATTTGCTTTCATTGTTTGAATGTTCAATCTCCTTTCATTGTTGGGATGTTGAATCGAAATCTTTTTGCCTCCGCGTATTTTATTTACATTATTGGGGTGTTCCGGGGATGCAGATGGTTTGTCTGGAGGAAGGGGGTGCGCGGAGCTATCATCTCCGGAACAGATGAGCATGGATTTTTGCAGCAGAAGGTGGGTGTGGTCCAATTTCCTTCCCCGCATACAACCCACGCTTATCGCGGTTGCATATCTGAAGCTTCCACAAACTTTGTATCCGATAGGAATCTCTTGGTATCGGAGCACATCTGCCCCAGTAGGTAACCGAGCGGCCCTGTAACCCTTTGAAGCCCAGCGGCCGGACATCGTTCGGGTATCGGGTTCTGCTCATTTGAATACGGAGGCCCGATATCGTCTGGCAACAGGACATGAATCTTGTTGTGGCTCCGATGGCAACCAAGTCTCTTTGGGAAAGGACTGTCCATACATAAGTAGCGAGGATAAACAAGGAAATATGAATTTGTAAATACAACTGTCACGTGGATATAAAATCTGTAGTATCAGAAGTGTAACTTAACAGGCTGGTAATTTACATCTCATGGCAACGTTGGATTGTCTGGCGGA
This sequence comes from Lepisma saccharinum, assembly GCF_977018435.1. Taxonomy (NCBI): domain Eukaryota; kingdom Metazoa; phylum Arthropoda; class Insecta; order Zygentoma; family Lepismatidae; genus Lepisma; species Lepisma saccharinum. The sequence goes on from NC_139256.1 coordinate 4,175,472, forward strand.
TGTGTCCAGAAGCGATGTTCGGGGAGACACAGGTTGCGATTCTCCAGGGGCAGAGGGGAAGATACCGCAGCCAACGACGTTCTTCTAAAGAAGAATCCTCCCACTAAAGTTTTCAGAGTAAAGAGTTTCTTTATCATAATAGCATGGGCAACCAATTAGTTTTGACTTCGCTAAGGATAATTCCTCCACATATCCACGATATGGCCAATTGTGATGGGGTGATGTGATCGTCACTCGCTCCAGCCACCTCAGGATTGTTTCCAGATGCACATTCTATTAGAGTGTGGATGAACCACAGAGCCGCTTCATGCAGGGACATGGTCTAAAAAAATCACTACCTCGCATCATGTACCCAGGAGGCCCTCCCCGATGGCGTAGTGGTAACGTCGCCGCTTTGTAATCAAGGGTTACCAGGTTCGATTCCCGGCGGAGGCACGTTGTATAGCGGTTCGGATCCAGCTTTAAACTGTAGGTCTAGTCCCGATTAGCCTATATGTGCATAATCTGGGCTTAAGACAATAACTCAACGCACCCAGAAAATCGAACCCGGATCTCTCATGACAGTCAGACCCCTACCGATTGAACCCCCGACGAATTCATGTATCAATAAATTTTGATCCTCCTCCCACCACCACCATTTCTAATGATTTCACACCCTAACTTGACGATTTTAGCGTGTTTTGCTAATTGATCAACCATTATCAATGACATATCTACATTTCTATGTCAATACTTAAAATTACAACACAGTTTATGGGGTAATGTTGAAGTAGGACGCACACATTCACAATCTCGGCTACTTGTACCACCGCGACTTTTTAAAACTGTATCCAAAACATTGAAATGTTCCTTGACTGGAAATCGGACCCAGGATCCTTTGATTATAAATCGGAAACGAAATTTCACATTCTCCTCCAGTGCAAAGAAACAGGGGAGGCAAGACAAAAATATTCCAGGGAAATAAATTAATCCAACATTAAGAAGATAATAACAACCGTTATTAGGAGGGAGAGGCGCAAATAAGGAATCTCGGAACTTTCCTGCACTATGTCTGGACAAAGAGAACAAAGAAGCTAGTGAAAATGAGTTAAAAATGTAGGAATAACTTACCTAATAGTTTAGTGAAATATTGTAGTGAAATAGTGCAGGTATAGTGAAGTAATGTAAATGAAGGACGGTGTTTGTGAACTCCCAAGCAGTGCAAAGAGAAAGTAGACTGATGGCCGAGTGCACCAACGCCGATTATTTCGAAGTTCAGATGAGCGGGATCAATTTTGATCCACTCTAAATGAACTTGGTTTAAAGATTTGCATTGCACCAACGAAAAACGACGTTCAAGAGATTCCGTTCAAATGATCCGAGATTAATTTGTAAGGCTATACCTGATTGGTTGGCTAAAACAAATGACAATCAAGAACCCCACCGAATAGTGTGATGTGTTAAAGTATCAACGTGTAGGAGAAGAAAGTAATTCGGGCTGCAAACTTATCTGAATTTGAGAATTGTACTGATCAACCTTGTCGACGAGTACAAGGATGTAGTAGGGTGTAAAGAAATAATAATCTTAAAAAAGAACTGACGGCATAAGACAAAAGAATAAGGAGAAAGCATGGAACCTTCTTCTACGGGACTTCAATGCCTTACGAAATGCATTCGCGAGAGAACAGCGTACGCTGAAACTCGCCCGCTCAATAAAGATATTTTATTATTATAATTACTGTATTGTGGTAAGTATTTGAATTTTTCATTTCTTAATTCTTATATATTTATATTGTCATGTCGTGTAGCAACACCATGTAGCAATATCGTAACATTGCTCTGTTCTAATTTACCTTGCACTTGCACATGTTTTGTGTTCTGGGATAGAAAGTACAGTATTTAGAAAAATTTCGACTTTGCACCACAGAACCACAAATTATTATTATTATTTTGGCAGTTTTTAGTTTACTTTACACAACTCTCGAATTATCAGCATTGTACATCCAACATCTCTAGCGTTTGCACGCCCTCGATATCACTTTCCGCTTTGTTTATATTCAAAAACAACTGCCTGCAGTCGAAGCGTCAGTATCGTGAACCAGGATCGGCCACCAAAACGGTCTCGAATGGCCGTTCAGAAGATAAACTCGTTTTGATGTTCCTAGATCGCGATCAAGTGTTGAACCGTCTTCGTGCAATGGAATTTTCCAGTGATCCTTTCCCGATCCGAGTTTAAAATTTGATCTTCGTTCGTGCACACGGCCATCAGGGGTTAAAGAAAATGAACCAACACTTTCTCCCTTGTAGGGTATGCACAGCTGTAAAGGCTCATACTTGATAATGAATTCTATTCTATTCTATTCTATAAAGTCAGGGCATACCTCTACGTTTCCGAAGAGGACCAACCTATTTCTGTAAGTAGAGCTCCAACAAGCTCCAAGTATCCGTCGACATACATTGATCTTGCTATTTGAATCCGAAGCGCCGAACAGAAAGGGGAGTTGCCGCATTAGCATAAGAAGAAATCAAAGACACGGGGAATCGTTTCACCCTTCCGACGACAAGGATATTATTTTCCGCTCACTTCCCCCACTGGAACAAGGAGAAGGGTTGTTGCGAGGGATAAGCTGATAGATCAACCGATATGCTAATCAATTGCAAGGCCTTTGGTAGAGGAGCCTATTGTGACAGCACCTACCATCTTGTCATCTACGCGGGGCTAAAAGATTCTATGATTTCCGACCCATCCTTCCCATATTTCCTATTTGGAAACGTGATTTGTCTTCAAATCGATGCAATGTGATCTGTATGTTCTCTGCTTCATGTTCACCCCCACACCCCCCTAAAGGGGTAAATATTGAGCTTACAAAAGAGTAGCAGGTGCCAGTGTTCTTGGACCAGAAGACCTGCTCTTAGACGAGCGTACCTGCTCACTTACGGGCGCGTCGAGTATTCTGAGCAGGCAGATCTTTTACTTAACTCTGTGCTCATTGATAAAAATATCATTGCCTTTGAGTAATCTGTGATCAATATTGTTGATTAGAGTGGACAAAAATTCAGTGATTTTGAAAATATGGAAATGGTTTATGCGGACGAAACTGTCGAAATTTTCATTTTCACACACTTGCACAACTTTTCAAAACTACGGTGTATATTTGGAATAAACAACACTTTCATTTTAATACAACAATAACAAAAAGCGCAATTTTTTTTACCTTCTGTTACTTGAACTTCCTCTGTAATTACGCTATATCGCAAGTCGTTAATCAAAAATAATTCTTTGCCTCACGGGATCGACAGAAAAACGATGTATTCTGTGGCTTAAACCTGTGAAGAGCAAGATCCAAGTTCGCTCAGCGAACAAGAGAATACCGCCAAACCCTCAGCACGCTACTTTTTCTGTGTGTGTGTGTATGCATGAATGTCTGTATAAGTGTGAAAATTAAGATACTCTGAAAACTTTATCCAAATTGTTTTTGGCACGTCCCTAGAAAAGATTTATTGTCAACACCTCATGTATTCCCCCACACATATAAACACACACAAATATACATTCGCTGGAGTAGAAAAATGGAGTAGAGATTTGAGATGTGTATCTTAGCATACAGTGGCGTTAGGAGGGGCAAGGAACAGGGCAGTTGCCTTTGTTTTTGCAACTTCTTTCCCCCGCACTCAACATGTCTACCAAAAGAACATAAACTATTCTTGCCACCCAGTTTTTGCACCCAATCGCCGCCACTGGTAGCATATTTAGTTCGATTTCTGTAAAGAAATTGCGGTCCTTAAGTTCAGTGGAATTGCCGGAACAGAAACAGATCATGAGATCGAACATGGTCAGTTTTTCATCTCTTCAAGTGAAGTTGGTCTAAAAAACAACAACAGCCCACTGTAGATGGCAGCTTTCACATATTTCTCGTCCCCCATCCCCGACTGGGAGGGATAAGGGGGAGGGGATCGCAAGTGGAACACGTCTCCACTTCATTAGCAAATCTGATCATGGTCCACCTGTCCCCCCACCCCAAAATTATGTACGCCTCCCCGCCAACACTCGAGAGGGAGACCCTGACTGAGGGGGAGGGTGGGGGAAGGGGTACAAAGCCACTCGAACTGCTCCGGGGGGGGAGGGATATGCATACGTCAAGTGAGACGTTATGATGTGAAGTACTGTCGCACATATGGGGACGGTGGGGGACTGTCCTTCTATGGCAGTGGATTGACTTCGGGGGAGGTGTCCACCCTCTATATCTGTCATTGGAACCTCAACCAAAGAGAATTTCTCTTCTTTCGGGGATTGTGTGCGACTTCTGCAGCTGTCATCGCGTGCCACGTTGGCAAAAGACTCATGATAAACAAATTGTAATTTGGTTCCTTTGGGTTGCTGTTCTGCCACTGTTTGGCTAATCGCGACGGTAAAGATGAGTGATCGATGAAATTGGCGAAGGAACATTCACCAAGAACATCCCGGCCTCCCCGATAGCGCAGTGGTAGCGTCGTCGCCTTGTAATCAAGGGATCCCGGGTTCGATACCCAGAGGAGACAAATGGTGGTTCGGATCCCACTTTAAACTGTAGGTCCAGTCCCGATTAGCCTTACTGTCTGTAAAGTGGACTTAAAACACCAAATCAATCAAACAAAAAACATTCTCTTCAACGCCAGGACTCGAACCTGGGTACGCTGTGTAAGAGATTACCTTGTGATTGATTTGCTATATTTTACTTCGCTCTTTGTGCCACTAATTTGCGAAGATGGGGATGAGTGATGACATGACGATATTGATGAATGGGCACTCAGAAACATCCATGCCCAAGCCGGGATTCGAACACGGGATTCGTAGCGCGATGTGCTAACCACTCCGCCACGAATTGCCTTTTGAGAAGGCACCCAATTGTCAACCTCACTTCTACGTCCTGTAACTGCAGTCTTGCAGGCTAACGAAGCTCTGGTGTCTGGACCTACGGCAGTAAAATCCTCTGTAGGTTTGTGTGTTGTCCTTGTATGTGCTGAATGCCCATAGCTTTTAACACGGATAAAGAGATTTTAGTCCTCAGAGGCAGATGTTTATATTACAAGGAAGAGTCAAAGGAAAACCGGGGTGTAAGGGGTGCTCTTTCCACGTAGTGCACCCAATAGTCAACCCCACTTCCACGTAGTACACCCTGGACTGCAAACTAACGAGGCTCTGGCGACTGGCCCCATTGGCCAGTAACATTGTGTGTCGTCCTGTGTTTTGTCCTTATTTGTGCTGAGCGCCCTTTTTATCCTCAGCTTTTAACCAAGGTAAGGAATATTAGTTTTCAGATACGCTTTTATTTTTGTTATGATAAGAGGCTGGATCCCGTATATTGTGACGGGTGCAAAATAGCTTCAGTGCTGACGCACCCAAAAAATTTTAATTCGAAATTCAAAAAAATTCAAATGAAAACCGTAATTTGTTTTTTAATCTTATCTAGTAGGTTTATGTATTGTTGCACAAGTTTGCTACATTTCAGCACAGACCGATTGCTGATCTACTTATATTTTCAAGTTTGAGTTAGTGCCTGTATACCTTAAGAAGAATAAGTCTTTGGGGGTCCACGTGCAGTCACTTATGAGCCACTGCGAAGGCGTTTCCATCCATCTGCCTACGAACTGAGGCCATTGTCAAACTTTCTTCTCCATTAGTAAACTTTCTGGTGTGGTAAGCATGCACAGAGATATTGCATTTTCTTTTGCCGAGAAAGTTCTGTATGTTTTAGGGTGACAGAGGGCAAGAAACCACTCCTCTTCACTATTGCAAGTGTGTAGAGGAGGCGCCATCTTTAAAACAACAAAAATGGCGTTTTGTAAATAACAGTTGATGTTTCATGTAAATTTGAGCTGTGTATAGTCTGCCGTACAATTTTTTTTACATGTAAGATAAGATAAGCTGCGTATGGAGCAGTAAGCTAAATGTAAAATAATACACATACACATACAAAAATACACAAAAATTAGATGCATACAAAAAAAAAGTGTAACTCCAAGTAGAAAGGACAATAGTAAAAATAATACAATAATACAATTCCATATATTGAGTGACTTGATACCTTCAGTATGTGCCCCGACTCTGCCATTGTTTCAGTAACAGCAGCTCTTTTACTTTGCCTTTGAAATGTAATGGGTTGTTTACACTAGCGATGTTCGCAGGCAATGCATTCCATGCTTTGGGAACCGAAAAGGAGAAAGATGTAGGCCGTGGTAGAGTGATGGGGTAAATCGAAGTTGTTCCGCTTACGGGTAACATACTGATGGATTTCCCTACGGGAATGCATTTTCTCGAGCAGGTACTGCGGTTTACCTTCTGTCAGTATGCGGCGGATGAAACAGAGATAGCGCCACTTCCTTCTGTTTGCCATGGTAAGAACTTGATTATTATTTAAAAATGGAAGCATATGATCAGATCTTTTTGCTTGAAAAATGTATCTGAAGCACGCATTTTGCACCATTTGTATTTTTTTACGGAGTTCTTGCGAGAGTTGAGGGCCGCAAACATTATCACAGTAATCAAATAATGGGTAGATTAATGCTTGGATGAGCCTTAGGGAGGAAGGCATAAATTAACCTACGGAAGATTCATGGCCTTCGTCATAATGGAACACCAATAATACTTTAACCAAGCCGTACCAAAAGTGCATCATTAACACACTAATGTGTCACTGCAGTCAACACAAACTGACATATTCTAAGTTTTAAGTATGGTAGTTCGGATCGTGTTTTAAACTGACGACCAGTCCCGATTAGTGTATCTGAGAAAAACTGTTATCGAAAACAAAGTACCATCTTGGAAATAGCAATGGTATGATCTTTCTTCTCAATACGTATTTGTTCTGTTTTGTTATTTTGCGTCACTTTTCTGTCACTTTTGGCTAATCGTGAAGATGAGAATGAATAATGAAATTGATGAAGAGACAGTCGCAAAGAACACCAATGTTCAGGCCGGGATTTGAATCTAGGAACTTCGCTGCCGAGATTGAATGTCACCGACTTAGCTGTCGGCCATCGAGCCAGTGTTCATCTTGGGCTCCAACGATGACGTAGTGTTAACGTCGTCGCCTTGTACTCAAGGGGTCCGTTGTTCGATAACAAATGGTGATACACAGTTATTCGGATCCACTTTAAACTGTAGATCAAGTCCCGATTAGCCTGTAACCAGTTAACTCTCTAGCCTTCTTAAACCCGAAGGTTTATGGCTGCAGCAACACAATTCCTCCATCTGTCCCTATCCTGAACAAGATCAATCCAATCTTTTCCATCCGTATCAATTTCCTTTAGGTCCATCTCAACGTTGTCCCTCCATCTTCGTCTTGGACTTCCTACAAGTCTCTTACCATCAGGTTTCCCAACAAAAATCCTCTCACATTCCTGCCGATTAGCCTATGATGGAATACAAAAACAAACAAGCATGCTTATCTTTTACTAGGTTTAGGACGCTTTAGAAATCGAAGCGAATACTTTCAAGCGAAATGTCCCAAATTAGAAGCTGGAGCCTCCAGTCACTTCCAGCACCGCACGGACGGATCTTCAAGAGGAATAACCATCCGCCGATAAATATGAACGCGATCCAATCATGACGCATTCAGTTTGGCGATTTGTTTCACTTACTGCACGTGCGAGTGGGCGGGTGATCCTTATGCCTTATAAGCCCATTACGCCACAATGGAGAGCCCCCCCTCGCGCGACGCATGCAGCGGCCTAGAAGAGGTCTCCTGCGGTGTCGGATTTCGCCGAGCAAATCCTCTGCACATCTGTGCAGCCACAGACAGGAAGGGTTTCGAGTATCTTGTCTTTGTTCCTTTTTGGCACCCGCCGACGGCACTTTGGAGTGTTGTGAATAGGGCTCGGATTTTTGTGTAGCCAAAACATTCGAGATATGTAGAAAAGATGGCTGAAATATGTAAAAATATGTACTATGCGCATTCTTTCTCATTTCCGTCTGTTTTTTTAGGTTCCTGTAAGGTTCATGTAAGGTAAAGGTAGAGTTCACCGTGCACATAGCACCATGTCTTTAAGGCACATTTAGGTGATGTGGTGGTAGGAACCCACACATTCTCGATCTCACCCATTTTGGAGGTGATGTGATCAGCATCACACTCCAGCCGCCTTTACCCTCCGAGTCCCTGGGCAAGTAACCTGGAACAGAATTTTTTTCCAGTCATTTCCTTGTTTCTGCGCGGCTCTGAGGACCACCCAGCCTCGTATAATGGGTACCTGGGGGCAACCCTGGGGGGTAAAGGTGGCCTGGCGTGATGCTGATCACATCATCCCAAATATGACCGAGATCAAGAATATGTGCAGCTCTATCTCCACATCACCCAATATGCCTTCATGGCATGTGTGCACATGCACAGGCAAGGACGCATTTAGGGGGTCCAGGGGTCAGAACCCCTCTCCGATAGACTTACAAAGTACTAAAGATAATGAAAATGTACTTTTTAGCAGTTGATGTACTATAATAGATAGATATAATAGATATAATGGCTATTTATTTTCTATGAGCTCGGAAGGCAAGGATTATTAAATAGGGATCATACTGCTTTGAAAGGACTGTACCAAAGAAGATTTATGCACACTACTACTTGTGATAATATACATAAAATATCAATCAGGAACTTTACTTTTCGTCAACTGCATGCTGGATCTAAAATCCTATTTTATTATTAAATGAATATTGAATTCTTTATCTATGTGACATTAATTTCCTTGTTTTTATACAAATTTTGGCAATCTTAAATGCATGCAAGCTAGTTAATAAATATATGATGTTATATCAGTATTCTTTTTACGTATTCATATAATAATAAAAATGCTATATTATCAAATTTACATTTGACATAATTATTTCAATTTAAACATTCATATTATTATTATTATTGAGACACTTGGTTCAGACTGCCCCTGAAATATATGCCTGTGCACAGGGGCACCTATACCTTGCCTTTCTCTCCCGGATAGCTATTCACTAGGAATCAATTGAGCACAACATCCATCCACTAGCCAAGCCAGCTACTGCCTAAAAGGTCGCAAGGAATGTGAGGCTTTCCCCAAAAAAAGAGCTTTGAGAATGCACCGAGGGACAAATCTAATATACGACATCGAAGAAACAGAATCTCCTCCCAGCCATACCTGCCTCCCATAGCTTTTTGCCAATCCTTTGAATGTTATTTTTTTTTTCTGTCGAATACCGGTCCCCCACCCCCCGCTTTCCCTTGTGTTTACGTCAGGGCGCAACCATTTTCTGCGTTCAAAGGGATCCATGCGGCAGCAGGAGTTTTCCCCCCCACGTTTTTTTTCCCCACCGATGTTGGGAGGAAGCCGTGCGTAGCTATTTGCAACTGCTCTCAACCAATAACGCTGTCTCTTCTAATCAAACCTGCAACAGATGAGAGACTCCCCCGCCCCCGATCTCCCCCCACCCCCCTCTCTTTCTATCCGTACCTGTCCGTCGCATTTTGTCCGCATTTTGTTTGCAAAAATAAAAAAATGCCCAGTTTGGCGTTTCAATTGGATTACACTTTCTAACTTGTTCCTCCTCTGATAACGCAAATTGGTACCGTGTTCATAGGCAGAGAGTTTCGTACGGTGCACACACAAAAACATATACGTGTGCTGCTTTATTCTTAGATGAGGGGGCGCGTGCCCCCCCTCCTCCCCCCACCTTTCCGTAAACGAATTACGTCATTTATCGTTTCTTTACCTTAACATTGGCATAATGACATTGTGCAGGAGCATGGTAGCAACAGAATAGTTGAAATAGCACCGCATGACGATTGCATGATCAAGCCATGGAATCTTGTCTAGTTCTCGGTTAACTCCAGTCTCGTTCACGTCTGGTCTTGGAATAATGGATATAAAAATTCTAAAGTTACTCCAGGGTGGCGCCAGGGTGTAACCCCACAAAAATCCCCCCCTGCAAAATAAAATTATTTTTCATCCCTGCCAGGGATGTTTTTATCCCTCTCAAAGAAAATGGAATTAAAGCATATACAGTGCGTTCGTTTTGGTTCTGGGCCGAGATAGCGCGTGACATGGCGCAGATGCCGGCATTTTCTTCCCGTAACGTCTCGCTTATTTACGCACATATCTTCAGCATGCAGACAATTATATTTATATTGCATAACCTGTGTTATAAGTAGACAAAGGATTTTAGGTTTTCAACCAATTTTTCCTTTGCAGGTAAATAAGAAATAACAAGTTATATCAGCGTTTCATTAAAAAACGAAACAACTGCCTAAAATAACCTATTTTGCTTGTTAGAACCTATTTTAGGTGTATGTGCCTAAATTAAACCTTTTTTCAGGTTTTTATATTTTTTTAGGTTTTACAGGATTTTTATATCTAGGTTTGGTGGCGAAATAATTCAATGACTGGCGTGTTTGAAACATGTTTTCTGTCGATTTCCCTCCCTCCCAGTATATGATCTTTATCAAAGCATTAAACAAAACAAAAAATGTCTGACGTCACTGTTATCTGCAGGTAACAGTGACGTCAGAAAAAGGACAGTTCTCCCATACTTTTTACCCCTGCACTATAGACTCTTAATTCTAAACCTTGCCTACTAAGATAAAGTAAACTGTCCTTGCCCCCCATCCCCCCATTCTCAGTTTTGGCACCCAATCGTCTCTACTGCCTGCACAGTCCCAAGTGCAAACTTCTGATCTGTGCGGCCTTGGCCACTCTCGTGTCAGTTTGGTCCTTCTTGGCATTCACGCCTTGCGAAGAAATCTTTCAGCATTCAAATTTGCACTGCTGACTATGTTTCTGTTGAAAGACAATTTCCAGCACATGAAATGATCCTCACAGACAAAAGGCGGAGTTTGAGTGTGGATAACGCAAAAAGATTCACGGTGGTCACTAGTATAATTCCTGCTTTTCAAGGCGAACTTTCCAAACATTCAAGGACACAAGCAGATGTTTTCTCTATTCCAACCTTACGTATTACCGACTCTCACCCTCCCTTCCACACACAAAAATATTAACAATGTAAAGGGTGTGTATGATTCCAATGTACCAAAAAATTTACCTAATCAACTTCAAGATATATTATTTTGTAATAATCTTCCGTCTGTCAGATAGATTGTTCTGTAAAAGACACTAACAAAGTAAAGGGATTGAGAAAATTTAGTTTTATTTTCCATGTAGCTTTCTTTTTCTCCCTAAAAAAAGCTAATCTGAGAGAACTTGCCTCAGGCCATTTATAAACATGTATGAATTGAATGGGATTTGGATTAATAAAAGTTGGAATTTTTCACGTCTACGGAGAAAAAATTGGAATAGAGAAAACATCCGCTTGTACCTTATTTCATGTCTTGCCAAAATTCATGAATAATTTCCAGAGCCAATAATTCACGCATAATTCTCGGAGCCAATAATTCACGTGTAATTCCCGGAATTCCAGGAATTCCAAGTGAGTAGCCACCCTGATATTGTGCAGCAACTTATACATACGTAATTCATTTTTCACATCAACAAGTAACATTTTCTAACAGCACAACTGCAGTATTATAATAATTTGTAGATAATTTTGAAAATGATATAAAGAAATGAAAATTTGTTTACGAAATGAATATTTGGTTATTACGGTTCTTGTGAAATTTTGTTTCTAACGATTGTATCTAATCAGTATTTTTCAGAAATTTTGTACCAAATTAAGTCTTTTTGTAACCTATTTCAGTATTTTTGGAACCTAATTTAAGGTTTTTCGAACCTATTTTAGGATTTTAGAGCCTATTTTAGGATTTTTAGAGCCTATTTTAGGATTTTTAGGGCCTATTTTAGAATTTTAGAACCTATTTTAGGATTTTTAGAACCTATTTTAGGATTTTTAGAACCTATTTTAGGATTTTTAGAGCCTATTTTAAGATTTTTAGAACCTATTTTAGGATTTTTAGAGCCTTTTTTAGGATTTTTAGAACCTATTTTAGGATTTTTAGAACCTATTTTAGGATTTTTAGAGCCTTTTTAAGGATTTTTAGAACCTTTTTTAGGATTTTTAGAACCTATTTTAGGATTTTTAGAGCCTATTTTAGGATTTTTAGAGCCTATTTTAGGATTTTTAGGGCCTATTTTAGAATTTTAGAACCTATTTTAGGATTTTTAGAACCTATTTTAGGATTTTTAGGGCCTATTTTAGAATTTTAGAACCTATTTTAGGATTTTTAGAACCTATTTTAGGATTTTTAGAACCTATTTTAGGATTTTTAGAGCCTATTTTAAGATTTTTAGAACCTATTTTAGGATTTTTAGAGCCTTTTTAGGATTTTTAGAACCTATTTTAGGATTTTTAGAACCTATTTTAGGATTTTTAGAGCCTTTTTTAGGATTTTTAGAACCTTTTTTAGGATTTTTAGAACCTATTTTAGGATTTTTAGAACCTATTTTAGGATTTTTAGAGCCTATTTTAGGATTTTTAGAGCCTTTTTAGGATTTTTAGAACCTATTTTAGGATTTTTAGAACCTATTTTAGGATTTTTAGAGCCTATTTTAGGAACCTAAAAGCACACTTTTTAGAACCTAAAAATCCGAGGTCTAGTTATAAGAGTTGTTCAAAGTTGTTCACTCGCTATCTCGGCCCAGAGCCAATTCGAACGCACTTTAGTATACAATTTCTGAACTATGCAACAAACGCAATTGAAAAATCGTGACCATTAATGGCTCAGTCATCAAAGATTTCCCTGCCGAGAATTATGCAGACTTGTGGATTAAATAGGATGACACCATTCTGGAACTGACCAACCGAGACAACAGCTGGCTGTTTCCCAAAGTTTTCGTGTCACAGTGCTCATATTTTACATGTATTAAACAAGTGCTGGCGATAAGGGTGAGTGGGAGGGCAGTTGTCCCCCCCAACCTTTTGCCCCCTTATCTACCAAGGGAAAGTAAACTGTCCTTGCCTCCCCTCCCCCAGTTTTGGAGTCCAATCGCCGCCACTGTATTAAAGTGTTCACAAGAAACTTGTAGATGAACGTTAGTTAAACTTGGGAATAGAAATTTGGTCAAGTTCGATAGCTCTTTTTGTGTAAGAGTTTGGGGTTTCGTAGAATGTAAATATGCTAAGCATTTCTAAATTGCGTGCAACTGTTACAAGATTTAATGACCTACGTTCAGTAGCGTAGCAAGGGATGGGCGACAGCCCGGAGCCTTGCGTCCCATGCGGCTTGTACGAAAAATGTAATAAATACACGTAGGAAGAAAAGATGGAGAAAGAAATAGAATTGGGTGCAATAAAATTAAAACATTATGTTTTTATCTGGCTTTAAATTTTAGTTAAACGTTATAATTGAATGAATAGGTCAACACGGGCGTAACGTACAGGGCCAAAGCCTCAGGGGGCCCGAAATAAGTAAAAATTATTGTCGTATTTCTCATGTGAAACATTTACTAAAATATCATGTTAGCTTGCTTGGTATTTACCCATTTATTATTTTCTTGAATAAGAAGCCCTTTGCCTTGTCTTTTCATCTTTATCTTGAGCTTGCATTCCCGATTTTAATATGTTAACAAAAAATAAAATTAAAGTACCTCCAACTGCCACGAAGCAAGTGTGAGGCATTTAAATGCTTGCGTTGTTTTCAACTCAAGGAGGGTATGGAAAATATTGGTTCTTCCTACCTTCATACAGCTTCAGATTTCAGCTCCCGTAAAACAGAGAAATACATTTTTTAAAGTGAGTAAAATCATTCTCGTATGATAATTTCCTCGCGTATCACTCAAGATTTTGTATCGATTCACATTGAGATTTGAAATTTAAAGAACGGGTGGGGTATCGCATACTAATATCGCCCAGGGCCTCGCGAGATGTTGCTACGTCACTGCCTAGGTTATTTTATTGACTGTACCACATGTACAAATTTGCATATCTACTAGGGTAGGGCGCGAAATTTCTGGTCGCCAGGTCGCCATCGGTGACCAAAAGTTTGGGGCTGGCGACTAAAATTTTATTGTTTCAAATGTGTGTCAAACACGCCCGAATATCTCAATCCAACGTTCGTACATAGTTTTGGAAAGCAAGCCAATTGAAAACCCTGTGTCCACTCAATGCTGACACCATCTAATCGGCACAACAGTTTCGCAACTGTTGGGATGCTACCACTTTGGATGCACATGCAACCCAACCCAACCCATTTTCCCTGCCTTGCTATTCCTCCATTCTGTTGTTTCAAAATGACGACACTTCAGAAAGAATGTGTGTATCGTGCACCGCGTAGACTTGAGGGGGGAGGAAAGGGGTAGCGTGGAGCAGACTGTGTCACCTTGCTTGTGCGTGGAAAAACCCCATTTTCACCATTTTGAACTGCTGTCGCGCGCTTCAGTGTCCAATATTTGTGTTGACAAAAGAATGCGATAAATGCACTCGTGAGCGTTGGTTGACGTGATAGTAATGTTCCCGTTCGTTCTGTTTACCTCGTTTTTTTTGATTCGGTGGTAGTTGCCTGTGAGTGAACTGGTTCCAGAGCATTCATTTTATTTAGTTCAATTACTGCTATGGAGAAGAAGCAAACAAACATACGATCCTTTTTTTTTTTTGTTACGGGTGATGTATCAAAATCAGCTAGTAGCAGTGTTCATCTTACCTCATCTCCCAGCTGTGCTAAAAGTGGTAAAAGAAAATGTGATAGTGATTCAGTGTCATTTCCAGTTAAATGGAAATTTAATAAAGAGTGGTTAAACCATTTTGAGTGATTGTTGTATGACGAGTCAACAAATGTCGCATCTTGCAAATATTGTAAACAGGTGCCTACCAGTAACGTTGATAAAATATGGGTCAATGGGTTTTCTGTACTTTTTAAAATGGAGTCCTTTTTAAAGCATAGTCAGAGTAAAGTCCATTGTGAAAATGTTGCCAGTGCAAAGACAAAAGAATGCCCGACAGAAACACAGATGGCAAAATGCATTAAAAAAATGGATCACATAGATGTTTTCTCATCTTACAAATTTATTTAATGTAGCATACTATGTAGCTAAACATGAGAAGCCATTTAAAGACTTTGCAGATCTGCTGTGTTTGGCAGGAAAATTAAGTGTGAGTGTTGTACCTAAGTATGGCAATGAAAAGCAATGCAGATAATTTATTCATTTCATAGCTGAAACTTTGGAGATGATCTAGTGGAGAAAATATAGAAAAGTACATACATCAGCCTTCTGATTGATGGATCCACAGATAGATCATCAGTCGAGCATGCAAATGTGTATGTTCGATACGTGGATGCAAATGATGGTCACATCAAAGAGGACATATTAGGAGTAATAGAGCTCCC
Source organism: Lepisma saccharinum (assembly GCF_977018435.1). Taxonomy (NCBI): domain Eukaryota; kingdom Metazoa; phylum Arthropoda; class Insecta; order Zygentoma; family Lepismatidae; genus Lepisma; species Lepisma saccharinum. The sequence goes on from NC_139256.1 coordinate 4,190,723, forward strand.
GAACTCTACTTCTGCTGGTTAATTCACAGCCATAACTGATTATTTAGATAAGGAAATAGGTTCAAATAAATACAGAAACAAGTGTTACATTGTAGGCTTGGATGCTGATGGTGCAGCAAATATGGTCAGGCACAAATGAGGATTGGCTGTGCAAATGAAAGCTATTTGTAATAAAATGATAAATATTCACTGCCTTGCACACCGTTTGCAGTTAGCTGTGTTGGATGCGTGTGGTGAAGTTCAATATCTTAGAGCATTTGATTCCGTGATTAGGAATATTTTTCAGTTTTATCATGGCTCTGCTAAAAGACTTCACCTCTTGAGAGAAACGGCAGAAGTTATAGGAGAAGAAATTCTAAAACTGAGTGATATCCACACTATTAGGTGGTCAGCCAGCAAAGAAAGTGCTGTAAGAGGTCTCTTGAAATCATGTAAAGCTCTTGTGACTCATCTTGAACAGGTGGCCCATGGAAAAGACGATGATGGCGCTAAAGCTAAGGGTTTGCTGAAAAGTTTGAAGCAATTTAAATTTGTTAAGCTTCTGTACTTCCTTTTGGATGTCTACAGAAAATTGAACCCTTTAAGTGTGGCACTACAAAATAAGAATCTTCTGATTTCATCTCTGAAAATAAGAATTGAACACTGTATTTCAGTTTTGACTGACCTGGAATCTAATGTTGGACCAAGCGAACAAGATTCCTTGGACCATGTATCCATTTCAGGGAAGATCAGGGATGTGCAGCTCACAAACATTCAAAACGGAGAGCAAGAGTTTCAGACTGTTAGAGGAAACTTAATTAACAATGAGAAGGTGTACATCACAGAAAGACTGCAATCTATATCAACAGATGTGATTGCATCTCTGCATGTTTTCGACACTTGGGTTGGCCTCCCAAAGAAAATATTCTTCAGTTTGGGATAGAAGAAATAAAGAAGCTCTACATGTACTTAACCCGAGCCTATACAATGAGAAAATGGATGTTCTGTTAGCAGAGTGGACAGAATACAAACTTTTGTCTCCTTCTCTGACATTGGATCAGACACTGGAGAAGATTCACAGTGAGGAATGTTCAGCAAGATTCCCCAATTTGCTCCAGATTTTGACATTTTGTGCTGTTCTATCATTGAGCACAGCCTCATGTGAGGGAGGTTTCAGCTATCACAACAGACTCAAGACTGCTTACAGGAACTCTCTGAAGACTACACTGGATGATTTGCTCCGAGTTTCCGTAAATGGACCCCCCCTGTCAGAGTTTGACCCAGCAGCTGCGATTGATAAGTGGTACTCAGTGCAGAACGACAGCGATACACAAACATTAATTCCTAAGGTATGTTATTTTTAATAATTGCTCATATTTTTATTAATCATCAATATAAAATAGTGGCGACCAAAGATTTTAGACTGGCGACTGACTTCAAACTTGAAATTTCATGCCCTGTACTTGTAAAAAGCCTACCTCGCAAATTGACGTCACAAATACGCCCCAAAGCAAGAGGCCTAATTCGCACAGTGATTATACACCCTCAATGTCTATGAAAGGTCCTTCCTCGAAAGGAGTTCTTAATACCGCTGGCCAATTTCCACCTGTCGCGGACAGTTGAATCTCAAACGAGGGGCACAAAGTCGTTTCCCAGCCGGCCCTAAATGAACGCAATTCGCACGTCGAGCAGCAAATGCTCCGGGAAGAAAGCTCGCGGGGGGAGGCGCCCCTCCGGTTCCTCCCGCCTCGCGCGCGGCGACTAAATCCAATCTGTCCGCTGTCAATTAGGAGACTTGTCACCGGCCAACACAGGATCATGGCGTGACGTAACGGATCACGTAATGCAATTGTCGGTTGAGTTCTGGTGGTGGGCTGCGTTGCATGGGAGATTTTCGGCCGTGACTTTGTCTACCTGCGTAGTGCTGCAAGGTAAGAACATGCGGAAATGCAGAGTTGAAGTTCCGACATAGGCGTAACTTGGCGGAGGCAAAGGGGAGCATTACCCTTTACCCCCAACAAAATTCAGATGTATTAAAATTTACACGTTAGGATTCCTAAGGAGCAAAGTAATATTGTAATTTTAAATAATAATACATTTATTTATGTAATTTAGTTATTTATTATTTTTTTCTATTATATTGCTGAAAAGCAACACTCGAACCTTAGAAAGCAGTTTATTACAATAGATACATGACATATACACAATAAGAAATTAAATCATTGAATTGTTGCTTTAAGTCCACTTTATGCACAGAAAGGCTAATCGGAACTGGACGTACAGTTTAAAGTGGGATCCGGACCACTATGTGCTTCCACTGGGTATCGAACCTGGGACTACTTGTTTACAAGGCGACGACGTTACCACTACTCCATCGGAGAGGCAAAAAAAATAAGTATACTACATGGTAAGTCTACTAAGAAGACCAATTTATGTTGAAATAAAAAACTACAAATTTAAAGACAAAAACAAAAATACAATACAATCACTTGTACTAAAACACACGTTAAGTAGTAAAATTGCTCATGTTATTTTATTAATAAAAGGTCATTAGCCTCAAACAGAATATGATCGTATTTTGACATAAGAAAATTAAAATCCCTATTATTTCTAAAATAGAAAATGGCAGAAATTGCAGAGCAGATAGTTCTGAGTGTGTATAGTGATGATAATGAGTAGGGAAGATTAAGTTTTCCATGAATTAATTTGCAAATAAAATTGTAATCGTTAGCATTTCTTCTATCTATGAGCCATGAAATATATAATAAATATAATATAATAAATTAATAATAAATAATGATTTAGTAAACGTCACAGTTAATTAGCAAATAATTCTGGACGCTATTTTTATGAGATAGAAAAATTTCTAAAATAGATTCTTCAAAATAAGGTTTATTTCAGAAATGAAGTAGGATATTTCAGATCTTAAGATAAAGAAACAATAAATGAGACAATTAGTTTTCTTATGGCAAATACTGTATCATTATGAAACTAAATTAAGTGGAAACACCACACATAAAACCCAATTTCTACTATAAAAACTAAAAAGTAATAGGTTTGACAATATGTTATTTTAAAGCCATGAAACTAATGTTTGAATTAATAATTCCAAATTCTGCATAGTTTTCCCTTTAATTTCATAGATAATAAGTAATATTTTCAATAGAAATGAATTAATCTTGTTTGTCTGCTTTCACTCCTCACTGCATTAGTGTGCTGGTTGTATCACTGTTCGAAAAAACTCTTTATTTAAATATATAGATTAATATTAATATATTAATTATAATAGATTGGAGAGGGAGAACGCAGTGAGTTATTCGAATTTTGAAGATTTTCATTATTACTGTGCATTTTTAATGATGTACGGGATACATAAAAGTGGGCATCGTCAAAAAGAAAAAAAGAAAAAAATCCTGTCTGATCTCAAGTTTGAGAAACTCCAAAGTATAGTGTTGAAAAGAGGTTAATTCTTGGAAGTTTCCTACACTGTAACTGTCGGAAATATTTGATAATGACAGTTTTTTAAATGTAGAAATGAAAAATAATCTCTTGACGGGAATAGTGTGTAAATCCGTTTTTTTTTTCATTCTGGCAATTTCGAACATTTCCCGTCCCCCAGAATTTATTTCCCATTTGGTCTGGAAATTGTGAATTATTCTCAATGACGGCTACAACCCACGACAATATTCTCCTCACGACAGCTTCCTGAATCAGCCATCTTCGTCATCACAGATTATCCACCACGCATAATGCGCGCATTGTAGCCAGGTCACCACGGGAAAGAAGACTGCATCCGAGTGAAAATTTACCAACAAAACACGACTGTCTTCTGATGTTCTTCAGCAGGTATGGATTTGTGCCAGGGTTCGCAATTATTTTTTTAAACATGTTTTTAATGTTTAAAAATGTGTTATAATCAAGAACCGAGAAAACATGTTTTAAACAAATAACACGTTAAAAGCATAATGCCAAGAAGACTTATTTTCTAAGAATAATGATTAATTAATAAGGAATCTGTTAATGATCCAAGGAAGGACTATGTATCTAGTTATAACGTAAAGTAAACTCTTGACTAACCTCTCAAAATACTTATTTTTGTTAATCTTAAATCTCACATGTAGCCTGTTCAAGCAGCTTCAAGGCGTTGGCTAAAAGTGACAAGTCTGCTATTATCCTTAACATAGCAGGAAGCAGAGATAGGAATGCTTAATAAGAAATTACGCAAACATTAGGTTACTGACTTGAGAGACGGCTGTGTTTCGGGGAGAAGAGAGTTGGCGAGTGAACGGGATTATGAGAGGATCAGGGACATAGGCGCCGACTCCATGAGGCTTGGGGAGGGGCTCTAGCCCCCTCCCCCATGTTATCGATGTGGGGGCAGAGCACCTCAAATAATTTTGCACAAGAGAATCTAATGTATTATTTTGCTTCTCTTGTAAAGTTTACTCTGAATTGTGCCACATGAACGTAACTTTAAATACACATATGAAATGTTCTAGACCATCAACTTTGGGGGGCTGAAACCGCTAAACCATCAACTTTGGGGGGCTATGACCAGAGACAGCAAAACATATGACTTATTACTATATACTAAGTATGTAATTATGAGTATTGTTAACATTTTTACTAAAAAGAGTTTCAAAAGAAGATGTGCATGGACTAGGGGAGTGGATTGGACGTTCGGGCTACAAATGGCTCTCACATGCCATTCAGAACGACATCATTGATATATTAGGGAGATCTGTTTTGCGCTCCGTGGTAGCAGATATTAAAAGTTTGGAATATTTTGCTATTATGGTTGACGAAACTTGAGACATATCCATCCGTGAACAATTGACATTTTGCATTCGAACTGTAAATGCAAATTGTAATTTAATATTTTTGAGGAATTCATGGGCTTTTACGAGATTCCGAACATTGAGGCCAAAACTTAAAAAAGGGAGGGAGTGAGTCATTCATTAATTTGTTTCAGTGATCAGAGCCCCCTCAATAATTTTGACAAGTCGGCGCCCTTGATCAGGGATGACGAGCGCAAGGGTGTGAGGAGAGTGAATTGTGACAGGGGGTCAGATATGTGACAATTGAGATGGTTGAGAGAACGATTTGTGGAAATAACCTACATCCGGACGAGAGGTAGGTAAAGGCCTTTCGCTAATTACATCCATATCGGTTCAGTCGTGGCGAGTAATAAACCCATTTATTGTACATGTCAATTCTTGCCAGTCTTCTCGAGTGCGACCTTTCGCACATCATACTTTAGGCCAAGCCAGTGATAACCATCTGCAAGATGATTGATGAATAGCTACGCCACCCAAGAGACAATCAAGGGTCTCTAGTTCGATCCCAACGCATCAATAAGGTTGAGTTACGCTACTCTCACAGGGCTACTCTGTTTTTCGAAATAAATACATTTTTTCGTGAATGCAACAAAATATTGACAGTAACACCTGTGTGCACTATATGGAGTGAGGAACAAAACTGTTTCATCCATATCATATTCAATTTTAAAATGAATGAAAATACAAAGTTACAAAACCCGCAACCACAGACTATCAAACATCAAGTATCAAAATGTGTTTTATACAAGTCTAAAAAAACATATTTCAAACACTTTGTTTTAAACGTTTTAAACATTTGTATAAAAAATAAAGAACAAAGTCGTGTGTGTTTTAATACAAGGGGATTGATTTAAATCTCGATGTAAATCAGGTGTTTTTTTTTTTAAATCACTGATTTAAATCACTTAAAATAATATATAGAATAATGTACATAAGGATTTTGTAGATATTAGAATCATTGGTACATTAATCTTGTAATCATTTAATGGTGTTTATTAGGCTTTAAGAAAGGAAAAGAAAGGAAACAAACTATATGTATTGATGGGGTGAAGCTCATACGAGAAGAAATGAAATGTGCAAACTGTAAACACCCTTAAATTTCTCTTGATTTAAAACTCAAGAATTTCGATAAGCAAAAATACCAAACATTTTGTGTACAGTAACATACAAACTACTAATCATGTTAAACAGTTAATAGTGTCATTATCATAAAATCTGTAAATAAACATGGCAGCTGAAATTTTGCAAACTATCATTAAAAATATTGCATACCGTTCCATTGCTCTAACGTTGACTTCTACGGTGCTTCAAAAGCAACAGATCCCGTTGCGGTAGCACTGGCAGAGACGATTCCACCATGTAAAACAGCGACAGCGAAAGATCAGGCGATGTCAGGCCGGCTCGGTAGCTCAGTGAGCGTCGGCCTCTGTGGCGGAGTGGGCAGTCTGCCTGCAGCTCGTGCAGGTATTAGTTCGTACCGAGCTCCACTCTTCGCGTGAGAAGGCTTAGTGATCGAACTGTCCGAGTTAGCTAGGGCCGTATACGGTTTGCTAGTGTTGTGTTAGTTCTTTTTTCCTTTGGAGTGCAAGCGAGGTTTTGACTACAATTACCGTGAGCCAGTGAAGATACGATGAAATAGTTCACGATGAATACACAAAGAGAAAACACCTTGAAATTTGTTTTCCGTGAGGTCAAAACGCGACCTACGTCATTGGATTTTCATCGATGGTTTCATGATGTCTACCAAGTGCCTACGAACCAAGTGCTCAGTTTTGAAATAGATTACTTTCGTAAGTGTTTGTACGTGAAATTTGCGACAAAAGTGGTAGGAGAACGGTTACTAAATGATTTTGGTGCTGAGGTAATCTACAGTGACGTAGATGGTGATCATAAAGTTGAAGTAGAATGGGCCCACCAGCGGCATGTAATCGTCAGAATCCATGTAGTCCCAATTGAATTAAGTGCAGAAGTGATAAGTCGTGTCATGAGGTCTTATGGGGAAGTGTTGAAAATTGAAGACGAGACATACTCTGCAGATCACATTTACCCTACTCGAACTGGACGTGTCTTGATTAAAATGATACTACGTAAACCCATACCCTCATATGTAACAATGAATGGAGACTCTTATTGGGTAACATACTCTGGGCAGGTGCGTACGTGCCTCGCGTGTTCGGGGGAGGATCATGTAGTTGCTCAGTGCCCTAAGCGTCGATCCTCAGGGAACCAGCCCCGCAGGGGTCCGGTTAATATACCCGCTGACAATGTACCGATGGTATATGAACCAACTGTGCTACCCGTACGGACTAAACCAAGAGATTCAGCTCCGTTAGTTGCAGAAGTCCCAGCGTCAGGAGATAGCAATGGAGGGAACACGGATAGCCCCAGAATCACCGACGAGGAGACAGGTACCAGACAGGAAGTTAGTGAGAAGAATGCACCAACAGGAAGGGACGAGATGGAGCAGCCAACATTGACCACTGCAGAGGAGATGCATCACATACCCCCGCCCCCACCCCCAAGTGCTTTGTTCCCGGAGGCAGAATTTCCCGTAGTTACCTCTCCTAGGAAATCACGGTCAAGATCTGTATCAAGGTTACGGTCAGTGGCGGAAGAGTCCATGGTGCTACGTAGAAAGAAGAAGAAAAATAATGAATGCGTAAGTTCCACAATAGTTCATAACGAATTTAGAGTAGAACCTGGTACCCCAAAACAAGATGTTTCAAAGGGTAGTTTAACAAGTCATTCAGGAAATGTAATTAAAGAGAAACCTTCGACGAGTAACAAACTTACCCCAGATTTATTTAGTGGAAAGCATAGTTAATGCATTCTAGGCAGAAATTAGAGTTTAGAAATGTTGAAGAATGTAAGTAAGTTTAGTTTTCTTTTGTGGACAGTTCTAATCATGCAAACATTTACCTTGGCATCTATAAATTTGAATCAAATGAAAAGTAAGACCAAAATAATTGCTCTCAATGACTTTCTCATTAAATCGTCTATTGATGTGGCCCTCTTACAAGAGGTAGCCATAGACGATTTTTCTGTACTGAACATGTTTAAAGTTTACAACAATTTTACTCCCTTTGCACAAGGGACTGCCATAGCATGTAGGCGACACTTGGATTTACGTAATGTAGTGCCCCATCCCACGGGCAGACAAATAAGTGCCAAATTAGGCTCAGTGTTTCTCTGTAATGTGTATGCTCCGTCAGGAAGCCAAAACAGACGGGAAAGAGAAGATTTTTTTTCAACAGTTGTAGGGCCCGAGTTGACATCCCACACACTAGACACTATACTAGTGGGAGATTTTAACTGCGTAATTCGTTCACAAGATCAAAATCCAGGATACAACTTCTCACGTGCGCTCTATGAATTAACGCAGGGGTTACAACTGCGTGACGCTTGGATTCACACCAATGGCGAAAGTCAAGGTTACACACATATCACCTCCAATAGTGCGTCAAGGATCGATAGGTTTTATGTCGCACCAAGATTTCAGGAATATATCATTAGTGTTCAAAATTTTCCAGTATGCTTTAGTGATCATAGTGTCCCAATTCTCAAAATAAATTTAGATTTGATCAAACCCCGACAAGGTAGCGGATACTGGCTTTTAAATAGCACATTATTACGCAATGGTAGTTATGTCCAGCTAATCAGGGAAACGTGGAACGAACTCAAGGCCTCTCGGCCAGTACACAAGACCCTAATCGAGTGGTGGGAAACTCGAGTTAAGCCTAAATTTCGTCAGGTCAGTAAATTCTTCAGTGCAGAGGTTAGTAGAGATCAAAGAAACAAATATAATTTTTTGTATGCAGTCTTGAATGATCTCCATAGTTTAGCATTGCAAGGTAATTTCGATCGTCCTTATGCAAATGAAATAAAAGCGCAATTACTTGCTATACATAGGAAACGAAAATCTGCAGCAATAATAAAGAGCAAGATTCTTCCTATAGACCCAGACGAGCAAGCCACACTAAGTCACATTCTTCAAGAACATAAACACGCCAGGAGTCACGTTATTCATAAATTAACTTTAGATTCCGGTGAAGTTGTCACCAGCCCTCATAGTATACACGACATGTTTTTGCAATACTATAAAAATCTTCTTGGTCAAGCCTTTAATCCAACAGAAACGCAATGCAAATTTTTGAACTACCTCCCTGCGTCACTGACAGAAAATGAAAGAACTGAGCTCACACAACCGTTTAGTAAAAAGGAGGTTCATGATGCAGTATTCAAAGCTCCGAGGAATAAAACTACAGCCGAAGATGGATTACCATCAGAATTCTATCAATGTTTCTGGGATCTAATAGGAGACGAATTAACGGAATGGGTCAACGAAGTGTTGACAACAGGGACCATAGGGAAGACCAGTAGCACGGGAGTTATAGTGTTAGTTCCCAAAAAGGCAAATCCAAAGTTCGTCACAGATTTTAGGCCAATTTCCATATTGAGCAGTGACATCAAACTTATAAGTAGGTGCATAAATCAGCGTTTAAAAAAATATATGGTTAAACTTATTGGCAATTTACAGTTCGCTTGTAATACGTCCCAAAGTATACATCACTTGCTACAAACGATAAGAGACGTAATTATTACTAAACAAAATAAGAATGCATCAGAGGCAATTCTATCTTTAGATTTTTCTCAAGCATATGACAGAGTGAGCCACGAATATCTGTACAAAGTCTTAGAAGCATATGGCTTCGGAGACACTTTTCTTAATTGGATAAAAACATTATATAATCATATGCTGCTAAAACTCAAAATAAATGGTTTCTTGACAACAAGTTTTAAAATGCGACGAGGTGTACTACAAGGTAGTCCCTTGAGTAGCACATTGTACGTCCTCACAATAGCCCCCTTTTTGTTTAGTATCCAGCATCATTTACAGGGCATTTCTATGGCTTCCACCACAATACAAGTTGGCAGTTTCATGGACGACGTCACGATTTTTCTCAAGGATGAAAGAGATCTGTACAGTGTTAAAAGCCAAATACATACTTTTGAGCTCACATCAGGAGCAAAACTAAACAATCGAAAGTCATTCCTGATGCCCCTTGGCAAGGAAAATCCTTTCACAAACAATACGGAGATCCCTGTAGCCAAGAAAATAAAAGTTTTAGGTATAAACTTCTATGCAAATATCGATGAAACGATCGAAGCCAATAGTAATCTCACGTGCGAGAGGGCAATCTACGTCCTCAGAGTGAACAAGATGCGCTCTCTGAGTTTAAAAACACGAGTAAGATTTATCAACGTTTTTGCTCTCTCTAAACTTTGGTATGTAGCAAAAATCCTGCCCTTCAAAACACAGCACTTAGCCAAGGTCAACAAAGCTGTTGGCTGCTTTTTGTGGCACGATACAATTTTCCGGGTGGCAATAAATGAGGTCACGTTATCAGAGAAGACAGGTGGTTTGGCACTAATACACGTGAACACACAGGCAAGAGCATTGTTTGTACAGACTGGCCTTAAAACAGCTTTCTCACTGCACGAGTCAACGACCCAAGCATGTATACAGAAGATAATACAGGGCATTCCATTAGAAGCTCCCATCGATATTCAAAGTATCCCCAAAAGATTTTCGTTTTATAAGGACATCGCTTTACAGGTATGCTACCAGTTATTACGACATGAGACAATTACACCATCTGTTAAAAAGTTATATAGTGAAATCAATAGTTTCAAGCACACAGTACCACGAATAGTCCGGGATTTCAATACACATAATTGGCCACAAATATGGGAAAATGTCTCCGCCAAACACCTTTCAAAAGCTGCCCAATCAATATGGTACAAAGTGGTTCATCGGGTTATAGTGACAAGAGATAGGACATACCAATATGGAATCAGTGACTCTCCTAACTGTATATCATGCAACGTGCCTGACTCTTTAGCCCACAGGATAACCAAGTGTCGCAACTCCTCCACGGCGTGGAACAAATTGCGAACAATGCTCAGTCGTATATGCCGCACCTCATTAACAAAGTTTACGGATACAGATATAGTTTTTCCTGCTTTCAATTTTTATCCACCAACAAAACAACGAGCAGTACAATGGTTGATAACAGAATACTTATTATATATATTTCACAATGACGTGAGAAGTTTTAAGAAACAATTCAGTATCTTCATGCAAGAACAATATGAAAAAATTCCTCTCCAAGCAAGGAAGAAATGGTATGCAAATTTCTTATTAGTGCTTTATACTTAATTTAGGTCCAACAAAAATGTAAAGGTTAACCAGATAGAAATATGAATTGTAATAGCAGTACTACACTTATGTCAAAAACAATGTAATTCCATAACTTGTATATCAGAATGAGACAATAAAAAAAAAAAAAAAAAAAAAAAGAGTGGTTAGCACATCGCGCTACGACGCCGGGGGTACCGGGTTCGAATCCTGGCTCGGACATGGATGTTTGTGATTGTCTGTCCTGAAAAGTCCTGAAATTGAAATATGAATGAAATGATATGAGTGAATGAAGTGTGATGGGGGAAGCTTCCGCACAGAGACCCGGGTTCAAGTCCTGGTTGAGTCTGCATTTTTCGGTGAAAATTTCTACGTAGAAAAATGTATATTTACATATAATTTTTATTTGCTGTAATCAAACTGTTCAAATATTTTACAGGTTGTTTATCAGAAAGAGTCTTTCTATAAAAAAATATATCTATATGTATGGTGCCAAATACCATACAAGCAATTTTAAGGGTGTTTTTTTAAAATTAAAAAATAATCGATTTAAATAAAAAATCATCAAAAATGTTTTTTTAAATAAAATTCATGATTTTTACCCACCCTGGTTTTAAACACTTTTTGTTTTAAACATGCCAACTCTGATTTAAGCTACATGACGGCGGGTGCTTAAGTAGGTTTTTTTTGTGTTTTTTTTGCATTATTTGAAGAAGCCGCTTAATTCTCCTCCTCATGATGTCCCGCATCAAGAAGGACGTCGAGATGGATAGCTTATCAAAAGAAAATGGGGGGGAAAATACCACATACACGGCGGCAGTGTCTTTATCTTGTTGTCGGGGAGATATCGACTGGTGGGAGGCGCATTTTCTTCCCTCTTCTTTCCACTCAGCTCCTCCATTCCATTTCCTTCGCCTCTTCTCCGCTCAAGGAGATCTCGAAGCCCCAGGGACTTCCTTTCGAAGAGCGAGGCGGAGGGGGGGGGGAGCGCTTGAGAATTCTCGCTGCCACCGTTCGCATCCCCCTCCTCCTTCCCGTTCCTTCTTCCCGTGCAGTGTTGCCACATAGAGGGGAATTTCTTCTGTGCAGGGAAATTCAGGTGAAATTAAGAATTTTGATGAATATCAAAATAACAGGCAAACTTTAAAATATTTGACTCTTATATTAGATTGAAGCTCTTTGATGTATTTATTATTGCTACTATTATTATTATTATCATCATCAGTGCTTTTTTTCTAGCGCCACGCAACTGTACGCAGTACCGGCACCTTTTTGTATGTATGTGAGAATAAGCCTAAAGATATTTTATTATAACGAAACAAATAGATGCACGATCATTTGCGAACATATAGCACAATATTTTAAGTAATTCTTATAATCAACAGAGTAACAATAATAAACCAAATGAAATTGTACCGGAACAGAAAAATACTAATTATTATTATTATTAATAATTTATTGCTTGAAGTAGGATTACACTGAAAGGCATAATTTTAGTCGCATCCTCGATTACGTGATGGTGACGTCGTCGACATGTAATCAAAGGCTCCTGGGTTCCATAGCTATTACAGTTGAAAATGAGATCCGAACCACCGGGTGTTTCAACAGAAACGCCGTGATTTCAAATGGCATTTTAAAATATTTATTAGCCTATAACTACACAAAAAAATTACATAATCTTATAGAGAAAATCCAAACGTTTAATGGAAAACATGTTCGAAATGTACACCTTGACGATGTATCACTTCTCTCATCCGGTTGCACATGTTGTCAAATACCTTACCAAGGATTGCACGACTAACTTGTGCAGTACACTGTTTGCTTTCAAATCATCTAGTGATCGCGGTCCTTGTTTGAAATTTTCCTGCTTTAGGAAACCCCACAAGAAATAGTCTCACGGGTTTAAATCAGGGCTAGTTGGAGGCCACTCTAAACCATGTTGAAAGAAATGTGTGTAGCAATTTGAAATCACACGATTGTTGAATTTTGCTGTCCTGTAACATCCCCAGTCTTGTTGAATTGATCAACATATCGCCAAATAGACTTAGTGAAAATCATTGCGAAATCAAGGAAGCTTCTGATTTTTACGGTACTTCGGACAGAAACAAGAGAGCGTGACTCAATAAACCAGGTCACCAACTGAATCTTTTGCTGCAGTGAAAGTCTCCTGTCCTCCATTATTGTACCTACTACTGTACTACAAACATTAATACGTTTGTCTGCAGTATTTTCTTTTGTTTTATTATCCGCACTATCCTTAACATCATGTATAATAATTTAATTAAATTTCAGACTTTTGCCAATCATAACATATACAAATTATACTGTGAATTCTACTAAATATTGTTTCAGGGTCATTAGAAATCACGGCGTATCCGTTGAAACACCCGGTACTTCAGTCCCTATTAGTATATGCGTACATAACAGCATAATTTTGCCGTTTACATACATCATAATTATTTAATTTAAAAAGATTGAAGAAACATTCCTTCAAGAATTACGATAGTATAGATTCAATATAAGAACAGAGGTAAATAATATTCATTTGAAGATGCTTTGCACACTTGCAACTTACTCCTCTTTCGTAATACAAATTATTCCTATCCCCCCCAAATAAAAGTAATGAAAATTGTAATGTTTTGTTTGCATTTGTAAACTGGAAGTACTCTTTAGTTTCTGTTACTTGATTGATTGACTGATTAAATTTATTTAACGTCTCATTTTTTGTCACTTTTGGCTAATCGCAACTGTGGGGATGAAATGGATGAAGGGCCACATATGCACGACACGACACTAGCCCCACAGAGAATTATACTAGATGTGAATCCAGACGCCAGAACCTCGTTAGTCTGCAAAATGTAGTCCAGGGTGTACTGCGTGTGAGAGAGGTTGACACTTGGAAATTTGATAACTTAGGTTCAACAATCGCGTAACAGAGTGGCGACAGTACCGAACACATCTTTAAAATATTTAACCAACCTTTATGCAACATCCTAATGTTAATTCTCATTTTTCCACAAACCAATCGCCGAATAACCTAGTTGAAACTCTACTCTTATTTATTTGCTCCTTACCGCATAGCGTATTGTTAGGCCTACCTTTTGCTTTCTTTTCTTGATATTTGGTAACAATTGATAATTAACACAACGTGAAGAGCTAAAAAATGAACATTTCGGCGCCATATCGCACGTACGTAATTTGAAAAGCTAGAAGGCTCTATTATTTTCATCATATTTCGGAATGAAATAGATGAAAATCGCAGTATTTCATTTTTCGCAAATGCGATGAGAAGCCCAACGCACCTCCACCACGTAACGCAACTCCCATGCTGCGTTTGGGATCGAACCAAGAACCTTTAGATTGTATTGGGTGGTGTAGTTATTCATCATTCATCTTTCAGATGATTATCACTCGCTTAGCCTAAAGTATAATGTATGCGAAAGGTTACATCCAAAGTTATGGCACAAGAATTCACATGTACAGTAATTGAGCTTCTGTACTCTCCATGACTGAACCGATGTGGATATTGATAAGAAGAGGATAATACTTGAATCACAAATAGATGAAGGTTATTCCATAGATTGTCATCTCAATAATGGTAATTGACACACATCTGACCTTCCAGTCAGAGTTCACTCTCCTCATGCACCACTGTCCAATCATCCTCCCTCCAACTTCCTTGCTCTATCCCGACTACTCGCCGACTGTCCATTCTCTCTCCCTTCCAACTCTCATGCCACATACAGCTCTCAAGTCAATAACCTAACCTTTCCCTGATTACTTATTCAGCATTCCTTTCTCTGCTATGTTAAGACTTGACACGTACCTTGGGTACGATAGGCTTGGGTGACTTTACAGGGATCACCCCTTACACCTCATTTTTCTTTTTTCTTATTCATTCAGTAGATTGGGGTGACCCTTTTCCAAACACACAAATGGTCAACCTCCTTTCCACGTAGTACATCCTGGACTGCATCTTGCAGACTAGCGAGGTTCTGGCGTCTGAACTCGTGTTGTGTCGTCTATATGTGTTTGTGACTGTCTTTTCATCCAATTCATCTTATCATCGTTCATTTTCATCTTCCCCAAGTGGCAGAAAGGGGAAGCATAATAAATCATTCAATAGATTCTAATATTTTCGTGACAAAGTGTTTTTATGGATTAATAATGAATAGGGTTAGGATTTTCATGACTTTGCATATTTTTTTGGTAAGGATGATGTGTTTCCTACACATATAGAAATTCATATTATGAAGAAATTAATTAAAATAAGGTCCTTTTTAAGTGCATATTTTGGCATATTTGGCCATTTCTGCGTGATAGAGCACATTTTCATGGATTTTCGATTATATTCAGCATATTTTCTCTTTTTCAAGAAGTATACAGTCATTTTCGAAGTGGATTCGTACTTACTCTCATGTTCACCCGAGGGTTTTGTGAACTAAAAATAGTACGTATTGTGAAAATATCTCAGCATTTAGATATTGATGTTTGAAACAGTCCAGTTATAAGGGCATATTTTTCAAATTATAGTGTATATTTTGTACAATTTTAAGTGATAAGAGCATATTTTATTTTCCATATTTCGGTCATTTTAAGGTCCTAGCCCTGATAATAACTATACTAATAAATGATTCTGAAATTTTATAATCGAGGATTTCAATTATTGCAAGGTGGAAGGGAAAAGTGTGGGGAAAAGGTTAATGTTGTAGTTGAAGAAGTGAAATTTTGATCTCAGGTTATGGCAACACTGTTCCCGCGCAGGAGAGAGAGAGGCTGCGGTCTTCTTCCTTTTGCTCTGAGCAGTTTCTGGGAGTGCAGCATCCGGGAAGGCGATCAGGCGGTGGGGCAAGATGCGGGGGGAAGGGAGAATGGGGAACGTGCGGAACACAAAGACGCGCACATCTTTGCAAATAAGTGCTCTGGAAAAGAGGATCCCTCTCCGACTGAAACCCTGACGTTTCGTGATCATTTCCCCCTCGCGTTTCCTATCATTAAAGTGGATTTCGGGGTCCAGATTTTCGAACAAACCTCGATTTAGGTTTCCACCATATTTCCATCGACGGAATTTCCACTCGAGCTGGAAACTTTTAAATCAGAAATCACTGAAATCGACCCATTCTTGGAAATAGTTGTAAATTCACGAGTTGCCCACGGAACTTGCATGTTGTGCACAGTGGCGAAGCGTGGCATGGTGTCAAGGGCCTTCGCACAGCTGCCTTCTCGCTTATAACAGCTAAATTCATAAGTTCGGACCCAATTACACGCTCACAAACTTCTCGGAACAAGACTTCATTACATGTAACACTAGATCAGTGTATCTGAACCTTCCTTTAAAAGGCGATGCCCGGATCCCAACAATTTTACTCATAAATATATTTCTAATTCTTTAAACTTTATACATCAATGAACTGTTTGTTTGTTTGAACTGTTGTTTTAAGTCCACTTTATGCATAGAAGAGCTAATCGGGACTTGGCCTACAGTTTAAAGTTGGATCCAAACCACTGCATATCTCCATCGGGTATCGAACCCCGGGACTTTTTTATTACAGGTCGACGACGTCACCACTACACCATCAGGGAGGCTATACATCAATGAATATGTATCATTGGAATTAAATATTAATTCACAAATCATGGCATACTCGTGAACAGTAAGAGTTCGATTTTGTCTAGGCGCGTTGAAAACATAAAATTAGGTTTACAGTAGGAGTCGACCACTGGATCTAATGAAATCTTTCAGTTACCTCAGACAGCATCATTAAATTAGTTTGGTAAGTGCTGTGCATTTGAGCACAGAAAAATTCAAGTTAATACAAATTGGAAATCGAAGACTGTATTACTTCTGTTGGTCAACCGGAGTGGTTGACGGAATGCAGTAAGAAATAAAGGGTCATAGGTTCGAATCCCAATGCAAGACATGCGATCATTCCCTGGTTTATTTCATCACTTCACCTATCAGCCCCATCTTCTCTATTTCACCAAAAAGGTATGAACCAGTGATGCAACAGCCCTTTCCGAACAAGCCCTGGCAAGAAACATTTCATTGGATGACGCGTGGTGAGACCATCATATTCGCAGAAAACTGGCTTTCAGGATCGGACGAAAAAGCTATGCAAAATAACAAAATAATACTAATAAAAACGCATATCACGCTCTGTGAAGTGTGACAATTATACACTAACTGCCCCATTGTTTACGAACGGCTAGCGACAGCGATAGCAACTTGGGAGATATATATGCTAACAGCACCAAACCTTACCTGCCTAACCTATCCACTAGAGGCGTATATTCGGGGCTACCTAGGCTATCTGCGAAGCCCAGACACAGTAAATAAAATACAGAAAAAAATATCTATCAGAAGATGTGCATAAAATTGTTCATTTCAATAAGAAATGAGGAGTTGGAAACCCGGCGGGCAACTCCACGGGGGTGACGGACAAGCTTGACAGGGCCCCGATCAATGTTGCAAACCAATTTTTCCCAGCATGTAATTTCCCCAGGATCGGGGAATTGTGGAGCCAAACTGTTACAGGAGAGAGAACAGGGTTGCATATGGAGCGGGAAAAACCCTCTGAACTTCCTCAACAGTCTGGGTCAATGTTGCAAACCATTTTTTCCCAGCATGTAATTTTCCCAGGAATGGAGAATTTTGAAGCCAAATTATCGCAGGCAAGGGGAAAGTGTGTCATATAGCAGGGACAAGAACATCATTGAACGCTTGCAGAGGAGTTGAAAAAGAGGTCGTTGACCTTAAAACAACTAGAGATACAGTGGGGAGTAGAAAATTGTTGGCTTAGCGGGAATGGTTTATCAGTGCATCTAAAAATTACCGAAATGACAAGGATCAGTTCTAGTCTAAATCGCGTCGAGTGGTCTTGCTGCGTGGAATTTATTTAGAGGCAGCGTGTGAATACAGTAGTGAGAGAATTGTATTTTTGTGAATGATATGTGCTGTGTTGTGTAGTGAACTGAAATGAGAGACATAATTAACAAGCTGTCTTTTCGGCTTACGAATGACGATAAGCTCCAAATCGCTATGGATTTTTCTTGTATGCCCACTTTATGAACATATAAGCTAATGGGGATCGGACCTACAGTTAAAGTGGTATCTGAACCACCATGTATCGAACTCGGGACCCCTTAGTTTCAATGCAACGACGTTACCACTGCGCCAACAAGGAGTACCAGAATTTAAAATCGTGAAAATAGGTAGGTTGAAATTTTATTTTTATTCTCGTATATAGGCCTACATAATACTTCACAATATGGGCCTCTTATTTATGAAAATAAGAATGAATTTTTTAAAATCCTTTCCTTACTGACAGTGTACATTTCTATGTTTTATTTATGAGGTATATATTTTAATCACAGAGTCACATCACTTCAACCCGCCATCCCAAATGAGTTAAAAAAAAAAACACCCCCACCAGCAAATTTTTGTCCATTCGAACACTATGATATGATGCGATAGCCCAGATTCTTAACCCAGTATACGCCACTGCTATCAACGTAGGTATATAATAGCAGAAATAAGCATGTATATTATGCTTGTTAAGTTTAGTTTATTTAAGATATTATATACGTACGTGGAAAAGTTAGGCAGGTAAGGTTTGGAGCTGTTAGCATGTATTTCCAAGTTGCTAAAGCTGTTCCTAGCCGCTCGGAACCCGTAAAATCAACAGTATTTTTGTTATATTTTTAGTGTAGGGTTGCACAATATAAGTTAATGGAAGGACGTAACATCTCCATATAAAATACAGCAGGCGCTGAATTCTCATTATTAACTAAGAAACCCACTAAAACACGTATGTAACAATCAGTGAAGTAATACTATTAACGATTAACGATAAATTGGAAGTATTCAGTTTATACCGTTATACTCCCAACATTTTTTGAATTCACGGTACTGTACATTGAAATTTCACACACAAAAAAGAATCCATGTGTTTACAAATTTTGGGATGCCGAGTTCCAAAATTACATAAACTCTTGTCAATTCTCATGTTTTCAAGTTACATGGAAATATAACTGAAACCACCCTCAAATGTACCGTGTACCCAACATGTACAGACCTCATTCTTTACAATCGCGACATTGCTTCTAAGTGGATGAAGTAACATGCTAAATCTTTTTATTATGCATACCAAGTCGCAAACTAATACAAACGTAGTAGTTTGCATTAACTCCTGGTGTTTCACTGTAAATTTCAACACATTTGGCAGGTGTTCTGTAAACAACACCACAAAGATAGTAAATTTTCTGATATGCGTGTTTAGCATTTTCGCTGACATTCCGCAAAATGTACTATTTTATGAATACGATTACTACACGAAATAGTAGATATCGCAATTTTGTATTTCGGTATTATATTACACAGGAAAATAATGAATTCTAACTATAGTGTAAAATGTGACTAATTTTAAATGTGATGGTGAACGTCGCCAATCAGCTTAGCGAAATCCGAAAACTATGGATTCGACACTAATCTAGGTCATTTGTGGCATTTTATTTTTCACCCCCTCTCAACCCACATGCCGATAGGTGATGAACGTGGAGTTGAACCGCATTGGGAGTGTCACGAAAACTATGGATTCCATTCGCAAAACAGCCTGAATGTTAGACAATCCGAGAAACACTATCGTTGTGCGGATTGCATAGAGTCACGGATGTCTGTTTGTGCGGAATTTAATATCGGTGGTTCTCGATTATTTTTACATATCACCCCTTCCCACCCCACATCTTAGGATGCCAGGGAGGAGTGTCTTCCCCCACACTATTTCTTTCCAGATTGCAAGTGATACGCGTACCAAGTTTGGTTGAAATCGCTCCAGGCGTTCGAGAGTTATACCGGAACAAATATACACACCCATACATCGATTTTTATATATATAGATTTTCAATGGAAACTTCTAACACCGCCGTAGATCTAGGCAACACACATAACAGGGAATTGAGTATTTCAGGATCTAGGCGTCCCACTTTTTTTGCCGGTGACTACATAATTGAATTGGTTTGATGCGAACTCTTCAGCACTTGAAACCTGTGTGTAGATCTCTAGTTTGAAGGGTACAAGTAGCTGGAACGATGCTTATATTTTTGCGTGATTTTTTAAGGGCGCGGAACTGTTTTCGGAAAGTTACTTCATACAAGTAACTCGGTTACAGTTTCTAATTTTGAGGAGTAACTTAGTTACGATTATCATATCTGTAAGGTACTTTATTTTAGATAATTTTACTTACTTACACGCATGAACTGCAGGTAAACTGCCTTTTTCACTAATGATCATATACGTAGTAATAAAATTAAAACTTTCATTCACATTTTAATCCCATGTGTACAAATATGAAAATATTGGACTCGGATTGTTAAAATGAACCGTGTACTGGAAAAAATAGAACACAACAAAATATTTTATTGCAATTTTGGAAACACGCGAAGCTAGTGAAACAGAGAGAGGCAATGAGCTGAGAGCATGCTCTTGCTTCAAATTTGTTCCAGTTATACAAGAATTTAGAAAAGTAGCAATTTTCAAGATCTGGATAGTGTTTTGCTGCTGCAAGCATAGAGATTTCGCAAATTTCATAAACATCAGAAGGATTTCAAATCTCACTACGCAAGGGAGAGGCAAATGAAAACCTTCATTTGTTTTTGATTCTTATCTAGTAGATTTCTGCATGTTTGCTGAATTTTAGCACAGACCTATTGCTGATCTACGAGTTAGTGCCTGTACACCTTAAGAAGAATAAGTCATTGCGGTCTAGTCACTTATGAGTAGGTGGCGGAAGTTGATGACCTAGAAAGTATAGGTATATGACCTATAGAATGTCCTAAAAAATGGGAAAAATGACGTAAAAATGCAAAAAATGACCATTAAATTTGTGAGTTTCAGGTTAAAAATTGAAATGAAAAGAAATTAAACAAAATGCAATCTTGCTTTAAAAAAAGGCACCAAATGATACCACGTGTACATTCAATTAAAACATGCAACGAGGATTTCCAATGGAAACAACCGAATAATTTTAAAACAATCTAATGAAAAAGTCGTATACACTGAAAGAATTGGTGTAAAATGCATTATTTTCCCGCATCTTTGCCTGGTGTCCGAGATGTCAGAAAAATGATGACATTTCATCAACTTCCGCTCCCTACTTATGAGCCACTGCGAAGGCTTTCCACCCATCTGCCTGCGAACTTCCTCCTCCATTAGTAAATTTGCTGGTGTGGTAAGCATGTACAGAGATATTGATTTTTCATTTTCCGAGAAATTTCTGTAAGTTGTAGGTTTAAATGATCAAAAATGATCCTGCGCCACTGGTTTACTAGACTTACGGGGTAATCGCGAAACTATTGATAATATCTAGATATCAGTGACAGAAGACTACACGAAAATTCACATCAATGCTCTAGAAGGAATTCTAAGCGGATGTAATTTTTCATATTTTGAAATATCCAAGAGGTTTCTCGAATGGAGAGGAAAGTTTGAAAAAAATCGCCCATTCGCATGCAAAAGGTACAGCCGAGCCTTATGCTTTTCCATCCGTTTCACCAAATCATCGTAGCGATTAACCCAAGCGCCGTAAAGTAACCAAAATAGAACGAGAGCTCCAGACGCATTACTTCTCGCCAAGATCCTTTACTGCATACCATCTCTGTTGTTACTGTTATGAGGGTTGCCTATCAACAGGAGCGTATATTGTAGGCTAGCTAGGCTATCTGCGAAGCCTGAAGTCTAGAGATTAAAATACTGGAGAAAAATCGATCAGAAATTGTAAATAAAATTATTCATATCAGTGAGATGATGATGCTGATTCTGGAGTTGACAACCTGATTTCTTATGAGTTGGCAACCTGATTTCTTATGAGTTGGCAACCTGATTTCTTATGAGTTGGCAACCTGATTTGTTATGAGTTGGAAACCTGATTTCTTAGGAGTTGGTAAATTTATTTCTATTCATAGCCTAGGACCACGTGACATAGCCCAGATCTTGGCGTCAGTATACGCCTCTGCCTACCAAGCAAGGGGCGATTTCATAACAAACCCACGTTCTTCCGACTTCATCTCGGATTGGGAGGTCGCGAGAAACAGAAAAATAATTTCGAGCCAGTTACCGCCCGAGTGGTCATCTGCCAGCGAGGCAGAGTTTCTCGTTATTATTCCGTCCGAAGAGAGAGAACGGGGGTGGGTAGGGGGAGGCTCCATTCAACCCCGTCGCAAAGCTGAGGTTTCTGTATGATGTGTAATCAGGACTTCGCTACAGGTTAACACAGCTCGTCACGGCGACACCCTGCCAGCGAAACATTATGCATCCCATCATTACCTCCCCTTCTCGCAATTACCTCCGCTCCCGTCGCAGCGCCCCGGAGGGCCCGGAATTTCCATATTTATCGATAAGCCTCTGGGCGATCCGCCACATCTGTGGTGGCCGACGGTAGACGGGGCCTGCGTCGAAAACTGCATAAAAAAAAAGAGAGCGTTGTCATTTCTGCTTCCTCCCGCGAACCTTTGTCAAAGCGCCGATGTCACCCTCTATCGGAGGAAGTTCTTTGCTCGGGGGATATGGGGAACGGCGGTTGGCGCGCGTTAACCCTTTGCTCACTGCATGATACCCGGAAGGGGTTGTTTCGAAATTTATTGCCCATGTGCGCACGACCGGAAGAGCGGTTCCTATTTCTGCCCCTTCGATAAGAATTTGCAACATGGCGGAAAACGATATGGACGACATTTAATTTGACGTCATCACGCAGGGTTGTTCAAGGTCCAGGAATTTTATATAAATTCAATTCCGGTCCAGAAGGGAAAATTAGCAAGCGTAAATGGTTCTGGATCTTAAATATTTTTTTTTTATGTGTAAAGTACCGGGTGTTCCGTTCAAATCTCCCTAATTTCAATTAATTACTGTGAACGAAGTACGATGAATTGTGAAATAACTATAACACCAAATGAAAGGCCAGATCTTCAAGTTTTGTTTTCATGACTTGAAGTTGTCCGTTTGCTCACTACGCAGCGCCACGGTCGCATAAATTAAAATTGCGACTGTTCAACAACGCGCGCAGGCAGAGGTGCGGTATGCTGAGACAAAATCTGGGATTGCAACGCAACGAAATTTCAGACGAGTGTACGGAGGAGTTGCACCTGATGCTAAATCAATTAGGCTGCGGTTTAGTAAGTTTCTAACAACCGGCAGTGTCCTAAAACAATCTGGTGGAGCTCGCCGTCGTGTGTCAGAGGAAAAGGTGGAAGACATTCGAGCGGGTTTTTAGAGAAACCCAAGTAAATTCATCCGCCAGGCATCTAGGCAATTCAATGTGCCTCCAACAAGAATGCATGGAGTTCTGCACAAGCGGCTTCGGTTGTATCCGTATAAAGTGCAGATTGTGCAACAATTGAAGCCAGATGATAAGCCGCGTCGCAAAGAATTTGGTATGGAAACCCCGCTCGAATTTCGTTGCGTTGCAATCCCAGATTTTGTCTCAGCATACCGCACCTCTGCCTGCGCGCGTTGTTGAACAGTCGCAATTTTAATTTATGCGACCGTGGCGCTGCGTAGTGAGCAAACGGACAACTTCAAGTCATGAACAACTTCATTTGGTGTTATAGTTATTTCACAATTCATCGTACTTCGTTCACAGTAATTAATTGAAATTAGGGAGATTTGAACGGAACACTCTTTATTTCAGTTCGGTCCAGGAACCTATTTTCCGGATGAATTTAAATACTGTCCAACACATGGGTCCAGCAACCTTTTTTTCTGGTTAATTTAAATACGGTCCAGCAACCTTTTTCCGGATAAATTTAAATACGGTCGAGGAACCTTTTTTCTTGTCAATTTAAATACGGTGCAAGTTCCGTATTGAAATTAAACAATACGCAACTTGGACAGAATTGAAATTGTGCTAGAAAATAGGTTATGGTCCTGTGACGAAACCCAATAGAACCCATTAGAAAGTATGTATGGGTCCCTGGTGCGTCAGTAACCCTGGTTGAATACCCATGACGAAAGTCACCCCCCCCCCCCGACACACACACAGAAAAGCAATAAATCAATTCTACCTACGCAAGTGCATTATAACTAGTCAAACTATACACATACAAGCAGCCACCGTTTACCTTTGCACTAAATCGATAAGCACATATTTAGGAAAACAGGTGGGTGTAATCATTAGAAAAATCAGAATTTCAACATTAGCTGCTTACCATTTTTCTGCAGTCGTGAAACGAATAGGTACCTGAGATAGAAAACAACACTCCTAATGTTAAAGTATCATAACAGTAAAATGGAATAACATTACCTAAAATGAATAAAAATCACTTATCTTTTCACTTTAATATCATAACGCTTGCGAAAGATGCATTTAGTGATTTTATTATTTTGTTATTTTACCCGGCACGATATGATTTGTTTGCCGGAAATATGGCGGTGGTCGTGATTTCGCGCAATGAATTCTTGGGGGAAATAGTTCACCAAATATCAAAAACATCCATCAAAAACTTGTGATGAAGACATTCAAGAATTTCAGAAGCCGGCATCCGTGGCGGGGTGGTTAGCACATGGCGCTACGACGCCAGGAGTCCCGGGTTCGTATCCCGGTCCGGGCATGGAAGTTTGTGAGTGTCCATTCATCAATTTCATCATGCCATCACTCATCCCCATCTTCGCAAATTAGCCAAAAATGGCACAAAAGCGAAGTAAAGTAAAGCAAATCAATCAAGAAGTTTAGAAATGTATCAAGTGGTGAATTTGGGGACTCAATAAGTTGCCTCTTGTTATATTTTATTTTAGAAATTATGACGTAAGAATATTTTAGTTGTTTCAATTGCAAACACCGTGCACTCACCACAGATGATGTCTCGACGTGTCTTTCGTGCTGTATATATTATATATATTCGAATCCCAGAAGCTAACCGAAATGTTCCATGATATGCTTCCGTGAAAAGTACTGTTATAAGATTTTTGGAAGCATTTACATAGCATAGCAACAATGGTAAAGGAAATGCTACGCAAAGATGCTATTGGGGTTTTCTCTCATCGCCGTAGAGTTATGCAACACACATAACGTATGTACAGTGAAGCGAGTATTCGAGAATTTATTCCAGGTGAGTTCCCATCCTGGGAGAGACGTAGCGATTGTCCGATTTGAATACGCAACAAAACGTACCATCGACAAAACGTACCTACCACCTTGGCGACTACCTGCGAAGGATCTTCTAATAAGTCTTAAAATATTTGCGATGCGACAAAACGTACCACTTGAGAGTCCTATATCTTGAACTTTACGCCAAAGGCATGTCTTAAAATGGAAGAAGCACCCACTGATTTCTCTCGAAGGAAACACTTGGCGAATCGCATATATGGCTGCCAATTCAAAATCCACGTTCACTCTTTCTGGTTTTCACTCCGGAACAGCCTGAATGATGAGTCGAAACAAGCGAATATAGGTCTCTCTATCCTTATTGGGCAATAAAGCAAAAACTACGGGGTTGATATTTGTTTCTTCAGCCGTGTTTCCAAAATCCACATTGATGCGGTAAATGTGAGAAAATTGTTTACTACACCACTTAAAAGTACATCCATGAAAAAATGAGTAAAGCGTTTCAGACTCTAACTAACCTAACCTAAACTAAAGTAATATGAAAACAACCAACCAGGAAATTCGCATGAAAGCTATATTCGTAACACTTCGCTCTATTTCCATGTTCATGCTCCCAACTGAATATTCCACCTAAGTGATCAAAGTCGTAATGACTAGTAAGGTAAAACGAATAACTTAGCTGGGTGCTGGATAGCGCACCGTGTTGTAATGTCTGACATGTCAAAGGCAAGTTCAAGTGGTACGTTTTGTCGCGGAGTAAACATTTTGAAGTTCTTCGTGGATCCTTCACAGGTAGCTGTTTATCTGAGTGGTACGTATCGTCGCGAAACCCCAAGTGGTACGTTTTGTCTGGACACCGTCCGATTTACTGCCGTGTGAAATCTACAGGGTGGCTCAATAAGTCACTTAACACCCTCAGTACAAGGCCACTGCGGCATGGAATTTGAAATTGGCGATGACCAATCGTTATCTGGCCAAGGGGGAACCACATTGACGCCACCCACACGGTCGGCGGCCATCTTGATGTCCGCCATCTTGAATTCAACTTCAGAATTTTAAATGGGAAGGGGGTCGTGCGAAATATCAAAATGGGCTACAATTTCACGAGAAATACAATGGTGAAGGTTTTTTCGACGTATCTTTAACCAGTAAAAAGTTATGACTGAATTCTTGTACCAATTTGCTCCTTTTCGAGGTGTTAGAAAAATGCCTTAAAATTTGTTTAGCGCTTCGGTAATGCATCGAGATCAAAGTGACGTCTATGGAGAGACGTTCGCATGCCATTGCACATTATTTTAATCGGATACATCCATGAAGAGCTGTGCATTATGAATGGTTGTCGCAAACAATTTACAGTGTGACGCTTCCATTGAATTAAAAGTCCTTCACAGTGACAAGGCTAATGTTTATGTTCATAAGGAAGTTCATAAACAGAATATTCGATGCTATTTATCTGATAACCCATTTTCGACAGATCAAAGCTGAATGGTTAGTGTTGGTAAGTTAATGGTGTGGCGTGCTGTGTGGAACACGATTGGTTAGTCAATTTTCCATCAACGGAACCTTAAATGCTTAGGGCTACTTGGATTTGTTAAATAAACAGTTTTTTTCATCCTTGCTTATGGAAGAAGGTACTTTTTACATAGTTTTTTCAATAGGGAAGAACACCAGAACACTTATGGGAACGTTATGAACCAGTTTTTGTCCAAAGTTAGTTATCAGATGACAAGGGTCACATATTCTGTTTATGAACTTCCTTATGAACATAAACATTAGCCTTGTCACTGTGAAGGACTTTTAATTCAATGGAAGCGTCACACTGTAAATTGTTCGCGACAACCATTCATAATGCACAGCTCTTCATGGATGTATCCGATTAAAATAATGTGCAATGGCATGCGAACGTCTCTCCATAGACGTCACTTTGATCTCGATGTATTACCGAAGCGCTAAACAAATTTTAAGGCATTTTTCTAACACCTCGAAAAGGAGGAAATTGGTACAAGAATTCAGTCATAACTTTTTACTGGTTAAAGATACGTCGAAAAAACCTTCACCATTGTATTTCTCGTGAAATTGTAGCCCATTTTGATATGTCGCACGAGCCCCTTCCCATTTAAAATTCTGAAGTTGAATTCAAGATGGCGGACATCAAGATGGCCGCCGACCGTGTGGGTGGCGTCAATGTGGTTCCCCCTTGGCCTGATAACGATTGATCATCACCATTTCCATGTTGCGCGCTGCAGTGGCCTTGTACTGGGGGTGTTAAGTGACTTATTGAGCCACCCTGTAGATTCGTGACCGCAGTTACGTTTGGATCTTCAGCGAAATCACACAAGATCCGTCCGATAACAGGTGATGTACGATGGCACTTATACATTTAACACGGTTGGTTTTATTGCAAATTCACATAGGAACGGCATATTTGTACATCGGTTGATTCATGATGTAGAATACAGGCTCGCTCTTGACTTCCATGTGCTCGGCAACATTATTTGAACGTTGGCTAGCGATCTCTTATTTATAGTGGGCAAAGCTTATTTAAATATAATAAATTACCAGTGTCTCTTTTGGTTAACATTACAGCGCCTTGAATAAGGTAGTGTGGAAAACGACCCAAGAAACTGGTTCCCCGAGACGATGACAAGTAGATGGCAGTGCGATCGACCCAGGTGCTAATTTTGTTATGAAAGTAATGCGGCTTAGTTAGTTTTTGGAATATATTGTGTAGATTTGTTTCTATAGAAAGGCGGTAAGTGAATTGATGGAAACAGTTATATTTGTGGAGTGATTTGCAGTCACGAAATGACATTAATTTGGAAAGAAAAGTAAAATAAAATGAATAAATAAATAGCATGCGTAACACAAGAAGAAACATAGCAATGTGATTCCGGACCTCAGGTCTTGGACTGTGTATTAGAGTTTATTTTTCTATGTTATTAGAATATAAATAGTATCCTGAGAGATATTTCATACCGAGGCGACAAACCACAAATGTCGCTTGAAAGCGAGCAGTCGGAAATCAATGCAGCCTTTCGAACCGTAGGGACAAAAGCTCTGACTGCACCGTTTCCTCAAGGAGATTTTACACCAAAGCGACACGCGACAAACGATACGAGGATTTCACACCAAAGCGACACGGGTCATTCGGTCCAAGGCAACTTTCATACCGAAGCTACACATGTTGCTTGGAAACGAGCCAATCAAGAGCAACATTTCACATCGTAGCGACATGACGGGAAGCACAGGCCAGCGTTCGGTTGTTAAAATCCTCAAGCGATAAGTGTCGCGTGCCGCTTGTCGCTTTGATGCGCAATCTCACTAAAGCAAGACACTCATTGCATCGCGCATGCGCGAACAACAAACCACGGCAACATGTTGCAAGCTATTGAGGAAATGGCCCAGTTTGAGCGACGCAGAAGCGACAAAGCGACACGTGTGGCTTATCGTGTCGCCTTGATCTGTTGTTGTAATGTGCGGTTTATCGTGTCGCCTATCTGTTGTTCGCAAGCAACGCTTGCTAATAGACTGAAGGCACCATGTCGCTTGTCACTTAGTTGGGAACTCCCCCTGTTGCGCGTCGCTTCGGTCTCAGCACCCTTCCTTTAAGGAGCTTTCCGACCGAAGTAACAAGTAGCACGCGAATACGCCATATGAACGTGTCGTTTGCTGTTTGGACCCTCATGTGCAATGAATGCTATTTTACAGTCTGGAAGTGTGTGTCACTAGTGTGACAGTGTACATCCCGCGTCGCTTGTCCCATTGGTTTGAAAGTTTTCTTACACTCATGTCGATGGCACTAAGAAAGTTTTGTGGGGTTCCCCTTGTCGTTTTATGCAATCATCATTATCATCATCGCCGTGATTAGTTTAAAGCGGAAGAAAAGATACAGTAAATATCAAAAATACAAATGCTTCAGTGTGTATATCTTTAAAAGAAATTTATTTATTTATTTATTTATTTATTTATACATACTCCCCATAACAGAGCTATTGCTCCACTTACAACGGGGGCTTACCAGTAAATAAACTATGGTACATAATATCCATATACATAAACATAATATTAACATATACATAAACACAAATATTAACATATACAAACACATAAACCAATTGCATATACACAAATAATTAAATGATATTAATGCCTATTTTCAGTTTGTGTTATATTATATTGTATTATAAAATTATATTTAGCATTGATAAAATAACTTAAAATATAGAATTACAATTTTTTTAGACAAAATACTAATTAAGAATAAATTGTTTAATGACAGATAAATATTTCTTGTAGGACATAGCAAAATCAATATTAACATTATTTTGTATTAGTACATTATGAGCTTTACATATTTGAACCATTACTGAATTCTGATGTACAATATTTTTAGAATTAACCAAAGAAAATGGCAAATAAGAACGCAACATTCTAGGTTTAATTGTGAATCCTATCAACTGAAGACAATCTTGAGCATCAATTAAGTTATTTATAAATTTATAAAGTAAAATATGTTTGGCTAGTTCTCTTCTTGATTGTAATGAAGAGAACCCAAATTCAGATAAAATAGTATTATAGGATATTCTTTCTAAATATGAAGATCTTTTAAATTTTTTGTAATATAAATATCTTACGAACTTATTCTGAACATTTTCAATTAAATCACGGTAGCATTGAAAATAAGGATCCCAGATGACACTAACATACTCTAACTTACTTCTTAATATCGAATTGTATATTGAAGCAATAGCCTGAATATTATTAATTTCTCTGGTAGTTCTAAATATAAAGCCTAAAATTCTAAATGCATCCGATACTAATGTTTGTACGTGCTCTCTGTAAGTAAGCCTTGAGTCGAGTAAAAGTCCCAAATCCTTTATAAGTTTAACTCTATTTAAACTATTCCATTCATAGTATAGTTATGAGTATAAGATAAGTTATGTCTGCTAAACGTAATAGTTCTGCATTTACTTATATTAAAATCTAACTTATTGGTGACACTCCACTGAAAGCAATTGTTTATATCTTTCTGTAATTGCGCTAAATCACTTATATTTGTAATGGATTTAAATATTTTTAGGTCATCAGCATAAAGCAGATAATTAGAATTTTTTATAACAGAGGATAAATCATTAATAAATATTATAAAAAGTAAGGGACCCAAGTTTGAGCCTTGCGGAACACCAGATGTAACATTATATAAAGGGGATGATTCAAAATTGTAGGTGACATAGAATTTCCTATTTTTTAAATACGATGCTATTAATTTTAACAGTGGAAACGAAAAACCGAAATTTGCTAACTTATATATTAATATATCATGATCTAACTTATCAAAAGCTTTAGCAAAATCTGTATAAATAGTATCAACAGAGTAACCATTGTTAAATGAGTCTGCCAAAAATTGGGTAAATGAGATAAGATTAGTTAAGGTTGATCTTTTGGATATAAAACCATGCTGATGGTGAGTTATATACGGTTTAACATGATAACAAATTCTATTATATAAAATGTGTTCAAAAATTTTTGCTGGTGTTGAAATTAAAGATATAGGCCTATAATTGATGATTTCCTTGGCATTACCAGATTTTGGTATAGGAGTTACTTTACTTATTTTCCACCTATCGGGGAAAATTTGGGTGGTTATAATCAAATTAAATATGGTGCATAGAGGAAACAATAAGCAATCAGTACATCCTTTAAATATGTAAACGGGTATACTATCTGGACCACTAGCTTTCTTCGATTTCAGTTTTCTAATAGAAGTTTTACATTCAGATTCAGTAATACTATCTAATACTAATGGTTGATTTACTATCATAGGTACTTCACTGGGAATTGAGTAAGTTGGAATAGAATCATTAAAAACGCTCTTAAAGAATTGCGCAAAACCATTAGCTATATCTTTGTTATTGTCAAGTGATACTCCATTATAGGTTAAACTACACTGATTATTAGTTGATTTTTTTTTACCTTTAATATAACTCCAAAAAGACCTAGGATTATTTTTTATGGATTCTTCAGAATTCTTTATGTAAATCTTGTAAGCTTTGGTTATCATAGATTTTGATTTTCTGCGTAATTCAACAAATTTCTTCTGGTTATATTCTGACAGTTTACGTCTATGTCTATAATACTCTTTATATTTAAGTAATCTTATAATATCCAGTGTAAACCAAGGCGGGTACGATTTTCTCTTATTACGCTTCCTTATGGGTACATTATTACCAATAATTTTATCTAAAATTTCATAAAAGTAGTCCAATGCTACGTTGGGATCCTTAAATAATGTTAAAGGATGCCAATCAGTTTGATTAAGATTTCTATATATATTGAAAAAATCGGCATTACGGTAATCATATGTATAAATAGAACGTGACTTAACATTATGAATAGTTTTGTCATAAAAGCGGTGGACTTGAAGTAATAAGGGAGGATGATGAGCATCAGGGCTTAGAAGAGGGAAGGAGTTATGATTAACCACGACATTGTTAGACAAGTTGGTCAGTACCAAATCCAACGTTTTTCCGTTGTTATTTTTTACATTATTTATACTTTGTAATTCCAGTAAACTTAAAAATCGAAATAATGTTAAGGAAAGAGGACAACCATTTTCTAAGTCGTAATTAGAATCTACAATTTCTGGAATATTAAAATCTCCTACAATGATCAAACCACAAGAATGTATATTACATAGCTCTTCCATTCTGGTAAAAAACATATTGTAAATTTGTAATTTAGTATTAGGTGGGAAATAAACTGTAACCACTATAATGGAAGAAACACTAGTTATTATCTTAACACAAACAATCTGAATATTTTCTATAGTTATTTCAATGTTCTTGGTCCTCAGAGTACTCTTTACTGCAATTAATGCGCCACCACCTCTTCTATGTAACCGATCTTGCCTAAATACAGCATAGCGAGTATCAATAAATTCACAGTTGTTAATAACATTGGAAAGCCAAGTTTCTGTAAAAACAATTACATCATAGTTTTCATTTAGAATGATGATGATGATAATAATAATGAACCTAATTCATACACAAAAATTTAGTTGCCAAGAGCATTCCACGCGTATTTTTTCTCCCGGATTATTAACGAAAGTATGACGATAACAGGACGTGGTCGACTGTCTAGAATGTTCGTTAATATCTTCGCGACCACTGTACCAAATATCATAGCAATTATCACATTCATAGAAATGCTTCATGTAAAAGAATCAGACGTTGCAGCGAAAACTCAATTTACTTCCATTATAAGCAGTCGAACACCAAGCACCGGGGTCAACACCAGCGCCTCTAGCGGATCATTTTCGAGTGGAACCAGCCAGAGAGCGCAGAACCATGCCGTTTTCCACACTACGTTATTCTAGGCGCTGTAGTTAACATGAAACTTCTTCACTTACCATGTTATACGAGGGAAGGCAAAAATTATCCACACTTTCACCATAACTTTCAATAGGTTCGATACACTGTCTTGAGCGCTCGCGTGCTGAAAGGTGGC
Source organism: Lepisma saccharinum (assembly GCF_977018435.1). Classification (NCBI taxonomy): domain Eukaryota; kingdom Metazoa; phylum Arthropoda; class Insecta; order Zygentoma; family Lepismatidae; genus Lepisma; species Lepisma saccharinum. The sequence continues at coordinate 4,223,338 of NC_139256.1, forward strand.
ACTCAGGTGGCCCAGATTTCATATTAATCGCTCCATTTTTCTTTCTCTTGTGACAGAGTAAACATGGCCGCTCTGCTGGCAGTGTGCACCAACGGAAAACAGTGATCTGAAACTTGTCGTGGATGATTTCTAAACATTTAAACACACACACACATACCATCAGCCAAACCAGCTTTCTTTCAACTCATAACAGGGGTTGAAATGTAAAATATTCTGTTAAACCAGCTATCTTTTAACTGACAAAGTGGTTGAAATAATAATAAACACCCTACTATTATACAAAAATAAGTTCTTCCTCGGTGGATAAGACTGGTTGAACCACAGATCATCACAGAATCTGTGATTGGACTAATAAACATTCTACAATCAACTTCATTTCAACTCGCAAGAGTGGTTGAAATAAGAAAAACTCTGTCAAATCAGCTTTCCTTCAACTCATAAGAGTGCTTGAAATAAGAAACACTGCCAAATCCGCTTTCTTTCAACTCATAAGAGTGCTTGAAATAAGAAACACTGTCGAATCAGCTTTCTTTCAACTCATAAGAGTGCTTGAAATAATAAACACTTTCAAATCAGCTTTCCTTTAGCTTATAAGAGTGGTTGAAATAAGAAAAACTCTGTCAAATCAGCTTTCTTTCAACTCACAAGAGTGCTTGAAATAAGACACACTGCCAAATCCGCTTTCTATAAACTCATAAGAGTGCTTGGGATAAGAAGCACTGTCTAATCAGCTTTCTTTCAACTCATAAGAGTGCTTGAAATAAGAAACACTGCCAAATCCGCTTTCTTTCAACTCATAAGAGTGCTTGAAATAAGAAACACTGTGAAATCAGCTTTCCTTCAACTCATAAGAGTGCTTGAAATAATAAACACTGCGAAATACGCTTTCTTTCAACTCATAAGAGTGTTTGAAATAAAAAAAAACACTGTCAAATCAGATTCTTTCAACTCATAAGAGTGGTTGAAATAAGAAAAACTCTGCCAAATCAACTCTTTCAACTCACAAGAGTGCTTGAAATAATAAACACTGCGAAATACGCTTTCTTTCAACTCATAAGAGTGGTTGAAATAAGAAAAACTCTGTCAAATCATCTTTCTTTCAACTCACAAGAGTGCTTGAAATAAGATACACTGTCAAATCAGCTTTCCTTCAACTCATAAGAGTGCTTGAAATAATAAACACTGCGAAATACGCTTTCTTTCAACTCATAAGAGTGTTTGAAATAAAAAAAAAACACTGTCAAATCAGATTCTTTCAACTCATAAGAGTGGTTGAAATAAGAAAAACTCTGCCAAATCAACTCTTTCAACTCACAAGAGTGCTTGAAATAATAAACACTGCGAAATACGCTTTCTTTCAACTCATAAGAGTGGTTGAAATAAGAAAAACTCTGTCAAATCAGCTTTCTTTCAACTCACAAGAGTGCTTGAAATAAGACACACTGCCAAATCCGCTTTCTATAAACTCATAAGAGTGCTTGAGATAAGAAGCACTGTCTAATCAGCTTTCTTTCAACTCATAAGAGTGCTTGAAATAAGAAACACTGCCAAATCCGCTTTCTTTCAACTCATAAGAGTGCTTGAAATAAGAAACACTGTGAAATCAGCTTTCCTTCAACTCATAAGAGTGCTTGAAATAATAAACACTGCGAAATACGCTTTCTTTCAACTCATAAGAGTGTTTGAAATAAAAAAAACACTTTCAAATCAGATTCTTTCAACTCATAAGAGTGGTTGAAATAAGAAAAACTCTGCTAAATCAACTCTTTCAACTCACAAGAGTGCTTGAAATAATAAACACTGCGAAATACGCTTTCTTTCAACTCATAAGAGTGGTTGAAATAAGAAAAACTCTGTCAAATCATCTTTCTTTCAACTCACAAGAGTGCTTGAGATAAGAAGCACTGTCTAATCAGCTTTCTTTCAACTCATAAGAGTGCTTGAAATAAGAAACACTGCCAAATCCGCTTTCTTTCAACTCATAAGAGTGCTTGAAATAAGAAACACTGTGAAATCAGCTTTCCTTCAACTCATAAGAGTGCTTGAAATAATAAACACTGCGAAATACGCTTTCTTTCAACTCATAAGAGTGTTTGAAATAAAAAAACACTTTCAAATCAGAGTCTTTCAACTCATAAGAGTGGTTGAAATAAGAAAAACTCTGCCAAATCAACTCTTTCAACTCACAAGAGTGCTTGAAATAAGAAACACTGCCAAATCCGCTTTCTTTCAACTCATAAGAGTGCTTGAAATAAGAAACACTGTGAAATCAGCTTTCCTTCAACTCATAAGAGTGCTTGAAATAATAAACACTGCGAAATACGCTTTCTTTCAACTCATAAGAGTGGTTGAAATAAGAAAAACTCTGTCAAATCATCTTTCTTTCAACTCACAAGATTGCTTGAAATAAGAAACACTGTCAAATCCGCTTCTTTCGACTGAAAGGCATGCTACGGCTGGTTTGTTGGGTAGGATTGCTTGAGCCCTTCTGTGAAAACACGGAGCTGAGCTTTGGCAACCGCCTTTGGTTTCGCTGCTTCCCCGCCCTAAGTTGGCGGCCACCGTGTTTACATTTTTCGCTCGCAAGGAAGTAAAACAGCAGAGGCATTATTTTGCTTCTTTGTGGGGCTTCACGTTGTGGATAAATCACCGTGGGACCTGCCTCCTTCCCCCCACCCGCAACGCCGCCCCTTTTCTCCCTGTGTGCGCTGAAATTTCCTCTGGTTGCAAAGTCAAACGTGCGGGAGAATTAATGGAGTATGCGCTCACAGAGAAAAAGCTCGCCTCTGACGATACACACGAATCCTCTTGCCCCACATACACACACACACACACGCACATATCGCAGCGAACGAACATGCATGTCAAATGCATAATCAACTGACAACGCGGACGGGAAGAGAGGTTTTCGGTGGGGGGAGAGATGAGGCACCCGCCTCGAGCGAATTAATTTCCCCATAAATAGGCCGTTAACAGTGTGTTTGATACGGGGACGGCGTTTGATGATATTGAAATCAGGGCCCCCTCCTGCTGGCTGCCGACTTCAACTTGCTGATCGCTCTCTCCCCCACTCAGCCTCCCGTCCGCCAGGGATGAACTGCAGCTGCTGCAACAGTGAAATCCAATTTCACACTTTGACCGAAACATACTTTTAACTAGGAAATAGGATGCATGCAAAGTGATTTATACCGAGCCGGACGTTGGAGCGCTTTTTTTGTAGCCGCTCTCTCTCCGGTTCGCCGAGCGACAGAATGCGACGCCTCCGACGCCCGGCAGGTGCTTAATAATGCATCTCGCACCTAAGTGGCCATGTTTTATCCACGTTAAGGCAGCCGAAATTGGCAAAGCACAATACAAAGGAGGCTGTTTTTCTGCACGCCGATCGTTTACCACCCTTGCCTTCCTCCAATATGGTCTTGCTTTCACGTTGCAAAAAGCTGACTCCAGATATTTATATATTTATTTCTAACACACAGGCACATGCCCAATTGCAGTGTTCACAGAGTAAACAAGAAAGTAATACAAAATACAAAAATCATATTACATCAAGTGAGAAATATGACATTTCAATCTACAACATGCTTATACATGACTGATTTCATATATTGCTTGATTTGATAGAGTTTATGTAATATTTGTGTTATACAGAGCTAATCAGCTTATATACGTGTAAATAGTAGTAGTGTAATAGAGATATTGAGTAATAAGTTGCACATATAAGAGACACAATGATAAACATACGACAGTGAAATTGAAACAGTATTTTATATTAAATAAGGTTAAACAAAAATATAGATAATGTATAATTTAGGGTGAGATTATGAACATAACAATCTTAATTGTGTCCTGTTTGTATAGGCTACAGTGTTCAGAAAATACAAAGACTTTTAAATCTGAAAAGATCGATCCTAGGGTTATTACTAGAGACTGAGTTGAACAAGTTGCACATTCTCCTCAGGGGTTCCATTTCAACCATGTTGGTTCTTCCATGCGAGATTTTAAAGAGATTATTTCTGGGTCTTAAGATAGCGTTTCGAACATAAAAGTTTAATTGTAAGAGTACCGCTGGAGAATCTATTTTTCCGTTGACAAGTTTGGATAAGAAAGTCAGTTGATGCATTTGTCTTCTTTTTTCGAGCGACGGAACACTCAACATTTCACGCAACGTGTTACCCGAAGTGAACTTCGGATATTCACCACCCAGTTTAAATAACAGGTACCTCAAAAATTTATTTTGAAGTTTCTCTATTTGTCAATTTCTTTCTTGACTAGAGGGTCCCAAACAACCGTGGCATATTCCAGTTTCGATCTCACAAACGCATAGTACAGCAAGGACCGTCAAATTCCGGCGCCATCCGACTACCGTAAACATTACAGCCTCTTGCCTTTGTTGCGAGCAGACCCTGGTGCGAACTTAAAAATTCCCGTGTTTGCCCAGCATCGTGAGGAAAATTTTGTAGCTACTTAGAAGAAGTAGCGGATTCCAGTCTCGCAAGCCAGAAAATCAGAGGCGATGAAACTCGAGAAAACAGCTTGGCAACCCTGGGTCCTGTCACCTTTTATGAGTTCACCTTATAGTAATTAACTATTCATATTTCACATTTATAGGTCCTAAATATACTGAGCGTACTCATCATTATCTATTTTTCACCACATTTCTCCCTGTGGGGAAATACTTAAGTGTGAATTTAAAATTGTCCAATTCGAGAAATTTGATATGTCTAATGGCATTTTCACTGTCACTTGCAGGATGCAATCAATCCAGTTTCAACATACTTTGGTATGAGAGGGGATGATCATTTGAATTACTAGTTTCCTGAATTCAAAGTTTTCTTTACAGCACTTCGGCTCCATCTGTGAGCAAAAAATGTAGAGATTTTCTGTAAAAGGAGAAGTGGGAACTGTGGGAACGAGAAAGGTAGAATTGTGTATAATGAGACAACAGTGAGACTTGTTCCAGTAGTAATTTTATTATATTCATAAAATTCGATACAGTGTGATGATGACAATGAATATTAAATAATCTTGCATGTAAATTAATCAACAGGATGACAATGGTATAGTATATCACCTGTACATTTTTCCTGCGTAGATGTAATGACATTATAATTTAAATACAGCTAAAGAATGCATTCTACTACATAAGAGACTTTTTATGTCTAAAACAAGAACAATAAACATTAATATAAATACCTTTATAATTATAATAGTGCTTTTAAATAACTTATACCCTAAAAATTATAAGGAACTGACAGAAACTGAAATATTTCATTCATACCCAGTGAAACTTCTCCTATGATGGATACCTGAATAGCGAGCCCCTAAATAAGGGTGTTTTTTTTTCCGGCAGAAATATATGATGGAATATTGAGCAGTTGCTTCTTTCAACATTCCCAATAAGGGACACTGAAAACTATACCCCAGCGCCAGTGTTTTATAGTTTTGATGTGGGGAATCACAGATCTACAATTTCTCTCAACTCAGACTTCCATGTGGGAACGGATTTGATCTTCCCTAGGATACTCTGTTGATCTGAAAGGAAGATCCTTAGGCACCTTATACACGTTCAACATGTTGTCGATAGTTAATTTTTAAAAGTCTCTGGATGTTTGTTTAGCTATACTAAATGAGCTGTAACTGCGCCACTATTTTGCCTAGGAAGCTCGAATAAAGCTTATTGTACAGGGAATTGAACAAGCTTTCCAGTGATATTTAACGAGCCTACCTTTGGATAAATATATAATTTTGTCACGTGACCTTGACCTTTGACCTTGAAAATATCAAAACATGTCATCACCAAAAATCGTGAAAAAAATATATTTGGTCCCTCATGCCATACTCTAAAACATATCAAAAATCATTATGGGACTGCAATGGGATCAGAAGATACAAAATAATATGTGTAACTATGTAACTGATAAAAGCCTCATTACATGAACTGTGACGAGTCAAAAGTCCTTTAACACCCCCTACAAAATGTAAAGGAGTTATCCTGGTCATGAAAGAAATAGGAGATCTCTAGCTGTGTGTGTCAAGCGCAGGTCCGCATATTGTTGACCGCCATATTGAATTCAACGCAAAAATTTCAAAGGAAAGGGGGTGATGTGATACTATATCAAATCAGGCTAGAATTTCACGAGAAATGAAGCAGCGAAGGTTTTTCCAACTTATTTTTAGGCAGCAAAACGTTATACGCATATCTTCCACTTATGATATATGCACATTATAGTAATGTTGTCAATATTCCTGTGAGCACACTCGTTAACGTCTCTCACACTCACAAATAACATTTGGCAATGTAGCAGGTGCAACATCATCGCAAGCAGCAACTATGCCTTCTCTCAGATGGTCAATATCACGGACTTTTAATGCATGCACCATTCTCTTCAAATGTTTTGGAAGGTAAAAGTCCTCCAAAGATGTTAGATCTGGGGAATGTGCAGGCCTTTTAATAGATCCCCGTGTGCCCATCAACCTACCTAGAAAATTACCATGAAGAAATTGCCAAAATGTCCACATAGTGTGGTCACACTCTGTCCTGTTTCAAAACTCTGGGAAAAGTGCCATATCCCGTAAGCAAGGATGAAAAACTTGTTCACTTAAGAATATGGACCAACAATTCCCGTTCTCCATACACTATACCACATCATTAGCTTACCAGCAACAAACATTCGGCTGGGATCTGTCTATTGTAGATTATCAAATCACAGGTATTGCATATAATTTTTATTAACTTTATCATGAACATAAAAATTAGCCTCGTCACTTTTCGTTACTTACCCAATATTCTCCACTATTCAAGTATTTGGTGAATGTTGCTGATTAAAATATGCAATGGTGCGTATACTTCTTTCTCTCCCAAGATGTCAGTGTGATCTCGACGAGTTAGGAGCATTCTAATGCTTTGTTTTTAACACCTCGAAAAGGAGAAAATGGTTACAAGCATGCATTAATAACTTTTTGATGGTTAAAGATAGTTCGGAAAAACCTTCGCCGTTTCATTTTTCGTGAAGTTCTAGCCTGATTTGTATATCACTTCACCCCCTTTCCTTTGAATTTTTTGCGTTGAATTCAATATGGCGGTCAACAATGTGCCGGACTTGCTCTTGACACACACAGCTAGGGATCTCCCTGTGCCTAACCTATTTCTTTCATGACCAGGATAACTCCTTTACATTTTGTAGGGGGTGTTAAAGGACTCGTCACAGTTCATGTAATGGGGGCTTTTATCAGTCACATAGTTACACATATTATTTTGTATCTTCTGATCCAATTGGAGTCCCAGAATGATTTTTGATATGTTTTATAGTATTGCATGAGGGACCAAATATATTTTTTTCACGATTTTTGGTGATGACATGTTTTGAGATATTCAAGGTCAAAGGTCAAGGTCACGTGACAAAATTATATATTTATCCAAAGGTAGGTTCGTTATATATCACTGGAAAGCTTGTTCAATTCCCTGTACAATAAGCTTTATTGGAGCTTCCTAGGCAAAATAGTGGCCGAGTTACAGCACATTTAGTATAGCTAAGCGGGCTCAAAAAGGGCAATTTATGCTAACTTTGACCTTGAATAATTTAACAATTACAAGACGCACGAGACTAAAAATGTTCATAGTTACTAAGTTCCATGCATAATTTCAACTCCCCAAATTTCATGAAAATCGGAGTTGGTCAGGTTGCAAATTGCACATATCTGTGTTGATTTGGCATGGAATGTAAAAATATTCTCGCCTTATGTGAACCATATTTAATCCATTAGATGAAGAAAATGAAGTATTGGCGTGGCCCGCGGGCCGGAGGTTGTGCGGGCTGTGCTATCATTGCAGTTTGCCAGTAGCGTGCTATTTCTTTAAAAATCATTTTTCAACTGTGTATCTGTGCTGCATAGCTACATGTGTGCAGAATAAAATATGTCCTTTTTTGGGCTTTTCATGTCGATTTGTGGGCTCAAAGAGCCAAAACGTCACAAAGAGAGGTCGTTCGTCTTTTGGTCCTCCGCGGTGTTGTACGGTGACAACCTCCAACAAATTGCAAACTAGAATATTTATCATAATCCCTATATTTTGACAGTCTTTTAACACTCTAGAAGGTGGCAACTCTGTCTGTGCATGCCCTGTGGCCTGCACCGGGTGGTGACGTGTGAGGACCGACACGGGAGAAGGCTAGGCGTCGTATTTCAGTCCGGAAGGTCAGCTGACACGTCGCAGGGGACGCCTTTGCAGGGAGTCGGGTGACTTATTATGAATTCTTTGCGTAATTATTTCCGATAGAGCCCGCAGGAAAGACGCGAGCAGCAGTTGGAATTCGTTTTGTTGTGTGTGTGTGTCACACATGCACCTGCAGTATTGTTACAGTGTCTTCTTAGCATGTGCACCGAACGTACGCTGTAGTACGCGCACCCCTTAATTTCCATCAGCACCCTCTTTTTCAAAACTTGTTTTCAACCGAAAACATAAACTCTTGCATTGCCATAAACTACGTTACGACCAGGGTTGTTCAAGGTCCAGTAACCCAAAAATTCTAATGGGTTCTATTGGGTTCCGCAACAGGAGCGGAACCTTCTTTCTGGATCAATTTAAATTCGGTCCAAGTTGCTTATTGTTTCATGGAAAATAGATTCCTGGACCGTGTTTAAATTGATCCTCAACCCTTAACCACACTCGTGAACATTTTGGGCACTAACCAGTGATGTGCCGTAGACTATAAGTTTACGTCTACATGCGTTATCTACACGTAATCTACGCGTAGATTACATTGGGTTGTAGTTTACATAGACTACGTAGACAATCCAAAGTGCATTAAAATTAATTTTGAAGGGTTTCATGAAGGGAAAGTGACATTTGCAACTATACTGGTTCCTAACGAAATAAAAAGAATCCTATTTACAACAAATTTCTCTTCTCTTCTATTATCAACTATGGAAGAAGATAAATAGTATGCAAAAACCAACAACAGATGGCAGTCGTGAGGCAAAAGTGGTCTTTTTCCAATAAAACACTAGAATATTTCCTATATTAGGTTTTTCGTGGGTGAGAAATTGTTCGAATTTGGAAGAAAGAGTACGACAAGTTCTCCTCACACATCAGCACCTGATACGCAGTATAATTTTCTTTTACTTCCACAGCGCCCTTTGCTAAGTTATCACCTCTCGCCATGTTGTTTACATGATTACGTCATCTACGTGTATAAAATAGTCTACTTGTAGAATGTAGATTATCGTTGTTTACGCATAGACGCACATCACTGGCACTAACACAGTTGTGCGGTCTACAGGACCTCTATGAAAAGAAAGGAATATAAATATATCAAGACATATTTTAAATGATGTGAATTTAATCATGTCTCATGCTTTGTTATTCACTGAACACAATTACGTAGTTTTGAGAGCGAAACATTATTTTTCAACTTCCCTCACAAAAATATTTTGTTTATATTGTGAGTTTAAGCGAAACAAATACACCAATCCAAAATATCTCTTAACTGAGTATTTACACACAGCTGATCAACGTGAATTTAGTCCTTAGTTATTGTTTAACATTCATTCTTCAAAACCACCGATCCCTCTATTCAGTATATGCCACAAATAAAAAATCTGCACTTCTCTTGTCTATTGATCGTAATAAATCATTGGTAATTTTAAAAAAGGTTCCTGGACCGTATTTAAATTGATCGGAAAAAAGGTTCCTGGACCGAATTGAAATACCTTACAGCTAAAAAGGTTTTTTACGGTCCAGAACCCATTTAAACTTGCTGATTTTTTCTCCTGGACCGGAATTGAATACATTTTATATACAACCCTGGTTATAACTTACTACAACGATGTCGTCATACTGAGCGTAAAATGTTTGGTATTAAAGTGAGACCGTTGTTATTGTATACAACAGACAAGCCATATCAATAATCTCAAAGAGAAGCCGCATTTACTTGCCTGCACTAGAGGCAGTTTCTACAATGATCAGGGGCTGTTGTCTTTCTTTCGTCATTATTGTTGTTAACAATTGTTTCTTCTTTTCTAAGACACAATTTATGCCATTGGCCAACCTTGAACCAGCTTGTTCGTTTTAAACTACAAAACATGTGGCTGTGGTTAAAGCAAGCAAAATAGAAGCACATTGATTGGCATACTTTCGTGGAACCCTGCTAAGATTGGTATTTGACATAATGGTTAAAGCATGGTTTCTTTATTGTCAACACCACACATCGGAAATTTCATTCCGCACCTTCTCAGAACCCCTAGGCACTGGCGTACGCAGGATTTTATTTTTGGGAGGGGTTGGAATTGTAAAGGTGTATAGTATATAGAAGCTTAATAGTAGCCCTTCAGTCCCCTCCTCTGCGTACGCAGTGTCCCTAGATGATTAATCCTGGTGCCGCTGCTGTTTTGGAGTAACGCACAGAAGGTGGTAAAGATACCGAGGGATATATTTGTTTATTAAGATCTTTTCACATAGAAAGTACCCCTGAGGGGCATTGGTTAGTCTTGCCAGATTTCTAAAATAGAAAAACGGGACATACTGATTATATAGGCATGGATACAGTTAAATTAATTTTTTTTATAACATTTTTAAACAATACAAAATCAATTGCTGTTTAAAGCATTCTTAATCCCTAATTTTTAATATTTTCATTATATTAATATTTGAGAGAACTCTTGGCGTCCTTTAAGAGGACATTTTTTTTCCAATGCATTACTACAAAATTCAGAACATGACTTATTCTCATTCACTTATTATTTCTTTAGCTAAATACGGGACAAATGGGTGTCCCAAGAACATTTTCCGGGATACCGGGACATTTCTTTAAAAGGGGGATAATCCCGTATATACGGGACGTCTGGCAACCCAGCATTAGTGCACGTACATTATAAAATACAACATGTTGACATTGCACATATATTACAGCAATTGGGCAGTATATCTTTATAATATAATAGCAATTGAATAATACAATATAAACTTATACAATGACAAATTACATCTTTAAGTGGACTAGAGTTGACGAGCTGTATCTTTGCGGGTGGCCTTGACTACTCCGCGCAGAGTGTGAGAGAGATACGTTTATGTATTTGCCACCTACTCGCCCTTTGGTGGTCGACAGCAAGGATAATGACGCGCAGCCGGTAGCTCCTCCCCCATGCTACTGCGCAGCCGGGCTTGGGCAGGGTTCACCCGCAAAGATACAGCTCGTCAACTCTAGTGTTATCAAAGTAAAATATAGAAAGAAGCAGAGAGAACGCGATAGAGGAAGAAAGAAAGACAAAAAGGAAGGAAGATGAAAGAAATCAAGAAGGAATGGAGGGACAGAGAACAAAGAAAGCAGGGAATGAGAAGGAACGAAATAAACAGATAGAAAGAAAGGAAGGAAAATAGAAAGTGAGTGAGGACAAAACCATAGAGAGAAAAGAAAGAGATAAAATATAAATATGACGTAGAAAAAAGAGAAGGAAGGGAGATAGAATTAACAAAGAATATAGAGTGAAATAGAGAGAGAGAAGGGAACAGACAATAAGAGAAATGGTAAGATGAGAGAGAAAAGGGGATAGAGAGGTAAATTTAGAAGAGAGAGAGAGAGAGAGAGAGAGAGAGAGAGCTGATAAGAGGAGAAAGACAAATCGCGTACATGAAAAGAGCATGCAGAGATAAATGGAAAAAGATAGAGAGAGAGATTGATTGATTTGGTGTTTTAAGTCCACTTTATGCACAGTAACGCTAATCGGGACTTCACCTACAGCTTAAAGGGGGATCCTAACCAAAATGTGCCTCCCGAGACCCCTTGATTACAACGCGGCGACGCTAGAACGAACGAGAGAACAATATTTCATCTATCCTTGAGCCAATCCGAAACACATTCTGTGAGCAATTGCCCCATATTTATTGGCCCAATGGCATGCAATTCAAGAATTGTGTTATTCTGGTTGCATGAACTACAAGGATACGGTAGCTAATTCTACGTTTCATCACTCCATATCTCAACTCAACCCACATATGCTTTTACGTGTACAAGAACAATCCTCGTCAAATCACCGCGGGAAATTTCTCTATTAAAATCGTGGTTTCATGAGGTTCCTATTCCGTCGTGAAAAATCTTTCTTTTCAATTGGTCGGTCGGTGTAGCCTATCACTATACACGTATCGCATGGTGACAAGGTAATTGTTTCTTTGATTAGGTGAGTTTCAGCTGTTTCTCGCTTCAATGCTTTTTCAATTACGTGGTTAATTATAGATGATTTAATACTGAAGGACGAATTGCATTAGTGAATATTACACACGAAGAGCTCTTTCCTGGAGCCTAATGTTACATAACGTTTGTGTAATGAGGGAGATGATTTCTCGCAGTGTTGTTATTAATTTCTGTAATGCATTCAAACGCATTATTATTCTTGCTTAAGGTTTTCTATTACACTATCTTTCGAAATTAATTTCATTTCGAGAGTAATCAAATTAGATGTATGGTGAATCAGCAACACACTTTAACGTAAGTCGGTTACAATGAAGGACATATTTACTTGGCTGTTCCCCGGACGCCAATGCAAAGGGGACGCTGAAAGAGCAAAGAGAAAATAAACATAACTAGATATTTTTCTTGACGAAATGAATCCAGCTACAATAGCCTGTTTCATGTATGGTCCAATTACTTCTGTCCAAGTAGAGAGCTAATTTTCTGTTGTGTAAAAAAGCATTCTTTCTGAATGTCTAAACTAGTGGTTATGTGTCATCAAGGCAACAAAGTAAAAATATTATTTCCATGTAGATTTTTAACTTTTTGAATTAAAATATGGACATAACTATTTGCCACTGTTTTCTTCTTATTATTATTATTATGCCTGTTTTTTACTTTTGGTATTTTCCACATTATAAATGCCTTTTCGCCTGCCTCTTTTAACCCTGCACTAATAATCACCCTACATATTAACATAATTTGAAAATTCGCCGCCACCGCTCGTCTACCAAGTCCATATTTAGCCTTTTATGTGACCAAAACGGACACTCCGTTAAAGTCCATAAGAATCAATTACTTACAACAATAATAAAATGATAGCATAGTCGCCTTGTAATCAAGAGGTCCTGGGTTCAATACCCTGAGGAGGCCCATAGTGGTTCGGATCCCACTTTGAACTGTAGGTCCAGTATCGATTAGCCTTACTGTGCATAAAAATGGACTTAAAACACCAAATCAATCAATCAATAATAAAATAAAGACAGAATGTCCTTGTTTTTGTTTATCTTATCTAAATAAAATTTAAGCAATAAAATACCTGCGGCCGCGGTCGGTGAAAGGCAAGGAAAATAACTTTCCAGTAGAATGGATGAACATTTGTATTCATCCCCAAAATTTGTATATTTTGTCGCCCTAGGCAGGATTGTAGTTTTTTGCCTCCCCTTCCCTCTCACTACCAAACACCGACATTCTATGTGCGTCCTTCGATATTTTCTTCTTATACCATGGTTTGTGATATTTACATCCTACAAATTTTGAAATGAGGAAACAAGCTTATTAAAAATGGTTCAGGTTATACAGTGTGTCTCACGGTCGACTTGGCCGCGGAACGGCGGCTAGCGCGCCGTGCAGCGAGACCGAATCTGCCGGCAAACTGGTTGCATCATCCGCGTATAGCTGGAACCGCTAGCTTATGTAATAGCTCGTACATTTACGTTGACAGTTACAATTAAAACGAGCACGTACCTTGTTACACGAGGTGTTGGAAATGATGTCCTCCTGCATCAACACATTTACGGCATCCTTTAAGGAAATTTTCACTAACACACATCAGCTCCTCTTTTGAACCTGCTTCAATTTCCTCTCGTGATACTTTCTTCAGTTCTTCTAACGTATGGCTTCAGGTTTAGAAGCTTAGTAGCTCGCCACGCAGACGACTTGGGAATGTCTGTTTCTTGTGCAAGGCGCCCGGGGAGGTTTTTGAGGAGTATGTTCCAATCGTGCTCCAACGTCATCTAGTTTCTCCTCAGTAAGCACACTATTCGCGTCTTATCAAGAACAAGCCCTGTTCTATTTGAGTCAGATCCACACATCTCCACCTCCAATCCTTAGCCGTCAGCTGGAGTCACGTATCTCTTTTTTATGAGTCAGATCTATTTCTAAGAATACATTATTTTCTCTCTCCTGTATATTTGATAAATTTGAGTTACGTCCCTCTGGTTCTGACATGATGATATATATATATATGCGTTGTCTTACTGCACTCTGTTCGTGATTTTATTTGTAAGTAAGAAAGCCACTGACATTAGAATATGAGAATTTCTGTACGCTATTTCATGAGTTCAGTTCCGACGTTTCTTGGTATCTGTATATTGCAACACTGCTGCTGTGATTTTGGAAACGGTATTCATGGTTAAGTTTACCATTCGCCCAAATTACATAAAAAAAACAAGACGCCAATTGGCTCCTCTCGGGATGAGGCATCAATTTGATTTTACAGCCAACAAGAATTGAACAAAACATTTCTGAGAAAGGACTGATTCTCAAAACACAAAGCAACGAGAACACTTATCGTTGCTTTGTGTTTTGAGAATCAGTCCTTTCCCAGAAACGTCTTGAAAAGAGTGAAAGATGAATTGCAAATAATTGCAAAGTAACTGCGTTACAGTTACATTTACACATTGTAAAAAGTAGCTATTGCTTGCAATTTGAGTTAAGTACTCGATATTCGATCCCGCCTTCGAAGTACTGGATTGGAGTCCCCACCTGGGCATGGTTGTTCTTTATGAGTGTCCCTTGTCAGTGTTAGAGTGCGCGTCAAATCTCCTGCATATGGCCTTGAACGGCTAAACAGCACCAGCGAATCACAGACGTGCGGCGTTGTCTAGTTCCGTGACAAGGCGTTTCGCTCAACCATGCTGTCTCTTTTCCGTGTGAGATTTCGACATGGCACCGCTGCAGTGCGCTGCTATTGGCTATCGCCATATGCAGGAGATTTGACGCTCACTCTAGAATGCAGTTTTTTCATGTCACGGAGGAGAAAAATGACCTTTCAGTCTTTGGCAGAATTATAAAAGACTTTGACTTTTTAAAACTAATTGCACCTTGATTTCCGAAAAACCCTTGCAATTCTTTCCACATTTGTCAAGAAGAAACTCTCGTCCAAAGAAGAATCTACTTTGAGGATTGAGTTTCTTTTTTTCAGGGGAGGAGAAAAGTGCCTTTTCTGTACCTGCGTTAAGGTCACCCAAATATAATAGGGGAAAGCTGGACAAAATGGTGAGGTAGGATAAAACGGGTAGTTGCACGTTCTGCGTAAACTAGTGCTGGTATCTATCGGATCGGTAGCTAACTACATTCGATTGTGATTGGAGAGGTAATTTTCCGAGTTGAAGCTGGTTCAGTACACTACGTGCTGTTACACTGAATTTAATATTCATTTGTCGTGTGAACAAAAATCGGTGTTTCGTTTATCGCACAAGACTCTAGCAACCTTCGTGTTCTGACATCAGCACGGAATGTGTTCGATGCACGGTGGAGGCACATAGTGGTTCGGATCCCACTTCAAACTGTAGGTCCAGTCCCGATTAGCCTTACTGTGCATAAAGTTGACTTAAAACACCAACTCAATCAATCAATAAATAAAAAAGTCAGCACGTTGTTAGGTTAGGTCGTGAGAGGTTGGCTGCAATTCGTGATTCCCGCTATCTGATATGGCATGTGTGGCAAGAGAGTTTGGAATTACATTATTTATAATGAAAACATTATATAACACATTGATTATTGAGCAAATCTTTTTGTCTAGAAAGACCTAACTCTAACGACAACCATCCCGAGGCTTCACCTTCACATTCTTGTAGTTGTCCTTAAAGGACATTATTTTTAAAATGCAATACAAAAATGGATTACACTTCGCAATAAAATAAACATTTCGCGATTTCAATCCACTGAGGCGAACATTTCGATTACATACAACCTTGGTGACAGTGAAGTTCGACCAGTCACAAATATAGGAGTGCGTTGTGAAAGAAGGAGAACACATGCATATGCTGAACATATTTTATGCAGCAGGCTACATGGAACAAAGGAAAACATAAATTTCCGCTGCAACGCAGCAATGTATGGTGTTCACACAAAATAAAACATTTTCGTCCATCTACACGTGACATTGAAGTTCGACCACTGTTAGAGGGGATCCTGTTTACCATGGTGTGACGCCGCCCCGTCGGCGAATAACTGTGGCAATGCGACGGGGCATGCTGCGGACGAGTCGTTCAAGGTATTCCACATCGATGCGGTGCCATTCCTCCTGCAGGCAGGCGATAAGAGCAGCCACTGTCGTGGGTCCCCTCTGTTGCACACGTCGCTTAAGAACACGCCACACATTCTCAATGGGCGAGAGGTCG
This sequence comes from Lepisma saccharinum, assembly GCF_977018435.1. NCBI lineage: Eukaryota > Metazoa > Arthropoda > Insecta > Zygentoma > Lepismatidae > Lepisma > Lepisma saccharinum. The sequence continues at coordinate 4,239,686 of NC_139256.1, forward strand.
GGACTCGATGGTGGCCTGGCAGAGTTCGCACGTGATGGCGAGTCAATCATTCTCTTGTCTGCCGCCGCGCTGTATGAGGCCTGGCATTGTCGTGTTGAAAGATGATACGCCGCCTGTGGAACAGGTGCCTTCGCATCGTGAGAAGATGCCGCTCCAGTATGCGTGTATAGGCGTGTGCATTCACAATGCCCTCACGGACGTGTAGTGGGCCAACCACAGATGCCGTCATGCATCCCCATACCATCACTGACGTAGGTTTCTGTACCGGATGTGCATAACATTTTGCTTCATTCTGTTCCTCCTTCCGATAAATGACTGTTTTCCATATTTTCCCGTACACAACATTGAAAATGGATTCGTCCGTCCACAAAACCCTGTTCCACTGCCGAAATGTCCATCCCCGGTACATTCGTGCCCACCGTAGTAGATTGCCTTTGTTCAACATGGAAAGGAAGGTTTTACGTTTCGCCTTGTACACTCGGTAACTGCATCGCTGTAGGTAACGGCGAATGGTTCTGGTTGACACTTCAATGTGAAAGCGTTCTCGAGTCCACAGTCGTAATTCGGCCACAGAAACATGATTGTTGGTTTGGATATAGCGCCTAAATATCCGTAGGTCACGCACGCTCAGCAGGCGTTTTCGACCGGGGGCCTTACCTGGCTCCGTAGTACCCGTATTTTGGTGGTGTTTGATGATGCAGTGGACGGTTGACTTGGGTAAGTTCAGTTGGCGCCCTATTTCCCGTTCACTGAGTTCATCCCGTTGCAACTCCACCACTCTTCTCCTGACGGTGTTGTCAATAGGTTTGCCCCTGGCCATGGTGATGATGCACTGCGGTTCCTCGGTGCACAGAACGCGCTTATATACGGCGGACTCCCTTATCGTGTCCGTGACGTCATGCTTCCGTCGAATGCGCCACTGTCTGGAATTTCCGTATGGGTCTGGTGCCTGGTCGAAGTTCAATGTCGCGCGTATAGTTCCCCGTTTACGTTCTTTACGTGACCTTGGGTGCAACATGCTGGGATCACGATTCTTGCCTGCTCACACGCCTCCTCTTACACACATGCGTCACTTCTGCGGGTCACCCATTCCACCGCCTATGCCTCTGTGCATTTAATCACGTATTCCTTTCTGGTCGAACTTCATTGTCACCAAGGTTGTAGTATCTGTATCGAACCGGGGACCCCTTGGTTATTAGCATAAAATGTGCATGAAAGTGTCATCCTTCTTATTGACAAGTTGATAATCATAACTTTTCTGATTTTTTTTTTTTTTACAAAATTCATAAATAAGTATTTATCTATTTACATGTCTTCAAGCTCTCCTTAAGAAATTGCTTCGTTTGTATGGTGTAGGGAAATTAAAAATAATAATTTGATTATACATCATAATGCTTTACAAATGAAGAAAAATCACAAAGTCAACCCGGGTCCGTGGAACTTGCGCTGGTGTAAATTCCGCCGACAAGAAAAACCGTGGAAACACCGTGATGAATGGGGAAGTTGCGCCGAAGACGCATTGTTGCCAACCTGAAATCAAATACCCCAAATAATAAATAAACACATAGCTACCAATGCGGAATCATACTTGTTGCTTTTATTTCCAAGTTACAAACATTAGAAATCATAATTGTTAACATAATTTCGTTACATAACATTGATCATTCTACAATTACAGAAAGTACATTACGTTCTACATTATACAGAAAGTACATTATGAAACACATGACAAACATTATCCAAATCTTTGAACATACCCCAAGCTTCGAAGATATCTCCTCAAGTCCCCTGATTTTTCATAATCCTGTAGAATGTTCCTTATCCTTTGATCCAAACTGACGGCGCACTTTCTTCGCTTTCCACGAACTCCTCGTAACTCAATGTCCTTCAGTACAGTCGTCTGATGGCATGCATCTTCTTTCAACTTACCGAGGAAAAGAAAGAAGTTATGTTGTCTCCTACCAATTGAAGAATTTAACTTTCGATGCAATCCCTCAACACTGTTGTTAGTTCTGTGGCGTTTGTTGTGGCATTTCCACAGAGGAATTTTATGTTTGTCAAGCCATGTATCAACTAAATAATCGTTGAACTGTGTAATCTTGTCGCTTTGCGGCGAATCCTCGATGATTGCAAAGGTACAATTGGTATTTCCCATAAAATTACTTACTTCCTCCGTAGCAAACATGAGAATTCTGGAGCCATCAGTCGAATCAACCTGCAGAAAACTTTTCCCGTCAAAAAACCTCATTTGCTCCTCCGGGATGATAATTTCTCTGCCTTTTCGAGTTCTTGCCTGACACCCAGAGATGCTTCCCATAGCTTGTTCATGCCCGACTTTACCGACGAATACAGGGAAAGTTCGGGAACCATTTCGTAACTGTTATCCTGTACAGCTTTTATCTCTTGCGAGAATACTTTGCGAACAGGTACACCTACATCTTCCCGTACTCTCTTCCTAGAAACAGTCAGTGCCTTCCTCCCTTCAGCTGCTGCTATATTTGGTACACAGGAATGGTCCTTCTGCGAAATAATTGTTTCTCCATTTGTTGATATTGTCGTCGGACATCCCCTCTTCTCGTTCAGGCAGGTCTGAAATAACATATAAAAATGGTTATATGGTTACGTTTTCTATTAATTACAACAAATAAGAAAGAGATTATTATTACAATTTTTAAAGAAACTTACCCATAGCACTGATCCATTGTTTCTTCTTTTGAGGTGAAATTGATGTCCCTGGCGAATGAGCAGTAGCTTCCCCTTTGGTAGTTTCCGTTATTTCGAACTCCATTTCTCACACAGTACAAGTATTGAAGTACTTACAAGTCTGGTATTTATATATATTGTCCTATTCGTATTTCTATTCCAAGGAAAAGTGAAAGGTGTTCTTCTATTCATATGGAAAAGTGACAGGTGTTTTTCTATTGCCAGGGAAAGTGAAAGGTGTAGTTCTATTCTATTCATATGGAAAAGTGACAGTTGTTTTTCTATTGGCTTACCCTATCCTATTCGTAGAAAAAAAATGAGTAGAACAGGTAAGGTGTATTGACTCTTTTTGATCAAAGTAATTGCATTTTTTCACATTAGAGTACTTCTTTCTCTTAGTCTTTTCGCTTGCCTCAGACACAATATGGCACGTACACCTTCCCACATAATCACACGTCGTGCTTGTGTTTTGTCGATTTTCATTCGTTAGTGTATGTGGGGTTGACAACACTTAACGTAAAATCCATTCCGGCGCAAATTCCACCGGCGCAAAATCCCCGCACCCGTCATCCCATCCTTGGTAGCTCGCCAGGTATTTTCAAATGTGTGAAGCAGCTCAATGGCTCTGGTAGTTTTGAGACTTCTGGGTTAGGTCTTTTAGCATAAATACACTGCAAATGTATTATTTATGCTAAGAAAACTAAACCTAAACTAAACTAGGATTAGTTTCTGACCAACGATTCATAAATAATAAATCTCACTCATCGCAGAAGACTTTAGCAACCTTTGTGTTCTGACGTCAGCGCGGAATGCTTTTGTTGTTATGTTAAGCTTGTTTTCTTAGCATAAATAATACATTTGCAGTGTATTTATGCTAAAAGACCTAACCCAGAAGTCTCAAAACTCCCAGAGCCATTGAGCTGCTTCCCACATTTGAAAATACCTGGCGAGCTACCAAGGATGGGTTGACTCAGTGATTTTTTCTTGATTCGACCGAAAAGCTCCAACTCGGGAAATCGAACGCTGGTCGTGCGTGTAGCAGCCATGTGCCCTACCGATCTTAGCCACAGAGGATCTTATGAGAAGGTAAAGAAAGGAAATACCATTATCCAATGTTTCTGGGTTCAAATTGTGGAACGGAAATTCGTGTTTCTTTGGCAATATGTATAACATAATTCAGCCTTGTTTCCATATTAAATAAACTAAAGCTGATGACCAAGGCAGTTAATTATGAATCAAAAGCAGTTTACATGTAACGTTTCTACCCTCTATCAGGGTCTTTTTAATTCATAATTAACTGCCTTGGTCATCAGCCTTAGCGTGTTTATTTGTCTTTGTTCACTTGTCCATTTCATCCAATGATGAAACTTGAATGACGCAAGAAGAAAAACTACTAAGAGTGTGAAAGCCCTCTTAGCCAAAATAAAAGGTTTCTGTATGGTATTTACTGATTTACGTGGCTGTTAATCCTGAAAATATTCCGATCCCCGCTTGCCTTCTCACTCACTTTTCCTAGTGTCTTTATACCGTATCAATCCCTAAGATTATATGTTTATTTTATAAAGTCTCTCTGAAAGCTTCACGTTGACCAGGGCATTCACTTGTTTTTCTCAGTTGTCTCAGCCTCTGAGGCATGTAAACAATGCACAGTGTTGTGCTATGCAAACCTCCTGAGCTATTCAGGAAACAGGTAGTTTCTTCTGCCCATGGAGCTCTTCCTCCATGCCGAATCGTGTTTTTAATTGCCACTCTGCAAACCGCTGACCCCATAGGCAGAAGAAACTACCTGTTTCCTGAATAGCTCAGGAGGTTTGCATAGCACAACACTGTGCATTGTTTACATGCCTCAGAGGCTGAGACAACTGAGAAAAACAAGTGAATGCCCTGGTCAGCGTGGGCCTCCCCGATGGCGCAGTGGTAGCGTCCTCGCCTTGTAATCAAGGGGTCCCGGGTTCGATACCCGGTGGAGGCACGTAGTGGTTCGGATCCCACTTTAAACTGTAGGTCCAGTCCCGATTAGCCTTACTGTGCATAAAGTGGACTTAAAACACCAAATCAATCCAATCCAAACCCTGGTCAACGTGAAGCATTCAGAGAGACTTTATAAAATAAACATATAATCTTAAGGATTGATACGATACCTTCATTTAGGTTCAATCATCTTCATCGTCACGATTGACATGACAAGATACAATTGTCGGCAACTTCTTGCTAACGAAACCTGAAGTGTGGTTTTAGATAAAGGGTTTTCCCGGAATAGTTTTACAGTTGCAAATAAATTTGAACGCTGACTACCTACTAGCTAACTCTCTAGCCTTCCCAAACCAGAAGGTTTATGGCTGCAGCAACACAAGCCTTTCCATCTGTCCGGGCAAGATCAATCCAATCATTTCCGTCCTTACCGATTTCCTTTAGGTCCATCTCAACGTCTTAGCCTTCCCACTGGTCTCTTACCATCAGGTTTCCCAAGAAGAATCCTGTAAACTCTTCTTTCCTCTCCCATTCGTGCCACGTGGCCTGCCCACGTAACTCTTCTTCATTTAATTAGTCTAATAATATCTGGACATGATTACGAATTATGCTCCACTCACCTGTTTCCTCATCCCTTTTAGGTCCAATATTTTCCTAAGAATTTTATTTTCAAATCGAATTACAATGCATCATTCAAGAATTAAGATTGTTGAATGAAGATAAAAAATTAGTTCTAGAGAAAGAATTGTGCACGAGGGGAATTAAAGGTATTCTTATAATCTTTCAGTGGATATAAGTATAGTGTGTACATGCTCTAACCGGCGATCTTGAATTCAGCTTTGATGTATCGCGTCATAACCCCCTCCACCACCCCTTCCCGAAAAGTTTTCATATTTCAGCACTGTAACTACACGAAAGGGGTGATGACAGAAGGAGGTGGGGAAGTATGGGGAGGAGGGAGTCGCTCCCCCAGGACTCCCAGCTTGCGCTTTCAGCGATGACAGGTGGGACTAGCGGGGTCCCTAATTGGCGGCACAATGAAGGGGGGGAGGGGAGGCCGCTCGCTGAGACTCGAAGGGGGGATCTGGTACACATGTCCCCTGATCGTCGGCACACGCCCCAGCCTTTTATCGGCCGTATTTGCGTATTCCGAATCGGTAATGAAGTTACGGTCCCTTATTCTCTTCAGATTGCGACCGGGAAGGGGGGGGAGGGGGGAGTTTGGATTCGGAGCGACGTCGTCTTCCCTTAAACGCTGCGGAAACTTATTAACTCTGTCTCACCTCGTCCACGTGGCTGCACGCGTGTGTGTACTTGCATCCACGTGTCCTCGATCGAGACCCCGCCTCGTGTCACAACATGAGCGAGCAAATTACGGGTGGCGAAGACCGACCTTGAATGGCTCGCGATTGTCCTTGCCTTATTGGACAACGCAAACACGGCCGCTCGGCGCGCAGCCCAAAATACAAACAGTTCGTGTCGGCGTTTAGGGCTGATTTGCTTGCTGGGGTTGGCGCCCGCTTTCCCACAGCAGTTACTACCGTATTTGTGCTTGCCAAACGCTCCACCCGGTAGCAACAAAGGGATAAAGAAGTCACTCTCTTGATTGTACGTCGACGCGCGGACACGATCAGAATTGATGGGACTGGAATTATGGGTCTCACTTGTCGCACGTAAGCCAAACACCTTCTCGGTCAAGCGCGGTATTTCGTCTTCTGACGTCAAGTTAAATGCTTTCGTTGTTAAGCTAAATGTAGTGTATTTGTGCTAAGAGATTTTAACCTAACATGCCTAACCTAACCTCGTGTATTCCCTCAGAAAATTAAATACATCGCTTGACTGGGAGGGTGTTTGACTTAAGTGCGATGAGTCATACACATTGGAATTACAGAGAAGACACCTAAGATTAACTTCGAAAGGTGCCGCAGAGCGGCGCCTCTGTCGTGGTTTCGTACTCGTATGCTCAAGCCTCGGTCTCGTCTCAAATTTCCCGACGAGACCGAGATCGAAACGAGGCTTAAAATACAAAACGAGACTTATAGAGACAAAGTTGAGAACGAGACAAAGCCATTCATTATCCAGATTGGACGCGCGTCGCTTGAGGAATTCACCAATCGAACGCAGACCTTTCATGCTGCTACGGTGTGTATGAACAATCATCCAGTCATAACTTTTTCCTGATTACAGATAAGTTGAAATAATTCTTGAAACTTTCCTGACGAATATTGAATAGGTTTCCTCGGGCAATCAGATAAGTTGAAAACACCTTCACCATTGCATTTCTCCTGAAATAATAGCCTGATTTGATATATCACATCACTCCTTTCCAATTTTAAAAAAAATTGTGTTGAATTCAATATAGCGGACTTTTGAATCACGCTTTATATTAACATATGGTAATTTATTTTTACATGTAATAATATCATAAATTTCTCTCTCTCTCTCTCTCTCTCTCTCTCTTATATATAATTTAGGGATGGCCAGATCCGGATCCTGGCGGATCCGAAATCCGGATCCGGTTGGTTCCGGATCCTAAAATTTTTCGGATTCGGAACCGCGGATCCGGTACTTTCGGATCCGGATCCGGTACTTTCGGATAAGGATCCAGAATTTTCGGATAAGGATCCAGAATTTTCGGATCCGGATCCAGAATTTTCGGATCCGGATCCAGAACTTTCCGATCCGGATCCAAAACTTTCGGATCCGGATCCAATACTTTCGGATCCGGATCCGGTACTTTTGGATCCGGATCCGTTTTGCTATCCCACATGCTCTTCTTTGGAAAGTAAGAATGTGCTTATAACATATTGTTTCCTGCTAATATACATATATATATATATATATATAATATACATACACACATATATATATAGTGTGTGTGTGTGCGCGTGCGCGATTTGTAATTAAGTAATACACTTACAACGGAGGTCTAAGTCTCCCCCTCCGATTTCCATGAAACTTGCAGGGCCCAAATGAAAATATACGTGTTTTCTTGTTTCGGCAAAAAAATTGTTCTAGGGGGCAACCTCCTCTCAAATGTCAAGATGAGGACAAATTGAAGTGGGGATCTGACCCCTGTGTTCCCCTCCGATTTCCATGAAACGTGGCAGGTGTATAGTAGGGGTGGCCAGATCCGGATCCTAACGGATCCGAAATCCAGATCCAGAACTTTTTTATTTTTATTTGTAGAACTGTAACTGTAGAACAATTGTATAATTTTTGTATAACATTTCTATCTTGTTATATGTGTTAAAGGTTTCATCCTGGAATGGAATGTCTCACATTTATGTGTGTTTTCATACCCCCCCCTCAAATGTCAAGATGAGGAGAAATTGAAGTGGGGATCTGACCCCGAAACCACGTAAATATGGCATAGGAAGAAACAGGGGGCATACGGCCTCTCTATACACCTGTCAAATTTCATGAGAATCGGAGGGAGACACAGGGGTCAGATGATCCTCACGTCAATTTGTCCTCATCGTGACATTTGAAGCGGGTTTTGCCCCCTAAAACAGTTTTTTAGCCGAAACAAAAAAAAACACGTATTTCTTCCTTTGGGCCCCTCTATACACCTACCACGTTTCATGGAAATCGGAGCGGAACACAGGTGTCAGATCCCCACTTCAATTTGTCCTCATCTTGACATTTGAGAGGAGGTTGCCCCCTAGAACAATTTTTTTGCCGAAACAAGAAAACACGTATTTCTTCATTTGGGCCCATTTATACTTACACCTGCCAAGTTTCATGGAAATCTGAGGGGGACACATAAGTCAAATGCCCACTTAAATTTGTCCTCATATTGACATTTGAGGGGGGGTTGCCCCATAAAAGAGTTTTTTAGCCGAAACAAAAAAAAACACGTATTTCTTCATTTGGGCCCGTTTATACACACACCTGCCAAGTATCATGGAAATCGGAGGAGGACACAGGGGTCAGATCCTCACTTCAATTTGTCCTCATCTTGACATTTGAGGGGGTTTTGCCCCCCAAAACCAGTTTTTTAGCTGAAACAAAAAAACACGTATTTCTTCCATTGGGCCCCACTATACACCTGCCAAGTTTTATGGAAATCGGAGGGACACAGGGGTCAGATCCTAACTTCAATTTGTCCTCATCTTGACATTTGAGGGGGTTTTGCCCCCTAAAACCGTTTTTTAGCTGAAACAAAAAAAACACGTATTTCTTCATTTGGGCCCGTTTATACACACACCTGCCAAGTATAATGGAAATCGGAGGGGGACACAGGGGTCAGATCCTCACTTCAATTTGTCCTCATCTTTACATTTGAGGGGGTTTTGCCCCCTAAAACTGCTTTTTAGCTGAAACAAAAACACACGTATTTCTTCCATTGGGCCCCACTATACACCTGCCAAGTATCATGGAAATCGGAGGGGGACACAGGGGTCAGGTCCTCACTTCAATTTGTCTTCATCTTGACATTTGGGGGGTTTTGCCCCCTAAAACAGTTTTTTAGCTGAAACAAAAAACACGTAATTCTTCCTTTTGGTCCCACTATACTGCCAAGTTTCATTGAAATCGGAGGGGGATACTTAGATAACCTCCCTTGTTAGTCTTACACTTTGTAATTATTTAACACTGCATATATTATAATGTTTTATTTTAATATGTAGAACTGTAACTGTAGAACAATTGTATAATTTTTGTATAACATTTCTATCTTGTTATATGTGTTAAAGGTTTCATCATGTGGGGGCAGAGTGATCAGCACTACTCTCCAGCCGCCTTTACCCCCCCCCCCCCCGGGTTGCCCCCAGGTACCCATTTATTTTGGACTGGGTGAACCCCGGATAAACGCAGCAAAATAAAGCAAGAGACCATGGCCGTATCTAGAGGGTTTTTTTTAGGGTTCAACCCCCCCCTAAACATCTGACATGTTGGATTAATGGAAGTTCAGAAACCAAAATCTGTAACTCATTTTCAATTTTTTTTTCAAGCATCACAAACATACATGGAGGCAATGTTGAAACCATGGAGCTAGAATTTTCATACATTTGGAATTCTGAAACTCGAGTGAAACAGGATTTATTCTCGGAATCGCAGCCCACCAGCGACCCCTCCATTTTCACTTCTGCTGTTATCTTTCCAGTGTTGTTCCTGCGTCACAAGGAATATAGACTGAAAATTCCCTTATGATTGTCCCAAAATTCCCTTTCCAACTTTTAAATTCCCTGTCCGATAAAGTCGAAAATCTCCCTTGATAGGAGTTCAAACCTAGGATCTCCAGTTTTGTAGCGCATTACGTTTGTGATTGAGGTTACAATCCATGCACCAGTCTAAGTTTTTAAAGAGTTCTACACTTTTCAAAATTCCAAACATTAAGTTTTAAGGTCAAACAACAAAAACTTTATGACTAAAATTTGCATCTAAATTTTAGAGCTTTTTCTTGAAGATATCTAAAAATTTAATAACAATGTATAATAGCCTAATTGTGCATTTCAGTACACACAGTATGAAACGTAAAAAGGAAAAAACCTTGTGCTGGATATTCACTCATCTGCTGGATTGAGTAAGCCCCTTCAAGGATATAATAATAATAATAATAATAATAATTATTATTATTATTATTATTATTATTATTTTGTAAAAAAAATGCTTTATTATTATGAAATTGTAATTATTTCAAATTTCTGGCGACGCCCATGAATGAACCCCCCGAAAATTTTTCCTTCCTACGGCCATGCAAGAGACCCGTTTCCGGCGTCTCAGTGGTGGGCGATAATCTGTAAGATAACCTGCAGACTTCTGGCACGGAAATTCCGCGCGTTTCCCTGTAGTGGGCGTTACACAATTTGATTTGAATAGAAGCAGACAACAGAAGTTCTCTTGCCGGAAATTTCCGTGTTTCGCCGCGTCTTAGTGGGCGTCGAGCTTTATGCGGACACAAGGCTGGAAAAATTTCGATCTTTAGATCACCCATCCCAGGAATCGAACACGGTTGTCCCGCGTAGCAGTCGGATGCCCTACCGAGTAGACCACAGCGGCATATATGCATATGTGTATGAATATATGTGTGTGTGGAGGGGATATGTGTTAAAATAAAGATCATCTCCTCGCACGCTGGAGCGAGAGGAAGGGAGAGAATGATCAAGAGAAAAGCGGGGTGAGATAGAGAGAGAGGGAGAGAGAGAGAGAGAGAGAGAGAGAGAGAGAGAGAGAGAATATGATAGAAAGAGATCAAGTTACAAGTACATAGGGAGAAAGAGATAGGATAGAGAATTAGGAGACAGTTTCACAAGAAACGTCAACACTTGGTCCTGGTGATGGATCACTCATTGAAAATCTACGTCTCTTCATTCACAGAGGAGCCCTTATTTGCAAATGATGACACTACTCTATTGAGACGCGATAGAGTAAAAAAAAGAAACGAAGGAAATTCCTTCGTTTCTGGTTTCTTACTTCCCGTGTCGAGGGAACCCGTTGCAGGAGCACGTGACCAACGTCCGCTGACCATTTGCCTCTTCTTGGTCCTTCTCCGCTCGCCGCCCCGGGGAGTCCCTTTCGAGAGGGGGAATCCCTGCTGTTTGTTAAGTGGGGATTCCCGCAGGACGCGCACTTGGCGGGGAAGCGATGCGAGACCTGACTCAGCGATAAGCAGAGTTGTCAGCCGAGGGGGGAGGAGGGGGCAAACACCGGAGAAGCAGATCGCGAAGATTCGCGCATAAACCACGCTAATCCCATTTTTCACCTCCTTCCTTCAGGAACGCCATCTGCGGGGAGAAATGTTAACTATCGATGTCAATGTAAACAAGAGAACATCGTCTGTGAAATTCAAGTACCTTATTTGGCAGCATAATGTTCTACCAATGTTTGAAATTTTCAAACTTTTTAGACGCGGTCGAATTCCACACACTATTTCCTCCTCAAGCGATTGTTTTTGTTGGAATTGAAACTGTTAATTTCAAAAAAATTCAGACGCTTATAGCGCAGAGAATACGAAGATTTAACCACTTTTAAATCAGATCCTTCGTGGAAAACTAAATATGAAAAACTAAATATGCTGACCAAGGCAGTAATTTATTTTATTAAAAACATACACTAAACGTAACGTTTCAACCTTCTAGCAAGGTCTTCTTCAGACTCTGTATCAAGTACAAAAGTTAATGCTTAATGGTGTTATAAGATCCTGCGTTATTTCTCGACTGTTCGGGATCCCGAAAAGTCTGGATCTGACCTTGATAATTTACTCTATTTCAGTGTAAAATGGGAATTAGTTATTTTACGTTCTCTTCCTCTGGCAAACCACACATTAAAATGAATGACGAATCGTTTAAATAACTAATGCATGCTAACACATCCATGTTTAACTCAGGACTGCTACTGGGGTAATTTCTATCATTTCAAATAATATAACTTAGTGTATAATAAAATAATATATGCATACATGTGTATGTGTGTAACTGCTATCTGTAATTGAAAGTTTTCCTGTGTTGAGTAGTAAATAATTAAATTTAATTTTATTATTTTACAGCAAGTCTTGCAGCAATCATTGCCATTGGTTACGTTCCCGCTTCTGCACGACTAGCAGTGCCATCTAGACAGGAAGAGCGAAGTGCAAGATAAAAATTTCAAGAAAGGAAAAATTGCTACGCAAGAGGTCTACGCATCCAGCTTGGTTATTTTTGTGAGGAAGTTAAATGCACTTGTGTGGGTGAAGAAGAATGGAATTTTCTTCAGGACGTCCCTCTACCGACACGTACTTCAGGTGGGTCTCATTTATCACACGTAAGTCAAACACCTTGTCGGTCAACTGCCGCACTTTGTCTTCTCAAGTCAGGTTAAATGCTTTCTTTGTTTTAGTTTAAATGTTGTGTATTTATGCTAAGAGGTTTAAGCCTAACGTACCACGAAAGTATTCCGTCAGGAGCTTGACCAAGAAGGTGATCGAGTTTGGTGCGATGAGTCAGTCATTCCTACTTCGAGGTTGAACTGCAGGAAATAGAGTACCAGATGCCTGCTTTTTCCTTACATCGACAGCGCACCGTGATTGAGGCATCACGTGATCATAAAAATATGCTGATAGCACCAAACGTGACCCTCCTAACCAACCAGCATGCATTATTTTTACAAGTACAATTCTAATAACGTTGTTAGGTTAGGAGGCAAGATTTAGGGCTCTTTGCAAACCCATTTTTGGAACGTGTTACACGCTGCGCGGACACGTACAGGGGCCCCTTCCCTACAGTGATCAAGACGTGTATGACTCATCATACCAAACTCAAACCCCTTCATGGTCAAGTGCAGTAGTATAGTTGAAGTCCTGATTCGAACGCCACTTCACTTCAAAGAACGTTCATAAAGATCAGTTGCCTCTGTTGCAGAAGTATCACTTCCGTATATCCTCCTCTCAGAACTTTGCCACCAATAGCGTCCGTTTTAGGAACTGACAGCTCTTGTCAAGCCCCCGTGGAGTAAATCAGATGTTTCCAGTTCCTAAGATTTCTTAACCTGAGATTGCGGTTGTGATATTTTTATACAATGTGGGGACCTTGGGAGTATAACCATAGAATAGTAAGGTTATAGAAGGGGAACCTATATTTAAACCTCGCTGCGCTTGGAAATTGCAGTTCCATCGTCGGTCAATAGATGGCGCGGCAGAGAATGAATGGATGTCTAAACACTGCAGAGTGACAACAGCACTTCTCAGAAAAACAGGTGCTGGCTCGAAACCACATACCCGTCCAGTCGGCTTCCTCTCGACCTATGTTAAGCTGAGTGATTGGCACTTCGCGCTGCGACGCCAAGGGTCCCACGTTGACACGGTCGTGCCAGGTTCAACCATAGGACATTAATGGCCATAACAATATATTTATCTCATTACAAATTGAGATTGAGCAACATGAGACTGTATATTGGTATACGCGTGATACCTCCCAGGGCACGGGAAAACATTAAGATTTGCAGTAAATAGAAACAAAAACACAGAACTTACGTTTTAACATATGAATCCAGAATCTATTTATCTTGATTATGCAATTTTAAAAAGAACCAAAGTTGTACATCATAACGAAACTCACAAATAAAAATCACAGTAACAGCACAATTTTTCTCTCATGCACTTCCATTAATCTCGTAACGTCCAGCACAAGATTCATATCTATCAGGCGGGATGGTGTACTTCAACAGTCTGTTCATACGTCCGGGAAGGACATGTCAAGGTTCGAATCCCGCTCGGGCTTGGTTGTTGGTCGGGCACAACCTCGTCTGTTGGGAGGTTTAAGAGGATAAAAGATCTCGTAGAGTTCGTCTTTGTAACCCATGTGATACAAACTGACGGTATTTGCTCCAAAGGCCCCGGATGACAGAAAAGTGTCTCTGAGAGAGGTCGGTCTGACGCTCGAACTTGGCAACGCAGCCCGGTTGACGTTGCCACACAGTGCGCGGGAACCAGCGACTTTTGTCCCCCTCTCGCTTTGCTTTTTCCACATGTGGCACCGGCGCAATTCTGCCCAGACGCCTATTTTCATGGCTTTGCGTTTAGTTCTGAATCACTACCAAGACTTGGTAAAACACGATAATTATGTACGGTGTATGTCCTTGCGAGGCTCTGCGATTGAAGATGTTTCTCTGCTGAAGAGACGGTAGGGTCTTTTCTTTCCAAGCGGCGAAAATCTCCGTTTCGGAGCTCGACTTGAAGTAACGCGAAGCGAAGAAGAAACCGAAAGTTGATTAGAACGGAATGAGCTGAAGGTTTCGGAGGAGAAGCCTCGAACGTTTCGCACTTGGAGGAAGCTTTTCCCCATCAACAAATTCCTCCTTTTCAGGAAAACCTCTCTAAAGGAGAAAAAAAGCCTCCTTTCTTCGTGCAGGGTTCGGCTCTGCACAGAAGAACCTTGGGAGAGAGAGACCCTTCGTCGGATAACTTTGTTTTCGTTGCTGTTTGTGGGGCCCCGCCTAGACTGCCTCTCCAAGATTCGGATCCTTGGAGCCAAGTAAGCTCCGACCTTAACTCGATTAGGTACTTTGCAATTAGAGAATCGCAGGACTTGAAAATTAATGCGTAAAGTTTTGCTGGCTTTCGAGGGGGTGGGGAAGGAACGGGAACATCACCTGGGGTTACGGCTCCATCTCGCGACGAGGCGAGAAAAAAGGCTCCTCTCAAGGTTGTTGCGAAGACGAAATCAGCCCCTTTCGGATCTGGGAAACAGATTTCTCTCTCGACCGTCAAAGATCTCTGATTTCGCGACTTCCACAAGAAGTCGACGCTGATTGTCGATCTTTCTTCTCGTCAATCGGAATTCTGTCGACCGACGTTTCATGGATTAACTCATCAATAAAGTGTACACCGTAAAAAGTTGACTTGAGAAATTACGGTATGAGACCGTCAATTTCCGTTGTCATCAAACTACCGTTAAAAATGATCATGACTGTTTTTAAAGTCTCAACGGCCAGTATACATTGTTAACCTACTTTATGGAATTTTAATGATTCAGTCCTATACTTATGGTGCAAACAACTGCTATTTATAATCAATATCTATTTATCATTATAGATTATGCGTAAAATATTCAATCGTAGTGGTAACATCGTCGCCTTTTAATCAAGGAACCCGGTGAACGGGTCAGCGACAGTCGCACGCTACAGTCTGTTTTTTTTCGCGCTCCCTGCCTTTGCTCTCTTTCCCTTTCTGTTGACGTTGCAGACTGACGCCAGTATAATCCTCCCTCGGAAGTTGTGTTGTGTCGTGTCCGTGTGTCTAAGATTGTGGCTTAATATGGCACCACAAAAGTTTACATTACAACAAAGGATTTATCTTGTCGAGTGTTACTTCGGAAAGAGGAATTGTGGAGAAGTGCGACGACGTTTTGCAACGAAATTTCCTGGTGTTCCCGTTCCACATAGGACCACTATATTAAACCTCCTAAAAAGTTTAGAGTAACAGGCTCATTTCTGAATAAAAGTGGAAAGAAAAGTGGGAAAATCTAAAAAATAAAGTATACGAAGACAATCCGCACACCATCCGTGAGTTAAAAGACAGTATTGTACGAGAAATCTGGAGAATTACAGTACACAGCGCTGGGGTCGTCTTGTACTACATTCCAATAAAACAAACTTCCGATAAAATGTCGCATCACAATTTAAAACGACCTTATTATCCCTTTAAAAGTCCAGGAATTGTAAATAAATTCAATTCAGGTCCGAGAGAGAAAATCAGCTAGCGCAAATAGGTTCTGGACCGTAAAGGACCTTTTTATTTTTTAAAGTATTTCAATTCGGTCCCAGAACCTTTTTAGGATTAATTTAATTACAGTCCAAGTTCGGTATTGAAATGAAACAATACCCAACTTTGACCGAATTTAAATTGTACGAGAAAAAAGGTTTCTGGTCGTGCTGCGAAACCCAATAGAACCCATTAGAATTTATGGCTTCCTGGACTTTTAACAACCCTGAGAGTCATGCCCCATACCTTCAAGTACTCTTCAACATTTCAATATGCTAACTTGTAAAAAATTCACAAAGTGAACTGTTAATGCTATGCGCGCGCACATTGAAAATTACACCATTGTCAAGTTAGGCGATCTTCTGCCGATTCTAATATTAACATCTACATAACCACCGTCACTTATGTATTTCTTCTGAAGACACTGTAAAATTTCACTGTAATTTTACTGTGACATCATCGGCAGCTAGGACTTCAGTGATGTCACCCTGAAATTACAGTTATTCCGTTGTAAGAAAACTCTAACTGCAAAAACTACAGCAAAGATACCTTACGCACATTGTAAGCAGTGCCTTAGCGTTCTTCGCCTTTCATTCGTTGCATGCAGTGCCCTCTAGTGGCAGTTACTTGAATTATTGTACATTTGTTATCAATTTGTATCACACAAGATAATAATAGTTACGGAAGTTCTACAGTACATTTTAAATTATTTCTCATAACGTACGGTAATTTACAAGCTGGATTCCTTGTTTTTGAGTTTGTTATTGACGGTGAAAATACTGTGAAATGAACTTACGGTGAATTATTAGAGGTTACATTGTCATCACGGTAAAATTACGGATATTTTTAATGGTCAAGATATTCTCAATATATGCTATTTTATATTTAAACAAAAAAAATCTAAATATTCATTCCAGTCGAATTGACATGATAGCAGGGGCTGTAGGTTCGAAACCTGGCTATGGCATTTATTATCATGCTTGCAATTAACCTTGAAAAGTAGAAATGCGAAATCCAATAATGAAAGTGGGTATAAAATTCACTACAATAGAAAACAGGGTCCAGTATTATTTTATGGGTATAAATATAATGTCTTTAAAAACTGTGAATCTTCTCCTATATATGCGGAGTGGTTAGAATAAGGCGCTAATGCCACAAATTAAAAGTTCGAACCCTGGCCAGCCACGAATGTGTCATTGTGTTTGTTCCTTCATTGGTCCATCATTCATCCTCATAGTCGCGATTAATACCGGAGGTAGAAAAGCGACGTGGAATAACCAAGTTGGGAGTTTGACGTATCCGCTTGCGGTTTTAAGATACTCCAATTTCAGTCCCAAGAAGTAGCGAGTAGAGTCATGGACATTTCTGGGTTCTGATGTTCTAAGTGCGATTGTTACAACCCAGAAGTGTCCGTGACTGTACAACTATTGTGCGAACACAACTAATTTTCCATAAATTCCATGGACGCTAAAGCTTTAGAATGCTGTACATTTAATTGTCAATCCGAAATTCCGACAATGCTATCTTATTTTGTATTTGAACTTGCATTTTTGGTTATTTTGCGTAGTTTTTTCTCTGTTAATCTGAACGAAGATGATGATGTTGAACTGATGAAATTGAAGAAAAAGTGCTTCATTCGAGATTGGAACCTAGACTTCCGTCTTCGCAGTAAGCCAGGCTGAACTACTCTGCACAAAGACCAGCACATTATAACGACCTAGGATATGTGGGAATGTTTGTTACATTACCTTTTGATCAGCCCTCGTATATAACTTGTATTTATGTGCATGTGGGTATGTATGTGTGTGTGTGCAGCCGCGTTGGTCTAGTTGTCGGCCTCCGTGGCGGAGTGGCTAGCTCAGCGTCCCGGGTTCGAATCCCGGATAGGACATGGATGTTTGTGTTTGTCGGGGGATGCTACCGCATAGGGGTATTCCTTTTAAAAGAAAAGTCTGTAGGGCGTCTTGACTTCCACTCGGGAGAACCGGGTTCGATTCCCGGGGTGGATCATCTAAGGTAGGAATTTCTCCGGCCTTCTCATCGCATTAAGCTGTTCTGGGGCTCACCAGAATGGGTGTCTGTGGGAAATCGTGAGGGGTAAAGGCGGCCGGAGCGTGGTGCTCATCACATCACCTCCAAAATGGCAGAGATGGAAGAATGTGTGGGGCCAACATTCCCCTATTATGCCTCATGACAAAGTGCACGAGGATCTTTAAAAAAGTATATAGCCTATGTGTGTGTTTTCCTATAACCTTTTTCGTGCTTCTTCTTCTTCTTTCGACACTCAATAAAACCTTTGAGTTATTTTTTTCTTAATTGGAGATTAGACAGACAAATATTCATTTTATCAGTTGGGACCTAATTAGTTTATAATGTGTGTGTATATAAAAACATAATAGGTTATCATCGCTGATCTCATTAGCGTCACGAGGGGGTTGAACATGATAGTCGTGTCGCCCCTCACCCATGAAAATTAGCATCGTTCGTTTCAAATTAGAAAAAACTATAGACGTATCATCTTCATGGTCGACAACAGAAATAAAGTTAAGGTAATTAGTATTTCAACAGAATAACAACTCGTTATTCACGAATTCGAGTCCTTGTCACGTCATCGAAGTTCTTTGCAATTGTCTCTTCATCAATTTTATCTATTAATTATTCATCCTCGTTGTCGCGATTAGCCGAATGTGACCGGAAAGCGACGCTAAATAATACATACAATGCGACAGAATAAGCAAAGAAAAAAACTTGAACTTTGTATCGAAAAAATAAATGGAAAATACAGGAACCAAATCAGTACTTCATATTTTCATATCCTGTCACTTATTCATGAAGTAAATATCTCCATATCTTCCCAAAATTTCAAGAATTGTGTATATTATATAAAAAATGACACAAGATAAATGATATGGCTAAAATTATTTTCTTTACCGACTTGTGCAAAAGTTAATAATAAAACAATATCTCAGGAGCGTATATTCTGGGCTACCTAGGCTATCTGCGAAGCCTGAAGTCTAGAGAATAAAATACAGGAGGAATATCTATCACAAATTGTAAATCACATTATTCATATCAGTGAGATGATGATGCTGATTATGGAGTTGGCAACCTGATTTCTTATGAGTTGGTAACCTGATTTCTTGTGAGTTGGTAACCTGATTTCTTGTGAGTTGGCAACCTGAGATCTTGTGAGTTGGCAACCTGAGATCTTGTGAGTTGGCAACCTGAGATCTTGTGAGTTGACAACCTGATTTCTTGTGAGTTGGAAACCTGATTTCGTATGAGTTGGCAACCTGATTTCCTATGAGTTGGCAAACTTATTTCTATTCATAGTCTAGGACCACGTGACATAGTGAGATAGCACAGATCTTGGACTCAATATACGCCACAGCTATACGTATAATATTTCAGTATAGCCGAATCAAATGTAAAATATTAAAACAGTTATGCTGAATAAATCACTCATCTGGTAATAATATAATTTGACAAGAAAACAAAGTTTGTTACTTTTACATTATAATTATTATTTCTACTATTCAGTTTTGTCAAAATCCGGAATCCCGTAAAAAAATTCTGGCACGACACACATCGCTGATTTGATTATACAATCGGTTTGCACAGAAATAGAATTTCGTTTACTTTTTAATTTTATTTTATTTTATTATTCACATCCCAGGCTTACCAAAGAGTTCAATGGGTAACTGATGCTGTGGATATTCTCGCCTGGAAGTAAGGGTTACCCCTTAACAGTAGGCAACCCAACTGACGATTGCGTGTTGCTAGGCTGCAGTCGTTTAAAGCTTTTAGACCGAGATGACAAGCAACACGGGATTTTCACACCGAAGCGACACGGATCCCTTCAGTTTAATGTCAAACATTCACCGCACATGCTCGAGCACAGACCGAGGAATTTGTGTATGATCTACACACTTGTGGGTAGTGTTGGTTTATAGATTTCTTGAAGTTTCTGTATTTGTGTGTGATCTACACACATGTAGGTTGTGTTGCCTTGAGGATTTCCTGAAATCCCTGAATTTTTGTGTGATCCACACACTTGTGGGTTGTGTTCGTTTGTGGATTTCCTAAAGCCTCTGAATTTTTGTTTTACATATTTTTACATTTTATCTACACATGTGGGTTGTGTTGGTTTGTAGATTTCTTGTAGTTTCTGAATTTGTTTGTGATCTCCATACATGTGGGTTGTGTTGGTTTGTAGATTTCTTGAAGTTTCTGAATTTGTGTGTGATCTCCATACATGTGGGTTGTGTTGGTTTGTAGATTTTTTGAAGATTCTGAATTTGTGTGTGATCCACATACATGTGGGTTGTGTTGGCTTGTGGATTTCCTAAAGACCCTGAATTTTTGTGTGATCTCCATACTTGAGGTTGTGTTGCTTTTTGATTTCCTGAAGTCCCATAATATTTGTGATCCACCCACTAGTGGGTTGTGTTAGCTTGTGGATTTCCTAAAGTCCCTGAATTTTTGTGTTATCTGCACATATGTAGGTAGATTTCTTGAAGTTTCTGAATTTGTGTGCGGTCTACGCACATGTGGCCGCGGTGGCTCAGTCGGTACCGCGTCTGACTACCATGCTCAAGGTCCCGGGTTCGATCCCCGGCCGGTTCAAATCCGGGAACTTTCCTAACGTTGGAAACGGCCCCGGCGCCCACCCAGTGTCGAATGACATGGGTACCTGGGGGAAACCCTGGGGGGTAAAGGCGGTCACATCACCCCCACTCATGACCGGATCAAGAAAGTGTGGGGCGTTACCCCCACACCCCCTATACGCCTTCATAGCGTGGTGCTAAGCACAAGGGAGCACTTTACCTTTTTTTTACCTTATCTACGCACATGTGGGCTGTGTTGGCTTGAGGATTTCCTGAAAACCTAAATTTTTGTGTGATCTTCAGATATGTATGTTGTGTTGGCTTTTTAGTATCCTGAAGTCCCTGAATTTGTGTGTAGTGGTTAAAAGCCCAGTATCTTTCAGCATGACTCAACAATCATTGATCACGTAGATAGAACTCTATTCTCTCTACTTTGGATGTCGCCTTCTTTCATACAGAAGGTCAGAGTAACGTGCTATAGTGACATAATAGGCTGGAATACTGGATGAGAGTCATGGATGATTCTCTGAGTATTGTCCCTTGTCTGGAGCTCGGAAATCTTATAAATTGCGAATAACATAAAACCCAAAAATGGCAAAAAGTGCAAAATAGAAGCAATGTTTTCTGCTTTTAACTCAAACATCCTCTTGACAGGCCTAAAACAATTATGACCTTTCAGCAACTTCCTCATCGTAATTCCGAGATGAGACTCGTGAGGTAGAAATAATATGTCATATGACGAAAATGAGCAAAATCAGCACTTTTTATGTAGTAGGAACATATTGGATTAGAAATACCAAACAGTGTCGTCTTGGGTTTTGTACCCAGTGTGTGAGACACTTGTATCCGAGACACTCGTTTTCTTCGAGATATAAGAATTTGAATTGCTGTTTTATGCACAGATAGGCTAATCGGGACTAGATATACAGTTTAAATTGGACCTATGTATCTACACCGGTTATCTAACAGGGAACCCCACGATTACAAGGCGACGACGTTACCACTACGCCATCGGGGAGGCCTCAAGATTTAAGAATTTAGCCTAAATCATGCAATTGCTTTACGAAACAATTTATTCAATCATTTATTTATTTTAGTGTATGTTACTACTCATTTCTGCCATTTTGGGTAATCGCCAGGATGGGGATGAATCAATAGCGTATACTGAGTCCAATATCAGGGCTATCTCACTATGTCACTGGTCCTAGGCTATGAATAGAAATATATTTTCCAACTCATAAGAAATCAGGTTGCCAACTTATAGGAAATCAGGTTGCCAACTCATAAGAAATTAGGTTGCCAACTCATAAGAAATTAGGTTGCCAACTCATAGGAAATCAGGTTGCCAACTCCATAATCAGGATCATCATCTAACCGATATGAATAATATTATTTACAATTTCTGATCGATTTTTCTCCTGTATTTTATCCTCTAGACTTCAGGCCTCTCATATAGCCTAGTTAGCCTAGAATATACGCTCCTGGGATGAATGATGATAAGGTGAATTGGATGAAGGGACAATTAATACAGGACAACACAACATGAGCTCTACAGAGGATTATCCTGGCCGCAGCTTCAGGCGCCAGAGCCTCGTTAGTCTGCCAATTGAAATCCAGAGTTACTATGTGGAAGTGAGGTTGCTTTCAGAATGAGTCACCCCCTTGCACATCAATATTCAATCGTATGAAGATGCAAATGAGTTGTCTATTTATTTACAGATCGGTCACGTGTGTGCTTTTGTGTAAAATAAACTTCTGTTTTGAGTTTTTCTTAAGTGGCTTTTTCTTAGTTTTTGTGTATTCTATTTCGAGATTCGAGTCGAAACATGTACGAGGTCGAGACGAGAACGAAATGGGTATTCACAATTCGAAACGAGACGGAGATAGATTAATTTTCTTCCACTTTTGGCTAATTACGACGATGTTAATGTTTGTTACGATGAAATTAATGAAGGGACACTCATGCGCAGACCGCGATTCGAACCCGGCACCATGTTTCCTTATTCACGTGGCCGCAGGGATTTATCCACGTACCCGAGCAACCCCCCCCCCAAATTGTTTTCTTACCAAGGCCCAATTTATGGTTATTTTGACTCCAAATGTGAACCTACACCACTTGATGGCAAATTTGTGATAAATTCCTTCGTGACAGAGACGCGAGCATGTCACGTTGTGTATGTTTCGGACAACAACATTTCTAACAATGTGGATATAATACAGTAACGTATGTGAGTACACAAATTGTATTTCGTGTATTTACCTCTCAGTGTACATACAGATGATGACAATAATAATGACGTGCTTTTAGATTAGTTTATATATCGGTAGTTCCACACTGGTACGGTTTTAATTCAGATGTTTCTGTTCGATACATGACACGGCACATGAGGTTTCGAAGCAAGTAAATGCACTAATCTTAATACTAATCATTGGCTTACCTGTGACGAAGTGTTCGTCGGGATGACATCTTGACAGCGCCTGGCCGGCGAGCTGACACTTGTCCCACTGCCTCGAAACCTCCCGGCCCTGAATCAGTAGCCTTATAAGCGCGTTCTGAAAGAAAAAAAAAAGAAGATCGCTCGATTAGCAGAATCAGCGTTCATCAGGGGAAAGGATTGAAATTAACAGCCCTTTGATCGAATTTCAAACAAGAAAAAACAAAACAAAAGAATAAATCGCTCGAGACGATACAAATATTGACAAAACACGGTCGAGACGCGCGTGCTGCCCCCACCTTCGCAGCTGTCCGCCATTTTGGGGCGCTCCCCACCCCGTCGCCATGAACGCTTCTCCCCTCGCTTCTCCCCCGAATCTCATTAAGCGCGGACCAATCAGATTGAAGATACGACTCCCGAGGAATACTAATGCTGACCCTGTCTATACAAACTAATATCATTGGTCCACATTACAACACATGAGCAAAAATGGGACTCCAATCGTCTCGCAAGGTTTCGCCTCGTAAAGGTTGACTGTTGGGGTGTTCCGAGTGCGTCGTCCGCTAGGATCACGCTATAAAACTGTATATATCTGAGCTAACCTTGTTAGTCACTTTTCGTTTGGTTATCCCTTGTCATAACACTAAAGACCAAATACCCCGCCTATTGCAGCTAACAAACGTCATTTTGTGGAAGGAGGTTTGTTTCCGAGGCGAGACAATAGTATTTTTTTAAGGCCCCTTAACGCGGTTTTTCTGGGGGAAACGTGGCCAAAATATTTCGAGAAGCAACACCAGACGGTACGTTCCCCGCCACCCTGGTTTGTTTACACCGAAGTTAATAAGCCTAACACCATTGTCGGTGCGACGTTGCAAATTTAGACAGAGGGTCACAGAGGGCGGCACAGGGCGACCGTGCACTGGCGACTACTCCGGTGTCCGGACACATTTGGGGACAGACCGGTCAGCAATTCCGGTTAAAGTTGGATTTCAAGGCGAGCTCGTGTTTCCCCGGTGAGGGTGGAGACAACCAGTTCAACATTTTCCCCGCCATTTTTTCCCGCCAACTCAACTTCTCCCAGACCGGGAAGCTGGAGGACCTCAGGCCGAACCTCGCCATGATGACGGACGACAGGAGCATGGCGGACGACCGGGCGGCCGAGAAGAGGAAATGCGAGGATTTCACGTCCCTCTACGCCCTCCAGGACAGCGCTTCGACTCCGGCCGTCACCACGACTCCTGGTCCCACCCCTCCGGTCACACGCAACCTCACGGATCCGTCAGGTAAGTGCTCCAGCACGTGGCATGCTAATTGGCTTAATTGTTACCTTAATTGAATATTCTCTTCCCTTGACACGTCAATTAGATCATTGTTTTTGGTTTCCTAACATGTAGCAACGTACAATTGTATTTTTCTCTGATAAAACTTACCCCTGTGGCATTTCGTAATTTAACACTCTCATGTGGAACAACGACATTGTATTTGTTCTCGTGAGATAACGCTTTCATTTAGTTAGACATCACTGTATTTGTTCTCGTGAGATAACGCTCTTATTTAACTAAACATCATTGTATTTGTTCTCGTGAGATAACGCTCTAATTTAGCTAAACATCATTGTATTTGTTCTCGTGAGATAACGCTCTCATTTAGCTAAACATCATTTTGTTTGTTCTTCATGACACCACACACTTCTGTGCCTAAAGACCGCTGAATTTATTCTCGTGAGATAACATGCGCCTGTGGCAAAATACGACTGTATTTGTTCTATTGATGTAACACGCCCCTGTAGTTAAACAACATTTTATTTATTCTCATGGTATAACACGCTCCTGTGGCAAAATAATGGATTTATTCTTTTACTATAACACTCTCCTGTGACGAAAGTCCATTGCATTTGTTCTCGCGATATCACACGCTCCTGGAGCTAAGCAACATTGTGTGAAAGATCACTGTATTTGTTCTCTTGATATAACACGCTTCACTAGCTACGCGACATTTTATTTGTTCTCGTGGTATAACACTCTCCTCTAACTAAACAACAATGTATTTGTTCTCGTGCCTGTTCCTAAACACCATTCAGCTTGATCTTGTTTAAAATACGTTTACATGACAGTAAATTATTCAATTTCTTCCTATTACATGCTTCTGAAGCATTGCATGCAGCAACATACCATTATAACTATGTCGTTTGTGGCATTAAACGACCGCATTTGTTCCTCTGGTACAGGTAAGCTTCTGGAAGTTATAGGATAATTCAGTTTGGTACACCTATCCTTAACTGAGGAGCCAATGATGGCGGGCGTGCAACGCGGAGGGGCGGGGGATCTCTCTTATTCAATCTGAAGTTTTTCCTCTAGCAAATTCAGTTAGACGTGGGAGAAGCGAAAGGGGGAAGGGGGGCGTCTGCCTTTTGAGTGGAGAACGTGTTGAGCAGTTTTATTCGATTTGTCCGTGTTTATTAATAGAGTTACACTGCTCCGAGCCGCCTAACTATCCAATCAGGTCAAACTGAAGAATGCTAAGTGTGTTTCCTCACTGCTCCAGTTTCTTTGGCAGGCCCTTTTGTCCCGCAACACAATTACCCGCCTTCTGACGCTCTCTCGTTAGACTAACGCGGGAATTTAACTTGTTACGTCAAACTGGCCGTGTCGGCCGCCACGATTAACTGCATTAGCGGGGATTCCCCTGTGCTCGGCTGGTGCAAGCGGAGGAGCCAGACATAACATGGCATGCAACAGTGCCCTCTGTTGACGCTCCCGGGTTGAACCGCATTCGGACCGCTCTATTTCAAGACGTCTATTTTTTTTCTAGTTGCTCTATTGGCGACACAAGTAAGTTCTTTCATTGTGCTTTTGATTTTTTCCTGCGTGCAAGAAAGTAAGTGCATCGACATTTCTATAAATTTCTAGTGTGTTTTTAGGTTGTGATTAGTGGTCCCGGGTTCGATTCCCGGCGGAGGCACATTTGACTGTGGTTCGACTCGCACATTAAACTGGAGGTCAAGTCCCGATTAAGTGCACTTAACGACAAGTTTCATATTAGTGACCAACAGTCTCAAATTGCCGATTTTTTAATTCACTTTTTTTCTAGTACCACGACACTTTCTTTGGTCCCAAAAGTAGCACATTACGTCATACCATGCTATCGTTACTTTGCCCAAAACGTAACTCCTTACTTGGCGTTGAAAGTAATTGGCTAGTAACACTTTGCATTGCCGTACAATGTATAGGCTAGATACATTTAAGAATCATGTACACTGCATCTCTTCGCATACAGGTTCACACATGTGCATTTCTTGTTTAGCCAGCTCGGAGGTCCAGACCATTGATCAGTCTACTTTAGTTTCCGGGTTCGAGTCCCGATATGGCTGTTCTTTGTGAGTGTTCCTTCATCAGTTTCATCTTACAATCACCCATCTTCATCGTCACGATTAGCCAAAAGTAACTGAAATGCGACGTAAAATAACACAAATACACTAATACATGAGTATGTTGACACCACTGTCATTCAAGCTAGTGATATCTGAGAAAAAGTCAAACTTTTTTTTATTTGTATATTTTTTTTATATTTAGGCTTTGTTGTAAGGAAAGCATTGTCCAATTCGGGATTTACGGAGGTATAGCAAGTAAGTTAGCATTGCAATTACTTGTAATACAGAAAAGTAACAAATAAATTGTGTTACTTTACTCTTATCTGCGAATGTTACTGATTAAAATGATTTATGTGTGATTCAAATTTAAATATCTAATATAAATTTAACTGAAAAACAACAACAATATTATTATATCTACACCGTAAAAAGTTGACTGAAGAAATGATTATCTCAGACCGCCAATTTCCGCTACCATCCAACTACTGTCCAAAAGATGCCCATGGCAGCTTTTAGAATACTAAGAGCTATTATGTAATTTCCACAATTAATGTAATTTTAACTATTGTATAACACAATAGTAGTACGATTTCTACATCAAAAATAAGAAAGATTGCTAAAGTACAAGAAGACGGCCCGGGTGATAAAGCAGGGATTAAAACAGGCGAGATGTAAATTATGGATGAATATTACGAACTATTCATGCTAACGGAGCCCTACACAACAGAAATTTATACTCATCTATCACGCATTGCAAAATATGTATTAAAATTCAAGAAAAGGGTTGCGTCTAGTTGTAAATTAAAAGGCAGGTTCTTTAATTTTTAAGGATATCGTAAATTACACAGTAACTTCTTTTGTGTCTACAGCAATGACATTTTAGAACTATTATTGCTTCTGTAAGTTTTATCAATTGGACAGACACAGTACTTATTACATTTCTTACGTCTTGCGCCACGATTGGTGATTTTGATGAAACTGACGAAGTGACGTTCGCAGACCGTGGCTTCAAGCTGGAAACGTAATTGGGGAAAATTCTGAGCTGATCAGCCAACACTTGGACACCGAAGCATATTGTTTTTTTTTTCCTTGTTGTGACTTTTGTTTTAATTTGACCATAAATACCTTTGTTATTTTTTTGTCTACGAAAATATCATTTTTGAAACACTTCGAAAAACAGTGAAACTATGTTAAAGTTCCAGGAACCCTTACATTCTAATGGGTTCTATTGGGTTCCCCTGCAGGATCGGAAATTTTTTCTCACACAATTTAAATTAGGTCCAAGTCGCGTATTGTTTCATTGAAAACGGTCCTGGACCGTATTTAAATTGATCCTGAAACAAGGTTTCTGGACCGAATTGATATAGCCTACTTCAAACATAAAAAGATTCTTTACGGTCTTCAACCCATTTACACTTGCTGATTTTCTCTCCTTGTTGGGAATTGAATTTATTTACAATTCCTGAACCTTTAACAGCCCTGTTTACAAGTCCCAGTTATTCTCGCCTGGTAAGGATGCGTTTCGGGTTCAAACCTTCAAACACTGGATCCTATGGTTGGGTCTTGTCTCAATCCTTCAGAATCACACTGATATCTAAATTCGGATAAAGTTTAGATCTTACTAAATTGTACTAAGTTAGCCGAGTGGAGTGGTTAGTGCAGCGTGCTACAACGCCAGAGGTTCCAGGTTTGATTTCCGACACACATCCTCGTCGCGATTAACCAAAAGTGGAAAAAGCGAAGTAAAATAATCTAACCCAATCAATCAAACGTGTACCAAATTATTTGGGAGAACGACAATCAGAGTTTGGAAGTTACATTTACTTTTTCAAATAAGCTTAACTATAATTAGAAAAATTTGCAATATTTAACCGTTAAAATTTAATATTTAACAACCTGCCTGTTTATTTACAAGTGAACTCAACCGTTCTTTATTCAAATTTTAGTCTAATATATTTCGATGCATAAATATTACATTATGGATTAACTATGCAATGGCTTTCAACTCATCAAAGATGGTCACGGTAATTTCTTTTACGAAAGTTGGATAGCAGGGGAAATTACTTTTTCAATCTAGTAATTGTAACTGGGCTATCTTTCAAGTAACTAGTGACGAAATAAATAGTTACATTTACTCTTAGTTTATTGTAGATTTCAAAAGTCACGAACAAAATTATGAATTGGTAAAAAAAAACTATGAGAAATCAAATTGAAAAGTTCATGTATCCATTTATCATGAGCAAATGCTTTGCATCATTTTCGAGTGTAAGGATTTACTTTCAATTTTTTCCTCTATATTTAATATTTAAGCACATTAGTTTTATCATAGTTTCGTGGGAATTAGTTTTTTTTCATCAGCAGGCCCCGGATTTTTGATGAAATTACTTTCTTTCCTTTCGCAAAATGAGAAATGTCGGCATTATGACATTAGGAATTCATATATATGAATCTCATTTTACATATTTTTGAGGTATGTTACTTATTTTGCCTTTAGAATACATATTTGCACAGAAAAGGCAGTATTTGCGTTTATATGCATCTTTCACAAGGCCACGCCGAAAACCGTTGTCATTCACATTATCAATCTTATTTAGCACGTTACACTTTTGTTTCGAGGGAACTTCTTATAATATATTTTAAAAAATGAGAAATTAAATTTAGTAGACCCTAAATAAATTTTTTTTACTGTCAAGAACCTAAGAAAATCACAAGAATTACGGAAAATACCGAAAACTAAGAAAACATATTACACATTTCAATATCGGTACTTACATATTTTTTACATTTTTTAGTGATTTTTCTGCATATTTTGCAAAGTGTAAACAGTCATTACATAATGAACCTAATTAATGCAATTTTAATTATTCACTTTTTGAAAATATACATTTATGGTGCATGCAAGTAAAATTGATAATTATTATTTACCTTTATGCATGAAAAATATTCTAATGTAAGTAAAATACTGTTGTGTCCCGTTTTTGTAATTGTACAGGCAGGCTGTAAATTTTAAACAGTATTACATTGTAAATTTTACAGTAAATTCTAACAGTGACCAGTGACAAGTTATACATAATGTAGAACTTGGAGTTATTTTTAAATGACTTGAGCTATTTTTGAGCAAACTAAGTGTAAGTAGCTTTTGAAAAGTAATTTTGCAACACTGCTGAGAATTACATTCGACGTTATGTAATAGACATATATTTTTGTGTACGCAAAACTACTATTTGGACAATAGACAGAAAGTATCCACACCTATTTCAGCCGAATTCTTAAGAATAGTTTCTAACAGACCAATTTTTCTAGAATTTTAGAGTATCGTGGCACGCAGAACTTGAAATGCACCAGATCAAACTTGCATTTTTGGCGCAAATGGTACACTTAAATGTGCGATTTTGGATTCTTTCAGACGATCTTTTCTGTTAGGTACAGTTCATGATAGCAGCTGAATAAGGCATCTCTTCCGTTTGTTTCTCCTGGTAGGAATTTATTTTTATCCGTCTAATTAGATCATTTTATGTACTTTATTCTGTTACTCGAGAGGGGGGGATTTGCTGGGGTTCACCCCTTGTGTAATAATAATTTTAAAAGAGTGAGAGTAAACGTAAATGTGCCAAAAGAGAAATTATGCTTTAGAAGACAATCAAGTTTGCTTCAGTTACTGTTATTAAAGTGGCCAAGGTCTCTCCGATGGCTTAGTGGTAACGTTGTCGCCGTGTAATCAAGGTCTTCCAAGTTCGACACCCGGCGTAGGTATATAGTTGTTCGAATCCGACTTTAAACTGTAGATCCAGTCCCGTTTATCTCATCCATGCATAAAGTGGACTTAACACAAAAACTCTGTAGGAGTGGTCAGAACTTTTTGTTGCAGAAGTCAGGCTCTTTATATAAAAGAATAATAATAAACTATTCATTTATTGTAAATTAATTATTATTATCCTTGTCCTATTCCGTGGTCGGAAGTCGGTGAAAAATCTATAGCACTTCAGACAGAACCACAAAACATTGTTGTTGTTTTTTTTTAAAAAAAGTGTACTTTGTGGGGCTATTGGTCATTTGTTACTATTTTTGTAAGTTTTTATTGCATTTTTATGATTTCTTAAGTATTCTAAAACTGAAAGCGAAGAAAAAGGGGAGCACCCCTGAAGACGCCCAACCTCCACCCGTATACATTCAGGGGTAGGCACTAAATGCCCTGGTGCCTTTAAAATAAACCAGGCCGTCAGATCCGCAGAATTTCGGTTCCCCCGTTTTTCATTTCTTCCTTTTTTATTGATGCTTTCAATTATACATGTTTGAGGCGATAACCCACCACTGGTTAACTTCTCATGGATAGTGTGGACCAAGATTGTTTCGGCGTACCAGAAACGAGCTTGGTTTACAGTTAAGATTTTGTGCTAGTAGAGCAATAAAATAGGAATATTCGTTATGTTAGTAATAGAACAAGGTGTAATGTGTTATGACAGGGGGAGTAGGACGAATGTTATTTCTTGAAGGATATTAAATAAGTTTGTCTCTAAAATGTGAGAGTTAGTAAATAAAAACAAAACTTCTATAACTGAATTTTGCTCCTTCATGGGATTTCTTTGTATTTCTGGTTTTTCTTGTTTCAATGCTTTATGTACGTATATGTATGTATGTACGCATAGCTATATATAAATGCTCTTTGTGCGGGGAGGGAGAGACGGACAAGCATATTTTATCTGCCTGCCCTTCTACACGCGTGATATGCGAGACAAGCAGGTTAAAAACGTAACAGGGAGGGAAATAATGGAAGTGGTAGAAGATAGAAGAGGAATCATAAGTGAGATAGTGCAACGAGTTGGGAGATATTCCTGGGAAGTGAGAGAACAACGAGGAAAGGCGATAGCGGATACCGATAAGAGCGAAGAAACCGCACAAAGCAACCTTAGCTTATAATACGTGGACTGTGGAACCAGCATTGTGCAATATATATATATATATATGTTTGTTTGTATTTGTTTCATATTTTCAAACATTTGTCAAAAGAATAACCAAGATGAATCAACATGTAGTGCGTACAGCCAACGGCTCGCACATAGAAGTTCAAATATACAAATATATAAAACATGTATGTGTATGTGCTTGTTTAATATTCTGAGATGGGTGTAAGCGGTGACCTTTCACCGCTTACACCCTGGACTGCATTTTGCAGACTAACGAGGCTCTGGCGACTGGCCCTATGGCCAGTATAATTCTATATGTTGCCACATCCCGAAGAGGGTGACACCAGTCCAGAGTAAAACATGAGATTCTCAGGGCAACTAAAACTGATAGATAACTTATTACAGAAGGAGAAAGGAAACAAAGGAAACAACTTGTTTAACCTACTACGAAAGGTACGATGCACCGTATATTCTTAATTTTCATATTTTTCATATTTTTATATTTTCATATTTATATACAGGATTGTATTTAAAGCTGTCTCTTTGTTTCTTGGTCACACATATCTCTATTAAACATATTTCATCCACTGAAAGGCTTCTTCTTCTTTCTGGATACGTGATGAACTTCTTCTTCTATTTGGCTAATGAGCTTCTTCTTCTTCTTCTTTCTGGATACGTGAAAGACTTCCTCATCTTCTATCTTTAATCGGCTGATTCCTCTGTTGGTTAAGAGGCTTCTTCTTCTATCAAGTGGTTAACAGACTTTTTCTTCTATCGATTGGTTGATAGGCTTCCTCTTCTACTAGTCGAGAGTCTTCTTCTACTAATCAATATACTCATTCTTCCATTCGTTAGTAGATTTCTTCTTCTATTGATCAATATAGCTACTTTTTCTTAACTTCTTCTTCTATTATTTAATACACTTCTTCTATTTGTCAATAGGTTTCTTCTTCTATTAATTAATATAATTCTTCTTATACTTCTTCAATATATTTATTCTCACATTGATTACTAAACTTCTTCTATTAGTTAATAGACGAAATTTTCTATTGGTTAATAGACTTCTTCTACTAATCGATAGTCTTCTTCTTCTACTAATCAATATACTTATTCTTCTATAAACTTCTTCTACTAGTCGATAATTTTCTTCTTCTGCTAACCATTATACTTATTCTTCAATTGATGAAATTATGTCTTTCATATATTTATTCTTCTAGTAAATATATATCTTATTTACAAAAGCACCTCTATCCAAAACTCTTTCATCTATTAGACATTGGATTGATTCCCGTATCTTCCCTGCTATATTGCCCTTCTTTTTTGGGCTTTATCAAAGATACAACAATAATTCGAGTCAATATTTTGCTGCGCAATAGCCTAATACAAGCATAAAAAAGGGGGTTAATCGAAGGGCGCTGCTTGTTCCGCGCTCGACCTCGATCCGGGTCAGCAATATATGCGCCGCCACGGAAGTGCTTGGGGGCCGCCACTGAGTTGGCGCCGCACCGGGGAAAACAACCAAAAAGGTCTAGTGGAAAAACTCCTTCCCACTAAGACGGTAGAGAATATGAAATTGTAATCGCTTTTTAACTTCATTAATCTTTACGTACAATCGCATATGCTGCACGTGTCGATCATTTCTTTATCTCGCCTTTATCCATCTCCATTGTTTTTCTCAGTTCATAAATTTATGTAAGCACAATTAATTTCAGTTCACCAAACACTTCCATTCAATTCGCGTGCGCATTGTTACTATAGTCTGCGATCCTAATATTTCTTCCGCGTGCTGCCATCTATGATTCCTTATTTCAATCATTGGCCATATGGTTTACATGTGCGTGTACGTAAGAGTGTTGTCCTGTTTTTTTTGTCCATATGTGTGCTGCGTTCCCTTTACAGCCTCAGCGTTTAACGAAAGTCAGAATGTTATAATATTTTAGTAACACCACGTTGCAATTATGCTATTTTAGTTATGGTAAGGGGCTGGACCCCGTATAACGTGACGGGTGCAAAGTAGCCTTAGTGCTGACGCACCCAAGATTTTGAATTCAAATTCAAAATATTCTGAGCGGTTACTGAAACCATGCTTACGTGATTCTCCTTTTTGTAGCCACCACACAGAGAAGTGACGACACGAATGTGCATGTCCCTACCAAAAAAAAACGTTGCATTCTGTTTTTGTAAATTAATGTTTTTCGTGTATTTTTTGAATTTACCGTGGATGTCTAGCTTTGCTGATTCTTCACCACGACCATTGTCGTACACAGAGGGGAGGCTCAGGGGGTCACAACCCCCTCCAAAATTTTGAGAAAATCGATATTTTCAAATAAAAACAGTGAAGAACTCGGGGGAAAACATAGTACTAAATTCAAACCTGCTAAAATGATTTCCCAGATTTATGATAATGGAGAGTTCTAAATATATGGAATATCTTATTGTATATGCCGCCTCCATAAAAGGCAGCTATGTAAAAGCCACTTTTACAATTACAGCGCCCCCCCAAAAGAAAAAATCCTCTCACCTCGTCAGGTACCTCTTACGCCACATTACACTCAAAGCATTAATAACAGTCTCGAGGTACAGTAAAAGACATAAAAAGTACCTCGAGTGCCGTGGTGGGAAATAGCGGAAGATTGCTATAGATAAGTACTTTGAGGTTCCCGGGTTCGATTCCCGGTGGAGGCACATATTGGTTCGGATCCCACTTTAAACTGTAGGTCCAGCCCCGATTAGCCTTTCTGCGCATAAAGTGAACTTATAAACAAACTGAAAAAGTATTTTTGATTTTTCTCAAATCATAACCCAACGCCTGAACTTTGGATACCGTGATGTTTATTCTATTTACATATACGTATGTATATGGTATACCAAATAACCAAATGTTTTGAAACTAAATATATCCGGTCTTATTAAATTAATTAATAAACATATTCTACATAAAACAGGGTCAAGTAACGATCCCATATAGGCCTAACACAAATGTTACGGTAACTTCTACACCGTAAAAGTTGATGGAAGAAATCACGGTCTAACCGTCAATTGCCGTGGAAATTGCTAGATTCAGGCATAAACAGGAAGTTTGTGTGCGTACGCACACACACACATTCACACACACACACACCTACACACCCACACACATATTCATATATACATCTACTCTCTTTCTGCAGGATTGTGCAGACCGACTTTTGGTCTAGAAATTTTCCCAAGTCACGATTTTAGAAACCATCAAAATTCGTTTTTCCCCGACTATAAGCTGGGATATTTTAGGGACGAGAAATGATCGAAATTTCCCGACCCACAATTTCTAATTGTACATACTGTTTCCCTTTCCTGTAATTGTTTTTGCATTTCTGGATTAAAACTGCTATTTCCAAGAAGTTTGAGGCACTTACAATGCAGAAATATCCAGAATTCACAGGCCTGGATGTGCACTGTGATATACAGTGGCATCCATGAGTATTGCCGTGCAAATTGTCCATCACCATGTTCGTGCACTTTATTTGACCCAATAACTTCAAGAATTAAAAGAAAATTCTAAGCAAACTGTTGGCAACTTCTGTACCAGCATATATAAAAATATATCGCTTAAAAACACATAGGATGTAAGAGAGAAATTAATGAAAATAGTTAATTTGCACGGTAATACTCATGGATTCCACTGTACCTGCTACTGCACAGGTATTTCGGAGGAGTTGAACGCCCATCACCATTTATTAAGTCCCAGCTCCACATTTTTAGGCGGATAATAGGCCTTGGTGTGTATTAAAGGGAAACAAGAGGATATAGACCACGTGATCACTGGAAGAAAGCCGATTGGCGAGTTGATGAAAGATCCGCTTGCACCCCGTTCTTTTTCGCGGTTACACCAGAATGAGGGATGCACACAGGGTTATCAATAATGCAGCATAGCAATATCACCGCCAAAGCCTCAGGAAATGAATATTTAACAAAACCATTAGCGGCTGCTATCACCCTCCCCCTCCTCCTTCATTCGGTGCGGTGAAAATAAAGCTGAAACTCTCTTCCTTTTTATAGAGAAAGTGGTTCTATCTTAACTATTGTTGTCAATATCTGAGTGAATGATTTATTATGAATTTATTTTATCTTATCCTACAGACAAAGTGCCTTCCCGATGGCGCAGTGGTAGCGTCGTCGCCTTGAAATCAAGATGTCCCGGATTCGATACCCGGTGGAGGCACATACTGGTTCGGATCTATGAGCAGCTTCTTATTGCACTTCCTTTACAATTATTCACTAAGAAATATAGTCCTTCATTAGGACACAAGGCTTGCAACTGAAGTCGGTCTATTAACCTAGCAGAAATATAATGATATGGCAGTGGAAGACTTAAGCGTAAAACTGTAGGTTTAGATAAATTATACATAAAAGGCTTGAAGGGCTTCAGACTACATAAATAATGATTATAAGAGTATTTACCCCCAATATAAATACAATAAATAATATAGAAACAATCAAATTATCCAATTAAATCTTTACATAATTTAGACTTCCTTATACACGTTATTTAACCAAAAAGAGATTATAGTAATTTCATTTTAATATTAATTTCCCCCCAAAAGACCTATCTCTGAATAGAACAAAGTGTGCAGTGCTTTAACTAAAAATTAGTAATGTGCGTCTACGCGTAAACAACGATAGTCTACATTCTACACGTAGACTATTTTATACACGTATTTTACGTAATCTATGTAAACAACATAGCGAAAAGTGATAACTTAGCAAAGGGCGCCGTGGAAGTAGAACAAAATAATATTGCGTATCAGTTGCTGATGTGTAAAGAAAACTTTTCATACTCTTCCTTCCAAATTCGAACAATTTCTCACCTAGGAAGAAACCTAACATAGGAAATATTCTAGTGTTTTATGGGAAGAAGACCACTCTTGCCTCACGACTGCCATCTCTTGTTGTTTTTTGCATACTAATTTTCTTCTTCCATAGTTGATAATAGACGAGAAGAGAAATTTTGTTGTAAATAGGATTCTTTTCATTTCGTTAGGAACCAATATAGTTCAATATGTCACTTTCTCTTCATGAAACCTTTGAAAATTAATTTTAATGCACTGTAGATTGTCTACGTAGTCTATGTAAACTACAACCCAATGTAATATACGCGTAGATTACGTGTAGACAACGCATGTAGACGTAAACTTATAGTCTACTGCACATCACTGCTAAAAATCCAACTAAATACTCTACACAAAAACTTACTCCACTTAACGTGTTTTAACCTCTGCTAATCAGTGGGTAGAGTGCGCGTCAAATCTCCTGCATATGGCGGTAGCCAATAGCAGCGTACTGCAGCGGTGCCATGTCGAAATCTTACACGGAAAAGAGACAGCGTGGTTGAGCGAAACGCCTTGTCACGGAGAGCACGGCAACGCCGCACGTCTGTGATTCGCTGGTGCTGTTCAGCCGTTAAAGGCCATATGCAGGAGATTTGACGTGCACTATAGTGAAGTTCCCACACGAAGCTTGCTTTCCTTCGACCTCTGGAATTTCAGCCACGCCTCTTTTTTCAAATTAAAGCCATCTGGTGGCAAACTAACTAAACCTTTCTTTTTTTTCACTTTTAGCCCTACTACTTGCATATGGTTATAGATCCCACTTTAAACTGTAGGTCCAGTCCGTCTTACTGTGCATAAAGTGGACTTAAAACACCAACTCATCAATCAATCATGAGAAAGCACTCAAGTCAGACCCTTCCCAGGTTCGAATACTGGTTCTGTGAGACCGTCCCTTTATCAATTAATCATATATTACTTTCCTCAGACAGTTTTTACCTTCCCAACGATTTATCATTCATTATGAGAAATGATGACTGAGTTTTAGCAAATGTTTTTACGTTTTACTGTTTATGAGGAAGTGTTTGTCTTACCTTTTGTTATTGATGTTTGTCGTGTGCAAATCTTTTTATACTTGCATTTTTAACCTTTTTCCAGGAGCTCTTTACACCCCTTTTTTAAGTTTAACGTAAGGGTTGTAAATAAGGGGATTTTTCCTCGTATACTCATGAGGGTGCAAAATGGCCGACACACCCAAAAATTTTAATTCATTCATTGATTCATCACTATCATCCTCATCTTCGCGATTAGCCAAAGGTGGCAGAAAGCTGAGTAAAATAAACCAAATCAATCAAGTCAGACCTGTAACGAAGGGTAGGGCTTTATCGAGAATTTACCTGGTGGTGTAAGTTCGTATTTAGTAGTGTAATGGTAAATTTAGAGCCAAAATGAACATAAATGTATTATTTACTTATTTATTTTCACCTATAACAGAGCTTTGGCTTACATAACAATTCAAAAATTACAATTTCAACAATACAAAACAAAAGAAGAAGAAAGATAGCAAAACTACATTAATCATTGCGTAAAGAATACTAGCACAAATTTTATACAAAACATAAATCTAAAAATGACATTTACAGGTTAGGTTAGGTTAGAGATATAAGAAGATACATATCTATATGCAGACATACACATGTATATACTCATATATAAACAAATATACATACATACGGGCATAATTATATTTACAAACATAACAATGTACACAGAAAACATCTATAATTGTTTGATTTGTTCATGACGTTCTTCGGACAGACAGGAACTGCTTGAATGGCATAGCGAAGTCCAAGTCTCCACCGTTTCTGACTATTTCATTGTATTTAATACACAGTCTTAGAATGGGCGAATTCTGGTGCGATTTGCCGTAATAAAAAGGCTGCCTGAACCGTAACATGTCCTTCTTAGCATTAAAGTTAATGTTTGGAAGAGACTTGGACTGTCGACCAGCCCGTTACTAACTTATATAAAAAATAATTGATGTGATACCACTCTCCAAAGGTGTAACATTGATTTCATTGAGTAGTTGTTTATATAATACCTGATCCTGAAAAGATGAATTTTTGTATTTTTTGTAATACAAGTACCGAACAAATTTATTCTGAATTATTTCTATCTTTTTGCTATTATATTGAGTGTAAGGTGACCGCGCTACACTTGCATATTCTAATTTGGTTTGAACAAGGCTTCTCAGTGCTCTTTCACTATGCATGTCTTATGAATTTCTAATTAAGAACCCTGAAGTTCTGTAAGCATCATTACAAATCTGATCAATATGTGTTCCAAAAGATAATTTGGTATTTAATGTAACTCCCAAGTCATTTATCTGATTTACTCTTTGTAATGCATGATTATTCATTGTATACTGATAAATATTAGGTTTGGTTTGACTGGAAAAAGTTATTGCAAAGCATTTTGTGACATTAAAGTTTAATTTATTTTTGATGCTCTATCTTTGCGCATTTTCCAAGTCTTTTTGCAAATTGAGTGCATCGCTTTGCATCTATAATTACTTTATATATATTGTGAGCTTTGGAAAATTTTATGTGGTGTGAGGACATTTTGGGGGTGTTAGGGGGTGGGTGTGTGGATAAATCACTGGCCGGGAGGTGCTAGATGGAATAGTACCCCTAAATTTGCCTCAGCCTCCTCCTAAATTTTCAAAGCAAATTTGAATCTATTACAAACGGAGAATTCAATGTAGATAATTGAGAGTTCGAAAAGTCCCCGCACTTAAAGTTTGAGAATTTTTTGCTCATAATTTGTTGAACTTGTCAACGTTATGAATACAAGAATTTAGTAACTATATCTTGAAATACACAAAAAGTAACGTTCACGTTCCACTAGTACTGTGACGATAAAAATATGCTTTTCACGTTTAACGCCAATTTTAAGTACAAGGCAATTATCTATGCTCCATCATCGCAAAGCTGACATTACTGTGATAAAGACATAGCAGAAGATCTGGAATGAGATGACTTTGTGGTAGAATTCGCAGCGTGTAATAATAGAAAATGTGTGCTATAATTACTAAGTTTGTGGAATGAAGTAGTCACATGTAGTGCAAGTCTTGTAACAGATAAGAAGGAAGCAGGTTTTCTTTATAAATACAATGCATTTATTGAAGCATGGAGAAGTAATCTCGTGTTCAAATGTGAAGTAGAGAATCTCAAATTAAATTCGTTAATCTTCTTCTTATTATTATTTATATATATATACACGTATATATTTAAATGGATGTGTGTGTGGGTGTGTGTATATGT
Source organism: Lepisma saccharinum (assembly GCF_977018435.1). NCBI lineage: Eukaryota > Metazoa > Arthropoda > Insecta > Zygentoma > Lepismatidae > Lepisma > Lepisma saccharinum. The sequence goes on from NC_139256.1 coordinate 4,278,983, forward strand.
TTGTTCCGGCATAACTCTCGAACGCCTGGAGCAATTTCAACCAAACTTGGTACACGTATAACTTGCAATCTGGAAAGAATACTTTTGGGTAAGTTACCCCTGGCACCCCTAGGGGTGGGGTGGGAAGGGGTGACATGTAAAAATAATCCAAAACGACCAATATTAAATTCCGCACAAACAGACATCCGTGACTCTATGCAATCTCGCACAACGATAGTGTTTCTCGGGTTGTCTAACATTCAGGCTGTGTTGCGAAAACGACCGATATTAGTGTGGAATCCATAGTTTTCGTGACACTCCCAATGCGGTTCAACTTCAAGTTCATCACCTATCAGCATGGGGGGTAAGAAGGGGTGAACAATAAAATGCCACAAATGACCTAGATTATTGTCAAATCCATAGTTTTCGGAGTCGCTAAGCTAATTGGTGACATTCACGATGAAATAAAATTAGTTACATTTTACACTATAGTTGGAATTCATTATTTTCCTGGCTAATAGAAGATTGGGATAAATAAATACCCGGGCAACGCCGGCTAATCAGATAGTAATAAATAATGATGACTAATCTAGTGTTTTCAACAAGATAGTTAGTTGGAATTAACAACATTAGATTCAGATGAAAATGTTAAAAATGACCTAGAGCAGTGTTCTGTCAATTGAAAAGTTTATTTAACTTTCTGGAAAGACAAAAATAACATATCATCATTATAATGAGTTTTCCTAATTTCATTTTTCAACCTTATATGCAAACATGTAAATCGAATGACATCATGTGCGTATTTTTGTAATACACAAAAATTCCCAGTCACCTGTACTAAAAGATTGCTGCCCTTCTAAGTTTCCTAGCAGCCCCCTCCCCCCCCCCAAACACACACACACATTTTCAAGCCGGTTCTAGTGTGACTCAAGCGTCAACCGTAGTGCACTTATCTATGTTTTTTGGGTGTGTTTGTCATTGTCATTCAATCCATTTCACCTTATTACCATTCATCTCATCGACGCGATTAGCCAAAAGTAGCAGAAAAGCGACGTAAAATCAACAAAATGAACAAAATTTAATCATCGCTAACAATATGATCACCATAACAGTAAGGAGTATTATCCAGTTCCGTGAAGGGAGTGGATTTTCTAGTATCACTCCAAAAGCAAAAATATTAATTCCGATTTTGTCTCATAGATGGCTCTTGATTTGTGATATCTTCAAATGTTTATTTTGCAGCCGTGCTCTATATAATACCATCGTATTTCTACTCAGAAAATGAATATGTAATAAGAGTAGATTGAATTTGAAATATAATTATTGATAAATTACGTTTATAATTAAGAAGTGATAACTAAAATTCACATTATAGCAAGAATTCACTTTTTTTCTGTTGTGAAATTGTCATATGGTCAATGTAAATTACCTTGAAAATGTTTTACAATAGTTGAAATTTTTGTGGGTGTTTCGACCACCTATAAAACAGAAATTATGTTGCCTACACGCAGAGTTGATGCACTTTTGATGCACATATTGACACAATTAAACGTGTGATGTTGGTTTCCTTGAAATTATCGTAATGATCTCAGTTGATGCATTTTCAGTGCATCACACGAAACTGATGAAATTTGGGGAAATTACTTAAATATGGAATACCAATCCTTCTTCTTGCAAATTCAGCTAACTATAGGGGAGAGTCGTACAGCACCGGCCACCTTAAGCTTATTGATTTTAACTGATAAGGGATTAGGAGATAGTCGGATTGAACATAGTAATATGATACCTCAATGCATACTTTAAGGAACACGGGTTTAATTTCTCTGAAATGTTTTCAGAACTACAAGATATATGCAAAAAAACGAAAAGCTGAATTTTCAATGAGTGGAAAAATTGTCGTCCAGTATCGGTGCTGGTAACTATTGATAAATGCTTCAGTTTTATGAAGAAACTGTGAACTGTGTGTACAAAGGTATGGTAGTTAACAAATGCGGAAATAAAGTCCGTTAAAGCAGAGTTGAAATCACATTTTTACAATATTCACAAAAATACAAAATATTTTCTTGGTTTACGCATTCAATATGTGCCAAACTCCACATTCGGTACACTGAACCCAATCTTCCTCAATGGACTCTCAAATTATGCATTTTGCAGTCTCTACAGTTGTCTTCTTTGTCTTCTTATTTACTGAGGGGCATAAACTTATTGTCCAAGTCTTTCATATATGAAAGTAATGGTTTTTTTCCATTTCGTCATCAAACGTCTTCTTAAATCTGCCCATCTGAGGTGTCAGGTTCACTTCCATACCACGTTGAATTGCTCTCAATCTATCTCCTAGCGTGCTTCTTGGTAAACAATATATACTAGCGGCTTGTCTTGCTGTCATTTTGTTTGTCATTACCTCATTTGCCGCCTCTTTCATGGCCTCTTCAGTCCATTTACCTCTTTTGTTGTCCTCCTCGTCTGCCATCTTACTCTGAAAACAAATGCAAGCAGGACTGTAGTAGGTGCATACGAAATTCTGTGTGGCCGATACTGGACGACACTTCGCTGGCCGATACTGTACGATCATTAGGTGGTAACAAAAGTTCCGATTACAATTTGTTTATAATCAATTTGCTATACTATTTACAGGTTTTCGTATCCTTATAGAATACCGATAGACTGAATCTGGCAATAAAATCAAACACTTACCTCGAACTCGAATACCGGGGCCCCAGAAATAACTTCTTTCACGCAGCCACTTGACTCTTCACAGTAACACAGGCACAGCTCTCACAATACTGCGTGAAAGCGGGTGATCCAGAACTATAACGCACGCGAATACATACACTTCCCTCCTACTCCCGTGAACTACTGCTATGTAGCGTCAAATGTCCGAACTAGCAATTGGCCGATACTGTAGGACGGCCGGTACTGTACGACTCTCCCTTAAGTACTCACAAAAGTAAATGTTAGATTTTCGAATGTTTCTTAGAGTACCCACCGTTCAGTTACCTTAAAAAACAGAAAAGGAAAAGAAAACAATTGAAATTGTGAAAATTCTATGCTAAGAAAAATTGCTTCAAATATGGAATACCAGGAAATGAACAAGAAGGGCTTATGGGCAATTCCATTGTGACTGGTGTGACATTCAGACAAATTTACATTCATTTTAAAATTATTTTCTTACCTCCTTCAAATATGTAACTCTACCAATTCATGTAATTTCATTTTCCTTGATGAGTTATTTAATTTTAGAATATTTCTCCCCATCTCAATTCTCAGCTACAGAAAATACATTTTTCTACTTGTGACGAATCACTTCCGAGACGTGGCTTTACGACCTGCCTCAGTCTTTCAGAAAACTCTGTGAAATATATTGGTTTACTCAAACAATTTCATTTTATTTTCACAAAAGCAAACTTTACTCGACATTTAGATGCTTTTAGTTTCTAAAAATATTACTACATACTTTTCTCATAAACATTTTTTGCCTGTGACGGGTGTACATCATGCACATGTAGGATTATGTGACAATGGAAAGGCTATGAGAATTATCACAAATAGATTCTTCAAACTAAGTTTGTATCAGAAATGAAGTAGGATACTTCAGAGCTTAAGATATAGAAACAATAAATTAGATAATTAGAACTAAATTAGAATTAATTTAGTTTTCTTATGGTATTATGCTGTATCATAGAATGAAACTAAATTAAGTGGAAACACCACACATAAAATCCCACTTGTACTATATAAATGTTTGAAACAATGTGTTATTTAAAAACCATGTTTGTATTAATAATTCCAAATTCTACATAGTTTTCTCTTTAATTTCATGTATAATAAGTGCTGCATTCAATAAAAATAAATTTACCTTCTTTGTCCATTTTCACTTAGAATCATAGAATGGCTCTTATATAGAATTAACTAACTAACTAACTCTCTAGCCTTCTTAAACCCGAAGGTTCATGGCCTTCCATGTTTCCCTATCTTGATCAAGATCTATATACTCTTTTCCATCCCTACCGATTTCCCTTAGGTCCATCTCAACGTTGTCCCTCCATCTTCGTCTTGGCCTACCTACAGGTCTCTTACCATCAGGTTTCCCAACAAGAATCACGTAAACTCCTCTTTCCTCTCCCATTTGTGCAACATGGCCTGCCCACCTAAGTCTTCTTGATTTAATTATTCTAATAATATCTGGACATGAATACAAATTATGTAGTTCTAAATTATGTAACCTTCTCCACTCACCTGTCTCCTCATCCCTTTTAGGTCCAAAGATTTTCCTAAGGATCTTATTTTCAAATACTCTCAATTTATGTTCCTCTTTCAATGTAAGGGACCATATACCCATATAATACTACAGGCAAAATTACTGGTTTTGTATATTTTAACTTTTAGTTTCTTAGATATTAAACGAGAATACAAAAGTTTATGAATAGAGAAGTAACATGCATTTCCTGAATTAAGCTTACTTTTTATTTCCTCTTTAATATAATTTTTTATATTTATAATATAATAAATTTTCATTTGTTAATATTTCTCCTAAGTATTTGACTTTGGAAACTGGTTCAAACGAGTTGATATCAATAATTAGATTCTGATTATTACCTAACACTTGGTTTCGGCCTGTAAGCATATATTTAGTTTTCTCTTTGTTAACTTCCAAACCTATCTTACAAGAATGCAAGTAAAAATCCATAACTCTTAGGTAAATGCAAGTAAAGTAACTAGGAGGTATCCCGTTTCTGAATATCTACAAGACTACAGGATTTATAAGGGGAGGGGGATTGGATCCCCAAAATTTTCGGAATCACTTCAATTATATCATTCGCACTGGAGAAACCGTCCATGGAGTTATTTTCTTTGCCAGATGTGGGGTGTAGGTAACGTTGAAGCGATATCATGGTGGCAAGGACATATTTAGGGGGTCCTGACCCCCTACCCCCGGAAGACTTACCAAGTACTGAAATTAATAATGAAAATATACTTGTTAAGTATTTGTTGTGTAATCGATGGTTATTAATTTCCTCTGAACTAATTATATTGGAATCATACGGCTTTGAATGACTTTACGAAAGAAGATTTATGCACACTAATACTCATAACAATATGCATAAAATATTAATCAGAAACTTTACTTTTCTCCAACTGCATCTAACATCCTTTTTGTTATTCAATAAATATTCAATTCTTCATCTATTTGACATTAGTTAAGTTGCCAGGTCACTTGTTTTTATATAAATTATTCCGATCTTAACTGCAGTGTAAACTAGATAATCAATATGCACTGTTATACCGTCTTTTTACCTATTCTTGTAATAATAATATAATATTAATTTATGTATTGTAATTAATATTTTTTGATTTAATATAATTCTTTTAATTTAGACATTATTATAATTCCTGAGACATTTCGTTCGGGCCCGCCCTACCTATCCCCCGAAACATTAGATACGTGCTGCATGGGGAGCAGAGGTTGGAGTACAAGCATCTAGAGGTAGAAGGAACAGTAGATAAAGGTGTTCCAGAGATAGCAACCCAAAACTTTTGCTGTCCATGACGAGATAATGCACCAATTGTTCCTCCAAATTGGGTGAAAAAAATGATTTCCTTCCAATCTTCCGCAATATCGGTTCCTGTGGTCTGGTTTGATGCAACTCAAACAGCACTCCAAAGCTAAAGCCCCTATCACACGGAACTGGATTTCTAGTAGGAATGCCCCAGTTGGCGCTGAACTAACTTTCTAGGTAGCAATCATGGCCACCTAGCTGACTGCTTGACTGGTTTGGAGGAATAGGACATGTTCTAATTGCTACTTGCTTTCCTCGACTGGGTTCTGTGGAACAGCCAATCAGAGCAAAGTTTCGCCTGTGAAGATAATCTGTGAGTGTGCAAAGGAGCTTTTTTATCTGTGGTTTCCGAGTATTACTCCAGCAATGTATAACGTATACAGCATGAAAGGCGCGTTGAGTTACACCATCTATGCTGAAGGCACGGTGTTTACATTTGAAAACACTAAAATATTCTTCCATACGTGTACAGTAAACGTTGTAAAGTATGTATTTAAGCAGCGCCATTGTTTTGTACCTAATAACATTTTATACGAAACGTTATTCCTCTCAGTTGAATAGTTATCGGCTTTTAAAAATGTGAAGTGATACATTGTTTACATCTCGCGCGGCCGCCATTACAACTTCCCTCGTTTGGGAACAAAAGTCTATCGACAAGTACACTGATAAGTATCGTGTGAGGCGAAAACTAGCAAATTGGTAGCCAGTCCAGCGCCAAGTAGGGCATACCTACTGGAAATCCAGTTTCGTGTGATGCGGGCTTTATTCTTCTTAAGGTATACAGGCACTAACTCGAAGTTCAAAATATGTAGAGATCAGCAATAGGTCTGTGCTAAAGTGCAGTAAACTTGTGCAACCCTTCATGCAGAACTCTACTGGGTAAGAAACAAAAGAAATGAGGTTTTAATTTCATTGTCCCTTCTTACAGCTTCATGACTGGAAGAGCTTCTTTTAGATCTGGTTCTGCTCAGACAGCCAATACATGCAAAGGTAGGGTGACCAGATATTTGTTGACCAAAAAGAGTATAGTCTATAGCTTGAAGGTGCGCATGCATTTTGCTCTTTCACGGGGTCCGCAATAATCCCACGCGACTTCTTGACAGTCTAATTATCCTGGAAATTATGCAAAATTAAAACTTCCATTTATTTTACACTAATTTTGCACAAAAAAACTACATTTTGTGACTACATAATATCTATTTTAATATTCTGATGCAATTCTTGAATATTCTAAAGCAAATTTCTTGGTATGTTGATGCATATAATTGGAGGAGAATATTTGCACACCAATATTGATCAATATTTTGAACAAATTTTAATTATTGTAATTTTCAAGTATTGGTATCGGTGGGAATCGGTAAGAGTATCGGAATCGGTATCGGTTCAAAGTTGTATCGGCTCAGCCCTAATCATTATCATTAAATTCCAATGAATTTGAAATATGTTTTGCTTGTTGATGGAATATGAAAATGACACTTGAAATTGTTCATAGGAAATTCTTGAGTCAAGGAATAAATACTTCAGTTTGTTGACATCTTGACGTTTTCCGTTCTGTGGATTTTAAGGCATTTTTACGCGTAAAATAATGAATGAAATTAAATAGCAAGGAAAAGAGTATATTTGTGGATTTTTGCAAATTGAAAAGAGTATAGAGTATATGAACCTCTAAAAGAGTATAATACTCTTAAAAAGAGTATGTCTGGTCACCCTATGCAAAGGAGAATCGAACCCAGGATGTTCTTCCTCTACACCACATGCACCCACAAAAGAGCGAACAATGGATTACGTCGAGTGTGTTTGTTTAGCGCTCGTAGGGCGTCATAATCCACCAGCTTTCCGCACATGCTGCGACCGGTCTGAGCCGTCGGGTGGCTACATTATAATCACTTCACCCCCGGCGTATCATGAATTGCCCTCTCGGGGGAAGTTCCGGGGGGAGGGGGTCGTCCAGGAGCCGCAGCTGTTGACAGTTGGCGGATGCTCGCTGACAAAGGCGCACAACAACCGGTCGTCCAGGATTACTGCACGGGGGACCAAGTGAATATTCATGGCGGACGGCAACGGAGCATCAAAGACCCATTTGAACGCCGCGGGGGGTGGGGGACGCGGATTTCAACTCTTTTCGCGGATTTTCCTCACTTAATTCTTGATGGATTGTAGGGGAGAGGAATTAGTATCCCATTTGTCAACTTACCCTTAACTTAAGCCACAACAATGGACAAAACCATTGTTGCACGTGTGTTCCAGAAAGGTCTCTTGATACGGCTGCCAATCAAGAATGTAATTTTGCCAACAATGGAAAATAGTGTAGAACGAATTTAATAGGCCAGGAAAATTCCAGTGCTTTCTAATATCATGATTAACGCTAAAAGGTTTTTACGTGCCGCCATATTTCCTGAGAGTAGGTCTCCGTGATGGTGCAGTGGTGACGTTGTCACCTTGTAACCAAGGAGTCCCGGGTTCGATACCGGTGCAGGCACATAGTTGTTCGGATCCCACTTCACACTGTAGGTCCAGTCCCGATTAGCCTATCTGTACATAAATTGAACACAAACACACTTTGACTTCGTGAGCGTGAATGGTTAATACTCTTACTTTGTTCGGTCCCGGGTTCGATCCAAGATGGGACTCTGTCCACATGCCATCCAATAAAGCAGCGACGCTTAATAACCTACATAAAAATCAAGTTAAAGTTCATTTGACACTCAACGAAGAACAACCAAGCTAAGGCCGAGATTCGAACTAGGCCCCCTGGCGTCGTAACGCTCTGTGCTAACCACTTTGCCAAGGATGTCAATAGGTGGAGGAGAAAAAATACAATTAAATGTCAATGATTTATCTAGGATCAAAATCTTCGATCTTGGCTTCATAGTATACTGTCAGGCTTGATAGGAGCCAAGGGCGGGTGAGCAGTCCTGTCACTGTCGTCAGCTCCCCTAACATTATGTAAACCTATTTTGTATAATTTGTTTCCAGCGAAGAGGAAAAATATAGACAGCAACAGATATTATGTTGCTCACAACTTGGTGAAGGATAAATTCGCAGAACGTGAATAGCAGCTATCACATTCGTTCATCTTGTTTACGAGCACAAGTCTAAGTAGCGGCAAGTGTTTAGAATGTTCTCTAGACTTTAGAAAGTTCTTTCATAGGTGAGCATCTTTATCTGTAATTTCGCTGCCCCTATTTAGACAGAAATCTTTCACTGATGTCATCCACGTTCCTTCCACATCTGCGTCAAAGGCAGTGATGTGCCGTAGGCTATAAGTTTACGTCTACATGCGTTGTGTACACGTAATCTACGCGTAGATTACATTGGGTTGTAGTTTACATAGAGTACTTAGACAATCTAAAGTGCACTAAAATTAATTTTCAAGAGTTTCATGAAAAAAAAGTGACATTTTCAACTATATTGGTTCCTAACGAAATGAAAAGAATCGTATTTACAACAAAATTTCTCTTCTCTTCTATTATCAACTATGGAAGAACATAAATAGTATGCAAAAACAACAACAGATGGCAGTCGTGAGGCAAAATTAGTCTTTTTCCCATAAAACACTAGAATATTTCCTATCGTAGGGTTTTCCTAGATGAAAATTGTTCGAATTTGGAAGAAAGAGTATGAAAAGTTATCTTCACACATCAGCAACTGATACGCAGTATAATTTTCTTTTACTTCCACAGCGCCCTTTGCTAAGTTATCACCTCTCGCCATGTTGTTTACATAGATTACGTAAAATACGTGTATAAAATAGTCTACGTGTATAATGTAGACTATCGTTGTTTACGCGTAGACGCACAGCACTGCTAAAAGGTCAACAGCTCCGAGGTTTTGGGAACAAAGAGGGATTTTATTTTATTGTTTCGGACGGGGTTGGAATGTACCATAAGGACTAGGATTGAATATTGTACATCTTTTCTTGTATGATATAAATATCTGTATCATCAAAAGTAGTGGAGTGTGTATGTAGTAAGGGATGATGTTAGTAGAAATCAATTGACACTTCGAGAGATATTTTAGATGTAGAAAAAACTATGGCTGAGACGATACCGCGGTATCGACCGATACCAGTGGTATCGATATCGGAGGGTATCGGTTGGAATTCATCTACCGATACCAGCCGATACTTTTCCGGCATATATTTGTCTTTCACCGAATCCCAAAAAATGCCGCACGACATTTTTGCGGAGTGTGATTAACCTATAAGTTATTTTTATTTTCCAAAACTTTTGCACGAAAAACTAAAATATTTTATTACGTAAGTGTTTAAATATTTTTATGTAATTCTTAAATATTCTAAAGCAAATTTATTGATAAATTCATGCACGTAATTGGAGAAGATTATTTACATGCCAATATTGATCAATATTTTCAACAAATTTCATTTATCGCAATTTTCATGTATCGATGAACATCGGTTCAAAGATGTATCGTCTTAGCCCTAAAAAGAACTGTAGTATTTGTATGATATTTCTAAATGTTATATTTTATGTTAATTTAAACTTTTGACAAATGGACTAGGTTTACTTATGTAAAGCCTGCTTTGAGGTTTTCTTCCTGACCATCGCTTTAAAATATGGTTTTAAATTGAAATTAGCAGGGTTAACTTTTTTTAGCAAATTTCATTCTACACACACAAGAACACGTGAAAATTTGAAGAGTCAAATGTAAAATTACAATCGGCACTTGCCGAAACCAAGTGTTAGGTAATAATCAAAATCTAATTATTGATAACAACTCGTTTGAACCAGTTTCCAAATTCAAATACTTAGGAGTAATATTAACAAATGAAAATTATATTAAAGAGGAAATAAAAAGTAGGCTTAATTCAGGAAATGCATGTTACTTCTCTCTTCATAAACTTTTGTCTTCTCGTTTAATATCTAAGAAACTAAAAGTTAAAATATACAAAACAGTAATTTTGCCTGTAGTATTATATGGGTGTGAAACTTGGTCCCTTACATTGAAAGAGGAACATAAATTGAGAGTATTTGAAAATAAAATCCTTAGGAAAATCTTTGGACCTAAAAGGGATGAGGAGACAGGTGAGTGGAGAAGGTTACATAATTTAGAACTACATAATTTGTACTCATGTCCAGATATTATTAGAATAATTAAATCAAGAAGACTTAGGTGGGCAGGCCATGTGGCACGAATGGGAGAGGAAAGAGGAGTTTACAGGATTCTTGTTGGGAAACCAGATGGTAAGAGACCTGTAGGAAGGCCAAGACGAAGATGGAGGGACAACGTTGAGATGGACCTAAAGGAAATCGGTAGGGATGGAAAAGAGTATATAGAACTTGCTCAAGATAGGAACAGATGGAAGGCCTGTGTTGCTGCAGCCATGAACCTTCGGGTTTAAGAAGGCTAGAGAGTTAGTTAGTTAGTTAGTTATCAAATGTATTGGGTGCTACAACCACGTGCATCTAGCCTTCAGGCTAAGGTAACAGAGGTACATTATTTCACCATAACAGATCTCCACAATGTAAAAACAACAGAAAAAGTTCATAAACCATACACAATTTTTCATTTTCTGGCGGATTTATAGTGTTGTAGAAAATGCTGCTTTCTTGCTTATAAGTGACAGTGAACTGCTTGTTCGTTTTGCAACATTTTCTCTTGCAGACTCCAAAATGCATGTAAATTCCAGACAATCTGCAAAATTCCCTGACATTTTCCTGATTTTTCCCTGACATTTTACTGTTTTCCAAGTTTTCCAGACGCGTAGCAATCCTGAATTAGTCACAAAATAAAATAATATGCTCCATACGATACATAACTATAGCCTCAGAAGCTGACCGACTAATGTATCGTTCAAGGCCAAATCTGAAAGGAGATGATTTACACAGAAAAATCTTGCCATGTATTTTATGTAAGCTTCAAGTAAAAAGAAAGAAAACTACATTAGCCTTTTCCCCTTTGTTTTTGGTAGTTTAAACCACCAAATAACAGTTGTTGTTTTTTTCAAATTGTTCAACTGCTCTCTTGCATGAATACATTTTCTCTGGCTATCGACCAGGTGAGTTGTGGAAAGGATTCCAAGCTTTCGAGAACTAACGTCACTCTCATCTTCAGGGTAGAAGCTCTCGAAAACTTGGAATCTTTTCCACAACTACTGGTCGATAGCCCCAGAGAATCTTTTGATAATTCGTCGCTAGCTTCAGGACTTAAGACCCAATCACACGGAACTGGATTTCTAGTAGGAATGCAGGTGGCAATCATGGCCGCCTGGCTCACTGCTTGACTGGTTTCGAGGAATAGGACATGTTCTAATTGCTACTTGCTTTCCTCGACTGGATTCTGTGGAACAGCCAATCAGAGCAAAGTTTCGCCATTTGAAGATAATCTGTGAGTGTGCAAAGGAGCGTTTTTATCTGTGGTTTCCGAGTATTACTCCAGCAATGTATAATGTATACAGCATGAAAGGCGCGTTGAGTTACATTATCTATGCTGAGTCCACGGTGTATACATTTGAAACAACTAAAATATTCTTCCGTACGTGTACAGTAAACGTTGTAAAGTATGTATTTAAGCAGCGCCATTGTTTTGTACCTAATAACGTTTTATACGAAACGTTATTCCTCTCGGTTGAATAGTTATCAGATTTTAAAAATGTGAAGTGATACATTGTTTACATCTCACGCGGCCGCCATTACAACTTCCCTCGTATGGGAACAAAAGTCTATCGACAAGTACGCTGATAACGTGTGAGGCGAAAACTAGCAAATTGGTAGCTAGTCCAGCGCCAACCAGTTCCGTGCGATGTGGGCTTTACTTAACTGACTTGTAGTTTACGAAAAAAGGGAAGCTTTAGTTTTAAGAGCAAATATTATTTTAAGGTCATTCTATACGTCATTTTTAAGATTTTTAATGTCATAAACTTCCAAGCCTTAATATTAGAATACAAGCGTCATTTCACAAGGGGTGGTGCTTCCCCTTGCTCGCTAGAGAGGGGATGCCGCCTCCCTCCATCAAGCACTTGCCATATGCGCATTCATCCGAGTGGCGAAAGAGTTATTTTGACTTAAAAACAGCCGAATTAATGACCTGGCACTCTTGAAGAGCGCGAACAGAAATCGGCTTTGAAAGTGAAGTGTTACGAAACAACGCGCGACCGGGCCCTCGGAAAGGACTCGTCGTAAGTGCGTTGGGCGGCCCCGGGAACAAACCGAGGAATAAAGGGTTGAGGGGTTGAGGGCTCTCCTCTCGCTCGGACGCCTCCGCCCCATTACCCATGCAAATGACCCCCTCCCCACAACAAAGGGACGGAACTGCGTGTAAGGTGAGGTCCCATTCAACCCGCTGCACGCGCATTCCTATTGTTACGCCTGCCCGCTCTATTGATGCCGCTAAACATTGTTCCTTGCTTCAAGGTGCAACATATGGCAAATTGACTTATGCGCGTTCGAAAAATCGGGCGAATCAAGAGAGGGGGCCTGTGGGGCTCCAGCCCCCCGTCGTCTCGAACCCAAGAAAATATTACAGTAACCTAGACAACAGCGTACTTCGTTCAGTGATGGATTCAGGGGGTGGCTCGGTGGGGAAAATTCCCCCCAAACTTTCATTAACCTGGCAGAGAATTCGACAACAGCTAAGAAATTTGGCAACGTGTTGACTTTTGGCTTCTCTCATTCACTTTAGTTTAACAAGTCAAAACAATGATCAGGATAAGCAACAAGCTTGTGTCAAGGTGTCAACTGAGGGGGACGAGAAACCCATAGAAAGTTCCATTGATGTCATCCACAGATATGTTGTTGAAAGTCTAGATGCCATAATTTCGTCCTTAATTTTTTTATAAAATTGTATTTAATGATACCTAATTAATATTTATTACTAGAGGCATGCATATTTCGTTTTTGACAAAAACACGAAATGTGAAATAACACATTCTAATGTTAATTTTTAATGTTTCTGAAAGGTGTGAGGTGCATTTTCCTTCCCTGTTTTGTCACGAGGTGATACGAAATAGACTCTTAAACACGAAATTTACCGTTTATATACCAACGTGACACTCTCTGAAGTCTGAAGTATCCTGAGAGTTATGCAATTCACGGAAAATTGATTAATTCTGCTGTAAACATTTGAGAAGCAAAAATGGACCCCTTTATACAGGAATAAACTTAATATTTTGGTAATGATTTAATGTGTTACTTGATGAGACATGTTTATTTTGTGTAATAGCGTAATTTTTAAATCAAATTTGAGATTATACTCGTATTTTTAGAACCAAAATGTCATTTTATATGCCGCTTTTTCACCGCTATAACAGCGAAATTTCATTTTAATTACCCCTTTTGAACCCGAAATTGACTCTGTTTTTGTAAAGAAATTTGGCTTTTTTATTTACCAAAAATATGTGCCTCTACTTATTACATACCAGAAGCAAGGGACAATTTTTTTAAAAAAATTATTGGTAATTAATTTGATGCATATGGTATTCACCCGCTGTGAAATTTAATGTCCTCCCCTCCCCCCAGAGGAAACTGGCTGGATTCAACACTGCTTACGTTCCTTCTCAAGAAATCAGAGGTCTCATGGTCGATCCCTGGTTAAAACTACGCTGGTCTGCGACAACAGTCATCCTTCCAAAAAATGTCCTTTTGAAGAACCAGTAAGGCATTCGAAAATTTGAAATCTGCAATTCTATTATAATTTCAATTTCCATCGCCAGAGCCTCGTTAGTCTGCAAAATGCAGTGCAGGGTGTATTACGAGAAAGAGAGATTGACAATTCAGTGCTTTCAGCGAAGGTCGCTTCACTCACTCCAGATAATAAGTAAAATAATGTTGAAATGTAGCGAAAAGAAAGATAGTACGTATAACAACTGACTTTTTCTTGCATGAAGAAGAAAATGTTGGTGACGCAAAGGCACAGGATGAACAATAATTCCTTGGTAAAATGACTATTTTTTTAAAAAAAAAAAAATTAGTGGGTTTAACTAGTAATAACTAGATATTATTATTATTATCATTATTATTATTATTGGTGTTGTTGTTATTGTTATTATAGCACGGGAGTTGCTTGTTTAGCGTTCAAGGGCACCTTTCGAAATACAGCGTGTATCACAATAAACAATTTATCATGTTCATTGTTAATCAAAATTATATGAAACACAACAATGATGTTTGTTGTACGGTCCCCAGACCGTACACCCCTAAACTTCTGCATTTGGGGCTTTGTGAAAGGCTAAGTCCATGCGCCACCTATGCCGCAGAATGTGCAACAGCTAAAGAAGACAATAAGAAACGCCCTTGCTTTGGTGGACGAGGAGTTCTTGGGAAAAGTGTGGCAAGGACTAGAATTTTGATAGGATGTGTGTCGCATAACTGGTGGAAGCCACATTGAACATTTGTAGACAGTCATAGAAACTTGAAACGTTGCTGATTGATACATAACAAATATCATTGTTGTATTCCATATAGTTTAAAAAATGTAAAAAGTAAAGTGCTCCCCTGTGCTTAGCACCACGCCATGAAGGCCACACTTTCTTGATCCGGTCGTGAGTGGGGCTGATGTGATCAGTTTAGTCGAAATGAATTCTTAAAGTTGTTCACTCTATTATGATACATACACCCTGTACTATATGCATTCATGAAATATAACATCCCTTGTGTATACACAGAGAAAAATATTTGTTTGGATTAACCAAAAAAATGGTAGTGGTGAACAAATAGTTTGTTTAAATAGGCATCAACCAATTTTTTGGTTACCAAAACCAAATATTATTTTGGTAAATCTAACAAAATGTAGCCCATTTGTTTAGGAAAACCAAATAATTTAGTCAATATTACCAAAAGATTTGTTAAATAATTTATTCATAATTACTTATGTTATAATGTGGTTAATTTTAGCTAGGATGGATACTTTGTAAAAACTAGCTGATCTCAAAATACACATTCAGAATAGAAAGTTCACGTGAACTAACCGATTTTGGAGCGTTTGTTTTTCTGCGAGATCATCATCATCATTCTTCATTGGTCAGAGGTGGTGTAAGTACCGTCCCGTAGGACTCTACGAGACACATACCTTCTACTTATATAGCTAGTCCAGAATCAAAAGGTTGCTCATGGTAGATTCACTTTTATTCACTGCAGTACATTTTCTTCTTTAATTTGTAGCTCTAATGTTCACATATCTTTCGAAGAATGTTAAAGTTTTTCACTATGATTACAATCAAACGTACCATTATTTGTTGTACAAAAACTTATTGTTTCTTCTACACATTTTGACAGAACCATCTAGCGGCCGGTATAGGAAACTCGGTATAAAGTAAGTATATTCTGAGCTTTTTTTCAGAATATTAGGTTACACAGCAACATAAAGACTCGCTTCGAGTAATTATCTATATACATGAGTTTCAATTTTCGACAAAGGATTTTCATATTACACTCGACGAAACTGGACAATCGTTATTTCAAATTCTAAAGCACGCTCACGCACATATAGTAAATTTAACCAAACGTTTTGTTTCTCTTTACTTACATATGTATCACTTTGTTTAAGAGTACCATATTTCGTCTGACCAATTTTTTTTTGTATTTTATTTAGTAATTGCAAGCAACATTTGGTTATCGGAAACAAAAAGCATAACCAAACAGCTCAACCAAACTTTTTTGGTAATTCCAAACAAACCAGTTTTTTCTGTGTACCTGTTTGCAAATGCGATTCACCTCCTATCTTTTTCTTCTTCAGGTCCCGAAGGCGCCTTCAAGAAACTGAAGCCGGAACCGGGGGCCCCTCAGTCGCTAGGTGGGGGGCCCTCGCCCACCGCTCACTCCGGCCATACGCCCACCACGTCCTCCTGCCCAACGCCAGCCAGGCGGCGGCATCGGACAACATTCACGCAGGTGAGTCCACACACGTGTGCTTCCGTTCCACCAACAGGTTTATTATTGTCTTCAAGGCCCAGAAGATTTATCGTCAACTTTCTAGCCCTACTAACTTCATTTATTCGATAACTAACTAACTCTCTAGCCTTCTCAAACCCGAAGGTTCATGGCTCTACCAACACAAGACCTTCATCTGCCCCTATCCTGAGCAAGATCAATCCGTCCATCATTACAGATTTCCTTTAGGTCCATCCCAACATTATCCCTCCATCTTCGTCTTGGTCTTCCTACAGATCTCTTACCATCAGGTTTCCCAACAAGAATTCTGTAGACTCTTCTTTCCTCTCCCATTCGTTCCACATGGCCTGCTCACCTATGTCTTCTTGATTTAATCATTCTAATAATAACTGGAGATGAATACAAATTATGCAATTCTAAATTATGTTACCTCTCCACTCACCTGTCTCCTCATCCCTTTTAGGTCCAAATATTTTTCTAAGAATTTTATTTTCAAATACTCTTAATTTATGTCCCTCTTCCAGTGTAAAGTACCAAGTTTTGCATCCATATAATACTACAGGCAAAATTACTGTTTTGTATATTTTAACTTTTAATTTCTTGCATATTATACGAGAAGATAAAAGTTTATGGAGAGAAAAGTAACATGCATTTCCTGAATTAAGCCTGTTTTTCATTTCCTCTTTAATATCATTTTCATTTGTAAGTATTACTCCCAAGTACTTGAATTTGGAAACTGATTCAAACGAGTTATCAATAATTAATTTATTCGATAATATGACCTGTTGTCAATTTTTGAGATCTCATGTGCGTTTCTTCGTGTCCGTATGTAGTTATTGCAGTGTGTTTATGTTTGTATGTGTTCCTGTTATATCGTCAGTGTGTTCTCTGATTTCCGCAGGAGCAGCTGGCCGAGCTCGAAGCTGCGTTCGCCAAATCCCACTACCCTGACATCTACTGCCGAGAGGAGTTGGCGAGGACAACCAAACTCAACGAGGCCCGCATCCAGGTTAGTGCGTTATTCTTCACCACGTTACAGAATTGCTTGCTACATGTATTCTCTGTCCGAGGAATCTGCGGAGCAAAGTTGCGCATAAACGTAGAGAAGGGGAGAAAGCGAGTGAGCGCTGCTACAAAGTGCTGGTAGCTGCAGCCTCGTTTCACCTTTCCCTCTCACGCGTTCATTGAGTGATTACTTGAGCAGATACTAATTTTCGTTCGCTTGCTCTAGAATTTCCCGGGACAGAGTGTAGCTACTTTTGAAAGTAAGCAGTAGTTACTGAAACACTCAATGCTGGAGGTTAAGTCGAATGCAGGCGGAATGGTATCCTCCGAGCTAGACAATTTCTTTTGCAAATTATCCCCCCGCTGTCTCACTGTTAAATCGTAGGAGCTTCACCCAGATAACCCCAAGACTCGTCCAAACATCCCCACAGTCAATATTTTTCATTTCAGGTGCTGAACAGAGTTACTTTTTGCCCACGGAAGTAACGTTATCAACAGTTACTTTAATCATTAACTTGAAACTCTTGTAACGTGGAGGAAAAGTTAATTTGGCAACTCTGTTCCAAAGCATGTGTCTTCTCTGGATGCTAAGGTGAAAAGCATTTCATGAAATCGGCTAAGGAAAAGAATCTACGCTTCCTTGCATGCTATATTTAATTTGGATCGTTCTACTCCAGTGAGAAAGAAGTCATTGTCGAGGGAGTGGATCTTGTTGAGTTTGAAAACGAGAAGAAAGAAACTGGTGCAACTGAACTGGTACCAACACGTACAAAGTTCCGTCGCCGACATAGGAAAGTTTTCGAATTAAAATTATTCAAGCAGATCTGGCTCCTTGTTCCATCATTTATATTTATATGTTGTACTAATATATACACACCACATGGTGATTTTTTCTGGAAGTACACACGGTACACCGTACTAACAACTTTTTATAGGTAAGAATAAAAACTAATAAAGTTTTATTTTAACACAAGAAATGTGCGCGTGTGTGTATGTGTGTCACTACATGAGTACACGAACAGCGCACTCGCTGGAAATTTTCAAATCGTCTTTTACACTTTCAGCGGCAAAAACATGGAATGAACTTCCGCACTCCATTAAATCTCTCCCCAGTCCTAACAAATTTAAGAATAAACTAAAGGCAATATTTCGTTCAAGCTCCCACGACTAACACTACACAATACAGTTTAGATTACATACGAGCCTCGCCAATCCAATACAATCCATGACAAATCTTCAACTATATTGTAACATTTACGTATGCGTTGTTCTATCGTACCTCACAAAACTAGCATAATCATGTACATCAATCTCAACATCCTTGCGTGAATGTCCTGCTCAGAAATATTTTGTGTGTGTGTGTGTGTGTGTGTGCGTGAATGTGTTTTTTCTCTCTTTTTTATGTGTTGTCTTTATTTTTTAAAATCTCGTCTTTGTTCTTTCCTTGTAACCATTTTTTCCTTTTTTTTTGTATTTTCTTCACCTTTTTACGATTTTGTTTATGTACACCAGGTAAATTGCAAACGGGGTTAGGTGGGAGAACAGCCAGTGGCTCAACCTCGCCTTTTAATAAAGAAAATTTGATTTGAATTTGAATCAATTATGTAGTTCTTACATGGGTACCCGCAGAAAGTTTTGATATAATTTCCATCCTTAAGTTGGATACATTGAAATCATGGTTACATGTCATCATAAGAAAGAAGTGTTTTAAGGAAGATATGAAAGAAACGGTAGGAAATGAGAGAGAGGAAGAGAATAAAAGAAGACAGAGAGAGGTGAAAAGAAGGAAAAGATGCGGAAGAGGCAAATAAGGAAAGAAATAGAGAAGCGAGACAACACACCCGCACACAGAGAGTGTGTGAGAGAGAGAGAGAGACGACAGGGACAGAGAAAGAAGAGAAATATTGAAGCAAAACAGACAAAGAGAGAGAGAGAGAGAGAGAGAGAGAGAAAGCAGAAGGAAGAGGAGTAGCAGATAATCGATAGAGGGAAAAAATAAAGAATAGAATTACAGAAAACAGGAAGGAAACAAAAGTTACATATAAAAGAGAGCGAGGAAGGAGAAGTATGCATTTTTTTTGTAATTCCAAGAGGGTCAAGTGTGTGAAGACTTACATTATGCATCAGAAACATAAATAAAACACCTGTAAGTGTTCATAAATTTTTATTATTATAATGAATGATTACTGATTGTGTGGAATTTGTTAGCAAGAACATTTCCAGCAGAAAGTAAGTGTAAAGTAACTGTAACTCGGTTACTTTTTGAATAAAATTACTATAACCTTAACTGTTATTTCTAAAAAGTAACTTTCCGCACACTGGTCTGTACACGGGAAGACGCACAACAAATACAACAATTTTACCAAGCAGTTCATTGTCTAGTCGCAAGGGTTAATTAATGAAGAAACAAAATATCACAGCGTTTATATTGTGTTGTGACAACAATCCGATTAAGAAATTATTGCTAATTACGTTCTCGCAGACTGAAATAAGACGTATTATAAATCTGATTTAACAATCTTCTTAACAGTGACAGTCCTTAAGTTTGCGTAATTGTCGTCTCGCACACACAAAAAAAATCCAGAACACGAAACTGATTTTGTAATTATATCATTGTTGAGGCGCAACAATTAACCGAAGCATCTTTAGGGCATCTTGAGCATCGCAGCAAAGCTGGCCTCATGAAATATAAAGCTTGCCTCTCGCCCGAAAGCCCCCCTCCCCCGTCCCCCCCCCCTATCCGTCGTGGGCCCTACGCAACGTTCTGCGACAAAAGAAATGGAATACGAAATTAAGCTGGAGTGGGCACGCGTACCTGCGTACCCTGGAATAATTAATCACGTTAGGAACGGAGCACGAAGACTGACTCTTCTGTTGCGTTTTGAAACTTCGTTTCCGAAGCGATCTTTTGTAAAAAGCCTCCATTAACCCGTGGAAACCAATTTGTGACGTCTGCTCTACATAGCGGTCGCACAAACAAATGTTAACCTGCTGCAAATAATCTAATATTCTGATTTTCCCCCAACATAAGACGCGGGGCACCGTTCTTTTTAACTGAGAGGGGGAAGTTGGGGGTCCAAAAAAGGATAGGAGTTAAGGGGATTGTTTTCTGTGCGGTCGGGAATAGAACGCGAAAAATAACAACTCTTCTAACCATTTTTTTTTTGAGAGTTCATTTTCCTCTCGTTAGCATATGTGACGGAATAAACAGTTCGTTTACATTCTCCATTATATTTCGCCGAGAGCAGCACGTCTTGGGATGTTTTGAGTTCAATTTCATTAAAAAATAAAGCAGTGCGTTTCTCGCTACAGTCAAACCTGTTTAATTCGGTCTTTGCCAAGGGTGCTACAGATCAACCACATTTCGACGATCAGGATAATAAATACTATGCAGAGAGTTCTAATAAGTTAGATTGGCAGATGGAAATTTTCATTTGTAGCCTGAGTGCCACGGGGAGGACGATAGGGGCGATCACCCCTCCCAGCTGGCACGATTTTGATATATTATCATGCCTAATATTTTTGGAAAACTCAAAAATGTTCTGTCTTTTTTCACCAAGTTTAACAGGCTCAAAGAACTGTTTTTGAAGTTTGATTAAAGCTCACTTTATGCTCATGATAGGTCGAACGGAATTGGCCTTACAGTTTAATTTTAAATTTGGATATGAACCACTGCGCAATATGTCTCCAAAGGGGATCGAACCCGAGACCCCTTGAGAGAATAGGTTTTTGTTTCCTTATTTATTAACTTTACTCCTCATCTTATGGTTCAGTTTACTGTGGCAATGGGACGCATTTTTATAAGGACATACAATAACAACCATCTATTCCGGCTGTGGACCCCTATATTTTTCAAAACAATACGCTAATTTCTAGAATATCGAAGTCAGCATTGATCATGTTTGCATTATTACATATTGTTTATATAAACAGTGCAAGTGTATAGGTTAGAATTAATTCTCAGTGAGATGACCCAACTGCAATTCGCCTCTCTCAATTGTAACTTTAATAATAATTTGGTTCATGATTATCCCAAGGATGGAAACTAGTCGTGAAGCCAGAAGCGCTGCCAACTGACCAAAACACCAAAAACAAAGCCTTATCAAATGCTACTTACTGACCAATTAATTGCATCCACCGATTAAATTGTATTTTAAAAGTGAAGTGGGATTTCACTGGCGTCCCAGTTCCGTGACACCTCTTTACTGAACTCATAAACAATATTTTTCAGAAGATAATACAATGTTTTCATTTTGTACTACAAAGAAATGATTAATGCACTGATAAATTTATGAATTAGCAGAGAAGAAAATTTGGTTGTCAAACAGTAATATTTAATTTTTTTTGCTTATTACTAAAAATTCGATCGGGGAAAAAAATTATCTTAACAGGGTTAGCTACTGTCAGGACAATAAAATTTGTTACTAGGTTAAGGAAAATTATTTTAAACTTTATTTGAACTGAAAAATCTGCTATTTCGCTGCAGAACAAAAACCTCACAAACAGCAGCCAAGATTTTATTGAGGGTGCGTCAGCACTTGGGCTATTTTGCACCCGTCACATTATAAGGGATCCAGCCCTTACCTTAGCTAAAGTATAACTAATAATACAATTGTAATATCGGAGACTAAAATATTCTGACTTCGGCTGAGGCTGCAAAGCGACACTCAGCGTATATAAGAACCACGCACAGTCCTACTGAGGCTTATACTGGCCGTATGTCCAGTCGCCAGAGCCTCGTTAGTCTGCAAAATGCAGTTCAGGGTTTACTACGTGGAAGGGGCACCCCTTATACCCCTGCTGCCAAAATCACAAAAAATAGGCCACTTGGTTATCTGACCATTTGAAACAAATTAGAGATCAAGATAAATTTTCGTGGCGGAGTTGTTAGGACAGCGCGCTACGACACTAGAAGTCCAGGGTTCGAATCCCAGGTAGAACCTGTCCCGTTTTCCGCGCTAGCGATCGCTCGACAGTTTCGGTGCCAATGAGAAACGAGGAAAAAGGCGTCTGCTGGGCAGAAAGGAGCGAATGGAAGGCAGGAGAAAGGCGCTTACGTAGACGCTGTTGCCACGTTGAGGTTTTGTTTGTGTCTTGAAGAAGCTTGTTTTGTAAGCGTGGTGCTGATTAGTGTGCGTTTTAGAATATTAAAATATGGAATTTATTCTGGTGATATTGGCTTGTGTCCTTTTTCTGTTTAGTGTCATCTTAGCTGGATCATTCAGGAAGGGGAATTGTGTATATTTGTGCATTCCGCGTATTATATTCACAGCCTGGCTTCGGCTTCCCAGCACGGGGTTCACGCGGTCTGCAGCGGCAATGCCGCATGGTTTCTGCTAGAAAAGCCAGCGATCAGCAAGCGTGGGAAACGGGACAGGTTGTCACAAACGCGGTATAGGCATGGGTGTTCCTTGTTGATTAATTGATTTGGTTTATTTTACTTCACTTTTCTACACTTTTGGCTAATCGCGAAGATGAGGATGAATGTTGGTAAGGTGAGATTGATGAAGGGAAAACCATAAACACGTTAGAACAGGACACGACACGAGCCCCACAGAGGATTATACTGGAGGTTGTGAGCCCGGGCGCCAGAGCCTCGCTAGCCTGCAACATACAGTCCAAGGTGTACTATACCGGGAATCTATGGAGCAAGGTCGCGCATTCCGGAGCAAGCGAGTGGGCGGAGGGAAGCAGTACACGCTGCTAACTGCAGTCGCTTTCCCCCTCCACGCAATCCCGTTCCCTCGCACTTCATTGGTCGAGCCCTCTCGAGCCACTACTTGCGCAGAGGCATCCTTTCGTTCGCTTGCTCCAGAGATTCCCGGGACAGATTATACGTGGAATGGAGGTTCTTTGTAAGTGTTCTTACATGAATTTCTTCATATGTCATCCTCATGGTCGTGATTAGCCAAAAGTGACAGAAAAGGAAGGTAAATAACCTTTTTCAATAAATCAATCAAAGATGAATTCCCGTTGAACCGTGGAAACTGTGTGCGGTTTTGCCACGTTGTATTTGTAACACTACCTAATACTAAGAAAAAGTCATTTCGCCTAATTTATGATAACTGTTTTTTGACAAACTTCAATAATCTCAAAATCAAGAATTGTGTTCAAAACCTTTCTGCCTGCATTGTACTAAAATTTCACCACGATCGGACAACCCGTTCTTTATTTACAAAATTTCAAAGAGGGCGATCGTTTGCAAAACTAGAAAAAACTACTTTTTTGTTTTCACGACGATAAAAAAGAAGGCATAGGCTACTCGAAAAAAATTTGGTTAGCATAGATTAACGCAGAATTACTTACTTACTTACTCCTTGGCTGCTACAGCCCCTAAAGGGCCTTGGCCTCTCTCACAATGATAGCCCATTCTCTTCTGTCTTCTGCTCGACGTCTCCACCGTCTTACTCCCATCCTCCTAAGGTCCTCCTCAACGTCCTCCAACCATCTTTTCCTTGGCCTTCCACTTAATCTTCTCCCTCCTGGTGTCCCTTTATAGACCTTTTTAACCGCTCTGTCTTCAGGCATTCTAACATTCCATGTGACATATATTTATCTAGCACAGCAGGGCATTGGTATGCGACTGGTATGCAAAAACCGTCAAAAAACGGTTTGTCCAGGTACATTCGCTTAATAGGAATCGCATCTCACTGAGCTGTACCGCCCTCTTTACGTCTCCTCCCCTCTGTAATGTACTTGTTTGTAACCTTCTTCCCTGCCTCTCGCAAGGAAAGCGAGCAAGAGAGAGAGAGAGAGAGAATTAGCCTAATGAGAGATATTGTGAAGTTGCCCCGCTCCCCTATTTTCCCGCCTCCTCAATGGACGCTGCCAGAGCCGTGAGAGTCCGGCGCTAACGCGATCACGTGATCTAATTACCCAATAAGAAATTCCATCAGAATATTTCAATCAGTGTCATGGCGGACGGCCGCAACGTAATCGCGGGAACATCATCTACTTTTCGCCGTAATAAATGTCATTACGGAAACGGCATAATATTGTTAGGATTTTGTTGCATCTTAGCATAATGACGTTAGTGGGGCGGCTTGGGGCGCCGGCGCCTTCCTCCACGATAGGAATCCAATAAGGAGCACCGCTGGGCGGGCGGGGAGGAGGGAAAACGAGCCTTGAAAAGAAGCAATGAAGGATGATGGCTGAATGAGTGAGTGGTTTTATAGAGAAGAAAAACCCAGTAAACGCACGGAAAATAGAGTTAAGCGGAAAGAAGCAGCGATTGAGACATTGGCGGAAATCTCTCTCTCTCTCTCAACTTTTATTTGTTTAGCAAAATTTTATTTCGCTCCCTCCCCCATCCCCCCATCCCTCTCCTTCAGAGGCTTTCTCTGACCTTTAGGTTCGGATTTTCTGCAATTCGATTTATTCCCTGAGAGGGCGCCCAAGGAACACGGGGCGGCGGGAGAGGGGGTGGGGTGTCGAATTTGAATTTCGGCGTTCCTTCTCCTTCCTCGGTCGACGTTTCAAGTGTGAAAGGAAGAATGAAAAAATAGGAAAGCTTTCAGCCGCATCAACTCGTATTGCAGCATCTTTTTTATTCGAGATTGAAAGCGAACGAAAGCGCACCTAACGGAGATTTCCATACGGGGACGCACCATACGGATTCGCGACGAGGGGTGTGGCTCAAATATGTAACAACGCCACCACGTTTCTATCCATATGAGGGGAAGGAAGGGGAAGTTGCCCGAGGGATTTCAGCATTTCGATTTTGGGGGAAGGGGGGTAATATATATGCACTACTCATCTTAGAAAGTAAATATATATATGTATAATATATATATACACATTTGTATATATATATATATATATACATATATATCTGTGTGTGTATGTGTGTACAGGTTGGTCCAGAAGTGATCTCGTAAACTGAAACTGTGAAAAGTACGCGATAGTACAAGAAAAAAAACTCTCAGTTAACATGAGTCGCAAGCGAACCGTTCTGAGATAATTGCGAATGAATGGTTACGAACGCCCACTGACTTGATTGCTTGTACACATGTACGTATATAACAGGGTTTACTTATATGTTAAACTTGGCTAGGTAGCTGCTAGATCACGATCCATTTCTTTTATAATATAATTTTTATGAGAGAGAGATGGTCATGATTATACTGCTTTTAATTACTATTCCGGTTTCTTTTAATGAATGCCTGACGCTATGCACGCACCAATCTTGTCCTTTTGATAATTAAACTGCGATTTTACTTAATTAAGTCGTGGATTTTTAGGAATTCTTCATAACGGATCCCGTTGCCCTATTATGTATAGTAGGATTAGAATGTTGTTGTTGTTTAATCCAGAATTTGATCTTTTATCTTATCATAAGCCTATATAGTTTCCTAATTTGAATGCTTGAAACATATCTGTCTGCGCCAGATATTATTCCCATTGCCTTATTTGTAAATTTTGTAATTACGTACCTTCAGTAAAAATAGTACCCGGAATTTGGCTGGTAAAGTCCCACATTGGAGGTATCGAGAATTCATTTTGTCCGTAGGATGGCAGCACTGTACTGAATGACCACGCAGAGGGGTAGAGTAATCTGTCCATCAGTTTGTGCACAGCAGCTGTTTACATTAGTTGTGTTCAGTGGCGAAGCGTGCTGTCTCTGGAAGGGTAGGCACAGGACGGAGCAGGGATTGAGGGCCTGTGATTTTTTTAAAAAATAGTATGTTAAAATGTAGACCCTAGTTAATAAAATATAACATATTGTCTGAATCTCATCTACTGCTGTTCGAAAAAGTCGGGATGGATAAGGATTGTAAAGGATAATGTAGTGATTAACGCTCTCGCCTTATAATCAAGAAGTAGAAGGTTCGATTCCCCCTGGAGGCATTGGTTCAGATTCTACTTTAATCTAGTCTCGATTAGATATCTGAGAATAAAGGCGCTTCTGTCTCGAAGGTCAGAAAACAGTGACGATGGGACTCGATGTTCTGACCACCAGTCACCCAATGAAAAAGCCGTTCTGTGAGGCCCAGCCCTCTTACATTTCTTATATTAAAACTGCTCGTAAAAAGTATTTGCTACTTCAATAACAGTATTGTAAATGTTTCTCGCATTAAAGAAATGGATCACTTGATCGTCACTTAGCGTTTATTTCTTATTAATGCTGACCTTCGCGGCGGATTGGTTATAACAGCGTGCTACGACAAGGGCCTCAGGTTCGAATCCCCACCTGGGCATAGGTGTTCTTTGTGAGTGTCCCTTCGTCAATGTCATCATATTATCGCTCATTCTCATCTTCCCAATTAGCCAAAAATGGAAGAAAACCAAGTACAATAAACTAAATCTATCAATCAATTATTTCTTTTTAACCCTTTTATGCATACAATTCTTCTTCAACAAGCGACTTTTTTAAAAAATTATAATATGATTTAGAAAATGATGAAATGCTACATGAAAACACGAACACCTTTCTGTGTAACACACCGACCAGAAAATTTCAGAAACATGTATTTTCTCAATACCGTTTGCACTGTACTTTGCCCCTTTTAAAAGTAGCGCGTTTTCAGCTATGTCACTAATCATGAAAGCAAATTTCGCCTCAATATCCCTTTCCTCAAATAAATAAAATACTTTCACTTTCTGAATCGAGACTGGTGTTATTTGCAGTTAGAAGAATTCTAATAATGCCTACGTTGATAGGTTAGGAGGCCAGGTTTAGAGGTGTTAGCAACACATTTTCGCGACGTGTTGGCAGCTAGGTGTGCCCCGCTCCCGGCACACACTGAATCTTCCATGGAAACGCTGCTTCAACAAGCTCTCTGCGTCCACTGCCTGCTTCGTCACGCGCTCGTACACGATCGGCACTCTTCGGAAGTCAAAGGCCGGCCTCAAGGTTTACGTTACAGGCGAACGCGCCCCTGAAATTATGTTTTCCCACACGAATCACATAGGTTGTTATGGGACCAGCTGAGGCATTCTCAGGCGAGCCTCGCTGAATGCGCAGATAGAGTTCCAGGCAGGGTTGGAAACTTACGGTAATTATCGGAAGACCTAGAATTTCAGTTTTCTTTTATTAAGCGTTGTTTAATGAAATAATAAGTAATAAAATAATCCGTAATATACAAATATATTAGGGTAGGCCCGGCCTCCAGGCCTCTTAGGACGCTTCGCCACTGGTTGTGTTGACGAGTGTCCTGCGATTTGAAGAATGAAGACAAATATCGAGCAAAGAATTTGTTTGAAATTTTGTGTTGCCAACAGACTGTCGTGTGCTGAATCGTTGAAAATGCTACAAAGGTCCTTTGGTGATTCGTGTATGTTGAAAACACAAGCGTATGCATGGTATACAAGGCTTTCAAAGAAGGCAGAGAAGTTGTTGCTGATTTGCCCCGTTCTGGTCGACCTTTCACGTCGACGACTGACGGAAACGTCGGAAAAATCAGGACAATGGTGCTTGGAAAACGGCGTGTGAGTGTGAGAGAGGTGGCTCGTGAGCTTGGCATATCACACATGTCCGTTCACAACATTTTGACTCATGTGTTAGGCATGAAACGCGACTTGTTCCGAAGGAGCTGAATTTCCTGCAAAAAGCACATCGCAGGGATGTTGCTGAAGACATGATTTCGCGAGCCTCTAGTGACTCAACCTTCATGAAATGGACCATGACTTGTGATGAGAAATGGGTGTATGAGCGTATGAGTATGACATGCAAACAGGTCAACAATCTTCGGAATGGCGCTTCGAAAATGAACCAAAACCCAAAAAACCACGCCAAAGTCGCTAAAAAATTAAGGTCATGCTCATTGTTTTCTTTTATTATCGTGTTGTTGTGCACTCAGAATTCCTTCCAGCGGAAGAAACTGTGAATCAAGAGTTTTATGTGGCCGTTATGAGGCGTCTGCCTGAGAATGTTCGCCGGAAAAGACCAGAGTTATGGAAAAACACTTCTTGGATTTTGCACCACGATAATGCGTCGTCGCACACTCCGACTCGCGTTCGCGAGTTTTTGGCCAAAAACTCAACACATGTCCTCGCCCAAGCCCCATATTATCCAGATATGACTCCGTGTGATTTTTTTCTCTTTCCGCGACTCAAGTTACCACTTCGGGGAAGGCGTTTTGAATCAATTGAATCCATTAAAGGAAATTCGCAGAAGGATCTCAGCGATACCGTCTTCTGCGTTTGAAAAGTGTTGGGTTAAGCGTTGGCATATGTGTGTTGAATCTGATGTGGCCTATTTTGAAGGCGACAAAATAAATATTGATGATTAACCACGTATTTTTTGTTTTATTCACAAATTCCGGGTACTCTTTGTACGTAGCAGTAAGCATGCATGTGTAAGCATTGTCTTGATCAGCGCATTAAATAGCGTTATCCTGTTTTTTGTTATTAGTGTGGCATTTTTTAATATTAAGTAGAGTTAACTTTCATGTCCATTCCTTTTATATCGTAATATCTAAATTGGAATGTCCTAATTTTTAGCCAACAGATGGAGTTTAATTGTTACGTAAACAACTGACTACTCTGCGTTGTAATGAAAACTTTAGTAAACATTAAACCATTTAGGGTATAGAATAGGGTCTACTTATAAATCTGTCAGCTGTCGTTCAAATTAGTGAAAAGTAATTTGATTTTACCCTGTAAATGAAGGAGTAATTCTCATCATACATTTCTTTTTTACTAATGACTAGAGTTATGTGGGATCATTTCGGTATCGAAATATTTTGCTGTACGAAGATTCCTGAACAGTTGTGAATCTCATAACGATCGAAGTCTCTTGGAGATTAAAATTTTGATTCCATAAATGCGAAATCAACCACACCGTTAGAAGTAACCATAAAATTTACAATATTATTCTGTCAGAATTTAACAACTCCTCTTAATTTATATAAACTGGACGCAATTTATTCAAATTTGAATATTTTATCATGCATGAAAATAGATAATGATTATAAATTGCAGTTGAGGCATCATAAATATTTTCTCAAAGCCTGAATCATTAAATTATGTTAACTATGTAATACTTTAAAAACGATCATGGGCAGGTTTTTTACTGTGGTTGTATGGCAGCGAAAATTGACGGTCAAAGGCCGTCATTTTATTGATCAACTTTCTACACTGCACTTCAGAGAGAAAAAGTGTGTAGAATTCGAAGTTATTATGAACGTGTCGAAATAATAACAATAACATGGTGTTTCTCCCCCACCCCCTCCCCCGACAATTTTTGCTCGTTCGTACTCGTTCAAGTTTTCTACCCTCCAGCTTATGCATTCGAATATAATTTTAAGGAGAATATAATCGCAGACACATGTATGTAAAATATCCGCCCTGAGTTTCAGTTCACAATCATCTACTGTATTGATAAGATAGACTAAACCACATTTTTACATGGAGATAATGACTGTCCTTACTTAAGTTTCAATTTCACTGTCTCTTTCACCTCACGATCCATATTTCAGGGCCCACCACCACAGACAAATTAGGTTATACGTGTACTACTGAGCTTCGACCGTATACCGCTCGTTTTGCCTGTTCGAGAGTTATTCGCTCAAGCAAAGAAGCTCTCAATTGCGTACGCTATCTAGCGTCGTCCGTGCGAACTATTTAGCGCTCGAGCGAAATCCTCTCGCTGCAGCACTCTATACCCTGTCCCAGGTATCTCTGGAGCCAGGGTGCGAAATCTTGTGGGGATGGGGGGATTTCCCCCACCAACAATCTTGGCCACAAAAAAAAATCCACCAAAAATTTTCAGTGGGAAAGTTTTTGATACAACCAGAGGGCTGCACAACGGCCAGAATCGCTTACTAGGCCCGCCTGGCTGGTCGGGCGGGCGAGTAAAACTATATACCTGGGTTTTGACCCGTCAAGCATCGAAAGCCCACGGGTAACTGGAAGGCCTTGCAAGACGAAGCTCGTTTATCTTCAGCGAACGCTCATTCCGGTTTTGCACCGTCTCCAGATACATGAGTCACGCAGTCACCATTGCCAACTTTTAGATTCTAAACTGTTCTAGGAGCACTCAAAATGTTCATAACTTTTATCAATTTGACATTTATTCCTTGCTAGAAAACATTTGTATCACTCACACCCAGTGGCGGCGATTGGGTTCCAAAACTAGGGGGCCAACGTGCAAAAGTAGGGGGGCAAGGACAGTTTAATTTCCCTTGGTACATGAGGTTAGCGTGGTGCAAAAGTGTCAAAGAGTTGGGGGGTGCAACTGCACTCTCTCGGTCCCGCCCCTAATTGCTGCCACTGCTGTCACCTGTAAAGGAGTACGAACCAAGTCTCGCAAAAAGTGCCATCGTAAATATTTTGGAACTTTCTGTGACTGGTGGTGGTTCTACATTATACTTTTGGGGGGGTCCTCCCCTATGGTGCAGTGGTAGTGTCCTCGCCTTGTAATCAAGGGGTACCGGGTTCGATACTCGGTGGAAGCACATGGTGGTTCGGATCCCACTTTAAACTATAGGTCCACTCCCGATGTTCTTTAGGCAGTAAGACAACAGAAATATCCTTAAATGTGCTAAAATTTTTTTAAAAAAATCAGAAATACCAAGTAAGAATCTTTGTTTCCTCATATCAAAGTTTGTAGGATGTAAATATCACAAGCCATGGCTTAAGTAGAAAATATCGAAGGACGCACATAGAATGTCGGTGCTTGATAGAGCGGGGGAAAGGGGCTGCGCTAAACTACAATCCTGTCTAGGGGCCCAAAGTATCTACCTACAAGCTCTTCGACACAACCGGTTTCAACATCAACAAATCTTAAAACGATAGTCATTTGCACCATAAGTGTGAAATCTTTGGTGTATTCAATTGATGCAGCTAATTTGACTTTGTTGCACATTAATTGCAGCAGTTAACTTTGAATTTTAGGACTTAGATGATAATAATAATTGTGAATCTCATTTTGTTGTTACGTCTTCATGTTCTTGTAATATTAAATATTTGACGCAGTGGCGTAACAAAATCGTAAAGTACGCGTTAGCAAGAAATAAATTTGCGTCCCTCAAGTACAGTCATATTCTTCCAGAAAATTTATGTAATTACTTAGAATGGCTGGTTGTGGCTACACTTACATTGATAACTATACAAATCGATGCTCTAACTCTGAATTTTCACATATTACATCATATCTTTCTTTGACATTTATGTATTCAAAAGAAGAAAATACAAATACTTACTTATCCCTTCCCCCAAATCAGAAGGCGGTACAGGATACAGAGAACACTGGAAGCTAGTGTAGAGCTATCAAGGAGAATAAACTTTCCCAAAGCACTTGATTTCAGATTTAAGCACATTCCTGAAACGTAGAACTTGGATCAGGAAATTGGGAAGATAAATCATCTTCGTGCCCGTTACAGAGGGCAATAGCTGCATCTGAAGTTGTAGGAACGAAGGAAGAACTGTTAATATTATCCATACCCTTCTTCAGTTTAAAACACCGGAAGCATTTAAATGCCCCATACTTTGCTCCGTGGCAGTTTGAGGTGCTTTAGCGTTAACATATTAAGATCGGGTAGGCTATGCAAGGTCACGAGACAGAAGAAAAGTCAAGATAAAGTGCTTTTTATTCAAGAAAATAATAAATGGATAAAAATGTCCAAGCAATTTTTTTTGATGTTTCACATGAGAAATGATAATTATTTTGACTTTTTCGGGGCCCCTTATGGTTAGAGCTCCCGCCCGCCTCTGATTTGACGTATTCATTCAAATTATAACGTTAAACTAGAATATAAAGCCAGTTAAAAAGGTCTTAATTTTATTGCCCACAAAAATTAGCCTTTTCTATCTTTCTCACTTCCATTTATTACCTTTTTCGTATCAACCTCATGGGACGGGAGGCCCCTACATGCGCAAGGGCCAGGGTGGTCGCCCACTTCACCCACCCCTTGCTACGCTAATGGTTATCCAACTTCAAGGCACCTGCGCTGCGCCTAGCAGAAATTCAAATATTTCCATGCGTAGTGAAATATAATGGCCGTTGGCAACACTGACAGGAGTGCTCGCTTCTACCTGCAAGAACTACATCGAGTCTCACGGGTCTTCTTAAGACCCGGGTAATATAAAAACCTGGCAGGCATCGATGCCTGTGCACAACTGTGACGTGAAGCTCGCTTGCGCGATGTCGAACACCTGGGCTTGACGTGCGTGTTGCATATTCTTGTAGGCGCGCCTCCTCGCAGACGGGTTTTTTCCGGGTCTTGCACAGGTCTCTGGATACAACAAACAAAAGATAAGCAATTACTTTTATTTTCAAATATACTGTACTAAGAATAATATCGAAAACTTACACAAATTAGTGCAGTTGTCAGTGTTCAATGCTTTTTCTCTCAAGAGATCATTAACAAATCTATATCAATACGCACAATACGAGTACAAGTAATACAAGAATGTGAACCAATAATAACTGTGAAATCTAATTGATTTATATTAACATAAAGCAAAAACTAAAAAAAACCTTACACATAATAAAAGCAGTTCAACGAATTCATAAGTTATTAATATCTCAGGTAATAAAGGAAGTAGTTTGCTACTTTATAATTTCTGATATATATAAAAGTAACAAATTTATTTATTTTTGTGTAATTAATAATAATAATAATAATAGTAAAAATATATTTTTATTTAGTAATTTATTTTTACTTTTAATAACATTATAAATGTATATCGTATAATTTTGTATGTTTGTGGGGAGGGGAATTTGTAAATTAAAGCAAGTAGTGACGCGAGACTGCTCCACCAATGAGCAGGTGAGAGGGAACGGGATTGCGCGGAGGCGGTAAAGCGACTGTTGTTACCAGCCTTCGCAGCAACGTGTACTGCTTCGCTCTGCCCACTCGATTTCCTCACCTTCTCTACCGTTATGCGCGGCCTTGCTCCAGAGATATCTGATACAGGGTATAGTGTGTGCGTGTGTAGTTTATGAAAATTACGAACCCATCAGCACCCCAAAATTAATTAAAATTACTGTTAATGCATTTTGACATAAAGAGCTACAATTTGGGACAGTATGTCGTACTTTTTTGCTTATAGTGATCTGGTAACTCTATTTATAGTTTAAACTGACTGACTAACAAGAACATTAAAACCATAACATTTCATGATATAGAACAAAACATAACCTTCTGCATCGTGTTGGAGTTCTCCGTGGTCGGTTACGAGCGGTAATAGCGATTTCGCAGCCGCCGCAAAACACGGGGATGAATTGAAATCACCTAGCAGAAAGCGCGGGGGGAGAAGGGGGGCTGCATCCCCCGCCGGCCTTCTCCTCCGGGAGATTAATGTCATTAGCAAAGTTGGAAGCTTCGTTTCACGCTCGCTTCGACCACCGCTCTGTTACGCGGACCTTGCAACTCGCTCTCTGTCTGCTACGGCAGCGCCAGGCCTTCCTTGGCGGCACTTAACCGAAGCATAAACCGATGCTCAATTATCATTTTGTAAGTTTGCCTGCTTGTCCAGCTGTAACAACCAACCTTTGTGGCGAAGTGGTTACAGTCATGCGCTACCACGTCAGGATTCTTTGATTCAAATCCCTTGCTTATTCTTTTAGGCTTTCAATGGAAGAAATTAAGTTTGGTTCAAAGTTTAAGCTATTTTAATTCGTGCTTTTAATAAGATAAAATATTGACTAACAATTTGAAAATCGATGTTAGGTCAAAACAGACGTACAGTCACCGGCAATAAAAAGGAGACACTCATATCCTGAAATATCCGCTTCCTAGCACGGCGTTGTTAAAAGTTGCCATTGAAAATTTGCTACTAAAATCCACTTAGCACCTTAGAGTTAGGCAACACACGAGGAAGCGAGTATTTCAGGATGTAGTGTCCCATTTTTTGCCGCTGACTGTACGTGCCTTTTCTGTCCTGAAAAGTACTTCGCCGTTCACTTTCCTAAAGTCCAGGTTCATATCTCAGTCTGGAAATGAGTGCTATTTCTAAGTTGTCCGGGAAAAAGTACTTCAGTCAAAGAATACAATTTTACAGTAGACAGTTTTTATGCTTCTCTTCCCTCAAAAGAAATCATCGTATCGTTCCCTTATGAACCCGGGGATCATAACCTGGGAACTTCAGATGTCCCTTGAGTTGCGATAGCACTTATCATCATTCATACTCGCTTGGCGATTAATCCTCATGCGAGAGGTTGTACCTGGATACAGGCCCGTACCTAGGGGGGGAAGGGCAAGGGGGCCATGGCACCACCCCTCGAGCCATGAAATATTTTGATGCAAACCTACAAAAATAATATGGATAATTTTCAAGATTTTGCAAGAATTTAGATTTTCTTCTTGCATAAATAAAAGGGTTGTCTCTGGAGAGAGACATACTCCTTAAGTCTGCAGTCTGCTACATTTAGTAATTTTAGTTTTATAACAATTTATGCGAAGCTACTAAATGTTACAATTTGGTCGGGACAGTTCGGTGCAGGGGGTGCGAAATCATTCTCGACCTGGTCGCTGAAATCTCTAGAACGGTAGAAGAACGTAGGCTTGTCCTTACTCGTGTCAAAGTGTAGGTAGAGTGTAACACCACCACTACGTTGGTGTCAAACCTCCAACAGTCCCACCGACTGTCGTGCAAAGACTGACCACTCTCTCTCTCGTAGTCTCTTTGCTGCTCTGCTCTCCCCTCCTCTCTTGATCTCACTGATCCCCCTCTATCAGAATACACACTATTTATCCTCCAAGGATTGCTGTAGTAAATACCAGGTTGATGCACTTCTTTACTTCCTCGAAGTTGTTTGTTACCTGCTGCCTTACTAAGATTGATGTAACATATTTACTCAGCAATACTTGGAGTTCCTAGCAACTTGCTTCCTGGCTGTGATTCTGATAGACAAGAATCGAGAGTAATTACCTTTGTACTCTTAATAAAATGTATGAAATTGTATAGAATTTATACGACATTACAGACAGTGACGGCGATTTGGGAGTGCGTGGGGATGCCTTCCCCCCACGTTTTTGCCAGTTTTGGCCCCGCACCATGCTAAACCTTATTTATCAAGAGAAAGTAAACTGTCCTCCTCCCCGCCCCAGGTTTGGCAATTTGCCCCCAAAGTTTTGGAATCCAATCGCCGCCACTGATTACAGACATGTTGTATCATCACTGTTTATAATCTATAAACGTGCCCAACATAAAATTATGCTTATAATATTTTCTTTAGTTAATTGGTTCGTCGTCGCTTAGATGAAAGTAACAGAAAATCGCAGTTTGTGACTTATGTGCTTCTTCCCGAACAGCCTTGGTTTGTGAGTGTCCCTTCATCAGTTTCATCATATCCTTACTCATCCTCATCTTCGCGATAAGTGGCAGAAAAGCGAAGTAAAATAAAGTTCCAACAGCTAAACCTCGTTTGCTCCAACCTGTTACGTTTCCCTGCCTAGTGATCGTTCGATGGTTACTCCACCAATCGAGAACGACGTAAAAGCAATCTACTGGACAGCGAGGGGCGAATGGAAAACAGTGTTGCCACGTTGTAGATTAATTGACGTGTTCTCCGAAATCTCATCTTACATTGATGTATGATTAGTGATTGTGTCTACGCGTAAAGAACGATAGTCTACATTCTACACGTAGACTATTTTATACACGTAGATGACATAATCTATGTAAACAACATGGCGAAAGGTGATAACTTAGCAAAGGGCGCCGTGGAAGTAAAACAAAATAATATTGCGTATCAGTTGCTGATGTGTGAAGAGAATTTTTCATACGCTCCCTTCCAATTTCGAACAATTTCTCACCTTGAAACAAATTAACATAGGAAACATTACAGTATTTTATGGAAAAAAGACAAATGTTGCCATCTGTTGTTTTTTTCATACTATTTATCTTCTTCCATAGTTGATGATAGAAGAGAAGTTAATTTTGTTGTAAATTGGATTCTTTTCAGTTCGTTAGGAACCAATATAGTTGAAAATGTCACTTTCCTTTCATGAAAACCTTGAAAATGAATTTTAATGCACTTGAGATTATCTACGTAGTCTATGTAAACTAAAACCCAATGTAATCTACGTGTAGATTATGTGTAGACAACGCATGTCGACATAAACTTATAGTGTACTAGTGTTGCCCACGGGACGAGACGGGACAGGCTTTTAAAATTTCGAGACGAGACGAGATTGATCATGTGTCCCTTTGACAAACGAATATTTTCGAGACGAGACAGCATTTCACAGCATTTCCACGAGACGAGACAGGCCAAAGTCTCGTCTCGTGGGCAACACTATGTATGGCACATCACTGTGTACGACACGCATCACAATTTTGTTTCATAACAGCTGTCACAACTCTTAAAGCTACCCCTTCCGATTGAAAATTAAATGCTTTCGTAATATGTACAACACTCTTGACTCCGGACGGTCATTATCAATAAAAGGGTTTACCTGTCTCGTGGAGTAGACCTCGTCAGATAGCTGCTCCTTAATGTCACACAAACGCAAAGTCTATCTAACTGGTTGTTGATAACTTTACTCCAAATGACATCTCCCTGTTCTCCAAAACGTTAGAGTCTAAAACTGAGTGTTCCTCCTGAACGACAGACTCTCTCCCTAAGATAACCCTTTCTCTCTCTCTCAAACTCCAAGCAACAACTCCTCCTGATCCCAAAAAAACACTACTTCTTAACCTCTCTCCAGCTCCAAGCCTAGTTCATTCCCCTCAATTAACTTCTCCTCCCTTCTCCTCTTGCATTCAAAGCTTCCAACAATGCACAATCCCACCTATCTTAGTTGGCACATTCTTAACCTTTCTGCCAGCTGTAGCAGTGATGTGCGTCTACGCGTAAACAACGATAGTCTACATTCTACACGTAGACTATTTTATAGACGTAGATGACGTAATCTATGTAAACAACATGGCGAAAGGTGATAACTTAACAAAGGGCGCCGTGGAATCAGAAGAAAATTATACTGCGTATCAGTTGCTGATGTGTGAAGAGAACTTTTCATACTCTTCCTTCCAAATTCGAACAATTTCTCACCTAGGAAGAAACCTAATATAGAAAATATTCTAGTGTTTTATGGGGAAAAGACCACTCTTGCCTCACGACTGCCATCTGTTGTTGTTTTTGCATACTATTTATCTTTTTCTGTAGTTGATGATAGAAGAGAAGAGAAATTTGTTGTAAATAGGATTCTTTCCATTTCGTTAGGAACCAATATAGTTGAAAATGTCACTTTCCTTTCATGAAAGCCTTGAAAATTAATTTTAATGCACTTAAATTGTCAACGTAGTCTATGTAAACTACAACCCAATGTAATCTTCGCGTAGGTTACGTGTAGACAACGCATATAGGCGTAAACTTATAGTCTACGGCACATCCCTGAGAATGACCGAACTACAAAAGAATGTTAAGGATGATACGCTTTGGAATAAGCTAAAATCACGTGACTACTTTGTTTGGACTCGATCATGCAGCGTGACGTCACACTAATATGGTCCTTCCCGTAGCCTATCTGCGCACAAAGTGAACTTAAAACAAACTTTGAGATAAAGTGCATGTGTTTTAAATAGTATTTTCAGTGTGTTAGCAAAATCTGAAGCATGCCAAGACTGTCACTTCAGTCACAAAAAAGTCTCCAGAGCTAACTAACTTGGTGTACCTTTAAAAAGAAACACCCTCTTACTTCCATCTTCAAGACTAACTTGATGCTCCCCTAATTCGAGTCAACTCAAGATCCTAGATAAGCTTAAGATCTTCCCTTTTAATCTTTGGGGGGTGAGCTTGCGTGCGATTTCCCACACACACACACGCGCACTTCGCTGTGCGTGTGTTCGCGTAGGTATAGATAACCAGGGAGCGTCTTGGAAAAGCGGGGAGATTCTTTTTTGTCCCCGGGAAGTTGGGAAGAAGCTCGCCTTTTGATTAAACATTCAGAAGCTTCGAAGGAAGTTCAGCTTCGCTTCACGAGTTCTGGAAGAGACTCCTCTCCCACAGGATGCGTGACGTCAATTAGGAAAAGGGAACATTGTCAGTTTCTCGGGGAAGGCGGAGACGGTTGCAGGAAGAATTTGACCTCAAGGAAGACGTCGGGTGGGGAGACCCAGACGCGCCTTGCTGGCATCGGGTGCTTTTATTTTCAACATGTGAGGCATCCTCGAGTACTACCCGCTTGGTTTGCAGATTATGCACTTTGAAAAGTTGTCTGGAGAATAACAGTCGAAGACCGTCGAGGAGTAATCATAGAGAGTATTAACGATTATGTGTAGGTTTCCTGACAAATATAAAATTTGGTTTAAATTAATTCACAACGACAGGATCTAGTGAAATCTTTTAGTTTCCTTTCGTCAATATCATTAAATTAATTTCGTAAGTGCTGAATCCCAATTAATGAGAATATTTCGACTTCAATATACAGGGTGTCTATAAAGTCACTTAACGTTTCTGCATGAACAGGATTTATGGTACAAAATACAATATGTACTGAAACATATATGACAGTAGGACACAAAATCAGTATATCTCAATGTGACCACCCCTCAAGTCTAGGCACATATGCCAACAATCCACCACAGCCCGAAACACCTTCTCCAACATAGCTGGTGTAATCTCAGCAACTGCGGCCGTAATGCGTTGTTTCAACTGGGCTATGCTGTGGATCCTCACCCCGTAAACCTTAGACTTGATAAACCCTCAAATGAAAAGTCTAATGGGGTCAGATCGAAGGGGGGAGGGGCAACTCTCCGTTGCGAGACACGACCAATCCATCTGCCGGTGAAAACTTCGTTTAGGTGATCACGAACGATGATGGCAAGATGGGGTGGTGCCCCATCCTGTTGGTGCATAGTAAGAAGCTTGGTGTGCTATGAGCCACAGTTGGTAGATGCTGGGATTATGGATACTGAGTCGCGTGGTCGATGCGGTGGGGCTACGTGTTATCGCGTCCTGTACACTTTCCACAATTTGTGGTGTTATGGCTGGCCTACCAGGATGTTCTTCATCCTCAACACTACCTATTCACTTGAATTTGTTGACCAGGTTCTTAATAGCCAGCCTGGTGGGGCCTGGTTTTCTGAATTTCCGAGTGAAGTCCGTCCGCACCTGTTCATACGTCATTCCACGCAGACGAGCACAAACAACGGCTATTCTCTCCTCTATAGAGTATATTTTATCAGATCACTTGGAAAAAAGAAAAGATTTGTCATTAGTTCATTGAAATGTTAAGTGACTTTATAGACACACTGTATTTGTTAATGAAAATTGCTGTGTAAAACAAGCTGACCGTGGTGTCTCCGTCAACCTCCAAATTTGCAGACTGGAAGCAACGCACCTTCGATTAGATTGCTTGATCGCTCACCGCCACTGTTGCGAAGGCATTTCCTGTTATCGCAGTCGAACTCGGACGAAAGGCCATATTTGCAGGGGGTTGCCAGCTCGTGCTTCTAGTCTTTTCACCCTTCCGGCCTATCACCACCCTCGATTCCTTGAAGGGAACACTCCCGCCCGGATTCGAGGCTGATGTGTCCAAGCAGTGGAAATATTCCAGAGAGTGCCCTATGCGCGTTGAGGATGTTCACTGTAAATGAAGATTTTACAATTACTACCAGCATTTCTTTCAATTAAACATAATTATTTTCATCCGAAGTTTATTCATCGTTTGGTGTTAACAGACTTTGCAAAATCTATTAAATATAACATTTTATACAGTTCCATGATACACTTACATACTTTAACCTGAATACGCAAACAAAACCTACATCATTTCACTTTCAACAGTTTCACCAATTGTATCTAACGAACTGAATAACAAATTTAAGGCGTGTGAGCGTCCAAGAACTATGCAATATGGGTAACATATAAATTTTACCCCTTATTTACCAAAAGGCCCACCCATTACCTGAACTGCCTTCGGCTGTGACGAGACTTCTAGCTCGCTATTGAACCCTCGAGTTCGTATTCGGTAGCACCGATCAGAGCACGCCTGACGTCATATATATTTCTTGTATCTAACTGTAGAGTTCGTTAGTAACAGATAAATACACTCTAAGGCCACTTAGGAGCGGTCTTAGGCCCTAACGCTTGTAATTCTAATTTGGAGGCTGCACGGGTGGCAATCCCCTCCCGGCGTCCTTGAATCCTCACCAGCACTGACGAAAATGGATTTCCTCTGGTGAACCCCAAACGAAATAACAGTCTTTCAAGGTTGTTGCCAGCTCGGACTGCAAAGTCGCAAGCTTCAGGAAAACCTCTCGCGGCCTTGTGTAATTGACGTCACCGGGCCGCGGTTCTGCGGTTGAGTAACATTGTTCTAGAAGGAATTGTAACAAGAGATAATTTTTCAGAATTTGGGATTTCGTACCTGTTTTACGAAGGGAGAGGAATTTTCAAAAATTGCTTAAACTGGCGCAGCCTGAGGGCCCCTGAACCACTGGCTACTAAGTACAAACAAACATCCATTTTTTACATACGTATAAAGACGATTGCAAACAACAAACATGTATGAATAATTGGTTTAGAAACCAGTGTATCTATCCGTCCTAAATATTGAATTTTAGCATTCAAAAGTCAAATAAATATTTAGTGGTAGTTAAGGCTTGAGTGGACCTTTGACCAACCCCAGGGCAGCAGCTTTTTTCGAAATTTCCTCCTTTCTAAAACCGCGATGATATTGGAAAATCTGAAAATTGACATCTGCTTAGATTTCGAACTAAAGCATTCAGCATAGTTTCGAAACTATTGAGAATATCTACGCACTAGCGAAAGTATACCACAAGAAGATTGACATGAATGCTCTGGTAGGAATTGTGTTTGTGTCTAATGCAAAATGTAGTCCTCATCCTCCGCGGTTATACCTACGCAAGAGACACATCCATCACGCACAAACTGAGACATGAAATGAGACTGGAAATGAAAGAAGACATCGATACCCCACCGTGTCAAACACTTCCATAAATATTTTTCTAAATCCAACTTGCTTTACCCTGGAATTTATTTCACAACCATAAAGACAACGTCGTCTGTCTACATATAGGCTGTACGTATGTAGAATACGCCAACATGTATTTATTGAACTCTGTAGATATTCTCATAATTGAAATGCGGGAATATGAGAATGCAATAAGAACTTTTGTATTTCTAATTACTAAAGTCCCGGGTTCGAATCTTGACCGGGGCACGAGTGTTCTTTGTGAGTGTCACTCATCCTCATCTTCACGATTAGCCAAAAAAGGCAGAAATGGAAGTAAAATAAATCGAATCAATGAACAATAATTATTAAAGTTTCAGTCTTTGAACTCACATTTGGTTAAAAATACTGTATTTTAATACTGATATAAGGGTCCATTATTTTTCTAAGCTTACAGTCCGGAAGTTTGGCAAAATGCTAGATTCTTGCTAGATTTATTGATAACATTTTTCTTGTTATATTTCGAAGCTTTTTCATGTTGCCTATTTGGGCC
Organism: Lepisma saccharinum; assembly: GCF_977018435.1. Classification (NCBI taxonomy): domain Eukaryota; kingdom Metazoa; phylum Arthropoda; class Insecta; order Zygentoma; family Lepismatidae; genus Lepisma; species Lepisma saccharinum. The sequence goes on from NC_139256.1 coordinate 4,320,732, forward strand.
TACTGCCTATTTTTAAATTTAATGCCTTTTTTTGCCATTTTCAATGAAAGTTTCGAATTTTTAAAGAAAAATGTATGTAACTTGTTTGTCTCTTAAACTTGATTTATTGGCACATTATTGTGTTGCCAGACACAATTTCCAAAGCTGAAGAAAAGGGTTGAAACTCTCATAGCATTCATGAAAGTCTTCTAGGAATCGGTGCGGCAGCTTGCAGCAGCTGAGGGAAGTACCGGGGAAAAAAGGGGGTTGCTAATGTGAACTCGGAAAAATTTAAAACAGTTTGTGATATTCTCAAAGGTTGAAATGCTTCTCTTGACGATATGATTCCAGCAACAATAGCCTGTTTCAGTATAGTATAGTTACTTCTGTCGAAGTAGAGAGACAATTTTCTGTTACGAAAAGGCATTCTTTCTGACAGGCGACTATGTATGAATGTCGAAAACTTTAAACAAACTAATTCTGACGAGCAATCAAGGCAAAAAAGAAAAGTAAAAATGTAATTTCCACTTTTTGAATGAAATTATAGATAGGCTTGAAATTTGCTACTTTTTTCGGTTTAATGTGCCTAATTTTTGCTTTCGGTGCCTATTTCCAACATTATAAGTGCCTTTTGCCTATTTTAACCGAAATAAATTCCTGGAACTCTGGGCTCTACTTATTATTTATTTATTTATTTACTCAGAGTTTCAGATACAGTCTTATTTGACCATTTTACACTGAAACAACATAAAGTAGAAACAAAAAATAACAAAAGATAAAAACAATAACACGATGGGATAGATTTACATGTTCTTCGTCAGTTATATACAAAAATTACGTTCTGGAAGGAAAATATCTACATTCAGGGGAAGTTTGTTGTTGATTTCTGGGAGCCTGTAAAACAAGGAGCGTTGTAGAAGGGATAGCCTAGTGGTTGGGTTGTGGAAGAGTTGCAGGTTGCGCGTTTGCTTTTGGGGTACCCTAAGTGTGAATTCACTGATTAGGAGATCTGTTCTGATTTTGCCATTTATTATCTTGTATAAAAATTTCATGTCAGCTAGATCACGACGAAAGGATGGAGTGTGAATATTCAGAGCAGCCATGGTTTCTGATTTGGATACATGTCGAAAGAAAGGTATTCTATGGCGAACAATTGCAAGAAAGAAACTGAGAAGAGAATCTATTCTGGTGAGATTGGTTTTTGAGGCCATTGACAAAATTGGGGAACAGTATTCAAGGATGGGCGAGATGAAAGATTTAAAGAATAAGGCAAGAGATGATGGGTTTTGAATTTCGCTAAATCTGTATAGAAGACCGAGAAGGCGTATGGCTTCTTTTAGTGGTAGCTATAATATGATAATTAAAAGTGAGTTTTGCATTTTAGTTTTTACTAAACGTTGTGACGTTTTGTTTTTTTTTAGAAAATGTTTTCGGTTCAGTTACTTCGAAACTTTCTTTCGACAAGACTGTAGTTGATATATTGAGAGGACCTAGTCTCGGAACCATCCCTGGTGGAAGTACCCTGACGTGGTATCGTTCTCGGGTACAAATAAGGGCGGCGCAGAAGACTAGTACCGCAATTCGCTGCGTCGCGTCCTCCGGTCCCTGGAGTTGCTTCGCATGTGTCAGCGGGTGAGTCAGCACCGCCTCGGGCGGCACCCGCTACGTGACGGGGACGACAACACCGAGGGGGCGAGGCCCCTCCGTAATGAGGGGCTAATTGAATCAGGGGGCTTGCTCGTCGCGGAAGAGAGAGAAAGTTGCGTCGAAGGAAGAAACGAGAGAGGAAAAGGACGAAACTTGGGAATCCAGAAGAAGGAACAAAGCGGCGATATCATACCGCCGGCGGTTCTTCGTTTTTGCCCGAACGGAAAATTAATAATTCATGCAATGCTTGCTTCTCCGCTTGTCGGTCGGTTGCAATCAAATAAATACCTAGCGCAAATGAGTTTGCGAAATTCGTTGCGATGCCGTATCTTGTCTAAACACTAAGGAACGAGAAATCAGGGCAAGCTGAATGGAAAAGCGAGACATTCCTTGAAAACGAAACACGCGCAGAGAAAGAGAGCGTTACGCAGAGAGACAAAAACAACTTCCCAGAAATGTTTGCTGCATAACGGGAATGTGAAAGGGTTTGATGCGGGACACATTCAGCTGCCAACACTTAGCGAAAACCGGATTGTTAAACGAGTATAGGCAGGGCTCGAAAAATCCCGGTCGGGAGGTCGGCATGGCGACTAAAGATTTCAGCCTGGCGACTGGGATCTCTTGCTGTAATATTGCCATTTTTCAAGTTTGCATGTACGAAATTCTGAAAACTCCAAGTTGAAATTGCAGTACAGCGTAAGTTAGCAAATAATTTTTTTATCAACGTTGTGAACATTTCATAGAATAAATAACAATTTCTTACTCCCCCCCCCCCCCATTTCCGCTTTCTCACATGTAGCGATTTTTGAATACAGTGATGCTCAGCTTCTTATATTTATTGATTTTTGATTGATTTGCTTCATTTTACTTTGCTTTCTTTTTTGCCAATTTTGACTTATTTGTGAGGATGGGGATGAATGATTTGATGAATGAACCCTCACAAACATCCATGCTCAGGCCGAGATTCAAACCTGGGACCCCTAGCATCGTAGCGCGATGTGCTAATCACTCTGCCACTAGGGCCGGCTCATCTTCTTATAGTATGCACAATTGCTAGTAGGTGGTTTCCTGGCGCCTGATTTTCAGAGCTGGCACCTAGCTCTGAAGAAGATTTTTCGAGCACTGAGTATAGGACACTTGCGCGCAGACCTATAGAGATGTGAAACTGTTACGGCAAGCAGCATAGGACCAACAATATTGTTGAGGATTGGAATAGAATAGAATAATTAATATTACGGCTGAGCCGATACCACTTTGAACCAATACCCATTCCGTTACCGATTCCCAGCGATACCGATACTTGAAAATTTGCAAAAATTAAAATTTGTTCAAAATATTGATCAAATATTGGAGTACTAACTTCATTTTTTATAACTAAAAACCTAATGATTACATTTATTTATTTATTTATTTATTTATTAACCAGTCGCTTATAACAGAGCGAAAGCTCCAATTACAATACGCATTACAATTTGCTATATACAATATAATTTATATAAATATATAATACATGATACAAACAAATAGTAATTATTACACAAAACCTTAGATAAATACGAATACAAAAAGGTATACAAATACAAAAGTTACACAAATACAAAAAAATACACAAATATATTACAAATTTTGAACAGAGGAGAAAACTAAAGGACAGAAGAAACAAAACATAAACAAGTAACAAACTATAAAAGCTTGAGAATAATAAAGAAATCATACGAATACCACTATTTAAATAAGAAACAGGAATAATCAATACAAAGCAAAAGTTCAAATTTGAATTCGTTTATATGTATACAAAATTTAGAAAGCTATAAATTGTATTTGAGACTATAAATATTTCACTCTAGAATTGGATCTGTTTTATTTGTATATTATATCTAATATGTTATTTAAACTATATATAAAGTTTTTAATATTAAAAGCAAAATCCAAATCAGTTCCATTCGAGACAATATTATTATGTTTACTTAATAATCTAATGATTGGAGAATTTTGATGGAATTTTGTGTTTGATTTATTGCAGTAAAATGGTTGTCTTACTCTTAATACCTTATAATTGACGTTAAAGTTTATCAACTGTATAAGATTTTCACACTCAAGTATACCATTGATAAGTTTGTATAGGAATAAATGGTCAGCCGCTTCGCGTCGTCGTTGAAGTGTATCACATGAGAATTCATTTAGTAATTTCACATAGGAGATGCGATCTGCATATGAAGTTCTCTTGTATTTTTTTGTAGTAAATATGTTTATTGATATGGCATGAGATGTATGGGTTCCATACCGTTCTCCCGTATTCTAATTTTCCAAGTACAAGATTATTAAATAAATATACTAAACAGTTGATATTAAATAAATCTTTGTAGTTTCTTAAACATTTTTATGCATGTTAATCGTAGTAAGTCAAACTGGTAGCTGGACAATTGCGATGAACATAGTTATAGAATTGAAAGGGCGGGTGGACAATTGTGATGACATTTTAATTCTTCTATCAAATTGAAGGGTGACTTAGCACCCCGTACAATAGCTCTTACAAGAGAATTATGGGAAATATTGATATTTTCAAATAGAACACAGATTTCTTTCACACTTTCTCCAGTCTTGAGACTGGCAAGGTAGCTTGTCAACGTACTTGCATTACAACCACATTTAGGTGAGGTTAGGTGCACCTATGGAGAGCCAGGATTTTGTTGACATAAAAATCTTTAAAAAATGACCTTTAAAATAACAACAAAAATCCTGTATAATGACCTAAAATCTTTGAAAAATGACCCAAAAATTTGTACAAAACTCAATCTGCTCATTGAAAATAGTATATATATTCCAAGACAAACAATTTAACAATTGCTTCTTCACCTTGGTGTGTTGTACGGACTGTGAATAAGAAACTCGACGATGTTGCATTTCGCGATTCTCAGACAGGCTTTGTTGCGTCGTTGGTAGTTAAACACAGAGTAAGAACCGCAAGATAACATTCAGACAAAACAGAAATTGTTGAACTTCTTATGTTTCAGCATGAAATGACGCAAAATTTTAAAAAATGACCAAAAAATTACCCAAGAAAATTACATTTCTTCAACCTGGGAGGGTGTTCAGGATTTCTGTACTAGTTAGCAATGACTACGTTGCACCAGTTAAAATATGAAATGTCAACAAAATCCTGGCCCGGTCGTCGCAATTGTCCTGCCATTAATTTGTAAAATGACCTTCACCTTTAAAATGATCTCAATTGTCCGTTATTTTGGCTTCATGACAATTGTCGGCCATCGTAACTGTTCTAGATTCAGTCAAACTATATTTATTTTGGCTAATGATCTTCTTTATTAATGTTCTGCGATATTATTTTCTATTGGTGTTTAAATATTCATTCCCAATTATATGCATCAATTTAACAAGAAATTTTCTTTAGTCATAAAATACAGTTTTTCGTGAAAATTTTGTGCCAAATTAAAAAAGTTTCAATTTTGCATAATTTCCAGGATAATTAATCTCCGCAAAAGTGTCACGCAGTATTTTTGCGTACCCTGTGGAAGACCAATATGCCGGAAACGTATAGGCTGGTATCGGTAGATGAATACTTTCAGATACCGATACCACTGGTATCCGCCGATACCAGCGACATCGGCTCAGCCCTAATTAATATTGTTGGCATTAAAAGCACATTCCAACGTATATACTCTCACTCATGTAGTGAAAAACGATGCTGAATTGCAAGGCTTTTGTTACAACAGAACAACACTAAACGTGAAAGGGAAGAAACGAAATGCGAGCAAAATGAACTTTAATGACAGATAATACACACTTTAGAGAAACTGCGGGAAAACGAAAATTGAAAGAAGTGTCCGAGACATTTTGTTCATATTCAGAAATTGCAGTACGCTTTGAATACTGACAATTTGATTTGGAAAGGGGAGAAAAGAAAATAACTTTATTTCCGGATGGATGTAAAATTGTACGAAATTCAAAGGAATAAAAAATAAAGTAGTGTTCCTGCTTGCACCCGTGGCGGAGTGGTAAGCAAATCGCGTTGGGTTCGAATCCCGACCTGGGCATGGATGTTTGCGAGTGTCCATTCATAAATTTAATCATATCATCACTCCCCCCCTTCTTTGCAAATTAGCCAAAAGTTGCACAAAAAGCGAAGTAAAATAAAACAAACAAATCAATCGTAGTGTTCACCTGCTCGCAAGTGTTCGTGAGCGAAAACAACAAGGTAATGGAGAAGAAGAACCCAGACTTTCATTCCAATTGTTGGGCGCAAATGTCCGTGTTTTTATCTTGCATGGAACTGTCCCGAACACTTGTGAAACATGCTCATACAACCAAACGTAACCAACTAACACGCATTACTTTCACAGTTAGTATTCTAATAATCAAGGGCGTCCGGAGATTTTTTTCTCGGGGGGGCAGAGTCAAAAACTTTTTATCATTATTATTACTATTATTACTACTACTATTATTATTACTATTACTATTATTGTTGTTAATATTATTATTGCTATTATTAATGCCATTATTATTGTTTATTTTTATTACATTACTATTACTACTACTACTAATAATAATTATTGTTTTTTTAAAAAAATTACGTACATTTGAAATTTCCACATTCTGTATAATGGCGCACTAGTACCGTCGTCGCCTTGTAAGCAAGGGGTCCCGGTTTCGATACCCGGTGGAGCTCATCGCACATAGTGGTGCGGATCCCACTTTAAACTGTAGGTCCGGTCCCGATTAGCCTTACTGTGCATAAAGTGGACTTAGAACACCAACTCAATCAATCAATCATATTCTGTGTATCTATATACAATTTTAATAACTGTATACTTAACATTAATTCATGTAGCACAAGAAGCTGTTTTCTACAGTTAATCAGTGTAAAATACGTACACTGTAAACTTAAATGTAACCCTATTTCAAATAATAATAATATTAATAGTTGCTGTAACTTACGGACTGTAAATCACAGCAAACAATACTTTTTCTTATAAGATATCTACAATTTCGCCATTCGAATTACATTAACTCTTTCCAGAAATCCCGGGGGGGGGGGCAAGTGTCCCCCCTTCCCCTCCCCCGCGCCCATGCTAATAATGCATACGTTGTTAGGTTACGAGGCCAGGATTAGTGCTGTTAGCAATCCACTTTCGCGACTTGTTAGCGGCTGGATGTGCCCCGAAACCGACCCGAAAGTGAACTTATCAACGAATAATGCAATAGCAATGTTTCAAGAAAATACACGTTGAAAGAGCAGTAACGACTTCATTTAACAGGGCGGCGAGTAATTTACGTGTAAGAATAATTCAGTTAACCTCACACGGAAAATTTATTTTCTTTGTAAAAATGTACTCACAATATTGAAATATATTCGTTTTCTGTCAGTCTGAATAATCACTAATCATTACGCACGAATGCTGTGTGCAAAATATATAATGTGCGTTACATGAAAGGAAAATGAAATTTTTATGGCAGGTATTTAAAATGTTGCCATCTGTCCTCAAAATCCACAATGCAGCAGTAGCTCGGACAGCAAATAAATTGGAAGCAACGAAGTTTCATTTAATTTCACTTTTTGTTCAGATACGAGTAGGTTAGTCGGGACTGGGCCTACAGTTTGAAGTGGATTCCAAGACTCTATGTACCCGAACTGGGGACCCATTTGTTTCAAAGTCGCAGCGTTTCCACTGCGCCAACAGGATGCCCGAATTGAGAGTATCAATACTGCTTTTTCTTTAAATTATTTTACTTCGCTTTTCTGTCACTTTTGGCTAATCGCTAAGATGAGGATGAACGGTGATATGATACTGATTCTGGCACTCAGGCTGCGATTCGAACCCGGAACCCCTGGCGCCGTGATAACCGCTCCGCCACGAAGATGGGCCAGCGCTGTTTATTAGTGGTTATTTGTGAAATCTTCTCTCCGAGTACACCAGGTTGTAGCATTGACGCTGGAAAAGGGAAATGTTGCCAGCCGCATATATGGTCATATTTCCAGCTGGTGGCTGACTTACATGGATCTTTCTGTCACCCAATCGTCTTCGGGGTTGTGTGGCTCGCTGGGCGTCAACAAACTCGGTTGCGTAGTAAAAACTGTACGGCTGATATCTCTCTCCCGAAGCAACATTGCCAAGCACACTTCTGTTTTTGCCAGTAGCATACCGATCTGTGGATGGACCTTCCGGAAACTTCATTGTGCAATACCGCGTGTGCAGTTGTACCATTAACCCCCTGTGATTTCTGTTGCTGGCGATAACGTTGTTCGCTTCACAGTACGTTTGACAACATGTGATGTATCCGACACTCATTTGTTTCGTCCAGCTAAGAGTGTTCGGTACCTTGTGACTCGAAAATGCCCGATGTCAGCCGAAGAGAATCCAACTGATCGCTGATTCGCTGTTTTCCAGTCGCCTTCTGCTGCGACCAGTATAATCTCGTTTCCCCCAACGAAGGAGCCAGCTTTTCTTGAACAGGCCTCGTACACGGCTTCGGAAGCAGAAAAAGAGGGGTTCCTTTTGAAAGCGAAGGAGGCTAATGGGGGATGAAATGAGATGCGTGTCGGGGGAAGATCCGCCTCTCTTAGTCCACGTAATCGAGTTCCGGTGTGACTGAATATTGCCTTCGCCCGCCCTTTGGGGGGAGAGAGGGAGAGAAGGCCCCCGTCTAAATCGCTGCCGGGGAGTCTCACCTGCCAGAATGGAAAGGGGAAGTCTCCGTTCGCGGACGGAGAACAGATTCGGAGTGACAGAATCCACTCAGAAGATCTGTTCTCTCTTTTTGTATCCTTCCGCCGGAGAAAGACTCCAATAGGAGAACATGACGAAACAGAACGAAGAAAAGTTTTAAATTTAAACAATATACGATCGAACGATCTGTAAACAAAATAGTAACTTCTGAGATAAAGATGGGAAAAATTCTGCGCAAGCAACTGCTATTTATCGAGTAAAGTTATTGGGATCAGAGCATTGTTTTTTTTTTTTTTAAATCACCGGGACGCGGGCTTACGAAGGTTGAGAACCACTCTTCTATGGGACTTGTGTTGTGTTCTGTCCAGTGGCGGCGATTGGGTTCCAAAACTGGGGGGACAAGGTGCCAAACTGGGAGGGGGCAAGGACAGTTTATATTCACTTGGTACATAAGGTTTATCATAGTGCGGGGAGCAAAAGTGACGAAAAGTGGGAGGGGGCAACTGGCCCCCTAATCACCGGCACTGGTTATGTCCATATGTGTTTGTGATTGTCCCTTCATCTATTTCATCTTATCACCATTCATTCTCATCTTCACAATTAGCCAAAAGTGGCAGAAACGCGAAGTACAATAAATGAATTAATTTATTTAAGTCAAGATTCCTAATAATTATGGTTAAAAACATACAACAATTCCGTAAAAATTTAAAATGTAAGAGGAACTTGGATATTTTTAAAGGATTAACGGTCGTTACATAAATTACCCTACACAATGTAATTGTAATCATTCACTTTTTAAAAGGTTATAGTTCCAACAAATGCAATTCATAATATTATTATCTATATTTATGCAGGATAAAATATTCCAATATACTAACAGGGCCTTCCCGATGGCGCAGTGGTAGCGTAGTCGTCTTGCAATGAGGGAGTCCCTGGTTCGATACCCTGTGGAGACACATAGGGGTTCGGATCCCACTTTAAACTGTAGGTCCAGTACCGATTAGCCTTACTGTGCATAAAGTGTACTCACAGATCCAACTCAATCAATCATCAAATATACTAAATAAGACAAACAGGCCCTATGGTAATTATTGTTATAGCCCGTTCCATTTTTAATAAAGCACTCAAAATGCTGACGAAGGCAGAATTTCTTGTAAAAAATATTTTTTTAAAAAATTTAATATAAGATTTTAAGTTTGGTTCAGTCTGAGGAAGACTTTGCTATAAGGTTGAAACGTCACGTTCCTAGCGTGTTTTTTTTTTACAAGAAATTCTGCCTTGGTCAGCATTTTGAGTACTTTATTAAACAAAGAAAGAAGACTTGAAAGTGTCCCATTTTTGTAAATTGACCAGGCAAACTGTTCAATTTTAACGATAGAGTATTGTTAATTTTATGCTAACTTCTAACTGCATTTGGCCTCACTGCAGAACATGGATTGCTTTTTTCCTCTAAATAGACGAAAAAAAATTATATCCCCTGAAAGTACGTACGTTCTGCTTCCCCTCTCCGATGTTATTTTTTCCGATTACTCTTATATTTTTGCGCATAAGAAATCTTTTTCCTGCTACTAAAAGCAATGCATTTCTCCATTCCTTCGCGTCCATATTGTTTACGCACAGTTTCTTTCATTATTTTTTTGTTTCGCGACATTTTAGTTGATTCCGTGAAAATGGCTTGGCCACAGGGATTTTGGAACAGAAGAAAATTGTATTCGACGTTAGGAAATCACAATGATTGTGTATCTTGTTGCGATGAAAAGATGTGCAGGAAACATAGGTGTCCGATGACATTGGATCTAACGCATGGTAACGTCGGTAGTTTCCGGTGTCAGAAATCAGGCCATGGAGCTTAATATCGCGTCTCCAGAGCAAAAGAGACATAGCTAGGGTCGCTACGACTTCAAGAGCGCCTAACCTGAACACGCATTTCTCGTTCTTTTTTCGAAAATTACACATTTCCGCACCTTGAAAGTTACTTTTCCCGATTACTAACTTCAAAACATTACCATAAAATTAAGAACCGTGTTCCTCTTAAGCAGCCCATATTCTGCTGTGTTACCCTGCATTTCGAACGATCTGCTAGAAGTAGATATCTGAATCTAGGGGCGTGCCGATATTTGCCCTCTGGAACCCCGCAATAATACCGTGCGTTCGTTTTGGCTCTGGGCCGAGATAGCGCGTGACTGCAGAACGGAGAGGCACGGCGCGGATGCCGGCATTTTCGACCCGTGACGTCCCGCTTATTTTTACGCACGCATCTTTAGTATGCAGAAAATTCTATTCATATTGCATAACGAGTACTAACCTATGCTATAAGAGTTGTTCAAAGTGGTGGACAATTCCATCAAGAAATTTACAGGAAAAAATAGAATTAGATTTTTTTCGGCCCTCGCTTTTCGGCTCTTACTAATCGGATTAGAAATTATGGATACTATTAGAGTTTGGACTCCAAATAAATATTAACCAGTAGATCTACATAAATAGGGGTTGCATCAAAATTTAGCTTATTCAATTCTGCGTTCATCTATGGTAAGCAAGATTTTTTCGAGTACGCCTTCAACAAAAAGTGCCTTTTGGGGGGGGTGGGGTCCCAAACGGCCGCTCTGTTTGAAATTCTATAAATAAAAACCTTGTAATCCGATCGTAATGAAATTTAAATACAGTGCAGGTAAAAAGGTTACGGCATGTTCTCATCAATCTTGTGAAACAGCTTTTTCTTAGTATTGGGTAATCCTACAGATGCATTCTTCGTCTTGTTTTGAAGCTCTTTGCATATGTTTTTAAAACCCATTATCATTGTCAATTCACATTGCGAAACCGATTTTATTCAGAGTTTTATTCAACGGAGCAAAGATGTACGTGGAACCTGGCAACACTGCAGTAACAGCCCGCAGTTTCCACAGGTCAACGGTCATCGTTGTGCGAGGTAAATTGCAGTTTCGTGCATCACAAATATATTTTTAAAAACCGAATCATTATAATTACCTTAATTGCGTTAACTTTGCACTGACCGTTAACACTTTTAGAACGTCATGTTTTTTTACGGTAGTTAGATGACAGGAATTTTACGGTCGTAGACTGGAATTTCTTCAATCAACTTTTTCGTTTCTGTTTTTCGCTCTCCCGACACTGCAACATGTCTTAAGTATGGATTCACTGTACGGTTGTGGAAAAGTTTACTTGCAAAACGTCTCTACAGGTATGTTAATCCCGTAGAATCCCGCACCCATGTCTCGCAGGCCCCTAATTGGTCCCAACGCGTATAGGAGGAGCTGTTTGTCCCAATTAGAAGGATCGCCACCTTGCGGCCGGCAGAAAACAGCTCACGTGTGGATCTGCTGAGTCAGAAGAAGAAAAAGGAAGCGAGTAGAAAATTGGAAAGGCAAGAAGGAAGGGAAAAGAACCGCGTCGTGTGGGGGGAATTCTTAACAAGAGGCTTTCGGGGGGGGCAGAACATTCCGCCTGCATTTTAGATCAATCGCCGAGGAGGGGAGGATCTGCTAACGATGATGGGCAGGCGACCTATAATGAACGATTCTTGAACATCTCTCTTCAAAGATGGTTTCCAGAGAGAGAGGGGGGAGGCAGGGACAGGCATCCCCCCGCACCCTCTCTGCATGCGCCAGCCCTTCCAAGTACGCCCTTCACGCAGACAACAGGGCTTTCAGCTACGCAAATTAGATTTAGGTAGGCAAGCTTAGAAATAATGGGTCTTCGCATGAAAGCCTTTTACCCACTGCAAGATGCTAAAATGAAGGTTGTATGTGTGTGCGTGCGTGTGTGTGTATGTGTGCCTGTGTGTGTGAGAGAGAGAGAGAGCGGAGGAAGGATCGTGAAAGAAAAAGCAATGAGAATAAGATGGGAGAAGGGTGTGGGAGGGAGAGAGGGGGACTGGATTCAGCATTTGGGTCTGTCCCCCCCCTCCTTTCCCGACCGCCCTTGAGTTGAAGTTTCAGCGTTTCTCCTGGAAAAGTGAGGAACTGTGAGGCTCGTGTGAGCTATATGTAGCAGCCGCACCATAAAAATACTCGTTGTGTGAGACACAGAACGTGAACGCCGAAATGTGTCTTCAATTCTCATATAACTCTATAGTTCGTCCGTAAATTTAAGCAGGGAGCTTCGGGTTTCTTCGCTTTTAAAAGGCGTGGCTCCGAATCTTTCTCGGGTAGATTGGTCAACACGTTCGGCACTACACAATATACTGCACACAAGACCACATTCCCAGAATTAACAATGGATAGTCACTAGTTTGTGTTCACTGAAATATGGTGAAAATAACGTCTCACAGCTATATGTAGAGGGTTAAGATATGGTGAAGAATCCTGGTAAATAATTCCCCATTCCTTCCACTTGGAAAGCTCTTCTTCTAAAGGTTGTCTCCTTGATATTGGTATGGGATAAGGTGTGCTTGTAATAGGTGTTACGGTATCTAATTGAATCTTGTAAGGTTCAACAGTTGCTTTTCTAGGTTTATCTGAAAATTGTACGTGATAATACGACAGAAGTTTGAACAAATCAGCTTTCTGCGAATTGTCTAAATTATCATTCCTAAAAACAGACTCATAAATGGATTTCTTAGATGGCATATATTCTACATCATCATTCAAAGTTGACGCATCACGTAACAATCTACGTGAATAACTTGCATTATCATTTAATGTATTTTTGGAACAAAAGTTAGACTTTGTACAATACTTCGAATCTTCTGTAGAAGAATATTGCCGAGCTAAAACAGAGGAAATTTCCTTTCCTTTATCATTTAGCAAACTTACATTCCCTTCTTTAAAATCAATTACAGCTTTATATTTCCTCAAAAATGGAACTCCTAAAATCACATCGGCATTCAACTCTTTAAGATGAAGGCATTCCTTAGAAAAATATTCGTGCTTTATCTGCAGATTAATAATTTTACTGCCAACAACTTAACACTTCTTAGATCCAGCAAAACCGGTGAGTTTTACATCTTCCACATTATCCAGTTTAATGTTGTTAATAAAAGACGATAGTTTACACCAAACGTCAAAATTTAGAACATTTGCCTGACTTCCAGAATCTATAATACAAACTACGGGTATTTGACAAATAATTCCATGAATAACTGGAACTTCAGTTAATGGACCCGGAATATCATAATCACTAACAGTCCACTCAGGTTCTTCTTCAAACCATTCCAATAAAAAATTCACTTGTAGTGGTTCCGATATTAAGTCTTTATCATCACGTAATTACATTCATAATTTCCTGTGTTTGAAATGAATTTCGTTTATTCAAATTTGGCCTCTCTGAAAGAAAGCAGAGTGAACGAGGCACTTCCATCCCCTCCTTTAATTTAAATTTGTTGTTGATTGGTAAGATGTTCCAATACCAGATTGTCGTGTAAAGGTCCTTGATACATTTCCAGAAGGAGAATTTAATATTCCGGAAATTGTAGATGCATCTTGTGGTTGTAATGAAGTCACATTAACAAGGTTGACTGTAAGTAGGAGCGAGAGCAGACTCACTTGAATACTGCGCTTGCCTATCATTCCATTCTGACTACTGTTAGGTAACTGAGAAGTTATAGCATCCTAATTATAATTCCTATTTGTAATGTCACCGGAAATACCAGAGTATGCATTATTTCTTTGGAATCTGAAATTATTTCTGTTATTATATGAAAATCCTGAATAGCCTCGATTATTTCTATGTCCTCTAAAACTACCGTTGCTACCTCTAAACCGTCCATATCTTGAATTAGCATTGCCAAATTCATTAGTAAAGGGTACTTGAGCATCCATCGACGAAGTTTGAGTAGAAGACGAGCAAGTGTTTTTGGTGTGTTTAACATTAATTTGCTTGACACAAAATTTTGATTTCATACTGTCAGGATTCTTGTTGGGTTTAACCTTACTACTATTATCGGTTTCTTCCGGTAGAAGAATAAGTCCTCTTCTACTAGTTCGGACAACATCTAATTTCCTTAACATAGTTGTTAACTGGTCCATAGGACGTATCTCGTGACAAGTTATGTTATTAGCTATATTATTTGGTAACTGGCTATTAACTAATTGAAAAATATCCAATTCGCTTGGGTTCTCAACTAAATTGCAATAATTGGAATATGTTTTCAACGCAAAACTTTCTAAATCACCATGTACTGTAGGATCATACTTCCTGTTCCTTAATACTGACAACTGAGACTGTATTATTTCCGGACTTGCAAATTGTTTCATGAATTCCCTTTGAAAATGATCATATGAAGAAAACGTACGTTTGTGAGTTCTATACCAGTACGCAGCGCTGTTGGTGAAACACTGGTGAATACTCTGTAGCCTTTTGTTAATTGGAATGCCCATAAGATCAAGCATAAAATTAAGATGTTCTAGATATTCTCGAGCCGATTGGTCTTCTATTTTCCCAGAAAATGTGGGTAAATGAGACAGTTCATTTATCTTTACATATCTGTTTCCTCTATCCCTAACAGTAATTACAGGTAAAGACGTTGGAGAAATACAACGATCAAACTGACTTTGTGGATTATCACAGTAATTGTTATTTGTATTTGGCTCATTAACACCAATTTCAGCATTTGGACAACTTGTGCCAGTCATTAAATTTGCAGTAAGCCTTTCACCTTGAAACCATGGTCTTGAAGCTTCATTCTGCAAGGAAGAAATATGACAAAACCCACACGTTTCACCAAAGCCATTATGACAATGAACGACAGGAAGGTTACGTTCTTGAGGGTATGTAAACATTTGATTTATCTAACTATTTTCACCATCAGCAGAACAACATTGTTGAACATTGGAATGTTGATCAATATTTGTAACGGTAGAATTCAATCTAGAAGTTGTCTGCATATTGTTAATCGCATAATTACTTGTGTCCCTAAACTGTACACTATTAGGTGACATATTATTTCGATAATGTTCCTCATTGCATGTTGGAATAAGTATTTTGTTTCGCTTCCAGCGAACACCATTTCGAACATGCGGTTCATCGAACTTTGTTTTCACATGGGTTGTTGAAGATTCATCAGATGAATAGTAGATAAATTAGTCGCCCCCGAGTCAACTGCATTTCTAGCCCTTTCACGTGATGTCTTAGTTTGAGAACAATTTTGTGCAAGGGGAGGTTTCAGATTTCCTTTTGTGTTGCGTTAAGAATTTGCATAATTAGTGTGTAAAACATCAACACGAGATTCTATATGTTGCAACCTTTTATTATAATCAGTAATATACGTTCCAAAATGTACATTTTCCCTACCAGCAACTTCCAACGATGATAATCTATTATTAATATCAGTTATTTTAGACGAACATACTGTAATAGATTTATCGTATTCACTAATCAAATCTTTATTTGTTAAAATTTGTTGCCCTTGAACGTCTTGTTCTGTTCGCATTTGAGAAATACGAGTATTGCTATTTAAAATACTTCCCAAATGTTCATTTCTATTGACACATTCAGAACCTATTGAATCAAGTTGTGTTTTAACATCGGAAGTCAAGTTGTCTAATCTTTGATTAACAGTATTAATCTCTTGATGAACCAATTCAAATTTCGAAGTTAGGTTACTATAAATATCCAATTCCAATTGTTCAAACTGAGACTTAATATTCTTATTAAACTCTGCAAATTCTTGATTAGATTGCTCTAACTGTAATTTCATATTTTAGTTAGCAAGATCCATTCGTATTTTTAGTTTTTCATTAGACTGTTCTAACTGCGATTTCATAGAATTTTCTGAGATTTCATTTCAGCATTAGACTGTTCTAGTTTCGTTTTGAGGTCTTCATTAGAAGCGACCATAAGCAATTGAATACTTTTAACAGTACTTAACAAATCACCAAAATTCGGGTTAAGAGTTTCTAGATAATCTGGCAAACTAAATGGATCATAATCTGGTTTGCAACCTTTACAATAATAATTTTCTAGTGTAGTCGAATAAATTGTCCAGTGAGTGACTGTAAGTTTGAGACAAGATATATATATATATGATGCCATGACGAGCACTGTGTACACTGAACATACCTCAAATCATTGTCAGGATCATTACAACAAGATAATTTGTCAGGTTTTGTAGAACAAACATCATGTTCTGTAGTATTCGCATTACTGGAAGCGACTACGGGATTACCAGCATCAAAGTAAGTAGTCATTGTATTAGCCTGAATGTTTGTTTCTTTACGCGACGATTTAGATTTGCTTTGTTTCAACTTATCAGCCATTGTGATCTTCACACATATGACGATTCACGTAAGATGTTACGTTTTACAAGCACACTGAAGATTGTGACTTAAGTCTTACTTCAGCATATGACAAAAATTCTGTTCCATTACAACAGACATTCTTATCACTGTCAGAAGATTGCACACTTTTTGAACAATCCTGGCTTCTGGGTCGCCACTCTTGATAACCGTCGCTGCGCTTAAACTTGCAGAATGATTACCAATTCAAATAAAATTGCGTAATTAACGATAATCGTTATATTTCAAATAAATACAATACAGGCGCAGAAAATCTCACTACTTCCATCACCATTTTTAGTACTTATTATTTCTCGTTGCTATGGTTACAGCAATTTGATTACTTGTATTTTATACAGCGTGATAAGATGATTATATCAATATATATAAAACAAACATGCATAAGTTAAAAACAACATCAATAACATAAATAATATTAGGACAGTCTCACAGCCTACAGCACAGTTAGCGACAATAAACTTAACATATGGACTTAAAATTGTAATACGTTTACCTTTTTAATTATAAGACACTACACGAGCTATATAAAGAAAATCAAATATGCTGACCAAGGCAGTAATTTATTTTATTAAAAACATAAACTAAACGTAACGTTTCAACCTTCTAGCAAGGTCTTCTTCAGACTCTGTATCAAGTACAAAAGTAACAGGATACAAAAACAGGGCATTATATATACACAGACATTACTCCCTCCAGACTATTTAGAAAGTTGTTTGGAACTTTCTAGCAGGTGACTTTCACTTGCCAACTTTACTTTCACCTAAAAGGCTAAACACAATGACTTCCATATAGAATGTGGTTGGACTTTTAATCTCACGCTCTTTTCCCTTCATTTTTCTTCCTTCTCCTCTCCTCTTTCTCTCTTGTCCTTTCCACTCTTTCTAACATCTTCTTCCATTCTTTGTTTAACTTCAGTCCCCCATTCCAGTTCATTGTGTCTTCTTCACCTTTCTTCTCTATTTCCTTGGCCTCCTTCCATTTTCTCACTAGCATTCTCTTCTCCCTTCCTATCTGCTTAGCCTCATCCCACTCTATGTCATGTCCTGTTTCTCTCGTGTGTTTAAATATCGCATTTATTTCTCTCTTAAGTCGTACATCATCCCTATGTTGTTTCAATCTGTCTTTCAGCCTTTTTTTCGTTTCTCCTATGTACACACTCTGACATTCTTTACATTTCACTTCGTAGATAATCCCTTCCTCTTCCTCTTCTCTGTTTTCCTTTTTCTTGTTTGCATTCCTCGCTATTTTGGCATATGGAAGGGAACGAAGAGACAGCTTGATATTTTTGCCAAAGAAATACAAGATGAAGAAAGAGGGATATTATTGGAACTTGAAATAGAAGAAGAAGACAAGTTAAGCTTTCTAGATATATTGATGAAAAGGAAGAGCGGACAAGAAATTGAAACCGCTTGGCATCAGAAGAAATGTGCAGCAGGGGTATTCTGCCACAAAAGAAGTGATGTAAGTGAGGTGACAAAAATAAATTTTATAAAGAATATAAAGTAAAAAAGTAAAGTGTTCCCCTGTGCATAGCACCACGCCATGAAGGCGTATAGGGGGTGTGGGGGTAACGCCCCACACTTTCTTGATCCGGTCGTGAGTGAGGGTGATGTGATCAGCATCACGCCCCTGACCGCCTTTACCCCCCAGGGTTTCCCCCAGGTACCCATGTTATTTGACGCTGGGTGGGCGCCGGGGCCGCTTCCACCGTTAGAAAAGTTCCCGGATTTGAACCGGCCGGGGATCGAACCCGGGACCTATAGCATGGTAGTCAGACGCGTTACCGACTGAGCCACCGCGGCCACCACTTTATAAAGAATATGGAGGACAGAATCAAGAAAATATGCATGAAAGAAAGTGAAAAAGAAGGCAAAATAAATAGCCTATGGAAACAGCTGGAAAAGAATGGCTATGAGAAGCAGGATAGACTGGACATAAACAGAAGATGGAACAAAACGGGCAGGGAAGAATTGGAAGAGAAAGAAAAAGAGGAAGAGAAAGAAAAAGAAAGAAGGTTTGGAATAAGGAGTATGGGGAAGACCACAGAAAAGATATGCCAAGTGCTTAAGAAAGCGGGAATTAAAACTTACAGGAAGGGAGGGAGAAGCATCTTAGGAATACCGAGGAATGCAAACAAGAAAAAGGAGAACAGAGAAGAGGAAGAGGAAGGGATTATCTACGAAGTGAAATGTAAAGAATGTCAGAGTGTGTACATAGGAGAAACGAAAAAAAGGCTGAAAGACAGGTTGAAACAACATGGGGATGATGTACGACTTAAGAGAGAGAGAAATGCGATATTTAAACACACGAGAGAAACAGGACATGACATAGAGTGGGATGAGGCTAAGCAGATAGGAAGGGAGAAGAGAATGCTAGTGAGAAAATGGAAGGAGGCCAAGGAAATAGAGAAGAAAGGTGAAGAAGACACAATGAACTGGAATGGGGGACTGAAGTTAAACAAAGAATGGAAGAAGATGTTAGAAAGAGTGGAAAGGGCAAGAGAGAAAGAGGAGAGGAGAAGGAAGAAAAATGAAGGGAAAAGAGCGTGAGATTAAAAGTCCAACCACATTCTATATGGAAGTCATTGTGTTTAGCCTTTTAGGTGAAAGTAAAGTTGGCAAGTGAAAGTCACCTGCTAGAAAGTTCCAAACAACTTTCTAAATAGTCTGGAGGGAGTAATGTCTGTGTATATATAATGCCCTGTTTTTGTATCCTGTTACTTTTGTACTTGATACAGAGTCTGAAGAAGACCTTGCTAGAAGGTTGAAACGTTACGTTTAGTTTATGTTTTTAATAAAATAAATTAATACCTTGGTCAGCATATTTAGTTTTCATAATCATGGAAACAAGGCTTAATGGTGTTATAATTGAGCTATATAAAATAAAGTCTCGGCATTGTAACTATTACAGTGACTGTCTTGAAGAGAAACCAAAAGCGTAGTAAGGTGGGGTTAGCAATAGGCTGCTCGACTTGAGATTCTCTTCCAACGTTCCCAAAAATAACGTTTGTAACATCCAGGAGACAATGCTTGAGCCCTCAGTCTCTATTGTTGACAACAATTGTAAGTAAATATGAATTAAGGTTTTACAATAGCAAAAGTACACAGTTGGGTGTTGTAAAATTGAAAAAAAAAAAACATTATTGTTCGGATGACAGGAAATTTGTAAATGACACAACTGGAGGACATAAAAAAAGTGGTAAGCTTTGGTTGGTTTAACGTCGCTTGGGACTTTTTAGCTAATCCCGCTTTTCAACTCTTTCAGTCACACGGGTACATTCTCCTCCACAAAATTTTAAGAAATCTCATTGAAGCTCCCTGTCACAGCTCGACTTCTACATCCCCTCAAGCAAATTACGACCAAGAATGCAACTCTTCAGCCTCCGTCGTAATAGAACCATCGCTCTGGCAATATCCCCAATTTGGAATATGTGTAAAACATTTAATGATACCATCAAAAGTGAAAACAGTGTGGACTATTTTGCCCGACCGCAATTTTGAAAAGGAATAATATACTAAAATTACATAAATTACGATAGAACCTAAGACTTGTATGTTTGTTAAATGTTTTCTTGTCTATTTAGCTACTACATTGATCTGTGCAATTAATCAATAATGTTATCACAAAATTATTATACTATAATGAACGCCATAAATGGGTAATATACCTGTTGCGTTCAATTTCTGAAATAAATAAATAAATGTTTTGAAATATGGACATAATGTGTAAAAATAACTAAAATACGTAAAATATGGGCCAAAACCTAATACGTATATGTACAAATATGGAAAATGAAAACTGAATTTGTCGAGGCTACATGCCATGATGCGCAGAGATAATACAAAATATAACTGATTTGAGCTTCATACAACTTTCCCTGCTTATTGCACTCGTACTTTCTTCACACTTTCACCTCTCGCAGCATAAGAAGCCGGCAAGGGGGAAGTTCAGAGATACATCTCAGTGCGCAATCAAATTACTTCTTCTTTCCCCTGTTATTGAAAGAAGTCAAATATGGACCAGGGAAGGGGGAAATTTTATTTCGCATAAATCGTCCGTTCAAAACGCGGTTTAGAGCCAGACGACTCCCTCCCCACCCGCGCAAAATAAATCTGTTTTACATACTAAAAAGATCGTCGGCTATTTGGCCCGAGACCAAGAGCGTGGTTCGTTCTTATTAACTTAAGCCCGGGGAAAGGAGATTTGTAATGTTCTAACCGAGTTAGCAACTAGCAGTTGTGTAAGTCGTTTTCCCGCCAATCAAGGTGAAGGATTCCGATGACGGGAAGGGATCAACTGTCGCTGCGCCTGAACGAACGCAACCGTCAATTACGAAGCTAACTCGGTGGAGACTAAATGAACCTCCTTCGAAGCCAACAAACACCATTGAAATTGCATTTTTCTCCTTCCCCCTTCCCCCGGACGGATTGCAAGGAAAATTGAGGAAAAAGGCTCTCCTCGCCTTGTCTTGAAGCTAATCTTCGCGTCTGATGAATTTAATAATTTCTCGGCTCGCTATTGTTGCCTAAACTGATTTCGCCTTTATCAGTTCGAATGCAATTTTCAAAATGTCTGGCTTTCAACCAATTAAGGTAATATTTTTGTTTCGTAGCCTCTGACACGGCGATTACAAAGTAAGATGAATTTCTCTGTCGCTTCGTTCCCACTCTTGGTTGTAATGTCGTCCGCAAATGACGTAATATACCTGTAAGGAAATTCTATTTTTTTCAACTTACATAGTTTAGTAACTGCCAACTGCCGGACCCTGTGGCCGAGTGGTTAGCTCATCGCGCTGCAATGCTAGGGGTCCCGGGTTCGAATCCCGCTCGGGCTTGGATGTTTGTGTTTGTCCGAATAATGAGAACCAATGTGAATACAGTGAAACTTGACATGTGTGAAAGATTGTGAAAAATGTGTGAATGACGGGGAATACTGCCGAATAGGGGTATTCCTTTTTTTTTTAAAAAAAAAAAGTGGTTAGCGCTCTCGCCTTTGGTGCAAGCGGTCCCGAGTTCGATTCCCGGTGGGTGTCCCCAAAATTTCGGCCTTTACCCAGCGTCGTGGGGACAATTGGGAAGCTACTTCAACAAGTAGCGGGCTCCGGTCACGAAAGCCAGAAAAACAGCAGCGATGGGATCCGAAGAGCTGACCACGTGTCACCCAATGAAAAGCCGCTCTGGCATACCCTGTCCCTTCGAGGGCTGTTTAGTTTAGATTTTAGTAAGCTTGGCTGCTACACCCTTGACTCGGGAATATGTGGAGCAAGGTTGTGCATTATGGTAGTGAAGGAGAGAAATCGAGTGAGCAAAGCAGTGTGCGTTGCTGTGAACGGGCCGCGTTTCCCCCTCCATGCACTCACTTCCCCTCTCGCGCGTTCATTGGTCGAGCCCTCTCGAGTCACTACTTGCGCAGAGGACTTGTTTTTGTTCGCTTGCTCCAGAGATCACCTGGACAGGATGTAAGTACAAGTAAAATAAAACTCGACAACAAAGCAGAAAAGTAATTAGCTTTTCATTATAACGAATAACGCTTCCCCTCAGAAAATCTGTATGTAAAGTTCCAATACTTGGTACCAGAAGACACTACTATAATAGCAGCAGCCACCAGATGTCGTATAATCCTTTGTCGTCGAAGTCGTCCGATTCGAAATTCTCCCGAGTAGTTCAGTTGCTGCCTTTCCCGCTAGGTGTCACTTTGAAACTAACCAACTGCACACTCTGGAGCGCAACGCATAGTACGGAAGCAGAAAGCTGACGCCAAACTTGATAATGCTTGTTACCTATTTACTACTTAAAATGTCTAAGTAGCATTGGGTTTGTAACGTTGTTGCATTTTGAGGAGAAAATAGTAAGTAAAATTCTTGCCTGATCGTGACCATGAAGATACGAAATTGATTAAGAGATAGCCTACTCGTGCCTGGGCGAGGACTCGATTCCACACCCAATTCATGGCTGCATCGAAAAATAGAGGGTTGCATGTTTTCATTGCAATGTTCCATCTCGTTCCAAAATTCGAGACGAGGCTTTCATAGACTACTTCTATTTAATTAAACCACTCAAGCAGAACTCACTCCCGGAAATCCATAAGTGACATCTGTGAACATGCGGTTGCATACATTCAGGATAAAATCTCTTTTTCTACGCGTTCGTGTCGAGTTGAGACGCCAAAGAGAAAACAGTCTCGAAGAAAGTTGATTCCTTTGGTGACCTCAGTAACCGAGTTGCAGTGACGTCATTGAAATACATATGTGATGGAGCCGCCATGATTGCGAGCCTACAAGGTAAACAAACCCCACCTAACATTGTAGCACGGAAGGTACAATGGTTGGTTGTGCAAAGATCTGTTGCTCAAATAGAAGCTCCCGCTTGTAATTTACTTCTCTAAAAATGGATGCACGTTTTTTCTGAACACCGACGATTATTTCTTGACAAGAAGGTACTCGCTATGGATTGCGAAAATACACAATTATCAAGTGTGCCGTGAACATTTTATGTCCGGGTACAATTATACCATATTATCACATACAGTGCATACGCAAAGCATCCTTACGTTCTCTCCAGTGCAGTGGGTATGGATGTCGGCAGAAATTTTTGCAGAGAGGAGTCAGGCCATTGATAAAGTTGAATAGTAGAAATAATAACAATTATAAATATTATAAACTAATAGAAATAGGTAAATTTTATTTCAAAATTATTATTATTGATATCATTTCTATCTATCTTCTTCTATTCTATATAAAAATGTATGTATGTGTGTATATATGTTTGTTCCGGCATAACTCTCGAACGCCTGGAGCAATTTCAACCAAACTTGGTACACGTATGACTTACAATCTGGAAAGACATACTGTGGGGGTCGCTAAGATGAATAGTGACACACCCAATGCCGTTCAATTTATTTTGAGTTAAATTAATATTATATTGAATTTGTAAAATATTTTACTTTATAATTTGTATACTTTTAAATACCTGTAAATAAAATTAGTTGCATTTTACACTATAGTTAGAATTCATAATTTTCCTGTCTAATAGAAGATTGGGATAAATAAATACCCGGACAACGCCGGGCAATCAGATAGTTTCTTATATAAATGAGGAGACTTGGCTGGCTACTCAATACCAGTGGCGAAGCGTCCTATGAGGCCAGGAGGCCGGGCCTACCCACGCCATCACTCTTTTAAAGGTGTATTTACTTATTTCGTCAAAACACATGTGATGCAATGGAAAAGTTTGGAATTTTCATTTATGATAATTACCAAGAAATTCTAACCCTGTCCAGTATACGAACTTTCCACGGAGTGAGGCACATTTGCTGGGGCCTCTTCTCTTGACATTCTGTCGTACGGTCGTATATGCGGGAAGCCTAATCTTACGAGTACTGTACGTATGCTTATAACGTGCTCCTGAGGCCGGCCTCGCTGTGTTACCCACTAGGACGAACAGAATATCAGCAACACTGCATTTCCGCCAGGGTTGGAAATTTGTGGTGTACCGGCATTTTTTGTAAACATTAGCACGTGTTCGTGCAGAGATATTTCTATTTCATTGTACATTCTCCATATTTTGTACGAAACTTAGGTTTTCCTTCCTTTCATCGACAAGTGTAAGTGAAATTGAAAATTACGGAGTACTGTAGTTCTGACTTCGTTTTCTGGTCAGAGTGCTGATGGTCTTGTCGATTCACCCAACACCGTAGCGTAAACAGAAAGTATAAAGAACTTATATGTGTAAAGTAAGTCTTCATACCAAATTATGTAAATTAATATGCTAGTTACGCCTTATATTTACAAAGTAGTTTTACTTTCACTGGAAATAGAATAATTTACTTTTATCGTGAACGGGGATTTCCCCGCTCGTTCCCTCTCTGTGAAAACTTGCCTCCTGCTCAGGACGCTACAAGGGAGCGTGGCTCGGAGCGCGAGTTTCGTGATGGTAGAGCTTTGTTTGTGATTCGTGTCTTGTGCAGCGATCAGATTTATGCAAGAAGTGCCGGACTGAAATGCAAGAACAATCGAGTTCTTAATTGAGTGAAGATGTAATCATCGGTAAGGTAGGACCCACTTTTGGTCTTTCATGTTTCCTTCTTATAACAATCATTTCTAAAATGTTTTCAACTATATTTTCCTTTGTAAGTAGCAGTGGCAAGTGACAGCAAAATATTTTAAAAAAATTAAAGTTGTTGAAACGTTATTTAATGCGTTAACACTGTCGTTGAATAAATATTACAAGCAGACATTTTTTTATGCAGCCGACACAAGCGAAGAGGTAGGCAGTTTCGTTTACCCTGAAGGGATAACAAGAGAAGAGGGGGGTCAATGAGAGTACAATGCAATGGAAGACTTTTTTTTGGGTTTAGGACAAAGGGTGTTGTGTTATGGGGTTATTGCGCGGGCCATGTCTGTTTCATGTCTGGCGGAACATGCCAGTGTTGTCACATTGGATTGGCAGAAAAGAGCTGAATTGCGCCTAAAATTGGGATTCTATTCTCTCAAGCAACTACATTTATTATAACCTGTTTATATGTTACATAGTAACCTGTCGCGTTGCCGGGTCCCAAACAAGGATCCTATGTTCTATTATCACGTAAAGGTGTCTACTAACACAAGGGGTAGGAACAAACTAAGATGCGAAGTATACACACTGAATGAGAGAGGTCACCTTTACTTATTTTTTTCTTGAAAGCCGCGTGGTGGTCATCCTAACACGTTACGAAGCCAGGTGACCTAATTGTGGTCATGTCAATGTTTCCTGATCATCATTAATTCATTCTCCATACATTCTCATCGTCACGATTAACATAGAGCAGAACAAAAGAGACGAAAATATTCCAAACTTAATTTATGTTTACTTGCACATACAGGTGTCAGAAATTCATTTATCTAGAAAGCCAAGACTGGGATTAACTACAACCATTCCTTTAGTTAGACAACAGATAACAATGGTGTTTTCCTCGGTGCGAGGAAGTCTTGCTACAAAAACTAAGTTGGCAGCAGTAGAACATACCAAACTGACAGTCGCTGAAAGTGCGGAATTCTGTCGTCTGCTCACGGCACAAACGTCAGACTGACCCGAAAATTATGGGGGGGGGGGTTTCCACCCCTTTTCACCTCAATTGCAAAATAAATTTAGAAAAAAAGTGATGAAGAATTGACAACAGGGCTCGAGCACTATTCGTTGGATTCTCGCGATGTCCCATGATTGGTAGTTCTTTCTGGAGGTGTGTGCATATATCAGGGGTTCAAAAAATACAAACAAATAAAAAACAACGAAATGAACAAAATCTATCGATGACATGTGGTGGGCGGGAGGAGAACGTCTAAGACATAATTATCGTATTGATGGCCGGTAACAACACTTTTGAAAACGTCGCGCCACAGGCAAGTAAAGAAGCGGTGTGGAGAGACATTGAACCACTCTCCATGACATAGCCCCCCTCCCTTTCTTTTTACATATTTAAGCAACTAATGGAAATTATCGCACTTTTGTGCCTACCCTGGTAGGAAATCTACGCTTCGCCACTGCTCAATACACAAGGTGAGTGAATATCCAGAACAACTATTTTTCATTATTCTTTTTACATTCGTACTAATATTCACAGTTACTGCATTTTGTTATTTTTACGCGTCTCTTTGAAGAAAAGGAGGAAATGTTACTCATGAAGTTTATGTTCTGTGACCTCCCACCTAAGACTATAATTTTTAGAATTTTGAGAATTGTGGAACCATTTATTCTTTGGTAGAATCACTCAACAGTTTCGATCTAATTCAATTTTTACTTTAGTTATTTTTTTTGCAAGGTAACAAGATGAACTTTATTTTTGTTACTATCAATAAAAATCAAACTTTCTGCTTTTTTGTAACTCGATATGAGAGATGCCAATTTCCAAGGTGGGTCGACAAGGCTGGCCCAGTATTTCTAAAACAAAAAGAACGCAAAAGAGAGGAAAAGATGGCAAAATAAGAACTAAGAAAAGTATACGTAACACCTCCCCCTTTCGAAGCCCTAGGCACGCCACTGTTTGGTATGTGGATAAATTAATATCTACAAGTATATTCGTGAATTTGTCTGCTGTGTTAATATAATGATGATAGAAATGATGTTCCAGATAAAGTCTCGTACATTTTGGACACCTCTCGTACAAAACCTGGTCGGCGTAAGGAGATTATTCGGGGATTTTCGTGGTCCCTGCAAAGGCAGCCTCTGTTGGCAACCGCCTCAATGGAAATAGAGCAATTACGGGATACGTGCGCGTGTTTACCGTCCCGAAACACAGTCGGCATCGGCGACGACAAAAACTCTCTCCGTTATCAGCCGAGGAGAATCCAGCGACGCCATTTTTCCCGCAGCCCCCATCCCCCCGACGTAGGCCCCGGCGTTATCATCTTCTCGTTAAAAAGTGATAATTGAAAATCGTGGCCCTCCGAATCTTTGCCGTCCCACTGTGATGGGCTGGATAATTGAATTAAGGGATCCATTTGATGGCCTCCCCAGGGGGAATCGCTCCTCGCTCGCTCGTCTTCTGTCCCGCTAGATCGCGTCGCGTCGCGCTCGCATTAAGTGTATTGACCTTCGTGAAAACAAGATGGCGGAAAGGGGGAGGAGAGCCAAGAAACAGAAACCAATTACGTGAGTCACGCACGTCCTCATCTGCCGAGGGAAGATTCCGAGGGCTCTTTCCCCCCGCCCCCACGGTGGGAGGGCTCCCTCGCTGCATCCGTATGCCCCCCTCTCTCCCTCTGCATCCTTCGCCCTCCCCTAAGTAAAGGAGACAGACGAGAATGCTTCGACTTTTGGAAGGCGACTGGGAAAAACTTCCGCAGCCCAGACAATATGGTGGAATGCTTGAGATTTTGCAGAATCACACGGACCTGGATTTCCAGTAGGAATGTCCTACTTGGTGCTGGACTGGCTTTCCATCTGCTGTTTTCGCCTCACACTTGTTACCGTACTTGTCGGTATGCTTTTGTTCCCATGAAACATTGCGCAGACCAGACAATCTAAAAAAAAAGTGGAGGAGCAATTTGAAGAACGTTGAACTGCTGTTATTAACAATTAAAAACGAAAAGCATGGACTAGAAATCGGTTCGATAGAAAATATTGTATTCAATGCGTACCGAACAAGCTTTTTAATTAACTCGGGCATGCATATTCATAGGCTACATAAGATTCTTTCATAAAGAAATTGTTCAACTAAATATGTCATACATTTAATACACTAGTAATAATAAGATTTTTATTATCTGTTAATCATATTTGTCACGTACAAATCTTATCGCTTTGCCATGTATTTAATGGAGACATGGTCTGTACTTAGCGCTTCACGAAACAGCGTATACCAAGGACACGCTAAGGAAGCAGAGTTACAGAAACTTTTATTATTATTATTATTATCAATAATAATTAGGGCTCGGAAGTTGAAGACCTATAAATTTGCCAAAAAAGATATAAAAAAGAGGACCTAAAAACGGAAAAAAGGACATATAAATGTGGTCTAAATTAATTAATTACTTCAGTTTTAATTACATATTTAATGAATAAAAAAATACAAAATTCTGGTGGTATGGAACACACAGTGCGAAAAAACTATATGAATGAAATGCATCTTCTTTCAGTCCAAAAATGTTTATCTCTCGTTTCAGGGATGGTTCAAATATATTTCTTTCTTTCTTTTTTTTATTTCTTGATGATGATTCGAATTGAGAATGGGCAGTAAAAACGTAGTCGAAAGAAGGTGAAGTTGCAAAAAAAAAAAAGCCGTTAAGACCTAAAAAAAGGCTTAAAAAGTAACAATGAGCCAAAAAACGCCGAAAAAGGCAAAAAAGGACAAATAAAACCAACTTTTTTCTGCTATAATGACCCAAAATGAACATATATTATGTTGGGCCTCGTCTTAATACACTAGGAAAAAAAAGGATTTTTCCACAACTTCCGTTTAGGTTGCATAGTAGCGATTTCTTTATTTTACCCAACGCACACAAACTGAATACTCAGCAGTTGTTATCTACACAACGTATTTGACATTTGATTAATAAGTTAATTTCGTACCTGAATTGGTTGTGCCTTGTAATCAAGGGACCTTGGGTTCAATACCCGGTGGAGGCACATAGTGGTTCGGATCCCACTTTAAACCGTAGGTCCAGTCTCGTTTAGCCTATATGTGAATAAAGTGGAATTAAAACAATGGATGTCAATCTAAAATTGAACATTTCGGTCACGGTCATTTATGTTAATTATTATAAGAACGTTGCAGGAACATGGTAACTTCAAGCTGCGGGATTTTTTTTTAGAGAGAGTGAGCAACACTGGGGTGAAAATATACCTCGACCCCTTGACTTGCTCTTCTCTCCATGGAGAAAATCCTACAGTCGTCTACATATGTGATTGGCCTCCGTTGAACAAACTGTTCTTTTCAAATTTCCAAACGTCGTTGTTGTGCTAAAATCACACAAGACTGAAGCAAGTTGAGCTTGTATTCTTCAGTGTCATTACCATATTATCATAGATGCCTGATAAAAGTTGATTGATGTTTGATTTAGGGACAAAAATATGCATGCATATTTCATGTTTACTTTCAATGTAGCACCCCTAAATTTCATTCCGCACCCCCTCAGCACCCCCCTAGATGATTAATCCTGGGGCCGCCGCTGCATACTGCAGTTTCATCATCTTCCTTCATTCATTGACGTCTATCCTAAAGAAACGATCGAAACTCACTTATCACTAAGGAGCTGAAGTTGATGACCTAAAAAATATAGGTAGGCCTATGACCTATAGAACGTCCTAAAAAATGGGGAAAATGACGTAAAAAATGACCATTAAATTTGTTAGTTTCAGGTTAAAAATTGAAATGAAAAGGAAATTAAACAAAATGCAATCTTGCTTTTTTTAAAAAAAAACATCAAATGATACCACATGCACATTCAATTAAAATATGCAACGAGGATTTCCAATGGAAAAATCTTATCTTAAATCTGAGATTGGCCCAGACGGACACTTAGGTATTTCCCCCGACACAACAAAGACTGTCACCAGATCAGCATGTCTCTTGCTCGTAAATTGCAAATCCTGCGAGATATATATAGGCTTATGTTCACCTTGGTGAAAGACTCAAGAATATTACCAAAATGAAAGAACTGACAAATATGACGAAACAATACACCGAATATTGCGAAAAATGACGGGAAAATGCCGAAAATCGGGTAAAATTACCTAAAACCTGAAAAATGGCAAAAAATGCACTTTAAAATTACCTTTTTTGGGTTCTAGACGAAGTGTAATATTGTGTATATTTAATGGGCATCGTGTCCGAGATGTCAGAAAAAAGATGACATTTCATCAACTTCAGCTCCCTACTTATCACTAAGCTCGAGCTGCATAATGGAATATGCAATTATATTTTAAAATTGTTTACATAATTTTCTTTCGATTGCATCTCTTCTTCCATGAGTTCCATGTGCGAGTTCTGGTTTGGGTCTGGCTTTTTCTTGGCTGGTTCACAGGAGCGCCGTCAAATGATCCTATATTTGCACTGAAATGACACTTATTTCATATTTAGTACTTTTCACGTATAAAATGTTTCTGAATTTGAAATAAGTGATTATTTTCTTAACTTAGGCAAGCAGCCTAACCACACTAACTGAGCGTAGTGTGAGATAGACCTACATTCTGACTTGGGCGTCGCCTAAAAACCTTAATACATTAACGGCGCCGTGAAAAAAAAAATGGAACCCCTGTTATAACCATTTCATTCTCATCGTCACGATTAGCCAAAAGTAGCAGAAAAGCGAGACAAGTCTTTTCTTTTTTAAACTGCCAAGATACTTAGAAAATTGAAACGAAACTCGCTTACCAAATAGAGAAGACTTGCTTCAAGGGGTGTAAGGGATCACTCTTTACAAAGACACTCAAATGTCACCTCAATTCCACGCACTGCATCCTGGACTGTATTGTTGCAGACTATCGAAGCTCTGGCGACTGGACTCGCGGCCGATATAATCCTCTGTGGGGCTCGTGTTGTGTGCTGTCCTTGGGTGTTTGTGATTGTCCCTTCAGCTATTTCATCTTATGAAGGGAACGGATTTTAAGGTGCAGCATCTTTCCAAGAATACAGCTGTTTTCATACTGATCTTTTAAGATATGTATCTTTGGACATGAACTCAAGTAAAATGAATACACTTTGTTGCACCTTTTTGTAATATTAGCACTTTATCCACTCTATCATGCTTTACCACCATTTTTCCATCCTTTTCTTTCATGTCATGTTAAAAGATTGAACAGAAAAATAAATGCTTTTCACTCTTCTTGAGCAGCTACATAAAATCCTATAGTCTCATTTTGTAGAGCAGAACGAGAGCTACAAAATAGTATAATATAATCATTGCAGCCCCAATAGTTCACAAGATAACGTAGCAAAACCCGCGAAAGAAAACACAAACTTCAACAAAACCTATTCGGCAGAACCACAGTTCTCTCTGCGGTCCGCGCGCATTATATACAGAAGAGAGAGAGAGAGCATTGAATAACAATACAACAAATTGGGAATATCAAAACTAAATATAATAGAATCGCACTTCCCTATTTATAATAGTTAATCTGACTGGCTTCTCAGAACCAGTGGTAATAGCTACCACTTTTATGTATGTATTGTCTTGTATTGTTAAATATTGTATGTATTGGGAAATTTTTGGGGAACAGTTGAAAATGTAACCTCTTGCGACAGATGCAGAGGAATGGTTATTGTTGATTGTTAAATTTTATTGTTGTAATCCAAATAAATAACCGATACCTGTAAATGAATCAATAAACAAGAAGCAGGTTCCCCACATGTGATGACCCCCCGACCGCTTTTGGTCAAAAAAAAAAAAAAAAATTGAATAAAGGCACTTTATCCCATCCTCATCTACGCGATTAGCCAAACGTTGCGGAAGAGTGAAGTAATATAAAGCAAATCCATTCATCAATCAAAAGAGCGAGCTTCAACTTGAAGTTGATATGTTTATAAGTTCCACCATGAACCTTTCTTGTATGTTCATAAACGAAATTCACATGCCAAGAATAAAATATAATTTTTTGAACTAATTTAATCGTTTTCCATTAAAGGTTGTAGAACTCTTATAGCCTTCACATGTCTTATTTGTCGATACGATTCCTAGATGGCAGCTTTAGAATAATTTTGTTTTCTTGTGGAGATTTAGTATATTATACTTAGAAAACATTGTTGTACGTTTATACTTCAGTGAAGAAAAAAATAGCTTTATTCTAAATTCATACAATTGTGCTAAGTATAACGAAAACTGCCCCTGAGCATCATTTTTTTCAATGCCGCGGTGTGAATTGTTGACAGTTTTAGCCTATACTGTGCAACACCGAAAATTTGTTTAAGCGGATTGTGACTGTCATCTTTTTATAACATTCACAATTAAGTAATATAAAAATCTTTGATAAGAAGAAAGACATTTCATTATCACTGTTACTGTTCTAACTATGTATTATGGGATATAGTGTAATATACCAATTCGTAAGAAGATTTCAGTATTTTCTTTCTTAAAACAAATAATATATTTTTACTAATTGCTAATACAAAAATAACAGCAACAATTATGGCGACCTTCAGCCAGGATTCGTGAATATGTAGTATGGAAGTTATCTTCTGATTACTTTAAATAATGGATCGGAAGCAACATTCTTACAACTTAAGAACGGGAGTTTTCTTAAGATCCGATGTCGTCGATAGTTTCAGGGAAAATGAAACTATTGAAGAAAATGCTGACCCAATGAAGAATATTATTTGTTGCAGTAACATTGAAGCAGATTCCCGTCTTGTGAAGTGCAATAGCTGCAATAAATGGGAACATTTGGAGTGCAGAGGTTTGACTGTAATGCACTGGGTAATATTTAGCTCTTCTAACGAAAGCTATTTTTGTAAATCTTGTAAACCAGATTTTGATCCATTTTTGTTAAAATCTTATACAAGTACAGTGAATCCCAACTTGGACAAGATTATTGCTGCATTTCAAGTTACGGTTACCCAAAGTTTGCAGCAAAATAATGAAAATCTTCAAGAAAAGTTGCAACAGAACATTCGCTGTGAATTGCAACAAAATAATGAAATATTACAAAGGGAATTGCAACAAAATAATGAAATGTTACAAAGGGATATGCAACAAAATAATGAAATGTTACAAAAGGAGTTGCAAAAGGATATGCAACAAAATAATGAAATGTTACAAAAGGAGTTGCAAAAGGAGTTGCAAAAGGATATGCAACAAAATAATGAATTATTACAAAGGGAATTGCAACAAAATAATAAAAATCTGGAAGAGAAGTTTCAAGCCATTCGAAATGAATTACAGCAGCATAATGTTAGGTTTAACGGCCGGCTTGATCATATTGAACATTCGTTACAAGATGTTGCCCAAACTTGTCAAAATGTTAGCAGTGAGTTGAGGTGTAAATTGGATGAAGGTATTAGTACAATGCATGTCGAAGTTTCAGTTATTCAAGAACAAATGAAGAGTCATGACGGAAAGTTGGCAAGGTTGGAAGTCTGCAATGATGAAATTATGGAGAAATTTACTCAACATGAGGTTAGGTTTGAAACATTAAATGCGGAATTAGATAGAATGAAGGTAGTTCAGACTGCTACATGTAGCTCTGAAACCTTGGTAAATGACCTTAGAGATAGGGTTATTTCTTTGGAGCAAGGCAATGCCATCAGCAACAGTGTTGCTAACGTAACTTTGAATGGAAGACGAGAACTGAGCGAAGAGGATGGAAATAGTAAACAAACTGAGCATGTGGCTTGTCAAACAAATAATGCAAATTCAAATCGAAGATCACGAAATGTTAAATTTCGGGCTAGTGACAAACGTGGTGTTGGTTCTTCGGGTTATGATTCATCTGATATTGATGTACCTGTAATTACTAAACGTAAATCAGGTCAGAACGCTACTTCTTTTGGAACTGATTTTACCTATAGGCTTTCCAATACATCTTATTTGTGGGATCCTCCATCACGTAACGAATCACCTGCTCATTTCACTACACATCCGTTGGCCAATAGGGACCTCGCACTTTCGGAGAATGCATATAGAGTGCATTACAATGAACCTTGTTCTACTAACCATTATGGTTATGGAAGTCCTCTGAATGCCAGTTTTCGTAATGAAACTCAGTGTTGTACAACGAAAGCTTATTCAAATAATCCAATTTCACAAATGTATTTTCAGCATATACCTTCATGTGAGAAGCCATTATATACTGTAGCTGGTAATACAAATACTACAACTTCAATGAGTCCGATGTTTTGTAATCAAAATTACATTCCCAGAAATGACATTTTGAATAATCCAATTAACATTGCTTCTAAGAATTCTGAGTCTCCAAATTTTGAATCAAACCAGTTTTGTAAACCTGCGCGTGCAGAATGTAATACAAATATTTCTGCAAGAAACCCATTTGGAGAATGCCCGGGTAAAGTTATTCGTGTAAATGAGCTAAGCCAGTTACCACGTTTTGGAGGTGACGTCTCGAAACAATCAGCTAGGGAGTTTATAGACCAGCTGACAACAATGTTAAATTTGATTGGTGTATCTTCTCAATATCGCCTGCAAGTTATTCACAAATGTTTCTACAATACTGCAGCGTATTGGTTCAATAGTGAAAGACGGAATTTCTCATCATATGATGATTTTGTGTGCAAGTTTCTTGAACAATTTGCTTCGAATGATTTGTTAGAAAGCCAACTGGCAGTTTTGCGTTCTCGTAAATACAACACATCTTCTGGTTTATCATTAGAAGCGTACGCATTGAAGGTATATTCATCATATTGCAATCTTGTAGAAAAGCCTAAACAAGCTGAGATAATAAGAGTAATTCTGAAGCAATTGCCAGAAACAGTTTCTAAGAATGTGGGTTGTCACGAAATTTCCAACCTTAAACAATTAACACAAAAACTCAGGACAATAGACTTATATTCTAGTGATAAAACCAAATCTTTGTCACTACCTGGTGATTATATAAGTGGGGAGTACAACTCGAATAGGTTCGAGAAATCTAGGCATTTTGTAAGGCAAGTGTCTATGGAAAATAAGTCATGCAGTGATTCATCTACCCAAACAGTAGCTTCAGAGAGACTTACGGGCCAACCAGCTGCTAGGAATCCCAGAAACAACTATAGGCAATCTGGAACTAACCAAGAGAGCTATAGGCGACAAGGTAACGATCGAAGTTTGTACTTTCATAATAACAATCGAAGAACAAACACTCAAGGGAACGCTAGTAATGGCAATAATACAGATGCACCTAGATACAACAGGAATAGAAGATTTCAAAGTCCGACCAATACAGAATTGCGAGGTGACTCCATTAACACTAACTCAGAGATTTCAGCAAGGAACAATGGAAATTTCCGAAATGGAATGAATTGCAATGACATTAGTTTAAATCAAGAATGTTCCTCAGTAACTAATGCTACTAGTGGGAGCCCTCCGAGAACATTAAACAACTAAGGCGGGGAAATGCGCTCCAATTCGCCCTGCCAAAGGATGACAACATGGAGCTTATTTGTAATTATGATCCTTACCTTTTGCATGTTAAGTCTTGTCTCGGTGACTTTAATAGAGTTAAATATTTAGGCGTTGATAAAGAAGATGTTTTACCTGTTGCATTTTTGCTGGAGTGGTTTGATTCAGAGCCTGAGTGGACTGTTACAGATAAAGGAACTCCTACACCTTTACTTGAAGCACCAGAAATACAGGGAAGAATTTGTGACTTGTTTCTTAATTGTTTAATTGACACTGGTAGTCAATGTAATTTGTTGGATTACAAGGTTTGGATCACTCTAAGTTCTTTATTACCAAGTATAAAGCTGGAACCAATAGAAGGAATTCAGTTGGCTTGTTTCGCTGGTGAGCAACGTATAAAAGTTGTGGGTTTTAAATATGTCATTATGCAGTTGGGAGATGAATTTTTCCACGTGGGTTTATATGTAGTTAAACAATTACATGCCGATTTGATCTTGGGAGCACCATTTTTGTGGCAGTACAAGGCTATAATTAATTATCGTATGTCTACTGTTGAACTAATTCATTCAAGTGGTAAGGAAGTATCAGCTCCTTTTGTTCAGAGTTCCACAAATAATACTTGGTCGTTACATTATGTAGCTGGATCTTATAAAACTTTGACATTTGAATCTTCTCATGTGGATGATTGTGTTTATGTAGCTTCTAAAGAAGATATTCATAAGAAAGTTTATGGCAACGAATATTGTGAAGCTGAAGTTGATGATTTATTTAATTTATTGCTCAAATACCAAATGTATAATTTAATATTTGGGTTACTTACAAATATTGCTTTGCTTAAAGGAAGTTAAGAACAATTTTGTTAACTTGGCGTCTTTAGATGGACCAAAGATAAAATTTAGATCTAATTTGCAAAATATCAAACTGTTACGCAACGCTAATGAAATATGCGCAAGGGTAACAACGTAGTTTCGAATTGATTGTCATTCTTTGAAAGATTTGTTATAATATTAAATGTTGTTTTGAATGTTGAATATCTTAAAGTTATGTAACTGTTCGATGTGTATATTTAAGATCTTGTATCTTTTTAAGCCACCAAAGTATGTCGTCTATATTTTCTTCACCCCAGGAGGGGAGGTTATTGTGACTGTCATCTTTTTATAACATTCACAATTAAGTAATATAAAAATCTTTGATAAGAAGAAAGACATTTCATTATCACTGTTACTGTTCTAACTATGTATTATGGGATATAGTGTAATATACCAATTCGTAAGAAGATTTCAGTATTTTCTTTCTTAAAACAAATAATATATTTTTACTAATTGCTAATACAAAAATAACAGCAACAGGATCTTTTTAAAATATTGTTGTGCTTGCAGTTATATACGACTCGTATGCTGTGAATAAGATTGGAAGCAAAGATTCTACATAAACTGTGATATTGTATTGAAGATATTTTCCAAAATGCCCAATTTAGATTATTGTTAATCAAGAAAGAGCCATATTCTAATCTTGAGTTTAGCATTTGCTTGTGAACAATGTGGAGTAGTCTAGGATCTGCTGCCCACTTTTTCTTGACTGTGAAACATTTTATAATGTTAAACGCCTTAAGCGCCTTTTCTTCCATGTGTTCTACTTGGGCTTTCCGTTTCAATTTATCATCCAACATAATGCCAAGAAATTTGTGTGTCCTAGTTTGTTTTATGTGGGGTCCATTAATGTCTAACTCAACTGGAGTTTGTAATCTTCTTCTATGGAACACAATGACAGATGATTTTTCTACGGTAATGTTTATGCAATTGTTATCACACCATGTGCATAATTCGTTTAAAGCCAGTTGTATTTTCTCTATACCATCACATAGATTCTTTCTGCTTTTGTATATAACAATATCATCTGAATATTGCAATAATCTAGCATACTACTATACTTGTTTACCAAGATCATAAGTATACAAATTAAATAATGTTTGACTTAACACCGCACCTTGCGGAAGTCCTTGACTAGTTATGCGAGCATTCGAATGTTGATGACCGTAACGAACATAAAATTTTATCTGTAGTAAGTAGTAATAATCCAACTATACTTTTAATAAATTGCTTAGGAAGATTGAGATTTTTTTTATAGTTTTTTAACAAGCAAATCTATAAGGACTGCATCATATGCACTAGAAAGATCCAGAAAAACAACTATACAAAATTCGCGACGAACAATTGACAACCATATGTCTAAAATAAGTGTAGTCAAAACATCTATTGTCCCCATTCCTCTTCTGAATCCCATTTAATATTTTGTTAATATATTGTTATATTTAATCCACCAAGTAATTCTATTAAGTATAAGATGTTCATAAATTTTTGATAAGCATGACGCTAGTGCTATTAGCCGATAATTTTTAGAACATCCTGGTGTTTTTCCTCGTTTAAGGATTGGAATTATAACAATTTCCTTCCATTGAAGGGGAACTTGTCCACTATTCCATATCACGTTATCGAGTTCTAATAATTTATCTATCCCCAGTTGCGGTAAGTTTTGCATACATTCATATGATCCATTCCTGGTGACGACGAAGGTTTCCTTTCACTTATAACTTTTCTTAATTCTGCACTGGTATATGGACATTCCAATGTTGATGGTGTGGATTCATTCATTGAATTTAATATGGGGTTAAAATCACAGTCGCTGGAGTCTGGTGTTAGGGTTTGATGAAATTCTGTTATCCATTTATTGCTTATGTCGCCTCCATGATATCTACTAATGTTATTGGCATTAGACATTCTGTTAATAACTTTCCACGTTGTGGTTAAGGATGATTCATTTGTTAATGAGGAACAAAACTTTTTCCAAAACTCTGCCTTCATTTGCCTTAAGTACCTTTGAGTTTTGGCTGCTGTTTCTTTGTACTTCAAGAAATGGTTCATTGTTGGGTTTTCTTTATATTTGAGGAATACATTTTGTCTAGCGTTTATCAATTTCTGGCAGTTTGGCGTCCACCACGGAGCAATCTTTCTTTTCGAGTCACGTTGACGGGGAATTGTAGATCTGTTCAAATTCTCTTTAATTAGTGATGTATAGTTTTCGTAATCTTTCCCTAAAGTTTGTTGTTGGTATTTTTCAGTAGAGAGACGGATTTGTCTTGAAAATTCATTCCAGTTAATATTTTTAGAATAGTATGGACGTGTTGGTCTTTCCGGAAGATTTCTAGATATAAGTGTTGTATCTATATTTCAATCAAATGATATAAAAATTGGAAGATGATTACTATTATATGGATTGTGCAGAACTCTCCACTTAATATCGGCAACTATCTTCTCTTGTCACGAGTGTTATATCAGGGGCACTAGGATTTTCATTAGGTCTCGAGATATATGTGGGAGTGCCATAACTTAGTATTGTTACATTTGACTCTTGAAGGTATCTGCACAGAGATTTCCCTGACATATCTGGACCATAACAACCCCACAATGGATGATGTGCGTTAATAGCCCCTCCGATTATAATAGAAGTATTTGCCGGAAGTTGTTGGAAGAGATTACACCAGAACGAATACAGTAATTTAGACGAAGGTGGATTATATAGTGTAACAAATGTAGTACTATCTATTGTTACTCCAACTATTTAAATATTATCAGGCATATTCCTTAAATGTATTACTTCATACCTTTCATTATTTTTAATCCCTATGGCCACTCCACCATATCCGTCATCTCTGTCGTGTCTTATCCAGTGGTATCCATAGGCTTTAATTTTTGAATCGGGTTTCAACCACGTTTCTTGAATAAATATAATGTCTGCTGGGTAAAAGTGAATAATGTTTTCTAGACTGTGTATATTTGGAATTATGCTTCTAATATTCCATTGTATAATTCTCTTTATCCTGCCTGGCATTCTGAGTGATGAATTAGATCATTTATTATACTTGATGCTACAACAGACCAATCCTGTTTCATGTTATGTGATGACGAGGTATTGGCGAAGTTGCATATTCCTGCTAGATACTGAGAACAATTTGTTAAAAAAGGGTCATTCATTGATGATTCACAATCTGAACTCGCTGGCATTTCTGCGATAGTGGAAGTAATTTGTCTTTTTGATCTAAAGCCGAGTTCATTGAACCACTCTGCTGCTTCTCTTTCCAATGTGGTTTTGTTTTGTCAATTATCGCTGGTTTCTGTCTTTCTTTTTGTTCTCGATTTTGAGGTGTTTCTGATGATTTTGGACGTTTTCCCTGAGATAACTTTATTGTTTCCTGGTTACGATCCACTTGTTGATCATAATTAAAAGCTCTTTTGTTAGGCAGTTGGTGATGAAGCGTTTGGTATTGGTTTTCTTGTTTATAAGTATTTGGATTAATATTATATTGGTCTTTGTTGTTTCCTTGCATGTTGATGCGTAGGACATGTTGTATATTCTGTTCTCACTCGGTACTACTGATGTAGTAGTTAATGTACCTTTTGGGTATTTTGTCACAGCTTCATGATAAGATAGGCCCTCAAGCGTCATTGTCTTGACTATATCCTTTTGTTGCTGTTTTTCTGGACAGTCCTTGTCTGTTGCCCAGTGTTCTTGTGTACAATGAATGCATATGGCATTATTATTACAGCTTGAGAATTCATGATTTTGCCCACAACGTTTACACTTCAATTTACTTTTACAGTTAGATTTGAAATGCCCATAATAGTAGCAGTTTGTGCATTGCTTTACCATGGGAATGTAATGCTCTACATCAATCTTTGAATAATATAGAGTTACATATGCTGGTAAGGTTTAGGCATCAAATGTCAATATTATTGATCTCGTTGGCTCAGCAATTCGACTTCCATTTTCGTCAGTTTTGCATTTCATTATTGAGTACGTTGAAAACATTTGGTTTTATCATCATCTGAAATGAGGTGTCTATTCCTTTCATTACACCCATTCTCCTTACTTTATGTGCTGGCACATAAGCAAACCAGTTATTGTTCATTAGAACTGGATAAGAGAGAAAGTTGTTAGCATTTTTCGCAGATTTGAATTCCAATTTCGCCAGATTTTTCCCCATGGTCTCAATTGTCTTTAGACCTTTTATTTTGGCTTCATGAAGTTTTTTCCCCAATTTTAGTATACCAATATTACCTCTATTTGTTCTATTAATTTCATTTGCACTTCTTACAAATATATCATAAGGCTCCAATTGGGTATTTTTGTAGGTAATTGTTTCATGATCTTTAGATATTTTAAGTTGATGTGTATTTACTGAATCATGTGACAGGTTTTTCTGAGAGCCATCACATTTGTCTTGACTAACTACGCTAGCAGGAACCCAAACTTCCATACATCCCGAAGTGTCTGTGTCACTTACTTGGGTATTCATTTTGTTTAATGGTGTCGAGCCATATTAAACACTTTTATCATATTAATCACTTTATCTCCATTTACTCTATCAATTCACTTGGTTCACACAGTTATTATATTATACAGGGTGTCATTTTAATGGCGACCACGGAAACGTATAGAGTACATGAAAACAAACAAGTTTTCTCAGTAACATTATTCTCGTTGGTGCATCATTTCGGCGCTACAGTCGTTCAAGAAAGCCCGTTTTGCTGCCTGAATGCTTAATGAATGTCTTTTTTATTTCATGAAACATGGTTTGAAAACCGAAAAACCGTTTTTTGGTTCCAGTTTTCAGGACCGTATTTCTTTGAAACTGAAAACTCGAACGGTCAAATGAAATGTAAGGAGTGCAGTCTGCAAATCAACGGGAGGGATGCAGGGGTCCCCCTCACAAAAAAATTATATCCGGCAAAAGAAAATTATTTTCATCCATGCCATGGATGTTTTTGCACCCCTGAAAGAGAATTGAATTGAAAGCATGCAGTATACTATTTCTTAATTATGCAACAAACATAATTGAAAAATTATCCATGTCTATTAATGGGCCAATCATCAAAGATTTCCCTGCCGAAGGACAATTGGCTAAACTCACGGATCCGAGACAACAGCCAGCTCTTTTCCACTTAAGTTTCCATGGTATAGTGCTGATATTTTACAAGTATTAAAGTGTTCACAAGGAACTTGTCGCTATAGTTAGATGGACGAATTGGACAAATATTCGGTGTTTCTAGTTCGATAGCTCTTTTTGTGTATGGGTTTGGGATTTCTTAGAATGTAAGTATAGTGTTACTAAATTACGTGTAAATCTATCTACCTTTCTAATTCTTTCTTCTATCTTTTAATATATAAAAATGAAAGTATGTAAGTATGTGTTTGTTCCGGCATAACTCCCGAACGCCTGGAGCGATTTCAACCAAACTTGGTACACGTATCACTTGCAACCTGGAAATAAATACTGTGGGGGGTAAGACACCCCTGGCACCCCTAGGGGTGGGGTGGGAAGGGTTGACATGTAAAAATAATCGAAAACAACCGATATTAGTGTGGAATCCATAGTTGTTGGGGTCCCTAAGATGAATAGTGACACTTCCAATACCGTTCAACTCCAAGTTCATTTTACACTATAGGGTCAATCCATATGAAGTCATACAACATGGTTGCTTGACCACTTTTAAAAAAGTTTATTTTTTGTGTGGTGTGAGCCTCATATGTTGACAGTTCAGAACCACTGTTATTTTATTTTTACTATAACCGATTTGAAGATGGCGGGCATTCTTTTATCATGGCGCGCGTCATTTTCTCCATTCGTAAGCATCAGCGGCAACTTTTTTATCTCAGCTCTGGTAAGTCCTACGACAATAAGACAAAATCTGTGATGTTAAGCACATTATAAGCTACAATTATATTTCTGTGTAATTTTCAAAACATTATTCCTTCATAATAAATTTTAAGGTCAAATTTGTGTACTTTAATCGCTCAAAATGACATTTTCGGACATTTTGAGGGGGGGGGGTGAAGGCAGTTTGTTTGACACTTGATTTTTTTGTGCAAGTACCTGTGTACCAATAGAGTATGTCAAAATTATTTGAAGCTTGAGACTTTAATATTTCTTTTTCTACATTTTCATAAACATGTACTTTTGTTAAAAAAATCCAAGTTCAGGGTTAAATATCTCTGGTGGGCAGTTGTTTAAAAATCTGATATTTGTACACAATACAGTACTCCATGATAAGTAACTTCAGTAAAAATTTTGAGTTTGACATTTAATTGGTTTAAGAGATACAAAACTCGTGAAAAATTCAACATTTTGTATTAAATATGGTATGCCTAATTTCATTTTTTATTAACATTTTATGTTAAAATTTTGCAAATTGTAATTTGGAATGTCAATTAAGAACATTTCAATCCGGAAATGGATCTACAATAAAGTATATATACGAGGGCGTGCTGAAAAGTAAAGCTTCCTATGTGTTTATTTTCTTTGTTACCTTGTAAACGCATTTTAGGTTTTGAGCAACCATACATTACATATAGTGTTGCCCACGAGACGAGACTTTGGCCTGTCTCGTCTCGTGGAGCCTCGTGGAAGTGCTGTCTCGTCTCGAAAATATTCGTTTGTCTTATGACACATGGTCAATCTCGTCTCGTCTCGAATTTTTAAAAGCCTGTCCCGTCTCGTCCCGTGGGCAACACTAATTGCATAAGACTTTCCAGCTTCTCCATTGAAGGTTTCAAACTTCTATCGCCAGGGGGTGCTGAACTATTGCAAGGAAAATGGCAGCATGTAACCATGTCGGTGGAGTGTCTGAAGTACCGTGCCGTGATCGAGTTTCTAACCACAGAAAATGTGCTACAAATTGACATTCATCTGAGACTGAGGGCATTTTATGGGGATGAATGTGTAGACATCAGTACTGTGCGATCTTGAGTTAATCATGCTCTTAAAGAAAACCCCAGCTGAAGAAATCTCAGCTATGTGAGAGATTGGAGTGAAAGGCGGCGAACTGCAACTGATCGGATTCGTGTTCAGCTTGGGTTTTCTTTACAAGCATGAAGAGCCCAAGATCGCACAGTACTGATGTCTATACATTCATCCCCATAAAAGGTCTTCAGTCTCAGATGAATGTCAATTTGTAGCACATTTTCGGCGGTTAGAAACTCGATCACGGCACGCTACTTCAGACACTCCACCGACATTGCATGGTTACATGCTGCCATTTTCCTGGCAATAGTTCAGCACCCCCTGGCGATAGAAGTTTGAAACCTTCAATGGAGAAGCTGGAAAGTCTTATAAGTGCAATGTATGTTTGCTCAAAATTTAAAATGCGTTTACAAGGTAACAAAGAAGAGAAAAGCATAGGAAGCTTTACTTTTCAGCACGCCCTCGTATATATACTTTATTGCAGAGCCATTTCAGGATTGTAATGTTGTTCATTGACATTCTAAATTACAGTTTGCAGAATTTTAACACAAAATGTTAATAAAAAATGAAATTAGGCATACCATATTTAATGCAAAATATTGAATTTTTCACGAGTTTTGTATCTCTTAAACCAATTGAATCTCAAACTCAAAATCTTTACTGAAGTTACTTATCATGGAGTACTGTATTGTGTACAAATTTCAGATTTTTGAACAACTGCCCACCAGAGATATTTAACCCTGAACCTGGATTTTTTTTAACAAAAAGTACATGTTTATGACCCTGTAAAAAAGAAATATTAAAGTCTCAAGCTTCAAATAATTTTGGCACATACTATTAGTACACAGGTACTGGCACAAAAAAATTCAAGTGTCAAACAAACTGCCTTCCCCCTAAAAAAAATGTCCGAAAATGTCATTTTGAGCGATTAAAATACACAATTTTGACCTTAAAATTTATTATGAAGGAATAATGTTTAGAAAATTACACAGAAATATAATTGTAGCCTATAATGTACTTAACATCACAGTTTTTGTGTCATTGTCGTAGAACTTACCAGAGTTGAGATAAAAAAGTTGCCGCTGATGCTTACGAATGGAGAAAATGACGCGCGCCATGATAAAGAAATGCCCGCCATCTTCAAATCGGTGATAGTAAAAATAAAATAACAGTGGTTCTGAACTGTCAACATATGAGGCTCTCACAACACAAAAAATAAACTTTTTTAAAAATGGTCAAGCAACCATGTTGTATGACTTCATATGGATTGACCCTA
The DNA here is from genome assembly GCF_977018435.1 of Lepisma saccharinum. Taxonomy (NCBI): domain Eukaryota; kingdom Metazoa; phylum Arthropoda; class Insecta; order Zygentoma; family Lepismatidae; genus Lepisma; species Lepisma saccharinum. Next base: position 4,364,890 of record NC_139256.1, read on the forward strand.
TAGTTAGAATTCATTATTTTCCTTTCGAATAGAAGATTGGGGTAAATAAATTCCCGGGCAATCACCTAGTAGCTATTATCATAAAATTTAGTAACCTAGGTTAGAAACAATGTTCAATATTTTAGTTTCCTGACTGGTAATATAGGCTACAGTGCGTTCGTTTTGACTCTGGGCCGAGATAGCTCGTGACATGGTGCAGATGCTGGCATTTTCGTCCCGTAAGGTCTCGCTTATTTGCGCACATAATCTTTAGCATGTAGACAATTATATTTACATCGCATAACGAGTACTAAACTGTGATATAAGAGCTGTTCAAAGTTGTTCACGAGCTATCTCGGCCCAGAGGCAAAGCAAACGCACTGCATAGCCCCTCCAGAAAAATGTACCACCCACAATGAAACCAATAGGCTACGCTACTGAGTGGGCATCTCCCCCCCAAAACAAAAATCTTTATTCGCAGAGTGATCATATGAGTGCACACAGAGAACTAAATGCATCATATCGATTGATGTACCAGAATGCATCGATTGATGCACTAAAGTGTGTTTTATGGCTTCTTCAAAGAATCAGATTCACATTTGATGCATTTGGGTGCATTTTTGTATATCGTGAAAGAAACACCAAAGTACATCATTTGATCCAAGTGATGATTCCTTTCAGTCAGGATGCACCCGAATGCGTCAGTAGATGTTCCTGCATCTTTTTGGATGATGCACTTAAACGTTTGGTCTGAGCTACAGAGTTTATGTAGCTCAGACGAAACGTTTAAGTGCATCATGGAAAAAGATGCATCCGGGTGCATGAAAATGCATCAAGGTTCATCAAAACCCATCAAACGATGCATTGAAGTGCATCTCGACTGAAAGGAATCCTCACTTGAATCAAATGATGCACTTCGGTGTTTCTTTCACGACATACAAAAATGCACCCAAATGTATCAAATGTGAATCTGATTCTTTGAAGAAGCCATAAAACACACTTTAGTGCATCAATCAATGCATTCTGGTGCATCAATCGATATGATGCATTTAGTTCTCTGAGGTCACCCGAATAGCAACCTCTCTTGCACCTAGTGCTCCTTAGACTAATGAGAGACTGTCGTCTGAACGCAGTATAATCCTTTATATGGCTTGTGTTGTGTCGTCCCTATTTGTGAGCGATTGGCCTTATCACCATTCATTCCCATCGTCGCGATTAACCAAACGCAGTGGCGTGTCCAGGAGGGGTTACATACACTTTTTACTAGACTGCCCTCAATTTGTCTATCCCTGCCTTTGAGGTTAATTTATTCAGGATACGGGCCAGAAGGGAGATTATGACCCCCCCCCCCTTTTGGTCACGCCACGTGCCAAAAGTGGCAGAAAAGCGACGTAAAATACACTAAATCAATCACTCTAAGCGCAACAGCACTATTTTAAATCAATTAGAGCCGCAGTCTGTCTGGTTGCCACCCGCGAGATCCGGGTTCGATTCCCAGGATGGATGGTCTAACTAAGGTCGGATTTTTCCGGCCTTGTCCTTGCAGAAAGCGGCTCTGGGGCTCACCCAGCCCCAAATTAACTGGTACCTGTGGGGGAGTTGATAGGCGGTCGGAACGTGGTGCTGATCACATCACTTCCAAAATGGTCAAGATCGAGAAATCTTACTATTTTCAATCATTATTTTTTTTCAGTGCGACATGAATGGGCGGGCTAAACACTTACTTGGAATTAAGCTATAAGCAGCCGTTGAATAACAGGAATTTCCCCCCTGCGAGATCGTGTTTCCTGATTGGCCCGAGCGATTTCCTCTGAATGAAAGAATGTGGAAGCCTCGTTGGTTAATTCCCGAGCATTCGGTCTTCTCGAATCCACTTATCCATCCCATTGTGTGCGTCCTACAAAATGTCTGAAACGGAGGAACGGGCGTCCCCCATTTTTCCCTCTTTTTCCCTTTTTGAGGAGGGCGGAGGGAAAAAAATTCTATGTCTGGATAATTAAGCTTCATTCTGCTTCCTCTCACCTAGGGGGGGCAAGAGGGGAGACGGCGGATGGAGGGGGGCGAATCTGTCAAAAGTGTCACGTAGTTCCAGGCTCGACACTTTTCTTTGAATGTCTTGGTCGGGAAAGAAGCATTTTTCAGAGATTGCCGGGCTCGGAGGGGGAAGGCTGCTAAAGGAGAAGAAATCAGTGCAAAATTTGGTTTGGTAAACTCGAGGAGGTTTCCCGTCCTCTTCCTCCAAATTATATTTTCCCAATTTGTACCGCAAACTATGGATTCCAGGCTTCAACGAGTCACAATAGGGATCGTCTCGAGGCCTGGATTGAATCAGCGCCCCTTTTTTTCCGCAAAGAAGAGACGCTGGGAATCTGATATTATTTCATTATTTAGAATTATTTATTAGGTATTATAGGGCCGAGAGAGCCGTAAATTACCGACGTAACGAGGGAAATAAATCAAATGAGCATCAGGGAGATCGAGTTAAGACGGAAAAGAGTCTGTGGCAAAACCTTTGCGGAAGGATTTTCTTCTCTCGTGGCCCAAAAGACGACCGCAGTCCTACAAATAGAATGAAGAGGCACTTGTTGCGGGGATCTCTTTCACTATTCTTATTAAATTTCCCGCTTCTTTGCACTAAAAAGCTGGCTGAACAAATGACGGTCTACCACAGTCAATTCCCTCTAGCATCCAACTTTCGTAAGACCGTTCACAAGGTTTTAACATATTTAACCTAATTAATGTAATTTTAATAATTCAATTTGAAATATATTTATGGTGTACGTAACTGCAATTCGTAATCATTTACAGAGCGATCCATTGAAGTGTAGACCGCTGCGTCAGTGTTTGCGCTATCGGCAAGCGAGGCGCTCATGACCGTATATCGACACTGTAAACTGTCCGTGAATCAAGCGCGCAAGTTTCCGTAACTACAGTAGTTTAAAGAGTGTTTTGTTTACTTACCAATTCATGAAAGAAGGTGCCTTCGTTGTTCACACATTTTTGACACTTGTTGATGAAGTTACCCATAACTCGCTGCAGTTCCCGTTGATGAATGTTGGCGGATGTTACTTTTCAATTCTTCCAGGGTGGGTGGATTTGACTTGTTTACAGTGTCGATTGAGTTAACACATATGAACCATAAATGGATACACGCTGCGCAGTAGAAAACATTTGCTGAGCCATAACACACTTTGCGGTTGAATACACTAGAAAAGACACAACACGTTACAAGCATCCTATCACTAATAAATAGACCACACGATACAAAACAAGGACCCTTATCACTTCACAGTCTCGTGACTAGGTTTCTAGGCCCCCCGCCAGCTTATGTCAGTGGGTGTCTTAATAAAGATGTATCAACAATGTGTGAGCATCGAAGGCGACTAGCTCCTCATTTCATAAATCTGGTAATTACAGAAACTGTTGTGCGTTTGCTTCATCGACACTCTACGATGCAGACATACGGCCGCGAGTGCCTCGCTTGCCGATAGCGCAATCGCCGACGCGGCGGTCTACACTTCAATGGATCGCTCTGTTTCAGTGCCGGATCTACAAGCCGCAAAACTCAGCAGTGCGGGGGGGGGGGGCGAGCACAAGTAAGGCTTTAGGGGGCCACAGCCAATGTCATAGGGTTCGTATATGCGTATGTAAAAACAAACTTAGTTCCTCAGGGGTACAGAGACGAATACAATATATACAGGTAAAAGAAAAGTTATATTCCCTGTGAACATAGCACCGTGCCAGTGAAGGAAATGTGGGGGTAGGCCCCCCTCATGTTTTTGATGTCAGCCATCTTGGAGGTCATGTGATCAGCACCACGCTGCGCCACCCCCCCTCGATACCATTTGAGTTGAGGTTGGGTGGGCCCTAGAGCCGCTTTATACGGGGACAAAGCTGGAACAATTCCGACCTTAGATCACCCACCACAGATTTCCCGGGTGGCAGTCAGACTAGAATCAAATCAGGCTAGAATTTCATGAGAAATGCAGGGGTGAAGGTTTCTTCAACCTATCTTTAATCAGGAAAAAAATATGACTGCTTTGATTGTAAGCATCATTTTCCAGGTGTGAGAAAACAGTGTACTGTATCAATATATAAGTGTCCCTATGCTGTAAAAAAGAATATTTTTAAGATACATTTGAAAACTATACATACATGTGTAGGAGGATACTTCCTCACTTCTCCACATAATCCCCATAGAGATTCAGGCATTTGTCCCACCGTTGCACCAATTAGTCCATACCCTTTGCAAGAAAATCAGGGCTCTGGCTATTGAGCACTATTGTCACATTCCGCTTCACTTCTTCATTTGTTTCGAAACGGTAACCTTGCAATTCAGACTTTAACACCGGAAAAAGATGGAAATCACTCGGCGCTAAATCGGGGCTGTATGGAGGGTGGGGCAGCAGTTCCAACCCCAATTCTTCAATTTTGTGTTGTGTTTGCACTGCTGAGTGGGGGCGAGCGTCATCGTCAAGAAGAATGACACCAGCTGACAGGAGACCTGGTCGCTTATGTCGAATTGAGTTTTTCAGTTTATCCAATGTTTGACAATAACGCTCAACATTAATTGTTGTTCCTCGTTCCAAAAAGTCCATAAGCAGAACGTCCTTAGCATCCACGCTTCTGAACTCCTTATGACGCGAGCCCGCGTTTTCCGAACAAGCTTTTACTTCTCGCCCTTGAGAGCATGCGCCTTCACGTCTGATAACGAATCGATTGTTGTTCCTTGTAGACGAAGGATGGTGCTTGTCAATCATGTGCTTCTTTTTAATGGCATTGCTTTATACAATATTTTATAGCACAGACAAACTTATATATTGAACGTCCCTAGTGTATATCACATAACCCCCTTTCCATTTAAAAATTTTGAGTTGGGTATTTTGCGGGGGGCCCAAGACTTGTAGATCCGGCACTGCTCTGTATATCTTCTTGTTTAAAGTTTAATTTGAAAGTTTTTCTTCTGTGCCAATGCTGCACTACACACTCTGTCCGGGAATCTGTGGAGCAAGGGAGCGAAAACAAGTCTCTGCGCAAGTAGTCACTAGAGAGGGCCCGACCAATGTACGCCTGAGAGAGGGAAGTGAGCGGATGGAGGGAAAACGCGGCTGTAGCAACCCGCACTGCTTCGCTCCGCTCACTCGCTTTCTCCCCTTCTATGGCGTTATGCGTGTCCTTGCTCCACACATTCCACAGAGTGTAGACTCTATCGGCTCCTGAATAATGTATGTTTTTAAACCGGTTGAAAACTTTAAGATAGGCAAAAAATTGAAGAAGGAAAATTACCACATTGTTTACTTGCAGTTTGTAGCTTGAAGCATTGCATTGATTGCCGTGTTGTAAAACTCGACGATGAACCAACACTGAAGTAAACAGACCAAAAACGATCTTCCAAAACCAAGATTAACTCCCATATCCTCTTGCCCTCTGATATTGTTTTTCATCTATCTGAGCATCTTTTACTTTAAAACCCTCATAATTATAATTAATATTAGTTCTCTTAGCAATGCAAAGTTTTTACAAATGTTATCTTAAAAATTAGAGCTCTGTTCTAAAATGGAATTACCCTGTACACTTAGTGAAAAACAGAAACTATGTGAAGGATGTAAGGTTGTGGTTGCTGAAGGGTTGTTGAAGGGTTGTTGAAGGTCCAGTATTTGTAAATAAATTCATGAATAAATACACACAGAACCCAAAACATGTCAATTGACACATATATATTTTGATTTCAATAACACGTTACCGTGCATAAACTGCAAATGATGCACCTTTTAGTGTGTCAAAATACACATAGGAATCTATTAAAGGGTATTTTTATGAGATGAAGTTCCGTGTGATGCACTAAAATGCATCAATTTGGAAGATCAGACAAGATCATTTCGAAGATGATAAACTTTCACTTTTAATGCATCAATTGACACAGCTAAATGTGTTATTTCGTTATCTTAGAAATGATCTTGTCTGTTCTTCCAAATTGATGCACTTTAGTGCATCACACGGAACTTCATCTCATAAAAAGACCCTTTAATACATTCCTATGTGTATTTTGACACAATAAAAGGTGCATCATTTGCAGTTTATGCACGTTAACGTGTTATTGAAATCAAAATATGTGTCAATTGACACGTTTTGGGTTCTGTGTGATGTCAACATTTGCAGGCATAGCGAGGAAGCCTATTGAAAAAGGGCTGTATTTGAGCTCTGTATGCTGGGCCTGAAAATATATAACTTGAACTTAATGGTTATCGTTCATAACATCGTAATTCGCCTACATTGGCCAGTTTTGCTTGGTCACGTACCAAAGAGAGAATATGTAATTACAGAAAAATTTCGGCTCCACTCATACTCAACATTCACTTTCAGGAAACCATCTTTCTTCTTCCTTTTTACGTCACCGTTCTTGCAACATTCTCTGCACTGACGTTGCACGAACGAGAGCTGTTTTCATCTTCCGGAGAAGAAGAGAATGGGCCATCCCATCATCTCCGGGACGCTAAAAGTCCCTGTTAATTGGCGCATTAAAAGTCCGCGGCTGTGGAAAGAGGGAGACGGGGGGGGGGGGGGAGGGGCAGGAAGTTGGCTCGGTCCCGACAACCGAAAAGAACGTTGAAAGATTAATAAAGCCTGAAGCGAAAGCGGCGTCTTTTCTCCTTTCAAAGTTGTTTTTCCTCTATTATTTATCTCCGCAAAATATCTCGCAAGGAGCCTCTGCAATCGCTTCTTCCGGTCCGCCTTTGTTTCTTGTGGGGGGGGGGGGAGACGTCGGCCCCTGCTCGGATGCGGAATTATTAATCCTCTCTCTGCGTCTAGGAGCGGCCATTAGCATTGAAATCCAATTGCATTTTTCATAGCTTGTCTCGCGTTTATCTTAAACAGCTGGGTTTCCAGCATTATGCCGCACTGTTAGAACTTACCGTTAAATTCACAGCATTCTACCGTTAAAATTTAACAGCCTGTGTGTTAATTTGCAAAAACGGGACAATCTTTTTTTTTCACTTTGAATACCTTATCAGCAGGGAACGGATTTTTATGTAAATGCATCCTATATATAAAGCTGAAATTAGTTATACGTATTTTGTATTATCTATGCGCATCATGGCATGTAGACTCCAAAAATACAGTATCTATTTTTCATATTTTTACATATATTAGGTTTTGGCTCATATTTTAGTTATTATTACTTTCTTGACTTAATTCCTTTAGTTCCTATTGGAACATAGGGCATCCACGAAGAGTCTCCATCTCACTCTGTTGCATGCGATCTTACGAAGTGTAGTTGCAACAAATGGAGGAGCAGAACATGATGTAATACAACGCATCAAGAAAGCAAATGGGCAGGGACGTCGTTAGGGAGGGGCACGGGGAGGCACTGGCCCCCCGAAACGTTCACGTGGCCCCGGCAAGCTGTTCTACATTTGCTGAAAATTTTACATTCATGACAAATATTGCGACATTTTGTGATTTTTCTTCATTTAGCCTCCACCAGGGTTGTCAAAGGTCCATCTACCCATAAGTTCCATGGGTTTTATTGGGTTCCGTTGCAGGACAGGAACCTTTTTTCTCGCACAATATAAATTCGGTCCAAGTAGTGCATTGTTCCATTAAAAAAGGTTCCTGGACCGTATTAAATTCAACCGGAAACAATCTTCCTGCACAGGGTTTAAATTCATACGGAAAAAAAGTCCCTGGACCGAATTGAGGCCTAGAACCCATTTACATTTGCTGATTTTCTCTCCCGGATGGGAAATGAATTTATTTACAATTCCTGGACCGTTAACTACCCTGGGATTGTTAAAGATCAAGGAACGCATACATTCTAATTTGTTCTATAGGGTTGGTTGGTTGATTTTGGGTTCTAAGTCCACTTTATGCACAGTAAGGCTAATCGGGGCTGGACCTACAGTTTAAAGTGGGATCCGATCCACTATGTGCCTCCAGCGGGTATCGAACCCGGGACCCCTTGATATCAAGGCAACGACGATACCACTGCGCCATCGGGGAGGCCCTGTTCTATAGGATTCCGTAATAGGAACGGAACCTTTTTTCTCGCACAATTTAAATTCGTACCAAGTTGCGAATTGTTTCATTTCAATACGGAACTTCGACCCTATTTAAACTGATCCGGAAAAAAATGTTCGTTAACCGTATTTAAATTCATCAGGAAGTAAGGGTCCTGGACCGAATTTAAATTCATCTGGAAAAAATATTCCTGGACCGAATTGAAAACTTTACAGATGAAAAGCTTCCTTACGGTCCAGAATCCATTTACGCTTGCTGATTTTCTCTCCTGAACATGAATTGAATTTATTTAAAATTCCTGGATCTTTAACAACCCTGGCCCAACAAATGCAGACGCTGTGGCTGCTGCTTAGGCGGGAAAGTTGACTACACATACAAATAGGATTAATCCGAAGTTACAAGGGTCGTTCAAGGTTGACCAAGACTTTTATTTATATACAGGAAATATACATACAACTGCATAGAAGCACCAAACTATGTCAGTTTTTCAAAGTATTCCACCTGAACATCCAGACACCGTTGCCGTCGTTGTGGAAGTTCATTGATGCCTTTGGCGTAGAAAGAAGTAGGTTGCTGTCGTAACCACTGCAGGACAGCGTTCTTGAGTTCCTCATCTGTCTGGAAGCGCGTCCCGCCCAAATGCTCTTTAAGAGCCCCAAAGAAGTGGAAATCACTGGGGGCTACATCTGGGCTGTAAGGACTGCGGGGTAAAACCTCCCAGTGCAACTTGGTCAGTGTTGTTTGAGTCAAATGGGCCGTCTGTGCCCTGGCATTATGATGGAGAAGAATTGCATGTTTCGACAACATTCCAGGTCTTTTCTTCCGAACGGCCCCACGTACAGCACCGTAAAGCAGTGTTGAGTAATACTGGGCATTAATTGTGGCACCCTTCTCCAAAAAAATCCACATGGATAACTTGCTCAACACCGATATTCACCGGAGTGACTGCAGTTGGGCGAACGTGTCTGTGCGGTTCATTTGCACCAACTCCCGCCCTTCACTGAACTGTTGACACCATTCGTACACTCTTGCCCGTGACAGTGTTTGTTCACCACACTGTGCTTGCAGTCTACGCCAAATTTCAGCAGGTTTCACTTTCTACTTCACGAGAAATTTCATTCTACACCGCCTTTCCACAGCAACAGATACACTACATGCCGCCATCTTTGTTTACATTACTGCGCATGCGCCAAATGCGTCCCAAGGGATCATGGTTTCTCGTAAGGAATCATGGTCTGTCCTGCCGAAGTAATGCAGCGCTACATTGATTAATTAATATTTTACGCACGAAAGTCTTGGCCAACCTTGAACGACCCTTGTATATAACGAATAATAGTAACTTACATAATAATATCATGAAATATGGAGAGCCAAATTACTTATCAAGCATTTTCTGTTATTTGTCTATCCTACTGGGAGCGAAAATCTTTTGCCCTTGGAGGTGAACTCTGTACTTGCAAATTCAAAACAGCATTTTCTAATTTTCATTTCAATTTGGGCTGACAACTCCGTGGTGGAGTGGTTAGCAGGTTACGCTACGAAGCAGAGTATCCGGGGTTCGAATCCCGGCCTGGGCATGTGTCTTCTTTGTAATGATCCTTTCATCAATTTAATCTTAACTCATTCTCATCTTCACGATTAGCCAAAAATTTTCAGAAAAGTGATGTAAAATGAACCAAGTCAATCAATCATTTCTATTTCGTTATTTTACGCCGCTTTTCTACCTCTTGGGTTAAATGCGACGATGAGATTGAATGATGAACCGAAGGAATAGCGAGGCGAGAGACATGATGCAACCTCACCTGTTAGAGGTCCGAACCTGGGACCTCTGGTTTCGTAGCGCGTTATGTTCATGCTTCGGGAGTGGAATCCTTTGAATGTATAACTATAAAAGTAGAGTGAAAGAATGCAACACTGTACTGTGCAAAAAAGCAATGTTTAGTTCCTCTAAAGAAAACTACAATTATTCAGTAACATTAATTTTGAAGGACAAAGCCTGCGAAGTGTTTTTCCATTCGGTGACGCGAGGTCATCACATCGAGTCCCACCTAGTTTTGAGAGTAAAATTCGCTTACATATTGATTTCAAGTAGCTTCCCAATTGTCCTCACGATGTTGGGCCATCACAGATATTTTGGAGTTCCTACCAGGGATCGAACCTTGAATCTGTCGTACCAAAGACGAGAGCACAATAGTTCTAGAGCGCGGGAATTTTGTTATTTCTATTGCCATCATATAATCAGTTTCTCACTCACAAAGATTACTTTTAAGAAATTAGATGCGTGCATAAAATTTCATATATATCGTCATCATTCTCCAATGTGTACAGTACGACGCCACAAAAGACTCGGGCATGTCCCATGGGATAGTGATTAACGGTGTCGCCTTGCACTAAAGGGCGCCGGATTCGATTCTGGTATAAACAATATAAGGGATGCCTATCTTGAACTCATTACACAAACATTTCATTTTCGCACCGTTGTCATACTTGTGCACCTGATTTCAACACCCTTTTATATGTAAACCCACGGAAGAGGGTTTTCTCTACTTCTCAATTTTCTTCAAGCAAATTTACAAATCTAAGGAGTAAGGACTAATGACATTGTTCTTGGTATCTCAAATCTGACATAAGAGAAAATACATGGATTTTTAAAGACTGTCTAGATGCCATTAAATTAATGCGTTCATTGTGCATTTAGATTCCCGAATAATGGCCGTGGATTTTGCGAGTCTATATTCGTAAATTTTAGGGGGCTTCTTCTCTTCCAACAAGATATATATATATATATATATATATATATATATATATATATATATATATATACATATATGCTTACAGGCCGAAACCAAGTGTTAGGTAATAATCAAAATCTAATTATTGATAACAACTCATTTGAAACAGTTTCCAAATTCAAATACTTAGGAGTAATATTAACAAATGTAAATTATATTAAAGAGGAAATAAAAAGTAGGCTTAATTCAGGAAATGCATGTTACTTCTCTCTTCATAAACTTTTGTCTTCTCGTTTACTATCTAAGAAACTAAAAGTTAAAATACAAAACAGTAATTTTGCCTGTAGTATTATATGGGTGTGAAACTTGGTCCCTTACATTGAAAGAGGAAAATAAATTGAGAGTATTTGAAAATAAGATCCTTAGGAAAATCTTTGGACCTAAAAGGGATGAGGAGACAGGTGAGTGGAGAAGGCTACATAATTTAGAACTACATAATTTGTATTCATGTCCAGATATTATTAGAATGATTAAATCAAGAAGACTTAGGTGGGCAGGCCATGTGGCACGAATGGGAGAGGAAAGAGGAGTTTACAGGATTGTTGTTGGGAAACCTGATGGTAAGAGACCTATAGGAAGGCCAAGACGAAGATGGAGGGACAACGTTGAGATGGACCTAAAGGAAATCGGTAGGGATGGAAAAGATTATATAGATCTTGCTCAGGATAGGGACAGATGGAAGGCCTGTGTTGCTGCAGCCATGAACCTTCGGGTTTAAGAAGGCTAGAGAGTTAGTTAGTATATATATATATATATATCACACATACTGTACATATATGTAGGCCTGGTAGAAGAAAAACCTTAAGTTTTGGGCCCCCCCAAACTGATCAACCTAGCTACGTCCCTGCGGGGCCTTTGTACAACTTTACCCAATATGGAAAAGTAGAATTATAACTACAGAAACAAAGTTAAAGATTTTTAGAAGTAATGTTAAATCAGTATTGCTGTATGGAGCAGAATCCTGGAAAGTCACAACTGAAATCAAAAATAGACTACAAGTTTTTATTAACAGATGTCTCAGGAGAATATTAAATGTACATTGGCCAGAAGTAATCACAAATCAAGAACTTTGGATACGAGCATCAGAAGACCAGATCAAAAACCAAATTAAAAGAAGAAAATGGAACTGGATAGGACACACACTAAGGAAAGCAGACAACACAATTGAAAAACAAGCACTTTACTGGAACCCTCAAGGTGCTAGAAAAAGGGGAAGACCCAAAATTTCATGGAGACGTACTGTTGAAGAAGAAGGAAAACAACAGGGGAAAAGTTGGAAAGAAATGAAGAAGATCGCATGCGACAGAGTTATTATTACATATTTCCATATTTCAGAACATATGTATACTCCATATTCGCACGATAACACATCTCCCCGTGTGACCGAAAGAGTTGGATGAATTTCTTACGAATAAGTGACAAATTAAATACATTCGCATTACTACTAGCGGTACTGAATGCAGTTTTAGTCAATATGAATGCATCTAAAGATACAACAGAAGGGAATTCAGGTTCGAACACTTACAACAAACTTTTGTTAATCATTGTTTAGGAAACAGAAAATTAAAACACATTTTATGTTGTCTTACAATTAATGTCAATATAAGCGTACTATATTTTGTGTACGGTAACTCGTGTAGTGTCTTGTATTATTCAAAAGGTGAATTTATACAATTTTAAGTCCATATTTAACCCCATATTTTGGTGCTATAGACTAACTAAATATGTATTACATATTTAGCACATTTTTATTACATATAAATCGGTTCCCTACTTATCATAAATAATAGATAAATAATTCCACTAGTTACGCGACACACATCCCCTCGAAATTCTCGTTGCCACACTTTCCCCAAGAACTCCTCGTCCACCAAAGCAAGGGTGTTTTTTATTCTCTCCTTTAGCTGTTGCACATTCTGCGGCATAGGTGGCGCATAGACTTAGTCCTCCACAAAGCCCCAAATGCAGAAGTCTAGCGGTGTACGGTCTGGGAACCTGTGAAAGTCGCCATTTTCTTTAACACTACACCAGCGCAGGCCCGTAGCCAGGAATTCTTAGTAAAGGGGGCGAAGTCAATCCTAGAGGGGGCAATTTTTTAATATTATTGTGTCGCATTGGCAGATATAGCAGTGTACAGAGGGGCACTTGCCCCCCCCCCCTCCAAAAGTGATAAATAACAGGAAAGGGATGATATCTTGAAACTCCAACGAACAAAAAAATTTCGAGCAACATCAAATAACAATATTTCGATAATGACTTTTCGGACTACCAAAGAATACAAAGATAATCTGGACTGTATATACTTGATATTTACAGTTCAATAATGTTAATAGACGATTAATATGTACCAACAGCTTTTGGCTTCTCTGCAGAACTGATTAAGGAAATCCTTTATAAATCGCGCTTCATAATGTTTCCCTCTAGTTTCCAGTATGCAAGATTTTTACGCACAAAGGAATCTAACGATTATCCAACAACACAATTGTCTTGTGTTATGCAAGAAAAATCGAATTAATTAAATAATAATGGTTACATATTACCTACACTTTGATGAATTTGGTAAAAATTTGTAATACATTTTTTGTAGGCATTAAAATATGTGTCCCTTACTAGAGTAATACAGGATATAATTGTAAAGATTAGTGAGAATTCTAGGTAGGAATGTGTTCTGAACTTTTTACAGGGTGTGGGGGGGGGGGGCAAAGTACCCTCTAGCTGCGGGCCTGCACCAGCGCCACAATTACAGTGTTTACAAAAGTATTGTGCATGAGAACAAAACTGGAAGATTTTCTCATTGTTATACAACAAAATTCATCATCCCAAGTATGGCTGAGATCAAGAATATGTGGAGCTCTATACTTCCACCGCACAGGGGTACCTTTGCCTTTTTTACTTTGATGTACAGCCACGGACACTTCCGGATTGTAACGATTCCATTGAAAGTTAACGGGAGTGTTACAACCCAGAAGTGTCCGTGGCTGTACAAAGAAGAGCAGGAAAGGAAGTGAAAGATAAATTAATGTTTAGGATAATTGTAGCAAATTGTAACTTTCTCCCCTCCTCAGGTATGGTTCCAGAACCGACGTGCCAAGTATCGAAAGCAGGAGAAGCAGCTGCAGAAGGCCCTGGCGCCCTCTGTCATCCCGACATGCAACGGGGCGATGATGAGGAACATCTACCCGACGGCCACCAGGGGCTACCAACCTTATCCCCACCCGAACAGCATCAATTCCATGAATAGATATCCTCAGGTAGGAACTTTCAGCATTTCTCTGTGTATTTCAACTTACCAAAACTTTGCACTTTACTGTTTTACTGGATTAGAAAGAAATATACATATCAACATCGAAAAACGTTTGTTACCACGTATTCTTGTGCATAGTAAATCGCCAAATACAGCGAATTGGGCATTTTTCACTGTTTTTAGCAAGGTGGTTAAAGGTCCGTAACAGGACCGGAACCTTCTTTTCTCACAACTTAAATTCGGTCCAAGTTATGTATTGTTTCATTTCAGTACGGAACTTTGATCGTATTCAAATTGATCTGGGAAAAAAGGTTCCTGGACCGAATTGAAATAACTTAAACAGAAGAAGGTTTTTTACGGTCCAGAAACCATTTACGCTTGCTGATTTTCTCTCCTGGACCGGAATTGAATTTATTTAAAATTCCTGGACCTTTAACAACCCACTGCGGTGGCTCAGTCGGTAACGCGTCTGACTACCATGATAAAGGTCCCGGGTTCGATCCCCGACCGGTTCAAATCCGGGAACTTTTCTAACGATGGAAGCGGCCCCGGCGCCCACCCAGCGTCGAATAACATGCATACCTGGGGGAAACCCTGGGGGGTAAAGGCGGTCAGGGGCGTGATGCTGATCACATCACTCCCACTCACGACCGGATCAAGAAAGTGTGGGGCGTTACCCCCACACCCCCTATACGCCTTCATGGCGTGGTGCTAAGCACAGGGGAGCACTTTACCTTTTTTTTAGTGCTTATTACGATTAGTCTATCTTTGCACAAAGTGGATTTAAACACTAAACTGGTAACTGTTTTTAGAAAACCCTAATTTTGGGGAAAGTAACGCTAAAAACAAGAGAAATGACAGATCTTGGCAGAAGATAAATTCATTTCCTTGTCCCTCTCTTTCTGAACCCATCACTGACGTTGTCGCTTTGAAATTAATTGGATTGGATTGATTTGGTGTTTTAAGTCCACTTTATGCACAGTAAGGCTTATCGGGACTGGACCTACAGTTTAAAGTGGGATCCGAACCACTATGTGCCTCCACCGGGTATCGAACCCGGGACCCCTTGATTACAAGGCTAGGACGCTACCACTGCGCCATCGGGGAGGTCCGCTTTGAAATTAAGTAATACAAGTTCGGTTAAAGGTATTTTTCTAATTTGGGTTCCACTCTTTGCTGTAGATCCTGTCTGCGAAGCCTATACACATATATTTTCTGTAGTTATTACAGTTCCTGTATGTTTCATGTTGTGCATTTGTTTATCACTCTCACGGACACCCAGATCAATATATAGTTTTTTCTGTAGGGAATTCCGTGCTACATATTTTCAGTTGGGTTCAGCTGCAAAAATCTCTTATCGTATCTCTCTTAACCTTATGTACTTCTGTTTCTTTTCTCTTTCTATCCCTCTACATCTTTCCTCTATTTCCCAATCTCTTCTATTCTACCTTCTCTTTTTCAAGTTCTTTCTAACTTATTTCTTTCTCTGTGTGTTCCATTCTTTCTCTGTCTTTCTTCTCTCTCTTTCTTTTCCTACATTAAGAACATCTCTACTGTTGTGTAAGGTGCTGCCACCTAGGCAATAAAAGCTGCACTATGCCAGTTCCTGGGGCAGTACGTCTTCCGGCCAACAGCTGTAAACAGGCTTATCTCTCGATCCTGGTATACCCCAAGTCCTGAACGTAGCAGCAGTTCGGCATCTTTGACATAACCCCAGAGGAAGCTGACCGGAACCGTATCTGGTTTCGAGCCACCTCCTGTTTTTCGGCAAAGCGCTGTTGTCACTTTTACCTGCAGAGTTTAGACATCCATTCATTCACTGTGACGTTTTACTCCCAAGGTCTTCATATTGCATAGAAAAATAGCAAAACACAATAACACAACCTAACAAAGATAGAGAACCGCAACCTCGTGTTCAAAAATCTCTATGAAACTGAATTAGCAACATCTCATTTAGTCCACGTGGACTTGATGAGAGCTGTCATTTCTTGGACGGACGCTATTGGTTAGAAAGGTTTCAGGGGACGATTTATTGCACTGCACGTGGACCTGATATATGGTTGTAAGGGGGAAAACTGATCTTTCGGAACTTTCTTTGAAGTAAAGTGAGGTTTCTTTGGGGACGAGCACTATAACACGACATGGTGGCAGCGGTGGGATTCGAACCCACGCCTCTGTAGAGACACGACATCTACTGCTTTCTCATCCTCTGTCTCTCTCTCTCTCTCTCTTTCTCTCTAACTTTATCTCTCTTCCCTTCTTTTCCTCTTTCTTGTTCCCTATGTATGTTTCCTCATATCTTTCTTCCACGTTTCACTTCTGTAATTTAGGGTGACCAGATATTTGTTGACCAAAAAGAGTATAGTCTGTAGGTTGAAAAACATAAAAAGAAAAGGAAAATAAGGGTGGCTATTTGTTATTGCTTCTATTATAGCCCATATAAAATAGACCTACACTCTACAAATTCAAGTTACTTATGGGTCTAATATAATTAGCTAATTACAAATACTTACTCACCAATGGGCACCATTATTCATACTTCTGGGATGATTTTGCTTTCTTGAGTATGTTCAAGTTGTCCTTTATTGCCAGTCCAAACTCTTCACAGGTCATGTCCACATTGAATTTCACTTCCATTACTTGTTCGAGTGTTGACACCTCTCGCCAATAGGTTTTCATAACACTGAAGAGTCTTTCACAATCAACGGTTGCAGAGTAAACAAGAATTTTTTATAAGAGGCACAATCATTTTTAAATTTGACTCAGCCTGTAGCCTACTGACCTCCACTTACATATCATTGTTTCTTTTCTTTCTGTGGATTTTAACGCATTTTTACGCGTAAAATAAGGAATGAAATTAAATAGCAAGGAAAAGAGTATATTTGGTGATTTTTGCAAATTGAAAATAGTATAGAGTATATGAACCTCTAAAAGAGTATAATACTCTTAAAAAGAGTATGTCTGGTCACCCTATGTAATTTATTCGTATTTCTCAAATTCCTCTCCGCGTTCCTCGCGTAGGACTGAGACAATTTCATGATGGGATAGTCCTCTACTAGCCTAACACTAATGACAGACATCTGTACCACAAATAATCATTTTTTTTGTTGTTTCTAACGAATTTACGCTCTAAAAATCTTAAGTGTATATTTTCGCCAATAGATGGTAGCACTCTCTTATCTAAATATTTGAATCACAAATAAATCATGAAGAAGCAGCCAACTGTCAGTGTTTCAAATATTTAATGCAGGAGAATAATTAATAAATGAAATAGGAAAATATTGCGTGTAGTTTACTTAATAGTAAAAATTTAGCGTTTTAATTTTACTTTCTCAAAAAAGAAATTACTCCACGTAGTAATAACATGGGGTTTAAGTAAGTTCCATCAGATAATTTTTCTGTCTATCTCCGACTGGTACCAACGAATATTGCTCAAACATAATTTCTATTCAGGAAATAATATATGTCGCTCGCATCAATAAACCGCCTGAACGGATGTTGCGCCCGCCATACCGCATTGAATTATTCTTGACGTTTGCTTCTTGTAGCCTGGCCAATGAGGACGAAGAGGAGGTGTTGGTATTATTTATGAATTATCTTTGAAGAAAATTTCAACTTATTGGTGGTTACACTCCCTTCGCTTCCAGTCCTTTGTGTATTTCCTCTTTTTGGCTCCGGCTAAGGGACGCGTGCAGGTTCGAGTCCCCTGGCGGGGGGGGGGGACGTAACAACTCTTCTCCTTGAGATTTCGGACTGTGTGTGAGACCGGTGGTCACCCACCATCGTGAGGAAATTGGGAGTAGCGTAACACGGTCATGAAATCTACATCGACGATTAGAGGTTCGTCGTGCTGATCACACGTCACCCCGTAACTGGTTGGATGGTCTCCCATCTAGGCCCTGGACCTCACGCGCTGTTGCGCCACAGAGTTACTTATATTATTTCAAACTCCATTGGCGAAGTAACTTCAAGATGAACCATTGAAGTAGTGTTTCAGGTAATGTGATCTCCCTGTTTTCATCCACTGCGCTCACTACGATAAATGTTTACGGCGCATTCCATCGTCATGGGGGGACACGCGGACAACATTTTTTAACACTAAAGTAACTATTCTTCTTATACTTAAGCAACATTTTTCTTACAGTTTCTGTGCTATGAAATACGAAACTTAACATAACACCATTAAGCCTTGTTTCCATGATATGAAAAAATCCTCAATATGCTGACCAAGGCAGTAATTAATTTTATTATAAAACATAAACTAAACGTAACGTTTCAACCTTATAGCAAGGTCTTCTTCAGACTCTGCACCAAGTACAAATGTAACAAGATACAAAAACAGGACATTATATATACACAAACATTACTCCCCTCCAGACTATTAGAAAGTTGTTCTGGAACATTCTAGCAGGTGGCTTTCCCTTGTCAACTGTACTTTCACCTAAAAGGCTAAACATATTTACTTGCATGTAGAGTGTGGTTGGACTCTTTATCTCACGCTCTTTTTCCTTCATTCTTCTTCCTTCTTCTCTCCTCTTTCTCTCTTGTCCTTTCCACTCTTTCTAACACCTTCTTCCATTCTTTGTTTATCTTCAGTCCCCCATTCCAGTTCATTGTGTCTTCTTCACCTTTCTTTATTTCCTTGGCCTCCTTCCATTTTCTCACTAGTATTCTCTTCTCCTTTCCTATCTGCTTCGCCTCATCCCACTATATGTTCCAGAACAACTTTCTAATAGTCTGGAGGAGAGTAATGTTTGTGTATAGGCTATATATCGTCCTGTTTTTGTATCTTGTTACATTTGTACTTGGTGCAGAGTCTGAAGAAGACCTTGCTAGAAGGTTGAAACGTTACGTTTAGTTTATGTTTTATAATAAAATAAATTACTGCCTTGGTCAGTATATTGAAGAAACTTAACACTGTTGTTTAAAACCAACTACCCTTAAAATACTTTCCCATGTTTGTAGCTATATGTGAACAATTTTGTGTCACCTTTGGGACCCATGGGCCATCTTGGAAACAGATGTAAAGGTCTTGTAATTATTTTTTAAAAGTAAAGTTACAAGCAATGTTACAAAGTATCTATTTAGTACTCGTTGTTAATTAGTTATAGGAGTTATTTATTTTAATTTCAGAAATTTATCTCTTATTAGAGATTTGTAAATTGCCCTAGAAGCTTAACTAGGGCCACCTTTGGTTCACCTACCTTAATACTTGATTTGTTATGCAAATGACATCTTAGATTCACTCACAAGATAGGAAAAAAAGGTTAAAGCATTGTATTTCATTTTTAAAGAATTGAGGCTCAGGTTCATCTTCACATGTAATGTCCGTCCCTTACACTAAGGATGTCGGCTTTGTGAGTTTAAAAACGCATCCCTGTTTCGGGGCCATTTAATTCATTTTTTTTTAGAATCCTGACTGAAAATTCACGTTTCCTAAAAACATATGGGAAGCTCGAGGCCTTATTTCTTTCCATTGAAGCCCAACTTGGATGGCTGATGCAGTAATGCTGTTTACAACTTGGGACCTCTTCACCCGAGAACACCGTCTGCCAATTAGCTGGAAGAAAAACGAAAGTTGGAGAGAAGCTTGCATTACAGAGTGCGAAGGAAAGTGGAGGAGACGGAATCCAGGAAGATGTGATTGGGAGGGAGGTTAAGCGACCGCGAGGAGTCGCGAAGAAGTTTCCGCGACAAAAGGATTATCGTTGCGGAGAATCGCTACAAGGGAAACCCATCCCAGGCGCCGCTCGCCTGATGCGATTAGCCCTCCGCTCGGGGACAAATTGGGTTTCCTCCGAGCATACCTAAGTTTTGGCGGAGAGAGACTTGGATCATATGCAACTTCCGCTCTTGGTTCCCCTCATGCGGGACACTTCGTACCATCCAATGTTCAGGTGTCCCCGGTTGCGTATTTACAAACCCTATAGTGCTGCAGAACCAGAAGTATATTACACTTTCTTATTGGCTGTGTGCACCGGAAGTGATTTTGTTCCTTGTCCATTGTTCCTTGCTTCTTCATTTACAGCAAAAGTATGGAAAAATAAGACTTGTGATTATATAGTAATAAAGTTTGTAAACAGATTGTCGAAATTATGTTAAGAAATATACGTTTATATAATAAAATATAATGTTTAGAATGCTATACATTCGATATACATAATTTTCTCAATAGTCATTGGTAGTTACAATGTTTGCACTGATGTGACTTTAAATTGAAAAAATATTCACTTCAAGAAGAGTTCTGATTTCTGTCTTCTAAAACATTAATTTAAATAATTTTGCTAAAAATGAACCTTAGTGTAAATGGGTTTCTTATCTTGTTGGGATGGATATCTGAAATCTACATTGTTAATTTGAACACTGCCATCTAGCGTTAACTTGAAGGAACGCTGCATCAACTTCCGGAATGGCAGCCAATCAGTAGCCAAATATCGTTGGAGGTTCTGCAGTACTATAGGGCTTGTAAATACGCTCCCTGGTTACATCGAACAGTCGCGATACCAACTTGCAACTTTTTCTTTCTTTGTAATACTCTCTTCCCTGCAAGTCGTTCGTTACGTGTGTTGTCTGGTTTATGAACATGATGTTTCTGAATAATCAAATATTGAACGATTCGATTGTTGATATGAACTGACGAAAATGCTCAGAGATATCGAAGCTTGAACATATATACGAAGATTGCTCAGAAAGTAATGCCCCACAATTTTTCTCTCGGAAACTATTTATTCAAAATCTATGAAAATCACTATCAGTATAACTGAATGTTTCCTATACACATGTAATTTTCTACATAATCTCCATCTGTGTCTACGGCCTTACACCAAAACGAAACAAGGGCATGAATTCCTTCCCTGTACCAGTTCGTCTCACCGCGGTCAATCATGCAGCTCCATTTCTCCACTTCCTGAATCCTTAACTCTCTGCACGGAGCGTCCAACGGTGCTCCTATCGACCGCAGAACTTCCATACACAGCACACAACCGTTTGTGAATTTGTGCCACACTTTCTCCGCCACTAAGAATTCAATTACAGCTCGTTGTTTGTAGTGTGTCACACAGATGCCATTTATTTCACGGACCACCACCGTGGCGCTATCTGTCAGGCGACCATGTACTTTTACACACATATATGGACACTAAACTTCAATGTTGCTACCCTATCATTTGAGGCTGGTCCCTCCATTCTCGAATGAGAAAAAAATGTGGGATATTACTTTCCGAGCAGCCCATAGATTGTTGACGTCGATTGTTTGACTGCAACACACAAATAGGCAATCATATCTAGATCCTTTATATCACTTTGGGTTAGTATTAAGAAATATTTTTGCTCACCAAATTTTATATTTCTACCTTTAGTAGTTTCTGAGAAGTCGATATGTATCGATTCTTTCGATTGTTGACTAGAACGGACAAACGGACGGGCCGATCAAGAAGGTTGATATTACATCACAGAGAATTCAAAGATCTTTCAACCCACCAAATTTCTTATATCTAGTTCGAAGAGTTTCGGATACATCGAAGAATTGCCATCATAGACAAAAGGACGTGCTAATGAAAACAGTTTATGTGATATTAAACTATGCATTTACTAGGACTCCATTTGTAGTGTAGATAATTGATTGAGTTGGCGTTTGAAGTCCAATTTATACGCATTAAGGATAATCGGGATTGAACCTACGACTTAAAGTGGGATCCGAACCACACTGTGCTGTGGACCCTTTGATTACAAGGCGACGACGCTACCACTGCGCCATCGGGGAGGCCACTATTTGTGTATAACTCTTAATGTATCAAGTATTTTTCCAGATATCGACAGGTCACTTGTAATCAGTGATGTGCGTCTACGCGTA
The DNA here is from genome assembly GCF_977018435.1 of Lepisma saccharinum. Lineage (NCBI taxonomy): Eukaryota > Metazoa > Arthropoda > Insecta > Zygentoma > Lepismatidae > Lepisma > Lepisma saccharinum. Next base: position 4,386,776 of record NC_139256.1, read on the forward strand.
AACAACGATAGTCTACATTCTACACGTAGACTATTTTATACACGTAGATGACGTAATCTATGTAAACAACATGGCAAAAGGTGATAACTTAGCAAAGGGCGCCGTGGAATTATAAGAAAATTATACTGCGTATCAGTTGCTGATGTGTCAGGAGAACTTTTCATACGCTCCAATCAAATTTCGAACAATTTCTCACCTAGGAAACCACCTAACATAGCGAATATTCTAATATTTTATGGAAAAAAGACTAATGTTGCCTCACGACTGCCATCTATTGTTTTTTTTTGCATACTATTTATCTCCTTCCATAGTTGATGACAGAAGAGAAGTTAATTTTGTTGAAAATTGGATTCTTTTCAGATCGTAAGAAACCAATAGTTGAAAATGTCACTTTCCTTTCATGAAAACCTTGAAAATTAATTTTAATGCACTTGAGATTATCTACGTAGTCTATGTAAACTACAACCCAATGTAATCTACGTGTAGATTATGTGTAGACAACGCATGTAGACGTAAACTTATAGTGTACGGCACATCACTGCTTGTCATTGTTGCTTCTCACGTGAACTGGTTGACCCGTTGGTAGTGTTGAACTTTTATTTATCAGGTTTCTCACCGAGATGTCACGGGACGAAAATGCCGGCATCTGAGCTATGCCACGCGCTATCTCGGCCCAGAGCCACAGCGAACGCAATGTGTTTCCTAATTACCACTCTTAACCTTCGTTTTAAAAGTTGCTCAAAGACAAAAATGGCAATTCTTAGGCGGATTCCCATTTAGCACTTGGTTTTTCATTTATGGAGGGGGCCGTAGCCTCATCAGTTGCCCCTTCGTACGTCAGTGTTCTGAGCTCTAATAGACGACCATCCCGTAAAGAAAAGGTACTAATTAAAATGATTTTTACGTCAAATAATACTCACTGGTAAGTAGAATGATATATTTTGTATTGTCATTTATTACATAACATCACACAATTAATACTAATTACGTAAAATGTTAATTTACTTAATATATTCATTTAAACGCTTCGAATGGACCTGACGATTCATTAGTTATTATTAAAACAAAACATGACATTGCATTATATTTGATTGTATATTCTGTGAAGGTACTATTAAGATAAATACAAGAAGTAATAAAGGAATTTCTCAATATTGATAGACCTATTGCCCCTGCAATCTGGCGTCCGTTTTCGGAACTAATAGACAAAGGTGCTTAGCTCTTTACAGCGACCACGAAGTACTTACAAACAAGGTTGTTAAAGGTCCAGGAATTTTAAATAAATTCAAACTCCCCTTAAAATGACTCCTGATTACCATTTTGGTCTTTAAACAACTTTTAAAGCGAAATATCTAATTGCAAAATTTTTTATACTCTATCCCAACCATCCAGAACACAGCTATGTATCATCCGTCTTTAAAAATCTAGCCCCCTCCGGAAAAACCTGATTACACCAGTGCTACTGCGGTATACAGACTGATTGTCGGTCCTATAATATCCATTATCGAACAGTTGTGTCTAAATAGAATAAAGCACAGCAAAAGTCTTTGAGTTTCAAGATCATATCTACTGTTACTGAAGCCCAATTTACAATTATAATAATAGGATATCTAATCCTATTTAAGTTCACATCTTCATAGAATTAATTAACATAAAAGTTATTATTTTCATTATTGTATAACAGGTGAAGAAATTCTAATAGGCCCCTTACTGTAGAAGCATGGACAAGAATAGAAAACATTTGGTATTGTTTACATGCTTTTGTTTCAAATCCAGAATAATTGTTAATGAATTTGTATTTTTATTATTTAGCATCGCTTCTCTGCCGCCTTAGGCTAAGCGCGACGTTGAGGATTAGTGATGATAAGATGAAATTGATGAATGCATGACAAAGAAATCCAAACGTCACTCGATCCCGGGAACTTTGGTGGTGGGATCGAAGTTGTCGTAACCGAACCGGGATTACGAATTTTAGTAAGCAAACAAATCTGAATTGTTGACCAAAGCAAAAAAAAAAAAAAAAAAAATCCTCCGAAAGTTCTGTTTCATTAAGAGATATATCATACAATGTCACTCGACCCGTTTTACGATTTGAATTTTTGACAAGGAGCATTTGAAACTAAGGAAAAATATAAATTAACGTGAGAATGATTGAAGATCATCCCTGGCTAACTTGAAATACTTATTCAGATGTCTAAAGCAAATAAGTTAAACTGACAGGTAGAAAACCAACCTCTTAACTTAAAAATGGCGCCCGAACAGGGATCTGCGTCACATTGCAAGAAAAGATATTTGTACGTAATGCGTGTAATAAACTGACTGACGTCACACAGAAGTACTGCCTTTTGCCGACCGGCGCAAGCATTCCGATCCCGCCGAAAAAAATCAACCTCTTACTTTCTAAGAAAAAGTGGCGCCCGAACAGGGATCGGGGTGACATTGAAAGAAAAGATATTTGCAGGTCGTGCGTGTAATATAGTGGCTGACGTCACACAGAATGCCTACCTTGTGCCGATGGGCGCAAGCATTTCGGTCCCGCTCCGCCACTGATTCTGCGTCGGCCCGTCGGTCGCTCGTAATGAGCAGCGCCGCGTCTTCACGACTGGCCCGGCGCCAGGGCGTCCTCCGCTAACCTAATCACGTGGCTAATTTCTAACCGAGTTGATTAGCAAACCGGTCAATTGAACCCTTCCTTCCCGCCGCTTTGAGACGGTCGCGAGATGCAAACAGACGACGCCGGAGGGAGCCACGGGAGCCCGGACGCCGCAACAGCGCCATATTGTGTTTATCTGATTAGTATTTAGAAGCCATGAAATTCTCCATCAATCCTTTCGCTACTGCTTTCTAAGCTATGGCAAGGGATGGTTCAGTTGCGGTGTACTGCTTACAAGTTAATAACGTGAATGACGTAAACAAATTTCAAACTTACCCGGAATAGTGGGCAGTTTAGAGTCCTCCATTGAACCACTTGCGCACGCTCGTACTCCTTCGAGTCTCATAAGCTAATATAACTTTAATGGGACAATGATCTCAGACACACATATGCAAAACATCCTAGTAGTTTCAGCCCACAAACATCTATTATACTTTCATATATGACTGTGTATTGGGAAGATAGACTAAACCTATATTTTAACATGAAGATGATGACTATGTTCACTTAAGTTTCAATTTCACAGCGTCTTTCACTTAATGATCCATATTGGAGGGCCCGCCACAACAGACAAATTACGGCTATACGTGTACTACTGGGCTTCGAGCGAATACCGATCGTCTTGCCTGTTCGAGCGTTATTCGCTCGAGCGAAGAAGCTCTCGATTCCGTACGCTATCTAGCGTCGTCCGTGTGAACTAATTGGCGCATTAGCGAAATCCTCTCGTTGCAGAACTCTAGGGCAGATGCCATTTCCATATCAGTTCTGCGCAGGGGAGAGTGTATTTATGTGTGTGTGTGTGTGTGTGTGTGTGTGTGTGTGTGTGTGTGTGTGTGTGTGTGTGTGTGTGTGTGTGTGTGTGTGTGTGTGTGTGAGTGTGTGTGTGTGTGTTGCTATAGCCTAATTTGTGAGGAAGAATGTGCGAAGAGGCGTAAAACGGATAAACGATACAACTGTCTGGATAATACACACATTTGGATATTTTGGACACCCGAATATTTCAGATATCCGGGTGGTCTGGATATCCGGATATTTAGTACTCGTATTATCCGAATATTCCTATAATCCGAATATGGGGATAATTCAATATCCGGTTAAAATTTTATCCGGATTTTGCCATCTCTACTTTTAACATATAATTTGGTTTGGAAAAATATTATGATAGTGTATGCAAAAGCAGAGAGTTTTATATGAACTTGAAACGAGAAGTGATTTAAATTACTTTTCACTGCATATGTTTTTTTCTAATTTTTTTAATGATCCCGACATATGCTTTGTAATTTCAGATGACGTCGACGTCCTATCCTGCCATGACGCAGCCCTTCTCGATGACGCATTCTGCCACCAACATGTCCGGCATGCGACAAGACACAATGGGTAAGTGGAAATCACGGGGCATCAGTCTGTGTTGTCTTTCAAATCTGAAACAGGTCCGCAACCTCTGATACATGCAGGTAGCAAGCAAACATATGTTCACGTGTGGATCTCGCACCACCACTAGAATCTATAAGCGTGATTTAGTTGTTAGTGTTACACTCTACGAAGACAGCGTTCCTAGGTTCGAATCCCAGAGAAGGCACACATAATTTTTTCTGCCTCATTCCTCGTGTATTTCGTCAATTGAATATTCATCCTTATGGCCGCGATTGACGTCGAATTGCCAAGACAAACAATGTAGCAGACACAACAAAGTAATTTTGTAAATTATATTTACTAATAATTAACTACCGACCTCCTTGGCGTAGTGGTTATCACAGCGCGCTACGACGTCAGGGATTCGAATCCCGGCCTGGGCATGGCTGTTCTGTTTGGGTGTCTCTTCATGAATTTCATAATTTCATCACTTATCCTCATCGTCGCGATTAACCAAAAGTAGTAGAAAAGCGAAGTGAAATAACCCAAATCGATCAATCAACCAAAAAGTAACTATATGTACAGGGCGTTCTTAAAAACCGTACACTGATTATAGTGGGAATACAAAATTTGAAACTCTTACAATTTCAACGATTTTTATTTATCAAATTAATATTAACATTGGAAACTAGTTTCTTACACTTCGCTGGTCGACAGTATTTAATTTCGCCACCGAAGTTCCCGGGTTCGAATCCCGGCCTGGGCGTGGATGTTCTTTGGGAGTGTCTCTTCATCAATTTCATCTCATCATCACTCATTCCCATCATGGCGTTTAGTCAAATGAGACTGAAAAGCGACTCGCACAAAAATATAAATTGCTTATTTGCTTGTATTTGAGTGTTTTTTATCACATGTTTGCTTATTTTCCTTAATATTTTCGTGAACTAAGAACTTTCCTTTTTACACTTTTTAAAGCCAAAGAATTATATAATCTTACAGGAACAGATGCTCGGTGGAATTAGATATTAAGGAATAAACAAACACAATGAATTCGAAATATTTTATGTTTTGTCACACTCTGTCAATCTGCAAAATAACACTAAATTACAAGTCTTCTAGTGCACAGTTTCATATATACTGTAGCTTTCCTGTATACAGATTCTTACATAAATGCATGAGCAACGAGAAAATGATTAGTTTGGTTCATAACAATTGAGCACATAAAAATTGTGAAACTACAGAAGACGGCCAGTTTTATTCATAGCAACATATTCTAAAAGCGTGAGTAATGAGAAGATGATCAGTTTTATCCATAACAATATATTCTAAAAGCGTGAACAACGAGAATATGATTTGCCTTATTCATAACAACATATTCTAAAAATGTGAACAATGAAAAAAAAAGTTTTATTTCTAACAACAGATTCTAAAAAGGGGAACAATGAAATAATGATCAGTTTTATTCAGAAGATCTGGAGTCCATGCTGTAAAAACGCGAGGAGTTTTATTGGTAGCATCGAGCGCCGGAATCTCGTTCGGTGGCGCCCCCAGCCGAGCGTCTCCGTCCATCGACCGTCTCTGCGGGGGGAGGCGCTTCCGGGCGTCGCCATGGCAACGCCTGCGTCCACGAGGGTTCCTAGGGAAGGAAGCGCCGGAAACCACCTCCATTGAGTCGCTCAACGAATTACCAAAAGACGAAAAATAACGGAACTGCGAATCCGCATTTAAGGACCACGGTTCGACGGCGGGAAAATGGAGGGCGAGGAAATTCTCCATCAGCGAAAAATTGAGAGATCAATCCGCTCCTTCGACAAAACGGTCGATAAAAGAGAAAAAGACGATCATACGACAAGCTCCAGTTTTCCTATCCTCCATTTTTCTTCCATAGAAAGTATTGTTCCAACAGATCTGGTTTTTGTATTTCAACTTGGCATTTTATCATATTGTAAGCACTAAGACTTGGATTTGCATCACCTAAGAATCACGAAAACAGCCGGCCTCCTTGACGAAGTGGTTATCACAGCGCGCTACGACACCAGAGGTCCCGGGTTCGAAACCTGGGCAAGGGTGTTCCCTGCAAATGTCCCTTCATCAATTCCATCTTATAATCACTGCGCCGATACACTTTCAACCGATATTCTTGCCGATTCCCTCCGATACCGATAATTCAAAATTACAACAAATAAATGCTAATCAAAAGAATGATCAATATGAGTGTATAAATATTCGTCACCAATGGGCCTTGTCGAAGCAAACTATTGTAGGGGGCAGCACCCCTGTTGTGTCCCCACGTTTTGATGGGCATTTGTTTTCCCATTTAAACTCAGAAATTATGTCGGAACATGATAGACGAATCGGTGCTTTGAAATTACGAATTTTAGTAAGACGACAACAGAAAATAAATCGGAACTCAAAAAAGCTTTAAAATTTGCACAGCACTTGTTTACGTCACTTCCAAAAAAATGTATTAAGTGAGTAAGCGCATGATATTTATTATTATACTATGTAATAACTATCCTTCTCGATAAATGTGTATGTATAAAATAGAGAACCATATTTACTAGCCATGAGGAAAAGTATGATATCATGTAAAATATATTATTGTAACTTTTTATAGGTTCACATTTAAAAATTTCATGGCTCGGGGGGGGGGGGGGCATGCTCCCCTTGGCCTCTCCCCTGGATACGGGCCTGATGTCATGTTATTTTAAGTATTCGGTATATGCTTCTCGGATGTGCCTTTTAGCAACTCAGTTTCCTAAGCCGTGCCTCTCCTTGGGCATTCGAGTTTTAGCAATGATGGAGTTATAGCAATATTATTATTAATATTAAATAATAATAGTTTATTTCAAGTGCTGTACAGAGTACAAAACTCAATACAGCATTAAGTCAAGGGAAAAAGTACAAAATTACATGGATAAAATATGTAAGACATATATCCTGTATTTCTAGAATAATATAGTGAGAGCAACATACTTACATTTCAAGTTACAAGTTTTCAACCAGATCTACTGTGCCTCTAATAGTAATAATTGAGGACTAGAAGTGGTATACGTTGTAAGTGCCAAAAGCGAAAGAGTTCCGCACATCAGCCCGTAAGAACGTTCACAGTAGTGACCTCTTTACACGCCCTTTGAACTACTTAGAGGGCTCCCAGCCACATTTCACGTTTACCACATTATAAAGCATCTCACGTTGCACAGTTTAACGTGAAAAACGGTGTTTGAATTATTTTGGCACTTACAGCGTTTACCAATTTTAGTCTTCAATTGTTTGTTGTTACTTGATACTAACCACACCAATGGTCCGATACACCACAACGTCCAATTTGTACAATTAATTCAAAACACATCATTCTTTAAATTATCAACAAAAGTTGTTATCAGTTCACCATCACTGTTACTGAAATAAAGGAATTGTGTGTAATGTAATATTTGGGAACCTTGTGAGCAATATAAATGAGTATATAAGTGAGCACAGCATGACAACCAAGTACATCACTATGTTAATAGGAGATACAAAATTACAAAATTGAATTTATAAATAAAATTATACAATAGATCGTACAAAAGTATACATCATCAAAAGTTCATATTGTAGCTTTCTATAAGTTCAGTTAGTAAACGTCTGACCTTTTCGTTACACGCTAGATATTCCTCGTATTCCGCTTAGGAATTTTAAAAGATATATTATTCGAAAAGTATTGACTATCTAATTGATAAGACATCTTCTGTACAAAACTATCTCTTTCCATTTCTTCTATCTTCTAAAGTAGACATATTTAACTGTGTTAGCCATTCGGAATAATGTTACTCATAGTAATTATTTCTAAACTTTGTACGTACATAGTAATCCAATAAAAAATCCTGAACTGATTATACTTTTTGAAGGCGATTCTTTGCCGCCAAAATCCATAATTCATTCCCACAATAATAATAATAATAATAATAATAATAATAATAATAATAATAATAATAATAATAATAAATCACGAGATAATTCTATAAGGAGTCAAATGAAAACCATAAAACTCCAATAAAAATTTTAAAGCAGACTGTGTACAGGTCAAATTTACATAAGGTATAAACGGTAACTTACAAAACGACCTCATGACTGCAACACTAATCAAATGAGCTTCAGTACGTCATTTTTGTCATTTTAAAGATGGCGCCTCCTCTACACACTTGCACCAGTGAAAAGGAGTGCTTTCTTGCCCTCGGTGAGCCTAAAACTTACAGAAATATCTCGGCAAATGAAAATTCAATACACACTCTGTAAAAAAAAATTAGCATCACTATATTCTTATTACGGATGTTGACAATTTTGAGTTTCGCATGCATGCATCTTTCCTGCACAACTTGAAATCAATTGATTGAAGCATTGGTCTGGATTCACTGCGTAGTGTGGTGTTATTATTTTGTTGATTTAGTGTTTGGAGTGTCCGCTAGAGGGTGTTGCAATCAGTTACTGCTGCAAGGCTTTGTAATCAATTGTCAGGAATCCGTAAAACGATTCTTAGTAGTGCAACTTGTGACGTGTTTTATGTTGCAACTACATGTTCATTATTGAGAGTTTGGATACGTTATCATATTTGTGAAGTGTTCTGGTGGTTTGTAGTGTATTTGAGCGTGTTTTCTCGAAAAAAATGGGCAAAAAGTGTAACATTTCGCACGTAAGCAAGGAATGGTTCTTGCTTTGCGTATGGATGGCCATTCTCAGAGAGAAATTGGTCGACAACTTCAAATGCATCAATCCACAGTTAGCCGCTGCCTGCAAAAGTAACAAGAACATGGAAAATCATCACTGAGAAATCACTGTGGCAGAAAGAAAAATACATCACCTTGACTGGATCGTATGATAAAGGACATGGCACTGAAGAACAGAGGAATGAGTTCACGCCAAATTGCACATAAACTTCAAAATAAGGTGGGAGTTAATCTTACTCATGCTACTGTAGTATCCCGGCTAAAGAAACAGGGTGTTTCTAAACACGTCCCACGTAGAAAACCCAGACTAACTGACGCACATGCAAAAGCCAGACGTGAGTTTGTCACACGTTATGGCGCATGTAATGATTCAGATTGGGAACATGTGATATTTTCTGATGAAAAACGATTTAAATTGCTGGGGAATGACAGCTCAGTTAAACTGTGGATGCGGAAGGGAGAAGAACTTGCAAAATCTTGTAGTTTATAAACTCAAAAGTTTTGTGGCAGTGTTATGATTTGCCATGTTTCTCTGCAAAAGGGATTGGCAGGGTGCATATTTGCACATGGACCGTTAAGGCTGAACAATATCTGGAAATCCTGAATCGGAAAGTTCTACAAACTGTAGGAGATCATTTTTCTGGACAGAATTTGGACTACTTTATTTTTCAAGACGATAATGCAACCTGTCACCGTGCTCAGGTGGTGAATAACTGGTTTCATGATATGAATATTGAAAGACTTTGGTGGCCGCCCAACTCTCCAGACATGAATCCTATAGAAAACCTGTGGGCTGTGATATGCAAAAAACTTGGTAATCAGACGTGCAGGTCAAAAGAGGAACTTATGGCAGCCATTGTACATGTTTGGAATGAAATTGAGGTCGAATATTGTCAAAATCTCATTCGTAGCATGCCTCGAAGGTTGGAAGCACTTAGGAAGGCCAGGGGTGGCCACACTAAGTACTAGTCAATGTATTTACTTACTATCATTTCAAATTGACATATCATGATGCATTTAAAACCTTTGTTCAATCTTTTTACTTGTAAAAATTGTCTTTGTGTGAAAACGTTCCACAAGCTATATTTGCAATAATTTTGATATTAGTTCTGTCAAGTGCATTATGTGCGTAACTATGACTTAAATAATAAAAATATATTGTACAGATATAGTGTTTTATATAATTGTTAGGAAAACAAATCGACAAGTCAAATTAAATCAATAAAACAACTGATAACACTGGGGAACAGTGAAATTGCGGCACAGTGTTTGAGAGCTAATTTAGGACCATTTCATGCTCCTGAATAATGATGTAATAATATATTTCCTAAATTGGCTCTCATTTATGAAATAAATGCAACTAAACCAAAATGGCGGAAACATAAGACATACATATAAATGAACTTCCAACAACAATTTAATATTTCTTTTTGTGATTACAATCATTATTATAATAATAAATTTATATAGGCCTATGATCATAATAATTAAGAAAATATGTACACAATGAAGTAACAAACTATGTGAAACGTTTTCTATACGATTTCCTGCTGTATTGCTTTTTTTAGGACAATCCCTCTGTAAGCTCCAAGAGTAGTCGGCCATCATTTGGCGATCCCACCGTCCCTGGTACCTTTCTTCCATTATCCTTATATCCTGATGGAACCTTTCTCCCTGTTCTTCACTAAAATCACTAAGGTTCTCAGGAAATCTGTCAATGTGGCTATGTAGAAAATGTATCTTCACACTCATATTAGCTCCCAATTTCTAGAAAATTTTCAACATATTTCCAACTATATCGCGATAGTTTTCTGCTCTATGATTCCCCAAAAAGTTTTTGACGACGGACACAAAGCTCAGCCAAGCCTCAGATTCGATGTAAGACATGTAAGTTGTAAAATTGGCATAATTTATAAGTGTACGAATTTGTGGCCCGTCAAAGATTCCTGCCTTCAATTTTTCAATACTTAGTCCTGGAAAAGTGTGGCATATCTCGTATATTTGAAACAATCACCACTTGTATCTAAGGCCTTGACAAACTTTTATCAACCCAAGTTTAATATGCAGTGGCGGAAGGATGATATTGTCCCTATCTATCAACGGTTAATGAATGACATTAGCTTCTCCCACTGTAATAGTTTCCCTTGGGGGCCAAACTTTTATCGTCCAATGCTTTTCTCTAGCACGACTATAACACAAACATAGCAAACAGGGATGTTTTGTGTACCCACTTTGCTGTCCTAGTAAAAAATTCAGCATCTTCAAATCCACACACACGAGCCACTTATGTTCAGCATATTCAATTGTTTCTAAAACCATTTTTATGTTTTGGTATTCTTCCTTAAGCTTTGTTGAGTGTCCGATAGCAACTGAACGATGTTTATTACCATTGTGTAGTAAAACACATTTCAAACTTCTTTTAGAACTGTCCAGAAATAAACGCCAATCCTCTGGGCGATATGTTGATAGACCTAACAGCAGCAAAAGCTCAGGAATATTGTTACAATACACAAGATCATTGTCTTCGCTAAAGTAAGGAAGAATATTGTGTTCTCTTGTTCTATATGATGTTACAGTAACACCAGGCTGAAAACAATGTTTTTCTCTTTGTCGCGATGCTAGAATCTCAGATGATTTTTTTGACAAATTTAGGTCACGAATCAAATCATTCAGTTCGCCTTGGGAGAAATGCTTGCGGTGTAGAACTACATCCTTCAAAATCACTTTCGTTTTTATTGTCACTAGCACTTTCATCTGATATCTCAACGTCATCGTCGATATTTCGCGAAAAGGTACATACTGGTAAAGGTAAATTTTCACTATGCACTATTGGCGGCTTTGCTGACTCTACATTAGGGTACACCAAATTACGCTTTTTGAATCTATTCATGCCTTTAACATTTACAGCACAAAAATAGCAATCATTAACATGATTTTTTGGTTCACTCCATGTCATGGGCACTCCAAATTTGAGTCCCTTTCGTCCGCCATGGCCCCAATAACGAAGTGATTCCAAACAAGTCTTGCAAACTATATGTGGGACCCATTTTTTATTCTGTTGTCCCAGATTTTTGGCAAAATAAGCCTGATACAAATCTCTCACTACATTCATGATATTTCTTCTCTGTTATGGTAGACAATATATTCCACATATATAGCAAAAAACATTTGGGTTATGACTACGCGAGGAACTCATATTTCCAATGTATTCACATTAAACGCATTTTCCTTAGTTATACTACAAAATTCAACATTAAGAGATACAGGTAATGGACAAAATAATATGAACACCTTGGTTTGCAAAGGCCTATATACACCGTCGTGGAAAAGGAACAACACTCAGCAGAGATTTCAACCATGTAGTGGCGATGAAAGCAAACATATCAGTCTATCAGAAGCTGGTGTGAGAGTTGCATGTGAGCAGTCAGCTATCCGTCAAATGCAGGTATGTCCGACCTTTCAGACTTCACAAGAGGCATGATCATAGGAGCCCACCTGGCTGGAGCATCTGTGACAAAAACAGCTACACTTGTTGGTGTAGCACGGAGCACAGTGTCAACTGTTCTGACAGCCTACAGACAACATGGAAAGACAACGTCTGCAAAGGAGAATAGTGGGCGAAAAACAAAGTTATCCAACAGGGATCGACGTGTGTTGAAGCGAATAGTGACTCGGAAGCACAAGACCACACTGTCCCAGATAACTGCAGAGATGAACAATCACCTCCAGGACCCTGTATCAACGAAAACCATTCAAAGGGAGCTGCATTCTGTGAACATTCATGGCAAAGTTGCCATCCCCAAACCGTTGGTGACTCCACGTAATGCAGTGACACGAAGAAGGTGGTGCCAAGATCACAAGAATTGGACACAGCAGCAATGGGAACATGTGATATGGTCAGACGAATCGTCTTTCACATTATTTCAGACCACAGGACGTGTTTATGTGTGGAGACCTCCTGCTGAAGCATTTGATATTGACTGCTTAGTGCCTACCGTGAAACATGGTGGGGGGTCTGTGATGGTTTGGGGGGCTATATCTTGGAATGGTGTTGGCCCACTTGTCGTCCTGCGTGGGAGAATCAACGCAGAGAAGTACTGCACCATCCTGGGTGACCACCTCCATCCCATGCTTCAGACTTTGTTTCCCGATGCATGTCCCATCTTCCAAGATGATAACGCCCCTATTCACACTGCTAGGTGCGTTGATGCATGGTTTGATGAGCACAGTGATGAGGTAGAACATCTCATCTGGTGTCCACAGTCCCCCGATCTTAACATCATTGAGCCTTTGTGGGGTATTTTGGAGGCCAAAGTGCGTAATCGGTTTCCACCTCCAATGACACTTTCGGAACTTGAGACTGTTTTGTGCGAGGAATGGCTACGTATTCCAGTTCACACTGTACAGGACCTTTATTTGTCTATCCCACGTAGGATACAAGCTGTCATTCAGGCAAGGGGGGGCCCAACCCCCTACTAATACACGTTTTCTGCAATTGCATTGGTGTTCATATTATTTTGTCCATTACCTGTATATTCCCTAGCAATGCTTCATAAGTTGCCTAGCAACAATTTACAAATAAATAAATAAGTTTCTTAATGGGAATTTCAGCCAATTATCAAATTTTGATATTACCGAGAAAAGGGTGGAGTAATTTTACCTCCTACATTTTCCACGGTGTGTTTATTTTTGTAACTGGAGTCAATTCAACTGAACCAATTATACAATTGGCAATCACAGCTGTTTTGTGTGCTGAAACTGTTATTAAACTTTATGCCACAAAATAAAATCTTCTTTTTGTTCCCCAGTGTAATTCAAGAGCGTAATGCTGACCACCAAAAGTAATGAAGTGATGCTAATTTTTTTTTACAGAGTGTATCTGTGCATGCTTAACACACCAGCAAGTTTACTAAAGGAAGAAAAAGTTCGACAATGGCCTCAGTTCGCATGTAGATGGGTGGAAAGGCCTTCGCAGGCCTTCATAAGTAGACCTCGGACTTCAGGTTTCTAACCTATTTTTTCCTTTACATGTATGCAAGAAATAATAAGTTATGTCAACGTTTGATTAAAAGTTTTATAGTGCCTAAAAACCTATTTCGCTTGTTAGAACCTATTCTAGGTTTTTGCACCTAAATCAAGCCTTTTCTTTAGTTTTTTATATATTTTTAAAGGTTTTACAGGATTTTTATGTCACACAGAGGCATTTGCTTTGTTTGGTCACGAAAGAAATCAATGACGAACGTGTTTGAAATGTACTCTCTGTCGATTTCCCTTCCTCCAAGTCCATGGTGATTTTTCAAAGCTCTTAACAAAGCAAAATGTCTGGTTCCACTGTTACCTGTACAATCCAAAGTGATCTGATCCGTGTGGTCTTACTCACTTTCGCGTCACTTCGGTGCTTTGTGGCAAACTAACATTTCAGCATTGAAGTTTGCACCACTGACTATGTTTTTGTTGAAAGGTTATTTTCTGCATATAAGATGATCCTCACAGACAAAATTGCGGAGTTTGACTGTGGATAACATGAATAAAGATTGATACCTAACTATACGGCGAAGAGTGGATAATAATAGCAAATTTGCAATGGTAAGTTCTGCCATCGCCGTAGGGTTAGGCAACACACATAACGTTATGCATAATAGTGCGTATTTAAGGATATAGGTGACTATACCTAATCAGCCCTTTTCAGGAATGTTGAACTATTTCAAGTTTTTTTGAACCTACGTCAGGACTTTTCGGGCCTAACTTAATATTTTTAGGACCTATTTTAGGATTTTTCGAAACTATTTTAGGATTTTTAGAGCCTATTTTAGGAACCTAAAAGCACACTTTTAGAACCTAAAAATCCAACGTCTACTCATAGGTGACTGCATGTGGACCCCAAAAACTTATTCTTCTTAAGGTATACAGGCACTAACTCAAAGAAATATATATAGATCAGTATTAGGTCTATACTAAAATGTAGCAAACTTGTGCCACGGCCATATAGAAATCTACTAAAAAGAAAAGAACAAGAACAAATAAACCTTGAATGAACTTTCCTAGTACATAATAATAATAATACCAATAATAAACCACCTGATAATTCTACCAAAATATTAAATATTGTTGACTATACATCCAATGATAAGTAATTTGGTGCAGTGCGTACCGCCCCTGCCAAAACCTTGCACCGTCCTTGTTCATAATTGATACGAACCATGGCCTGGCACCAAAAGACACGAGAGGGAAAAAATGGTTAAATCAACTTCCGCTCGGCGTCTCTCTGCATCTGAGAGCATTTCTGGAGATGACTCCCAAGAAGATATACCTGGAGACTTATTCCAGAAATAAGATTCTCCATTTCCGCTCCAGCGACGATATTTGCGTCTTGCAAGACGCTGCTTCCATCGCGAGGGGGAAATTAGCCCTTCGCCGCGCGTCTTGGGGGTTGATTAAGGAACTCCGAATGGAAAAAGCTTCTTCGGAAATTGCTCTCGGAATTTCCTTGCAACTGCATCTTGGGAAGACTCGAGGAATCGCACGGAAGTCGCGTCGAAATTGACTCCGGTTCTTTTAAATTACTTTTCCATTTGTGCTTTTTTAAAAGTTATTACTAGGAACCTTAAGTTTTTGCAATCGCAGTATCACCGAACATAGGCGGATACAGAATTAGGAGACATTGAATCATTTGTTGTTCGAACAATTTTTGCTTCTAAGGATATAACAATATTATTACTTTAAAAAACATTTAGGCTCTCCTTTTGAGAGAGGCATGCCCCCGTGCCCCTCCCGCTAAACCCGCCAATGTCACTGAACAACATTAATTGTTGCCAGAACGTAGTTGTAATGAATGAATGAGTAAAAATTGTTAGGAACTTGACACAAAAGGTAATTTTACACCCTTCAATGTATACGGGCAAATGGCACTTTATCTAAAATTCTTACCTAAGAGTTGTAAAAGGGTGTAAAAATTGAAATTGAAATGTATTTATTTAAGTACTAGCTGATTTCCCGGCGTTTCCCGGGTATTTATTTATCCCAATCTTCTATTAGACAGGAAAATAATTAATTCTAATTATAGTGTAAAATGTAACTAATTTTATTTAGAGGTAATTAAAAGTATAAGCACAGTATACAAATTATAAAGTAGAATATTTTACAAATTCACTATAATAGTAATTTAATTCAAAACTTGGTTATAAGCAACATTTTTAGTTTCACCTCCAGGAGCAAGAATAAATAAATAAATAAATTGAACGGCATTGGGAGTGTCACAATTCATCCTAGCGACCCCGAAAACTATGGATTCCACACTAATATAGGTTGTTTTCGATCATTTTTACATGTTACCCCCTTCCCACCCCTAGGGGTGTCAGGGATGTCTTACCCCCACAGTATTTCTTTCCAGATTGTAAGTGATACGAGGGTCACTATTTATATTTTGAGCCTTGGCAACACTGATTGAAGTTAGGAGCGATTTGACGTTTGCACGGAATCGTCTGGCATTATTGACCATAACGTACTTCAAATGTTTTGTCACTGGCTTCATTTGTGTTTTTTATGTTGCCTTGGAGATTGCGCGACAACAATAAAATGGAATTAACTCGTGAACATTTTCGTGCGATGATTTTTTACGATTTTCGACGTGGATTATCAAGACAAGAGTGCATCGATCAACTTACTTCCACATTTGGCGATGAAGCCCCATCCTTTGCCACTGTGAAACGCTGGTATAACGAATTTAATCGTGGCCGCCATTCGCTCACCGACAAGATTCGCGAAGGTCGTCTAAAATCAGTTGTCGTTCAAGAAAACATTGATGCTGTGCAAAACCTAATACTGCAAGATCGTCATGTGACATACTGTGAGATTGGGGCAACCATAGGCATTAGTTCCACCAGCATATATAAAATATTACATGATCATTTAGCTGTGAGAAAGGTATGTTCTCGTTGGATTCCACACAATTTGACAAAAACTCAAAAAGACGCTTGCGTCAATTGGTGCAAACAAATGCTCAATAAATACAATCGTGGTGCTTCAAAAGACGTATATAAGATTGTAACAGGTGAGGAATCATGGATATATGCATATGAGCCGGAACGTAAACAGCAGTCGACTATATGGGTGTTTCAAGATGAACCCAATCCAACAAAAGTTGTTCGCGCTCGAAGCACATCGAAGCAAATGGTCGCCTGTTTTTTCGGGAAAACTGGTCATGTGGCAATTGTGCCTTTAGAGGAACGTAGAACGGTCAACTCTGAATGGTACACAACAATTTGTCTTCGGTCAAATACGGAAAACAAACTAACGCCGTCGGATCATTCTTCATCAAGAGAATGCCAGCTGTCACACATCTCGTCTAAAAACAGACTTTATGAACAGTCAAAAAATCGAATCGATGGGTCATCCGCCGTACAGTCCTGATTTGGCACCCAATGACTTCTTCTTGTTCCCGAATGTCAAGAATAAATTGCGTGGACAACGATTTTCGTCGGCGGAAGACGCCGTTGATGCGTTCAAAAACCATAATATGGAGGTGTCTCAAGAAGATTGGAAAAACTGCTTTGACAAATGGTTCGAACGAATGCAAAAGTGTATTGACCATAAAGGAGAATACTTCGAAAAACAATAAAGCAGTTTTCAATGCCAAATTCCTGTTTTTTCAATGTTAGGCTCAAAATATAAATAGTGACCCTCGTATGTGTACCAAGTTTAGTTGAAATTGCTCTAGGCGTTCGAGAGTTATGCGGCCGGAACAAACAAACATACATATATCCACACATACATCCACTTTTTATATATATATAAAAGATTGTGAACAGATTTACACACATATGCACATTTATATATTTAACATGCATACATAAAACTATTTTACAGGGTAAGGTTAGCTACATGTAAGAGGCTTATAATAATATACGTACAATTGACGGTCAATATATGGTCAATGGGTACCTGGGGGAAACCCTGGGGGGTAAAGGCGGTCAGGGGCGTGATGCTGATCACATCACCCCCACTCACGACCGGATCAAGAAAGTGTGGGGCGTTACCCCCACACCCCCTATACGCCTTCATGGCGTGGTGCTATGCACAGGGGAACACTTTACCTTTTACCTTTACCTTTTATAATAATATACGTACATTCAATACATAAGTCAGAAATTAAAAAGGGATAAATAAATGTTAAAAGATAATTGTTCTTAAAATAGCCTACATTATTATCGAATTCCATTTCTGTACATTGGGACATTTAACCCCACTAGAGTTACCAATTTGTTCATCCAAGAGAGAGATTTCATGACTGTACTTGAAATTACTTGATGTTTTGTGGCATTATAAGGAGACACATTCACACATACTTTTTCCACATTTGTTTTACAATCTAAACAGACCCTTGAGAAGAGTTAAAAGGGCCAGATTGTGAAAGGCCCTGCACAGGGCGAACACAACACATTAAATAAGATTACTAATACACTATGAACTTCCCCACACACCGTGGAAGAGAACAGTTCTTTAAAAATAGTTGTTAATACACTGTCATCATTTTTGAACAGTGATGAATAGGGCTAGGATTTTTATGACCTAAAAATCACCAAAACATGCTAAATAAAATATGCTCTTATGACCTAAAATTTTACTAAATATGCACTATAATTTGAAAAATATGCCCTTATAACTGGACTGTTTCAAACATCAATATCTACATGCTGAGATATTTTCACATACTTACTATTGTTCACTTTATGGGCCTGAGCAGTGTTGCCACAATCTGAGGGCATAATTTCCCTTTCCAAGGGGCAAAATTTCCCTGTTTGCACTGTTTTTCCCTTCACTATAAACCTTTGAAAATAATAGTAATAAATAGTACATAATCTGTACTAATCTGTACTATTTTTGAGTTTGGTGTCCTAAAATTTCCATGAAATTTTGGTATTTTTCATCCCATTTTGTTCAAAATTTGGTTCGAATTTCCCTTCATGTGGCAACACTGGCCCTGAGTTGCAATGCACATTGAATACTTTCTGTAAATTTTTTAATAAAAATGAAAAACATTTTGATGCAGTCTACAAAAACCAAAACCCTCGGGTGAAACATGGGAGTAAGGACGAATCCACTTCGAAAATGACTGTATACTTCTTGAAAAAGAGAAAATATGCTGAATATAACCGGAAATCCATCAAAATATGCTCTATCACGTAGAAATGACCAAATATGCCAAAATATGCTCTAAAAAAGCACCTTGATTTAAGTAGTTTCTTCATAATATGAATTTCTATATTTAGGGAACACATCGCACTTACCCCCCCCCCCAAAAAAAATGCTAAGTCATGAAAATCCTAACCGTAGTGATGATAAACAGTAGGAAGTCTGCCTAAGGAAAACAAAATCCGCGCATTCAACAAGAATATGCCGAACATTTAAAATGATATTACAGACACGACACATTTGAAGGTCCAGCCCTTGTAACAAGTGACCATGGGTGAGACGGCTGTGTCCAATCCGCAGCCAAGTCAGAGAAACTTCTTTTCGACGATTGATTGATTTAGTTTATTTTACTTCGCGTTTTGTGCCTCTTAGCTAATTTTCGAAGATGGGGACATGGGCGTCCGGAAGCGGGGGGGGGGGGGCAAGGAGGGCCATGCCCCCCCCGGAAAATGAAAATGAACCAAAAATTATGTAATTCACACATATAATTTCATTTTAGCCACAATAACATGTGTTAATTATTGCATTCAAATTTAAGCAATGTTTTTTTTTAGGGAACAATACTATTTTTGGAGAAAATGTGCCTAGTTTGCCCCCCCCTGGAAAAAATACGTTCCTTGCCCCTCCCTGGAAAAAATCCTGCGGACGTCCATGGATGGGGATTCGTGACGAAATGGATGAATGGACATTCACAAACAACCAAGTCCGAGCAAGATTCGAACCCGGGACCATTGGCGTCGTAACGCCATGTACTAACCACTCGGTCACAGGGTCCGGCTTCTTTTCGACGAGAGGGACGGTACATGCAATGCTTGAAGCTTGTTCTCCCTTACCTCATCTCACTCTTCCTGCCAACCTTCACGAAGACAACAACGAGACACATTCTGCAGGTCCCTAGCTGGCAGAAGGTGGACAAGAACATTGCCGTCTCCATCAGCAGAAAGTTACGAAAGTAATTTAACTGCGACATTAAACACTTCTCCAACATTATTTTTTCTATGACTAACTATCAAGATTCCGAAGTGACGAAATTTTTTTTGCTAAAATGTTGTTTCTGCAGATGAACATTTTCTGACAGAAGGAATCGTTCCTTAAACCATTCTGCATCTTCCCCTGTCGTCGTGTCCCGCGCTGGAAGAATTGAATTACCAAAACAAGAGCTTTTGTTTACTCTTTGAGCCAAATTGAAGGAGAATTGAAACGGAGAAGTTTTCAATGTGTTTCTGATTGGAGAGACGCCGGCTTCTTTTGACGGCGCGAAAAGCTGCGACGACTCATTAAGGCGTTTTCGTCTCAGCCATTTGTTATCTGAGCTTTTGTCTTCCTTTCTGCCAGGATAACAATGCTTTCAGTTCTTTTTGCGCCTTCGCTTTGGATCGCGTCTTCAGTTATTGTCACTCGGGAAAGACAGAGGGGTTGTTTTCTACGTGCAATGTAAAGATAGCATTTTCATGTTCGTTAATTCCTTCCTAATGGCGTCGCCACTGGATGATCTGGGGTGGGCATCATCCCACAGTAAAGTACGCATAAATAGTACTTTTCAGATAACCCCAGTACGAGGATTTATCCAGAATTTTGCAATGGGGGCTGTAAGGATAAATTTAGAGCCAAAATCGCTATATGTTTGGTCTCTGTGAAGAATTATGAGGGTTGTTGAGGAAATTTGTGCGCGGGAGTGTTGGAGGTTGGTTGATTCATTGATTTGGTTTATTTCATTTCGCACTTCTGCCACTTTTGGCTAATCGCGAAGATGAGGATGAGTGATGATACGATGAAACTGATGAAGAGTCACACAATGTACACCGCCGCACCACGTGGCGGAGTGGTTAGCATTATCGCGCTACGGCGCCAGGGGTACCGTGTTCGAATCCCGGCCTGGGCACGAATGTTTGTGGTTGTCCATTCATCAATTTCATCATATCATCACTTATACTCTATCTTCGCAAATCGGCCAACAGTGGCACTAAAGGCGAAGTAAAATAAATCAAATCAATCAGTCAATCGATCACACAATGTACACCCATCCCATCCCCATCCCCAGGCCGCCTTGCTAACCACTCCGCCACGGAGACCGGCGAATGTTGGAGGCAGTGGCGGCGATTAGGGGGCGAGGGGGGCTCTTGCCCCCCAACTTTTCGCCACTTTTGCCCCCACACTATGCTAATTATTATCTACTAAGGGAAATATACTGTCTTTGCCCCCAGTTTTGGAACCCAATCGCCGCCACTGGTTGGAGGCGTTTGGGTAAATGACTGATCCAGTAACTGCTCTAATAAGGCAATTAATCGTTTATAATTGGTTGAGTTACATTTATGTAGATATACACACGCATGGAGAGAGAAAGAGAAAGTTTTGGACAGAAAGAAAAAGAATGGGAGAGAGAGAGAGAGAGAGAGAGGGACAGGGAGAATAGAAAGAATTAGATACACGAAAAGAAAAGAAGACAAAGAAAGAAAGAAAATTAGGAGAAGAAAGAGAAGGAGATAATGGGACACAGACTAGAGAAAGTAATCTTCAGATGCGAACAGAGAAACGAGAAGATAAGTAAAGAAAGAAATACAGGGAAACATCAGAAGGAAAGAAGGGGGAAGAAGGACAACAATTTTATAGGCACGTAAACAGAGGGCTCAATATTTTTGTCGGCGATTGCGAGTGTGTTGTTCAACATAGGATTGTTAAAGGTCCAGGGACTCATAAATTATATTGGGTTCTATTGGGTTCCGATGTAGGACCGGGACCTTTTCTCTTTCCTGGACCGTATTTAAATTGATCGGGAAAAAGGATTCATGGACCGAATTGAAATACTTGACAGACGAAAGGGTTATTTACGGTTCAGAACCCATTAACGCTTCCTGAGTTTCTCAGGATCGGAATGGAACTTATCTAAAATTCATGGACTTTTATCACAACCCTGGTTCAAGATACAGAATAGGTTTGCTCATGGGATTATCCAATGTGCCTGTTTGGGGTGAGGCAGTTAAAAGTAACTACCTTGTCTCATTTTCACTTAACGGGTCATCAGGTGCTGGACTTGCTTATTATTGATGGCTTCCCGTGTATTTGTGTGTTGGGGTAGATGGGGGTAGAATGAGCTTTTCCTCCATGTTTTGGGATTTCTGAAGTGAAATAATATTTTGTCCAAATTCTCTTCATCTTATAATTTTAAATGAACAATCACAAAATATATTTGGTGTTGCAATACCGACATTTTGAGGGCCGCTATCAGTATATATAAATATATAATTAGTCATTAATAAAATTATTACAATGAAAAACACAAATGCTTTGAGGGGAGATGTTAACCTCGGCTAACAACGCATTTAATACTAGCCCCTATTTTCTGTCCGGTCACATTTCCAAAAAAAAGGCACTAACTAACTCTCAAGCCATCCTAAACCCGAAGGTTTATGGCTGCAGCAACACAAGCCTTCCATCTGTCCCTATCCTGGGCAAGATCAATCCAATCTTTTCCATCCCTACCGATTTCCTTTAGGCCCATCTCAACGTTATTCCTCAATCTTCGTCCTGGCCTTACTACAGGTCTCTTACCATCAGGCTTACCAACAAGAATCCTGCAAACTCTTCTTTCCCATTCGTGCCATATGGCCTGCTCACCTAAGTCTTCTTGATTTAATTATTCTAATAATATCTGGACATGAATACAAAAAAGACACTTAAGAACTAATCGATATCACACATTATATAAATAATTCAAGTGAATTTCATTCACAAAAATTTTCTGCCTCAAAGAATTAAGCCCCAGAGGAATTTCTGTACACTCTCCTGTGAATAACACGTACGTAATGTTAACGGCACGCCGTGTTCCAAAGAAAAGCATGTTTAATTGCTGTAACGTGCTCATCCAAGTGATTGTGAAACGCAACATAAATCAAACATTGCAAGAATGGGTGTTGCAGTCAGGAATTCAACACACAGTTCAAGGTCGTCTTCTGCATTCCAACTGTTTCCTCGCAAACGACTTTTACTTGAGCAATGGACGGCGGGTACTGTGTCTGTTACGTGAAGTTCAGATTTTGAACAGGACTTCTTTTGTTCATGTTCACACATTACCCGAGAGTAAATGGGGAATGGATTCATCCGTCATTTTCACCTGGTAGATTTGCAAGCAAAGTTGTTAAAAGTCCAGGAATTTTATATAAATTATATTCCAATCCAGGAAAGAAAATCAGGAAGCGAAAATGAGTCCTGGACCATAAACAGCCCTTTTATGGTTAAACTAGGCTTATTTAAATTCAGCTCAGTATTCAATTCCGAATGAATTTAAATACAATCCAGGAAGCTCTTTTGCGGATCAATTTAAACCCGATCCAAGTTCCGTATTGAAATGACCGAATTTAAATTGTGCGAGAAAAAGGTCCCGGTGCAAACCCTATAGTGCTGCAAAACCTCCAGCGATATGTGGCTTCTGATTGGCTCTCATTCCGGAAGTTAATCCAGTGTTTCCTCAAGGTAACGCTAGATGGCAGTGTTGAAATTGACAATGTTGATTTAAGAAAACCATCCCAACAAGATAAGAAATCCATTCAAACTCAGATTAATTTGGAGCATATTTTTTTAAAATTAATATTTTGAAAGACAGAAAATCGGAACTCTTCTAGAAGTTAATGGTTTTCTTATTTAAACTCACATCATTACAAACATTGTAACTACTTATGCATATATTTTCTATATCACGTCCATGATTATGCAGAAATGGATTTATTTAGTATATTTCAAGATTCCAAGATATGAAATGTCTCCTTTAATGCAGTAATCACTTCGTATAAGCTACAAGCGCTTTCATAGATATCAACATTATTATTCACGATGGCTTCATATTGATTTTAGTCACCTGAAAACGATTCAAAAACATTTTTAACATTTTTTTCCCATACAAATATATATTTCTTAACATAATTTCGATAATTTGATTACAAATTTTACTTTTAAACAATCCAGAGTCTGATCTTTCCATACTTATCCTTTAAAGAGACAAACAAGGAACGACGGACGAGGAACATAAATTCTTCCGGTGCGCACAGCCAATAAGACAGCGCTGTGTACGTCTGGTTCTGCAGCACTATAGGGTTTGTAATTACGCGTTCCGGTCCTGTTGCGGAACACAATAAAACCCCTTAGAATGTACGATTTTCTGTACCTTTAACAACCCTGTTTCAAAGGCGCGAGAGGGGATGCAATGGTAAATTTTATCACCATAATAAACTATTTTGGATTTAGCGAAAAGATGGTGTCATGGTAAAATTAAGTGGAAGGGATGTTAAAGCTCTAAACATTGGCTGATTTAGCGGGAGGGTCACGTGCCACTCCCGGTTGACTACATGTTTTAAGAAGCATTGATATCATTATACAGGGTGTTCCATAATTTGCTCTGGCATTTCGGTTGCTCAGAGGCCAACTCACCCATACGGACGAGAGCACGACACTGAAGAGATTAAATATCCAAGTTTTCAACCCATCTCACAAGTGTTCGATATATCCTCCCTTGGTGACTTGGAGACGTCATTCCTGTAATCTTGCTCTTTTGTGGTCCACAGTCTCAGGCGATGACCCCGGCCTGCTGTTCGTTTCACGTCTGTCGAGTCACCAAGTAAGGGCATATGGAGCATTTGTAACGTGGGTTAAAAACTTGGATATTTAATCTCGTCACTGACATGCTCTCATCCCCGTATGTGAGTTGGTCTTTAAACAACCAACTTGCGAAATTACAGAGGGAACTATGAAACACCCTATATTACAACGAACAAAAAATGAGTTTTCCCAGGCAGTAAAACTAGAATTTTTAGTACAAATACATCAATAGAGACTACATTTACTAGACACTTTAAAAAGAATAAGACGACGCCTGAAATCGAACTCGGGCTTGTTTGTTACAAGGAAACAATGTTACCTGACGACACAAAGCGAGAGCATTGTAGGTCAAACCATGTTTTTTACAGTTTTGCCTGATGATAGCTTATCCCCTTACGTCATCACTGTGAATACAAATAACGTAGACTATTGTAATTCCAGAGAAACCTAATTCCATCACCTTATAATCAAACGGTCCTGAGTTCGTACCATGTCAGAGGTACATTGTAGAGTGGTTAGGATTTCACTTTGAAGATCCAAAACGAATCCTTGTAATCGCCTTGGTGTGAATTTGGCTACACAGGAGCCCAATCTTACATAAAGCCTAATTTATACCCCTCCGCCCTAAGTATCTATATCTTGCCCAATCGTTTGAAGCTTTTTGTTCTTGCTCCTTGGTACAGTGTAGTAGGTAAGTAAGTAAAAAAAAAGTAAAGTGAAAAAGTGGCGCCCGAACAGGGATGTGCAGTCAGTGTACATCCCTGTTCGGGCGCCACTTTTATTTATCAATGTGGAATTCCTCATTAACAAACTTGTCTCCCTGAATTAGAAACCATGCTGACTGCTTTACTCTTCTCTTTCCAGGAATGAGCCCAGAAGACGAGTGGTACAATAAGAGCCTGTCTGCGTTGCGCATGAACACGACACACCACCCAAACTTGTCCACTCCGATGCTACAGTACCAGACGTAAGCCTGGCCTACAGCCCCCTCTGCCCAACCCCAACGAACATAGACACCAGCCTCCACGTAACCCCCTTCACCCCTCAGCTGGGGCACCTCGGCCTCAATTTCTTCAAGGACCTCTCTTAGATGAACAAAAATCAGAACAGTTTGTTTACTCCCATAAAGACTCTGGCTTTCTTCATTAGTAACTCTGATGCGAGTCTAGCCTCTAACGTTATCTCAACCCAGAACCCACCACTTGGCCTCTTCCGGGCATTGTGTACCGTTACTATAACCCCCATATTTTGAACTGGAAGCTGGAAAGCAACGAATCAGCGATCGGTTCAATTATGTTCGGCTCTCGTCGCAATTGTTCGTCTCAAAGTGCCGAACGCCGCTCGCAGTGCGAAACAAACTCGAATCGGATTCACCCGACGTTGCCGAATCTACTGTACGTTCATAGTTTCCTCCCATGGTTGCTGAAGAGCTCTTGTTAGGAGTGAGCTCCGGGGAAATATTGCGGTTGGCTCATTGTACTTCTTTTAATGTGCAAACATGGCACCACGGTTGGAAACGTTCCCTTTGGAGAGTCGATTTTGTTCCTAGAACGTTCACGTCGAAACTGAGATTGCCGCCCCACAACTGCTTGCAGGGTTGGCTGACAGTAAAACGCTCAGTAACTGTCCCTGTGGATTGAACAGTTCTCGACCAATCAGATATAAAACCTTATCCCAATTCTCTAACCACATGCTGCTAAAAATGACACTCTTTGCGAATGGGAAAAGAACAGTACAGTCACGAACACTTCTGTGTTACAACAACCCCATTGACTTTCAATAATATCACTACAACCCAGAAGTGTCCGTGACTGTATAAATAAATCTTTACGCGTGCGCAGTAATTCGGAATCCAGATAAACTCACTCACACAATACATTCGTGGTCTTGGCAGAAACAATCTATCTTTAACATATTTGCTAATACAGTTGTTTTAATTCTATACTCTATCCCTGGAATCTCTGGAGCAAGGGCAGAGAAGGGGAGAAAGCGAATGAGCTGAGCTGAAGCAAAGGCTGGTAGCTGCAGTCGCTTCCGCAATTCCGTTCTCTCACTGGTTGAGCCGTCTCCCGTCAGTTTGCGCAGAGACTTGTTTTCGAAAAATATAACAACAAAATCACTTGAAGAAACTTTTATCTTCCGGCAGTTGTACTTTATTAAAATATATAATGACGGATTGTAATCTAACCATCCTACTAATATTTATACATTATATTCATTCGATATAGGAGTAATCAGAAACTCGCATACTTCATAATTTGTCAATATTATTCAATAAATTTGTAAAATCCGCATAAGTTCCTTTGTATACCGCACTGTTGAATACCTAAATTAATCATGGACCTCTATTTAAAGAGTCATGTTCAGAGACAACAAAGTGTGTTATACAGACCTGCCCATGATATACAGTGACTTCCTTTCTTACCCGTACATACGCGCATCCAGAAAGTTTTTAAGAGGGGTCACCATCTGAAAAGCATATGACCTATTTTCTTCAAGAAAATTAATTCCGAGAGGGGTTTCTGACCCTATAGTCCCATTCGCAGCGCATATATCTTGTGACAATGGCAATTCGTTGATTTTGTACGTACGATCGTATCGTGGACTGTATCCCGTGCATTGTCACCACCAGCGCTTAAAGTGGGAATTATTAGCTGAGGTGGTGCTTGGTCGAGCTTTGGGCTTACCTGGAGGGATTCTCCTATGGTTTAATATGGTGACAATGAGAAAATTAATGGGATGCTTTTCACCCAAAACAAAGTACAAAGTGAGAATCAACGTATGCGAACAGTAACTGAGAATTAATAAAAATGTTGAAACACGCTGAGTTAATATTCCACCTTAATCTTTTCAACCAATGCCTCACTACCATTTCCATTCAGACAGAGGGGGAAAGGCCAAAGTCGAAAAAAATATGTTTTTAGGGAAACACATCTCAATCTTCGTGGTTTTAGAAGAAGAAAGCAATCATTGATACATAAAAACCTATACATACTGTTTGTGCAATGTTTTCATTTCTGTAAATAGCAAAGTGTCTTTTCTTCATTGTCTATAAGTTTCCTCAATGTATTTTGTTTACGAAAATTGTACAATGTTGTGTGTCTGTGTATTATTTATTAAAAAAAAAGAGTGTGGTGTATGTGTGGGAGGAGAATGAGTGTGTGTGTAAATTCATGTTTATCTTCCCGTATGTGTGACATGCGAATGTAGAAAAAATGGTGCGAGTCTTTTGTTTTTTGAATACACTTCTTGTCAGACATGTAACTTGTTTTAGTGTCGACAATTTGAAAAAAAAATTAAGGGTAAGAAAGACAAGTGCACAGCTAAAAGAGACTTATTTGCAAATGATGGACTTGCAATTGGAGGAGGCAAATATTGTTCTGTGGTTTATACAAGACAAACTGAAAAATTCCTACATTCATATACACAGCATTTTAAAAAATATGTTTACATTCCAAATCTGTTTTGTTACCAGTGTATTTGTATGAGTTAGGTAAACTGATCATATAAGATCCAAAGTCATTGAACTGGATTGAAACAGAAGATCAACTAGTCTGTGTCCATCGATAACGTAACGATTATTGGAGACACGCCAATTATAACAGTACCTCATTTGTTTCTTTGGTGCACTTATAAATTAATGTAATCCGTGACACATAAAAATATCCCACACAAATTACTAATTTATTTCTTCATCTGTTACTTTGTGAGATTCTTGTGTGTTTCATGACTGTTAAAAGAAACTATTTATGTAAGGCAAGGTCAACTCGAAAGCGATGTTCTTTTATCTTTCCTCGTAATTCAATTGGAATGTTTCGACTAAAACATATTTCTCCTTCGTTATGAATGTATTGTAAATATTAGCAACTAGTCATACGAATAAACAAATTTTTCATGTATATGTTTTCTAATATTATTTGTAATTATAAGCTTAAGCTGCATGCATCCTTTTCTTTCAGGGACGTCGCCATCTGGGAAATAGCCTGTTCGCCTACCTCATGAATTACATGAGAATTTTTCAGAATCATTTATACTAAGAGTGGCGGTGTGGTTAACAGAACGAGAAACGAAGGCCAGTAGAGTCTGCAGTGAGAGGATTTCGCTCGAGTGTCAAATAGTTCGCATAAACGACGCTAGATAGCGTACGGAATTGAGAGCATCTTTGCTCGGAGGAATAACGCTCGAACAGGCAAAACGAGCGGTAAACCTCGAAGCACGTATAGCCGTAATTTGTCTGTAGTGGGCCCTCAAATATAGATCGTGAAGTGAAAGACGCAGTAAAATTGAAACATAGTCATCATCTGCATGTTAAAATGTAGTTTCGTCTATCTTACCAATACACAGTGATATATAAAAATGAAACGGATGATTATGGGCTGAAACTGCCAGGACGGATATTTTAACATCGTGTCTACGATTATTGTCACATTAAAATAATATCCCATTGTGGGAGAGACAAACGAGTACGAGCAAGCGAAAGTGAATGTTCTTTGTTCCTTCATCACTCATCCTCATAGTCGCGATTAGCCAAAAGTGGCAGAAAAGCAACGAAAAATAACCTAATCCAATCCATCATTTATACGTACTACCTAGTCTTGCCATAAATACTGTTATAAACTTTCGGCTTGAACTGTACATCCAGTAGTCAGGCTCGTGAACCATTCTTGTGCTGAAGCTCACTCCTGACCATTGTGTGTTCATATGTGAAAGAATATGCGTGTGTCTTCTTATGCTTAGCATGGAGCATGGCGAATATGAAAATAGAGTAGCTGTAATTGCTCTGCATATGGTTGGGAAGTCACTCGCTGAGATTTTTCAGCCCCTAAAAATCCTGAAGATCAGCAAAAGGTTTGTGTATCAGACAATCCAGAGATTCATAGAGACTGGTACCGTGAAGATCACCCAAGAGTTGGTAGACTTCACACTGTATGAACAGTGGCAGCTGCGAAAGCAGTGGTGGCTCGTGTCCGCCGAAATCACATCCGGAATCAAATGATGGCACGGGAGTTGAACATTTCACAACAACCAATATCCAAGGTGCTTAATGAAGACTTTGGACTTGGAGCTTACCGTCAGAGTATTGGACATTTCCTGACTTAAAGAAGCAGAGGGAACTGAAACTGAGACGGCTCCTGCAGTGGTACGCCACCAATTTTCATGGCAGGATTATCTTCACTGATGAGAAATTGTTCACCACTGAAGAAAGTTTTAACCACCAAAAGGAAAGGGCGTGTGCTTCAAGCTCTCAAGAAGTTAGTGAGAGAGTTCTGAGATGCAACCAACCCTCCTCATGGTTTGGTGAGGGGTAAGCTATGAGAGTTCCACCAGGCTTCATTATTGTGAAGGGCGAAAGTGTATGTTGACCCTCTCGTATCGCTGTTGAACCAAACAATATTTCACAATGAACGGTAAAAGTTCCAGAAAGATTCTGCTCCAGCTCATAAGTCTACACTCAGAGGACTAAATGCATCGTATCGATTGATGCACCAGAATGCATCGACTGATGCACTAAAGTGTGTTTTATGGTATCTTCAAAGAATCAGATTCACCCTTGATGCATTTGGATGCATTTTTGTATGTCGTGAGAGAAACACCAAAGTGCATCATTTGATTCAAGTTAGGATTTATTTCAGTCGAAATGCATTTCAATGCATCAGTTGATGAGTTTTGATGCACCAGAATGCATCTTTTTGATGATGCAATTAAACTCTGTAGCTCAGACCAAACGTTTAAGTGCATCATCCAAAAAAATGCAGGAAGGTGCATCAAGGAACATCAACTGATGCATTGAAGTAAGTGCATCTCGACTGAAAGAAATCCTCACTTGAATCAAATGATGCACTTTAGTGTTTCTTTCACGACATACAAAAATGCATCAAAGGTGAATCTGATTCTTTGGAGAAGCCATAAAACACACTTTAGTGCATCAATCGATGCATTCTGGTGAATCAATCGATACGATGAATTTAGTTTTCTGTGTGTAGGATGACGCAACGGTGACTGGAGACCAGTGTACTCGATTTCATATCCACTGTTGATTGGACATCTGATAGCTCTGATCAGAATCCCTACGACTACAAACTGTAGCCAGTGCTACCGGGGACTGTCTGCAAGAAGAGACACCCTATAATAGAAACTTTAAAGTGGCCCTTGATGGCAGCAAGGTCGAACTATCCCATCGAGAACATCAGTGCTGCCTAGCCAGAGGAACTTTGAGTCTGTGTGAGACCAAAAAGTCATATTTGTGAGCTATATGTGGAACATACTAAAAGAAAATTTAAAGATCAGAAAACCATATTCAACTTATTCACAACATAGTGTGTAACAGTATTTATGGCTAGACTAGGTAGAGCATGAATCATGCACAGAATAATAAATAGAGGGAAATAATGGAATGAAAATCGGGAGACATAGAAGGAAAGAAAAGGACAGAAAATGAAAGGGGAGAGAAATGGATACAATTAAAGAGAAAAGTGAGAAAGGAAGAAAAATGGACGAAAAGAGAAGAGGGGCAGAGAAAGAAGAGAAGTAAAGAAACACGAAGGAAGAAGGAAAGATTGAAAAACAGATGATATTAATAGTCACAATGACGACCACCCAAACAGATTCAATCTGAAAATATTTCGTCGCTGTAGTCGACGTCACTGTTCCTTATTGTCACTTTAATTGTTATATAACGAGGGTCGTTGCCGTACAAGCCTGTGAGTGGGTACAGTGGGATCCATGAGTATTACCGTGCAAATTGTCCATCACCATGTTCGTGCACTTTATTTGACCCAATAAGAGGTTCAAGAATGAAAACTCAAAACAAGCTGTTAACAACTTCTGCACCAGCATACATAAAAATCCATCGTTTAAAAAACACACTGGATGTAAGAAAAAAATAATGAAAATAGTCATGGACAATTTGCACGGTAATGCTCATGGATCCCACTATACAAATACAGCGCCTTGAATAACGTCGTGTGGAAAACGACCCAAGAAACTGGTTCCCGAGACGGATGAGAAACATAGATGGCAGTGCGATCAGTATCGGTGCTAATTTTCTTATGAAAGTAATGCGGCCACAGATTAGATATAGGTTTGGAATGCGGCTTTGTTAGTTTTTGGAATATATTGTGTATATTTGTTTGTCTTGAAAGGCGGTACGTGAATTGATGGAATCAGTTATATTTGTGGAGTGATTTGCAGTCACGAAATGCCATTAATTTGGAAAGAAAAGTAAAATAAAACACAAGAAGAAACATCGCAATGTGATTCCGGACGCCAGGTCTTGGACTGTGTATTAGAGTTTATTTTTCTATGTTATTAGAATATAAATAGTATCCTGAGAGATATTTCATACCGAGGCGACACACCACAAGTGTCGCTTGAAAGCGAGCAGTCGGTAATCAATGCAGCCTTCCGAACCGTAGGGACACAAGCTCTGACTGCACCGTTTCCTCAAGGAGATTTTAGACCAAAGCGACACGCGACAAACGATACGAGGATTTCACACCAAAGCGACACGGGTCCTTCGGTCCAAGGCAACTTTCATACCGAAGCGAGACGCGACACATGTCGCTTGGAAACGAGCCAATTAAGAGCAACATTTCACATTATAAAGGCATGCCGGGCAGCACAGGTCAGCGTTCGGTTGGTGAAATCCTGAAGCGATAAGTATCGCGTGCCGCTTTGGTGCGCAATATCCCTGAAGCAAGACACTCATTGCATCGCGCATGCGCGAACAACAAACCACGGGAACACGTTGCAAGCTGTTGAGGAAATGGCCAGTTTGATAGACACACAAATCACAAAGCGACACGTGTGGCTTATCGTGTCGCCATGGGCGCCCGGAGGGGGGGTGGCACGCCCCCCTGGAAAATGAAAGTCAGCCAAAAATTATGTATTTCACACATATAATTTAATTTTAGCCAGAATAATATGTGTTAATTATTGCATCAACACCATAAATTCAAATTTAAACAATGTTTTTTTAGGGAACAACACACTTTTGGGGGAAAATGTGACTCGTTTGCCCCCCCTTGGAAAAAAAATACCTTCCTTGCCCCTCCCTGGAAAAAATCCTGTTGGCGTCCATGCGTGTCACCTAGATCTGTTGTTCGCACAATTAGCAGCAAACGCTCGCTAATAGACTCAAGTGCCGCTTCAAGGCTGTTGCTTGTCACTTAGTTGGAAACTCCCCCTGTAGCGCGTCGCTTCGGTCTGAGCACCTTCCTTTAAGGAGCTTCCGACCTAAGTAACACGTAGCATGCGAATACGACATATGAACGTGTCGTTTGCTGTTTCGACCCTCATGCGCAATGAATGCTATTTTACAGTCTGGAAGTGCCTGTGTCACTAGTCACATCAGTGTAAACATCCCGTGTCGCTTGTCCCATTGGTCTGAAAGTTTCCTTACACTCATGTCGATGGCATTAAGGACGTTTTGTGGGTTTCCCCTCGTCGTTTCGTGCAATCACCATTATCATCATTGCAGCGATTAGTTTAAAGCGTAAGAAAAGAGAGTAAATATAAAAGATATAAATGCTTCAGTGTGTATATCTTTAATAGAAATTATGATAATGATAATAATTATGAACCTAATTCATACACAAAAATTTAGTTACCAGCATTTCACGCGTATTTTTTCTCCCGTATTATTAATAAAACTATAACGATAACAGGACGTGGTCGACTGTCTAGAATGTTCGTTAATATCTTCGCGACCACTATACCAAATATCATAGCAATTATCACATTCATAGAAATGCTTCATGTAAAAGAATCAGACGTTGCAGCGAAAACACCATTTACTTCCATTATAAGCAGACGAATACCAAGCACCGAGTCCAACACCAGCGCTCCTAGCGGTATCATATTCGAGTGGAACCAGCCAGAGAGCCCAGAACCGCGCCGTTTTCCACACTACGTTATTCAAGGCGCTGTAGTACAAACATGGAACTTCCATGCAACTTGTTTTAACAAGTGACTCGCGTTCCAAGCGACGTTAGCGCTCCATGCGGTGATAGTAGACACTTGTCTTAAAAGATAAGTATTTATGTGCCAGGGTGTGTTCCGTTATGTCGAAAGTCCAGGTTTGACTTGACCCTCGCATTATCTTTATTAAAATAAGTATAAACTAACGTTTACTGATACTACACTGAGTTATTTTTTAAATGTAACTCTCCCCATACTCGAGATATGAATGTATTAAAATAGATTTGCGTAAAAGCAGCAGCAGCCTGTCCGAGTACTTTGTCGAAGAGAGAAAAATTCACCAGAACAGGGTAGTTTGAAGCTGTTCGGGTGCCGAAGCGTTGGTTAAAAACGTGGTTGGTGGGGGGAGGGGGGGATCAATCGATGGAGCGGCCGACTGTAATTCTCACGGTCCCTGGCCGATTCGCATCCATTACCTGTTTTTTCCCTCTTTTTTTATGGTTTTCGCTGCTTGCATATTTAATTTTTTTCCCAACAAAATGTTTTATTGACTGATCCAGAATATTCGTTCCAACATATCTTGCTGCGTCCCACTATCATTCACCACGCCAGTACTGCTATCGCCGTAGATAACATATCATATCATAATGGTTAGAATAGTACTGAAAACATATCAATACTTACAATATGTTTATTGAATGATTATAAATATAACAAATTGTGTAGCCAAAGTAAGTAACGAAATTAAAAAGTGGAAGTTAATTCTAAGTAGTTGCTGTAACACAAAATATAGAAATTTAGAGTTAAGAACAGAACAGTTTAAAACATTGAAGACAGTAATAATCCAATGTATTTTATTGGAACAGTAGTGACAAGTGAATAATTATTTCCTTGGTGCCTACGTACAGTACGGACTCTTCTGGGTTGCGACACTCCCAGCTAACAATGGAATCGTTAAAAGCCAGAAGTATACGTCACTGTACAGTGGTGTCAGTAAGTGTTACCAAGCAAATTGTCCATCAGTATGTTTTCTTTATTTTATCCATGAGAGCTTCAAGAATTTAAACAAAGCTTCAAACAAGCTGCTTAAATACCAACATGCGTACAAACCCGATCCTGTAAATCACATAGGGTGTAAGAAAAAAAATAGTCGTCGACTATTTGCCGAGCAATATTAGTGCATTCCACTGTACTACACCAGCTAGCGCTGACAGAGGGGCGTGGGGAAATATCTCATTTGTCATTGTGAAACCTGGGAGTTGGTGATAGCTAAAATGTGAAAGAACTTGCCTACAAAAATTGCCTGAAAAATTACTTTTACATATTAATTAAAACACTTTGAGATTTTCACAAATAGAAAAAGATTGAAAGCGTTTGAAAACACTTGAAAAATCAACATAACCAATGTCTAGTTGTTTAGAATACTCACGTGAGGAGAAAACAGGCGCTGGTGCAACTTTTATTTCGACTTGAAGGTTAATTTTTTTGTGGTGTATCTCGTTGAACTTGGTCCGAAGTAAGACACGGACTTTGCGTCTTACAGTTTCGGGAGAAACAAACACGAGGGAGATCTCCTTCAGACCACTGCGACAAGAACACGGGGGTTTTACACCGACAGGAGCCCTCAAGTCTGTAAGCATGCAATTACCTCTCATAAGTGAACAACAAACATAGACGACATGATGCACGGTACTGAGAATCCAGCGTTTATTATAGTAACCACGATTGGTTACAAATAGAACTTGCTTGACTTGGTATTCACTCTTGAGTGATCTGTAGTTTTGTTATCTTGCATCGCTTTTTGCCACTTTTATGACGATTGTAAAATGAAAGGACTATCACATTCACATACATACGCGTATATGGACAGAAAGAAAGTATCGCAAACTTTAGCTAAGGATACACGGAACGGAGTCTCATTAGCTCAACGAATGCATCGAGGATGCCCTACGTGGAACAGATTGGCAACTAGATACAAAGACGTTATTTGGAAATTTATTTTTCTAATTATGTTGAAATTTGTGTATGTCTGCCGATCCCGACAGGTGGTGAGAGTGTGGCAAGCCGCAAACTTATCACCAGTTTCCAAAAAACAGATTAACAAACTGGACCTCCAAATGCAGGCCTTATCAGATGTTAAGCTGATAAGAACAGATACTACACTTTGATCTTAGCCAATTAGGCCGAGAAGCGATGACGAAAAATCAAATATTCTCTCCTATCTTACCAGAACACAGACCCATTAGCTAAGAGACTTCAAGTTCTATCCATTGTTAAGATTTTCTAAGGCCTTCCATTGCCCTGTTCTTATTATTGCTAAACACAAGATATAAAATTTAATTTTACTGACATCTTCATTTTACCTTTGATACAACTGGTATCAAGAAATCGACCAACAAGTCCAGCTTGTATGTTCCTCACGGGCTCAATGGTAGCTATACTGACGTCACACATCAAACATTTTCCGTCCACACAAGACGACTTTGTCAGACGGGGCGAGGAGGTCAAAGAAATATGCTTCAACTGAAGGTGGAAATCATCCATGTGGCACTTTTCCTTCCTCTATGCTTCTTCAGGCATTTACGTTCGGAAATTTTCGTGTGACGTCAAATTTGCACCAGCAGAGTGCTCTAGCGGACGTTTCTACAACAAGGTTTCAAGTGAGAAATAAACGGCATAAAATTGGTAACATTATAATAAAGTAAGTCAAGAACGTCAACGTGACGCTATATCACGGACACGCATGCATAATAGCAGAGGCGTCACTAGCGGATGGGTCAGGGTGGGCTCCGTCCAGCCCATATTAGAATGGTCTTATCCATAATTTCTGTCTAAAAAGTTCTACATGAGAAATTTTCTCATTTATAGTAGAATTAAATACACAGGAAGCGTCATAATAAAGATGAATTGATATAAAGGTTAGAAAGGCACTGGAAGAATAGCACAATGGCGCAGCAAAAGAAAATTATTTTTATCCCTGCTAGACATGTTTTTATCCCCCTCAAAGAAAATTAAATTGAAAGCATATAGTGTACCATTTGTTAACTATGTAACAAACAACTGAAAAAGCATTCGTGTGCGTTAACGCTCCAGTCATCAAAAATTTCGCTGCCGCAAAGTTGCAGCCTTCTGCACTAAAAGAGAACACTATTCTCCAACTGGCAAACTTCGCGGAATGTGTATTAAAGTCTTCACAAGAACTTGTAGGTGGGTTAAATGGACATTAAGTTTGAACGTATGAATGGAAAGTTGGATACGTTTCCGGTGTTACTAGTTCGACATCTGTTTCTAAATTACGTGCAAATGTATTAAATTAAATTTAATGACCTATGTTAGAACTAATGTTCTACGGTAGTAAAACCGTAAGGCAATAGTTTCGTTTTCTGACGTAACAAATTTGCATACCCAAAAGAACCTACTTCCCAAAATGAAATCTCAAATACGCCACTGAGTGCCCCCCCCCCCCCCA
This sequence comes from Lepisma saccharinum, assembly GCF_977018435.1. Classification (NCBI taxonomy): domain Eukaryota; kingdom Metazoa; phylum Arthropoda; class Insecta; order Zygentoma; family Lepismatidae; genus Lepisma; species Lepisma saccharinum. Next base: position 4,423,656 of record NC_139256.1, read on the forward strand.
GCGCAATGGGGAGAAAAGTAGGAATCAAGATGTGATCGTACATAACTAACTAACTCTCTAGCCTTCTTGAACCCGAAGGTTTATGGCTGCAGCAACACAACCCTTCCATCTGTCGCCGGACCCTGTGGCCGAGTGATTAGCACATCGCGCTGCGACACCAAGGGTCCCGGGTTCGAATCCCGCTCGGGCTTGGTTGTTTGTGAATGTTCATTCATCAATTTCATCACTCATCTCCATCTTCGCAAATTAGCCAAAAGGCACAAAACGCGAAGTAAAATAAACTAAATCAATCAAACCTTTCATCTGTTCCTATCCTGGGCAAGATCAATCCAATCTTTTCCATCCTTACAGATTCCCTTTAGGTCCATCTCATCTTTAGGATAAGAAACATAAATATACAAAAGAGAGAGAGAAAAATTGAGGGAGAAAGAGAGAGGAATAGAAGGAGAGGGAGACAAGAAGAGAGGGAGTGGAAAGGGAAGGGAAGGGAAGACAAAAAAACACGGAAGGGAAGAAAGACATAGAGAAAAAAAGAACATTGTTTTATAATGTCTCGGTGAGGTCATCGTAGACCAAAAGTCACGATCGGATAGGTACTATTTATATTGCAAGATCGTATTATTCGAAAGCGGAATTGACGTAACAAGTTGTGGTAGGTTGATAAAGTGAAGTAAGGTGCTCCCCTGTGCTTAGAACTACGCCATGAAGGCGTATAGGGGTGTGGGGGTAACGTCCCACACTTTCTTGATCCGGTCGTGAGTGGGGGTGATGTGATCAGCATCACGCACCTGACCGCCTTGACCCCCCAAGTTTCCCCCAGGTACCCATGTCATTCGACGCCGGGGCCGCTTCCAACGTTAGAAAAGTTCCCGGATTTGAACGGCCGGGGATCGAACCCGGGACCTTTAGCATGGTAGTCAGACGCGTTACCGACTTTTTTTTTTACTTTTTTTATTATTACTATTATTACAAATTACATTTTATATGAACATGGTTAAAATAAGATACCTTCTTTTTATTCATATACAACCTTTAGGAAATTTGCATAATTCTTTCTATTATAAACAATAGTGTTTTGCATTAATTCTTGTTGTAAGAAATCTTTAAAATTACATGCGTACTTAATATTTGTGCAGTTTAAAGTATAGTAAATAGAATTGCTAATAAGCCATTGTACTGCATTCCATTTGGTTTTAGGATAATACTTAAAATCTGGTATTATTACAGTCTGTGTCGTATAATTAGCTGTTGATGTACGACATATTTTACTTAACATGTTTCGTAATTGTTGCCACATGGTATGTACTTGCGTGACAACATTTAGATATTCTGTGTTCTATTGTATCTTCCTCATTGCACACATTACATAATGACGTGTCACTGAATTGAAGTCGATGTCTTTTACTTTTGGTATCATATTTATCATGTACTAATATGTATCATAAGGATTGAACAAATCGTTGGTGATCGGTTTGATTGATTGATTCATTGATTTGTTGTTTTAAGTCCACTTTATGCACAGTATGGCTAATCGGGACTGGACCTACAGTTTAAAGTGGGATCCGAACCACTAGTGCCTCCACCGGGTATCGAACCCGGGATCCCTTGATTACAAGGCGACGTCGCTACCACTGCGCCATCGGGGAGGCCCTACCGACTGAGCCACCGCGGCCACGGTAGGTTGAAAGGGTTGTTAATGATTTATGATGACTAGGGAGCGGAAGTTGATGACCTAAAAAATATAGGTATATGACCTATAGAATGTCCTAAAAAATGGGGAAAAATTACGTAAAAAATTAAAAAAATTAGCATTAAAATTGATAGTTTCAGGTTAAAAATTGAAATGAAAAGGAAATTAAACAAAATGCAATCTTGCTTTCAAAAAAAGGCACCAAATGATACCACTTGCACATCCAATTAAAATATGCAACGAGGATTTCCAATGGAAACAACCGAATAATTTTAAAACAATCTAATAAAAAAGTCGTATGCACTAAATGAATTGGTGTAAAATGCATTAATTTCTCGCATCTTTGCCTGGTGATATAGTGTGGTGTGTTTCTGTGGCACTGTAAAGAAACATAAATGATCACGATCCACGTAAGACAATTTTTGTTTAGAAATTTAACAAATTGTATAAAAAATAGGGAAATCAAAATCAGGGACGCATCCGGGAAAGGGTTCATAGACACGCCCCCCCCCCCCCAACTCCAGGAAAAAGTACGTCGGAAAATTTTTTAACATTTGAAATTGTATGAAATATCTCACATACAAGCACTTTCTAAATATAAATTGCAATCCTGCGAGATATATATAGGCCTATGTTCACCTTGGTGAAAAGACTCAAGAATATTACCAAAATGAAAGAAGTGATAAAATATGGCGAAACAATACACCGAATATTGCGAAAAATGACGGGAAAATACCGAAAATCGGGGAAAATTACCTAAAATCTGAAAATTGGCCAAAAATGCACTTTAAAATAACCTTTTTGGGTTCTAGACTAAGTGTAATATTGTGTATATTTAATGGGCACCGTGTCCGATGGCATTTCATCAACTTCCGCTCCCTAATTACGACTCACCTTTCAGTTCTTACAGTAACGTTTTAGCTAAAACTTTCACTCTTAAATTAGTTTCGGTGTGGTAAAGAAAGGTCTTCATGCGGAAACCTATAAAAATTCCATTATTCTTATTATCATTGGCTCTATATGTCCAAGTATGACATCCATAATTGACTCGAGATATGAGGAGAAATTCTGCTCAGAAGGAATCTGGGACGAAGGCATTCTTACATCATACGCCACGTCGTTATAACGGCTTCAAGGCAAACGAAGTATATACGTATTTGTGCCCGAGTGTTCCCGTGTTGTCATATTCATGAGGGAGGTTCATAAAATTTGAGCCCCCAGCGTAGCGCCGACTCCATGGGGCTCGGGGGGGGGGGGGGGGCTCGAGCACCCCAAATGTTAATGATGTGGGGGCAGAGACCCCCAAATAATTTTGCTTAAGATGATCTAATGTATTATTTTGCTTCTCTTGTAAAGTTTACTCTGAATTGTGTCACCTGAACTTAACTTTAAATACACATTTGAAATGTTCTAGACAATCAAATTTGGGGAGGCTGAGGCCGCTAAACCATCAACTTTGGGGGGGGGGGGGCTATGAACGGAGACAGCAAAACACATGACTTATTACTATATACTAAGTATATAATTATGAGTATTGTTAGCATTTTTACTAAAAAGAGTTTCAAAATAACGAGGTGATATGACAATTATACCAGTATGTTGTTTAGTGAATTCTGAACAATTTGAGGTCGTAAACACGACTTTCAGGCAATATTGATATGTACGATATTTAGTTACTATCCTCGAAATCTCTTCCTCTAGTCCAAAGAATAAGGGGAAAATAATTCTAAAGTCTTTGAGTTTATTTAACACTGGCTTGCAGTAAAGTACGCAAGGAAAGCTTATGAAAAGTCTGTATTGCGAAAGCGGGAACGGCTATGATCAAAGGCATTATTGGTAAAGAATGGCGTGCTATGTGTTTATTTATTATTGCAAAATTAAATTAAAAAAGTAAAATATTGTAGCAAGAACAAAAAGGTAAAACTATTTGCCTGCGATTTGTGTTAGCATTTATGTAAATAATTAAATAAAACTGTTAAATATTGTAAATATTCGCTATTTTTATGGGTACGTCAACACTAAGATTCTTTGCACCCGTCACATGTCCTTTCTTTACAAGTCTGTTGCGGACATTAAAACACACCCATGCCCTCGCCGGGACTCGAACCCGAGACCTCCGGATCAAAGCGAGTTGAGCCGACCACCCAACACGCTCGGCTACCGCTCGGATACATAGCCTACTTGTAAATAAAAATGTTAATTGTTATCTAGAAAACAAATGAGCAGACACACGTCTTTCATGTTACATTTGATTTGCATGAGGAATATAATAGCTGCTTATAAACTGCTATACGAGGACGTAATTTTTATTTTTTAAAAAGGGAGGGAGTGAGTCATTCATTCATTTCAGTGTTCCGAGCCCCCCCCAATAATTTTGACAAGTCGGCGCGCTTGGCCCCCAGGCTATCCCTTGTTTTGGGCCCTGTCGACATTATTATTATTAGGCAAAAGGTAAAGTTCCCTGTGCACCGTGGCATGAGGGCGCATTTAGGAATGTGGGGGTAGGACTCCACACATCTCGGTCATCTTATTATTATTACTTTTGTTACCATCAGGGACGGCGACAGGGGTGGGCACGGGTGGGCAAGCGCCCACCCAAAAATTCCTGTGCCCACCTGATTGCCCACCCAATCAAATTCAATAAGTACATATACTTGGAGATATATGAATGATTCAATAAGTAAGTGTATTCTGGTGTTCATAACATGTACATTTAACTTGTGAATATTATCTATGCTAGAAATGTTCACATATCATCTTATATAAAGCCAATTTTCTCATTAGAAAGTGAAAGTAATTACTAGAGCTATTGAAACAAAAACTGTGATCAAATGAATACTTCCATGATTAAAAGCAGCTAGTAGGCTTTGGAGGCTCAAAATTTTGCAGGGTATGATCAAGATTAGATCAGAATTTAGGGTAAACTTGAGGACTGCAGCTCCGGGCCTTCACTGGGTAAGACTGCTTTGAAAAGTACCACATAACGAAAGAAATTAGGTACTTCAGATGTGGTAAAAATATAATAACAAACCACACCATGTAACTTGGCAAGAAGTTATAACTGAAACTGTGTAGAGGGGATTGGAGTGAGGCCTTGGTGCTGTAAGCTCCGGGCCTCCACATACGTATATAAATCCCAGCCTGGGTATGGTTAAAATAATCTCCAAATAAACAAATAAAAACATCAACTTAGCGTTACTTCTCCAGCAACACAATAAATTATTTCGACTTTTTTAAAAATATTATTATTATTATTATTAGAATAATTTAATCAAGAAGACCTAGATGGACAGGCCACGTGACACGAATGGCAGAGGAAAGAAAAGTTTACAGGATTCTTGTTGGGAAACCTGATGGTAAGAGACTAGTAGGAAGGCCAAGGCGAAGATGGAGAGATAACGTTGAGATGGACATAAGAGAAATTGGTAAGGATAGGAAAGATTGGATTGATCTTGCCCCGGATAGAAACAGATGGAAGGCTTGTGTTTCTGCAGCCATAAACCTTCGGGTTGCTAGAGAGTATAGTATAGTTTTAATTAGCTCTGCATTGAAATTCCAGAAGTGTACTTCTTTTTTTATTTCATTACAATTTTTATATACCTGTCATCTTCAAGTATCAATATGGTATGCGAAATATCAACTTTATATTCGTTCTGCTAATAAGAACGAATCACAATAATCACTACAATACCGAAGTGAATACATTTTAATAAACCACTTATGTATGGAAAAAGCTACAGAATTATTCAATTGCTAATGACTGGCTTATCATATTTATCCTCTTTCGACATACAAAGTTTGCCACACGAATCAGCCGAAAATGTCGACAGAATCTGCAGATGCAGCTGAAGTAAAGAAAAAAGTTATGTCACGAAGTATCCAGAAGACGATTTTGTTAGTTTGTTCTTAAGCCCACTTCTATGCTCAGATGGGCTAATCGGGACTAAACCTACAGTTTAACGTGTAGTCCGAACCAGTGTGCATTGTGCTTCCACCAGAAGAGCGGGAGTTCAACACATGACGTCTTCATTATAATGCGACAGCGTTATGCCATTGGGAAAAAATATACAGAAAGAACTTGCACCAAACGCGTCATTTTATCACCACAGAAGATGCGTCCATTTTAAGAGGGTGATTGCCTTAGACAAATTGAGACTTTCGGAAAATAACGTCATTGTTCACGGAATTAGCTGCCTTGATCCACTAATGAAACGCTGTGCAATTGAAACTACCACCTCAACTTTCTAAGAGGTACGAGCTATTGAAACTCCATTTTTGGAAGAGTAAGTCGTGGTTGATTTGTTTTATTTTAATTCATTTCAATTGTGATTAGATGAAAGTAACAAAGGGGCGAAAACAAATACATTCTGACACTCAAAATACAAACCCTCATAAATTATTACTTTGACAGGGACTCGTTGCCCTGAAAGAATTAAGTTTCCAGGGTATGCTGCACAGGTTGACATTCTAGTGTATTCGAAATGGTCACGCCATACAACCCAAGTCATCTATAAAAAATAGATGAATTATTGCTGTTACGGTGATCAACTTCGATGAATTCCTTGTTCTAAATCATTTTGTTACCTCAAAAAAGTTCATGTAACCATACGTGTGTTGTGTTGCTTCTCTCGCATTAGGTACATGAGAGTTCAGAAAACGAATAGCAACTTAGCTAATAATCTCTCAATTCTGAACAGATTTTTCAGTCTCACTTGTTTATTACATATGAGTGTCGAGTGATATTTTGTCAAAATAGCCTTTCATTAGCCTAGGAATACTTCATGGACAATGAACAAAGAATTGGATTTCCGTGTGTGTTTTAAATCATAACTAATAAGACGTTCATTTAATCCAAACATGCAGTGGCGGCGATTAGAAGGAGCGGGAAGTGGGGGATGCAGTACCCCCGCCACATTTTGCCACTTTTTGCCCCCACACTATGGCCTCTTTATGCTAAGCCTTTAGTACCAAGAAAAGTATATTGTCCTTGCCCCTCAAATGTTGGCACCCAATCGCTGCTACTACAAACATTCAGATAGATTTGTCAGCTGTGCAAACCTTGTAATCTAAGAAAAGTGATCCCCAAAGGAGTAAGAAAACTCTTTTAGTCAAAAACTCATACAATGAAAATACTATGCTCAGGAACATGTCCTCAATTACGAGAAACTTCACGATTGTCTACCATCGCACTTTCTATCACTGTCGCTCCGGCTCCCCTTGGTGAAGTGGTTAGCACATCGCGCTACGACGCAGGGGTCCTGGGTTCGAATCCCTGCCTGGACATGGATGTTTGTGAGTGAGTGTTCATTCATCAATTTCATCACGTCATCACTCATCCCCATCTTCGCAAATTAGCCAAAAGTGGCACAAAAAGCGAAGTAAAATGAAGCAAATCAATCAACCAATCAAATCAATTTATCACTGTCGCCGAATACATAAAATCAAGTATGTGCCTTGTATTTGCAACACAAGCTTAAATCTAATTCACATTTATTTCAATGTATTAACATGCTGCACATGCTAACACTTCCTTGAAATAATTGTGTCCATCAGAGACAAAGCGAAAGGAAATGAAACAAGATGGTAGGATAGATTAGAAAATAATAAAGAGGAATACAGGATAAGGAAAAGGAAAAGATGTAAGAGGAGAATGGGGAGTGTAAGAGAGAGGGTGATACATACGACTTACATACACACATATACTATATATGGTCTTACATTTATACTGCCCATCCTAATCTATCAATATGGGGCTTCTGCCCACTCAGTCGAAAATTTCTGGCGCCGTCCCTGGTTACCATGGTATTTCACTTCTAGTAGTAATTCCATGCTATGAATTAATAACACTTGCAAACTTTAAAATATGGACACATCTGATTAAAAATTATTCATTAAACATTGATAAAACGATGCACTTAGTTTTAACAAGAGATAATATGTAGCTACACTCACCTAAAACTGTATTCACATTGGCTGGAAATAGGGTTATGATGTAAGAAGTTATTTAAACGTTAGAAACCCCTTCCTTCTACAAGTACTTGATACAGAGTCTGATGAAGACCTTGCTAGAAGGTTGAAACGTTACGTTTAGTTTATGTTTTTAATAAAATAAATTACTGCCTTGGTCAGCATATTTATATTTTTTTCATAATCATGGAAACAAGGCTTAATGGTGTTATAACACTTTATATGACCCAATAAGAGCTTCAAGAATTAAAAGAAAACTCAAAACAAGCTGTTGACAACTTCTGCACCAGCATACATAAAAATCCATCGCTTAAAAACCCACAGGATGTAAATAATTTGGACAATTTGTAATTTGGCAAAATTTCAAGCCCAGGGAACCTATGCCTGGCTACGCTAATGCCTTTATTGCCATATGCTTGCGTCTTGTGATTGGAAAGTACCTAGCACTCCCTCCCCTATCTTTATACATTACAACTTTAATAAAGCCTGCACAGACGCCAAAAATATTTCATCTCTTTCATCACTTAGCTATATCAAGCTCAGAACTACAAGGAGTTTTCTGTAAAATGCAGCAATTCCTGCAAAACGCCCTCAACTGTAATTTTTCGGTCGACAGGCACTTCTGACCTAAGCGATCGGAAATTAGCGTTTCCGCCCACTGCACTTATAAAAAGTTCACATACATGGTATCCAGCGTTGCCAACTATCATATATTTCCATGAGGGAATTTATGATGTCGAGGGATTTTCAGGCTATGGAAAAGGATGGCCTTTTGTTACTTTTGCTGTGGAATTCCTCCAATATCTCCTCATAGGAGATTACATTCAGAATAATATTGAATCGTTGATTATTGTTATGCTGTTAGGATAAGAACCGACGAGGGCGCAAGGGAAAGTACCTCATGAGAGCAAGATAAAGAAACAGGAATCCGAAAAGAAAGTGAGAAAAAGAGGCTAGGAGAGCAGAAAAGAAAGAAAAAGGGAAATCGAGTAAGGAAGAACAGGAGGAAGAAATAGACGAAGATAGAAAAAGAGAGATAAGTGGAAGAAGGAAAGAACCAGAAACAAGGGGAGAAAGAAAGAAAAAGGAAAAATGAGTGTGTTAGAAAGAGAAGAATAAAGGGAGACAGAAATGAAAATAAGCAAGAAAGAAAGCGAGAATCGTAGTTGTCTTTCTCCGCTGATCAACTGAATTTTCTATTTGCAGCTACTAATTATTCTCTCTCGTATTTTTTTAAATAGAAAATTGAATTAGTATTACAAAAGCTTTATGGCTTCCAAACATATAAGCCAGAAAGTTTATCCTGGTATATCTTCCTCCAAGAAATGATCTGTCGTCTACGGGTCGTTGTTGCCAAATCAGGCACGTAGCCAGGGGGAGGGCTAAGGTGGCTGAAGCCCACCCGTAATCCTAGAAATATCTAATTTAAATAGTGTATAGTACTCATTAATTTTACTTCCTTAGCAATAAACATTAGATCGAAAAACGTTTAGTGTATAACAGAAGAACGAGGCTATATTTTTATTTTCTACCATTTAATCCAAATAATAAATGGATCCACAGCTCTCATAATGTATAGTTTTCTTTGTAAGAGGTCAATCAATATAAACTTTGAGTAAAATTTGGCCCCAACTTTTAAAGCCTTTTTTTTCTAACGGAATGTGTTAAAGTTAATAACAAAATACAATATCTATGAATTTCAGTATACTAACTGTACAAAATATAAACAAACATGGCGACGATCTTTTCTTTTCTTTTATCTACAACTTCTGTTTTTCTCACTACAAATTGCAATACTCCACTATAGTGATGGAACTCGAGTGCTCTATACCTTGTCCACTTCCTCCTAAAGGAAACAGGACGGGACACCGAGGGCGGAACACCTAGCCTCTGGGGTGGAGCAAACGACGAAACAATACAAACTAAACTGGTCTTCAACCATCAACTCACCCTCTCTCGGTGGCTGGTCCAGGAGCCTAATCATACCTTTAAGAACCAACTATATTAAATAGAGCACTCGAGCCATACAAATCCTCAATTTCTTAGATTCTGGTACCACAGAATCCGGTACTTACAGCCAAACACTTTCATACAGAATCTCCATCTCCCGAAGAAATAATTGTGTACTGTAATACTGTGTCCATACACTATTTTATGTAATCATTTCATGTATGTAGTAATGTTATTTTCTTGTATACTTTCAAATATTGTAATGGGAAAATTTAATAATGTGGTAGAGAAAAACAATAACGGGAGAACCGTAATTCGAGCAAAAGACGTCCCAGTTTATTCACAGAGGCACTGGGACAAAGCGTATGCCCTCGAATGCATACGGGTGGAGGTTTGGCAACATTCGGGGGTTCCCCCCTTATTGTTTGTACAAAATATAAGAAAAATAGTGGACAACACTGGTGTTGGACATTCACTCATACGGTGGATCCAGTAGCTCTTCACTTATATAGTAATAATATCTAATAAATATAATAATAACAATAAATTTGGAATTAAAATGGTTTATTTTTAATAACTTATAATAGTTATTATTGAAAAATAACAATTATAACCGTGGTAATAATTATTATTGTCATTATTATTTCTACTAATCAAGTTTTGTCTGTGGCCTGCCCCTCTACAAATATTTCTGGCGACGCCTGTGCTGATAAGGGATGTGTATCCCCGAATAGACGGTGTTAAAGGCGGAGCTATTGCGGAGCATGCGCACTCGTCTGGTCCCCCTCGAACATCCGGTTACGCTTACGGTGCTATGGACGTTAATATGCAAGGGTAAAGTGGAGATTCTTTTACAAAGAAATAGTGTGTCAGCTGTGTAGCATATGGTTTCACAGTTCGGTCGGGAACAAATTTATTGAGTCAAGTATCACTTCGTAGGTTTCCGAAGGACGTAGAGAGACGAAACCTGTTGATACAAGCAGAACGAGAAAGGATTGGAACCCGGAAAGGATTCTTACGACTTTCATTTTGTTACAAGCATGTTGGTCGTTTATCTGCGTATTGTGTTGTGGTGAAAAGCACGCCTCTTAGTGAGGTTTCAAACCGAAGCAACACGCGATAGCAGTGGTTCGTACCGAAGTGACAAGCAACACAGGCCCATTTAGTCAAGCATTTACCGCTCTTGGGAAATCAAGTCTCAGGTGGCACAATACACGCCATTGGGAATCTGAGCGACACGTCCAGCTTATCGTGTCGCTTCGGGTTGGAAAAATTTCATTGATCACTGAGGATTCACTTTATTTTAAGTGGCACGGAGATTACACACCGAAGCGACAAGCAACAGCCCCTTTACTCTAAAGGAAACAATTCACGTTGCATATGAGTACAACAGAGCGAGGCGACACGATGTATGGTACTGAGAAAACAACAGTCCAGTCCAAGCGACACGTGCATTTTCTCGTGGTGAATTGGTTCGAAAGGAAGCTTTCAGACTGCAGTGATACGTGTCTCTTGGAAACCAACATTAAAAAATAAACACCTCCTTCCGAACGACAAATTGCAGGTGTCGCTTGTCGCTCGGACTGGGCCGTTTTATCAATACCGTGCATTGTGTTGCCCCGGCCTGTTATTTGCGCAAGCGTGGCTGGTGAATGGTTTGCTTTAGATCCAATGCTTCTGTGCGAAATCCCGATATCGCTTGTCGCTTCAGTCTGAAAACTCCCTTGCTGCTTGAAGTAAATTCGTGCAAGTGAAAGTGGCATCCCATATCATAGGTTTTCGCTAAATCCCCCAGGCGGAAAGGCGACGTTGAAAGCACATATATTTACCAGTATTAAATGAAGATGTGTGAGTTGGGGGGGGGGGGGTAATTAACTTACATAAAATTTATAAATATCATAAAGATACTACATTATTCTACATCTCTTAAACCATCTCTTGAAGAGTTAATTGACTGGTACTGAAATCATCCCTTACCCACTCCACACTACTTTACATTATTCAGATATGTATATCACACACACAAACAATATTAAATCACAGTGCCTACAGTATATTCCACCCCCGCCGAAGGAATTAATCCCAAAACTTGGGAGCTGTTGTTGACCTTTGACACAGATGCGGAGGGAATTTGCATGATGACATCAAAGTCACAGATTTCTGTCTAAGTGGGAGGTCGCAACAGGGCAGCGAAAGTACAGATACAGAAGCTACTCTGTGAAAGAACCTTCTAGAGTCTAGAGAAGATAATCGTCTAAATACTTGCCGCTACTTAGACTGCTTCTTACAATAAGATGAAGAAATGTGCGGTATTAGCTGTTGTTCATGTTCTGTGAAATTATCTTTCACCAAAGTTGTAAGCAAAATAATATACTGCTGGACAAAGAAAACCGGACACCTTAATATTTGACATCTGAATTGCAATGATACCTCGCAGGTATATTACAGAATGTTTGGCAGATCATGTAGTACCATATGAACCATTCATAGGCTCGGACTTTGTTTATGCATTCGTACTTAATTCAGTTTCTGAAACATTTGGTTAGCCTTCGAATCGGAGCTTTTATCGACCCATTGCGTTATCACAAAAAAATGCAAGTGTCCGGTTTATTTTGTCCAGCAGTGTATCTGCTGTCTACATTTTCACTCTTCCCTGCAAACAAATTACAGAAAATAGTTTTGCCTAATGTCAAGGGGGCTGAAGGAAGTTTCAGGGGATGCAGGCGGCAGTTCCGGGGGGGGGGGGGCTCAGATTGAATTAAGACATGTAGACCTACGCCTAGAGCCTCTGAAACAACCTTAGAGGGAAACTTATCTGCTCGTGGGAAATTTTAATACAAAAGACTATTGGCAACACTGACAGCATTGACACAAACTGGTTCATGTTGTCAAGAAGTAACAGGTGATTGTGGGAAGCTTCAGTGTTTGTATCATCTAGGGTCGGCGTTTTTGAGAAGAAAAAGCTTGGAGAAAGCTCGTCTCGCATTTTAAACACACATGCCATGATATTTCTACTTTCATGGTCATGTAGCGTAACAAATTAAGCAAACTACGTGTAGATTCATAAGAACTTTGTGTAGATTGTATTGTAGTGTTCATATTCCACGTACTTGGTAAGTATATTTATTTTTTAAAACAAAATTCTTGGAATTTACTTTAAGAATTAAAAAACTAACAACTATGTATTAAATTGAAGGGAGACTAAAAGGTAAGTACCACGAGCTAACTTGTTTATTTGTTAATACTGTGCCGTCAATTGCACTCGAAAAGAATGTTTTTTTTTTATATAATTAAATTTTCTTAAATCGTTGGTTCTATTTATTTTACTGGAATTAATGCCTTTGTTTCCCGTACTTCGTGTGTGCTAAACTAAAGGAAATCGTGGTAGGTATAATTTTGAATTTAGCTATTTTTTTTGTTGACAGACATGATTTGTGTACTCATAACAGCCCATGTATCAGATACACCAATATCAATGAAGTAAAGTTACTTTACACAAGTAAACTTACTTTTTTACATTCATGGCTTAGGCAGTAGAAGTCTCAGGTTCAGGATTCCCACTGACATAAATCCTAAAAAACTTGGGAAAGTCAGGGAAATCAGTCTAGGAGTGAAAAGGTCTTGGAATTTTGAAAATATACATCCAAAATCCTCGAAACCAAGTGTTTTTGTACTTGCTAGGGTTTGGGAATGAAAATAAATTTACACTTTTTCCTTGAACCATGTTATTGATGGGAGATATTCTACATAAAATTGCATTTATATTCATCTTGAATATTGTTGAATAAATTTTCTTATGTAAAAGCACCATGGAAGGGTTTATGTTACTATGTTAAAAAATTTTAAGGGTCTGAAAGTCAGGATTTTTTTGATTTTTTTTTTATTATTTTCCAAAATGAATGGGAATCGTGAAGTTGCAGATGATACCTCAGTAGCAGTTTTGGACCGAATGCAGAATATAGAGAATATCTCCAATTTCGTTAATATTTGAGGCCTCCCCGATGGCGCAGTGGTAGCGTCGTCGCCTTGTAATCAAGGGGTCCCGGGTTCGATATCCGGTAGAGGCACATAGTGGTTCGGATCCCACTTTAAACTGTAGGTCCAGTCCCGATTAGTCTTACTGTGCATAAAGTGGAGTTAAAATACCAATTCAATCAATCAATCAATTCGTTAATATTTGGTATACTAACTAAATGTGGCTTTCTAATCACGAATCTGTTGTTAAAATGCTGGGGTCGCATCTGGAAATCGTGAAAAAAGCTGATGTAATTTGAGATTTTTTTTTTTAAAGCTGTATCACATTGTTTTGTGAACAAAATTTTAACCACACTTGCCTAACCTAACCTTTACTGGAAATGGTTCGTGGGGCTATCCGTCAATGTTTGGTGAGACTACCTGTGCATAGTTTGTGGGGCTACTTATTCATAATGTACTGATCAGAAGGCCAAAATACCAAATATTAACGAAATTCAAGATACTTTCTTATCCTAACCTTATCAGTTAAATCTTTGGTACTAGTTTACTATCCTTCGGACACATTTATTTATTTTTACAGAAGAAACTACTTACCGTAATAAGTTCCTGTAGTATTGTCGAACATCAGGAAAGTGTTTTGTGTGATGTGGGAATGTTTCATAGCTGAAATTCATGTTGTTCCTTGAAAATTAATTCTCCGACGGAGAATAGCTAGCCCCACGAACCATTGGCACGTGGATAGGTTAGTTCTGTTAGGTTAGGAAACATAGTTAAAATTTGTTGTCGTGTTTGTATCAGGATCTAGAAATTGGAAATAATTGCGAACCATTGGCGCTAGCCCCACAAACCATTGGCGCGTGGTTAGGTTAGTTCTGTTAGGTTAGGAAACATAGTTCAAATTTCATCAAAACAACGTTGATACACCTTCAGGAATGTTCCGCGAAGCAGATACATAAGTACGAATGTCAAAAATTGACGAAACGAAAAAATTAGAGGTGTCCGAAGGATAGTACATTTTTACCAAATCTTTTCCCAATGAGCACATATTGTAACAAAATATAAGTTTTGTAGCACTAGCTTCCTCACTGCCCAAAATACCATTTTTCTAGGAGAACACTCGAACACCGTTGCCAAACCTATCTCTAATCAAAGTCCGCATTCCCCATGCTGTTCTACCTCGTCGTTCGTTCTCGCTGACCAAGCAACAACTAATGCTCTGCAAGTAACGAAGGAACAGTGTGGCAACGCTGTAGATAGTGCAACGAATGCCGAATGTCACTTGTTCATATCATCAAACATGGTTGTTATGTTTATGTGTGGAGAATGATTGCGGTAATGAAGAACGTAATTTTGCAACATATATAGACGTAAGTGTACAATTTTTACACGTGCCCCCAAATCTTAACTCCAGATACGTTACCAGGACTGCATATTTAGTGAGTATAAGAAGTAGGAAAGGAATTGGAGACATTCTCTATAGGCCTATTGTGCATTCATATTGCAATTTTTTCTGTGACACATCTTTCACCACTTTCACTTGCTTCATGTACCCCCAAAATGCTACAAGGGTAAATTTCTTAGATCCGGAAAAAAGCTGAAATTTGCTAGTTCATTTATTTTCAGTATTCTGCATTAAGAAACATGGTTGAAGGTGGCATTTCGCTTATTTCACGGAAATAAGCTATATTTGCGACATATCGAGTGAGTTTTCTTGGTTGTTTCTTCCCTTTTGTAACACACGAAATGGCGGTCACAGTTTCACTACCATAGTCGGCATGCAGTGATTCTACCCCACTCCACCCAAAAATACCTACGTAGCCCCACAAACCATATCCGGTAAGGTTAGGTTATGTTGGGTCATGTTTAGGTTACAATAGTTAAAAATTGGTTTAGAAAAAAATGCATAGCCCTACACACCATTTGCGGAAACGTACCTGCTTCAGTTACAAAAACACGTGTTTGGAAACACTGACCGGGATTCCGTCATCACACACAGGCAACATCCAGCTGGAAGGAAATGGATGCAACAGCTTTCGTCCATTGGTCACACATTCAATTCAATGAACGATGCGAGAGAACACTTCCACAACTATAAAGAAACTGCATTTGGTAAGTAATTTCTCCTGTAAATTTGAAGAAATCCGTTTTCCGGATATAAGAAATTTACCTGCTACAAGGTTCAGTAATTAAAATAAAATGCAAACGAATTGATTGACAACCTCTGCACCAGCCTCTGTACAATTCCATTTCATTATAAACTATGCGAAAAATGAATGAATGTAATGGCAGAGAATTTAGTTGGTAATATTTATACATTGGTAGACAAATCATCCATTGCCACTTTCATTCTTTTTCCTTGTACATTGTGTATATATCCAAAGGAAGGAATATTACTGATGCTGCAGCAGATACCTGGTACCTTAGCTTGTTACCTTAACGTGAAGCAGAACAGAGCAAAGGCTTCGTGCAAGTGAACATAGCACCCACCACAACAGCAACTATAATTTTAGGTCATTAGGTTTGGATTTGATAGCAATTTCCGATATGTTCTTTCACTATTTTAGTGTACATACAAACTGTTTTTACTGAAGAGGAGCTGCGAAAGTACTTCGATATGACAGGTTTTTACTTACACAGTGCTTTCTGTGTGCTGCAACTAATTTTGTATTATTTTAAATCAGGGCCGTATTTAGGATTTGTAGACCCCTAGGCTGAACCTGTGGTGCGGGCCCTACCAGGGGGAATTTTTTTGAAAATAATATTTAATTGTAAAAATAACATTGTAATTTTAAGTAAACATGTTAGGTGAATACAAGATAAAAAAAGGAACAACTTAAGATGACCGAACCCCTCTCCGATTTTCTTCATATTTGGCATACTCACTAATTGAGGCCTCCTAATCATGAATCTGAAGTTAAAAGTTGTCGGAAACGTCTAGAAATTGCAAAATAAGTAGTTAGTTTTTGGAATGGAAACTTGATTTTTGCAATTTTTTTTTGTTTCACAAGGAAATATATATTCCTGAAACTACCATGACGCCAAATTTTAACTATGTTTGCCTAACCTAACCACACGTCAATGGTTCGCAATTATTTTGCAATTTCTAGACGTTTCCGACAAATTTTAACTTCAGATTCATCATTAGCAGGCCTCAATGAGTAAGTATGTCAAATATGAAGAAAATCGGAGAGGGGTCCAGTCATCTTAAGTCATACCAAGAAAAAGGAATGTAACAAACAAGCAAATTTTACTTATATTTAATTCAAATACAGTACTTTTCCAAACAATCAGACTTAAAATGAAAGTGTCAAATAATCTTGGTTTGCGCCTACACTTCATACTAATGAAGCTACTTATAATATCTTAATAACTTAGTTGTCTTAAAATATCACTTTCAATGTTGAGCAAAGCCAAAATCGTTGAAGCTGTCTTCTGACATGGATGTTGGAGCCTGTTTTTGATCATCTTCAATTTTGAAAATTACCTTTCTCCACTGCTGTTTGTGACCATGACAGGTACATTCTTAGATCGACCTCCATATTAGCGCTTGAAACCCATTGTACTTTCCGCTCATTGAAGAAGCGTTATCATAAGACTGACCATGGCAGTTCTTAATATCTATGTCATTCTCTTTCAAAAACTTACTCAAGCCTTGAAACATATCTAGCTTTGTGGCCTTGGTTAGGCATGAATGTTGCAAATCTTTCAACAGGGATGTGTTCCTCTAAATAGAAGAGTTCAGCTGAATTAGGTCTCACAACACACAAAGTAACTGCGTTGACATCTTTTTTGGTTATAAGAGGCCCGCACCACAGTATTAAAACATACATTTTTCATTTTTTCTATTCAAAATAAAATTTTTAAACAGCCCATAGGCTGCAGCCTAGATAGCCTGAGCGTAAATGCAGCCCTGCGTAAAACATTAATAGAGTAAGATTATTTCCGTAACAGCTCTGGCCGTTCTACGCTTGCACCTTGGGAGCGAGTCATAACTCCCGACGCCTCCCATCGAGAAGTGAACTCCTGACGTCATCTCTATTCTGCGCCTATAGCTAACTCTATTGCTCACCCTGTACACTGCTCGTAGGCTCGCTGGCTAGACTCGAGCAGTCAGCTGGAGATGTTCCGAATGCACTCAGACTCTACCTGTCGATTAAAGAAAAAAAAAACATGATTCTCGAAGGGGTACAGTGGGTTAATGGCCCCAAATAATCTGTGAAGCTTCTGGTTTTGTAAAGGTTTTATTTTTGGTGGTCATTATAACATTCAAGAAAGTATTACCAATTTGTTTCAGGTATGTCTTCTGATGGTGATAATGAAGTCTGTGGAAGTTCTGATGGCTTAAGATCAGTGGATGGCAATGATTTACAAATACTTCGTAGCCTGGAGGAACCTGATAAAAACAGTAAGTTGACATATCTTTATATTGTTAATGTTTGGACTTGGGAATGAACATAACTAAATTATCAACATCCAAAAACTAAAAATATGATTTTATTGATAAAAAATTTGAAAAATAGAAAAAAAATCTTTGTTTTGCGCTTGTGGTTTGTGTGAATGAGTAAAATTGTGTTTATCTGTTTTATGGTGTTAGTTTCTGAGATATTTAGTAGGGATAAATGGAATGGAATACTTGCATCGAAGATAAAGGTACCCCAGTGTGTATGTGCACATGCCATGAACACACATGGAGAAATGTGGAGGTGGAGAGCTGCACTTATTCCTGATCCCGGCTGTAGTTAGGCCTCCCCAATGGTGCAGTGGTTAGTGTCATCTCCTTGTAATCAAGGGTGGAGGCAAGTATTGGTTTGGAAACCACTTTAAACTGTATGTCCAGTCCTGATTAGCCTTACTGTGCATAAAGTGGACTTCAAAAAAACACCAACTCTGCCATAGTTGGGATGATGTGGTCAACACCAGGCCTGGCCAACTTTACCCCCCAGGGTTTCTCCCAGGTACCTATTTATATGAGGCTGGGTGGGCCTCGGAGCCATGCAGAAACAGGAAAATTACCGGAAATATTCCTGGTCCAGATCACCTGCCCCGGGACGGGATCCAAACCCAGGTCTTCCACATGGTAGACAGATGCTGTAGCAACTGAGCTACTGCGCCTCCTATACTTGTATCTATGATTGTAGTATTATGGTTTATTATTTCATTGTACAATGTTTGTAGATTAAGTTGTAGATCAGCCACAGTCAGGTCTGCCTATGAATAAAGAATTTGTAATTTTCTAATCATACTTTGGTAATAGTCTAATACTTTAATGTTTAGTACAGTAACAAACATTTCTAGGTTGTAACAATATCATTAACTCTGAACCGTTACAACCCTTATGGTGCAGTGGTAGCGTCGTTGCCTTGTAATCAAGGATTCCCAGGTTCGATACTCGGTGGGGGCACATAGGGGTTCGGATCACGCTTTAAACTGTAGTTCCAGTTCAGATTAGCCTTACTGTGCATAAAGTGGCCTTAAAACATCAATCAATCAATCTTTACAACCCAGCATTGTCAATGATTGTACAAAGGTTCAAATGTTGCAGATTTAAATTTTGCAGGCATGTCATGCTGTGTTGATCTGACACAGTTACACAGTGTGAGTTTTGATAATATTGTTATTATTTTCTCGTCCTGTAGAAAATGAAGGCAACTGTATCGAAACAAAAGTTGCGTTTAGCAAAGAGGATCAGAGCATAACGTTGAATGTGGATCCCCCAAGGTGTTTGCAGAACGATCCACATTCTCCAGTTTCAGATGTGGTAGGTCATTTATTTATTTATTTAAGTAATTGAACACAACAGATAATACACTCATTTAATTTATTGTTGACATGCTAAATGCAGTTTTAGTATTGCATAGGTAAAGTTCCGTATTTGCACATTTCACTTTATATTGGTTTTCCGAATAATTTTAAAGGGTCAATGAAAATGCAATGTACAAATATGGAATTTTACTATGCACAATGGCATGCCCAGGATTTTCAAAAGGGGGTTAAGTATGTACCATAACATTCCCCACCTGGTATACGCTGCTGTACTTTTCTTACTGGTCATCTTTACCTGCCTTTGATGCTCTTTTTTAATGGAAACACAAAGGGGATTATGACCTCTGTCACCCCCCCCCCCCCCCTTGAGCATGCCACTGCCTATGCAATACTCATTTAAGACATGAATGTCTGATGATGGGAGTGTGCATACTCCTGAAACATTGCATCAAAAAATGTGTTTGAATGTTTGTAATATTATGTACGGTAACAGTTTCATGCATCGGATTCGTAGCATTCAGGAAAATGGCTTATTTTAGCAAAAAATGTGTTTGTTTTCGTGCAAAAAGCATAATGGCACCTTCGACTATGTTCCGCAATACATAATTGGTAAGTACTAACCACGAGAATGTGTCTCCGATCTATGAAACTGTTAATGTTGGATGCAAATCAATGTTTAATTTTAATTTTTGAAGTGATTCAGGTATTTTGAGACATAACTATTATTAAAATCTCATCAAGTGATTTATAATGAAGATTTCTTGAACTAAGCAATATAAAAATGAACAAAATATGATAGCTATGTCTATCCCAGTAACACCAACTTTCATATTATCGACACAGAATATTAGGATTAATATTATTTATCTGACTGATCAGAAGATTCAGCCCTATGGTCAATACTTAGCTCAGCACCATAGTCTTCTAGTTAAAATAAAATAATTATTTTAGAAATTTCAAAACACTTTTTTAAACTTCATGGTTACACATTAATACAATGTTACACTTCTTGAACTGCTGTTAAATCAACAAGAAATATAAAGAAATAAAAGAAGAAGAAAATGTACATACTGCTCAATTGGCAGTTTCAGCCCATAATTGCGTTTCATATTACCAGTCTTTCAATAGAAAAACAAGATAAATATAAATTAAACATATTAAATTATTTGATAGGATTGGGCTCGTCTCAATTTCCAGACCCAGATACAGAATTAAAGTTAAGGTTTCTTGCTAAATTAAACTTTCATTGGAACAGTAACAGAATTTTTTTCAGATGTGTTGTATAAAATTAATTTTGGGCCATTAACTTACTGTTCACCCTCAAAAATTATGTTGATTTTTTATTAATCGACAGATGTTAATGTTTAACATAATATAAAATTGGTTCCAGCGCTCGGAAAACACAAATAACGGAGATATTTGACCCCAAAGTATGGCCTGCGTAAGTAAAAGCCTACCATTTCAGAGAACTTTTGCTGCTTTTTATTACTAAAAATGGTTTGCATACCAACTCAAATAGCAAAACAACACATCAAATTTGCTAAGAGCCCCAAATCAAACAATCCCAACCCAACAACGTAAAATTAATGCTGCTGTTGTGGAATGTGTTGGGTAATTTGAACCAGTTCTTTCTGCTATTATACAGTGCTGGTACAATGGTATCTGCTCACATGTAGGTGATACATTTTTCATGCCATGTTTCTACTCTGGTCTAATATTTGTTCATATTAATTTAACAATTATTTTTGTATTTTCTTCTTAGGATCTTCTTATTGCAGCCACATATGTTAATGATGCACGAAAAGGGAGGCCTTGTGTTTATAGATTGCAGGAAAGTAGTATCAGGTGAGTGATAAATACTGAAAATTTATTTCTATATTCTGCTAGAAGTATTCTCTCCAAAGCCAAGATTGTGCCTCATTATTTACTCTTCTACATATTACCCAGTCAATACAACGGTTTGTGAAACCAAAAATATTTTGAAGATGAAGCACATGTTAAGCTAGAAAAAAATTATGCGCAAAGACTTTTCAATTTACCCTCGTATTATAATTTGAAAGTCATTTTTCCATATGTTTTTGAACTGAATATTGTTTTTTCTTTTTACCTGGTAGCATATTCCAGTGTAAAAGACTTTGTTCTGCATTTGGAATTTTTGTTAAATAGGTAAAAATTTCTGCTGATATTGTTCAGTGTAGCACAGTTTGAAATTACCAAGATTAATATTAATTTCTAGAACAAATCAAATTCACGAATAAAGCAAGTACACTGAAACCCCAATTTTGCGTTCCCACATTTTATATTTTCCCACATTTTAAGCTCGATCCCCTGAAAAACATAAAATCGAGGTTCCGCTGTACTTGTTTACTATTTGTAAATAGGTTAAATTTGTCTGATATTAGCTTTTTTTTATTTCTGTTATCTTATGTAAATACATACATTGTCATGTTTGCAGAACTTGTATATTGAGTTGTACAACACTGTTATTTCTTCCTTTGGCACCAATATAAGAGTTTCTTATGCTTGCATGTAATTGTATATTATAATCTGCAAGATATTTAGATGATTTAGTCCTATTAAATTGACCTGTTCAATGTTGTTGCACAAATTGTACAACAAACGATCCTATGGATGGTAAATTAATAAATACATACTTTTTTCATAAGAGTGGATAATACGTGTTAACTTTTATTTACATCAGGACAGTTGTAAGCAGTGGCGAAGCATAGAGTTGCTAGCAGGGTAGGCACAAAAGTGATATAATTTCCATTAGTTGTTGAATCTGTAAAAAAAAAAAAAAAAAAAAAAAAAGGGGGGGGGGTATATCATGGAGAGTGGTTCAGTGTCTCTCCAGGCCGCTTCTTTACTTGTCAGTGGGGGACATTTTCAAAGGCGTCATTACCAGCCATGAGTACATTAATTATGTCTGTTAGACGTTATCCCTTCCTGCCCACCAGATGTCATCGATCTAGAGATTTTTGTTCATTTCGTTGTTTTGTTTGTTTGTATTTTCTCAACCCCTGAGTGATTTATGCACACACCTCCAGAAAGAGCTAGCAATCATAAAACATCGCGAAAATCCAACGAATAGTGGTGGAGCCCTGTTGTCAATTCTTCATCACTTTTTTTAAAAATTTATTTATTTATTTTGCAATTGAGGTGAAAAGGGGAAGAAGAACCCTATAATTTTCGGGTCAGTATGACGTTTGTGACATGAGCAGACGACAGAATTCCGCACTTTCAGCGACTGTCAGTTTGGTACGAACTACTGTTGCCAATTTAGTTTTTTGGAGGAAGACTTCCTCGCACCGAGGAAAACACCATTGTTATCTGTTGTCTAACTGAAGGAATGGTTGTAGTTAATTCCAGTCTTGACTTTCCAGATAAATGAATTTCTGACACCTGTATATGCAAGTAAATATACGTAATTTAAATTTTTAATATTTTCGTCTCATTTGTTCTGATCTGTTAATGGTGACGATGAGAATGTATGGAGAATAAATTAAAGATCAAGAAACATTGACATGCCCACAATCATGTCACCTGGCTTCGTAATGAAAACAAAGGTAAAGGTGACCTCTTTCATTCAGTGTGAATACTTTGCATTGTAGTTTGTTCAGCCCCTTGTGTGAGTAGACACCTTTACGTGATAATAGGATACATAGGATCCTTGTTTTGGACTCTTCTATGATGGCAACACAACAGGTTATTATGTAACATATAAACAGGTTATATATAATAAATGTAGTTGCTTGAGAGAATAGAATCCCAATTTTTAGGCGTGATTTAGCTCTTTTCTGCCAATCCAATGTGACAACACTGGCCTGTTTCGCCAGACTTGAACCGAAGTAATCCCATAGCACTCTTTGTCCTAAACCCCAGTATGGAGTTTTCTTTTTCACAAATGGAGTAAGCCACCATCTTTAAAATTTAATGTAACAGAAAACATCAAGAAACTCTGTGAAAACAATGATGACTTTGAATTACCTGATGATATTTGGGATTCATAATTTTAAATAAAAGAATAATGTGATGAATTTTTTTTTGTCTGAAATGAAAATAAAACAGACTGCTTCTTTTCACAGTTAAGTTGCTATATTACAACAATGTAACATTGACAACATCCATTATATAAGGGATTATTTTTGTTTAAAAAATTACTAACCATTGTTGTAACTGTATCTTTAGTCAAAATGAAAGTAAATGTCTGATGAAGGGAGCGTGTGTTCTCGTGAAACGTCACAACGAAAAAGTGTTTTCTTACGCTTGTAATAACCGTAAACTACAGGAAAATAAGTAGGTTCTTATTTATTCATTTTACTTTGATTTCAGGTCCTATGTTTTGTACAACAACTCCATCTTGAGGTCATTGCTGTACTGCATTATCCTTTTCCACTTGCTTCTTGCTGTGTTCGAGGCACCTGCGGTTCAAGGCTATGAATTACCATACTGGGTAAGCAATATGTTTCATTAAGTTGAACTGTGTTCACTGTGGTGAAAGATTTCACTTCATGCATGTCTAGTTATTTTGCTATCCACCAGTGCTTGAGCATACCTTGATAGTTGAGTTTCTTTCCTAGTAGTATATGTGATTTTTCTCCAATGATAAATCGGAAGTATGGTGTGGTGTGTTTCCTTTGTGTTCATGCTTTCTGACTGACTGGCTGTACACGAAGGCTACAACTTTTAAAGTTACTTGTGAAAAATATGGCAAGAAGTGTGAGAATTTATGAAAATATATTTGGTGCATTCTATGAAAAGTGGTCCTACTCCATTCAAATAGCAAAATGAATCAATCTGGAAATTATTAATTTTAGTTGCACTAAGGTTTAAATGGTTGTGAATGCATACAATTTGCTTATTTCACAAACAAAAATTATTAGCATCTGTAGCCTATATGCTTCACAGACAAATGAAGTCAAACTTTGTATTTTGAATGCATCATCATTTTTTCATTAACGCTTTTCATGCATTTAAGCAATGTCATTTTTTTCATTTGTTTGCAGACATCACAAAGTACTCCATAATTCTATGAAGTCAGTTCATTATGAATGTTTTAATCCAGGTGCATGTCTAGAACCTTACATTTTATATGTAAATATCACATGTAACAATGGAATGTCCCATTTACATATACAGAGCCACGTATTTGAGGAATATAAAATCAAGATTTCGGTACAAAAGCCGTGCACATTTCAGCATCAAAAGTGGTGTTAAAATGGTGAAAATAACCCTAAATTTGATTTTAAAACTACACTTATTACACAAAGTCAAGATTTCATTCTAATAGTAAATTTATGTACAGTAGTGGCATTAATTCTGGACACTTTTAGTAAAATGTTATTTTTTTTTAAAATCTCGAATGTAAAAACTATATTCTGTATAGAAATATTAAACAAGTTTAAATGACATCGTTCAGTAATTTCAATAATTGCATCTGTGTGCATCATTGTAGTCTGATTATTATTGTTATTTTCAACCAACAGAACGCTTGTGTGCGATTGTTGTATAGGAGGTCAACTGTGAGCATCATTCAGTAACTTCAAGAATTGCATCTTACTGCAGCATTGTTGTCTGATTTATTGGTATTTTCTCTACTCTACTGTGGGCCAAGTGTGAGCTTCATTGTTTACAGCAGTTGGTATCTGACTTTTGTGAAGTGAACATCTTTTAGGTGCTGTACGTACGTACCGTAAGATGCAATTCTTGAAGTTACTGAATGATGCTCACAGTTGACCTCCTATACAACAATCGCACACAAGCGTTCTGTTGGTTGAAAATAACAATAATAACACTGATGAACAAATTCAAACTTTTTTTTGCTCCTTTGAACAAAAATAGGTGATTATTTATAATTCGACCCCGCTGAATCCAAATCTGAAAGTAGAAATGCTGTATCACCTACCGTTTTCCCTGGATTTTCATTTTTTGTTTTTAATAAAAATTTAATCCCCTTTGTAATAATACATCGAAATTTGAAATTATTTTTGTTTGTTTGCTCATGAAATAAGATTTAAATATTGAAGTGAATAACTATGAAATATAAAAAAATTAAAAAATATATATAGGACCGATTTTGACTGTTAAATGAAGAAATTTAATGCAAAAAAAAGGAAAAAATACACATTTTTACTCGCATTTTCAAAATTTCTTTCTTGAACCCTGCCGTTTGTAACAACCACCAGAAACCTCTTCCTTGAGGTTCCAACAGTAGTCTGCTAACATGTGTACCGATTTTCCTGCATATCGTTTCTCCATGACAGAAATATCCTGGTGAAATCTCTCGCCGCATTCGTCACTAACCACGCCCAAGTTAGGAGGGCAAAAGTCCAAATGCGAATGTAAAAAGTGAATTTTCAAGGACATATTGCACCCCATGCACTGATAACACTTCAACAAGTTCATAACAAGTACCTTGTAATTGTCAGCTTTCACATTTCCAAGAAAATTACAGCATACTTGTCTGAAAGCTAACCATGCGCATTTCTCTTTTTCTGTTAGCAATTCCACAAAGTTGTCATCATGAATGATCTCACGGATTTGCGGGCCAATAAATATGCCCTCTTTTAACTTACTATCACTGAGTTTAGGAAATGTTTTTCTCAAATACCCAAAACCCTCACCCTGTTTATCCAAAGCCTTAACAAAATTTTTCATGACCCTTAACTTTATATGCAACGGTGGTAACAAAATCTTGTCTTTCTCAAGTAGAGGGTGATTCCTTACACTCTTCTCTCCAGGAATATTTTTTTTCGTATGGGCCAATCCAAAATGTTGTAATGTTAATCTTCTGCCCGGCTGTCCCATTCACAAAGAAAGCAACAAAATTTTGTAAACCCAGATTGCATGCCCAACAGTATACCAATCATTTTGAGGTCTCCGCATATCTGCCAACCATATTTTTCATAAATTATAACTTTTAATATTGTATCCATATTTTCATATGTTTCCTTCACGGTGGAAGAATAGGCAAGGGATACTAATGGGTGTATATTCCCATTATGCAACAATACTACTTTCAAACTATTCTTAGATGAATCTAAATATAGTCTCCACTCGTTTGGGTTGTGACTCCTTCCAAGTTCTTGCAGAAGACCTTCTACATCATTGCAGTTTGTTAACTCATTACTAACAGAAAAAAAAACGTGTCAGTAATTGTTGGCGTTTCCAACATGACACCTTAACTCCATCTTGTAATAAATTTCACCCTCGGAGACGAGAACCTAATAATTCCGCTTGAACTTTAGAAAGGTTGAGGTCTCTGACTAGATCATTTAGTTCGGATTGGGAAACAAAGTGAGGTATATTTGGATCAGAAAAATTTGGATCGATGTTTGAATATGAGGGTCCAGGTTCGTCATCTGGAGAAGAGCACTGTTTGGTTCTGTTTCATCCACTGTCTATTCTTGAGGAGGCTTAGGAATTGGTATAAAATCATGAGCGCCATTAAGCCAACCACGTAAAGTTCGCAAACAATTACAACGAATTTTACCTGGTGCCCAGCTTTTTCCCTCCTCTACTTTACTTCCAAAATACAACTCATATGCTTTTTTCACTATAGGAGTGATAGTATTACTCTCTGACTTCGGAGTAAATTCCCCGCGAACATAACAAAACAAGTTCGGGTTATTCACACATTTGTGTGACATGGCGAACTCATTAATTGAGTTATAATATATTTATTTAAAAAAACAATTATGAATGCTCTTATTGTTTTGTTAAAATACAACTTACACTTCACTTCACTGTGCACAATATTACATTCACAATTTCACGAACATACACAAACATAAAATACGGCTACTCGCGAAGGCTACTCGCGAAGTTATGGGAAAGGAAGTTAAGACTCGACTAACCCACAAAAGAACAAATTTTAACAGAGAAACAGGAAATTTCTCTACTGCCAGATGTTTCCTCCACTATATATTAAGTGCCAGTCATAAACACAAGGTCGCTGAAAAGTTCTTATCCAGTTGCTAGGAACCAAACGTTAAGCCGGATGCGGAGCAGGGTGCCGAGACCTGAAACCAAAAAACTATAAAATGTGGGTGTTCTGCAAAAAATTTAGGTGATACAGGAAAACGGATGCGATATTCGTTATCAGCACATCTGAATACATAAAGTTCGCTTAGTTTTATTTAAAGGAGTATTTCATTGTTTATCAGTGTAATCAGACTACAATGCTGCACAGATGCAATTATTGAAATTACTGAACGATGTCATTTAAACTTGTTTAATATTTCTATACAGAATATAGTTTTTACATTCAAGATTTTAAAAAAAAAAAAAAATTTCTAAAAGTGTCCAGAATTAACGCCACTACTGTAGTTATCAGAGTATTAAGTTTATTTCTAGGTTATTCCTGTGCAAAGGAATTCACTTTTGCTTCTCAAATATTTACAGCAGATTTAATCAATTTTTCATGATTGGCATAACTCTCAGGATAATTCAGACTTCAGAAAGTATTTTCCTCCCTAAAACCGTTTCTTAGCTGAAACACAAAAACATGTACTTCCTTTGGACCCTCTATACGCCTGCCAAATTTCATGGAAATCGGAGGGGGACACTTAGATAACCTCCCTTGTAAGTGTATTAATTACAAATCGTGCACGCGCACTATATGTGTGTGTATATATATTAGCAGGTAACAATATGTTATAAACACATTCTTACTTTCCAAAGAAGCGCTCATGTGGGATGGCCAAACGAATCCAGATCCGAAAAATTTTTGGATCCAGATCTGGATTTTGGATCCACCAGGATCCAGATCTGGCCATCCCTAGCCTATACATGTACATATTGTTCTTTTTTGTAAAACAATTCCACCCTTCTTCATTCCTTAGGCAGTCTGTACATATTACATTTAATGTAGCGTTCGTTTGTTGTTTCCTTTCCAGGCCACCATGTTGATGGAAGTTGTCATCCTCCTTTTGTACCTCTTGAGATTTAGTCATACAGCATCTTTTTGTGATGCTGTAACATTCTGGTCAGACAAGAAAAATCTCACACTCATCGTTACTGTTTGTGTAAGTACTGCATGCTAGTAACAAACAATTTTGTGAAAGTTGTTTATTAAAGGTAATATTGAAAGATATAATGAGCTCTTTCCTTTTAGAAATACATAATTAGCGTATAATCTTTCATGTTAAGCTGTCAATTTTACTGCATACAGGTTCAACCCTTCCACATAGTGCACACAATTGTCAACCTCACTTCCGCATAGTGCAATCTCAACTGCATTTTGCAGACCAGCAAGGCTGTGGCATCTGGACCTGCAAGTAGTGTGGGGCTGTGTGTGTGTTGTCCTTGTGTGTGCTGAGTGCCACTTTACAGCCTCAGCTTTTAACGGAAGTCGGAATATTTTAGTCCTCCGACATTTAATTAAGTTATATTACTCATATTTTAGTTATTGTAAAGGCAGGCATACATTAATGTAAAAACACATCGAGGTCATTAAATTTTGCAGGGAACATAGAAATCCGACAGTATTTGGGAACCTGCAGATGGTACGCACCGTAATTTTCATAGGGCCCAATAGTTTAGGAGACCTTTAACTTTTCTGAGTATACGCATGCGTAAAGGTGGCGGGAGACGAAAGGGCAGGCTGGGACAGGAAGAAATCAGCATAGGTAATTGCCCTGCTTTTCCCTCGGCCAAGACCCAGCTATTGTGAACAATGATAATCTGTGAGATGGTACCGCTGAAAGGTCGGTCCCTGGGGACCCCTTGTAGAAAGCAGGTAGTATGTACTTGCGTAAATAAGCAGCGGATTTACGTCGCTTATTTGCACGTTAGTATTTGGGCTGCTTAAGGGGTGTAATGGGTGCAAAATAGCCTAAGTGCTGACGTACCCAAAATTTCAAATTCAATACATCAATCAATCACTGCATACAGGAAATGTATTTGTTTTCATAGCTCTATCAGGAGAGATCAGTTACACTGTGTACTGTCTAATATGAAAATTGCTTGTAGTATAGTGGGAATTTAATAGTGTCAATCATTTTGAAATTATGTCTTTTTCCAAGTATTCAGATTATTGCCATTTTTTGAAGATTGATTCTTGTAGGTCAGTTGTAATACAAATTATCCATGGAAATGTTGCCATGGCAATTGTTATGAAAGAACTTCATACTTCATGCCTTGTGTTGTTAACATGATGTTAATTTAGGTTAAACCAGGATTAAAGGACAAGCAAAAATATTCTGTAAGTAAAGAAAGGAAGGTCACCTGCAATAGGGTGGGGTCAACCAAGAAAATAATGGTGATTGTTTAACAATAAATGTTCCAGAACTGTTTTGAAAAATATGTTGTCTTGTACTTTAATTATTATAAAATTGTTGCCTATTATCTTTTGTCACTGATATTAGATTTCATTGTATGATTGATTGAATTGTTGTTTTAAGTCCACTTTATGCACAGAAAGGCTAATCGGGACTGGACCTACAGTTTAAAGTGGGATCCGAACCACTATGTGTCTCCACCTGGTATTGAACCCGGGACCCCTTGATGACAATGTGACGACGTTACCACTACACCATTGAGGAGGCTCTGATTTCATTGCATTTTTTTTAGCTGTTGTCAAAGGTGTATAGTACAACTAAATCTGTTTAGCCACTGAAGGAACAAAAATTAAAAATAAAACAGAATGGCAGATTTTCAATAATTTACAATTATAATTATTAGCAGTTATTTACTGATAAATCAATACCTATGCTCATATCAATAGAAAATTAATAATTTGTTTTATCTTTAGTACATATTCTGAATTCTTCTCACTCAGAATGTTGTTTAGTAGTGAATAATGAATTTGACATTTTACTGGATGCATAATTTTCATTTATTTGTATTTACAACATTGCAATAATCTTTCCTTATTTTTCAGCTAACTTTCTGTGATATCTTTTGTTATATTGGCTTTACTGTAAATGGAGTTTATACAATAAGGTAAGTTATTGGTATTTTTTACACATATTTTATAAAAATGCCAATATTTTTAAAGCTGGAGATTAAAAATGTTCATAATACCAAGCTAAATCTTGTGCCAATATAAATGTGTACGAACAATTATTGTTGTATTCATCAAGTGTAATCCATATTATTAGTGATATTTTACAAACAAAATATGCCACTTGTATTAGATTGTCGTAATCAGCTGATAAGACCAGAAACTGATAAAATTTACTAATGTTTAAAGATAATTGTATACTAACTTTTGTTTTTAGTAAAAAAATGTGTATAGCAACTTTTCTGAATAATTCTGCCTATATCTTGCCAAATTTTAAATCAAAAACTGTTCTTTGTATCAGTTAGTGCATTTTTCTAAAACAGATTTTTTGAAGTCATAAAACAGCATGAACTGAAACATAAGTTTTGCTTTAGAATTTACATCTTAAAATTAGTAAGAAATACAAAATTTTAGCAAAAATTTTACTGATGAATATTATTCTGCAGATCTGATATGAAATGGCAAAAATTCTGTAAAGTCACACTCAGACTTGTGGTTGGTTACATGCATTAATTAAGAAGGTGGATGAATTATTTTCAAGGAACAGTAATAGTTTAACATATTTGTACAATATCAGTACCTGATTATTTATTAGCAGTACTTTATAGGTATCTTTATAGATATCCATCCCAACTAATTTAATTGTTATTTTGAAGCTAAAACATATCTAGTGAATACAAATTTGACTTGTTCTTTGTAATACATTTATTTTAATTTATTTATTTATTTTAATTAATTAATTAATTAAATTTAATAAATTATATTGAATTTAAATCAGTATTTATCTAGGATGATTGATTTTGAGTTGTTTTTTTATGTCCACTTTTATGCACAGATAGGCTAATTGAGACTGGACCTACAGTTTAAAGTTGGATCCAAACCAGTATGTGCCTCCACCTGGTATCAAACCCAGGACCACTTGAATGATTGATTATAATTGATTGTTCTGGGTAGTAATAGTATAGTGTCTTCGTGTCATAACATTTTTGTTATTAATACGTTGCCAAGTAAACTAACAGTGCATTTTTTTATCTTCACTTGTAAGTTTAGACCCACCCGTTACGTGCATGCGATTGTTATTTGTGACAAACTTTTTTTCAACGAACCACTTACTTGTTAGTTATCAGAAAATGCTGGAATATGTGCCATACAATGAGCTGTTTTTTCTCAATTCGTATTTTTATGTGGAAAATTGTCATTTAAAAAAAAACAATAGAAATTCGATTATCTCGAAAAATACTAATTTTCGAATGGGGTATCATATGGTCAAATTTATTGCAAATTGCCTCTACTTCTACCCCTTTCAGGGAATACATTTAATTACAGGTCACCCTGTATATATCATGTCAGCAGTATATCATCACAATATTTTGGAGATATATATTGTGTTGACGATATAGCATCACGATATTTGGGTGATATATATCGTGGAGAGGAAATGTCGACGATATCATGATACAGAAAGAAATATTGTATTGTATCGTCTGCGATGATATTTTCTTTACGATATATCGTGATATCAAATTTCCAATATCGTCCAGCTCTAGTCTCCATCCACCCTGCCAGTTTGATTCAAGGTCACGGAAACACCCTGTATAGGTACTTTATTTATAATTGCCAAATGTCACGTCAGTCCATCTCTAGTTTTACTAACTACACCAGCGCCACTCTCGACATTAGTAATGGCAAGTTCAGAAAATTACTGCTGAAACTTATCATTTACTTTCTCATTCTTTCTTACTGGAATATTAATCTGCAACAGACAACTTTAAAAGTATGTTAAAATCAGGGTAGTTAGAGCAGGCCATGTGAATAAAGAATAAATTAAAGGAAAAATTAATGTGAAGATCTGTCAATTCTTATATCTGTATTTAATTTGCTTTCAGATGGTCAAGACCCTTGCGTCCTCTTTTTCTCATCAATTTCATAGAGTTTCGTCAGATAAGACGAGCTTTTCGGAATATCAGAAGAACTCTTCCAGATATACTTAATGTTCTCTTTTTGTTTCTACTTACGTTAATGATATTTGCATTAATGGCGGTCAAACTGTTTGGAAGAAGGTAAGTGTCTGAAGACTATTTCTGTCGTTCTGTTTATATTTGTGTGAAACGGTTCCATCTATCCATTAATTTATGTGCTACGTGTGTAAAAAAATTACACTGATTTTTTTTTATATTAGCCAAAAGTGGCATGAAAGCAAAATAAAATAACCAAATCAATCAATCAAGAAATCCAGGAACTTGGTGAAAAAAGTAATAAATATTCAAAATTGAACTACCATCTAATAAATTGGTAGCCATGGGCAGTTGGAACTAGGTGCTGATCACATCACCTCCACAAATGGGTGAGAGTTGAATGTGTGGAGTCTACTTCCACCCCTCGCACCATTCCTTGATGGCACATTGCAATGTGCAGGGTAGCTTTTTTTTTTTTACTCTTAGATCCCTGATTTATGTCTAAATAGAAGAAAATTTCTAAGCTACTAGCATTTCCCAACTAGTCTGTTTTTTTTTCATATATACAGTCAAAAGTAAACTGAACTCTGCTTGATGCTTTCTTGTACTTGGCAACACTTAAAAATACAAGTAACTCTATTACAAAAGTGTGGTGTTGTAAGTGTTTGCTGCTACATGGTTACTAGAATGGCAGTCTGTGCTGTCCAGTGACACAAAGCAGATGATACATCCTGTAGTACTGAAATTTGTAGTCTGTACTTTACTGAAACGAATGACCTTTACTCTTTAAAGTGATGAAAGTCATGCCCAGCTGTTCCTCTTTTACTACAGTGGAATGATATGTAGGGAACTTCAAAGCTTTTAACGATTTTTGATATGATGTAATATTTTTCCTTTCTCAGACCCTGAAGAAGCCAGGCGAGTTTGAAAAAAAGACTGATTATTTCTAATGTACTTATGATTTATTATTTTTGTTATTATACGAGTCATGTAAAAAAAAAAGGGTCTATAATTTTTTTCGCGGGGTTGGCAACACTGATGAAGTTGAGCATGCGCAGGAGCATGCTCTAGTATTCTGTGCTTGCAACAGAGATAGAATCGTCAGAGTGGGGTTTCGTACGTGCGAGTTGCAGTAAGGTGAAATGGCTGCCGTAATACAAAATCCCGCCAAATGTGAAGTGAGATCGGTCATACGATTTCTGAACGCCAAAGGACAGAATGCAGTTGACATCCATCGGGGAATTGTGTGCCATGAGTGAAGGGAAGGTCAGGCAATGGTGCAGAGAGTTTCGGGAAGGGTGTTCAAATGTCCTTGACGATGAGCGTATCGGAAGGCCTAGTGTTCAGATGGGTGATCAGGTGGAACACGTTAACGAGAAAGTGCGTTCCAATCGCCGGTTCACAATATCTGAACTCGCCAAAGAGTTTCCAGAAGTGTCTGTGAAAACAGTGCATCGAATTGTGACTGACAACCTGGGGTATCACAAACTGTGTGTGAGGTGGGTACCAAAAATGCTGACAGACGCTCACAAAGAGCAAAGAAGGACATGATTTTTTGGCCCGCTGGGGGGAGGATGGGGATGACCTCTTTTCGCACATAGTGATGGGGGGTGAAACGTGAATATCGTACGCCACTGGGGAGTCGAAGCAGCAGTCAATGCAATGGCGACACTCTGGTTCTCCTAAAGCGAAGAAATTCAAACAAACACCATCAGTTCACAAAATCGTGGCAACCGTGTTTTGGGACCAAAAGGGTGTGATTTTTGTGGAATTCTTGGAACTAGGACGAACAATTACAGCAGAGGTGTATTGCAAAACACTGAATGATCTGCGTCATGCCATCCAAAATCGGCAGAGAGGAATGCTACGCTTTGGAATTTTTCTGATCCATGACAACACCCACCCACCCACAGCTGCTCGTACTGTTGAAACAATTGAAAGATTTCGATGGGAACTATTCAATCATCCCCCTTACAGCCCCGACCTTGCCCCAGCAATTTCTTTCTTTTTCTTCACCTGAAAAAGTGGCTTGCATTGAAGCGTTTCAAAGACAGTGAAGTGCTCAAGAAATCAGTTCTGGACTGGCTGCACTCTCAGGCGGCAGATTTTTACGCAGAGGGTATACCGAAGCTTGTGCCACGCTATCAGAAATGTCTGGAGGTTAATGGTGACTACGTCAAATAATAACCAAGGTATGTACTTGTTTATCAATCACAATAAATTTCTTTTATGATTTTCTTGTTTTTTTAATAAATATCGGCCCTTTTTTTTGACATGCGCCTCGTAAATACTGAAGCACCAGTGTGCCTATTTCTTCCAATGCCAATTACTACCACCGGCCTCTGTAGCAGAGTGCTTAGCAGTAGCATGTTCAACCTTTATGGTCCGAACATAGCAAACTGCTGTAAAATTTTCCTCGATTTTACATTTTTTCACATTTTAAGTTTTTTTTCAGCATTGTCCCCTGAAAAACGTAAAACTGAGGTTCCACTTTAGTACCAATTAATCTGTCCCATATCTTGTGTATACTCGTTTGAAGTATGTTTGATCAACATTTGAATGTGTTTTTAACAACTGATTTCATTTTTAACTTTCTATGTTGCAGAAATCTGAAGTATCCAAATGGTGAACCATATTTTCAGAATTTGGCAGACAGTTTTTTTGATCTCTACGTTCTGGTTACAACTGCAAATAATCCTGATGTGATGTAAGTAACTTATAGGTCTACCATGTATATTCGCATGCATCTTGTATTGCTGCATTTCACAGTTGTGTGTGTTTTTATATTATATGGCTAACACTGACTTTAAAGTAATGACAGAGTATAGGAAATTTACCAGTGATACCATGTATATATTGATATAAAGCTCATAGCTCCTGGGTTCTGAGACCCAGTAGAGTGTGGTGCATAGCCCCCATGGTTTTTATTGCCTTGTAATCAAGAGGCTTCTGGGTTTGAGTCCTGATAAAATGTGAAGCCTCCCCTGATTGCAAAGTGTTAATATTGTTGCCTTGTAAACAAGAGGCTCGGGTTTGAGTCCTGATAAAATGTGTAAGATTGAAATACATGTGGCAAAATAATATCTCCACACGTGAGATTTTGAGAATAATTACTGCTAGTTGATATACAACTGATAGCTCCCAGATCTGAAACCTGGTAAAGTGTGTTGTACAACAGCATAATAGAACAAAATTATTTTATATTGGGGATTACCAGAGCCTAGTTATTGCTGTTGTCTGGGTATAAAAACACCAGCTCAGCCACTAACTGCTGTTATAATTGTTTTGGCATAGTTCTGTTTTTTTGGACCAAGAAATTTTATATAAATAAACAATAAAAATGCCAAAACAAAAATATTGCAATCAGTGTAATAAAAATATATCTAGTTCTAATTGGTCTAGGCACCGGCATATTTGTGACTCTAAGAAATGCAGAAAAGCCACAAAAATGTGTCCAAGATGCCATAAAATATTAAGCATGGCATATTACAAATGGCATAAGTGTAATTCTTATGTACAGTCATCAACATTGCCCCCACAACCATCTACATCTGGCCTGAAAAGAAAGCATGAAACACCTGTTAATGCTAGACCGGCAAAGCAGCCACGCTATGCACCACCTATCCATAGCAGTTTTAATGGCCAACTTATGGATTACCGGTTTGTATCAGAGCAAAAATGTGGTATTAAGAATTTTTTGAACAGTATAAATCCTGATGTGCAGGCAATTCTAAATGCACAAAATGGCTCTTATAAGCTGTCCCTCAAATTGTTTACACAATATAAGAAATCAAATGGCACAAAATTTACACAGCCCCACATAACAGAAACTGTACCGGTATATTCAAATACAAATTTAGACAAAATAATAAGCAGTTTGATAGATCAATTGAATATTAAACATTCTGAATTTGCAGCAAAAGAGTCTGGATGGAGCCTATGCGGTTCTCCACACAAGCTCTATGTTAATATTTCTGAATTCAGCCCATTACAAGGATCTACATATCTGCCATTACCTGCCAATATTAAAAACAAAAGAGCCGTGGTTAACATAGAAAATACCGACCAGAAATGCTTTTTGTGGTGTATTTTAGCTGCTTTGTTTCCAGTTTTAAGGAATCCTGAGAGAATAAGTTATTATAAACAGCATGAACACATTTTTAATGAAGCAATGAAGGGCTTAGAATATCCAATGTCTGTTCAGAATATTGATAAATTTGAAAAAAAGGCCCGGGATATCAATGGTAAACAATTATCTATTAATGTATTTATTTGTTCTACTGGCCGTGGCAATTGCTTGATAGCACCTCTCAGAATCAGTACATTTGATGATGATTCTGCTGTTCCGATTGATCTGCTTTTAATTGAAGGGGATAGCACATATCATTACACTCTGATACATAATCTTGAAGCTTTAGTAAGAAAGCAAATAGACAAATCCAATACAATATTCAAGTTGTGCAGAAGATGTTTAACTGTATTTGATGGTAGAAAAATGGTAAATGGGGTTCGTGAAAAAAATGCAGAAATTGCTAAAAACAAGTTAATTGAGCATCTGAAATACTGTGGCAATCATAAACCTGTTCATATGGTGATGCCAATACCAAGTGAAAATGCCAAATTCAAAAAGTTTGAAGCCTTGTTGGAACACCCAGCATATATAGTCTGTGATTTTGAATCAAATCTCAAACCTCTTGCATTCTGCAGCCCAGATCCTGATGAACCTTCAATTACACCATACTAGTTACATGAACCTTCTAGTTTTTGTTATGTTGTTGTACAGGATGGTGTTGTTAGTAAAAAAGATTTATACTTGGGACCAGATGCCATCAAAAAATTTGCACATAGAATAGAAAATGAGTGCCGTGACATAGCATCTAATGTCTTATTAAAATCAAAACCCATGTTGCCTTTAACAGAGAAACAGATTGAAGATTTCAACAATGCAGAAAAATGCCCGGTATGTGATTCTGAATTTTCAGATACAAATATCAAGGTGAAACACCATTCTCATACAGATGGTAAATTCTTAATGGCCCTGTGTAATAGCTGTAATATTAAGATCCAGAGACCAAAATTTGTCCCTATATTTTGCCATGGTGCATCCAATTATGATTTCCATCATCTGATCAGGTACGAGGGGTTTGACAAGCAGAATTTAAATATTTTAGCTGAAAATAATGAGAAATATATATATCTATTAGCAAAATAATTAAAGTTAATGGTGTTCCTATTCACTTAAGATTTCTTGATTCATACAGAATTTTATCGGCTAGCCTGGCTACACTGGCCAATCAATTATCTGATGATCAATTCAAAATCACATGTGCTTTGTTTCCAAATCAGACCTGAAATTAATTAGGCGGAAGGGTGTATATCCATATGATTATGTTACAGGTTTTTCTAAATTTGATGAGTGTTCTCTGCCACCACAACAAGAGTTTTACAGCAAAATCAGAGGATCTGGAATCACTGATGAAGATTATCACCATGCCCAGTTGATGTGGAACAATTTAAAATGCCAGACATTTGGTGATTATCACAATGCATATTTAAAACTTGATGACACTCTCTTAGCTGATATACTTCAGGCATTCAGAAAATCTTCCATGCAAAATTATAAACTGGATCCAATGTATTTCTACAGTGCCCCAGGCCTAGCATGGGCTGCAATGTTTTTAAACACTAAAATGCAATTGGATCTGATCCAAGATCAAGACATGTATCTGTTTATGGAGCAATGTATAAGAGGAGGCATGGTGCAATGCTCTCAGAGATATGCCAGAGCAAATAACAAATATATTCCTGATTATGATCCAGCACTGCCATCAAATTATATACTGTATGTAGATGCCAATAGCCTCTATGGTTATGCTATGATGAAAAAACTGCCATATGCAGGGCTTGAGTGGGTTGAAGATTTCAATATTGAAGATCTTAAGGATTTTGATGACAGTAACTATGGCCTATTCTTAGAGGTTGATCTGACAATTCCTGATGATTTACACAACACATTTTCTGATCTGCCCCCAATTCCTGAGGTTGAGTGCTCACCTGGCTCTAAACAAAAGAAATTGATGATGACACTAGAGCCAAAACAGGGTTATGTCATATATTACAAAAACCTCCAGTTCCTGATGAATCATGGTGTTCAAGTGAGCAAAGTTGGCAAAGTTTTGAGGTTCAGGCACTCAAGATGGTTGAAACCATATATTGATACAAACACAGAGCTTCGAACATCTGCAATAAGCCAATTTGATAAATCTTTGTTTAAATTGATGGTCAATTCTGTGTATGGCAAAACCATTGAAAATGTCAGAAAACATACTGATGTTAAAATAATTACTGACCCCAGCCTGAGCAAAAAATTGATTGCAAAGCCTAATTTCAATTATAGAAGAATTTATGATGAAAATATGGCACTCTTCAACATGGAAAAAACAAAGATTAAGTTTGATAAGCCTATTTATGTAGGGGCTGTGATATTGGAATTGGCCAAATTACATATGTTAAAATTGTATTATAATGTGTTGAAGCCTTTTTATAAGGATCGTTTATGATTGCCACAGTATTTCAGATGCTCAATTAACTTGTTTTTAGCAATTTCTGCATTTTTTTCACGAACTATTATTCTCAAAATCTCACGTGTGGAGATATTATTTTGCCACATGTATTTCAATCTTACACATTTTATCAGGACTCAAACCCGAGCCTCTTGTTTACAAGGCAACAATATTAACACTTTGCAATCAGGGGAGGCTTCACATTTTATCAGGACTCAAACCCAGAAGCCTCTTGATTACAAGGCAATAAAAACCATGGGGCTATGCACCACACTCTACTGGGTCTCAGAACCCAGGAGCTATGAGCTTTATATCAATATATACATGGCGAAATCAATCTGAGGGGGGGCTCATCTTTTCTACACTAGAATTCAAGATTCCTGGGATTTTGACAGAAAAACACACTGTAAACAATAAGATCATATGGGAACTTGGCATAGTTTTAAGTGTAGGCAAATCTGTCTGTTGAGGCTTCTTCTTTTCTACACTAGAATTCAGAATTCTTAAAATTAAGAGCATATCACACTTGAAGAATTGGGGCATATGCCCCTCTTGACATTGTTTTAAGTGTAGCCAAATCGGGTTGTTCAATCAAATAACCTCTTCTTTTCTACGCTATAAGTGAGTTTATAATAGGACCAATTATACTACTCGTGTAGGCAAAGAAATTGCCTTTATTTTTATGTATAACACATGTATAGTAAAACCAAAAAATAAATTGTTTCAAATTGTTGAAAATACCATAAAATGCTCGAGTTCCTGAGTTATTGCCGATTTAAATACCCTGGGATTCAATGTGTTAACACCATTTTGTTACAGCAGATATTTTGTATGTAAACTACTTGAAACAAATGTCATCTTGCCATTTCAGTGGCTAAGTGCATTAAATTGTCGTTCTGTCTTGTGATCGAAAGTTCCTGGTTCAAGTCCTAGCCTGGCTGTAGCTATTTCTTTTGCAAGTGCCACTTGTTACTTCCATCTCATCATTCATCCTCCTCAGGATTAGCCTCCCAATGGCGTAATAGTGTCATTGTCGCCTTGTAATCAAGGGATTACGGGTTCAATACCCGGTGGAGGCACGCAGTGGTTTGGATCCCACTTTAAACTGTAGGTCCAGTCCCAATCAGCCTATCTGTATATAAAGTGGACTTAAAACAAGAAAAACTCTCCTCAGGATAAGTCGAAAGTGGCAGAAAAGGGATGCCTAATAGAAAAAACAAAAACAAATAAACACACAACTGGAACTTGTGGTTAATAATTTTCATTGTAAAACTTTTTCTTAGTGATGTTACAATTATGTGAATAAGAAGTAAGGAAATTAGTATTAATCTTTTATCTGCAAGACAATGCAATAGTCAAAATACACATATCGCATTTTGCAACTTGCCAGGATTTAAGAATTGCTACAACTGAGACAAACCAGCATGCCCAAAAGCACATTTTCTGTAGCAGAATCAAGATACAAACACCATAGTCCCCACAGCATGAAAGTAAGTTGGAGATTGTTTACTTGGCAACTGCATTATGCTTTTAGGCACTGATCAGAACATAATCATGAGGTTTTCATTGCTTGCTGATATCTAGTGATCAGTCATTCTAATTTATGTCACAACAAACTTTTATATTATAGATCTCTTGGTTTCAAATGTGTTTGCATCTGCTCAGAAACTAAGAAACAATTGTGCATATTTTAACTGGCTGCATAGGCAACATTAGTGCTTAATCATCACATTCAGTTCTTGGCTGGCACTGATTCAAATCAAAACAGGCAGTTCTTTGTAGTTTCCAGCCGTGTCTCACTGTTTAACAGATCAAATCTTAACCTTTAGCATCTGGATGGTCAATATTCTAACGAAGCCTGTATTTCCGTTGAGGATGAATGTTAGATATATGAACCAGCATCACACGGCAGCAATTAACGTGCCATTTCCTGAAAACTACACACGATATTTCAGTTCTATCTTTTTTATCTTTAGTGTACATACGAAAGTGTAACATATTCGAATTACAAAACAATGCATCCATTGTTACTATTATTAACAAGCATAGCTTGAAAAAGTCCTTTGTTTTCCTTCGTTACCCCCATAATATTATTATACGAGGCTTATTTTTAAAGTAGTACCGTGTTGAAATTCCGCCACTGCAGTGCTGCGGTCGGTGTCCCGTGCATGCGCACTGTGTACCTACATCTGTTGGCAAGCCACAGACGCCATTGCGGCAACAATCGATCGTGTATACATTTGCTTTTGCATATTTAAAATGCCTCCGCCGATTGAGAATCCCGCCGACTGTGATTCGTTTTCTTAGTGCTAAAGGCGTGAAAGCAGTTGAAATTCACAGTCAGATTTGTGAAGTGTATGGACAAAACTTTGAGTGATGGAATGGTACGCAAATGGGTAAGAGCTTTCAAAGATGGCCGAAAGGATGTTCATGACGAGGAACGGAATGGGCGACCCTCAGTGATCAATGTCGATTTGGTGCAGAAAGTCGACGAAAAAGTGAAAGAGAACAGACGCTTCACGATTTCTTCGTTAGCAGAGGAGTTCCCTGAAGTTTCAAGAAGTGTTATCTACGAAATTGTTACCGATCACTTAAACTATCGAACATTGTGCTCATGATGGGTACCAAAAATGTTAACTGAGGTGCACAAAAGCAAACGTTTAGGTAGCGCCTTGACTTTTCTTGTGCGTTATGTAGCTGAAGGTGACGCGTACTTAAGCCAAATTGTCACAGGCGATGAAACATGGGTGGCTTATGTTACACCCGAAACAAAACAACAACCCATGGAATGGCGGCATTCAACATCGCCGAAGAAAGTGAAGTTTAAGCAGACGATAGCCTCAAAACTGCCGTGTTGCAGTGGCTGTCAACTCAGGCGGCAAACTTCTATGACGACGGAATACAAAAGCTTGTTGTTCGATATGATAAGTGCCTTAATATTGGTGGCAATTATGTGGAAAAGTAGATAAAAGTGTGGTCTTTCATGTAACAATAAAATTGTTACAAAAAGTTTACTTGTTTTTTGTACATATCAAAACGGTACTTACTTAAAAAATACGCCTCGTATTATGAGATATATTAAAAATGGCTATAACATCTAAACCACTGCGGTTAGCCACAGTTAATGGAGCACCGCCATTAGGAAAACCATGTGCCCAGTGGGTGCCAAAAATGTTGAAATGCCCACAAGGAGAAGTGCTTGGTTTCTGCCTTGATATTTCTGGAGTGTTATCACCAAGATGGTAATGGGTTTTACAACCATGTTGAGACATGGGTTTCGAATATTATGCCAAAGAAAGAAGCAGGCTTAACAGCTTATTTGTAAGCAAATTTTGGGTGAGCCGAGTCTAGGGAGTGAACAGGAGAGAAGAGATTGTACAGGAGTTGCTGAATGACTTGTTGGAGAGTTTCTTTAACAAAAAAATATAAAAACTGATATCATTCCATATGTCTCAGTAAATATGATGGCTATGTAGAAAAGTAGTGTAATAGTAAATGCAGTGTAATATATATTTTGTATTAAATATATCTAACAAAATTCTTTGCACACTTTTCTACCTCCTTAACCCTTTCGTGCCGGTAGACGAAATATTCGTCATGCATGGAAATCCACCAAGAACGGGGCTCATTTGAAGCAAAATGTAACATGTTGGAAAATGTTTTGTTAAAAACGTTGTAATAACACGAAACATGCAAATGAGGGCTCGTTCTATTCAGAATTTGCA
Organism: Lepisma saccharinum; assembly: GCF_977018435.1. Classification (NCBI taxonomy): domain Eukaryota; kingdom Metazoa; phylum Arthropoda; class Insecta; order Zygentoma; family Lepismatidae; genus Lepisma; species Lepisma saccharinum. The sequence continues at coordinate 4,466,249 of NC_139256.1, forward strand.
AGCCTTTTGTTCTATAACGTAAACATGTCGATGTGTACCTATTTTCGGAAGCAACGGACATTCGGAATTTCCATTTTTTTTTATTTTGCTAGCTCCCATCCGCTACCACCCATCGATCTTGGCAAACTGCCACTAGTTGCTGATTTCCACAAGTTATATAAAGGCAAATACGAATACAGTAGTACAAATAGTAAATTTTAAACCCAAAAAAATTCCGTGTGTTTTTTAATTCGGTTTCCTGTTTATTAAACTTTTATTACCAAAACATTTGACGAAATATTTATCGTCCGTCCTAGAGTTACTTGTGACATCTATAGGCCTCGTCCCGAAAGGGTTAATGCACCTTATTAATTCACTACAAAATGTATTGATTCATTGACATAATTGGATGAACTCATTTCATTTTTATTTATAACACATGAATATTGTATTGACTTTGGTTATATTGACAAGAAGAGCATTAAGAGACTTACCACCAGAAACCAGTGTCAAAAGTTTTCTTTCTCTTTTGTTGTTTAGTAATATTTGAACCTTATTATTTAAATTTTCATTTTGTATTCTAATGTACATGATTTTTTTATTGTTTTAAGGATGCCAGCTTATGACTCCAACAAATGGTACGTTCTGTTCTTCATAATTTTCATCATTGTTTGCCTGTATATCTTCATGAGCATTTTCCTTGCAGTCATTTACAATAATTACAGGAAACACTTGAAGGTGAGATTGTAAGGCAGAACATTTTTTTGGCATTCACTAACTTCCTGAGGCTGTCTGCTCCTCCTTTCTTCAGAGCTGCATTTTTCTGGTATGGATGTCACTTTGGTCAACTTTGTAGAATCTTTGTCTCTACTAGGTACATAATTTCTTCTCTGGTGCAAGGTTCTGAGCTGTGGGTTGTGTCTCAAGATGTGCGTTTGGTGATAGAAATATGTGTGTAACCATTCTTATCTTAATAAGATGCATGAAACATGTAAGTCCTAGTTCTTAATCTTTCTTGTATTTGAGTACAATTTCTCTCTTCCTTTTTACACTACTGTTGTTTACATTGCAGCACTAAATTTATATTCTCTTATAACACAGTTACCAACAATTATACTCACAGCATGCAAATTGTTGCTCCCACATTCTATGGGAATTGTGTTTCTGGTTTCCAGATGATTTCATTATTACATAGTTTATTTAGTTACGTATGATAATTTGGTAATTATAAGGCTAATCTGATGCCGATGTATCAGTATCGGTTCCGATATAATTACCTATACCAGCCGATACTTTTCTGAAGGTTTGATAAAACACCATATTACACTATTGCAGAATAAAAATATCCTGGAAATTGTGCAAAATCCTGTTTTCTTTATTTTGGCAACAACATTGGAGGGAGAAATAGATTTTTTTGATTCAATAATATCTTATGTGAAATTATGAATATTTTCAAGTGAAAGTACAGTGCGTTCGAAAAGTCCCCGCACTCAGACAAAAAAGAAGCTACTAAATCATTATCTGGATGAGTTTGCAAGCTTGCCAGTAGGGATTGGTTTGACCTTCAAGAACGAGTTCATGTTATATTTAGAGCAGTGCTGCTGTTACAGTCCTCGGTGTGAGACTTACAATCACAGTTGTCAACAATACCTTAAGCACATCACCTACTGAGACATGGAGAAATGCGGCTATAGAACTTCTATTGTAATGAAATGGAAACACACGGAACCAAAGTACGGACTTTCTGTGCCAAAAGTCTACACGTTATCTTACAGATTATCACCCACTGAGATGCCAGAAATGAGTCAGTTGCCACGTTGCTCCACGTCTCAGTAGGCGTTAATTTTTCCTTGCACACAGCGAAAGATGTGTGGAGAAATGAAGAAGTCTATTTCCCAATGATCCGACACCAGCTAAAATTGCAATGGATGATTGTTTCAAATTTAGTTTCAATATTCTTTCTGTGTATTTCAACATCCAAAAAGCCGACCCCCATGGCCGAGTGGTTAGTACATCGTGCTACGAAGCTAGGGGTCCCAGGTTCGAATCCCAGCCTGGGCATGGATGTTTGTGAGTGTCATTTCAGCATATCATCACTCATCTCCACAAATGCGAAGTAAAATAAAGCAAATCAAATCAACGTGCGGAAAGTGGTTTGCCGTCTTGTCAGTGTGTTACTGACCTCAAAGATTGCAGTGTTATTCACATTTAGTTTACGAATTATTTCTTGTGTATTTCAAGATATAGTTAAGAAATGTATGTATTCATTACTCTGACAAGTTCAATAAATTATGAGCAAAAAATTCTCAAAGTTTGAGTGCGGGGACTTTTCGAATGCACTGTAGTAGGTTCATACGTATGGTAGTTCCAATTGTAAACTATTTTTTTTAATTCATAGGTATTTTGAAATACTCTATATTGTTACCCCCACTCCAGGCGCGGTTGGCTGTATAGCGCAAATGTGCAGTGAACCCCCAGTAATATACAAAATAAACAATAACTGAGAAGTTCGTAAGCGTAGAGTGCCAAATTCTCTTAGTGAGAAGGAGAAACCGCGGGCCAGAGCCACTCAGCTCCCCTCTAGTTACGTTTCGTGCAAAGCCTCCGCTGAACCTCCGCAAGGCAACCCCTACCCTGCTAAAAGCATGGGACGGCTAGCAGAAGCTCGAAGCGTACATATGGCGAAAATACATGCAGTCGGATACTCCAGGAATGCAGTCTCGTCAAAACGGACATGCGCAGTTCATAGGATCACCAGCGAGCTGGAGTCAACCACGCTCTTCTCTCTTCCAATGTTGCACTATGTGTTTCAATTTGAATTCATTTGGCATTCTCTTTGTATTTTTATATTTTACAAGACTTATTAGATTAATGAAGAGGGTGTAATATAAATGTAGAGGTGACCCCGAACGGAAGCTAGAAGTAAAGATGATGGGACAAATAAGATAAATATGATAGAAAACAACTTGCCTACACATTCAGAGTTTTCATCTTTAAGATGGAAACACTTCAGGTGGAAGGAGCCGAAAAGTCAAAAATAGCACGAGGGCGAGGGGTTGCTTATCGGACAAGACTTAAACAACCTTTTGGTCTTCTTACGTCAGACTAAATGCTTTCGTTGACATGTTAGGCTTTTTAGGTTTAGTTGTCTTAGAATGTATACACTCAATTTTCGGGGCTTACCGTGCTTGACCAAAAATGTAATATTTGCTATTTATTCAAGCCTAACCTAACAATGAAGGCATTTCGCACTTACGTCAGAAGACGACCAAAAAGTTGTTTGGGTTTCGTGCGATCAGTTATACTCTAGCGCGAGAGGGTGTTCGAAGGGACGCGCGCATTTAACTTTGTTACGTGTCATTGTCTCCATACTTGTTAGTTTGTTTTGAAGTGCATGGCTGGTGATTGAAATATATATGGCATAGTGATACGTTGAGTGAATGAGGTGGATTGTGTATTGGAAGGAGTGTAGTTGTTGCTGTGCGAGAAGTTACCATATTGCATAGAATAGAATCTAATCGCTTTGATTTAGCGATATACTTTCGAATAGTTATATAAGAATTAACTTGTAATCAAGGGGTCTTGGGTTCGATTACTGATACATACTCATTTTAGGAGGCAGAGATTTGTATTTTTAACTGTAGGTTCAGGATCCAGTTCCAATAATATAGTCTATTTGACAGTGGTGGGACCAGAAAAGAGTTGGCAAGAGTGGAAGAGGTAAAATTGAGGCGAGAATATTTTCTGAATTCTGAGATACCCCTAAATACAATACCATACGAAAATCTTAAATTAAAATGATCGCCCCCTACACACACACTCCTTGGTGCTGTCACTGTTATCTGAACATAAAGCAAATTAACTTTGTCAGTAATCTACCGGCAAAAATTTGATAATTTTCCCAGTACTATCTCTACGAACCAAAGCGTGTAGTGTCTCAAAAGGTTAGATAAGTCCACTTTGCATAATTTTGGTGAACCTCCAGGAAAATTATGCACGAGCCGCGCCTGCCCCACTCACGACCGGATCAAGAAAGTGTGGGACGTTACCCCCACACCCCCTATACGCCTTCATGGCGTGGTGCTATGCACAGGGTTGCACTTTACCTTTTTTATTACCACCTGTATTAAAAGCCACATTCATTACGCCATGTGGGGGGGGGGGGGGGTTGATTTCAGGTGGGACATTTTCCAGCAGCGTCCCTCCATGGAATGGCTCTGTGGTTTGCCAAGCATCTAATAAATGGGTACCGGGGGGATAAACCTGGCAGGAACATGGTGCTGATCACATCACCTCTCTGATGACCAAGATTGTGAATGTGTGGGGCTCTATTTCATGTGTCTTCACACCATATTGGAATGTGCAGGGGGTAGATATACTTTTTGTTGTACCACCACTATTGACACTAAGAGTCCTGCACTATGCCCATGCAGTCTAAGGCATCATGCTTTGGGCTCCGGTGCAGGTTCAAGTCTCCTAGGGGAGGCATAACAACTTTTCTTCTGAGATTTCGATGTGTCTGTGCGACCGGTGGCCGTTCACCATCATGAGGAAATTGGGGAGCTAGGAATGAGTAGCGTTACCCGGTCATAGAAACCTACAACTAGGACTGGGAGGTTTGACCGTCACTTCGTAACTGATTGTATGATCTCCCACCTCTGCTGAGGCATGTAGTGGTGAGACTGGCAGTCAATAGGTAGGCACTACCCCACATGTCTTGTTACGCCATGGGTTATACTATTAACACTGCTACTCTTGCTATTCTTTCTTCTGTGCCTTTCCATATTTACAATCTGCAAAAATGTAAAACTTTTCCAATTCTTCCCATAATCTCAAAACTGTCACTTTCACAACCAGATAGATAGAGTACAGGGTTCCCACACACCTGGAAAACCTGGAAATCTCAGGGAATTTGAAAAAAATACAAATCTCAGGGAAATCTCAGGGAAAATCTTGTATTTGATTAATGGTTCCCAATGAAACAAAACTGAGGGATTATAATATGCTCCTGTCTGTGGATAATCCAGGCTGTTGTAGCATTTCTCTTTCAGCAAGGAACTCATATCTATTTATTTGTCTGTTTCTTGTTTTAAATGTGATTCCAGGGCTGGTGACCAAGTGTATACCCTCATAAATTTTGCACTTTTTAAAATTTAATTAGCTGATTTCGATCTTTTACATGACGTAAAATATATTTCAAGATGTGGAAAATGCATAATAAAGATAACCTGATGTCCAAAGTTAACCAGTGTTCATCTGATTTCCCTTATTAGGGAGTAGTTTTAAGTTTTTTCTTCCTTCTTTTTTTACAAAATAGTAAAAAAATGGAGTGTCCTGTTTAGGGAAATATTTATTTTCTGCCATCTTTTGTGTACAATATTATTGATTGTGTATTTGCTGCACTTAGAACAGAATTTTAAATATTTACTTAGTAGTGCCATATATGAATTATGTACTGTTCATAAATACTTGTTCATATTTTAAGTTTTTGATCATGTTCAACTATTGTTATAGTCATGACATGACGTGAATTTTTACATGACTCAAAAGCTCACATATGGTAAAATGGAATTACTTGTAGGACCAGCAGATCTACATTAATATCATGTAGTGAGATAGTTTTCTCAACAGATATGCCAGAAATTGAATATCGTGAGGTGAAGGCCAGTCGAATGGTGTATACTTAACCCCCATCAAACTTGCACTTGCAACTGTCACTAACTTACCATTACGTACTAGCATTCCTCACTTCTTCATCTTAGATTAGGCTCGTGTTGGAGCACTGTTAAGTTGGTTTTGATTTTATCACATGGCAATGCATATGTGGAAAGTGGGTTTTCTGTAAATAAGCAAGTTTTAATAGAAAACTTGAAAGAAGAGTCTGTTGTGGCTATTCGGCAAGTTTATGATGCAGTGAAAGTGGTAGGAGGAATGTCAAATGTAGAAGTAAGCAAAGATATGATCCAGAGTGTTACAGATGCGCGTATTAGATACGAAGAAGGATTGCAGAAGATGAGAAAGAAATGTGATCACAAAGAAGACAAAAGGAAATAAATGAAACGTAAAGCAAGTGAGATCCGTGCTTTACAACCCAAACAACAAAAGATGCAAGAAGAAGCAAAGGCTATTTCAGAACGATTAAAAAAACTTGAAGCTTCTGAGAAGTAAAGTTTCTTAATTTGCTGTATCAGACATTAAGTACATTTCTTGTTTTATTCAGTCGGTAACACGTCTGACTACCATGCTCAAGGTCCCGGGTTCGATCCCCGGCCGGTTCAAATCCGGGAACTTTTCTAACGTTGGAAGCGGCCCCGGCGCCCACCCAGTGTCGAATAACATGGGTACCTGGGGGATAAAGACGGTCAGGGGCGTGATGCTGATCACATCACCCCCACTCACGACCGGATCAAGAAAGTGTGGGGCGTTACTATACGACTTCATGGTGTGGTGCTACACACAGGGGAACACTTTACTTTTTTACTTGATATTTCAGTCTCAGTAACTTATAATTCCTTTTTAAATCGGTACTAATAATATTTTTATATGTTTTAAAAATTCCAATATTTTTTTTGTCTTAACTATTACTGTATGCATTACAGATTAATTGATATTGTATCCATTTATAAACATGTATGAAAAGTGTGAAAATATTTCAATGTTCTATGTTTCAGAGTTGTTTAAAGTTCTAGAAAACTGGTCATCTTTGTTCTTAATTACATGCAAAGAAGTGTAATTTTATTTTATTATTAAACTAGTTTTGTTATTTGCATCAGAAAACAACAGTAATAAAGAAGGTGAGGATGGTATGGCTATGAGGGGAAGTAGAGGAGACCATTGTAAAATTATGGTAGTCATTTACTGTTCATTCAATACTCTGGAAAAAATATGAGGATTCTGGAAAACTCAGGGAAAATGGATTTGGAGTTTGCGTGGGAACCCTGAGAGTAGTTCCATAGAGATAAGGAATATAACTAACAGTGGTGACGCTGGAAGGGTAGGCACAGGCTTGTGCGTTTGTGTTGTTATGGGTGCGACTTTTTTTAAAATATGAAAAGTATAACCTTTAAAGTTATTTTTGAAAACCTAACAACATATTCTTGCATCTATCAATGTACCTTAATAGATACTCTTGATATGTGCTAACTCGTAAATCATATTTCTTGATTTTATTATAAATTGATGCTTTAGATGTCATTCGAGTGGCAGTCCTCAATGTTCCGATGCCCCTTCTTTCTTCCTATGCCCGGTAATAGGCTTTTATGCTTGTCTTTGTGGCATTCCAGAGTAATACAAGTCATTATTCCCCACACTCACTTCACACTCACAATAATGAAAGCCCACACCCGTGGCGGAGTGGTTAACACTTCTCCCTACGATGCCAGGGGTCCTGGGTTCGAATCTCGGCCTGGGCATGGATGTTTGTGAGTGTCCATTTATCAATTTCATCATATCATCACTCATCCCCATCTTCGCAAATTAGCCAAAAGTGGCACAAAAAGCAAAGTAAAATAAACCAAATCAATCAAACAACAATAAAAAAATAAATGAATGAAAAGAAAAAACAAGATAAAATATAAACATAAAACAACAACGCAACAGAAGTAAATCGAGAAACTAACGAAAACGCAGAACACTGTGATAGAAACATTTTTCGCCCTCACTGGGCAAGAAACAGATATGAAGCCAGTTTGTACCATGTGTCCAGTGTTGCCAACCTCCCAATCAGGAAAAGTGTGCTGATTAAACTTAAATTTTGCTACATGCAACTAAATTGTGCTCGGATGACTTAGGTTTTAAGTTCAGTTTATGCATCTATTTTGGGGGGAGTTGTGATGTGAACATGCGTTTTTGATTGTTTACTAGAGTTAAACAATATTCGTAATTTCCCCCATTAAATTAATTACAATGGTTTTACCAATGAAATGGGTTCAATATAACGCTTGAAAAAGTTTTGAGAAAATTCGACGACTAGGAAAGGTGGCAGCTTGTTTTATCTGTGACCCCAACTTTCTACCAATTTCCTTGAATAAAATGTTCCTCGTGAGCTAAGTAAGGAAAGATAAAGAAAAGATGAAGACGGTGGACTAGGTGTGGCTGGATCGGCATGCTACCTTTTGTTTGAAACAATAAGATCTGCAATTTTTTTTTTTTTTTTTTTTTTTCAAAATGTATACCTCTGAATTTAATTGGTCTGTCTCCCAGGAATGCATGTTTATAGATGATGCTATATTTTAACATTATGTCAAACACAGGGGGCTAGGTGCCAATAAAATTCAAATTGTACTACGTTTAGCACAATTATGCTAGGGTTGGCATCACTGCGTGAGACCGGACTCACTGTGTCCATTTCAGGCGAACATGCCCCTGAAATTATATTTTTCCGCATGAATCACTTAGAATGTTATGGGACCAGCTGAGGCCCTCGAAGAAGTGGCTCGACATGCGACAATATAGCCTCTGGCAGGAATGGAAATTTGTAGAAATTATCATAAGCCCTAGAATTTGTTTTATTGTATGCCATTTAATGAAATTGCAAGTAATAAAATAATCCGTAATAGCCAAATAGGCTGGGCCTTTTATGACGCTTCACCACTGATAACTAATGCAGCATTTTCCATTTTTTCTGCTGAGAATACAATATCAAAAATATGCATTTCTAAGTTCCATTTAAGCCATTTCTCAGAAATTGAGTTCATTATGCATGTCTATGAAGCTGTTGATTTCTACATTGTTTTGTAAATAATTGATTTTGTTTTTTCCAGAATGATGTGAAGAAAATCATTGCAATGAAGAGAAGGATGCTCTCTATGGCTTACGACATTCTAAAAGTGAATAAACTTGATTTGTCCATTCTTCCGAAAAATAGATTTTGCCTTTTGGTGCAGAAGATTATGCCGAAAAGAAGTCACACGTATGCTCATATATTGTGGCAAGTTTTGGACACGGATGGCAACAATTATATAGGTAGTATTTTTTTTTCTTGTTTTTACATTTGCAAAACACTTTTCATGATTACATTCCATCAGTTAAAAAGAAGGCTGCTAGAATGTTTTAAATTAACATACATAGGAAATGTTCAGATAGCACACCCCATTGGGGCCTCCCTGATGGCATAGTGGTAACGTCCCAGATGTGATACTTAGTGAGGCACATAGTGGTTCAGATCCCACTTCAAACTGCATGCCCAATCCCTATTGGCCTATCTGTACATATAAGTGGACTTTAAACAAAATTCAAACAAACGGACAAGGAAGGGACTCGCATATTTACAATCTCAGCCAGTTTTTTTTTCCCGAAGGTGACATGATCAGCACCACACACTGGCTGCTTTTAACCCCTGGGATTGCCCCTAATTACCCTTTTATTAGAGGGTGGTTGAACCCAAGAGTCACTTTATGTGGGGACAAGGCCGGTAAAATTTCCACTTCAGATGAATGGCAAAGACGAAGATGAAATGGATGATCACAAACATATGCCTCACAGAGGATTGTACAGGTCGTGGGTCCAGATGCCAGAGCCTCGTTAGCCTGCAACACTGCAGTTACAGGGGTGTGGACATTTGGGAGCCTTCTAAACAGGCCACCTCTTACACCCCTCCATTTTGGATGACCCATCCTGGGAATCGCATCAAAAAGATCTAAAGTTACACCAAATGTCCAGTGTGAACATAAATATCCATTATGCATTTAAAAACCCAAGCTTTTCAATGATCCTGAAATCCATAGTTGTTAATGGTACAGGAAACCATAAATTTTAGTGGGTTCCATAACAAGACCGTAACCTTTTTTCTCACTCAATTGAAATTTTGTCCAAGTTGCATATTGTTTCATTTCAATACATTACTTGGACCGGATTGAAATTGATCCGGGAAAAATGTTCGTGGGCCATATTTAAATTCATCCAAGAAAAAGGTTCCAGAACCAATTTATGCTTGCTGATTGTCTCTCCTGCACGGGAATTAAATTTATTTACAATTCCTGGATCTTTTAACAACCCTGGGATTGTTGAAGATCCAGAAACCCATAAATTGTAATGGGCTCTATTGGGTTCCATAACAGGACTGGAACCTTTTTTCTCGCATAATTTAAATTCGGTCCAAGTTGCATATTGTTTCATTTCAATACAGAACTTGGACTGTATTTAACCTTTTGCTGCCCAAGCGTCTCGAACGAGATACCCAAAAGTAACCCTCACGGAACCAAGCATCTCGATCGAGACGCTGTGTCAAGGTCGTAGTTTTTACGTTATAACTTTTCTATTTTTTGTTTTTCTATTTTTCTTGTTTTTACATTTGCAAAACACTTTTCATGATTACATTCCATCAGTTAAAAAGAAGGCTGCTAGAATGTTTTAAATTAACATACATAGGAAATGTTCAGATAGCACACCCCATTGGGGCCTCCCTGATGGCATAGTGGTAACGTCCCAGATGTGATACTTAGTGAGGCACATAGTGGTTCAGATCCCACTTCAAACTGCATGCCCAATCCCTATTGGCCTATCTGTACATATAAGTGGACTTTAAACAAAATTCAAACAAACGGACAAGGAAGGGACTCGCATATTTACAATCTCAGCCAGTTTTTTTTTCCCGAAGGTGACATGATCAGCACCACACACTGGCTGCTTTTAACCCCTGGGATTGCCCCTAATTACCCTTTTATTAGAGGGTGGTTGAACCCAAGAGTCACTTTATGTGGGGACAAGGCCGGTAAAATTTCCACTTCAGATGAATGGCAAAGACGAAGATGAAATGGATGATCACAAACATATGCCTCACAGAGGATTGTACAGGTCGTGGGTCCAGATGCCAGAGCCTCGTTAGCCTGCAACACTGCAGTTACAGGGGTGTGGACATTTGGGAGCCTTCTAAACAGGCCACCTCTTACACCCCTCCATTTTGGATGACCCATCCTGGGAATCGCATCAAAAAGATCTAAAGTTACACCAAATGTCCAGTGTGAACATAAATATCCATTATGCATTTAAAAACCCAAGCTTTTCAATGATCCTGAAATCCATAGTTGTTAATGGTACAGGAAACCATAAATTTTAGTGGGTTCCATAACAAGACCGTAACCTTTTTTCTCACTCAATTGAAATTTTGTCCAAGTTGCATATTGTTTCATTTCAATACATTACTTGGACCGGATTGAAATTGATCCGGGAAAAATGTTCGTGGGCCATATTTAAATTCATCCAAGAAAAAGGTTCCAGAACCAATTTATGCTTGCTGATTGTCTCTCCTGCACGGGAATTAAATTTATTTACAATTCCTGGATCTTTTAACAACCCTGGGATTGTTGAAGATCCAGAAACCCATAAATTGTAATGGGCTCTATTGGGTTCCATAACAGGACTGGAACCTTTTTTCTCGCATAATTTAAATTCGGTCCAAGTTGCATATTGTTTCATTTCAATACGGAACTTGGACTGTATTTAACCTTTTGCTGCCCAAGCGTCTCGAACGAGATACCCAAAAGTAACCCTCACGGAACCAAGCATCTCGATCGAGACGCTGTGTCAAGGTCGTAGTTTTTACGTTATAACTTTTCTATTTTTGGCTAGAATTTCGATTTTATTTTTTTATATTGTTCCTAACACATGTATTTAACAGAAATGGTTTTTTGCATTTTTTTTTTGTCTTCATGAAAATGGAGGGGGAAAGGCGGGAAAAGGGACTTCTCTTTTGCGTCTCTTTTCAAGGTCAATTTTTTGCCGACAAAGGAAGACCGGCTTTGTTGTTCTAAAGCAATGCTTTTCACTCCCTCCTGCTAAGTGCTTTCGAAGGAACCTTGTTTAGCAGTATCCGATGTCAAAATGAAAGTTTTCCGTGAGGGGGTGGGGGGAGGGGGAGACTGGTTGTTAAATCTGCGTTGTGAGAATGGAATTTCGAAGTGCGCTGAAGAAAACCTTTGTTTTTTTTTTTAGCACAAGTGTCTACAAGTGGCAACAGGGGTTACCCAGCATTGTCTAAGAATAGAATTTCAAACAGCTGTAAGAATTGGCACTCATTTGTCACTACGTTCTAGCTTTTCGTCTGTGAATGTTGTGCGTAGGTGTCGTTTTGTGCCCAAGTGCGAAGACATATTTTGGGTGGTGACAATTTTTTAAAATAATTTTTGGGGGTTTTCTCCCTTCCCCCTCCATATATACACCAAATTTGCATAAATTTTGCATTTTGACATTTTTTCGGGAGGGGGGACTCCATTTTTTTTAAGAAAAGTATTTTTGAGGGGATTTCCCCCCTTTCCCCCTCCATATGTACACCGAATGTGCATAAATTATATATCGTCTGAATCTGTGATTCATTCTGCGTACAACGGTATATCTTTCATATCTCTAGGGCATTTAGTTTCTGAACTATAGTCATTTCAAGGTACCGCTGCATTTTGAAGCTTGAATCAGTGGCGATTCCTTTTGGGGGTACAACTCAAGTTACATTGGTCATACGACAATGATGCAAATATTTTTCTGTTTCTTACATGCCAGCGATAATTTCTATGTGCATTTTGAACTTTTCATATCCTTTTTTCGGGGGGGGGGGGGGGGGGGCGAGACCCCATTTTTTTAAAAAAGTATTTTCATGGGATTTCCCCCCTTTCCCCCTCCATATATACGCCGAATGTGCATAAATTATATATCGTCTAAATCTGTGATTCATTCTGCGTACAACGGTATATCTTTCATATCTCTAGGGCATTTAGTTTCTGAGCTATAGTCATTTCAAGGTACCGCTGCATTTTGAAGCTTTAATCAGTGGAGTGCTGACCATTCCTTTTGGGGGTACAACTCAAGTTACATTGGTCATATGATAATAATGCAAATATTTTTGTGTTCCTTACATGTCAGCGATCATTTCCATGTGCATGTCGACACTGTCATGTACTTTTTTCTTGGGGGGAGGGTGGGGGAACCAAATTTTTTTTTTGTGAAATTTTGGAATTTTGAGAGTTAGCCCCCCTCCCACCGCCACATATACGCCGAATTTGCATAAATTTCATATTGTCTGAATCTCTGGTTCATTCCGCGTACAACGGTATATCACTCATCTCTCTAGGGCAATTAGCCTCCGATCTACACTCATTTAATTGAAACTCTGCATTTTACTCAAAATCGGCTTGGGCAATAGAGGCTTACCTGTGAAAAAGGCCTTGGGCGGCAAAAGGTTAAACTGATCTGGAAATAAGGTTCCTGGGCCGTATTTAAATTGATCAGGAAAACAGGTTCCTGGACTGTGTTTAAATTCATCCGGGAAAAAGATTTGTGGACCGAATTGAAATGCTTTACAGTGGCTTTACGGTCCAGAACCCATTTACACTTGCTGATTTTCTCTCCTGGACCGGAATTGAATTTTTTTTAAACTCCTGGACCTTGAACAACCCTGCTAAGATCATAACTCTACCTTACGTACTAAAAGAGATATAAAGAAATAGTTTATATTTAGATGGTTGACTATCGTCACTCACCCTAGTGGCAAAATCGTGACTTGCTTATTGTACATCATGAAGTTAAAAGTGGTTACATACTCTGCAATGGGTTGGTACAAGCGTTTGTTTGAGCTTTATCTTGCTCATTATGAGTCTGAGAAAGCAGAATCTCGGTTGCCATTATTTTTCTTGCATTGTTTCTGCATTGCATAGAATTAAGTACAATAATTGCTTTTCCTGCATGCTTATTTTTTATATGTTATTGTTTTCAGGACAATCGGAGTTTCTTCAAGTTGCTGATTTGTTGAATGTCGAGATTTCAGAGGTAAAAGACAGGACAATAGCATGCCAGACTGCATTGCCAACTATATATAACTCGGTGCCATCAAAGTTTGTTCAGAACTGTGTAAAACATAAGTAAGTTTGCATTCTTCTTGCACTCTTCTTGTGTGTATCTTGCACTGTCAAATTCTTCTAGCTTACGTGTTTTTAATGTAATGTTTTGCAAGAACACACACTCCTTTCATGAGACAATTATTTGCAGTTTGATCAACATTACATGAGTGTGTGCATGTGTGTATATAAACTGAAGGAGCACATAGAGAGGTATATTGTAACATATTTACAATAGAAACCTGTGGACTAGGAATAGAGGCACATATTTTTGGTAAATGAAAAAGCAAAAGTTTGGTACAAAAACAGTCAATTTCATGTTTAAAAGCGGTAAATAAAATAAAATTTTATTCTTATAGCTGTGAAAGTGGTATAAGAATGATATTTTTCTTTCAAAATCGTGAAGATAATCCTAAATTTGATTTAAAAACTGCACTTACTACACAAAATAAACATTTCCCTTTTAATAACACATTTATGTAATATGTAGTTACCAGAGTATTAAGTTTGTTCCTGTATAAAGGGGTCCATTTTTGCTTATCAAAGATTTACAGCAGGATTAATCGATTTTCCGTGGATTGCATAACACTCGGGATAATTGAAACTTCAGAAAGTGTCGCATCAGAAATAAACTCTAAATTTTGTGTTTAAGAGTCTATTTTGCATATTGTAGTTCATTTCACATCATTTCATGACAAAACAGAGTTGGAAAATGCACATCACACCTTTCGGAAATGTGTAAAGTTAACATTACAATGTGTTATTTCACATTTCGTGTTTTCGTCAAAAACGTAATATGCATGCCTCTATATAGTGTTGTAATCCCGTCTTACCAGGGATCTGAGGTCACAGGGATGCTTCAATAACACATGTAGGTAGAGCTCAAATATACTTATGAACATGCTCCGACTAAGAGGAATGAGATATGGAAGATTGAATTTAAGGTTATTTACACTTGTTCATACCAGGTAGGCGAATGATGTTATTGTCCAGATGCTTCTTGGAGACCGAATTGTGACTGATGTCAAGGTTCGATACTGTGACCCTTGACTCACTATTCCGAGCAATCCCGCACGAATAGCTGCATGCTTATGCAGCCGTAAACTTCGTACACCGTCATCGTAGTTTAGTTCGTTGTAATGTGTACTAGTAATATAAGAGTAATGAGAGCGAGCTCCCGGAGCGAGCTTGCTTTTATAATCTTTTGCTTCGAAAGGTTATTACACCTTTTCGTACACGCTGGATCATGTTAGATCCACGTATTTGCCTCTCAGTCATTGCTTCGAGGAAGTTATGAAGTTTGTGCATTCTTGAGATTGCTCGCCGGTCGGACAATTCCAGTGAATAAACAAGCATAAAATAATCTCTTGACGAGGTTTTCTCGTATTTTTAATCACCATATCTCTACAATAGCTTAAATAGCTTAATAACATTTCTACGTGGGTCGTTCAATATATAAGTTTCCGTATGCTGTAAAAAATTTTGTTTTTAAGATACATTAGAGAACTATACATACATGTGTAGGAGGATCCTTTCTCACTTCTCCACATAATCCCCATAGAGATTCAGGCATTTGTCCCACCGTTGCACCAATTTGTCCATACCCTTTGCAAGAAAATCAGGGCTCTGGCTATTGAGCACTATTCTCACATTCCGCTTCACTTCTTCATCTGTTTCGAAACGGTAACCTTGCAATTCAGACTTTAACACCGGAAAAAGATGGAAATCACTCGGTGCTAAATCAGGGCTGTATGGAGGGTGAGGCAGCCGTTCCCACTCCCAATTCTTCAATTTTGTGTTGTGTTTGCACTGCTGAGTGGGGGCGAGCGTTATCGTCAAGAAGAATGATACCAGCTGACAGGAGACCTGGTCGCTTATGTCGAATTGTGTTTTTCAGTTTATCCAATGTTTGACAATAACGGTCAGCATTAATTGTTCTTCCTCATTCCAAAAAGTCCATAAGCAGAACGCCCTTAGCATCCCAGAAAACGGTCACAAGCACCTTCCCAGCTGATCGATCCTTCTTGAACTCCTTATCATGTGAGCCCGCATTTTCCAAACAAGCATTTACTTTTCGCCCTTGAGCGCATGCGCCTTCACGTCTGATAACGAATTGATTGTTGTTCCTTGTAGATGGCGCTTGTGAACCATGTGCTTCTTTTTAATGGCATTGCTTTTTACAATATTTTATAGCACAGGGAAACATATACTGAACGTCCCTAGTATAATGTAGATAAACATAGATAAAGGATATAGAATACTGGTTTGGAATTATTGTTTTGAAAAATAAGATCAAAAACTTGAAACCAATAGTGAAACAACTGTGTGGCTACTTTTGGTCCACTCTGTATGTTAACTTTACATCTTTTAGGCTCACTGTCATTGTTCGTCAACCTTATTCTGCGCAGTTTGTCTGCTCGACTAACCTTGTATTAATGCCATCCAAACCGATTCAAAAGGCATAAGAGGTGGTGTTTCATTTTAACCCTATCGCCGCAATCACCCACAGGTAGGTAGAAAAACTATACATAATAACCAAAACTAAAAATCAATAACAAGTCAATCAATCGATCCAATTCCCCTCATTTTTGTGTGAAGATATATAGAATTGGGGTAAAATTTAACCCCCAAAAAATTCCCATCACGCAGGCACGTCATGAAACCCCCCTGTGCAGATGCATACATTCGGGGCTATCTAGGCTATATGCGAAGCCCAGACTCCGTGAATAAAATATACAAAAAATATCTCAGAAAATGTGCATAAAATTGTTCATTTCAATAAGAAGATGAACCTGATTTCTTAGAGGAGTTGGAAACATTGCCCGCTTTCTTTGAATTCGCGAGACGGCTGGCCCAGCTCCGGCGGGCAACTCCACGGGGGTCACCGTGGTCAAGCTTGACAGGACCCCGATCAATGTTGCAAACCAATTTTTCCCAGCATGTAATTTCCCCAGGATCGGGGAATTGTGGAGCCAAACTGTTACAGGAGAGAGAACAGGGTTGCATGTGGCAGGGGAAAAAACCCTCTGAACTTCCTCAACAGTCTGGGTCAATGTTGCAAACCAATTTTTCCCAGCATGTAATTTTCCAAGGAATGGGGAATTTTGAAGCCAAATTATCGCAGGCAAGGGAAAAGTGTGTCACATGCAGGGACAAGAACGTCATTGAACGCTTGCATAGGAGTTGAAAAAGAGGTAGTTGACCTTGAAACAACTAGAGATACAGTGGGGAGTAGAAAATTGTTGGCTGAGCGGGAATGGTTTATGAGTGCATCTAAAAATTACCGAAATGACAAGGAGCAGTTCTAGTCTAGATCGCGTCGAGTGGTCTTGGTGCATGGAATTTATTTAGAGGCAGCGTGTGAATACAGTAGAGAGTGGATTGTATTTATGTCCACTTTATGAACAGATAAGCTAATGGGGATCGGACCTACAGGTAAAGTGGTGTCTAAACCACCATGTATCGAACCCAGGACCCCTTAGTTTCAAGGCAACGACGTTACCACTGCGTCAACAAGGAGTACCCGAACATAAAATCGTGGAAATAGGTAGGTTGAAATTTTATTTTTATTCTCGTATATAGGCCTTCATAATATTTCGCAATATGGGCCTCTCTCTTATTTATGCAAATAAGAATGAAATTCTTGAAATCCTTTCCTTACTGACAGTGTATATTTCCATGTTTTATTTATGAGATATATATTTTTAATCACAGAATCACATCACTTCAACCTTCCACCCCAAATGATTTTAAAAAAAACAAAAACATCCCCACCAGCAAATTTTTGTCCATTCGAACACTATGATATGGTGCTATAGCCCAGGTTCTTAACCCAGTATACGCCACTGCCCCTGTGGACACCCCTGCCACACAGTGCACGGGAACCAGTGACTTTTGTCCCGCTCTTGCTTTGCTTTTCCCATATGTGGCATGTGCATTTAGTTACATTATTGCACACACTACTATTGTTATTGTTATAAATGAGGGAGGGATGAAGGGGGTGTACGGAATAGTTTGCCAATGCGGGAAGGAATATGTGGGTCAAACAGGAAGAAGCATGAATGTACGGTGGGGAGAGCATGACAAAGATATAAGGGAGGGGGTTCCCAAAACGGGGCTCTCCGAACATATCCTTGACGAAGGCCACATTATCGCCAAACGGAAAGTGCTTAGGGAAGAAGAAAAACCTATAAGAAGGAATGTATATGAAGGGTCATATATTTGTAAGGGAAGAGAGAATAAATTAAACAGAGACGATGGGAATATCGACGAGATGTGGGGGAAAATGCTCAAAAAGTGGGATGGGAAGGAATACGTAAAAATAGGTTTTAACGTAACCCCGGAAGTAGCACGCCAAGCTCAAATGGAAGAGGAATTCTCACTTGACTTTGCGTGAACTGGAAAGGAGGGGGAGAGGGGGGAAAGACTGGAGGGGAAGGAGAGGGGAGGCGCCCGGCCTCACGCTCTACGAGGAAAACTTGAAGTATTGCAATTGCAGCACACGCGGGCCGTGGCTATTTAGTTTTAAAGTTTTAACGTTCCAAGGAGCAGTTTTAATCAGGAAAAAAGCATGGTAAAATGGACGCACACCTGTTATGGGTGTTAAGTATGTACTGTTTAACCACACACACTTAACCAATCCCATATCCTATACCTAATAAAAGGTCGACGCGGTTATGAATTGAGTATAACCTAAAAGTGAACAGCCTGAAGAAGGGAGCAGTTGCGTCCCGAAACGTAGCAGAAGCAGTATAGATACTCGCAAAACGTAAGTTTTTAATATATTTTAATATTGTTTTCTTTTCCATTGTGTGGTTCCTGACCTTTACTGACTCAGGATCACTTCCTAGTGCTCAGGTTCTATTGTAAAAGTGTTATACGAGGTGTGTCAGGAAAGTAAAGATACAAGAGATATATATCTTAGGGAAAATATGTAGAGCATAAGTTGACAACACTGACAGTAACTTTGTTGCTTACTCTTACCAGTATCGTTCATTTGCAGTGCTGCGCTGAGTCTTGTGAGAGACACACGTGCTGGAAATAGCTGCGGTAATAAAGAATCCCACCAAATACAAAGTGCAGGCTGTGATACGGTTTCTCCAGGAAAAAGGTGAATAACCTGCGGACATTCATCATCAAATTGTGGCAGTTTATGGGAATAGTCAAAATGTAACGAAGTAGTGTCGTGTCTTTGTTGACGATGAATGCTAGTTATTCGCCTTTTTCCTGGAGAAACCGTATCACACCTTACATATTTTCCCTAAGATATATATCCGTTGTATCTTTACTTTCCTGACATGCCTCGTATTTTGACCTCTCTATATGCTCCTTCAATGTGTGCACTATCTTTTGAATGAAATCTATCAAATCTTAGGGTGAGCTTATCAACTTTATTACAGTTGAATCTTAATTTCATATGAAATAAGCAAGAATTTTAAATTAAAACATAGCTTATGAATAAGTTATATAGCTGATTTTTACAACTATTTCATTGATTTTTCTAGCACATGTTAATTTTTATATTAATAAATACTAATAAAAATTAGTAAACGTAAAAAGTTACATCTATTATTTATTCACACTTTTAAATTTGATTTTTTAAACAATTTTTGCTAATTTTTTTTGTAACTAGATTGCCTGTAATGAATCGGTAAACAGTGTAAAATATTGATAATTTTTTGATTTGTGTTCTTTGTCTGTACTAAATGTTCAGTGTCAGATATCTGTATTCTGAAATTATTGTAGATGATAGATTGTTGCTTTCCAGGTACTTCCGTTTTTTGTTTGATGCAATAATTGTCTTTAACGCCATATTCATAGCATTGGATTATAATGCAGGTGAATGGTTCTTCCTAATAGTATTCAGCGTGGAAATTGTTTTGAAGATGTACACCTTTGGAATTATGGAATTTTTCAAGCGATTCTGGAATGTGTGAGTATCAGACAGAGCAGTGTATTTTGTAATATAGCTTATATTCATATTATGGGAATGAGAGCTATGTGTTAGGTTGTTTTAAAAAAAATGGACAGGTTCTTTTGAACATGTGCTCCGGTGGTAGCTGAGAAGGTGAGCAGATATGAGCTTACATTCTCTGTTTTTGTTTGAATAAAGCACTCCCTCACAGACGATGCTAGATAACATACGGAATTGAGAGCCTCTTCGATCGAGTGAATTGCATTCGAACAGGCAAAACGAGCGATATACACTTGAAGCCCAGCAGTACACGTGTAACCATAATTTGTTGGTTGTAGTGGGCCCTCAAATGTGGACCTTGAAGTGAAAGACACAGTGGAGTCGGAACTTAAGTGAACATTGTCATTATCTTCATGTTAAAATATAGTTTCACATACATATGAAAATGAAATACATGATTGTGGGCTGAAACTACCAACACAGATATTTTACACATTAAAATGATATTCTATTTTAAACAATTGAACACTGAAGACTCGAGCGAGTGAAAGTGGTCCCGTTCAGTACTCTAGTTTAGTGTAGTGACTTTGCATACGTATTTCCTCTTTTTATGTCCTAATAACCTAATGATGAAGTGTGTGTTACTCACTTATCAAATATAAAAGAGTAAATAGCTAAAAAGTATAAAAATTTCACAACTTACGTGAGTGAGTATAAATTTATCCAAACTACGTTTCGGAGGTCAATACTTCCTCCTTCTTCAGGTCCACGTTAATATCTAGACGCCATTCATGCTGTCATGTAAAAAGTTTTATATAGGGATATAGGTTGAAGGCTAGGGTATAAACTGGGGGGCAAAGACAGTATATTTCCCTTTGTAGATAAGGATTAGCATAGCATGAAGGCAAGAGCAGCGGGAAGTGGGGGGAGCAACTGCCCCCCTGGCCACCCTAATCGCCGCCATTGACTGTACCATATCAGTTTACTAGGGGTTCATTCTATATGAATTAAACCAGAAAAATGAATTGGGCCTTGATATGCATTACAATCATTTTCACATATCCTATTTTGGGTGTTTGTTTTTTTTCAATTATTCTCAGTTATAAATGGACCAAAATATCTGAAATTAATAAATTTTACTCATGCTGTGGTACTTATTTTCTATCTGAACAATTATTTACTTTTTTTTTATTCTTAGGTTTGACTTTGTTGTGATTGGTTCAGCTCTCTTAATAGCAGTTATTGAACTAATACAAAATGATGGTAAGTAAATTAGATCCTGCTTTTCAAGTTTAGATATTCATAATGATTTATATGTCTTTGGTATTATTTACAGCTTAAATAAAAATAATTAAATATAAAATAATAAAAAAATTGTTTCTTCTTGCACAGACTTTATTTTTTCACTTTGTTTTAGGGATCGAGCAGAATAGTTTATTCTCTATTTAGAGTCACTTTATCCTCTATTAGAGTCGACGAGCGATATGAAAGCGGTTCACCTTGACAAGTCCGCGCAGAGAGAGAGGGAGATACATTTCCGCTGTTGCCACCTACTCACCGTTCGGGGTTCTCACCAGCTCTTACAAAATAAAAAACAACGGCTTACATTCATACAATTGTAAATTGCCGCTGCATGGCTATTATTGCAACAATCGATACCAATCCTGCACAACTATTACCAGAAAGCTTTAGACAATCGTATTGTGCTGTAAATTAAAAGTGTAGAATCTCGAAAGTAAGTGAAACAAATGAAATATTTTATTGACCATTATTGTATAGAGAAAAAGTTCTCTTGCAAGCCGATTTTTATTAAATAGATTTGAAATAACTTCCAGTGAGAAAATTACAAAGAAAACTCCAAATTTTAAGTTTGTATAATATTTACAGGGATATGTTATTTGGTTACTGAGAAAACGAGAGAAGAACTTGATTCATTCTTTCGCGGCGCGGTAGAGGCAGCTTCGTTTGCCGGTCTTGTGGCACTCGCAATAACAAAACAACTGTCTGGCATGCATAACGTGAACTGAAAAGAAAAATTAAAATGCTATTTACTTACATAACACTCATTCCGTACTGCTGTCAACTTCGTCACTTGATTCAAGTTCTTCGGAATCAGTGTCTTGCAAATTTATAATGACCTGCTCGATGACATCGTCTCTGACTATTTCAAGCTGGAAGTCTTCTTGTATTTTCTCTGCGTGAGCCACACAATCTGCCCACTCGGAAACACTATTCTGTCTATTGCTTCGTGAGTCAGTTTCTCTATGTCGGCAATTTTGAAAGTCTTGTTCTTGTCAGCTACGTACCCCTTCACCTGGGCCCAAATCATTTCAATCGGGTTGTACTGACAATGATAAGGTGGGAGATGAACAACTCTGTGACCATATTCTCTTGCTATTATATATTATTGTTGTATGATGTTTCACCAACTGCAACAATTCTGCTCGGATTTGCGTGCTTGTGTGGAGAATGTGCTTATTACAGAGCCATGCCATAATATCCACCTTCCTTGTGTTCGAACAAAGCGTTTTATCCACTTGCAAGGAATGTATGCTCGCATTGTCCATTACAATCACGGATTCGGGAGCAAGAAACAGCAAGAACTGCCACTTTCAAAACACGGCAGACGTAATTTCTGAATGATAGTCAGTACTGATTGTTTTGGAGCGGAAAACCAATTTACTTTAGGGCACAAAGCCTGTAGCATCTGAAACAGCATGACACACTATAAGACGAGCACCTTTTCCTAATGGCACCTTTAACCCACCAGAACCATCACTCATTCTCCAGCAGCTCGTCTTCGTGTGATTCTGGTTGACCAGGTTTCATCTAAATAGTATATATTTGCAGTACCAGCTTTCCTGATTTCGTGCATGGTTCTGAGGAAGATCACTCTCGCAGCTACAACATCACCCCTCTCCATTAAAAATTTCCTCCCGTCGTTGCCTTTCCTATATCTGAACCCCAAGTTTTTCAAAATTTTTAACACTGACCACGTACTGCCTGCAAACCCGATTGCTTTCTTCATTCCTTCAATTTAGCCCTAAGTTTCACTGCAGTAGGAAATTCGCCATTTGCGTACATATCAAATATAATATTACGCAATACCCCTTTATCAAATTCGTCCAAGTGCGTTACATTCTTTCGCCAATTATGACATTCGCCAGGCGAGCGAAAAGAAACCGACCCTGTATAGCCGATCGACGACCTGGCTTCCTTCACAATTGTCTGAACTGTACGCAGACCTATCCCACATGCAGCTGCTGTACGCTCCTGACATTTGGCAACACTGCTCCCTGATGAACACGAGGCACTGTCTGCACTGCGAGATTCACTTTGGAAGAACTGATACACTTTGTACACCATATCTCGAGCTTGTTTGTGTAGAACACGACTCTTATGTGTTTCTGTAGCCACCTTGCACACGTCTATTGACAAATTTTTGTGATCACACTGAAGAAACACGAACAGTCACAACAAAAACCAAACCGATTCTTGCCGCTCGAAAAACAAAAGAACGACATCGCGCGTTTTCCACGGCAGTCTGTACTTCCTCCTTTTGCGCATCGAGGCTTGTTCAAGGTCAGCCGCTTTCATATAGCTCTTCGACTCTAGTAGTCACACATTTATGGCAAATAAAATATGAAGATTTCTGTACAAAAACTGTACATATTTCAGGATCAAAAGCAGTATATAAAGTGGCACTTCCGTGTTAAAATGGAGAATATAAACTATTAAAAACTTTACTTATTATGCAAAATTAACCTTTCCCTAGTACATTTATGTCATCATCAAAGTATTAAGTTTATTCTTGTATAATGGGGTCCATTTTTGCTTCTCAAATATTTACAGCAGAATTAATCAATTTTCCATGAGTTACATAACTCACAGGATAATTGAGGGATCTAGTGAGAGAGGGAGCTATGCCACAAATCTTGAAAATTTTATTTTTTGCCATTTTCAGTCTTCTCCTACCATCTGTTATCTATCATGTGAACTACAACCATGTGGCATAGCTCCCGCTTGTTCTGGAGCAGATTTTCTGAGTTCTTGAATACGTCCTCATCAGCATTTTGAGTGAGAGAAAGAACTATGCCACTTACTGATGGTGTCTGCAATAGGAGTGGCAGAGGTTGTGTTGCAGTAACCGGTGCAAGATTTAATATCAGCCCTGAAGTTAAAAGATCTCATGGAAATAATGCCTTATATTCCTCCAGTTTTTCATGGTGTTTACCAAAAACTAAAATCCACAGAAACAATGGACAGTGAAGATCCTCCAGAAGACGTATGAAGTTGTCTTTATGTAGATCATATGTAACCCTGTGAACATGATTTACACTCAGGCAAAAGTATTTAAGCCTTGTTCAAAGTATTTGATGTGCTAGATTGATTTTTTCACATGGGTATACTACAACAATATACCATACATGTTCATAATAAATGGTATTTATATTGAAATTCATATTTTTCCTTTTGAATAATTTACCTAACAATATGTTCAGCAAAAAAGAAATACCCTTTGTTATACAAATTATGACTCAACGCAATGCTTTAGAAAACTCAATTTATTTCCATTTCTTGTCAAAGTGGCATAGCTCCCTCTCTCACTAGACCCCTCAATTCAGATATCAGAAAGTGTCCCATTGCTAAATATACCCTAAATTTCATGTTTAAGAGTTTATTTAGCATTTTGCAGTTCATTTTGTGCATCTAAATGCACCTCACACCTTTCAGAAACATGAAAAATTAACATTACAATGTGTTATTTCACGTTTTATGTTTTCGTACAAAACAAAATGTGCATGCCCCTATCTATTAGTATTGACCAATATTGGCACGTCACGAATTTTTTTATAAAATTTTACCAGTGCAATGTATCTATAATTAGCCTGTAGTTTAGTGCAATTTGTGCCATTTTGTTATGTATATCAACATATAATTCATACACCCTAGTTCTGTAAAGTAAGGATCTAAATATACAGTTTCTTTTTCAAAGCAAAATGCATTTCAGTCTGCTGCTTACATACATTAGGGAGGTTAAAGAATCATTCATCTTTTTCATGGTATGTTTGTAATTTGATACCGTGGGAGTTCTTCGGCTCCTAGTAGGGACCTCCCTAGGTGCGGTACGAGGGAATGTCTACCAGATATGATGGGTACCGGGGAAATAAAATACTCCGAGGTAGACGAAAACCAGAATCCTCTGTAGTGATTGGAGTTGGCTCTCCAAAGGCTAGCTCCAGGGGAAGTAAACCTAGATTAAAATTCACCTGGCACTCCAGGTTTGGGGTTGTGCATCAGACTGAGGACCTGGCCAAGGCAGAATTTTTGTCAAATAAACACTATAAAAGTGATGTTTCAATCTTATAGCAAGGTCTTCCTTAGACTCTGAACCATTTTTTTTTAAAAAAAAAAAGAGTAATAGTGGTACTATAAATTGTATATTAGAACTTTATTGCCAAAAATTGTCCTATTGCTCCAGTTAAAATAAGTTTGTGTACTTTCATGTTAAAAGTAGTATGTATTAATAAAAAAAATACAGGGTGTATCAAAAAAAAAACTTTTCAACTTATATAGTGGAACTGCAGGTAAACGAGCCTGCACAGATTTGTAACTCCTGTGCATTGTACTCTCGCATAGAGGTGCAGAGTGGAGCATGCTTCCTTATGGCTCCAGTTGAACGAATGAAGGGGAAAGTGCGCAAGAAATTTTGGCAAAAAGGTTATTTTGTTTGTGGTTGCTCTGTACAAGGTATATCTATATATTCAGAGGAAATACCAAACTGTCTTGTGCAGTGTACCTTTCAAAGTTAGTAAAATACTCCATACGTGACTCATGTTTTTAAAAATGTGTTGCCACCTGCCATGCAATCATAAATCTTGCTTTGCTGTAACATTTACTTTTCCCTTTCGTTTTTAGTAAAAGGAAGCAGAATAACACTAGAGGTTCTCCTTGTATTGAGGGTTCTCCGCCTGGTGAAAATAATGGGAGACATCAATAGGTTCAAGATAATAATAACAACGATTATGCACCTTGGACCATCCATTGTTACGTATGGAGGAGTGTTGCTGGTAAGCTTAGATTTTAAAAATGCATAGCTGTAGAGCTTAGTTGATATCACTTTAACATTATTTTGATTCTCTTACAAATATATCAGTTTACAAGAGTTTTACTTCAAAATATTTAAAAGTTCAGATACGAGGCTTGTCAGAAAAGTAAAGATACAAACAAAAAATAAGATATACAAGAAATGTATTGCACACAACTAAAGCTACACTGGATACACTGGTACAGAGGCTATTTCTCCACATAAGTGCCACCATTGTCCAAACATTTGTTCAAATGCGGAACAAGTTTTTGTATCCCAGAATCATACAAATCCGCCACCTGCACGTGGAACCAAGTTGTGACTTCTTCCTTGGCCTCATCACTGTTGTCAAAGTGTTTTCCACCAAGATGTTCCTTTAGGTACAGGAACAGATGGTAGTCGCTGGGTGCGAGGTCGGAAACATCACGCACAATTCTCTAATTGTCACCCGCCTGTTCGCACGAACCTCTGCTTCAATGTGATTGTGAATGTTGTCAGTGATCACGAACAGCCTCCTGCTCCTCTCTTCATCATGAATTTCACACCAACCTTCTGCGAAGGCATGGCACCACATTTGCCGATTCATTACGTTCCAGTACACAGTCACTATTTCTCGATGGATCTCCGATGGATGCTTTCCTTGTCTTGTACCTGCAAAAACCTGATCACGGCGTGCACTTCATACTTGGCGCTGCCATTTCTAACACGTGTTCCTCACACAAGACGCAGTGCAGCACTGACGACTCACTCCCAATTCTCGTTGTATGGATCAAAGTTACTGCCAGTGTTGCCAGCTTGGTACACATTTTTCTCCTAACGTGCAAATGTGTTTGTATCTTTACTTTCCTGACAAGCCTCGTATATAAGATAATCAGTACATTAAACCATGTATCATTTAAACAAAGAATGCATTTTTGCACTGGTGCAAAATGGATGTGAATTGTGAATTTTGCACAATTTTCAGAATATTTAAATTTCATTAAAATGCCATGCTGTATTTTGCAGATCTGTTATTAATGCATGAGTTTGATCATAATTATTTGTGAATCATGATATTTTTTTATGACAATTAAAAGTAACGTTCAGCTGAAAAACTGGAATATTTTATTGTTACTGACATTTTTATTCACTTCTATTGCAGGTCTTTTATTATGTGTACGCTGTGATTGGGATGGAGTTATTTAGTGGATTAGTGAAGCACCATGGGTACGATATGGGCTCTCTAAAGACTGAGGAAATGTACTGTGGCAATTCGAAGCTGAAAGGGTCCGATTTCTGGAGGAATCATTATTGCAATAACAACTTCAACAACCTGTTGCAAGCCATGGTTGTTATGTTTGAATTGACGGTTGTCAATCAGTGGCATGATATCCTTTCTTTGCTCAATGCTTCTTGCCATGTTTGTGTGAATGGTTTTTATTGGCACGTTCCACGTGCCTCTTTGCAGATTGGCATCGTATCTGCATTCATAATAAACTAAACTGCAGGGGGGCATTCTGAGCACTCAATTTTTATAAATAAATGAAATGCTGTAACTCTATCCTGTCTTGTGAGTGAACAATCTCAAATTTTCATTTGCATAAAAATTCGAGTATTATACATAATTATGTTGGAAGGTATTTTGCATATTGTTATTTATTTTAACTTTTTGATTTACTTGTGTTTTGTATTGTGTCCCACCCATGACTCCAAAAAACATTTCCCTTTCAACTCCACTAGATTATTAAAACGTCAATTACCTCCTCCCTTTGTTTACTTTTATTTATTTTTTATCATGTGACAAATCACAGAAATTAAAATAAATGTCTTATTAAGAGAAGAGGCAGTGTTTCGTCTGTCCCACCTAAGACACAAAATTATTCACTTGTAGCTACAAATCTGGGAAAGTATTTTAAGGGTAGTTATGTTTAACCAACAGTTTTAAGTTTCATATTTCATTGCACAGAAACTGTAAGAAAAATGTTGCTTATCAGTAGAATAGTTACTTTAATATAAAAAATGTAGTCCCTCTGTCTCACCCGTGACAATGGAATACGCCCATGGTTCAACAGCCCTTTGGGGTTCAGGGCTTGTCAAGCAGGATATCATACGATGACATGTGGTCAGCACATTGAATCCCATCACATGTTTTCTGTTTTCAACACCAGAGCCAACTACTATAGCTGCAAGTAGCTACCCTCTCGATGCAATTCATGAAAGTGAGAATTCTAGAGTTCCCACACTAGAGTCGTTTTCACGTTCAGAAGACACAACAGCGCTTATGGAGAAACCGCACAGTGTTGCCAATACAGCGCTAGCTCATCGCCAGGAAATGATGACCTTCCTTCACAATGAAGGTGTTACGTATTTTGTATATATAATGATAATTATATGTAAATATTAATATTATACTGTGAACGTTACAGTTACCCTTTTTACTATGATCCATTGCGATCACTACACACGCGAGTGTAATGCACGAATATGACACTTCAGAAATCACTTAAAAAAGTAAAAATCACTGAGCGCTCACACAACTGAAAACACTTTTTCGAGAGAGGAAAAAAGTCTAAACAGACCAAAGCAGATCTCTCACTCAAGTAAGGGGAACCTGGCACATGGGTTAGATTCAAGTTGCAACCCAAACAAACAAATGAGTTATGGCCCACGTGAACTGATAAGACGTGAATGACTCAAGCAAGGCATGTCATATTTCTAGAAGCCCCATATTTTGTCACGTGTTGGAAAGCCTTTCAAAGGTTAATATGGTGTCTATGAATTTATGTGTACGTTGGAAACTAAAAGGTGATCTTCATTTCAGTATTAATGTCGACAGTAATGTAAACAAAAACAACGTGTATTTGCGACAGCACTAATGTTGCTCACAACAGCAGCATTGGAAATAATTGTCAATTATTAAATTTAAGTAATTTCAATTCTATTATAACAAACTGCATGAAGTTCATATTTTTACTGAATGGAAATAAAATAACAACTCGAAAACTTGGTGGTGATTAGCCGGAATGCTGCGGTGAGCCAGCTCAAGATGGCCAGACAACGTCTCCTTACTTCGCGCACGGTTCGGGTTAAAAAGAAACTCCAAATGCATGGAAGTAATATTTCTGGGAACCTTTGAGTGGTTATAAAAAATAATTTCATTATTTTCTCCACAACTTTGTCGCTGGAAGTTTTTACTTGGAATTACAGAACAAAAAATGGACAGCGACGACATTTTCTACTGCACGAATATAAAAAATCTCCACATACTTTATTTGAATATTTTTTAATGCAAATATGCTTTACAGTATTGATAAATTCTGAGTACCACCGTCACCTATAACAATTAAAAAACAGTGTCAATTTTTTTAATAATGAATGCTTCAATTTTAGGGCATGTTTCAACGTTAGGAATGAAAACAATGTAAAAATTGTGTTTTC
Organism: Lepisma saccharinum; assembly: GCF_977018435.1. Classification (NCBI taxonomy): domain Eukaryota; kingdom Metazoa; phylum Arthropoda; class Insecta; order Zygentoma; family Lepismatidae; genus Lepisma; species Lepisma saccharinum. Next base: position 4,495,470 of record NC_139256.1, read on the forward strand.
ACAGAAAATTTGCGTTTTTTAATTTATCTAAAATTATGTAAGCAAGTTACCAGTTTTTTGTGTTCACCATCATATTCTCTACAAAATTTCCTGCAAAACTGCAGGTACCGATTTTACTTAAGCTAAATTTGTAAATCCAGAAATTTCACAACAGCGTGCTCGTATTTCCTATAAGAAAAGCATTGCCCATAAGAGCCCATTGTGTCTTCTGAACGTGAAAACGACTTTAGGTGTGGCCATCAATTGATTTAAATTGATTAATGTATTAGTAGCAGCATGCATATTTAGTTTTTGACGAAAACACGAAATGTGAAATAACACTCTGATAAGCTTATTTTTCATTTTTCCGCTCACTGTACATGCCACCACGGGTGGCGAAAACGATCGCGAAAAAAATTTGCACGGGAAAAATTAAAAGTAAGCTTATCAGAGTAAATTACATATCTCGGCGTAACCGCCAAACAGATATCTTCAGATACAATGTGAAATAACACATTGTAATGTTAATTTTTCGTGTTTTTGAAAGATTGTGATTTGATGTTTTAAGTCCACTTTATGCACAGTAAGGCTAATTGGGACTGGACCTACAGTTTAAAGTGGGATCTGAACCACTATGTGTCACGACGGTTTTTGAAAGATGTGAGGTGCATTTTGCTACCATGTTTTGTCACGAAATGATGTTAAATGAACTACAAAATGCGAAATAAACTCTTAAACATGAAATTTAGGGACTGAATTATCCTGAGTTATGCAATTCATAAAAAATTGATTAATTCTGCTGTATATATTTAAGGACTTCTTTACACAGGAATAATCTTAATAAACTACATAGAATGTGCTATTAGAAGGGAAGTATTTATTTTGTGTAATAAGTGTAGTTTTAAAATTAAATTTAGGTTTTTATTCACCATTTTAACACCAAAATGCCATTTTATTTACCACTTTTGATCCCGCAATATGCACAGTTTTTGTACCGAAATCTTGATCTTTTATTCACCATAAATATGTTTTATGCATTATAAAAACACTGAGGATTGTTACAACAATTAACCAAAGTAATCCAGTAACTGTGGGAGGGAGCTCTAAAATCAGTTGGATTGTTGAAATTTAAATTGCTTTTTTATTTAAAAGAAAAAAGAAAGGAAATGATAATTTACAACCGAAGAATAAAAACCTTTAAATTATTTAAATTCATAAATAAGGTAATTCATAAGAAACAAGACAGACTTAATGGGACACCGGTTATACATTTCTGAATTTTATATTTTCCTACATTATACATTCATTCTTCATATTTCCAACATAGCAAAAATGTTATAAAATTTTCCATGATTTTACATTTTCCTGCACTTTAAGCTTTTCAGCTTGGTTCCCTGAAAAATGGTAAAATCTAGGTTTTACTGTAATACAGTAATACACGACTTACGTAAATTTGCAGTTACGTAATATCTGTAGGTAGCTCTCCAAAGACTGTTTTTTTTTTTATTTGAAATGTGTGATTTCAGTTTGTATTTATATTCTTTTATATATTTTTCATTCGTTTATAGTTTATATCCAAGAAAATACTGCTGCATGATGTTTCATTTATAACATACAGGGTGAGGCAGTCAAGCAGGAAGATTTTTAAAAATTCACAAAAAATAGAGAGAGCAAATATTATGTATTTTTTGAACATGAATGTACTGTACATGAGTGGAAATTACTAGTGTACCTGAAAAATGTTCATTTTTTGAATATGGTGTCGGTAAGATGGCATCCTTGGTTTTGCACACATCGTCGGAGTCTCAGAGTAAATCAGAAAATAATCCACACACTCTCAATGAAACCCCTCTCCATTCAGAAAAAGTTACAGTGTGGTGTGCATCATCATCATCTTGTGGAATCATCGGCCCCTACTTTTTCGAAAATGAACACTGTAACATGGTGACGGTAAACGCTGGATGTTATGCTGACGTGTTGGTAACCTTTTTCCTCCCTACCCTGGATGACTATGACCCAGATGAAGAAACACTCTTCCAGCAAGATGGTGCAACTAGCCATACTGCCTGAGTGTCTATGGATGTGCTTAGACTCGCATTTCCTGGTCGTCTCGTCATCAGATTCGTCGATATTCCGTGGCCTGTCCGTTCACCTGACTTGTCGGCTCCTGACTTTTTTCAAGGACAACCCTCCAAGAACCAGGGATGATTTCAAGGAACGAATTCAGTAAGAGATCCACAACATTCCGTTGGAGATGCTATGCAAGGTCATGGGCAGATTTACTCTGAGACTCCGACAATGTTTGCACAACCAAGGATGCCATCTTACCGACACCATATTCAAAAAAATGACATGTTTCAGGTACACTAGTAATTTCCACTCATGTACAGGACATTCATGTTAAAAAAAATAACTAATATTTGCTCTCTATTTTTTGTGATTTATTTTAATCTTCCTGTTTGACTGCCTCACCCTGTACATATTATAATAATAAATATTGCCGTTTCGTACGAAGTTACACTTAAGCAATTTACAAATTCGTCTTAAGTAAAGGTTTGCGGAATGCATTGCTTACGTAATTGGCGGGGGGGGGGGGGGTGTTACGGTACACATCTATCAGTATATCAGTAGCCATTCATGTTAAGAGATCGGCTTTCAATCTTGCCGTGAAGATTTCCAGTTCAAGCCATGGCCTGGGTGTTGTTTGTGAGCGTCCCTTCATCCATAACATCCAGTCATCACTCATCCTAATCATCATGATTAGATCCACAAGTGGTACAAAAGTGATGTAAAGTAGCAAAAATTCAACAGTACACTCAAGGATAATTTAATGCATAGCTGTTATAGAAATAATCATAGGGTTAATTTACATATAATGCATGTTCAGTGATATAGGTTGTAAGAAATTTCTGTTTTACAAATGATGTTTTCCTTAACTGAAATCACTCATTACATCTGGATATGTACTGGCAACCAGCAAGTGGGCAAGGCTTTTCTTCTTCTCGTTCCACATCACGTGTGTCATCGTGATACTCAAGTGAGTTTGCATTAAATTAAAAGGTTAATGCCTTTCTATCTCCATATAAGACCTATTAATAAGTTGCTATTAATGACTAAATCTTACCGATGGTCATTCTGATTGAGTGAGGTCTTCCATGTAGTTCTTCAGTCACTCCAAATGAATGCTGGAATAGTATCTCCAATGAAGGACACAAATGCTTCAGTGATGTGTGTCAGTAATATTACCTTATGATTTGACACACACAGGAGATATAGTCATAAACACTTCTGGGTTGTAACGATACCATTGAGAGTCAATGTGATTGTTTCAACCCAAAAGTGTCCGTGACTGTGCTATGTATATGTAGCAGTGCTCAAAGTGAAAATTTGTAGGATGGGGTGCTTGGTCGAATTTGGGATTAGTAGGGGGGGGGGGGGATGAATGCTTATGCAAATTATTCTAACTGATGGATGGCATCCTCCACTTTGAGCACTGCTATGTAGAAATTTTAGTGAGTAATGCAGACTTGTACTGGTACAGTAACCCTGATTTCGAATCTTGGTTGAACCTGAATGTTTTGTTAAAATTTCTACAGCAGTGAATATTTGATGTTGTTCAATCTCTGCTCCTTTGTGCACAAATACAATTTATAGAGTGCATATTTTTGTTTCACAAACAAGACGAAGTGCATTTAGAGATTGAATTAATTAATTAATCAAGATAAAGCTTAAATTAATTCATTAATATTTGCTGTTGGGATATAATGGCATCAGTTTGTTTGCTGAATATGTCTGTAATTTGATATTTCTATAAATATCCTCATCTATTAATCTGGTATGAATATTGAAGCCATGGTGAAGTGTGTGCTCTTTTTTTCAAATTTGTGTGCGTAAAAATGTTCATTTTTAGCCCTGAATTAAAGTTTGGCCATTTTGCATTTGATATTGTTGTTGACTATGTTAGCAATTATGTGTATATTTTCTGTGGATATCAAGAAAATATTCCAATATCTGTTCGTGTAATTGAAGCCATACTTAACAATGTAATGGAAGAGCAGGTACTTTCTTTCAAAACAGTATCTTTGTATTTTGATTCCTCCCTAGGTGAGAATGAAGATGAAATAGGTGAAATATCCATGCCTTATCAAGGATTTGACTCCTTATCTTATGAAAAAGTCATCAGTATTATTTACTTGTAGTTCAAAATTAATGTTGCCAAATAATACTTTAATATAATGATGTTTCTAATTTTAACACGTGTTTTCTGTGCAATGGTACTATTAATAAATTATTTATCTTGTAGTCTACGGTTGTTACAAGCATAAAAATGCAGTTTTTTGTTGTGACGTTTCAGGAGAACACACGCTCCCTTCATCAGACATTTATTTTTAGTTTGATTAAAGATACAGTTGTACTGAAAATAAATGTCTGAATGAAGGGAGTGTGTGTTCTCCTGAAAGGTCACAACAAAAAACTGCATTTTTATGCTTGTAACAACCGTAGACTACAATGCAAGCAATGTGTACCTACAAGAAAAATTATTAATAAGTAGTATTAATATTTCCTTTCTTTTTTATCCATACAGTATCTTCACTGCTTTTGTACTAGAGGCTTTTATTTTGGAGTATACATTGTCAAAAGGTCGTTATGAAAGTGCTCTGGAAACTAAAATCAATGAATTGGGGCTTGGTCTCGGAAGGTAAGATCTGAAGCAAATATGGAGACTTTTTTTCACTGTCATGCTGCTTTGAATGTTCTTTGAAAGTGTTCTGCTTTGACAAAATGTGTAGGAACCATGGTTGTGCACAATAATGAAACCATTAACCTGTAGTGGACCAATGATAAGACTGTCTTACATGATCCTCCCTGATGGCGCAGTGGTAGCATCATTGCCTTGTAATCAAGGGGTCCCAGGTTCGATACCCGGTGGAGGCACAAAGTGGAATTAAAAACCAAATCAAAACCAAAGACTGTCTTACCATCATGTGTAAGCTGCTTCAGACTGTCTTGCAATTGGTAGCAACTAATGAGTCATTTCTTCAAAACTGCACATAATACAGTATTTCAGTTCTGTCTTTTTTTGTTTGTTTGTATATGTCATACTCGAGTCTCAAAACAATATATCCATTGTTACTGTTAAGAAGCAAAGTTGGAAATTTAGATTGGGGGTGGGGGGGCTCCACATATAATGGGATATATTTTATAAATGGGCTTTTCACTATAACTTTTCCCTGATGTGTTTTACTTTTACATGAAATAATGAAAATAAAAGAGGAACATAAAATTAATAGTTTTTGAAAATAAAATCTTAAGAAAGTTATTTGATCCTAAAAGAAATTTAACAACAGTTGAGTGGAGAAGGTTGCATGATAATCAAGTACGCCATCTCTTGATATTGTTAGAATGTTAAAATCAAGAAGACTTAAGAGGGCAGGGATGCCAAAAAGTTAGTTAATATGTTCAAACTTAATAGCCATAATGTAAGACTGATGGTATGTGTAAAATAATTACTTGTTAGCAAACCAAGAACGCAGAAAGAAGAGAACATAGATAAGCAGTTCTTAGTGGAGAATGCGGAGGGAGATATCCTGGACTCTGACCACAATGTGAGGCAGCTGGACCCAAATTATATGCCAGAAGGGCTCTATCCGAATTTAGCAAAAGAAACTGATATTCGTTTTCACTTAACCTCAGGTAAAGAGCTAAAAAGTTTTCTTTATTACCGTTCGTTTTTCAATGAAATACATGTTAGATTGTGTAATATAATATATTAACATTTTGACATAAGATATTGTCTTATGCTATGTGATGAAAAATGCTTATTTATCATTTATAATCACAAGCAGAACATCATGTAACACGCTACATATGTTAATATTCTTTCACAAATTTCTTGTTCATATTTTCGTTCATAATTTTAGCAAGCCAACAGTGGCATGTTCTGAAAATTTGATCTGTTTTATTGCCACAGTTCTTATTTATATTCCATATTATACAGGGTGTTTCCGTGACCTTGAATCAAACTGGCAGAGTGAATAGCAACTGGCCAAAGTATGAATATGAGACAAGGAATTCCGGTCCAGAAATGTGTAATTATAAAGTTATAAGCTAAAACTAGTTGGGGCTGCCTATGACAGTGAAATAAGAAAACTGATTCAATACTGACATTACTAGAGTGTATCATAACTAAGGCTCGGAAGTTGAAGACCTATAAATTGCCAAAAAAAGACCTAAAAATATCAAAAAAGGACCTAAAAATGGAAAAAAGGACGTATAAATGTGATCCAAATTAATTAATAACTTCAGTTTTAATTACATATTTAATGAATGAAAAAATACAAAATTCTGGTGGTATGGAACACACAGTGCGAAAAACTATATGCATGAAATGCATCTTTTTTCAGACATTATATATTTTTTTAGATTAACATAATTTGAAAAATCATATTTGAAGAATCATATTTGCAACCTTCCATACAAGTTACGGTCATCCAAAAATGTTTTTTCTTTTGTTTCAGGGATGGTTCAAATATATTTATTTATTTATTTATTTTTATTTCTTTACTACAGAAAGGATGTTTAAGAGGTGATGAAGTGATGATGATTCGAATTGAGAATGGGCAGTAAAAACGTAGTCGAAAGAAGGTGAAGTTGCAAAAAAAAAAGCTGTTAAGACCTAAAAAATGCCGAAAAAGGCAAAAAAGGACAAATAAAACCCACCTTTTTCTGGCCTACAATGACCCAAAATGAACATATATTATGTTGGGCCTCGTCTTCGGATTTTTCCTCAACTTCCGAGCCCTAACCATAACACTCTGCGATGAAAACGTTACAGTAGTTGTTCAATATGGCAGCCCCCAGCATCGCAAGAGGCTCTCTCGCATCCACTCTAACATCCCCGGAAATGTTCTGACGATATCACAGGCAGCAAAAATTCTTGCCAGGAATGCAAGGTGTGTCCCTCACCTCGGCATCCAATTGTCAGCCATTACTGCTAGGCAGTGCACCCTGAATGTATTAAACCTACAAGCTGCATCTTTCAGTTATCTTATTCCACTGTCATAGGCAGCCCCAACTAGTTTTGGCTTATAACTTTTTAATACCACATTTCAGGACCATGATGGAGTTCCTATCTCATATTGTTACTTGGGTCAGTCTTCTTCCACCCTGCCAGTTTGATTCAAGGCCATGGAAACCCTGTATATTAATTAGATATAATAGAAATGAAACACCAATGCAGAAGTCCGACAACTCCAAATTTTCCAGCAATTTCTGTATATGTGGAGAAAGTTGTTTCAGTAAAGCAGGTAGCTTGGAAGAATATGCCACTGCAAACCAAACTAAAGCTTGTTATCGTGCCTGATGAAGACTGCTTAAGAGAGTTGAAATATTCTGTATTATGTATATAACCAATGTAGTGCAACCCCAATTTTATGTTTCCGAATTTTACATTTTTCCGCATTATACATTCAAGCTTGATGGTCCCAACAGAGCAAAATGTATAAAACTTTCATCCATTTTACATTTTCCAGCATTTAAAGTTTTGTCGGCTGGGTCCCTTGAAAAACATAAAATCGAGGTTGCACTGTATATGTTAGAAACACCAATAATAGTAAAGAGAAGAGAATTCACTTATGCAATTTATTCATAACTTACATTGTCTGAGGAATACCCTGATATAACATTGAAATGTATCGTCATTTAATGTTTTATTACTGGAATATAGAATCCCTTGGTCATAGTATTTTTTCTATCATAACTTAGATACATATTACTCATATGATTCTTGAACATAATAAAAGGCAGTGAAAAGCTAGAAAGTTTTAGCAATAATACAGATTTGTATTAATGACATGTGTTAACTTACATGTGATGAGTTTATTTATATACATAACTATATAAATATCTTCATTGGGCACACTCCCTGTTGCATTCATGTACTTAAATAAATTTGTCATGAAGAGATTAATATGGTAATTTAAGTAATGGTGTGAATTACACTGTCGCCATTAGATAAATAGGGAAGAATTCTATTTTCCACTTTAGCATGACTTTCTCTTCACAGGTGCAAAAGATGTAGAAGGCCTATTGCAAAGAATGTTTGAAAATGAATTTGACATAGAAGACTTTGAAACTCCAGCAGCACACAGTACAGTTAGCGATTAGATTCAGGGAAGTGCGTGTATTTAATGTCAACATGTGACATAATTTTATGACTATTTTATGATTTCGTAATTTAAATATACCTCATACTTATGGGTAATGAACAATGTACTTTTAATATATTTATTATTATTACATTTTTTTTTTTTTGAAGCATTTAATCGACAGGTAGTTTGAGTGAATGAGGAAAGAACGTGTATCAATTTATTTCTGTTATTTACATATTGATTTATTATATATACATTATTGTTGACAGTATTTATACTATACAAATTACTTAATTAACTTTTAATGAATTGCTGCCTTTGAAACATGTTATTTTCTATATATTGACAATTACACAAAAATATTTTATATACACTTGTTGAGTATTGTAGGTGCAAAGAAACGTGAATGAAGAGGTTTATATGTATGTTTAAGCAAAGATACTGATATTTATTTTCTATGTTGTCTTTCGTGTGTGTTGCTATTCTATTAATTGTTTTCACTATGACCACCGTGCTATTTATATTCCACCATGTACTTTGTTAATTTATAATAAACTAGTCACACTATAAGAAGACAGTGTTTATTTATTTTTACAACCTCTGCCTTGTAAGTGAAAGGTGAAAGAAAAACAAGAAACAAGAGTCGTTATGCGATGGTCGTCGTTGACTGTTGATTCGGATCATCTATCAGTGTCTCAGGAAGAGTTAAAAATTCTTCAAAGCTGTCCATGTTATTATATTCATCACTAAGTTTTAATTTTAATCTTGGCAGACTGTGAGCCCTCTCCAAGCAGGATATTTTCCAGGTGCAGGCTTTTCAAATATGTACCAAATAATAATAAGAAGAATGGAAGGGAAACTACTTATCGCAGAGAGTCAAATTGTTTTGCCAATGTCCATGGTGGAGTGGTTACGATGCCAAGGGTTCTGGGTTTGAATCCTGGCCTGACATGGGTGTACTTTGTAAGTGTCCATTCATCATATCACACTTACTAATTTTTGCAAAGAACCAAAAGTGAAGTAAAATAATTTTGATCTTCCCTCCGAACAAGTGTTGTTAGAAGAAATCAAGCATCAACCAAAGGAAAAACAACATTCTCATTTCAATAATGTTTTTGTATATATTTGAAAACCTTGCACTTTAAAATTCTTTTTTTTTTTTTTTAAACCCCCAAGGTAAGACTGCGTCCACCCACATACATTTGATGATATCCGCTTATTGTCCTGGTTCCTAAAAATATACCAGGATATCAGTTGCTCTGAATTTAACGGTTCCCCCGACTTTATTTTCTCTATTTATTACAATTTGATTACATTTTATAATAAGTATAGTCAGTGGACTGCGATTGGGTCCCAAAACTGGGGGAACAAGGTGCCAAAGCTAGGGGGGGGCAAAGACAGTATATTTTCCTTTGTGGATAAGATTTAGCATAGTGTGGGTGCAAAAGTGGCAAAAATTGGAGGGGGGGCAACTGACCCCCCCTCCCTCGCCGCCACTGAGTATAATAATAAATTACAAGAGTTGTTCCAGAGAAATTACTTGTAGTCATGTGCCGTTGGTCTCAAAAGGGGGTAGCTGGCATACAAGGAAGGCACTTACCCAAACGGGATCAGAGAAGTTGGTAGAAGCATCAAAAGGATAAAATTAGATTTAGATACAGTGCATCTTAAGCAACTGCAAAGTGGGAAATGACCATGTGCATGTGGTGCCATCAATTCCTCCATTCCAATCTCAACAGGATCCATTCCTACTACAGGTAGTACAGGAAAAGGAGGAAAAATAATGGCCTATCATGGAAATAGTTCCAACACAAATGGTGTTTTTGTACTCGATAGTGCCGAATGGTATAGTGAATGATATATTAAAAATCTGCCATTCAAATTTTGGGGGAAAGCTGCCATCTTTGAAAACGATGGCAAAAACCTGCTTCTTGATGTATTTGAGAATTTTATCATAACTGTTTTTATTTATATGTGCATGTATGTGTGTATTATTCTGTGTGACAGATATCTCTAATATGATTCAAATTGAAACTTTGAAACAATTTTCCTTCATTCAAATGCAATGCTTAAAAGGCATGAAGCAATGAGGTGAAATTATGGCTGCAACCACCTGGAACAATGCCCTCTCATTTGGGTTTCAACTGCAATAAGACAAAATCTTTTCATGCCAGTAGTGGTGATAGATGAAACATTCCAACTGTTTGGTTGATTCCTTCGTGCTTCTATATTTGGAGATCGATAGTGGGGTCCTTCTAGAGTTAGGTCTGGAAGGGTCAAATGAAGTTGCCTTTCGTTCGGGTTTGAACAGAAATAATCCAGTAACTGAATGCAATGTCTTCTCTTTTTTTCCATTTTATTTTCAATCTCATAATTTTTGCAATGATTTGATAATTTCTAGCTGGCCACCATGGTGGATTGGTTAGCACATCGTGCTACGATGCCAGGGGTCACAGGTTGAATTCCAGCCTGAGCATGGGTGTTTGTGAGTGTCCATTCATCAATTTCATCACCATCTTCACATTTAGCCAAAAGTGGCAGAAAAGTGAAGTAAAATAAACCAAATCGATAACAATTTCTTATCATGTTCAAACTATACCTGCCGCAAAATTAGTTTGGTAATGATGCTTGGGAAGCACGTTTAGAAAGCGGGTCTACGTTACTGCGGGAGGGTGGGTTGCTGGCATGCAAGCCAATCAAAATCGTCCCAGTGCTTCACTCAAGCCCTGGTTACCTAGCAACAGAAAACGTTTATCTCGGTGTTGCCGCTTAGCGGGCGATTCTTCCTGTGATCAGTTTTCATGTTGTTGGGAGAGGACATGTTGTTTGTTTGGTGTTTATTGAAGTTAGATTATTCTTTGTTGTATATAGCGTGTTATTTTTTTGTACATAATTTTCTGTATTCTGCTTGAGTATGTCGTGTGCTTGTGTGAAGAATGTCAAACACAGGAGGCAATACTCGAGGAATTCCTCTCAAAGGCCAAACGTGGGAGATCGTTTGTTCTGTGCGCAAATATTTTGAGCAAGAGAGAAACAGTGGGGGGTCCAATCATTTCTGTAAATAAAGTTCTGGACAGGACTGCTGCTGCTATCGGCGTGTCTAAGAACACTATTGTTACCATAGGAAAAGAAGAATATAATGTGGTAGAAATAAATCAATGCGAGGCTTCAAAACTGGAAACCCCAAGAAAGAAGAGGAATATCAGTAAACGCGTGACAAATTTAGAAACCTTTCAGCAAGATGCTATTCATCGCCATATTTACTCTTATTATAGGAGGAAAGTTCATCCCACTGTAGGGAAACTGCACATTTCATTGAAAGATTCGGGACTTTTTCAAGGTGGGAAAACATCTTTAAGGACAGTCATAAAATCTCTGGGATTCTCATACAAAAAAATTAATGGACGCAAAATAAAGTAAAGTATGGAGGCATATGGGGATGTGGAGGTAGGGCTCCACACATTCTCGACCTCGACCTAGGCCATATTATGGAGGTGATGCGGTGATGTGGTTCACCAACCACCTTTACCCCAGGTTTTCCCCAGGTACTCATTTGGGCTGAGTCGACTCCGGAGCCACTAGGGATATTTGATTGATTAATTTGTTGTTTTAAGTCCACTTTATGCACGGGAAGGCTAATCAGGACTGGACCTAAAAGTTTAAAGTGGGATCCGAACCACTGTGCCATGTGCCTACACCGGGTATCGAACCAGGGACCCCTTGATTACAAGGAGACGACGTTACCACTACGCCATCGGGGAGGCCTGCTAAGGATATTTGAAAGAGTTCCCCTAACCACCGCGGGTCTCCCGCGTAAAAGTCAGATGCCTCACCAACTGGACTTTGTGCAATTCAGTTGCGGTATAATTGAAAGATGGGCAGACTTTAGCGGCGACTTCGGAAAGAAATGATTATTGAAAGTGTATGTATTCAATATTTTCAGAATGGATTGAAAAGGTCACCTGTAAACAATGCTCGTTTCGTTAATTCGTTCGTTGTAAGGGAAACGGAAATGAAGAGAGAAAACAATAACACATTCATCATTGTTGTCATCATTGTTGTTCCTTTTCATAACACGTTTTCCTCAACACAGCGTCAGATGGCTGCACTGCGTACCATACCGCATGATATGGCAACACCGTGACACGTGTTCCTTCAGCTCTCAATACCAAACTAATTTTACGGCTGGCAGGTATAATATTTCTTATTTGATTTTTTTGTATGAATGCTTGCTAATTTTAGATATCAGCATGTAACACGTTTCACAGTAATAATAAATATATATCTACACTTTCGAATCTCGGTTCTATTGGTTTATATAGAAAATCATGTTTCACTTTGAACTTCTCCATTGTGTTTTGATGTATTATTGATTGATTGATTAGGTTTATTTTACTTCGCTTTTTGACACTTTTTTTCTACTCATGAAAATGAGGATGAGTGATGATATGACGACATTGATGAAAGGACACTCACAAATTACACCCTTTCCCAGATCTGGATTCGAACGTTGAACCTCACTGTTTCTATGTATTATTTATTTACACATGTTATTCATATGCTTAATCTCAGTGGTGTGCATACAAGGTAAACTACCGAAGCATTGCTTCGGAGTACAATATGCAATAACGTAACAATATATTATGTCATTATAATCACACGATTATTCAATAATATCTAGATAAAACCGTTCCATTTCTTCGCTACAAATAGAACAAATACCAGTCCCTGCAGGGCTGCACTGAGGTTGAGCCGAAGCAATCTTCCTCTCGCATCGGTTAAGCAATGGCAGACAGTTGCGCGCACCTCAAGGTCACGGGCCGTATACGTGTATTTCTTCTGCAACTGAAGCTAGCATCGGACAGGGAGTTTGAGAGTATGAGAGTGTTTCAACTCGTATTGTTTTCGGTTTTCCTCAGTTTACTGGTTTGGTTTGTCGAATGTATATGAAAATATGTTGCTAGTAATATAGAACAATGTGTACTATAAAAGAGCTTTTGTCCAAGCAGTTTTCTGCCCATTTTTTCTCAGAAAAAACGAGATAATTAAAAATGGACGGCCAACACCAGATCTACCGAACTTGGTTCAAAATACCAGTAAATTCACTAGACATTTAACTTACAGTGTAATATGTATACCAAATGTGACTGGTTAGCAGTGGCGTATGCTGGTTTTAACTAGTCGGTAATCTCCGACACTTGATTCATTCACCCACTCCTGAAGTCTCCCTGCAAATTTACCTCAACATCCATACAGGATATATGAATATATGTGTTAAAAATTTTACCTTATTGTTGCGACCACTGTCGAATAATTGTTGTGATTGCACTTGCAGTTAATCTACGTTTAGAATTTCAAATAATAAAACAAGAAAATATGATAAATCTATAAGAAAAACCTGTAACAAAGAATATGAAAGGAATGCGATAGTGAAATAAAAACCCTCAATATTAATTGAAGTGTAAAATTCAAGTTACCCCAGTACCCAGTTACTCGTGCATTCCCGAGTTTTGTTTTTATACACGGAAGTTTAAGTTCAAGACCTGTGGTACAAGAGATGCTACTGGTCTACATACATTAACTATTTCCAATTTCTTCGGAAAAGATCCCATTCCAAATATTTTCACACGCAAATATTGTATTATATCCATTGCCTTTAACTTCAGTAAACACAGCACTAGCACGAATACTAAACCACTAACAGCTAAACAAATATTAAATTTTCAAATCACTAATAGGAACAACAGCACAAAGCCACCTACAACATGCATTCAATTCCCTGCGCCAATCTTCTATTGTGGTTCCTTCCTGCTTGACACAGAATTAAATTCCCTATGGATGCTGAAAAATTCCCTTTCCCAGCTTTATATTCCCTGTGATGCGCGAGGTTCTATAAGTTGGAATCATTGTTTTTTTTGTTAATATATATTTTACATTCAAACATCTTTTATCATTATGATCATTATTAATCTAAAGGGTGGGGGAAAGCAACTTAAATTACCTAATATATGTGTACGTATATATATAATTTATTTCTGATAGCTTTCCCCTTTTAAAAATTATTCATTTCTGTGAAAGAAGTACTCTCACTGTTTTTGAAGGCTACAAAGAAAGTAATCACGTATTTTAAAATACAAAAATGAAAAAAGTAAGCATATAAATAGTTTAATTACTTCATTAATCCATTGATTAAATTGTTATTTGACGTCGCTTTTCTGCCACTTTTGGCTAATCACTACGAGTGATGATATGAAATGGATGTAGGGACATTTACAAAGAATACCCATGCCCAGACCAGTATTCGAACCCTGGAGCTCTGGCATCGTAGGGAGCTGTGCTAACACTCCGCAACGGAGGTCGGTGTAATTTCTTGAATTTCTAATTCAAATTTTAATTTATTTAATTACCTTCATCTTCAATATTAAAGTTTTTTTCCTTTGACAATATCTGTTGAAATAGCAGGGACCAGGAAGACAGAAGCAAACGTAAAATGAGAATTAACATAGAATTGGTTCGCAAATGTTGTTCAGATTTCCCTGTTTCTCGTTCATTTTCAGATGTATTTTCTCTACTTTCCTTTTCAGCACGTAATTTGTGAACCCAGAATTCTGTTTCCTGAGAAATTTCCCTGTCGTAAACAACACAGCTCCTACGATACAAAGGCCATCAGGGAAGAATAGCAGAAGAGGGTGCCAGCGGAGGGAACGGAAAAGGCTCTGGGGTGGAGAGTGCGACCGATGGACTCTCTCCAGAAGGAGGTTACCCTTGCCACGGAATAACCGCGCCTGAGAAGCAGTGTTTCCTCCCCTCCCTCCCATCAATGAATTTAAAGGGAGTCGGTGGAATCTCACCCTGACGTCACCAGATTCCACCAGCTGGAGAAAAAGCCTCACGGACATTCCGCGGCAAACGGTTGAAAACATTCGCGCGCAGGAAGCAAAGAAATATGTGAATCAAAGATTGGTTCCGAAGAATATTGCAAAGAAATAAAAAACATATTTTTAAAAAATTATAGCCGGATCATCTCAGATTACCTAGGTGACCCAGTGTATACGCCGCTGCTGGTTAGCCAATAGCGCTGATCTAAATGCGGTGTTTTGCTGGTATTGTCTGTTGTTTGGAAAGGATAGAAATACTTCTTGGACCAAAACTGGGTACATGCATTTGGGAAATTTAGTGAAGTCAATAGCCGAGCACAGACTGTCTGTTAACCATCTACGATTGTCTGTAGCTATAGCTGCTTTTGGGAAAAACAGAATAGAAACTGCGCTTGATGACCAGCTTAAAAATGAAATGAACTATTACCAGCTGTGATTTTTATCAAGTCAAGTTTGCCCCTTGATTTGCTATTGTTTACTTCAAAATTATATATTCAGTGCTTCGGCTATCTAAATGGTCACCGCACGCCACTGCTTAATCTAAAAGTTAGAAGAGCAACGTTAAAGTACAAAATAAAACATGAATAACAATATAGTGTATTATTACTATTTTAATCATAATGATAAAATAATAATAACATTTCGGTTCACACATTTTGTTGTCCGTATTGTTTGCACAAGTATTTGCTTTTCCCCTCCTTTAGAAATTCATAGAAATCTGTGCTGCAATTTCATCGATTCTTGATGCAATTTTAATATAAATCTGTGCCTATGATTTTCCCCACAATAATTTAATCACCTGTAGTTGTATCAGGCCATCGGCACGCCTGATCTGACATTACACCACATGACGAGTCATTCTTGTAGCAAACTGTCTCAGGGAAGGTTTCACCATTGTCTCTTATGGGCGGCCGCACACTGGATGAAAGATTTCTTTACTCTAGTCACCTTGCGATGATTTGTGGCAAAAATTTTGGACTGGGGGATGGTATCATGGCAGCGATGTTACAATGTGTCATACCAGGCTACAACTTCAAATACAGACAAAGGGATAAATGTCTGAACATTTCTCATCATACGTGAGCTTAATCTATACAGGGTAAGTCAAAATGATGGACCCGATTACAGAAATTTATTCTGTGAAATCTAATAAACATATGTTATTGTGAGACATGCACTTCAAAAGGTTAACTTTCAAAGTTTAGTTTCCACGCAGTGCTTTCACTTTCTACCGCTAGGAGTCAGCAGTGAGCAGGAAAATGGCATTGACTGGAGAACAGAGATCTTTCTGTGTGCTTGATTATCATGTGAACAAGTCTGTGATTAGTGTGCGTGCGTGTGTATAAAAGAGAATATATGTGTATTTACCAGAGTGTGGTCTTTCATAAATTGATAAAAACAGCAATATAGAACCTGATAGAATAGGAAATAGTAAAAATAAGGTTTTTAACATGCCAAAGTAATTAGTTTAGTTTGTTAATTATAAGAAACATAAGTGAATTACAAACTAACTAACTAACTAACTAACTCCCTAGCCTTCTTAAACCCGAAGGTTCATGGCTGCAGCAACACAGGCCTTCCATCTTTCCCTATCTTGAAAATGAAATGCGCTAAATAAGTACAATTGTTTGGTTTGAAGGTAGTGTATATATCGAATTTGTGCAAAAGTTTGCATTATAACCAGTGAATTAAACAACGTTTGCGTTAGAATAGCACAGAATAGCATACTTATTAGATTAATAACAAACTTTCTGATGCAGTAAAGTATTGACTAGGGCTGAATGCTTCAATTACTGTAAAATATTAGTCTCAGATTGAAGTAAATAAAGTGTAAACAATACCATTTGTTTGTAAAATAGGGTTGTTAATTCCTCTGATAGCAGAAATATCAACTTGTACACAGTAAATTTGAGAGTTTTAGCAATATTTGTCCTGAAATGGATATAAGTGTAACTTGTTAAGCGTGGCAAATACAAAATATTTAAGAAACAGTATAGTATAACCTCAATTTTGAAAGCTAGTACTCTAGTGTTTCTACATAGGCGTCTGTAGTGGTAAAATACATCCAGTCCTTAAGATTTTTGGCCATCCATTCATCCTCAGCATCACGATTAGTCACAAAAGCATAAAAAGCGAAATCTTGTGGTTGTTATAATTTCTACTTTTCATGCAATCACCTACACTATAGTACTAAGTTTGGTGAATTTTGTCGCCTTCCTGATTGGTCTGTTAAAGTTAGTAATCAATAAAAAGTATACTTACATAGAAAAAATCCTAATATAGTTGGATTCTCAAAAGTATGTACAATCAGTGTTCTTGCTACATTTAGCACCTAATAAAGTATAAATTGAAGTCTAGTTAGTGTTGGGCTGTAAAATGTTCTGGTACATGTAGTTACTTGAAATAGCAAATATTGGCTGTGTAACTGGTAAAGCACTAAAAAAAAAATCAACTTCGTTTCCTCGTAGTACTCCCTGAAAGTGCTTCTTGCACGCTAATAAGGCTCTGGCGTGTGTTCCTATGCCTCCTACTAGCCTCTGTAAAATTCATATTGACCAGTGCTTAACCATTCAACATGCTGTAGAGCCTAAGCTTTAAGCTTCAGTCAGTGGAATTTAGTTCTCAGGGACATATAGTGATTGTAGAATAAAAAATAGAAGCCTCGAATAATACAGCATAACAGATACAAATAACCCCTGGTATTAATCAAACACTCAAAAAAGTCAATAGTACTTGAAACGTACCCCGAATAAAAGACTATAAGGCTAAATAGCATGGTAAGAAAAGTTTGGCAGGTGGACTTAAGAGCCACGTAGTCATCTGCTAACATCGACTTGTCCTGTGATTTGTCATTATATTGTTAAATTGTTATATTTAAGGGATGAAAGAAACAATATTAATAAACATTCAGTTATAGTACTCTTGGTAAAGGGGTTTCAGTGCCTAGAGACATAATAATTTTAGTTACAGTAAAAGTTTGGCCTCTTATAAGTGCAAAAAAAGTACAAATATTAAACATTTCATACAGTTTATCTAGAAAGCAAAAGCAAAAATACAATAACGGCGCAACATACTTAAAAATTAAGCAAGCCGTGATATTCTACTGGCCCATAATAAGTCTAAAATATACTCGAAAATACTCTGATATAAGGTTGACGGTTATCTGAGATAGAAATTTTCAAGCTTTCTCTCATGCATAAAGTGGCTCTAGGAATCACTAAGCCTCAATAAAATGGAAACATGCAGTAAAAGCACTTGGAGAGTTGTGGTGATCACATCATATGAAAAACATGCAAGAACAAGAATATATGGAACCCTACTCATATATTTAGGAAACTTTACCTACCCTAGCAGTAAGAAAATACCGAGGAAACTCTAAAATAAACAAACTTTCCTACGAAGCAAACCAAAAATAGCATAGTGGAAGTCAATAAACCCTAACAAGAACTACACAATCAACAACTACATCAAAACAAAAACAACAATAATAATAATAATAATAGTAATAACAAAGTTTGTGGGTACAGTTTTACTTAAAAGTACTTCTTCCTTAGTGATTAGAGAATTTTTTTAAATAAAGAACAAAACTTAAAGTTAAAAATTAAAAAAAAATATAAGATACAAAAGGCAATAAATAGAAAAATTAATAAAAGAAGTTGAAAAAATTATCTTTGCAAGTCTAAACTGCAATAAACACTCCTGCCAGAATAGATGAAATTGTGTTATTTGAGTAAAAAAATGGAAATAAACTTTGAAAATAGCAAGTTAAAAGTTGAAAAAATGTCTTTGTGAGTCCAAAATTTAATAAAAAAAATGTTGCCTGAATAGATGAAATTGTGATATTAGAGTAAAAAATAAACCTAAACTTCAGCTAAAGTTGAAGAAACACAGTTTGTGTGTCTAAATTGCCATGCGAACTCTTGCTTGAATCGTTCAAATAGCGTTTTCTGAGTAAAAATACACAAAAAATGTGAAATATTGGCCCTAACAGTAAAAAATCTGGTCAATTTTACGTAAATCCTGATGTTTATAAGGCAATAATCAAAGGGTCCGTGGGTCGCAACCTAGAAATAAGGGCAAATAGTGGATCGTATCCACTTTAACCTGAAGATACTGGAAGTGATTGTTCCTAGTTCAGCCAAATTACTTTAGGTTAAATAATCTTTGCAATGTTACGAAAGGCGGAAGAAAAAAATCGCGTAAATTACTTCTGCCAAATAAAACTGGAACCTCAAAGAAAATCATTACCCGCGTGTAAAAATATTGGCGGCACCTGCGTGCTTACCATTCAGCTCCGGAAGAAGACCGATGGGGGACATAACAATAGAGTCGTTTCTCCCCTCGTGCGTCCATGATCGCTCGCGGTTTAGGGGTGACGAAGAATGCAAGCTCGTAACAGGTTCTTGCAGTATTGTTCCCTTTTTTTAAAAGCAATTATTATTAATAACATGCATTCTGCCCGAATACTTCGTTTTCATATAGGCTACATCGTTCAATTTCTTCGCCTTTAAAGCGAACATGTGTTATAATATCTTCTACCTCCGATCGATCGCATCGGCACCGGTTGAATTCGGGTAAATCCAGATCCTTAATTATAGCTAATACACCACCGTCGCCACATGACATCATCGACGCCTGGAAACCTTGCCTGACGCCATCAAATGGCTTGTACATTAATGGAAAAACCATTAACTTCAAGTACCCAGACTGTATAAATCATCCGTGACTCATATCCGGATGAAACACATATATAAAGTACAACAATAGTGTTAGAATAGTCCGAAAACGAACTCCATAATAGTGTCTTTTGTACATTAATGGAAAAACCATTAATTCCAAACTCCAACGTCAGTATAAATCATCTGTGACTCATATCCGGCTGAAACTCATATATAAAGTACAACAATAGTGTTAGGTTAGAGTAAAAAAACGAACTCCATAATAGTGTCTTTTGTACATTAATGGAAAAACCATTAATTCCAAACTCACACGTGTGCATAAAGCACCCATGACTCATATCCGGCAGAAACGCATATATAAAATACAACAATAGGGTTAGGTTAGGGTAAAAACGGAATACATAATAGTATATTTTGTGCACTAATGGAAAACCATTAATTTCAAACTCACACGTGTGCATGAGTCATCGATGACTCATCTCCTCCTCCACCCCCGACACGTGGCGCTTGATTAATTAACAATAGCGTCACCCTCGATAAAAAATAAAAAAAAACATTAATCATAATTAAAAATGACAGAATAACAATAGCCGAGCGTCGTTATGAATACATTATTTTCCGTTAAGTATTTTTGATTCTACTTGTGAAACATGAAACACCATGCCACTCTTAAAATGTAATGGGCAAACTGCATAATGGAAAGAAAATGAAAGTGTAAAGATGATGACAAATATTGTGTACGAGATTCGAACCTAGGATCTGTGATTTCGGAGCGTGCTCTTCTAACCCCTAGATCATGGAAGTCTGAAGCAAAAATTTGAACACATCTTCAATGTAACATTTGAATAACATAATGACAATGTGAATATCAAAGTACACTTAGTTTGAAGATATGGCCTACTCAAATCTTTGAATACAATCCAGTGGCACCGACAACTGAAAGTGTGGCGCCGCCGATGCCGGAACTCGAACTTAGAACCTTCGGTATCTAGATCACCGGGGTGGCGATAACAACAATAACAATTACATTTTTAATTAGTTCCAAGGAAGTAAGAATGGTCCCTTTCTTCACATCAACAAAAGACTGTGCAGAAGCAGTTAATTCTTACATGTGATGAAGGCTTCTAATAAACCGTTAAGCTTTCTTTGAGCGATTTGCTTGAGTACTGTAGGTCAACACTTGCGATTCCATCGTTTCTTGTGTTGGCCTAATGTCCATAGATCCTATGAACTAACAACGGCTTTATAAATCTTAATGGCATTTCTGTTGTTGTGCTCGAAAGCGGTGCTGTCCTACTAGCATAGTTCAATATAGGATTTAGTATTTTGAAATGGTTTCCCAATCTGGGGATCGCTATTATCCAGGCGATGTTGTTCAAATGGTGAAGTTCCGCAGGAAGCGCTTTTGCAGTCTGCTTTGTACAATTCTGGGTTCTAATGATCTCATTGAAAGTCAGTGGAATTGTTGTAACCCAGAATTGTTCGTGACTGTACCATATTTTACATACATGCTGGAGCGCCAAAGATGCCCAGCCCTTGCAAACTTCTCCAAACAAGAAATTCTATCCACTCTACAAATTCATGACCTTTCTCTTCGCCGTCAACTCTCAGATTTAACACTACTCTTCAGAATCATTAATGGACAACTTTTCACCAGCGAACTCTTGCCACTTCTTAATATCAGAATCCCACGTCCCAACAGTAAATGCAACAACTTCTTTTACATTAAATCTTCAAGGCTATCTTTAGAACAAAGATCACTTCTCTACAGGCTACAAACCACTTACAACTCATTAAAAGACGCTCCGGGCTTCCATTTATCAAAGCAGACTTACAGAACGGCGTGCATAAAGCAGCTGAAGTATAAATAATATTATTTTTGCCCTAGTTGTTATTATTCTTGTTATATATGTATATGTGTGTGTATGTGTCCATCATATTATTTTGTTTATTTCTTTTCCGGTTGATATCCTGATGTAAAATTGATTTTTCTGTATTCAGGACTTTTCAAATAAATAAATAAATAACCTTTTTTTGTACGAGGATTCCGTAGATACTCAAATTCAATCTCTCTTCCACGTACTTCCATGAACTTTTTTCCAGGGAGGGGCAAGGAAGGTATTTTTTTTCCAGGGGGGGCAAACAAAGCACATGTTCCCCAATAATAGTGTTGTTCCCTCATAAAACATTGCTTAAATTTGAATTTATCATATTCAAGCAATAATTAACCCATATTATTGTGGCTGAAATTAAATTATATGTGTGAAATATATAATTTTTGGTTGACTTTCATTTTCCAGGCGGGGCACGGCTCCCCCCTTGCCCCCCTTCCGGACGTCCATGAGTACACTCTGGATTACATTTTGCAGACTAACGAGGCTCTGGCGTCTGGACTCACAGCCAGTATAATCCTATGTGGGGCTCGTGTTGGGTCGTTCACATGTGTTTTTGTGAATGTCCATCATTCATTCATCCTCATCTTCGCGATTAGCCAGAAGTGGCAGATGAGCGAAGTAAAATGAATCAATCATTTTTTTTTATTTTTTTTTTGGTAGGAAAGCAAGTAATTATTTTTGGGGAAATGAAAGCCGTGCATTATATGAAAAACATATAAAAATATTTAATGCATTGAATTCGATACATACAATATAAATATAATTTAAATCTTATCAAACATTAGACACTTGAATATGTTAATAAGGCCTTAAAAAAAATTAGGCCTTGTACAAAATATTAAATGAACAAACTAACGAGAGAGAGATAAAATTATGACACTCAATGAAAAATTGTAATTTACGTTACACGCTCCGGTGTTCGTGCATATGATTGTACTTTGATATCATTTTTTTATTAAGTTTTAAATTCCAACTTCTTGTTAAGTTGATTTGCTGTAAGAGTGATTAAAATGTTAAGGATCTAAGTATGAAAACGAAATTCATACAGAGAATTTCATCCTGCAAAATTAGCAATTTATCGATAGTATGTAATATGTTAACAGGGTTTTTCATTGTTATTATACATATCTATGTTTCTGTTATGTGGTTTAATTGCCCGATATTCGTCGATATATATTATTTTATTATATATACGTATATAATATCATAAATATCAATTATAACTTTAATTTATTTAATATGCATGCATGCTTCCTTCACATGACATTCTTCACGACAGAGGCGAGTTTACAAGTTCATTTTTGGAGTCCCAAGTTTTTAATAAGCGTTGCCAATTAGTATATGACTCCACGATTGCAATACGAGTGTTCGTAAGGATCATCATAATATAAAAATAGTGTTTTTCAATTTTTAAAAAATATATTGTTGTTCCACAGTAAAAAAAAACACTGCAGAAACAACAACCAACGACACAATAAGCCCAGGGAAAACAACGCTTCAGAGCCCTTTGCCCTTCATTTGATTATATGTGGTGCCCTGCAGTAGCAATTACCTAAACAAGTTGTTACTTCAATATCAACTTTTATGAACCATTACGTAAATCATTTTACTGTTTAGCGTCAAACTGCAACCCTCACGACGACAAGAAATATTTTACAGTTGTACAATACATTTCAAATATTATTTGTCGTCATGTACAGAGTTTGTAATTTAGAAGTTGGATTGAGTGTGTTTAAGGTTCTCTTCTTTACGGTGAAAATGCTGTAAAGTGAACTTATGGCGAACCATCACTAGATTTACGGTCATCACCGTTAAGTAACGGCCATTTTTTTACACTACAAAAATTCTACTACAACATTTGCGTTCTAAAATAATCGCCTTTACATTGATAAAACTTCTAGGACCACTCGTAAATAGTTCTTTGAAAACCATCTCGCTGGTTTTTCACCATTTTAAAGTATGTTTCTCCTTGTTACTATTTACTGAAGATAACATCTTGTTGACGTCACTCCGAAGGTCAAAACCGCAAGTGGGAAAGCAACTCCTTTGAAAAAGTTTCTGATAACTTAATACCTTAGTGTTATTCGTGATCTGTCTCTGGATTGATATAATACTTGTTGATTTCTTCTTTCGCACTAACCAGTCCGAAATTAGTCCTTTGTAACGCAAACACTCTTCTTGCCCTCTATGACGAACCCGTCTCTTTTTGGGACCCAATGTGCTTACACGTGTATCTGCTTGGACACTGTCCTCCTGCCATACTGTACTCCACTGCCTCCTGGAGTCCATACACGATCTTCTCATACTTGGGATCGAAGGGTACAATGCTGGAAGAAAGATAAATATTTTAGATATTTATTTCTGCTTTTTTAAGTTACCAAGAAATTAAATTATAAGTACAATGTTATCCATTGAAGTGTAGACCGCCGCGTCGGTGTTTGCGCTATCGGCAAGCGAGACACTCACGGCCGTTTGTCGGTATCGTAGAGTGTCGATGAAGCAAACGCACAACAGTTTCCGTAATTACCAGATTTATGAAAGGAGGTGTTCAAACTAGTCGCCTTCCATGCTCACACATTGTTGATACATCGTTATTAAGCCATCAACTAACGTGAACTGGCGAAGGAACTAGAAACTGGTTTTTACGGAGGTCCTGAAAGTAGACACGAGACTGTGAAGTGATAAGGGTCCTTGTTTTGTATTGTGTGGTCTATTTATTAGTGATAGGATGCTTGTATCGTGTTGTGTCTTTTCTAGTGTATTCAACCTCAAAGTGGCTTAGCAAATGTTTTCTAATGCACAGCGTGTATTTAATTATGATTCATATGTGTTAACTCAATCGACACTGTTAACAAGTCAAATCCAACCACCCTGGAAGAATTGAAAAGTAACATCCGCCAAGAAATTACCAACATTATTCAACGGAACTGCAGCGAGTTATGGGTAGCCTCATCAAAGGGGTGTCAAAAATGTGTCGACAACGAAGGCGGTTACTTCCAGCACCTTCCTTCATGAATTGGTAAGTAAACAAAACACTCTTTTAACTAGTTACGGAAACTTGATTCACGGACAGTCTACAGTGCCGACATACGGCCGCGAGCTTCCTTCTTGCCGATAGCGCAAACACCGACGCGGCGGTCTACACTTCAATGGATCGCTCTGTATTTGAAATATGTTTTTTCCCCTTAGTAGTGGTTCACCAAATAGAGAAGTCATTTAATAATAGCTAGTGGAAGTCCAAGGGGACCGGACCCACACGGTAAGGGTTTAAAAGAACACCATTTAATCAGTTTGCATAACATAAGATTAATTCATTTCTGTCGATAATTCGATCTTTTTATTGATAGTCTACGAAAATTAATGAATAATAATAATAATAGACTTCCTTTTATCATCTGAATTTTTAATATATTTTAAAGTTATTTTCCTTCTTAGATTAACTTCTTATCTACACATTTTCTTCATCTTAAATAGAAATTAGCTAGATAATGAATGTATGTTTTTATATCTATTTTTACACCATATTTTTACATTTTCATGTACTAATATGAATTGTTAACATTAATAATTATAATAAATATTATTAGTATTATTCTTATTGCATTATAGACACTTGGTTAGTGGGGGCCGACCTTCGTGGCGGAAAGGTTATCACAGTTGAGTGATATACTCAACAATCATTCTACCGAAGGTTTCGGGTTCGAATCCATGTCTGGGGATGGGTGTTCTTTTTGAAGTGTCTCTTCATCAATTCATGATACCATCAATCATTCTCATCGTTGCGATTAGCCAAAAGTAGCAGAAAACGACGCTAAATAACAAAAGTCAAATCAAATTTAGAGGGCAAGGATCCCTCCAGAAATAAATTTCTAGAAAGCTACGTCACTTCACAAAATTAAAACTT
The DNA here is from genome assembly GCF_977018435.1 of Lepisma saccharinum. Classification (NCBI taxonomy): domain Eukaryota; kingdom Metazoa; phylum Arthropoda; class Insecta; order Zygentoma; family Lepismatidae; genus Lepisma; species Lepisma saccharinum. The sequence continues at coordinate 4,520,955 of NC_139256.1, forward strand.
CGGCAAGTATTCTGGAAATTGAAAAAATAGAAATGGCTAAATCCACAGAAATGTACACCAAAGTGAGTTTTAAAAATATTTTTTACCAACTCATTGAAATACAAAATGTTGTTGGTAAATGTTCACAAAATAAGAATTGGCATCAATGCATGAGCAAGAGTCTGGCAACACTGTCAGATGGAGTGTGAGTTTGTTAACCTCTTTTTTTTTGGCTATTGAAAAAAGAAGAGAAGTGTGAGTCACGCGATTAATTTGTGATTATTACAAAATTGTTTATTATATGTAAAGCCAGATGCTAGTTTCAAATTGTATTTTTTTGTATAAAGGTTCGCCAATACAAAAAATGACACTTCAATATAACAAGATCTCAAATCATTTGGTGGACTTGGATTTCGGCATGACACGAACCAAATTTATGAATATGTTAAAGGGGTATCTCTCTTAATAATGTATTTATTATGAGAATTGGATTTGTCATATTGAAGTTTGTTGTAATGATATATTGTACCAGTGTTTGTGATACTTGTTTTGTGTAATTCAGATGAAATGCGTAAATATAGGCTATGATAATTTCTGTTGTCACAGTTAAGCAGTAAACCTGATCTGTCACCAAGATGTCTGTATATATATATTATGTATTATCTGTCTATGTTTGTGAATATGTGTGTGTGTGTGTGTGTGTGTAAAGGAGGAAAGAGGGAGAATGTGTACGTGTGTACATGCAAGTTGTAAATGAAAATGTAATATTTTGATATTACCTTTCTGTAATTGGAGACTTGTCTCTGTTGAAGGGAAATAAATAAATAAATTGCAAGAAAATTCAAAATATTAAACTGCATTAAAAAAAACGTTTCATTCATGTAGTGTGAGTTACATGTCATTATTAATTGAAATGTGCTGGCCCCCGTGGCGGAGTGGTTAGCACATCACTACAACGCCAGGGGTCTCTGGTTCGAACCACGGCCTGCGCATGGATGTTTGTGAGTGTCCATTCATCAATTTCATCATGTCATCACTCATCCCCATCTTCGCAAATTAGCCAAAAGTGGCACAAAAGGCGAAGTGAAATAAAGCAAATCAAAATAAATAAAATAAATAATTGAAATGTAAATTATCAATATGCATGCAGTATCACATTTTTTGTACCAAACTAGTTTAACACTTCTACTTGAAAATGCAATAAGAAAAATATCTGTTGGCTATACCACATAAGATATTGATTGATTGATTTGGTGTTTTAAGTCCACTTTATGCACAGTAAGGATAATCGGGACTGGGCCTACAGCTTAAAGTAGTATCCGAACCACTATGTGCCTCCACCAGGTATCGAACCCGTGACCCCTTGATTACAAGGCGACGACGCCACCACTGCGCCATCGGGGAGGCACAAAGGTGTCAAATGTAGTGTGAGTCACACATGGAATTAACCAAATGCAAAACCACGCTTTGTAGGTCAACGTGAAGTTCAGGAGTCTAGGAATCCCTCCAGTCCACAAAATTCTCATAGAGCATCCTCCAGTTGAGACAATTTGCATAGGCATCCCCCACCTACTTCATTGTATCCATGTTTATATGCGTGCACCCTTGATAGGAACGTGCGAGCCTTACCCCTTAAGCATCTTGGCGCCCTTGATGGCCATCTTGGAGGCGGTGAGGTACTCCCTGGCCTTCCCCGGGTCCTCGCATGCCACGCGGTACATGCACTGGTAGTCGGAGGAGGAGTCGCTGAGCAGGTAGCTGAGGAGCAGGAGTGCCTCGCTCTCCGTCACGAAGCTCTCGTCGGAGCTCCTCTTGAAGTAGCCGAACGAGAAGAGCCCGGCGCCGAACAGCAGCGCCTTCAGCACCAGAAGGATCACCAGGTTGGTCAGGTTCAGGCTCAGCACCTGGAATAGGCAGACCAATTCAGGGCATTCTCTCTCACACACATATATATTCTAGGCTATCTCCAAAGCCCGAAGCCCAGAGAAGAAAATACAGAAGAAAAATCGATCAAAAATGTGCATAAATTGTTCATTACAATAAGAGAATGATAGTACTTAAGCAGTTGGCAACCTGATTTCTTAAGAGCTGGCAACCTGAACAGTAGAGTACTGCATGGATATGGAACCACTTTCCATTGAATATACTCGTTCGAGTATCACGCTCGAGTGTATAGAAACAAATATCACTTTAATGTGACAATAATCGTAGAAAGATATGTGTAAAATCCATCCTGGAGGTTTCAGCCCATAATCATCTATTTCATTTTCATATATCGCTATGTATTGGTAAGAGAGACTAGTGACTATGTTCGCCTAAGTTTCAATTTCACTACCAAAGACAATTACGGTTATACGTGTACTACTGGACTTCGAGCGTATACCGATAGTTTTGCCTGGTCGAGCGTTATTCGCTCGAGTGAAGAAGCTGTAAATTCCGTACGCTATCTAGCGTCGTCTGTGCGAACTATTTGGCGCTCGAGCAAAAAGCTCTCGATGCAGGACTCTACTGCCCAAACTTCATATAGAATTTGCAAAGTATCACAAGTATTTTCAATAATCCTAATTTGATATTGCCTTCTCATTTACCCATTCCATGTAACATACATTTCATTCCTTCGTTTGTTTGAAGCTTTCTCATCTTTACAGGAATGGGTCAGCAGAAATAAAAAAAAAATACTACTGATTTCAATTTTTAATTCCAAAACCTGAACGAGAAAGAGTGGTCCTCCCCCTTCGAGCACATTATTTTTCACTTTCAACAGTACAGTATGGCGAGATAGCCCACATTTTGAACTAAACATACGACACACACACATACACACATATGTTGACTTTCGTGGCGGAGTAGTGAGCACATCGCTCTTCGTCGCCGGTTTCTGGGCTCGATTTGATTTTTTATTTAGAGTAGCTTTTCTGACGCTTTTGAGTAATCGCCAAGATGAGAGATGATATGATGAAATAGGTGAAGGGACACAGAAACACCCATGCTCAGACCGGGAAACGAACCCGGGATCCCTGGCGTCGTAGAACACTGTGCTAACCACTCTGACACGGAGGTTAGCTTCCGGGTTCGAATCCCGGCCTGAACATTGTTGCTATTTGTGCCTCTTCATCTATTTGAACGTATCATCACTCATCCTCATCGCCGCGATTAGCGAAAAGTAGCAGAAAAGCTACGCTAAATAACAAAAATCAAATCGAACACAGGACCTCTGGCGTAGTAACGTGCTCTCATTTTGAAAATGGCAGCCGCAGCAGAACCGGTGTTAAAAAAACAGCGATTGAAAAAGAAACAAGTTATTGAGTGTTCGACTCACCTGGCTGACGGAGGCTGATCTGGAGATCATTTCCCTGGCGATATCTATGAGGGCTGTCCGGAAGTTCTTGGGCACCGTCGGGCTTCCTGCGTCGTACAGCTGGTTGTCAGGAAAGTAGCTGCGTCCCTCCTCTTGGCCTCCCGGGGCTCCCGATGCCAGGGCCCCGCAGAAAACCAGGGCGAGCAACACCGAATAAGGCCTCATCCTACAATTAGAAAACCGTTTCTTAGGTGCTAAGAAAAATAAGTATTTAGAATTTTAGGACCTTTCGGCATTTATAATTAATTAATAATTATTATTTTTATTTTTAGTATTAAATGGATGTGAAACTTGGTCCCTTACATAAAGAGAAACATAAATTAATAGTATTTGAAAATAAAATCCTTAGAAAAATCTTTGGACCTAAAAGGGATGAGGAGACAGGTGAGTGGAGAAGGTTACGTAATTTAGAAGTACATAATTTGCACTCATGTCCAGATATTATTAGAATAATTAAATCAATTGGAGACTTAGATGAGTAGGCCATGTGGCACGAATGGGAGATGAAAGAAGAGTTTACAGGATTCTTGTTGGGAAACCTGAAGGTAAGAGACCTGCAGAAAGACCAAGACGAAGATGGAGGGATAACATTGAGATGGACCTAAAGAAAATCGGTAGGAATGGAAAAGAGTGGACTGATCATGCCCAGGATAGGGACAGATGGAAGGCTTGTGTTGCTGCAGCCATAAACGTTCGGGTTTACGAAGGCTAGTTAGTCATTCTTTTTAGGTGCAATTTGTGCACAAAAAGTAATAATTCCCAGTGCAATGAATTCTATTCTTTAATTATAAAAAAAAAAACATTCAATTCAAGACTTTTTATCATTTTGGAAGCACAGCGCAAATGTTTTCTCAATGTTCTCCGTGGTGAATTTTTTTCCCAGTCGTAACAAGATGTGTTTTATGCGACGCACCTTCAGAAATACGCTGTAGGCCTATAAGGAAACAAACTGCCCGAGCACTAAGTGAGACGAGTGTACATGGAGAGCTTTCGTATTATCTTCTATCTCTTATATATTTATCTTCAATTTTCCCTTTCCTCTTTCTTTCCCTTCCCTCGCTGTGTCTGTCTGGCTTCTTAATTTCTCATCCTTTCTTCTTCTTCTTCTCCTCCTCGCTTCTTTCATATCTTCTCTTTCTTTCTCTGCCCCCCTCATAGCTTTATTTTCCTTCCTTCCTCTGTCTGACTTCTTTTTCATTTTCTTCCTTCTTTAGTAATAATAATGATGATTTTTCTTTATTAAGCCGGTGAGGTTCAGCCTATAGGCTGCTCTGCCACCTAGCCCTTGTCAATGTAATATTACATATGAACTGCCGTACCCAGGATTTTTTTAGGGGGGGGGGGCAGACCTATAGGCGAATTTTAAATAAATTTTCTCTCATATTATACACTGTATATATACCAGGTGGTTATAATTAAAGTGACGGTGTTCAGAGTGGTACAGCACGGGCTGTAATGAGAGTAGCAGTCTGAAACTTCGTAGATATGCTAATGAAGCAATGCGCTCGCGAATTATGCAAAAAAAGTTCCAATTCTCGCCACCAGGGTAAAAAATGGCGCTGTAAGCAGTCAAAACTTGGTATAGTTACAGGAAAAACACTATAAATCGCAGAAAACAATACTCTTTGTAATAAAATATCGTTACAATTTTATTATTTGAATTACATGAACATTACTAAAGGAAAAAGCAACAAGCGTCACCAACAACAACCAGGGAGCTCACACAATGGTTAGGCAATGCCACCGACTTTGACGTCAGAGTTAACGGAAAATTCCACGTTTTGACTGCTTACAGCGCCATTTTTTTACCCTGGTGGCGAGAATTGGAACTATTTGTTTTTATGCATAATTCGCGAGCGCATTGCTTGAGCATATCTACGAAGTTTCAGACTGCTACTCTCATTACAGCCCGTGCTGTACCACTCTGAACACCGTCATTTTAATTAAAACAACCTGGTATATATATGTGTGTGGGGGGGGGGTGTATACGAGAGGGTGGGTAGAGAAATGTGCTCATTTTGTTACGAAATGTTGAAGAACAGCATTTTCTAACCTATATGTATGCAACCACGTGACAAATATTAGCAGTTGACACTGACATTTGTTTGTCAGAGAGCGAAAAAAAATTGTATGATAGGGGCAGACTACATGTCTGCATAATGCAAACAATTCAAATAGCCTACGAGAAGCAACATAGGTATGTGTGTGGTGTTGATAGATGAGGGTTCGCACCCGGTTTGCAAAGTCCCTGACTTTTCCAGGTATTTTACATAACTGTATAATGATGTAATATGCTAAGAAATAAGAGTTACATTTCAACTTTGTAAGTTAATCAAATGAATCACGTTTGTTGAACATTTTTGAAAATAAATGAAAGAACCTTTTTATAAGCAATATTATCCAAAAGAGAAGATTGTTTGGAAGATAAAACGAAACGTGTTTCCGGTTACAAATTCTGCCATGCAAAAATCATTTGTTTCCAATGACCTTAGTCCTAGTCTTGTTTTCCTGACTCCTCCAGTTGCCCAGGACTTTGGAGTCAGTGCGAACTCTGTAAATAAATTATCTGAAGGGAACGGCTAAGTGACTTCACTCTGGCATTGTGTCTGCTGGCATAATATTGTTTCTATGGTGTATTTTCGCTTCTAGAATCTTATTCGACAGTAAAAATAAATGCTATTAAATGGGGTTGCATACATGTGGGATAGAAAAATGCCATTTTCAACAGCTTGTAGCATACATCGTTTTGACCTTGATGTCTTCTGCATACTGTGAAAGTTGTCTGTTCACTGTTGTACGGTCACACCACTGTGTATTTATGTTCAAGATAATTACAAGTAGAAAAGAAGAAAAGTTGCAGAAAAACAAATTCCGATTGGCAGAATTTCGTAAATAATAATGTACTTAATGTGAGTGTTTTGGACAAATAACAATATATATTAAAAGTACTTCAGGAAATTTTTTGCCCCCAAAATCTAGCAACGATTCTGCTGTGAATTGGATTCTCCATTTACATAATATTAATTAACCCTAAGCCATTGAGTGGCAGAATGGACATCAGTTGCAGAAAAACCCTGATGTCGGACAAAACATTTTTTTTTATCCTTTCGCTCAGTGGTGGCGAAAGGGATCACAGACCTTGTGGTGCGGGTGGACAGCTAAATGCCCCTTATATAGTTGGTTTTGTATTGCAGTCATTGAGGAAACTTTCTTCCATAATGTAAAAAGTATAGAAAATTCCCCTCTATTCTAATTATGTGAAACATTTGTGAGGCAAGAAGGTCGGGACATGGATTAAAAGGAATGGACTGTCCCGACTAAATCGGAACGCCTGATAACCTTGCATCAATGGCTATAGAACTAAAATACCCCAATATTGCAGACTGCAGACTTCTATAGCCTGCCTCTGTCCAGAAACAACCTATTCATTTGTGCAAGGACAAAATCGAAATTCATGTAAAATTTGAAAAACCATCAACGTAATTTTTGTACGTTTCTATACGTTCAAATTAAAATTTTTCATGGCTTGAGTGGGGCCATGGCCCTCCTGCATTCCCCCCTTGGGTACGGGCCTAGAGCAGTAAGCTACATGTAAAATGATGCATATATACCTGAAAGTAATACGCAAGAGTCAAACTGCAAATATAAAATACAACAATAATAATTATGATAACAGTAATAATAAAAGGAATAAGAATATTAACATACAATAACTTTCTCTCTCCCTCTCTCATTTAAAACGTTTCTTTCTTCTAATATATCTCACTTAAGGGCATAACTTTTCAATTTTAAACCCTCTTTTTTAAAAAAATGCTGCTATTGTTTGACACAATTATGATGGATATCTATTGCCATAGATCTCAATTCTTAAAAAATCTCAGTGTGGTGCATTTTGTTCAAATTTATTTTTTTCTACCACCAAAATAAGCAACCGCTTATGATTTAAGAACTCTAGTGAACTTACATAATGGCACATTCACATGATTTCAAAGAATGCACGATTTAAGTGGCAATTATTAGCCCCACACGTACATCTCAGCGTGAAGAGTCGCAATTTCCACCAAGAACTCGCTTTCCCAATTTCTGATTGTCGACTTGGCCCTCTCATGTTCACAAGATACGAGATCCCGGACAAAGCAGAAACGTCAGCTGAAAATTACAACCTGACAGTACGAAATAACACATTTCCTATTGTGCCAACAATGGCGTTTGTTTAAGAGCAGCGAGACTTGCAACGATTGTATTGCACAATGTCGCCATGACCCCTAACCTTGCCATCTTTCTCTTCGCTCACTTCGCGGCTGTCACATTCTGCCAGCAGATGTCACGACCTGCTGCCTGCGTTAACAAAAGACGAATTGTACCCTTTCATTGTATTTATGGAACATGCATCACACTTTCGGTTTTGTTTAATATTATATTCTGTACGGTACTGCATTTTTCTGTCTTTTAATGGTAATTTTTAATGTAAAAAGTTACAAAATAAGACAACACTTGCAAATAATGTAGGTAGCATGTTGATACAAATAAGGTAGGTAGCTTTGTGTTGTCCAAGTAGAGAGTAATTGTGCAATGTTTTCATTATTGTACAATTTCAAGTATATCGTTATCAGTTTTTCTATATTTGAGCAGTTGTTTCCAATACTGTCAGTGGCGTGCCCAAGGGGGGTGGGTTGATGGGGTTATAACCCCACCTTTAGCCTAGTATTCCTAAAAAAAGAAAGTCAAATGTAGGAAAAGATGGCAAAATGAGGGATGACTACGAAAAATAGTGTACGTAACCCCTCCCTTTCGAAAAACCTGGGCACGCCACTGAATACTGTATATGAAAATATTTACAGTAGGGTTGGAATGAAAGAATGAATGAATTGATTTATTTTACTTTGCGTTTCCTTCTGCCAGTTTGGCTAATGATGAGAATGAATGGTGATAAAATGAAATAGATGAAGGGACAATCAGAAACAGAAATGGAGAGGACACAACACAAGTCTCATAGAGGATGATACTGGCCATGGGTCCAGTCGCCACAGCCTCGCTAGTCTGCAAAATGCTGTTCAGAGTACTATGTGGAATTGTGTCTGTATAGGGTCGCCCCTTACACCCCCCCCCCCCCCAAGTAGGGTTGGGAATGCCGTCTTTATCCCCAGGTACCCATATATTAGAGGCTGGAAGAACTCCAGAGCCGCTTTTCTGCAGGGACAAGGTCGGAAATATTTTCAACCTTTAGATCAGCTACCCCGGGACGAGAAACGAACCAGGGTCTTCCGTGTGGCAATCAGACTGCCTACCGGATACATCGCCGCAGATACTTTTTTGCCGTTTGTGTTAGATTTTACAATCGTGTAGTATCTTCACAAATTTCGTGGTTATTTTTGTCAGGAAGCTATGCGAAGCAGCTATCCAGTGAGTTCCAAAGATTCGTTTACTTCAAACACGACCGACATACTACTGACAGCTGACTGCCAGTGGCGGCGATTAGGAGGAAAGTTCCTCCCCACCTTTTGCACCTTTTTGCATCTTAATGCTAAGCCTTGTCTATCAAGAAAAAGTAACTTCTCTTCCACCCCCAGTGTTGGCACTCAATCGCCGCCACTGTTGACAGCAATTGACAGGTTTTACTTTCACATTCCAAGTTAGAAATATTCATATATTGTTTGGTACGAATGGTACATTGTGGGAATTAAACTTTTTTGCTTTGGGGGGGGGGGGATGCTAAGGAATCCGCCTTCCTTTGAATTCACACATTATCACCATCATTATCATTACTAACGATTACGCAAAAATTATAAGTTTAATCTCTCCCTCAAAGGCGTAACTTTGCTGGGACAAGACCGACCCAACCCCCAATTTACAGAATCCTTAAAATGTACAAGTTAAGCCTCGGCTGGATGTTTCTCTCAACAGCTGAAAACTGCTTCTCGTTCTATTGACAAAATCTCCTATAATATGCTTCCAATTTCGGTGATACTCTGCAAGGCTTTTTTAGAAGGATACACGAAGTGATGTAATGAATAAAAAATCATTTGGGATTCTAGTTTGGCGTCTGAGGAACATAGTGATAAAGAATAATAATTGCGATTACGCAAATGTAACAGTTATTCGACAAATAGGAGTCATTCCATGCCAAATCAACACAGATATGTGCAATTTTCATCCTGACCATCTCCGATTTTCATGAAATTTGGGGAGTTTAAACTATGCAAGGAACTTAGTAACTATGAAAATTTTTAGTTTCGTTTGTCTTGTAATTGTTAAATTATTCAAGGTCAAAGTTAGCAGAAATTGCCCTTTTTGAGCTCGCTTAGCTGTACTAAATGTGCTGTAACTCCGCCCCTATTTCGCCTAGAAAGCTCAAATAAAGCTTATTGTACAGGAAATTGAACACGCTTTCAAGATATATAACAAGTCTACCTTTGGATAAAAATATAATTTTGTCACGTGACCTTGAACTTTGACCTTGAATATCTCAAAACATGTCGTCACCAAAAATCGGGAGAAAAATATATTTGGTCCCTCATGCCATACTACAAAACATATCAAAAAATCATTCTGGGACTGCAATGGGATCAGAAGATACAAAATAATATGTGTAACTATGTGACTGATAAAAGCCTCATTACATGAACTATGACGAGTCAAAAGTCCTTTAACACCCGCTACAAAATGTAAAGGAGTTATCCTGGTCCTGAAAAAAATAGGTTAGGCACAGGGAGATCCCTAGCTGTGTGTGTTATGCGCAGGTCCGGCACATTGTTGACCGCCATATTGAAGGAAAGGGGGTGAAGTGATATACAAATCAGGCTAGAACTTCACGAGAAATGAAACGGCGAAGCTTTTTCCAAAGTATCTTTAACCAATAAAAAGTTATTACTGCATGCTTGTAACCATTTTCTCCTTTTCGAGGTGTTAAAAACAAAGTATTAAGAATGCTCCTAACGTATTAGGAACTCGTCGAGACCAAGCTGACATCTTGGGAGAGGAAGAAGTATACGCACCATTGCATATGATTTTAATCAGCAACATTCACCAAATACTTGAATAGTGGAGAATATTGGGAAAAATATCTCAAGCAATTACGTGACACTTCCTTTGGAATGAAAAATTCTTCAGTGACGAGCCTAATTTTTAAGTTCACGGTAAAGTTAATAAATATTATATGCAATACCTGTGATTTGATATCCTACAGTAGACAGATCCCAGCCGAATGGTTGTTGCTGGTAAGCTAATGATGTGGTATAGTGTATGGAGAACGGGAATGGTTGGTCCATATTCAACAACGGAACCTTAAATGATGAGGACTTCTTGGATGTGTTAAGTGAACAGGTTTTTCATCCTTGCTTATGGGATATGGCACTTTTCCAGAGTTTTGAAACAGGACAGTGTGTGATTACACTATGTGAACATTTTCGCAATTTCTTCATGGTAATTTTCTAGGTAGATTGATGGGCACACGGGGATCTATTAAAAGGCCTGCACATTCCCCAGATCTAACATCTTAGGAGGACTTTTACCTTCAGAAACATTTGAAGAGAATGGTGCATGCACTAAAAGTCCCTGATATTGACCATCTGAGAGAAGGCATAGTTGCTGCTTGCGATGTTGTTGCACATGCTACATTACCAAATGTTCTATGCGAGTGTGAGAGACGTCAACGAGTGTGCTCACAGGAATATTGACAACACTATAATGTGCATATATCGTAAGTGAAAGATATGAGTATAACGTTTTGCTGCCTAAAAAGAAGTTGGAAAAACCTTCGCTGCTTCATTTCTCGTGAAATTCTAGCCTGATTTAATATATCACATCACCCCCTATCCTTTGAAATTTTTGCGTTGAATTCAATATGGCGGTCAAAAATATGCCTGACCTGCGCTTGACACACACAGTTAGAGATCTCCCTGTGCCTAACCTATTTTTTTCAGGACCAGGATAACTCCTTTACATTTTGTAGCGGGTGTTAAAGGACTTTTGACTCGTCATAGTTCATGTAATGAGGCTTTTATCAGTCACATAGTTACACATATTATTTTGTATCTTCTGATCCCATTGCAGTCTCAGAATGATTTTTGATATGTTTTATAGTATGGCATGAGGGACCAAATATATTTTATTCATAATTTTTGGTGATGACATGTTTTGAGATATTCAAGGTCAAAGTTCAAGGTCAAGTGACAAAATTATATTTTTATCCAAAGGTAGGCTTGTTATATATCATTTGAAAGCTTGTTCAATTCCCTGTACAATAAGCTTTATTTGAGCTTTCTAGGCGAAATAGGGGCGGAGTTACAGCACATTTAGTATAACTAAGCGGGCTCAAAAAGGGCAATTTCTGCTAATTTTGACCTTGAATAATTTAACAATTACAAGACAAACGAAACTAAAAATTTTCATAGTTACTAAGTTCCTTGCATAGTTTGAACTCCCCAAATTTCATGAAAATCGGAGATGGTCAGGTTGGGGGCTGTGTTGATTTCGCATGGAATGACTCATAGTGAATGTTAATTTTAACGGATGGAAAAACTCTTCGATTTTGTTGTATTTAATGGAGAATATATTATGTTTGTTGGTGAGAAATCCAAGGAACCCCCCTCCTCCGTTAATTCGCACACCGTAAACAACCATTCTGATGCCTACAATACTGCGTAGCATTAACTGAATTTATTTCGGTCTCTTTTCTCTGCCGTCGTACTACGAGTTTTAAGTGCTTCTTACTTTATTTTCTTCCTACAAACATTGCCATCTATCGGTTCAAAAGAAATGCCCTACTACGGTTTTAGTAGATTATAATTTTCTTACAACCATGTGAATGTATTTGAATGTCTTGAAAACTGTATTTCAGTGCCATGTGAGATAACATGGTTGGAGGATGCAGTAAGGAGAAATTCTCCAGGAATTATTTCTTATCCCAGATAATTTCCCATTATTTTCGTTGCTCATATACTATTCACATTGTTGATGTTCGATATGAGCCTGAGGGTAACATGTTCGTGTGCACCCCGCCTCCCAATGTGGGTACAGGGCAGTGGCGTGCCCAGGATTTTCGAAAGGGAGGGGTTGTGTGTACATTTTTTAAGTAGTCAGTCCTTATTTTGCCATATTTTTCCTGCCTTTGACATTCTTTTTTATAGAAATACTGGACCAAAAGGTGGGGTTATAACCCCACCAACCCCTCCTTGGGCACGCCACTGGTACAGGGTGTTTCTCTGTGAGTATCCCTAACCACGAGTTCATCTTCCCTATGTCAATTCTTTGTGATAGGGAAACAGGGCACTGTACCCCTTCCAAAAAAATATTGGTGAAATATTGCTGCACCAATGTATAATTTAGCATAGTAAAAAAAAATTAAGAAAGCTAGTTTTAATGAGTTCGGGAACAAAATTATTTATAGTTATTACTAGTTTACAGTAATTACTGTAATTATTTGATTTTATGAAGATGAATGATGATATGATGAAAAGGATGAAGGAACAATCACAAAGAATACACATGCCCAGGCCGGGATTCAAACCCGCCCTCCTGGCATCGTAGCGCGCTGTGATAACCATATTTTTACAGGGAAAACCCTTAAGCGGCGGTCTTCTCCACACATCAGACTCATATGAATCAAACTCACATTTCTACTTTTTCAGTCAGGACAAACGGATAGAAACATCAATGTCTTAACCGAGATTCGATCCCGGGACCGTCACGGTTATTATTAATTTTACTACTACTACAACTACTACTAATAATAATAATAATTACTTTTATGTCAACTACATGAATTAGCTACCCCTAGAAAAATTTCTGGCGACGTATAGTGCAAGGTAAATAAAGGGGAGGGGGTCACTAGTAGATACAAGTGGGTAGAAAAATAAAGGAAAGTCAATAGTTATTTACCTGAAGTTTCCGGGTCCAACGAAGCGACTGGATTTCTGAGGGTGACTGAAGCCTCAACCAGAGACGTCACAGATAAAACAACCCTCTGAAACGGGGCAAGAGACTTTTATAAGCAAAGGTTACCCTGCGGCAGTTGCCCAACCTCTCACTGAGAAGTGCTTTGGGGAAACAGGTAGGCGGCTGCAAGTCTCTACCGTATGACGTCACGGAAGGGATGCAGGCTGTTTTCCAGTGGCGGCGACGGACGAGAATAATATCGTTTGTTGCGGGAGAGAGTGGCTTATATAGCGCGACACGGTTCCCTAGTTGGAAAGCGTCGCCCGCACAAAGGGCATGCCCCCTCCTTCCCCCCGTTTCATCTCTCGGTGGCTGGGATGCTGTTTTGCACCATGCTCAGCCACTCGAGATATCTGAGTGGGAGAAAAACGAGGTGGGTTATGTCCAGTAGAATTTTTTAGACTCAGTCAGTTTTGGACTGTTTGATTGATTGATTTGTTTGTTTATGTTTGTTTCATGTCTACTTTATGTACAGAAAGGCTAATCGGGACTGGGCCTATAGTTTAAAGAGGTATCCTAACCACTACGTGCCTCCACCAAGCATCAATCAATCAAGCTTTTATTTTGGACCTGACAGTTTTAAGCCGTTTTTTGTCCATGATTTACATACATAATTACATTACATTTAAATTATCGTTATATCTCCCCTCCCCCCATTATTTCACAGAAGTTCAGTGGCGGCGATTGAGTTCAGAAACTGGAGGGGCAAGGTGCCAGAATAGGGGGGCAAGGTGTTGAACAGGGGGGCAAGGACAGTTTACATCCCTCGGTAGATAAGGTTTAGCATAGTGCGGGGGCAATAGTGGTAAAAAATGTGGGGCAACTGCCCCCTAATCGTCGCCACTACAGAAGTTGTATTAATACTATTTAGAAGAAAAATAAAATAATTTCCCTTTACAATTTCATGTTACATTTTCTTAAGAATGTATAAGCCACTCGAGCATCTGAATTGACCACCAAATTCATCAAATTTATAGGAAATGGAACTTTTAAATTGTATAAATTTTCGTATAATATATTTCTTTCCCTTTTGGACATTCCAGTATTATATTATGCACATCTGCATTTTCCCCATTGAACTATATATAACATGGAAGGACAGCTTTACGGGGCAAAAGTGAAACCATTCTCTCGCTTAGTTATGCCAGGGAAGGAGGAAGAAAAGCTCAAGGAGACGAATTTTTCTGTGGCTGCAAATGGATTTTTACGGCAGATTATTTCCGAAATAAAAGCCATAATTTATGAGAAAGCATTGCATTGAGTACATTACCTGCATTCAGACACCAGTTTCTATGCATATTCTTGTTATTTGTGAATGAAACGTGTGCAAAATATCTATTAAAGGATATAAAACGCTTAACATGTAAAAGTGATAACAAAAGGAGAAATTGAATACTAACCGACTATTGGAAAGGATTCAGGGGTGAGCGTTTACGTAATACTTGACATGTATTTACTTGTGATTAACGCAATATTTTTTTACATAAATTATCAGAATTATAACATAAATAATGCATAATTACAGTAAAATTGAGTAAAAGTATCTGAATTATTTATTCCTCATATCTACCAAACCTAAAGAAATGCAAAACAAAGTGGGAAATTTCGAAACGTTACCTTCTCCTAAAGTATTTAATATAAAATTTCTACTGTATAATTACCAGTTATACTCAGTATGTCACATTGAATTAGAGTTTGCCCGCAATAAATTTTAAATGTATTGCTTGTCCTTTTCCTTTTTCAAAAACTTATTCTTGGTGCATTACTACGAAAACGTTCATTTTTCCACAAATACAGCAAATTTCCCTGATTTTTCTAGGATTTCCAGGCTGGTAGACACCCTGATAAAATGCTTTTTGGCACACAATTAATGCACAATTAACACTTTCAGTACAAAAGAAAAATGAATCACGGTCAAAAAATCTCAAACAATATTTAACACTCATTTCGAAGATTCTACACATTTTTTCTTCCTGTGCGTCTTGAGAAAAACATACATTGTGTGGAAGTTGGGCCACAATGTCGAGACACTTTTTTGGGTGCACAATTACAATTTAGTAACTATTGCTTGACATGCCAACAATATACACAAATTACTCGTAAGCATGGCATGCAGATAAAACTAATATTTTACGACAAAATATCTATCCGGAGATTAGTTATTTCAATTCGCTTTGTTACTTCTGATTAGCTTCTCTCCATGACTCACTTAATTTCATGTATTTATAAATTATGAAAAATTCCAATTTGTTATTACAAAATTTAATTACTTGCGAGTTGCGACAGTCGACAGTTTATGAAACACGTGGGTGTAAACTCATTCGAAAGCTTTCGCTATGACATTTAATTACCGTCATCAACTTTTAACAAATATATTTATTTGTAATATTCACATATTTTAAGAATGATACCGATAAAAGTTTACACCCGGGCAATTGTCTAAACGAATTGTATTATACGACCGTACCATATGTTCAACCCACTTAAGACTGGATAAATTGGTCGAAGAAAACACATGTCAACTATTAATGTAGCGATGAAACGCTTAATAAGACATTCATTTATAGCACTGAATGCATAAATATGTTTAAATTATGTTTCTTTTGGTGCTATACGAAAGCAAAGAGGCGAGTAAATACATGTTAGCTTATGGGATCACGACGTTTTCTTCCCTTCTTCCCTGGAGAAACGAATCGCAAAAGTGGCTTCAGTTTTCGTGGTCGATCAGCGTTGCAGCGAGAGTTCCAGTTATATATAGTTCAACGACTTTCCCAATCACATTCATATCTTATTTTTCGTTACTCCAATTTTGAATAATTGTTGTTTAGTACATAAATGTCCCGATCTCAATCTGTTTATTAACACAATAACATTTCTTGTTTCACCAACACGGTGAAACCATGTTTAATGTGTCTTGAATTCAGCAATTGATCTGTATGATTCACCAACTGTTACTAGTTCGTGTCGACACCAAGCAAACCATTCATTCAAAATTGTCTTTTTCACTCTAGGCAGAAGATCAGTATAATATAATGATAACTGCGTAATATTTGGAAGAGACGCTGCTTTCTTTGCATACTCATCAAGATGGGAATTGCCTGTAATATTACTATGCTCTTTAACTCAAGTAAACACAATGGTTTACTGTTGCCGATGATTTCATAGATTTCCTCTTTTGAATTTGGCGTTGTAAAACCTTTCGCCGAACGTAGTTTCGATGTATAACTATATAATTCATTTGTTGCTTCAATTACTTCATCTGACACTGTATGTATAACTTTTTGAGTGAATTCAGTCTTCGAATGTGAATTCAAAGGAATTTTTGCAGAAATATCCTAGTTTCATGTTTGGATGTAAATTTTACTAGGTTTGATTCATTGATTTGTTTGTTTGAGTTTGTTTTATGTTCACTTTATGTGCAGAAAGGCTAATCGGGACTGGACCTGCAGTGGAAAGGGGGATCCTAACTACTATGTGCCTCCACCAAGCATCAAAACCCGGGATCCCTTGATTACAATGCAAATGACGTTACCCTACGCCATAGGGGATTTCCTTGATTGATTTGTTAGGTTTATTTGACTTCGTTTTTCTGCCACCGTCGGTTATTCGCGGAGATGAGGATGAATGGTGATAAGATGATATGGAGACTCACAAAGAACATCCATGCCCAGGCCGGGATGCGAACCCGGGACTTCTGGCGCGGTAGCACACTGTGATAACCTCTCTGTCGGCAGTTTTGGACAAATTTGTATCGAGAAACGTGCGAAATATCATGGAAATAATAGAGCTAATAACGAACCCTCAAAAGTTCGATCTTTTGTTCATTTCTATGAAGGTTATTTACTTGTTTATTTATTTATTAAAATTTCCAGTACAGCAGACGCCATTTTAAACCGGAAAGAAACAACAGTAAAAAAAAAACACACACAAGAAGATAAAATAAATAAACAAAAATAAACAATTCAAAACAGTACCAAGGTGAACAAATTATTTTCACAATGCATTACTTATGCACAGTTTTTACTAGGTTGGTGATAAATGATGAATAACAGCTGAAAATATATTATATTATAAAAATATAAAAATATATTATGTTATAAAATATATGTATATTTGATTTGGGATATTGTTAAACTGATTAGTAATTCTATGGAATAAGGAACGTTGTATGAGTGGAGTCTGTGAGTTACAGTGTGGAAAGTTTCCTTGCTCCGTGTTTTATGTCTAGGCACTCTGAGGGCCGATCAGTGATCGGTTAGTTCGTATGAACTTTCCAGCCTGATCATTACCAGTGTGTACTTAGAGATCCGTTAGTTGATTGAACTCTCCAGCCTAATTATTGCCTATTTTTGTGGGAGCAGGAAAAGGTTTATTACCCATTTTGCCTTGACTCATCTCACTCAACAGGTCGCTAGGTGCCGTGGCTTGCCGCGAGTTGATAGCTTCCTGGAGATGAGGCCTTGCTTGAAAAGGTTTATTATCCAGAGTTCATGGAGTGGGATGCTGCATCTTAGGTTTCCATTAATGATCTTATGTAGTAATTTCATACCTGCAATGTATCTACGTGATTCTGGAGTATTTATGTTTACGTTTACAAGCAGATCTCTCTTAGGTAGGTGTCTCAGGGCCGGCACTCTATATCGAACGATGGAGAGGAAAAAGCTCAGAGCACTGTCGATCTTGGAGGTATGAGAAGGGGCAGCCATGTTCCAGATGGGTGAACAGTATTCTAGAATGGGGGACACAAATGTTTTGAAGTAAATGCAAAGTGCTTTCGGGATATGGATTTCGGTGAATCTGTACATTAGGCCTAGCATCCGCATTGCCTTTCTTGTGATGGTTGAGATATGTTTTCGAAAGTTAGTTTAGAATCTATGAGGATACCTAGATCTCGGTGTTGTGCTTCTTTTGCTAGAGGGAGGTCGGTGAGTGTATAATTACCTCAACCTTAACTTTCTGTGGATTTAGATGTTTCTTTTTCTGAGCCGATCTTGAATGTTGGGGTACGTGTTCGAACAATTTCGAATAGACATTAGGCCTATAGATATTTCCTCGGCATCTCAGCGTGTAGAGAAATTTGGTAAGAAATAGAACCATGATCATTGATTGATTTATTTTATTTTTCTTCGCTTTTCTTCCATTTTTGGCTAATCGCGACAATGAGGATGAGTGATGATATGATGAAACTGATGAAGGAAAACCCTTATGCCCATGCTGCATTTCCTTCCCTAGGCTCTACATTTTCAAGGGAGTCAATTTGGCTATATAAAAGCCGTGCCAAAAACTTACTGGAAAGAATTAAGTAGTTAATATTTCTCTTATCTTTTGGGAGGAGGGGCACTCTCTATAAAACATTCTATTATTTATTCATTTTTTGGGGGGTAAATTTAGCACAAATATAATCTAAAATAATTAAATCAGGAAGACTTAAATGGGGAGTCCATGTGGCACAAATGGGAGGGGAGTTTACAGGATTCGTGCTGGGAAACCTGATGGTAAGATACCTTTAGAAAGGCCAAAACGAAGATGGAGGGATAACGTTGAGATGGATCTAAAGGAAATGGGTGAGGATGGTAAAGATTGGATTGATCATGCCCAGCACAGGGACAGATGGAAGGCTTGTGTTGCGGCAGCTATCAGCTATATACCTTCGGGTTTAAGAAGGCTAGAGAGCAGGGGCCCCGACTTGTCAAAATTATTGGGGGGGCTCTGATCACTGAAATAAATTAATGAATGACTCAATCCCTCCCTTTTTTAAGTTTTGGCCTCAGTGTTCGGAATCTCGTAAAAGCCCATGAATTCCTCAAAAATATCAAAATGTTCATTCACAGTTCGAATGCAGAACGTTAATTGTTCACGGATGGACATGTCACAAGTTTCGTCAACCATAATAGCAAAATATTCCCGACTTTTAATATGTGCTACCATGGAGCGCAAAACAGATCTCCCTAATATATCAATGATCTCGTTCTGAATGTCATGTGAGAGCCATTTGTAGCCCGAACGTCCCATCCACTACCCTAGTTCATGCACATACAGTGGTGGTCCCTCCATGGAACAGAGGGAACAGGCTGTTCCCTCCTACTTATCGCGCTTTTGAGCTATTTAAATTATATATATTAACATAATAAGAACGCTTTCTCCCGAAATCAACGTTTCCAAAAGTAACGCTGAAGAAAATCTTTCACAGTGGCTGGACGTTTGTTTACGTCACCTACCCCCACCCCATCATGGTTCTCACCCTCTACTGTCTGACGCCGAGTATTTCCGACCACGCGCGAAGGTAAACGATCCCCACGGCACCACGGAAGCTGAACAATCTAGCTGTTCCCTCAGAGAGATATTGCGGATTCGCTTTTCTTCCAGTTTTTGCTATGTGCTGAAGTTTAATCGCGTCATAAGTGATACTTTTGAGTGTATAAAGTCTATAACTTCCTAATCTCGTTGAGAACTTGCGTCTGACATTCATAACGAACTGGAAAAATCTTCTACAGTCTAAGTGTCTGCTAAATGCTTTGGCTAAACGCTGCGAAATAGCTTCCGAGGGAACAGCTCACATCCACCTGTTCCACCAACCCCAAGACCAAAGTTCCAAGGAACGCAGCGGCAGGACAAGAAAGCGAATGTAGGGAGTGTTGTATGATCGACCGGCTGAGGACGAAAGCCTTTAGTTCATTGAACTTTGCAGAAAATACAACTAACCAACACACATCCTAACTGAATTAAAAACTAAAACGAAATCATACACAAGGCATTTTCAAGTGAGTTACTACAACTCTGTAAAATAATTAACTGGATATTCTTCCAGTGGCAAATAATATTGTTGTCCTTGTTTGATCCTGAGAAGGGAGTCTGGAACAGGTCGGGTTTTGTCACATTAACAACTTCTAGTAATCTAGCGAACGTCATGAAAAAACTCAGCCATCTGTGTGCCATTATTGCATTGAGGACGTTTGAATTACAAGAATACTCAACTCTATGAAAAAAACGTCAACTTAATCTACGAATAAAGAAATGAAACAAGTTCAGACAAAACATTATTTTTTCCTCTGATCACTCATTTATTTATTTATTTATTAATGCCTTGTTTTAAATGGCGGAGTTAAGGCCGTACAAAGCCTTTTCTTCCACTCAACCATACATTTAAAATTATACATTATTATATTATACACAAAGTACACTAAGTCATTTCACATAGGTCCACACACACACATTATACTCATACACACAAGTCTTAAAGCCCTGAATATAACACACAAAATACAAAATATATAATACACAAAAAACTAAATATGGAATGAAAGAATGCAAAATTTAAAATTGTATTTAAGTAACTGCAAGGTATTTTAAGAATTCGTTCACTTGCACATGCTTTTTAGTCTGCTTGACAGGGGAAGATCTACCGACTACTCTGAAGAGAGTGGCGAACACGTCTGCTAAAGGAACCGACGGAGCTTACTGCTCTAGTGCTTTCTGGCAGCTGATTCCATAGTCTTACAGCCGATACGGAGAAAGAGTTAGAAAAGAAGTTTGATCTGTGGACGGGGATAGAGAGAACTGAGGAGCTGCGTGATCTGGTGTCGCGATCGTGAAATTCGTGAAGAAATTGGAAGCGAGAGAGGAGATAGGAAGGTGACTTGAGGTTGAGAACTTTGTAAAGTAAAATCAGAGTGTGCAGCGTTCGTCTTTCTTGCATATTATCAAATTTTTCTTTGTTGCGCATCAACAATTTTATTTTTAATGTTTTCTTTATATTATATCACATTTGCTTTAAAATTATTATTGTCATGTAATTTTAACGTGCCTCACGTTTGTCACTTCTGACAATTTGTAATACAGTATATGTATCGTATATTTATTTGGTTCATTTCAATAAGGGTTGAATTTTACTTGATCTACTGTATTATATTAAGACACCCATGCGGGGGGGGGGGGGGCAAGTGCAGGTGACCTGTTCCCCTGCCTGATTTATCACCGCACGCCACTGTGCACATAGTCTTTTGAAACTCTTTTTAGTAAAAATGTTAACAATACTCATAATTATATACTTAGTATATAGTAATAAGTCATGTGTTTTGCTGTCTTTGATCATAGCCCCCAAAGTTGATGGTTTAGCGGTCTCAGCCCCCCAAAGTTGATGGTCTAGAACATTTCAAATGTGTATTTCAAGTTAAGTTCATGTGGCACAATTCAGAGTAAACTTTACAAGAGAAGCAAGATAATACATTAGATCCTCTTAAGCAAAATTATTTGGGGGCTCTGCCCCCACATCGTTAACATGGGGGGGGGGGCTCGAGCCCCCCAAGCCCCATGGAGTCGGCGCCTATGCTAGAGAGGGGGACACAGCACTTCAAGTTCAAGGACTTTCTTGCTGGAGATTCCTGCAAGGAAAATGCGAGGTCTGTATGTCAGCAAGAAACCTTGATCCCTGCAAAAGCGAGTGACCAGTGACCGTTGCTAATGCCCTCTGGCGGAAGAAATCATCCTGCGACAAAAGAGGAAGAACAAAAAGTGACTCTGACGATTTTTATGTAACATTTCTCCATTCTTGTTCACTTTCACCCATTGTTGTGTGCAAGAAGAAGCTTCAATGGGGAAAGTCCACGATGCTGCAACACAAGGGAACGCAATGTAACAGACACAAGCGTACTTCGAAGCACCATATTTCGCTTACACAATAAAACATTTGACGATCGCTTCCATAAATCCAGATACTGGACTTCCTTCTAACTAACGAGCTTCTTGTTTACTGTGGACAACAATGTTTCAACAATGCTACAACAAAACGGCGAGTTTTCTTGCTTCGATGGGTCGTATGGTATTGTATCTTCTCGAACGAAATGTTTTGTAGCTGTGCTTTTTGTTTTGTTAGCCATGATCTCATTTACTCGTTTTCTCGTCCGTGAAAACGTTTCACAAGCAAAAATAATTAACAATTCCACGAATCTGTACACTCTTGGACACGGGCGTATGCATGGGGAGCTGATGGGGCGGCAGCCATTCCCGAAATTTTGCGAAAATTATTTTTTCCAAATGAAGGCATTGAAGAAAGCGATAAATGCAAAATTCCCTTAAAATAATCCTGGATTACAATTATTTTTTTAACAACTTTTATAACGATGGTTGAAAATGGTAATTTCGACATATTGTATAGTGCATCCCACTCTTACCTAGAACGCAACTATGTGCACTGTGCAGGGTGGTATGATAAATTTTATCCATGGGGGGAAATGTTATATGGCATAAAGTCATTATCTCATGCTGTCCCTAGACAGTCAGTAGAATTTCTCCCCCACTGGATATTTCTTAAATACCACACTGACTATGTGATATCTACTTTCACAATTCTAGCTCTCTCAGAAAAAAATCCTAAATTATGCTGACATTGGCGTGCCCATGGGGGATTGGTGCGGGTCATACCCCCCTTTGGCCCAATATTCCTAGGAAATGAACGTCTAATGCAGGAAAAGATGGCAAACATAAGGCTGGCTACTAATAATAGAACATTATTGTTCTGTTCGCGCATGCGCCGTGAATGCTTTCTTACACGCGTCACTTGTCGCTTCGTTGTCGTTTCGGTCTGAAAGGGCCTTTAGAGTAATTATTATTTATACAGTGACGTGCTCAATCAGTGGGTGTTGAGGAAAATTATGACCCCCTCCTTTGACTAAGATTTTCTAAAAGGAAATAAGCTATCAGAAGGGGTAATGAACTTAGTATGAGGGGTGGAATATGCATTATAAAGAAAGCATCAATTATACAGGGTGTCTATAAAAGCTGGTTACAAACACGCGAAATTCCACCCAGACATTTGTTGCCATCGGCAAGCTCAAGGCTAAAGTAAAGGAGCAAGCGAAGGAAAACAAGTTGTCTGCTCAAGCAGTGACTCAAGAGGGCTCGACTAATGATCGAGGGGAAAACGTCGCTGCAGCTACCAGCCACAGAAAACCCTTAAAGTAAGAATAGAGAAAACTATATTAACGCTTAAGTGCATTTTTCCTTTGCTTCAGTAGTTTAAAACACCAAACAACGGATTTTGTCTAATTATTCAACACCTGTGTTGTAATTTATGAAGAAAAAAACTATCTGATTACCCGGCGTTGCCCGGGTATTTATTTATCCCAATCTTCTATTAAACAGGAAAATAATTAATTCTAACTATAGTGTAAACTGTAACTAATTATAAAGTAAAATCTTTTACAAATTCAATATAATATTAATTTAACTCAAAACTTGATTATAAACAACATTTTTAGTTTCACCTCCAGGAACAAGAATAAATAAATTGAACGGCATTGGGAGTGTCACTATTCATCTTAGCGACCCCGAAAGCTATGGATTCCACGTTAATATAGGTCCTTTTCGATTATTTTAATGTCACCTCTTCCCACCCGCTCTCCTAGGGGTGCCAGGGGTGCCAGGGGTGTCTTACCCCCCCTCCCCCCCCCACAGTATCTCTTACCAGATTGTAAGTCATATATGTACCAAGTTTGGTTGAAATTGCTCCAGGCGTTCGAGAGTTATGTCGGGACAAACCTACATTTTATAGATTAAGCTTTCATATTTAAGAGCGAAAATTATTTTAGGTCATTTTTTACCATTTTAGGTCATTTTTAAATAACTTTATGGTCATTCTACAGGTAATTTTTTGAGATTTTTTAGGTCATCAACTTCCAAAACCCTATTTATAAGTCTTTCGGGGGGGGCCGGACCCACTGGACCCCCCTAAATACGTCCTTGCAGTTGAGCGAAATGTAAGTTTTCTACAAGGCTGCAAAGTATATCAACCTGAATACCTTTTGTTCCCCAGACGAGCGAAAGTGCAGGTGGACAAGGCCAGATCTTGACAATGAAATCGCGCGCTTTTTTTTTGTTCCTTTCATTGTTTCGCCGGGTTCATGCGCCGTGCCACGACGAGGGAGACGTCATCAGGTGACGCTTGCCTCAAGAACGTACGACTTTTTGTTTCCTGATCGCTGTGGACAATTATTCCAAATGGTCATCGTTTTCACTTCGACGCTGACAAAAAAGATACCCCTCGTGTCAGTTACATTGTTGGCATTTGGAAACATTCCGAGTGAGGGCGCAAGAACAGGAACTATTGTTTAACTCTTTTCGTAGCTGTTGTTCTTGTCCGTTTTTTTCTTCTTTTACTCTTTCAAGTTTTGTGCTTTGTCAATTTCCCTCCTTGTGTTTGTGAAAAGTTTTGAAATATTACCAGAAATTTGTTGAAATGTTACAAAACAAACTCAATTTTGAAGCATTATACAGGGTGGCTCAAAAAGTCACTTAACACCCTCGGTACAAGGCCACTGCAGCGCGCAACATGGAAATGGTGATGACCAATCATTGCCAGGCCAAGGGGGAACCACATTGATGTCACCCGAACGGTCGTCGGCCATCTTGCTGTCCGCCATATTGAATTCATCTTCAGAATTTTAAATGGGAAAGGGGTGATACCATATATCAAATCAGGCTAGAATTTCACGAGAAATGCAATGGTGAAGGTTTTTTTTATGTATCTTTAACCAGTAAAAAGTTATGACTGAATTCTTGTACCAATTTGATCCTTTTCGAGGTGTTAGAAAAATGCCTTAAAATTTGTTTAGCGCATCGGTAATGCATCGAGATCAAAGTGACGTCTAGGGAGAGAAGTTTGCATGCCATTGCACAAGATTTTAATCGGATACATCCACAAAGAGCTGCACATTATGAATGGTTGTCGCGAACAATTTACATTGTGACGCTTCCATTGAATTAAAAGTCCTTCACAGTGACAATTTTTACATTTTGCCATTTTTTCCTACCTTTGACGTTTTTTAGGAATCCTGGACCAAAAGGGGGTTACAACCCCCACCCCCACCCCTTGGGTACGCCACTGGGCTCCGACCTGTTTCCTCTCGTACTTGAATTCCTTGATTTTTTTTTATTGAACCCCCTTCCCCACCACTTCAGAATGGAAGCTACAAGAATTCGTTGCATTCCAGTGACGAGAAGGGGAGAGAACGCCTTTTCATCTCATTCGCTACAAGAGGGTGGAAAGCGACAACAAAAGGGTGTGCAACCCTCCGTTATGACCTAGATTTTTTCAACTTGAGCTTTCTTATCCTGGAGGCATTAGGTCACGGGGATTTCCAGTTTCTTTTCAACCTTGACTTATCTTCTCCCAGGTAGAGGAACACGGATGTGCGTCTCTCCCCCAGTGTTGCCACATTAAGGGAAATTTCCCTTTTGCAGGGAAATTCGGACCGAAATTTTAGCCAAAAGGGAAAAAGGAATTTCGATTAAAAATATCACAATTTCAGGGAAATTTTAAGACATCTGACTACATTATTACAGTTCCAGTTTCACATTTTCATTTTTTCTGTTATTATTTCTGCTCCCTTGAATACAGCGTGCATCTACTTAGTATATTTCTGTTAAGTACATCGCTTTTCTGCACCTTCGGATAATAGTAACGATGATGATTAACGATTAAATGGATTCCTGACCAGGATCCTGGGACATCTGGTCAGGAAGCGATGAAAGTGACGTGTGAACAATTTAACATTTTTTATTCACACGGACATGGACCAACGGAAATACTACTGCTACTGCTTCTACCACCAGCACTAATAACAATAATAATTACAGCTACTGCTACTACCACTACTAATACTTATTATTATTGTATGATTTGCTTAGGTGAAGGGAAATATTGATCCAAAAAGGGAAATTTTGCCTTTTGGAAAGGGAAATTGTGCCTTCATATTGTGGCAACACTGCTCTCCCCCTCACCCATAAATGGGAGGATTGAGAACGGAAAAGGGCGAACACCATATTTTCAGGTTTAGCAATGTAGTATTTCCAAGTTTCATGAACATGTATTATTGTAATTTAATTCTATTTATGTAACATATAGTACAATATAATAATTTGTCCCTTGTAGCTGAACATCCACCTTCCGTAAAGTAACACATTTCCTATATGATGGTCGTCGTCGCCTTGTAATCAAGGGGTCCCGGGTTCGATACCCGGTGGAGGCATATAGTGGTTCGAATCCCACTTTAACGTTCGGCTGGATCTTTGGCAGCCGAATGGGCTTTTTTTTTAAAAAAAAAAAAAAATCCTCTCGATTCGAAAAACCGCTGTGATATTCCAAAATATGAAAAATTATATATTCCTTCTAGAGCATTGACGTGAATTTTCGTGTAGTTTTCTTTCACTGTTGTCTAGATATTATCAATAGTTTAATAGACTTACGTAATCGCGAAACTATTGATAATATCTAGACAACAGTGAAAGAAAACTACACGAAAATTCACGTCAATGCTCTAGAAGGAATATATAATTTTTCATATTTTGGAATATCACAGCGGTTTTTCGAATCGAGAGGAATTTTTTTAAAAATTCGCCCATTCGGCTGCCAAAGATCCAGCCGAGCCTTAAACTGTAGGTCCAGTCCCGATTAGCCTTACTGTACATAAAGTGGATTTAAAATATCAAATTAACGAACCTATATGACTGTTTTAGTCAAGTAAAATCCTTATTAAATTATTACACTATAGCCTGCTTTATTAGAGAGAAACTGAGATACAGAAAGTGGAAGGAGAGAGAGTGATAGTGCACAGTGTGATAGCACTCATCTCAAGTATTTCTTGTTTTCTCAATTTCCATTCGGAGTGGTATCACAGCGCGCTACGACCCCAGGGGTCCCGGCTCGAATCCAGACCTGGGCATGGGTGTTTCTCGTGAGTGTCCCTTCATCAATTTCGTCACTCATCCTCACCTTCGCGATTAGCCAAAAGTGGCAGAAAAGAAAGTAAAAGTAAAGTGCTCCCCTGTGTTATGCACAATGCCATGAAGGCGTATAGGGGGTGTGGAGTGGACCCCACACTTTCATAATCACGGCCGAAGGTGGGGGTGATGTGATCAGCACAACGCCCTTGGACGCCTTTACCCCCTCAGAGTTTCCTCCAGGCAGCCACTTTAACGACGCTGGGTGAGCGCCGGAGCCTCTGGAACAGCTGGAAAAAATTCCGGTCTTTCCACGCCGAGGATCGAACCCGAGTCTCTCGCATGGTAATCAGACGGCCTAACGACTTTTTTTTTTCATTTTTAAAAGGAATACCCCTACGCTCTAGTATCCCCCGGTATTCACTGATTTGGGGCCTCCCAGACGGCGCAGTGGTAGCGTTGTTGCCTTGTAATCAAGGGGTCCCGGGTTCCCTACTTTAAACTGTAGGTCCAGACCCGATTAGCCTTACTGTGCACAAAGTGGACTTAAAACAACAAATCAATCAATAAGAAACCATTCACACATTTTTTCAACTTTCACTCGCATCAATTTTTACCATATTCTCGGTTTTCTCATTACGGACAAACACAGACATCCATCTTCTAGCCGGGATTCGCACCCGGGACCTCTGGCTTCGTAGCGCGATACGCGGACCACGGAGGCTGACAAGGACTGAGATGCCGTGGCGAAAGTGGCAGAAAAGCGAAGTAAATTAACGAAATCAGTCAATCAAACCTCATTTCTATTCATGTTGGATTGATCTTGCCCTTGCTGCAGCCATAAACCTTCGGGTTTAAGAAGGCTAGAGAGTTAGCTAGTAGTTAGTAACTTTATGTTTTCTATGAACCAATGGAAATAGTAATAACAAACACCCAAATGTCAGCCTCACCATGGACAACATTGTGGCACACTAACGAGACTCTGGCATCCGGACTCGCAGCGGTATAATTCTCTGTGTGGCTCGTATTGTCGTTGTTCCTTCGCCCATCCCGGCTTATTACCATTCATCCTCATCATCGTGATTAGCCACAAGTGGACGAAAAGCGACGTAAAATAAACTAAATCCATCAGTCAATCATGGGATGAAGGAAAAATTATTTCAAAATGGGATATTTTGTACCTAGGATAGGGGAATTGTGTTCACCCGTTATGGCAACACTGATGACTGACGGGTGCTTTCGGAAGGGGTGGGTAGGGCGAAATGCCCGCTTGGAAGGAAGTCGCTCTATCATGCAAGTTCCGTTACGTGTCCTTCACCTCAACCACTGACCCATATTCTCCCCTGCATACCTGCCCCAGAACCTTTGCTTCGAGGGGGAGAAAACGTAGCGTAATTCTTTGTCCCACTAGGGGAGAAAAGACATAGCGGCTGTTAAAAGAAAACAATTGACAGGCATTTTTAATACATCCTTTTCCGTGATTGCCCCACTCACATAAACCCAGTCACGGATCTACTGTTGCATTCTTGCATTGGACAATAATACCACATTTCTCCCAATCAAAACAACACAATTTAAACATTGCCGTGACCAATTTGGAAATAGAATGGTTCCTGACAATTTCATGGTTGGTGCACCGAAGAAAAGAAGAGGCGTCGCCCACCAAATGGTGCGAGAAATTTTCCAGGAAATTCAATCAGCATGTTAAAAGAACTAACTTCATCATAGTATACATTTACACAGAGAGAAATGAAATGAAAGGGAACTCGGAGAGAGAAAAGAAAAGTTGGAGGAAATGAGGAAAAATAAATGGAATGGGGGAGAAAAACAGAAGGAAATAGACAGAAAGATATAAAAGGAACAAGGCGGAAAGAAAATTGAAGAAGTAAAGAAAAATAGAAAAGAATAGAATGACAAAAACACTGAAACAAAGGGAAAGGAAGAATGAAAGAAGAAAATAATAGAAAAGCAATGAAATTAGAGAGAAACAGAACTGGAGAGAAAGGAAAGAGGTAGAAAGACAGAAAAGAAGAAGGAAATAAAAGCATAGAGAGGAAAGCAGATAAGGAAAGAAAGAAATGAGAGAGAAGCAGAACTGGAGAGAGGAAAGATAAAATTAATAAGAGGGAAAGGAAGACAAAAGTTATACATACATATTACAATTTGATGTGTCGTAATGCAACTCTAAAACTGTGTTGGGATCGAACCAAGAACCTCTAGATTGAATTGGGTGATGTAGTTATTTCTCATTTATCTCTCAGATGGTTATCACTCGCTTAGCCTAAAGTATAATGTATGCGAAAGGTTACATTTAAAGGAATGGCGATAGAAATTAACTTAAGTTAGATATGGGTTTTATACTCTCCATGACTGAACCGATATGGATTGGTTTAGAAAAGGAGATGAAGATTATTCCTACACTTGTCCTCTCAAATGTCACTTGTCTGACCTGCCTGTCAGACATCGATTCTATCACACCATCGTCCAATAATCGGTCTCCACTTCGCTTCTCTCTCGCAATCTGCCGTCCTTACTCCAGGTCCGTGGCCAGAATTGATCTCCGCGGGGGGGGGGGGGGGGGAGGGGTTCACAACTTATCAGGGGGGGGCTTTGTAAATCAAGTCCATTTTTCAAAAGTTTAACAGTGTTAAATGAAGGTAAATTATGTGTGTTGGGGGAGGGGGTCATTAAGTTACATAAAGTTTAGAAATATCACACAAATACTACATTTTTCTATATCATTTAAAATATCACTTGAAGTGCTAATTGGCTGCTACTGAAATCATCCCTTACTACACACTCCATACTACGTTTGATGATACAGATAGTTATATCACACAATGGAAAATGGACAATATTCAATCATAGGGCCTACCGTACATTCCACTCCCCGGCCGAAACAAAACTCCCCCTTCGTTACCAAAACTTGGGAGCTGTTAACCTTTGACGCAGATGCGGAGGGAATTTGCATAATGACCTCAAAGTCACAGATATCTGTATAAATGGGAGGTCGCAACAGGTACAACGAAGGTACAGATAAGGAAGCTCCCCTGTGAAGAAACTTTCTTAAGTCTAGAGAATCTCCTAAATACTTGCCGATACTTAAGACTTCTTCTTATAAATATGATTAACGAATGTAATATCTGCTGTTCATGCTCCCTGAATTTATCCTTCATCAAAGTTGTGAGGAAAATAATATCTGCTGTCTACATTTTCACTTTTCATAGCAAACAAATTACACAAAATGAACAGATTTTCATTTGTTTATAGAAAAAACCACATACGTAAACAGCGAGGAATATTAAAGTCTTAACTCTCAGCAAGTAATAGTTCCTCTTTATACCACCAGAGTGCTCTCACTTCGACGATGGAGAGATGTTTTGAATGACATCTTCAGGTAAATGTTGGAACTACATTACGTGAGCTACAACGGTCCCAGCCCAGTATGTAGGTAATTCCTTCTAAGAGTATTCAAGTGAATCTTGGCGTGGTTTGCTTTTGTCTCCATAACTGTGATAGAAAACAGGTTTATGCTGCTACGAAACTGTTGGGAATATCTAGACAACAGCGAATACAAACCACACGAAGATTCACACGAATACTCTAGAAGGAATCATAACCGTATGTAATTTTTCAAGATTTGGAACATCATGAAGGTTCATTTTTCCCGAAAGGGCAGGAATTTTCGAAAAAGACTTTGCTTGCGCACGCTAAAGGTCCATCGTGGCCAAAAAACAACTAATTAAAAAAGAAGATAAAGTAAAATTGATTATCGAAGTGGTAAATATAATAATAATAATAATAATGATAATAATCCTTTGCGCTACAGCCCATGAAGGGCCTTGGCTTACCTACCGACTGCCGGTCTCCCTCCCACACTTTCCTTCGTCACCTCTAAGCGTGGAGATCTTCAACCAATATTGGAATAGTCGGGGGGTCAGCCCGACGTATCCCCAGCCGTTTAGTAGGTTGTCTCGACCGGATTACGCTCACTCACTCGGAGCTCCTCAATTTCCTCACGATGGTGGGTTGCCACCGGCCCTATACGTAGGCCGAATAAATTCCGACCAGAGCCGGATTCGAACCTAAGCTTTCAAAAATTCTGTCAATATCTCACTGTTCTTTCTACCATAATAGTGATGCAGTCTCAAGAAATACAATATCAATCTGAAAATATCATGTTCCTTCAATGTATTTATAATAATTAGCATAAATTACTGTAGCTGAAATGAAATTATGTGTGAAATATAGAATTTTCAGGTGGACATTCATTTGCCAAGGAGGGCCGCGGCCCTCTTCCCTCCCTTCCGGACGTCCATGAACACACATACATTTTCCAATCGCTCACAAAGCCATAATTACTCTACCGGACAAACACAACATAATAATAATACGTAATAATAAATTAGCAGACAGGTTTCTAAAAATTACATAAAGTATGAAGAACTTTTGACTGATAAATAAATAGTTCATTATCTTAGTAAGGTGTAACCCCCCTCCCAAAGCTGCTTGATTTCCTGAAACTAAATTTCATCTTATTTTATCCTTTCACACACAATTCTCATCCCAAGAAGCACAGATGAAGCGAAATAACAAAGACCACAATGTAACAGAATAGGTTTTCAATTGTTTATATTCCTTCGGAAAGGAAGAAAATGTTTGTAAATAATATAAACTTTTTGTATTGAGCTATTACAAAATAAGTTATTTTAACGGCAGGAACGTGCTGCTGTCAAACGATTTGAGGTGGTGCAACTTGGATCTGAGTATTTTAGGTGGTACTGTACTCCCCGCAAAAAATTGGAGGGTGCCCCCCCCCCCCCGTTACTGCGCCACTACACATTGGTATATTGTATCCACATTTATTATCATCTTATTTTTAATGAATTCTAATGCAAACTTATGTCAATGAGGAAAAAATATTTTTCTAAATATATCTTCTTATAAATATTGTCTGTGGTATGTGGTATGCGAACAAACATTGTCAAGAAATCCCCTATCTGAAGAATGAGTATTCTCTACAATGCCTTAGAAAAGCGTAACAAAAATATTGATTTGTTCTCTATGCCATATATACAATTTAAAAACTGTGTAATGAAAACAATATCAAATAACAGTCACTGAAGCATGTATGAAAACCTGTATCTCTGAACTCTCTAACTGGGCGCCAGCCTGTTGAGTTCATTATTGAAAATAAATTAAATTAAATTAAACAAAATTAAATTACACTAATCAGACCATTTTAATGTTAGTGAACAGAATATTTATTAATTGTTGATAATAGTCGTATATATATATATATATATATTGGTGTGACAACAGCACAATACAGAAAATGAAACTTTCTTGTTAGGAATAATTTGATTGGACAAATTAACAAACTTTTTTAAAATATTTTTTTTGACGTTATGAGGAAATGTTCCCTATGTAATCAGTAAACCAATAAAATATGAAACAACAACTAAATTTCTAAATATTTACGACACACAAGCCCATCTAGGAATTAATATAAACTTAACAGTCTCTTTAACCCATGAAATCATCCCACTTCACAAATTATCACTACTTTGGTTTATTCTACTCACACATCTCAAAAAATGGCGTCGTCCTCAATGCAATTTTCTGTTTCTGGGAAGCACTGGCGTACGCAGATTTTGGGAGCTGATGGGTTACAGCCTCCCACCAGAAATTTTGAGGAAATAAAACAATTTAAAATGAAAAGTAAGGAACTTTCTAAAATACAAAGTGATAAATACAAACCCCCCTTAAAATAAACCCCAAATACCATTTTTGTCTTTGAGTAAAATTTTAATAGAGTATAGAGCCCCAAATATATATTTTATTGTGTATCCCGCCCGCCCTAGGATACAGCTATGTACTCTTCACGTTTACAATTCCAGTCGTCCTTCCCTTCCCCTCAAAGTTTTCTGCCTACGCCAGGGAAGTAAATCCTAGAAGCCTCATCTTACTTCCCACTCACCTTTCTGGGTTTCTGAAAACTTTTCTACCACCAAAGGCACGCGTGCATTCAATGATGTCTAAGCCTGATAGATTCTGGTTAAATAGCTTTAGAATTACAATATTTGTAAACGCACTCACAAATCGCGTCATTCTCTTCTGACCCCCCCACCCCCCCCACACACACACACACTCTCCGTCCTTTGAGTACGAAGCGTTACAGTTCAGTTCTATTTGCACCGTCAACCC
Source organism: Lepisma saccharinum (assembly GCF_977018435.1). Lineage (NCBI taxonomy): Eukaryota > Metazoa > Arthropoda > Insecta > Zygentoma > Lepismatidae > Lepisma > Lepisma saccharinum. The sequence continues at coordinate 4,554,151 of NC_139256.1, forward strand.
ATTTTCGCCCGAAATCGAAGAACGAGATTGTTCAGTACACTTTCTAGCACTTCAAATTTCTTTTCTTGTCCTCGGATCTTCTCGTCATTGTGCTGAATCGTGGATTTCATTACTTGCATTTCTGCATCGAAATTTTCTTTCATTCCTTTGAACTCTGCAGTAATTCGTGCTTGAATATTTTCTATGTCTTTCTTCATGTTTTCTTCATTCTTCTGAAGCTTTTCATTGATGTCTTTCATGTGCTTCATTTGGTGATTGAAATTCTCCTGCAAATCCCTCAGACTTCTAGCAGACTGCGTGTCTTTCTTCTCCGCTTGTTTCATAGTACTTTCAACAATCTTTTGAACCATGTCCTTCTGACGTTCCATAATTTGACTGACATTTTCTTGCAAATCTTTCAGCTGTTTAGTACCTTGTGCCTCCATCTTCTTAACTTCCTTCCTCATATTAGTTTCGTTCTCTTGGACCGTTTCCTTCAAAAGTTGCATGTGGTGAATGACATTCTCTTGGACATGTTTCTTCATACCAGAAGGGAAATCTTCGTGAGTGCATCGCATTTCCTTATAAACACACGGCGCATATTGCTTCTCGCATTCTTCGTCTAAATGTTGTTGGAGCGATTCTCTTGAAATATTCCTTCCGCAATTTTCGCTGCAAGGAATCGGAAATTTGAAGCATTCCGAAAGGTGAAGCTCCAACGATTCAAATCGCAGCTTGAAGTTGCAATGTTCGCACTTGACCAGTCTTCTCGGACAGTGTTCTAAGTGTTCTTTTCGGCATCCTCTTTGAAATTTTCTTCCACACTCGTTGGCGCAATGGACCGGAAATAATTCACACACATCGTAATGCTCGTTCAACGTGCCCACCAAGACAGACGCATCACAAAACACGCACACCTCCACACATTTCGCACAGAATTTCTCCAAGTGAACGTCAATGTAATCTTTCTGAACCTTCTTCCCGCAGACACCGCACCAGCACATCAACTCCTCGCACTTTGCAACGTGTTCGTCCAGTTCTGACGTTCTTACACTTTGCGTACAGTAAAGACACGTTACCATGGCATCACTTTCGGACATGTCGACGGCTGCAGAACCACACTCCAACGGACACTCAAACTTTTCCATCGTACACGGCTGTTTGTGATCTTCGAATTCGCAAGTCGAGATCGCAGAACGAGGCTCACCTTTGCAGCTCAACAGGTGGCCATTAAATTCCCCCTCATCCACCTCCTTCGAGCAAAAGCAACGTACTTTGTAGCTAGTAGTTGGCATCGTGGCTTACCAGCTAGCAGAGCGAGATTAAAGTGTTCGAACTACAACTGAAAGCAAGACTCCCAGATTGCTAGCTCGGTGCTATCCTGACCTTTGTCCGATGATAAACAGCTTTGGAAAACAGCGAAAATTTCTACATAGCTTTGGAGAGACCCGTTTCTGTTTGGGAACTCCCGGAGAATGAACAGTCTAGCTCCGCCCACTCAGCACCGTTATCAGCGACTTTCTATTCAGTTTCCTTGCTTTGCGATATTTGGGAATCGTGATCCAGGCGACTGGGGATCGAGACCAGTGTTGCCACATGAAGGGAAATTCGAACCAAATTGTAAACGAAATCGGATGAAAAGTACCAAATTCCATGGAAATTTTCAGACACCAAACTCAAAAATTGTACAGATTAGTATAGATTATGCACTATTTATTACTATTAATTTTAAAAGATTTTAGTGAAGGGAAAACTGAGTGCAAAAAGGGAAATTTTGCCCCTTGAAAAGGGAAATTATGCCCTCAGATTGTGGCAACACTGATCGAGACTCGAGAGCGAAACGTATGTACTGAGAAAGCTGTGTTATTAGCGATTTGTAGTTAAGATTTGAGTTGTGTGCAGATAGGCTAATAGGGACTGGACCTACAGTTAAAGTGGGTTCCGAACCACCACGTGCTTTCACTGGATATCGAACCCGGAGCTCCTTGATTTCATGACAATGACGGTACCACTACGACATCACGAAGGAACCCTTTTTAAAATTAAGAGTACGGTATGTTGCTTATGGCGACACGGTTGCCTCATAGTGTGAAGAAGAAAGTTTTATTCATTGAATTAGGTAATTTTACTTGGCGTTTCTGCCGAGTTTGGTTAATCGCGACGATGAGGATGAGTGATGATATGATGAAATTGATGAAGGGACACCCACAAAGAACTCTCATACCCAGGCCGGAATTCGAACCCAGAACCTATGAATCCTGGGGTCGGCTGCAGAAGAACAAATTGCAAAGCCGATAAAGTAAAGTAAAAGTAAAGTGCTCCCCTGTGCTTTGCTCCACTTCCTTGATCACGGCTGAAGGTGGAGATGTTGTTATCAGCACCACACCCCTGGCCGCCTTTACCCACACCCCAGTTTCTTGCAGGTACCCACTTTATACGACGCTGGGTGGGCGCCGGAGTCAGGTGGAAAAAATCCCGGTTCTCCTCCTCCGGGGATCGAACCCGGGTCTCTCGCATGCAACTCAATGAACAGGGACTTAGAAATAGTCCCGAGAGGATAACGAGACGTTATTGTGAAAATCGAGACAAGCGCGAGACCGAGATCCTGGGTCTAGTTCGAGACTTTGGTGCGACGTTTGGAAAATTTACCTAAAGAGAATGTACCTTACTACGAGACCTTTTCACACATACCAAGCGGATATACAGGGTTAGTCAAAATTATGTTAACATTAAATGGGACATTAGTGTTAACATAATTTTGACTAACCCTGTATATTTTACACAGAGAGCATAGACTGGAAATTTTTAAAAAAAACCTCTTCTACAGACTTCCCATGCAGTATAACGACCTCCCATAAATTGCTGATGCATTTTCCACAGAGTACACCTTTCAGTCTTCCATCAGAACAAATGCTGTCAAATAATATGAAATAGTGTCATCTTGACTTATTAGTGTTTTCCTTTACGTTCTTATCTTTATTATTCTTTCATTGTTGATAATTTCAGCGTAAAATGGTCATTTGTGCTGTAAGTAAAATTTTCTTAATAAAGAAGTAAGTAAAGAGGCCCTAAAGGAAATTTGAAATAATTCAGTGAACTGATTTTAAAGTTATGATCCATTAAGTTTTCACTAGCAGTTCGTTCTCCCCGAGGTAAAGGCAACTTCCTGAGTTGGGAAGACATTTCACTGTGAAATTGCTCTGTTTTTATTGGAATTTCCATACTTCCCGAGTTGGGAAATCCTGAATCGGAAATAAACCTTGGAAAATTAAGGGAAAATTGCGCTGAAATAATAATAATAATAATAATAATAAATTTTATTTATTCAGCGGGCGAGGTTCAGCCAAGGGCTGCTCTGCCACCTAACCCTTGTCAATATGAGAATACATATGAGATGATTATAAACTTATGGAGCAGTAAGCTAAGCGTAAAATAATAATAATAATAATAATAATAATAATAATAATAATAATAATAATAATAATAATAATAAAAATTAAAAATAAAAAATGAAGAAAGAAAAAAAAGACATAGGAATTAGTTGCATACAAAAAAAAAGTGTAACTAGAAATACAAAAGACAATAGTAATAATAATACAATAATACAATTCCTTATAGTGAGTGACTTGATACCTTCAGTATGTGCCCCGACTCTGCCATTGTTCCATTAACAGCAGATCTTTTATTTTACCTTTAAAATATAATGGGTTGTTTACACTAGCGATATTTGCAGGCAATGCATTCCATGCTTTGGGAGCCGAAAAGGAGAAAGAGGTTAAAAGTTAAAGTTAAAAGGTACCTGTCACTTTATATGTAACATTAGTGACTAATGTGTTCATAAAATGCTACATTTAAACATTATACAATTAGACAAAATTTTAATGGTAGTTTTTGATGCTTCAGAATAGTCCCTTACAATCGTATGAATTTTGACTCTTGCAATATGTTTAGTATTTCTTCTGGTGTAATCTGCAAATGCTTACACTCAGTTCTTTCGCATCCTTTGTTGCACCGAACAAGTTCTTCTGTCACATTATAATAGTGCCGCCGTACGAACCGGTCTACAATCCCAGCGCAGAACGGCTATTTTGACAAAATCCTGTTTCCCTGCTGGCTACTTCGGGAAGGAGTGTTTGAATGGTTGCCGCTTGCTGTCGAAAGATGGAGGCAGAGGTAGGTCTAATTGGCTGTTTGACCGCAAGTTCCTTCGTAGGTAAATGCGGCAACAGATGGTCACTGCATAAAGGCGGTCCCCGTGCCGGCTGTTTGTCGCTACCGTTGTATTTTTTCCTTTGTTTGCTGATTTCTAAATTTCAATTTCAGCCTCAAAAAATGAAAGCATGCAAAATTCATTACTTAATACTTTTAGATTTTCGTGGAAAATATCTGGGACCCGGTGAGTCATACCTCGCTACGCCAACTCTACAAAGCTGACTTTCCAAGGGAAAAGCGACTGCAGTACTGCTTCGCTCTGCCCACTCGATTTCCCCCTTCTCTGCCGCTATGCGCGGCCTTGCACCAGAGATCTCTTGGACAGGGTATATATATTGACTGAGTATACAAGTATTGCGCAATACAGAATCGTTAATAATATTTCCAATAGAATAACAATGGGGTAATTAGGTTCGTTGTTTAAAAAATAATTTCATAATCGATATATTTTGCCTCGAATTACAAGTATAGTATATTCCTTCCAAAACACTTCAATACATATATTTTACCAATTTCTGATATTCCGAATAGCCCTGTAAGTATATACTACGATTTTTATTTTTACTGGTGTACCTTGCACATAACATTCCCATGAACAAATCACATAAATTACTATTTTTAAGCAACTTCAGCGACCACATCCCCCCCCCCTTTCCTCTGAGTTGCTTTTCCAGAGTAATAAAATGTTCATTGGAATATAATATAAGAATGTTTCCACTAAAATATTTTCTTCTTGTATTTTTGTTAGCGTCGCTTTTCGTACACTTTTGTGTAATCGCGACGATGAGAATGAGGGATGATTATACGAAATTGATGAAGGGACACTCACAAAGAACACTCATGCCCAGGTCGAGACTCGAACCCCGGAACGTTTGGTTAATCGGGGTGATGAGGATGAACTGATGAAACGGGCGATGGGACGAACACAATGATACACCCGGGTCTTCCCGATGGCATAGTGATAACGTCGCCACCTTGTAATCATTGGTTCCGGGTTCGATACCCGGTGGAGGCACATAGTGGTTCGGATCCCACTTGAACTGTAGGCCCAGTCCCGATTAGCCTATCTGTGCATAAAGTGGACTTTAAACAACAATTTAGCCATTCAATTCAACAATCACACCTGGGACCTCTGATTTAAAGGACTCTGGTATAAAACATAGTAAGTGACATTTTGGTCAGTTCTGAGTTCATTAAGAAAAAGATTATTAGAAGCTATATTGTAGATAAATTGTTTTCGTGTTGTGTTTACCAGACTGACGATAATCAAGAAAAGTATTTTCTCAAGTTTTACCATAAAGGAGTGAACTTGTTGAATCCTTTGGATGAGCAACTGCAGTGCAGATTATTAAACAGACAACGTTTCTTCTTTAAAAATAACAAGTGCTAGGATACGTTGAAAGTGTTCAACGATAGTTTGACTTGCATTGTACATTTTCAAATCCGAGGGTAGATGGCAGCACTAATTACAGTCTATCTTTTCTACAACCTTAGATACGCTTGATCATATGGAAGTAGCCTACAATCGAAATATACTGTAGATAAATTGTTTTCATGTTGTGTTTACTAATTTCACAAGGCTTCACTGAGTCCAATGCAAATTGTATGACATTGCAATTTTACTCGAAAGTTGAAGGATGGAACATTTTACTTTGTAACTCAAAAATTACCAAAATGTCACTTACCATGTTTTACACCTGAGCCCTTCATTAATACCAGTCTTGCAGATCAAAAATTATTTGAATTGAAAGCATTATCTTATCCTTTTGAAAGTTAACTTGAAGGTGATGAACAGGGGGAGAAAGTCCAAAAACCGATGTCGCAACCTTTTTCGCTAATCCCTGCCCCCTGCCTCTATTCTTCCAGCTTCTGTGTCTAGAAGCAGAGAGCAAATCTGCAGATAAGATCCGTTAATAAGGAAGCAAGGGTCATGAGGAAATTCCTCAGACGAAACAGGAAAAGACAATGCCAGCTCATTAGCACGTGATCTACTGATAAAACTAGATCTAATGAAAATAAACCCTGTCGTTGGAGATACTACATTCTAGAATCATACAAACGCGTTTCATTATCAAACAGGCACTGCAAGTTAAACCGAAACTCCATACTTTCAACCTTAGTAAAAAGATTCAAGCTTCAAAATGTTTTAGGATTGGTGGTGTTTAGTGTGCGAATTAAGGAGGGGGGATGTCGGGGAATTCCCCCTCAGAGAAAAAAGTATGTTTATTCCTGCCAGGAATGTTTTTATCCCCTCAAAGAAAATTGAACTGAAATCATTGAAAGTATACCATTTCTTAACTATATAACAAACACAATCGAATTTGAAGTAAAACTTTTGGGTGCGTCAGCATTTAGGCTATTTTTCACCCGTCACTTTATACGGGGTCCAGCCCCTTACCATAACTGTAATGCCGTGTCGTAACTAAAGTATTAAAATATTCTGACTGGTTAAAAGCTGAGGCTGTAAAGAGGCACTCAGCACACATAAGTACAAAACATAGGACAACACAGAATTATACTGGTCATAGGGCCAGTCGCCAGAGCCTCGTTCGTCTGCAAAATGCAGTCTAGGGCAGTGTTGCAACATGAAGGGAAATTTCCCTTTTAGAGGGAAATTCGGACTGAAGTTTTAGCCAAAAGGGAAAAGGGAATTTCGATAAAAAAATATCACAATTTCAGGGAAATTTTAAGACTTCTGACTCTATATTATTACAGATGTCAAATTCCAGTTTCATATTCAAATTTTTATTTTTCTCTGATCCTTCTTATTTCTGCTCCCTTGAATATAAACCTGTATCTATTTATATTTCTCTTAAGTTTATTGTACGTCGCTTTTCTGTATCTTTGGATAATTGTAACAACTAGAATTAACGATTTAATGGATTCCTGGGACATCTGACGAGCAAGCGATGAAGCTTACATGTAAAAAAATTGTGCAACATTTTTTTATTCATACGATCATTGACCAACGGAAATTTTACTACTACTACCACTGCTAATAATAATAATAATTATTATTATTATATTTGTTTAGGTGAAGGAAAAAAATTGTCCAAAAAGGGAAATTTTGCCTTTGGAAAGGGAAATTGTGCCCTCAGATTATGGCAACACTGGTCTAGGGTGTACTACGTGGAAGTGAGGTTGACAATTGGGTGGAAGGTCACCCCTTACACCCCAAACACAATTGAAAAATATTTCTTGTCCATTACTGTCCAGTCATCAAACAGTGTTCCCTGCCGAAAAATATGCAGCCTCGTGGATCAGATTACACCACTCTGCAACTGGTCAACATCACCGAGCCGAGACAACAGCAGGCTGTTTTCAGCTTAAGTGTTCGTGGCATAATGCTGTTTTTTACATGCATTACACAAGAAACTTGTAGGTGAGTTAGATGGACGTTACGTTTTCATTTGCTTCACTTGTGGCCAGCACAAGGTCCTGACATAAATCACACATTTTGATTTGTTTATGTGGGGATGTGTTGATAGCTTGGTATACGCTGAGAAGATTCGTGTCCTTCTCATCTACAAGAAAGAATATGACCGACCTCCGTGGCGGAGTGTATAGCACAGCCTGCTACGATGCCAGGTGTCCCGGGTTTGAATACCGGCCTTGGTATGGCTGTTCTGTGTGAGTGTCCTTTCATCATCATTTATACTTATCTTCGCGATTAGCCAAAAGTGGCAAGAAATGCAAATATCGTCAACTCATAAAATTACAAGGGTTGGATAAAAAGTAATGGCAACACTGGTATAATTGGTACTTGACTGTATTGGCAGAGGAGCACGTGTTACATTCCTTCGAAGTAATCGCCCCTCATCTCTACGACCTTCTGCCACACGTATGGAAGGCGTCGTACACCGTCAGTGCGTCCATCTCTATCGATGTCCCGCAGTGACCGCCCTATAGCACGTATGATGGCTTCGCGCGTGTCGTAGTGCTTCCCGCCCAGTGGTTCCTTCATTTTGGCAAAAAGGTCGTAATCACACGGTCTCATACCGATGAATACGGCGGATGTTCCAGTACCTCCCACTACCAGTTATGCAGGAGCGCCGTCACATTGTTCGCAGTGTGACACCTTGCATTGTCAAGCAGGATGATGGGACACCGTGCCGTCGCTTCCTTCTTAATGCGAGACGAAGGTGGTGTTGCAAGAAGGTGCAGAAGTAGGCTGCGTTGACCGTCTGCCTGAGAGACGTTGTTCTTCTTGCCTAAACATATTGTTAGGGCGCTTGCACTCTCGTCCTCTGCTTCAGAGCACTGCTGTTTTTGACTGAATAACATACAATCGCTCCCACTCACCATACTTCCTCGTCTGACATTCCTTTATCAGCCACGAAACGCTTGTGGCGCTGTGACTCACCCCTTTCGCGGGACAGCAGTGTTGCCATTACTTTTTATCCAACCCTTGTATAAGACTTTTCAATGCATTTATGTATGCATAAAATAAAATGAGATAATAAATTCTGTTTATAGTGATGGAATATGGAAAGATAATTTCACAGCTAGTAAAAATCTCCCCAATTTCTCTTGTGACAATTGTGGAAGTATTTAGATTCGAAAAATGCTATTTTAAAAATTCGAAAGGAAAGAAAATCAGACATATACTCTTCTGATGCAGAGTTGGACACACCACATAAGGGCAAGAAAAACTAAAACAAAATTTGCAATAGAACAAGGGTCATTCCACGTCAATTCATCCAGGCCATGTCACCCACCATCCCCGATTTTGATGAAATTCGGTATGCTTATAGAACTTTTGATGCTGATTACAAAAATGACAACCTTTTTAAAGTTGGTCGAGGGGTTCAGAAGGTACGCGCTTTTTAAAATCTCCGTGTACGCCACAAGCGGCTCCACTTTGAATGACACGCATTAGGTTATAAACGATCGTATCTTCCCTCGGGTTTGCCATAGAAACTTCAAGTTTGTTTTCTTTTGTTCAGAATAGTATAAGCTTTCATTTAAATAACGTTTCAGATGAATGCATCAATAAACATGTATTTTTATATATAGTTTTATGTATTTTTTTAGAAAAATAAATGACTAACTTCAAGAGCGAATTTCATGCAATGCCCCCCCTTCAATTTTCCCCCAATTTTATATGTAGATAGCTCAGAGTGTGTACTAATTCCTGATGAAAAAATTGCGATGGGCGGTTCAGAGACAGGGTGATAAAAAAATAATTTGCATAAAATGACATTAAAAGTAAATCTTATTAAAAATGCTTATGTATTTAGCACAAAGCCTGAAGTACAATATGTTTCAAGTTACAATATTCAAAATTTATGTTCACTAAGCATAGGCGTAACCTGGCGGGGGCAAAGGAAAGCTCTTGCCCTCTCCCAAATTTATAGATTAATTTAAAATTTGCAAGTAATAATTACAGTGGAACCCCGATTTAAGTTCCTCGATTTTACATTTTCCTTCATTTTGCATTCAATCTTGATGGTCTGGTTAGAAATTTTTCAAGATTTTACATTTTCCCGCATATTAAGTATTTTCAGCTTGGTATCCTGGATAACGTAAAATTGAGGTTCCACTGTATCTAAGTTAGTTTCAACAGTCTTCATTTTTCAAAATTTTATATATTATATAATTATATATATAATTATTATTAATATTCCCAAGTTTAGCAAGTTTATCTTCGAGAACATTCTTTTTGTGCATTTTATCTCAATATGGAAGTTCTTTTTTGGCTACTCTTCATGGGGATACGTAATATGAAGTAAGAATTAATACTACACATTTGTGCTAATTGAAGTTTTCTCAAATGGATCTTTTTCGCCACATACCACAGAAAATATTCTTCTGATGGGATGGTTGGAACAGTAAAAATACTTGTAAAGAAGTACGGCAATTATGTAGAAATAGTATTCAAGGCATAAATTTCTTAGTAATCATTTAGGGTGAAATGACAACAACCCACAGCGATTGCAAAGTACTACAACAGTACCAGGAAGTATGCACTATTTTGAACTTACAGGTTCCGTAAGTTACATTTTACAAGTAACTGAGTTAGAGTCAATCATTAAAAAAGTTACTCAGTTAGTGTTACTGGTACTTTGAAAGTAACTGAGTTTCTTTTACAGTTACTGTAACAGTAACGTACTGTTAATGATCATTGATTTGTGTAAACGTTACACAAAATCAATGATCATGAAGACTTCCGTGTTTTACTTATGTTTCTAGTACATAATATGTATTCATATATTTACATTATTACTGCTAATAAATGATGGAAAACACAGTCAGCTTTGCTTATACGATTATAATTCAAAATCATTTGTATGCTGACCACGGTATTTTGAATATGGTGTCATTGATTCCACTTGCACCTATTTCTTTCTCCTCCATTCCAAGTTCAACAAGATCCAAAGCTCCACTCCCTCGACAATGACTTTTTCCTAGCTGGACAACAACATTCCAAACGAACGCAGCAGTCTACCAAAAACAATGGAGTTTTCACATACAATTAGAAATTAATTACAGTAAAGCGTGGATGTTCTAAATTTAGCATGCAACAAAGTATATTCCATGCCAGCAATTCCAAGAAAATCCTTTCACGTAGCATCCGGAGAAGGTACATATTTTATTTTTATAGTCTGGAACAGAATTGTCCAATTTAGCTATTTCCCTACTGCAAAAGTAACTCTGTTAACGTTACAGGTACTTACTTTTAAAAGTAGCTTGTTACACTTAGATTCCTAAATAAAAAATAACTGTACTTGCAACTTTGTAACTATTTACTTCGAAACACTAGTTGTTTAACAGTCAGAGCAAAAATAGTAAGTGCCGATGTAATATGTTTTGTAACTGTATGGTTTGACTTTTGTGAAGAAGTGGCTTTCCGAATTCCAACTGTAAACAGTTATGTACTAGCATGTGTGTGCGTGACTCAAACTTGTTTGTAGGATTGCTTCAAAAGTCCACGTGAAAATGGCGATGCAGCTATTAAATTCTTGCATCCACTTGGTCCATCAACTTCCCACTACTGGCCACAAAGAATTCTGTGTCCAGTGGACATTAACAACACAAATGGATGGACATATGTACTTAGTGATAAGTCAAATACTTTAGTGTGTTTGAAATGGTCAAAATATCCATCTAAAATGTGAACGGCATAATTTATAGTACATAAAATTTTGGCAATGAATAGAGTACAATTTTTAGGTACTATCTTAATGGGTCACTTGGAAACTATCTTCGGGTTGAGATAATCACAAAGTTTTCCATCGCATAAAAATAGTGTCCAGGATTACTTGATAAATACATGTGGAAAATCACAATTATTACTCTTTATTCGTTTGTTCCTCAAGTGCCAGGAGGATCGCAAAATATATTTAACTTATAAATTTTGGAGGGGGCAAGTGCTTCCCTTTGCCCCCGCCAGGTTACGCTTATGCTTACATTCACACATAGTGAACATAAATTTTGAATATTGTAACTTGAAACATATTTTACTTCAGGCTTTGTGCTAAATACATAAGCATTTTTAATAAGATTTACTTTTAATGTCATTTTATGCAAATTATTTTTTTATCACCCTGTCTCTGAACCGCCCATCGCAATTTTTTCATCAGGAATTAGTACACACTCTGAGCTATCTACATATAAAATTGGGGGAAAATTGAAGGGGGGGCATTGCATGAAATTCGCTCTTGAAGTTAGTCATTTATTTTTCTAAAAAAATACATAAAACTATATATAAAAATACATGTTTATTGATGCATTCATCTGAAACGTTATTTAAATGAAAGCTTATACTATTCTGAACAAAAGAAAACAAACTTGAAGTTTCTATGGCAAACCCGAGGGAAGATACGATCGTTTATAACCTAATGCGTGTCATTCAAAGTGGAGCCGCTTGTGGCGTACACGGAGATTTTAAAAAGTGCGTACCTTCTGAACCCCTTGACCAATTTTAAAAAAGTTGTCATTTTTGTAATCAGCATCAAAAGTTCTATAAGCATACCGAATTTCATCAAAATCGGGGATGGTGGGTGACATTTTCACAAAATTCTGGATGATTTGACATGGAATGACCCACAAGTCATAAGGACAATAAACAAGGCACCTCAAATGCCTTTCCCGGTCATTCAAAACCTCTATTCATCAATAGTATTAGGTACATTAAACTATGGAATAGAACTGTGGGGGTTAAGGGGGGACAACACAATAATTGGCATACAAACAGAATTTTATAAGAGAGTAATGGGCGTAAGCAGAGGCACGGCCAACTGTGGGATTCTTAAGGAATTGGGACTGAACAGAGACGCGGTACAAGCACGGATGAGGGTTGTTAAATATTGGATGCGATTATCACAAGAGGGCCAAACTACGCTGAGGGGACAATGTTTGGAAATACAGACAAGGGAGGAAAACGTTTCCAGCTGGAGTTTTATATATTATCAAGTAATAGACTTCTTTAAAAAAGTGTACCCCTCCCCTACACAAAGCGCCATTAGCCTGCAACATGACTTTCTGGAACTAAGCTTTATCTTGTTCCATTCATTCACACTCATGTTAAAAGATTTTCATCTCCTTAAGAAGAATTACCAGAGCACAGATCAAGTGAACTAACTAGTACCACAATATAGTAGAATGGGTTTACAGTGGTTTGAATTCTTTTAGAAAGGAAGATAATGTTGTAAACGATATTAGAGATATTAGAAAATAGGTTCTTTTAACATCACCACCTTGCGTCTATCAAATTATTTGAGGGGGTATACGGGTATACACCCCTTCCGACTTTTTAGGGGTGTATAATGTACCCCTGTACCCTCCCGTTCCTGTGCCACTGTGCCTCCATGAAAATATTGCCGCCCCTCCCTGCCTCCACACTCATCATTTCTCTGGCCCCGCCACTGAATCTGATGCTTCATATATTCAATGAAAACTAAGATTGGTAAGACTGCGTGGGGGGGGGGGGGGTAATTGGGCTGATATGGGTAAATTAGTCAAGATCGTTACAATTCGTAGAATATGATTGAATCACAACGACATATTTATTCAAGATAATTTCGTTCCTTTGAAGATAAACGCACATAATCCTTGGAATGCATGTAATTTTTCATAGACAAGTGATACGCATTTGAGTCATACACATTATCGCCTCTAGACAACAGGAGACCGCCTACAGACATTGAGAGATAAGATTTCTAATGCACTCTTGAAGGTCAGTGACAAACCTACATTGCAAATACTTCAGATAACGTTCGTACATAATGAAACAATAATTGAACTCGTAATTAATTGCATGCCGCGGTGTTCTAGTCGGAAGGGCGTCTGACTGTCATGCGGGAGAACCGGTTTCGATTATCGGGGTGGTTGATCTAAGGTAGGAACTTTTCCTGCCTTGTCCCCGCATAAAGCAGCTCTGTGGTTCACCCAGCCTCAAATCAATGGGTACCTGGGGCCAACCCTGAGGCCGGAGCGTGGCAGAGATCGAGAATGTGCAGAGACCCCCTAAATGTACTTTCATGTCACGGCATGCTATATGCACAGGGAGCTTTACCATCACCTTAATCTTTGCTGAATCATTATAATTAAATTAAATTAAATTCCTTAAAATTACATTGGGGTAAATGTGCAATGACTGTTAATATTTTAAAAACAGTCATGGGCATTTTAGGCGGTAGTTGAATGGCGGCAGAAATTGACGGTCTTAACACCGTCATTTCTCCAGCCACGCAACTGCCCCCTCCCAGGGGCGCCGACTTGTCAAAATTATTGGAGGGGCTCTGATCACTGAAATAAATGAATGAATGACTCACTCCCTTTTTTAAAAATAAAAATTACATCTTCGTATAGCAGTTTTTAAGCAGCTATTATATTCCTCATGCAAATGAAATGTAACATGAAAAACGTTTAGAAAATGTTTCAAAGTCTCTTTATGTCTTTTGTGTCTGCTCATTTGTTTTTTTAGATAACAATTAACATTTTTATTGAAAAGTATGTATTTACATTAAGAGACCAACCTAACAGTTTTATGCCGGCCTCGGTAGCCGAGCGTATTGGGTGGTCGACTCAACTCGCTTTAATCCGGAGGTCTCGGGTTCGAGTCCCGGCGAGGGCATGGGTGTGTTTTAATGTCCGCAACAGACATATGATGGGTTGCAAATAACCCATAAACTAACGAATATTTAAGAGTTTTATTTAATTATTTACATAAATGCTAACACAAATAGCAGGAAAATAGTTTTACTTTTTTGTTCTTTCTACAATATTTTACTTTTTTAATTGAATTTTGCAATAATAAAAAATAATAGCATGTACACTAAGATATAAAGTGACATACATAACAAAAACATATGAACATGATTTAAAAATAAAGCAAAAGTTGCTCTACGCAGTGGGTTATTTTTTATGAACTCATTAACGAGCGGTCTCAGGTACAAATTATCAAGCACATAGCCCCCCCCCCTGAAATTTGATGGTCTAGAACATTTCAAATGTGTATTTAAAGTTAAGTTCATGTGGCACAATTCAGAGTAAACTTTACAAGAGAAGAAAAATAATACATTAGATCCTCTTAAGCAAAATTATTTGGGGGCTCTGCCTCCACATCATTAACATTGGGGGTGGGGGCTCGAGCCAGTGGCGTACGCAAGGGGTAGGTTGCCGGGTTTAAACCCCCCCCCTTGAACTTTTGAAAAATTATGGAAATTGCTATAGATAAAAATTAAAAATGGCTAATTTATTACAGTCAAAGATCTACGACAGTAGTAGTAATAATAATAATAATAATAATAATAATAATAATAATAATAATTTGAATTATTATTCCCATGCAGCATGAATAAAAACACAACATTCCAAACACAATGTAAGGGGGCGCAAAGTTCAATTTGGAATTTTCTTGCAAAAAGTCGCGCAGTGACTCTCGCCAGAATTGTGAAAATTCCTTGCTTCGTCGCAGTGTGCCGACCTTATTGTAAAACTTTCTTCCCGGTACTGATTTCACATCCCCTTGTGAACTCTCAAGTGATGCTGAGTCTACATCCACATCATTAAATACTGTTAAAGAAGTGCTTTGTGAATCACCTAGAAGTGATAAATGTGTTGGAATGTCTATAAAATTACTTTTGAACGAAAACATAGACTCAGTGGAATTTAGCAACATGTATTCTCGCGCCTCATCATCATCCTGGGCTAGATCCATGAATGTAAATTTCCCCGTGCATATAGCACCGTGCCATGAAGGCACACGTAGTGGTGTGGTGTGCCCCAGACATTCTCGATCTCGGCCATTTTGCACGTGATGTGATCAGCACCATGCTCCGGCAGCCTTTATCCCCCAGGGTTGCCCTCAGGTACCCATTGATATGAGGCTGGATAAATTCCAACCAATTCCGGGAATCGAACCCGGATCTCCCGCGAGGTTGTCAGACTAGACCACCGCGGCTCCTTGGATGAGTTTCATATTTTGATTATTTCAATAAATTTAATATATTTGCTTGTTTTTATGGATTTTCTTCACACTTAAAATGTCTCACCTATTATATACAAATAACCGTTGACTAGACAATTATTTCGTAACATAGAAACAAAAAAAATGTAATTTTGTTCTATTGCTTTCATAAATATATTTATGTAGATCTCTACTACTTAATAATAGTAGTGATATAAGTAGTAACAGCAGCTGCATTAGTAGTAATTAAACTAATTAATTAATTATAAATATTATTAATTAATTAATTAAAGTATAATAAAACGATGGTAATGTGAATTTGTAGAAAGTTTTCGAAATAACACCCCCCTTGATGAAATCCTGCGTACGCTACTGGCTCGAGCTCCCCTAAGCCCCATGGAGTCCGCGCCTATGGATCCTCCCCACCCCCGTTGGCGTAGTGGTAAGTTAATCGCCTTGTAATCATGAGGTCAAATGCCCATCACCCGGTGGAGGCGCATAGTGGTTCGGATCCCACTTTAAATTGTAGGTCCAGCCCCGATTAGCTTTTTTGTGCATACAATGGCATTAAAACAAAACAAAATAAAAACTCTCCAATCAATTTTTTACAGTACGGGCTGTAATCATCTTCATTTAAAATTAAAATTATTTTTCAATAAACCATTATAAAACTTAACATGTTTACATTTGAAAAAATAGAGACAACACGATTCAGATTTAACTCATAGGCCTACATTGAAAAAACCACGTCACGCGAAACATTTGTTCGTAACAAGTGTTAATATAATTTTTTTGAATAATATTTACTGTTAAACCGTACGGATAAGTAACTCTAAAAGTAACTTGTTCGTTACTAGTTACTTGAATAAGTAACTGAGTTACAGTTACTCATTTTCAAAAGTAACTAGGTATAGTTACTGTCACTCGAAAAAGTAACTTTTATTTGTAACATGTTACTGTTTGAATGACACAGTGTTTCTTATTCACAACACGAAACGACATTTTGCTGTTTTGACAATTTCTTATCGTAGAATTTCTAAGAAATATTATTTTAGGTGCTAATCACGGAATGTGGGTGTGTTTCCGCTAATGTCTCAGTATATCTTATCGATGTGTACTTACTGGTACGTAATTTAGCTTTTTATCAAGTTTTGGTGACGCATTGTTCTGTTCGCATTCGTGTAGACTACGTAAGTATAAATTTAGTTCGCCTTCTCTATAAGAAGCGAATTTTGTTGAAGGTGTTGGATATCCTCGGAGAAAATGCTACAGGGTGGTCGAAAATCGTGCTCCTTCTGTAACAAAGAGGTGGAAGAGACGCAGATGGACGGTCATCGTCTGAAGTGTGGAGCTGAGACGGTGGAATGTGGGAATGGGTGTGGTCTTACGATGCCCCGCTACGTGCACCAGCCTCACGTGGAGGAGAGCTGCATGAAACGAAGAGTCGCGTGTGGCCATTGCGAAGATTTGTTCCCGTACGAAGAACTAGCAGAGGAGAAGCACAAGTGTCCGGAAGAGGTCGTGGAGTGTGAATTGCAGTGTGGTCACCGAGCCAAGCGTGTTGATTTACACCAGCATGTGATCGACACGTGTCCCGGAGCTCCTGTGCGTTGCGAAAAGTGCGGAAAGGAAGTTCTGAGAAAGTGGATGGACTCACATGTGAATGACGAGTGCGACATAGTGTGTTCTTTCTGCCGTGAACAAGTTGCGAGTGGCACGCTGATGGACCACTTCAACACGTGCCAGTTATTCCCTGTGTCCTGCGGGAATAACTGTGGGCACAACATCGCAAGAGGAGACCTGCCTCAACATGAGCAACAAGAATGTTCTCTGAGAACAATCTTGTGCGAATTCTGCCGAGGTAAAGAGCAATGGCAACACTTTGAACATCACAAGTCATACTGTCCTAGGTTTCCCGTCCCTTGTCCTGAAAACTGTGGATTTACCGTTCCCAGAGACGACATGGAACTTCACTTAAGCGATGACTGCAAAGGAAGCTACGCGACTAGAGTTTACACGGAAATGCAGTGCATCTATGAAGACCTGCCAGCTAAGATGAGCAGACCGAAGAAGGATGATTTTCACACGGTGGTCACAGACAACTTGGTACGTAAGCTGTCCAGCGTTATCGGAGAACTAAGAGCGAGCTTCGACAGTGAACGTGAAAAGAGAAGAGATTTGGAGAAGAAAATGGAAGACCGAATAGCAAGACTTGAGCAGAAGCTGGAAACAGAAAAGGCAAGCAACGGTCGACTGGAGCTGGAACAGCCTGGAAGAGATGGAACGGAGAATATTGATGTACTCGTCTACGGTCCATATCTGTGGAAAATTCCCAGCATTTACGAGAAAATAAGAGCTGCCATAAGCCAACCGGGCACTAAAGTTTACAGCCCATCTTTCTACAGCAGCAAACACGGCTACAGACTTCGAGGAGTACTCTACCCAGACAGCGATTCCCAGGAGAGTGAGGAGTACATTGGACTTGGCGTCCAGATACTAGCAGGGGAGTACGACACCATTCTGAAGTGGCCTTTCACGAACGTCGTCACGATCAAGCTGATCGACCAGAAGCTACGAGGGGAGAATGTGGTGAAGATTGTCTCAGGCAAGGAGGAGGCTAGCATTCGAAAACCGGTGAAGCCTTTGCTTAACGATGATTTTGGAATATCTTTCTTTATTCCGCACAGCAAACTGAAGACCAGAAATTACGTTGTGGACGATACTATTTTGGTCGAGATATCTGTACAGGAAAGGCAACCACAGAGGAAGAGTGGTAAGCAGAGGACCAATGCCCCCACAGAACTGAAAAAGAGGCTCTAAATAAATCACAACTTTTCTACATAGTTGCCAGTTCATATATTTTTATACGAACAAAAATCTAACGAGAAGTCGACAATCATAACGACAATTTATATGCAATATGAAATAATAATAAAAGTAATAATATTATAATTTACCTACTTTGTGATGAATACTACTGAAATAGTATATCAGAATATTCTTTGTAATTACGCGACAATATAGGTCTTTCAATCCTACATCCTGTGGAAGGGAAACTATTGCAACACTAATACATTACTGAGTATGTACATTATTTTGTAATATAGTGTATGCATTTTCAGAATTCTGTTCTTTTATTCAAAATGTTTGCCGAAAAACATGACTCTCATGATTAAAAAAAAACCTCTTCATATTAAGTTTCATACAATGAACTTTGTATGCTGAATGTGAAAGTTTTGCTCTTTCTTGGAACTTTTGTCACACTTTTGAAATCCATAATTCGGGAAATACACATCTTTTAAATCTTACGATTCCTTGTAACGTGGAACCGATTCTCGTATTACTCCTACAAGGCGATATTCATACATGTATATAAAAGGTTTGTGTTTAAAAAAGCTGTGAGCTGCGTGCCTATTGATACGCAACAATGTTCTGTATGAAAACCTTTTTTTAAAAATCCAGATATGTTGTTGAAAATTTTCCTTGGCTGAACATGAACGTTTTTACTATCTTTCCCACACTGATGGCTCAACGTAATCGGTAATTCTTTGGCAGTTCAAAGATTGTATTATTCACGTTGTATTATTTATCGCATGAAATCTCGCCATGCAGTTGCGGTGAGATAAGAATTTTGTGCAGCACAGTCAGCATGTCTCCACATTCGCACCGTTTGTTGCTCATAGGATACCCAGACGATAGTCAAGTTTCATCCATGTACGCTGCAAAATGTCCGCTATTACACGAACGAAGGCTAATGCATTCTAGATCAGCGATAGACTTCACTTGTGGCTTGTAGACAATATCCTTGATAAAACCCCACAGGAAAAATCACACGGAGTACAGATTTTAACTCCGCAAGCCACAAGCCAGACATAGCTTTTTCCCTACAGATACGCCATTTCCTTTTATTGATCCCACTAGCGCCACCACTCGCCGGAGTCCCTAACTAGCACAACGTTGCCAAACTTTCACTGCCAGTTAGTATTCCTGTAACAGAGAAGACATGTAATTTAGTTTTCATTTTAGAGGAAAAGGAAGTTGTATACATCATTTATAAACACCCGGCATTTAACAATGTTTTAAATTGTATTGTTGGCTTAAAAATAATATTGTTGTGATCATAAGTATTTGTAAGAGACTTCTAATATATATTTTTAGTAATGTTTATTTTATCGTATCCTATTTTGCATGTAATTATAGACGATTCTATTTTGTATGACGCAAATAAGCAGCTTGTCTCTGCAGTGTGGCGTCAGTTGCTTAATGAATGTCGTTGTAGCCATTGCTTTCATTGACTGTATGGACCTGGTATATACTGGAGTAATTTGATTGATGGCCTTTTTTAGCATTTCTGGATAGAAGGTGTGTTTTCTCAGGTATGGATTCCTGATTAGGAACTATAGTTGAGAATGATCCTGAGATATTTTAGAATTTAGGGTTTGGATTTTTAGGCAAGTGATGTTCGCAACTCTCGCTAGGGTGTGTCACTTTCTCAATCTGTGTATACGGCAAACACTCTAGCTCCCTGGTCAGGGACTGAAGAGGGTAAAGGTCTTACCTAGTTGAGGCAATCTCTGCGCTGCCCTTCAATCTAAATTTGTACTTCCGTTATCAGTAGCGTGCCCCAAGGGAGATTGGTGGGCCAGAACCCCCTCCTTGGACCCAGAATTCCTAAGAAAACGTCAAGGGCAGGCAAAGATGTCAAAATGAGGACTCACTACTAAAAATAAATACATATGACCCCCCACTGGCCACGCCACTGTCTGTTATATTCTGCTCGAATACTAATTCACAGAAACGTAATTTTTTAATGCACTATTTAACTAACTAACTCTCTAGCCTTCTTAAACCCGAAGGTATATAGCTGCCGCAACACAAGCCTTCCATCTGTCCCTATCCTGGGCAAGATCAATCCAAGCTTTTCCATCCTTACCGATTTCTTTTAGGTCCATCTCAACGTTATCCCGCCATCTTCGTCTTGGCCTTCTTACAGGTCTCTTACCATCAGGTTTCCTAACAAGAATCGTGTAAACTCGTCTTTCAACTCAAAAACATTAATGAGCTATGCCATTTTTAGGAGGGTTAAAGACTGACATGTTTAATCCCCCTAGCAACGTTCATGTACACGTATGCAGCATAAGAACTCCTTTTGGTGTGAATGACTGCCAATCAGCTCCCATGTTCGAATCCCGTCCTTGGCGTGGATGTTCTTTCTCAGCGTCCCTTGATCAATCAATCTAATACATATATAAAAATGTATGTATGTATGTGTGTATGTTTGTACCGGCATAACTCTCGAACGCCTGGAGCGATTTCAACCAAACTTGGTACACGTATCACTTGCAATCTCGAAAGAAATACTATGCGGGTAAGACACCCCTGGTACCCCTAGGGGTGGGGTGGGTGACATACAAAAATAATCGGAAACGACCGATATTAGTGTGGAATCCATAGTTTTCAGGGTCGCGAAGATGAATAGTGACTCTCCCAATGCCGTTTAACTCCAAGACACCTCTAGCACCCCCTAGGATAGGGGAGTGGGAAGAGGGTGACATGTAAAAATAATGAAAAACGACCGATATTAATGTTGAATCCACAGTTTTCGGGGTCGCTAAGATAATTAGTGACTCTTCCAATGCAGTTAAACTCCAATACACCCTTGGCACCCCCTAGGGGTGGGGATGGGAAGGGGGTAACATGTAAAAATAATCGAAAACGACCAATATTAGTGTGGAATCCATAGTTTTCGGGGTCGATAAGATGAATAGCGACACTTCCAACTCCGTTCAACTCCAAGACACCCTTGGCAACCCTATGGGTGGGGGTGGGAAGTGGGTGACATGTAAAACGACCTATATTATACCGCGTTTGTTAGAACCTGTCCCTTTTTCCGCGCTAAGGATCGCTCGACAGTTTCGGTGCCAATGAGAAACGAGGAAAAAATCGTCTGCTGGGCTGCGAGGAGCGAATGGAAGCCAGAAGAGAGGCGCTTACGTAGACGCTGTTGCTACGTTGCGTATTTTAATTGGCTGCCTGGCTTTGACTTTCCCCAGCACGGAGAAAAGCCAGCGATCAGCTAACGCGGGAACCGGGACAAGTTGTAATAAACGCGGTATAGTGTGGAATACATAGTTTTCTGGCCGCTGAGATGAATAGTGACACTCCCAATGCCGTTCAACTCCAAGTTCATTTTACACTATTATTATAATTCATTATATTCCTGTCTGATAGAAAATGGGGATAAATAAATCAGCTCGTATCATATAATCATCACTCATCTTCATCTTCTAGATTATTCAAAACTTGCAGAAAAGCGAAGGTAAATAACCAAACAGAAGAACGTTGAAAACCGCAATATGTTTCTGGCCTTCAAAATCTCTTTCCCGTCCCTTCCCGTTTGCCCAGACGCCAGTAATGATAATAACAGTATATCGAGCGAAAATAAAAGTAGGTAAGCCTACTTCTAAGTCTAAAGTCAACTCTTGTGAAGGATAAACAATTACAGAGGAAAATCCAAACCGAGGAAGGAATCGTGCTTACTTACCAAAGGAAAGAATATCTGAGATTCATGGAAGCTCGCAGAAACAAAAGACAAAAATGCATCGAGACTGCTCCATCATCGCAATCTTCCAGGCTGAAAGCGAAGATGACGGTTTGAAACTGAAAAAGATAGAAAGTTTGACAGTGCTGTGCTAAATGTCTTAAGTCCCAGAAGAGATCAAGGGCGAGTTCCACCAGTACGTTCACATACAAACACACACACATTTATTATGGTTATACACCTTTACAATTCCAGTCAATAGAACCCATGGGCGTAACTTGGGACCTAATTTTGATTAACTACTAACTAACTCCCTAGCCTTCTTAAACCCGAAGGTTCATGGCTGCAGCAACACCGGCCTTCCATCTTTCCCTATCTTGAGCTAGTTCTATATACTCTTTTCCATCCCTACCGATTTCCCTTAGGTCCATCTCAACGTTGTCCCTCCATCTTCGTCTTGGCCTTCCTACAGGTCTCTTACCATCAGGTTTCCCAACAAGAATCCTGTAAACTCCTCTTTCCTCTCACATTCTTGCCACATGGCCGGCCCACCTAAGTCTTCTTGATTTAATTATTCTAATAATATCTGGACATGAATACAAATTATGTAGTTCTAAATTATGTAACCTTCTCCACTCACCTGTCTCCTCATCCCTTTTAGGTCCAAAGATTTTCCTAAGGATCTTATTTTCAAATACTCTCAATTTATGTTCCTCTTTCAATGTAAGGGACCAAGTTTCACATCTATAATACTACAGGCAAAATTACTGTTTTGTATATTTTAACTTTTAGTTTCTTAGATATTAAACGAGAAGACAAAAGTTTATGAAGAGAGAAGTAACATGCATTTTCTGAATTAAGCCTACTTTTTATTTCCTCTTTAATATCATTTTCATTTGTTAATATTACTCCTAAGTATTTGAATTTGGAAACTGTTTCAAACGAGTTGTTATCAATAATTAGATTTTGATTATTACCTAACACTATTTTCGACCTGTAAGCATATATTTAGTTTTCTCTTTGTTAACTTCCAAACCTATCTCTTTAGCAGTTTTGAAAAATATTGTAGCATTATTCTTAATTGTATTCACATCATCCCCCAGTAAGTCTACATCATCTGCATATGCTAACAACTGAGTCACACCATTTAATTTTAGTCCTTCTTTCTTTTTTGGGGGGGACGAAATTAAACTTAGGCCCAATTTTGAGGTGGCAGAATCAAATTTTAAAGGGATAAAATCAAACGGGGTCTAATTTTGAGGGGACAGAATCAAACCTGGGGCTTAAGTTTGGAGGAAGAGATTAGAAAATTTTTCCATCCAATAAAAACAGCATCCAGGATTACTTGCTAAATAAGTATGACGTTTGCGAAATCACAAATATTACTCTTTATTACTTTGCTCCTTAGGTCACCTAACTTGGAAATTTTAATAAATGTGAAAATTTTTGGGGGTAATGTCCCCCCCACCAAGTTACGCCTATGATCGAACCGATTAACCCACTGGCGCCCGTAGAAGGGGGCTGATGGGGATTTTGATAAAATCAACATTTTCAAATAAGAACCGTGAAAAACTCGGGAAAAACTATGGTGATAAATACACCAGCCTCCCTGAAATGACCGCGATTGCTATTTTTGAGATGGAAAGTTCTAAATATACGAACTATCTTACTTTGTATTCCACCCCTTCCCAGAAAGCAGCTATGCACTATCCACCTTTACAAAAGAAAAGAAAAAAACTGTGTACGCTGGTGGATTAACCTATCAATTTTAAAATTCAATTAACCGATTAAATGAATTGCTACTTTGGAACTGTTTGTTCCCTATTAAAATGTATGTTACGGTTGAAGATTTTATAGATAAAAGTATAATAATAAAAGGTAAAGCAAAACTATAAGATTTTGAATGTGTCAAACTGTTCGCCTCGTTTGGAAACCTCAGTCTTGGGGGGGGGGGGGATCCCCTGTTCATGAACCTTACCCCGGGCCACTGGCCCATCAACCCCCACCGAGTTACAGCCCTGAAGTTGGGAATTTGACCAATTCAAAAGGATGCAGCATGCCTAAAATTCTACTTTACTATATTACATTTCCATGTATGGCAAAGTCCCAGTTTCTCACGCGAGACACTTATCATAGGCTTCACCTGCTCTCATGCCAATGTTATGACTGCAGGAAGTGTAATAATCCAGGAGCACATGTCAATATTATATTCCATGTATGTTCCGAACTAGGACAAATGGGATTCTTACCACGGGAATATTCAAACAAGGTTAGACACTCGTAAAACAGTTTATTCCCAGGCATGGATTTTATTGTAATGTAAGCGTTTTACTGCGACGATAAAATCCCAAGATTATTGCATATCATTCTTACTTTAATGTTAAAGATACCGTACTATAAAACATGATAACTTCATGAACAAATATTTCCAATATTTTAATCGAATGGGACAAAGTTTCATTAAAAAGGTAATATTGATTGATTGATTTTCATAGGCTATTTTAGCCTGTCAAGCCCCCTTAAATAAAACAAAATTAAGGGTAGGCTCCCAACAAGAAAATGAAATTGATTGGGTGCCTCAGCACTTAGAAGAAAGTAATACATCTATGTTAAAGAATTCCTTACTCAGTTTTTAAAACTAATTCATTCATTCATTGATTACTTCACAAGAACTAAGACAATACTGTCTCTGAGGTCTAAAATCTTCTTATAGGTTAAAAGCTGAGTCTTTAAAGGGACACTTAGCACATACAAGGACAACACACAGCCCTACAGAGGGTTAGGTTACACTGGCCAAAGGTTCAGACGCCAGAGCCTCGTTTGTCTGCAAGAAGCAGTTACTGTGGTGTACATACTACGTGGAAGTGAGGTTTACGTTTGGATGCCTTACCAGAAAGTCCCCCTTACACCCCCAAAATGTAAAATTTTCCCTTATGTATTACACAGTGCCATTAATGTACGTAAGATGTGTGAAGGTAGCTAGGGCTCGACACAATCTAGATCGGAGCATACTCCGACTGTCATAGAAATTCCAAGAAACGTATCCCTCCCTGAAATAATAACGTAATACGCCACTGGATTCCTATTACCATATAATAATTTACACCAACGAAACGCAACTTATTCTCCTTACACGAAGGACGAAGTTTAAGCTAAACCGGAAGTGCTACCAACACCAGACTCCATCCGCTTCTCATGGCGGGATTATGTTTTGAAAAGTTGCCAATAGATGTCACGACCATACAGAAAATGCACGCAGAAAGATTTTCAATGTTATAAAGCCTGCTTCCCCCCCCTACTCAGCTTATTTTTTTGCACAATTACTTGCTTCTTGCCAAAGAAAGGGGAAAAAACTTTTCCGTAAGCCAATTTTCTGCCGAGAGGGTTGGCTAGCGCATATCTCCCGACGGCGTAACGGGCGAGAGAAAGTAGTCCCTCCGGGCGGCGGAAGCAGAAGGGAAAAGTGCGGTCTGTTCCACTTCTAGCTCAAACAAAAGCGCCGAAACAATGTCAATTGTCGCTGCTCACAATTTTGAAGGTCATGAGAAGCTGTAAAGCTCTGGGATCTCGAGTTAAGTGGTGACACGGTTTCTCGCGTCGTATCTCGGCTGGAATATTGCGAGGAAAGCAGGGACACCGTCAGAACGGTGGTGGGTGGGTATTCATCCATAAGACTACTAATATTCAGGGGCGCCGAAACCGAAGGGGGGGGGGGAGACGATTCTCGTTTGGGCTATAAGGGGTCTAGTATACAACTTTCAACAAGATTTAATTTTGTAACAAAATATTATTTGTGTGATGGAAATTTCATAACTTATTTGATGACTCTGCTCTGAAATGGGCGTTTTACTCTATCTCAGCATTTCTTTTTCCAATGTATACAGTTAATTAAGGAAAACACGGTGTATTATGATTACGTGGGAGAATAGAAGAAGAAGCATCGGAAAATACTGTAGTATCTGAGAAGGGCCTCCCCGATGGCGCAGTGGTAGCGTTGTCGCCTTGTAATCAAGGGGTTCCGATACCCGATGGAGGCACATAGTGGCTCGAATCCCACTTTAAACTGTGGGCCCAGTCCCGATTACCCTTTCTGTGCATAAAGTGAACTTAAAACAAAACAAAACTCATGTTCTGAGAGTGAGCCAGGTCATCAACAATTGGCCAACTTCTTTGTTTTCCGCACGAACGTAAGCTACTTTTAACTTCCATTGCCGCTGTTTATTGTCGGTATATCAGTCTCCTCACATGATGAACGTCTGAGGCGGCAGCATTTGGAATGTTTTTTTCATCACTTGCATTCAAGAGAGACAAAAGTAGAGAGTGCGAAAAAGAATTGATGAACACTCGTATCAGAAGAGAACAAAATGAAGATGAGGTCAGGAAATTGTTGAATGAAACTTCCTCGACAGGACATATGCACAGAACGAAATCTTAAAACTTCGTGGAAGTTGCAAGGAAGTTGTTGATAGTGGGCAGTTAGCTGTGATGCTTGATGGGACACAAGATATTACGGGTGTGGCACAGCAATCTCAGTGCGTCTGAGTTAAATCCACAGAAACACCTTCTTGGATTTTATGCTTACCACAGGTTGTTTGATTTCGTGTTTTTAGTTCACTTTCTGCACAGTAAGGCTAATCGGGACTGGACCTACAGTTTAAAGTGGGATCCGAGCCACTATGTGCCTCCATCGGGTATCGGAACTCGGGACCCCTTGATTACAAGGTAACGACGCTACCACTGCACCATTGGGGAGTAGTGGAAAATGTTAGTGGAGGGATGTTTGGTCGAGCCTTGCAGTTAGCTGGGGATCATCCTATGCTTTAACAAGAAAAAGAACTGTGTAGTATTAGCACTAACAAGTTCATGAAAGATTTCATTGAACGTTGTGATAGAGGAACCATCACCTTCGAAAAGTCGAGTAGAAGTTGAAAATATTCTGTTTTAAAATATGCCATTGTACAGGGCTATTCTAAATGATCTTCCCGATTTCAAAGTTTAATTACCTCACGTTTATTTAATCACAATGACATGCAAATTATTTTAAATGAAAGAAATACTCAAAAAGTTTTTTTTTACACACATACGTGTTATGTTCCACGTCAAAGGTGCTCAATATGAGTGCCTTTTGTAATTCGGCACATATCAAGCCGATAGTCAAATTCTTGCCACACTCTTCCCAACATCTCATAATCAATGGACGCAACTGCTTCTTGGATGCGTACTCGAAGTTCAGGTAAGTTGTTAGGTAGGGGAGGCTCATACACTTGGTTTTTAACATAACCCCACAAAAAAGCCACAGGGGGTGATATCTAGGGGAGGGGGGGGGAGGGAAGGAAGCAGAACCTGATCCTCACGAATAGCTCGTCCTATCCATTGATTTGGTAACCTTCTGTGGAGTTCCCTCCTGACATCCCGGTGCCAATGTGGGGGTGCCCCATCCTGCTGCAAAATAAAATTTTCCATGTCCTCTTCCAGCTGCGGGAAGAGCCATGTCTGCAGCATGTGAAGGTAGGAAAGTCCGTTTGCAGTGTCCTCCTCGAAGGTCTGTACCACTTCCGAATTGAGTGACCGCTTGGTGGATCTAACCCGAACTTCGTCCTAAAACTTCGCTGGACACAAAAAACTGACTGTTGTATGTACATAAAATTCCAAGACACAAAATTCTCTCCTGTCTTCGTTTCCAGCCATCTTAATTTACTGTCGCCCTAGCGGCAGAATACGGAACTAAACATCAGCTTTGCCAAAAAGTTTTTCTTTCATTTCAAATCATTTGCATGTCATTGTGACTAAATAAACGTGAGATACTATACTTTGGAATCGGGAAGATCATTTAGAATAGCCCTGTATAATAAAGATTAGTGTTTTTTTTATTAATACCTGTAAACACGTTCACGATACTTAGTGCTGTTTTACTGTGGCTGAAAGTTGGAGCGTTAAATATTTATACGATGCATATCCAACATTCGAAAAAAATACTCGAAAGCTCGAAAATTGTTAACCCCTCCACACAGAGGTCTGCTGTTCTCGGTTGAAAATGTGTTTTGAGAAAAGTTTGCCGAAGAAAACGCAGCCTATTAAATAATGGAAATCAAATACTCATCCAATAATTTTACAGCAAATATGCAGACTTGAGACGCAGACGACACTGCCGTGAGAGTAATTGTGGAATAATTAAATGAGCGGCGTTGCGTAACCAGAGCATGGAGAGGGGGCAACGGGGTCAGCCTCCTCAGCTCATCTGGGTGGGAAAAGAGATGTTCGCGAGATATCTCACAAGGATGTAGCCTCTATTTCTTCTTCTCGTTTCCCACGCCTGACACACTAAGCCTTGCGACAAAACTATTTTTACCATCGACGTAGCCAGGCAAGAGCTCAGGGGCCCCTACAAAATTTTGCTAAATTACAATCCTCTACAATTATTTTTTTACAGGACAAAACTAGTTTTATCTATATTGATTTTGAAATATGGAATTTAAAAAATGTCATTAATCTTTGTTGAGTATCTCTTGTTCTGGTGTCATAGCTTGAAATGTAATGTAAATATTGTGCCACATGTCCTATGTGTAGACCTTAATTTTCAAAATCGCTATAGGACCGAAAAGCGTTATTTATCAGGGAAATATATTTATTGTTGTTAATTTATTTATCTATTTTATGTGGCAGAGATTAAGACCCATACATTGCCTTGCACTGAACATTGATATTGTATAATAATATATATAATTATAAACACAATTCAAATATATATAAATGTGTGTACATATATAACTTTTGTGGCTCCGTCACTGGTGGGGCACAGGGCAGCTAGAATTAGCAACAATCTTTCGGAAGTGTCACTCCAAAGCAAAAATATGATTTATGATTTTTTTTTCATGGTTGTATATTTGGGTACATGTTGTCTGGTAATTTAATTTGTTTCTTAACGTCGCTTTTCTGCCACTTGTGTTAATCACGAACATGAGGATGAGTGATGATACGATGAATTTGATAAAGGGACACTGACGTAGAAAAACCCATGCACAGGCCGGGATTCGAACCTGACACACTTTACGTGATTATACTTTCTTTTTCATAAGGGCCCAGAATTTTTCTGGGGGGGACACAGAAAACTGCGGCACGCCGTTGCGATCACTCCATATCCCTCGGTTCAGGTCACCTGCCCAATGTAATTGCAATCAGTGTTGAATGCAGCTACTTTCCTCCTGGGGGGGTGTCATCAACGAAACTTCCTGTGGGTTTCTCGTTCTCCTCAAAGTTGGCACCTTCACACAAGCTTCAAGCACATCCCGATGCATCATATTTAATTTAGCAGTTATCAAAACGGACGATAATTTAAATTCAGTTTATCACTTTGGTTTTTAATTGTAAAAAGAGGGCTGAATCAGTACTTTTTATTACAAAAAAATGCGTTCTATGTTAAACTAAAGTGAACGAAATTAAGTCAATGTGAACATGGTTGCCAAATTTCGTAGCTATTGTCCGAATGCTCTGCCGGGTTACTGAAATTTTCTGGGGGACTCTCCCCCACTGGCCACCTCCTGAATTCATCGCCGATTGTAATTATCCGTCGGACCTTTCATTTTAAGGTGGCCGCGGTGGCTCGGTCGAGTTGACCTTCATGGCGGAGTGGTTAGCACAGCGCGCTACAACGCCAGGGGTTCCGGGTGCGAGTCCCGGGTAAGGCATGGGTATTTGTGTTTGTCTGTCCTCCGAAAAATCGAGAAAATAGTCCAATTGATATGAGTGAAAGTCGTGTGAATGATGGGGAATACTTCCGCATAGGGAGTATTCCTTTAAAAGTCGGTAACGCGTCTGACTACCATGCTAAAGGTCCCGGGTTCGATCCCCGGCCGGTTCAAATCCGGGAACTTTTCTAACGTTGGAAACGGTCCCGGCGCCCACCCAGCGTCGAATAACATGGGTACCTGGGGGAAACCCTGGGGGTTAAAGGCGGTCAGAGGCGTGATGCTGATCACATCACCTCCACTCACCACCGGATCAAGAAAGTGTGGGGCGTTACCCCCACACCCCCTATACGCCTTCATGACGTGGTGCTATGCACAGGGGAGCACTTTACCTTCTTTTTTTTATACCTTTCATTTTAAACTGGTATGGTCGCAATTGTAAATCCAAGTTCCTGCCCTAGAATTTCCTGGATGCGGAGATTTCTGCTCTGTTGTATGAGGAGGTATCATGGGAGAATTTCCCTCAGCTGGTGCGAGGCTCCTTTGTCCCAATGACCTACCACGACGCAGGGATGAGCTAGGAAGAAGAGCACATCATGGCGCGTGGCAGACGCTCAACTCGTGGGAAGAAGAGAAGTGGGCCTCATCAACTGCCTCACTAGTTGCATAACTTCGTATAGAGCCTAAGTGCAGGGTGGTCATAAAGAATAAAACAAATGAGAGACCTGATGAACAAATCATTTCCTTTATGCAAAACGCTCCGCCATGAGTCTCAACACATTCTTCAAACGCTTCAACTTGTTTCCTCGAATTCTGTTAAATAATGTGAAGATGCTGAAGACTCTTTCCAGTTGTGAACCTTTCTCAGGGATGAGCCATATCCTGAATTTTCACAGCATACACCTCACATTTCAAAATTTACCAGGGGTTGAAGTCAGGTGTCTGTGGTGCCCATTGCACAGGGGCCTTTCTCCCAATCCAGCGTCCAGGAAACATGTCAATCAGTCAGTGCCGCAGCTCACCTGTAATGGAGTTTGGAGATATTGTTTTAAGTTCACGTTATACATAGAAAGGCTAATCAGTACTGGACCTACAGTTTGAAGTGGTATCCGAACCACTATGTGAGTTTGAGTTTGATTTTAAAATTTTGGGTGCGTCAGCACTAAGGCTATTTGGACCGTCACATTATAAGGGGTCCAGCCCCTTATCGTTACACATAACAACTCTATCGTTGCTTAATTAAAATCATAAAATATTAAAATCTTCTGACTTTCGTTAAAAGCTGAGGCTGTAAAGGAACACTCAGCACAAATAAGGACAAAACACAGGACAACACAAACAAAAATATGCTGGCATAGGGCCAGTCGCCAGAGCCTCGTTAGTCTGCAGTCCAGGGTGTACTACGTGGAAGTGAGGTTGACTATTGGGTGCACTAGGTGGAAGGAGCACCCCTTACACCCCGAACCACTATGTGCCTCCACCAGTTATTGAACCCGGGACCCCTTGATTACAACGCTTTACCACTGCGCCAGCGGAGAAGCCCTCACCTGTAATGAGAAAACAACACCGCCATGAGTTCTATTATCACCTTGTATATACACGCTAACTCCATTACTAGACAAAGTATTTTTTAGCACTGAATGATAATGTAAGTTGTAAAACAATATCTGGTGTTGGTGTTCTGTGTATGTATAAGGACTCTCTGTGTGCCCTGCAGCAAGGATGGAGCTGATATTCACACTTTAACTGGCATACCACAACGGCCAAGATGTAGATTGATAGAAAAACTCTCCACACAATTTCATGTGTTCGATGTGAGTTCTGTCGGTGCCAAAACAGGATGTAGTGTGGTTATGTCAAGACACGTTCCAACATATCCTCGATTTTGGAAATGCACTAGCCCGGTCTAGTTGGCTGCACTTTATGGCACTAGGCAGTGACGGCCGGCGGCAACTATGATGGCTAGTGCCAACGTGATCAAGAATCGAAAAAAAAAACGTCCGCAATTCCCCCCCCCCTTCCCCCTCCTTGAGGTTCCGCCACTGGATGTTTATCCTCGTTTGGTAACGTGGAAAACAACGTGTGTTTAAGTAATAACGTACTAATCCGATTCATCTTCACTCACTAACCTATCTTTATACACTAAAGGACACTTCCCTAAAAATATAACAATTACAAGAGGTAAGGAAAAACAACTCCTATCACCTTCTCCTCCCCCATGCACACGTATTCTAACTGTATGTCGAAAATATCTTTGTTATGAAAAGAAATTGTCGAAATGCCAAAGGAAACTCGCATCATCATAGGATTTTTTACTTTTATATTTTAAAAAATGTCTCTCTTGGTGCATCTATCTACTATCAAAAATGTTCATTTAGCTTTGGAAAAGTACTAGGTTCGTTTCTCCAAAAGTAGGCAGAAATTACTTTCCTTCCCCAACGGGTCTTACAAATCAGTAGTATTTAGCGACTTTTCTCTGAAGATGGCAACTGTGTCAACACTGCGAAAGTTCCCTCGCCAGGCCAGGCTAAGACTGGCACGGTTTCTTATGGTCTAACCCCGCCCCCTGCCACTTTGTTCTCGGCTCATGGTGGAAATGTTCTTGGCTGAGACTTCTTCAACCCTCTGCACGTGTGTCAACTTGGTTAGGTCCATGGGTTAGGCCAGCTCTTGGGCGGCACGGACTGTTGCCTCGCGAGGGTACGAACGAAACAGCTGGCGATACAGTGAGGAGGTTGGGGCGGTCGTCACGTCAGCTTGACCGATTGCAAGATTCGAATCTCCTTGTCTGTAAACTATCAATGTATTCATTTAACAATCCTTGGCGAGGTATGAGTTTCTTCTGAGGGTAGTGCCATGGCACGACGGCTCTACCCCTTGAGCCGCCGCTGGCATTAGGTATAGTGCATGTGTATGCCGGTGTCAGGCTTGTGCAAGAAAATGACGTTCAACCAAGTAGACAAATTTCGGTGTTGAAGTTCAGAAGATGTTGCCTGTCTGCTGCTTTAAACGTTCACTTGATTAGTTAG
This sequence comes from Lepisma saccharinum, assembly GCF_977018435.1. Lineage (NCBI taxonomy): Eukaryota > Metazoa > Arthropoda > Insecta > Zygentoma > Lepismatidae > Lepisma > Lepisma saccharinum. The sequence goes on from NC_139256.1 coordinate 4,587,010, forward strand.
CACGCACCACGTGACCACACAATACGCTGCACCGCTTCAAAACGTAGTGCAAACGGCGCAGACACCAAATCAACGAAGTAGTCGAGTCGGTGTTGGTGCCGTGCAACCACCTACACGCGCGACTGAGAGTCAAAAAGTGCTGTAAATATTATCGATTGAATTGGTTTATTTTACTTCGCTTTTCTGCCACTTTTGGCTAATCGCGAAGATGTTATGATATTATGAAACTATTGAAGGCACAGACAACAATCATGCCCAGGCCGGGATTCGAACCCGTGACCTCTGCCATCGTGGTACGCTGTGCTAACCAATTCGCCACGTAGGTCAGCATTGTAAATATTATTGACATGAATTGTCGTTACTCAAAATCTTAAATAGACCTCGTTATTGTGCAGCGTAATAAATTACTTCTCTTTATAGCCCTATCATTCATTCTATAAGCAGTATAAGTCTGGGTCATGAGAAACAAATTCTTGAAGCTTGCTGAAGTAAAAAATAACACAAAAATGAGAGTAATTGATCCCGTTGTTGATTTTAATTGTTTTTCAGGGAAGTGCACAGCGAAACAGACATACACTGGCTTATAGTATGTAAATAAGTTCGTGTTCGTAAGCAGAACGTATTGGTCTTACATGGGTGCCAGCAGAGAACTACTTTACACGTACGATGTAATCCTCCCAGCTCGCAAACTGACCGATATAGCAGCCCATGTTCCGGGTTACGCACATCTGTCTACAGACTTAATGTGGGATTTCAACGAGCGTGAAATTAACTCGTTCCAAGGTTGCTTCGACATCAGGTGAGTACTGATACACCTTATCAACGAGGTCACAGGGGAATTGGGGGATTTTCCCCACCACGAGACATGGAAAAACCATGATTACTTTTCAATCCAATATTCATGGGAGGCTGAAGAGAATGATTTGGTCTCCAGGAATTCAAGGAAAGTGTCTACTTATTATACCGGTATATATTCTTCGACATTGTATTTTCTTCCTTGTATCTTACTTCTAGATATTTACCTTTTCTCTTCTGTCTTACTGAATCTCTCTTCTTGATTGTCATCTTATCTTATTCCTCTCTCCATTTTTCTTCTTTCTCTCTCTCTCTCTCTGTTCTCTGTCTTTCTTTCCTTCTTTCTTCTTCTCTCTGCTTGATTTATTTCTTAGTATCTATGTTCCTATTTACCTCGCTTCTTCATTCTTATCTTGTTCCCCACCGCTTTTATTTCCTTTAGTTTCTATCTACCGTGGAATTCCTCTTCTCTCAACATAATATAAAACATTATCCAACATTCTTTTAACAAGACTAACCCCACATGCTAATGAAATTATAGGTGATTATCAATGTAACAGATCAACTATACATAATTTTTTCACATCAGACAGACACTTGAGAGAAATTTGGAATATAACCAAAATGTCCATCAAGTATCCATTGATTTTTGAAAAGCATATATATGAATCAATTAAAAGAGATAAATTATAATAATATATTAGTAAGGTTTGGAATACCTAAGAAGCATATTAATATGATAAAAGTATGCAATATTGAAACAAAAAGTAAGATTCGTGTAGGTATTAATGTGTCTGACAAATTTACAATTCATGATGGGTCAAGACAAGGAGATGCATTATCTCAATTGCTCTTTAATTGTGCCCTAGAATACGCTGTTAGGAAGGTAAAATAAACTAACGAAGGACTAAAGTTATACGGTGTGACTCAGTTGTTAGCATATGCAGATGATGTAGACTTACTGGGGGATGATATAAATACAATTAAGAATAATGCTAAAATATTTCTCAAAACTGCTAAAAGAGATAGGTTTGGAAGTTATCAAAGAGAAAACTAAATATATGCTTACAGGCCGAAACCAAGTGTTAGGTAATAATCAAAATCTAATTTCTGATAACTTGTTTGAATCAGTTTCCAAATTCAAGTACTTAGGAGTAATACTAACAAATGAAAATGATATTAAACAGGAAATGAAAAACAGACTTAATGCAGGAAATGTGTGTTACTTTTCTCTTCATAAACTTTTATCTTCTCGTATAATATGTAAGAAACTAAAAGTTAAAATATACAAAACAGTAATTTTGCCTGTAGTATTATATGGATGCAAAACTTTGTTCCTTACATTGAAAGAGGAAGATAAATTGAGAATATTTGAAAATAAGATCCTTAGAAAAATCTTTGGACCTAAAAGGGATGAGGAGACAGGTGAGTGGAGAAGGTTACATAATTTAGAACTACATAATTTGTATTCATGTCCAGATATTATTAGAATAATTAAATCAAGAAGACTTAGGTGGGCATGCCATGTGGCACGAATGTGAGAGAAAAGAAGAGTTTGCAGGATTGTTGTTGGGAAACCTGATGGTAAGAGAACAGTAGGAAGGCCAAGACGAAGATGGAGGGATAACGTTGAGATGGACCTAAAGGATGGAGAAGATTGGATCGATCTTGCCCAGGATAGGGACAGGGAAGGCCTTTGTTGCTGCAGCCATAAACCTTCGGGTTTGAGAAGGCTAGAGGGTTAGTTAGTTAGATAGCGTTGTTGTCATCTGCTTTGTTGCGCCTTTCTTTCAGATCTCAAACTCCCCGTTGCAATTTAGAGACACTGGACACGCTGATTGGAGGTATTCTACAGCAACGCAGAATTTCACTTAGAGCAGACAGCCGTGGACTCTTATATCACAATCTGCCCTGCTCGATGCTCGCCTTACATCCCCGTCACGCCAATGGACCACTCTCACTGCTTTCTCCAGTTAGTGGAGAAAATATTCCTTTCAATGCTTTCACTATCCTGCGCAAGGGGGACTGCGTAGGTAGCGCCAGAAGCTGTAATATAGGGGTGCGGAACTTTTGACTAGGTGTGCGTTTGTAAGCCCTCCTCCGTGACCGTGCGGTCTAAATGGCGCTGTGCTTTGGACTCAGACTGCGGGACGTCATGGGTCCGAGTCCGCCTGGGTTCAGTCACTGGGTTCTCCGCCTGTGTATAGAACCGGTGGCAGCCCACCATCGTGAGGGAATTGGCGAGCTACGAGTGAGTAGCGTAACCCGGTCACGAATATCTCCTATAACGACGTGCTGACCTCACGTCACCCCATTACAGGTTAAAGATCTCCACACCTCTAGGTAGGACTGTGGGAGGGAGACTGGCAGTCGGGAGATAGACCAAGCCCCTTACGGCCTTTAGAACCACGGGTTATTATTATTATCAAATACTCAAATTTGTGTGTATATATAGTATTTTCATTAATTTTTCTCTTGCTTCCTGCGTGTTTTTGAGGAATGAATTTTTACGTATATTTCGGGGCGTCCGAACCAAATGTCCTAGTAATAATAATAATAATAATGTTTAAATTAAAATAATTATATTATATTGAATAAATACGAATTAAAATATTCCACGATGGCGCAGTGGTAGCGTCGTTACCTTGTAATCAAGGGGTCCCGGGTTCGATACCCGGTGGAGGCACATAGTGGTTCGGATTCCCCTTTAAACTGTAGGTCCAGTCACGATTAGCCTTAATGTGCATAAAGTTGACTTGAAACACCAAATCAAGCAACCAAATATTCTTATTATTACACGAATAGGTAAAAAGACGGTATAGGAATAGAGATGTAACGTATTCATTATCTAGTTTATCTAGCTAGTGCGAAGGCGCCAAGGATCCAGAGGGGCCACCGCCCACCCACTTTCTTCAATCTTGGTGTAAAGGGCGTGTTACGATGGCACCACTGAGCTTCATTTCTGGGAGAACATCAGACCAGGTGTACCAGGGACAGTCCTAGATACAGTTGTCAAGGATCTCTGTGACACGTCCTTTCCCATTGCACAAATATTTATTGTTAATATTTATTGTTATTAATTATATTTTCTCTTGTGCAAATGTTTATTGTTCTTTAATATTAATTTCTGTAATTTACCTATCACTGATAATGTCAGGATAGTGACTAACCTGCATATACTTATCTTGTAATGGTTGTTACCATGGCAATTACGAGTGTCTTTTGTCTTGACTTGGGAGTTCTGGCTCGGGTTTTGGAATAGAGTGATCAAGTGGAATTATAAGAAGTTTAATTTCTTTGAGTGACATGGATTATATGTTAGAAATATAAGTATTTAGTTTGCAAAGAAGTAAAATAGACTTCCTTTTTCTTAGTGCAAACTTAACTGTGATTTTTATTTGACTTGTTGTTTTAAGTCCACTTTATGCACAGTAAGGCTAATCGGGACTGGACCTACAGTTTAAAGTGGGATCCGAACCACTTGTGCCTCCACCGGGTATCGAACCCGGGACCCCTTGATGACAAGGCGACGACGCAACCACTGCGCCATCGGGAGGCCCTTTTTTTTATTTGACGAACTAACAGAGAGATATTACCTCATACCCTGAGAGGCATCACGTGTATGCTTTCGAGTCTTTCATGTGAACTTATTATTTGCTCTGGTAGTTAAATCATGTTCTTTTGACCAAAGTACGTGTCAATATTTTGGCGCATCAACGCGGGGCCCAAAATCTGTTGTTTCGTTAGTGGTGTTCATTTTTGTGTGTTCGTGACGAGTAATTGATTTGTGATTGTGATGGAAATTCTGTGCTAGAAGAATATGGATAAGAAGATGTTGAGAAGTGCAAGTAAATCGTCGGCTGAGGAAAATGAATCTCCAGTGCAGTCAGTTCCAGTTACAGCAGACCTGCTTTCTTCAATACGGATTATGTTGGAGGAAAGTATTAGGTGCATTCAAATGAAAAGGTCTATTTCCTTGCAGAAACTTTATTACAGTAGTTGGCTACACATATTCACCGTATGAGGTAAGACACTGGTCCCACTTTGAAACAAGGTTATGAATTCCTTAGTAGAAGAAGTCCTTGTGCTGGGAATGAAACCATTCCCTGACAGCTTCCTGCAGCTCAGGACTCGAGGCAAAGCGTCGTCCTCTGAGGTGTTTCTTCATAGGTCCGAAAATGTGAAAATCACATGGACTCAAGTCAGGACTGTATGCAAGGTGGTTTAGCACTTCCCAATGGGATGATTGCAACAGATCCTGTGTGTGTCTGGCTGTATGGGGACGAGCATTGTCCTGGAGCAAAATGATGCCTTTGCTGAGTTTTCCTCGATGCTTATTCTTGATTGATGTCCGTAGACGATGCAATGTTTCACAGTACGTGTTTGCGTTAATTGTGTGTCCCTCTGGAAGGAACTCCACTAGCAGTGGCCCTTGGTTATCGAAAAATACGGTCATCATAAGTTTGCCGACTTTAGGTTGTGACTTGCTTTTCTTTGGTTTTGGTGATCCTGTATGCTTCCATTCCATACTGTCCCTCCTTGATTCTGGCTGGTAATACGGGCAGATGGATTCATCTCCAGCAATGATTTTGCTGATAAAGTCCTCACCTTCATTCCTGTATCGCAGCAAACGAGCCAATGACATTCCCTTTCTGCACATTTTTTGTTCTCTGGCAAACACTTTGGCACCCATTGTGCGCACACTTTCCTGTAACCCAGTCTGTGCCTCACAATGTCATGCACACTACCCAATGACACGTTCACTTGTTCGCTAATGGCTGCCAGGGATATTCGTCTGTCTTCTTGAATAAGGTTGTCAATAGCAGCCCCTGTCCAATCAGGAATGCGATTTTTCAACTGTCCCGGCCGAGCATCGTCCTTCAATGTGTTTCCTCCACCACGAAAACGCCTACACCATTTTCTCACTGATTTGTCTGATACACATTTTTCATACACAACTTTCATTCTCCTATGAATGTCCGCTGGATGTACTCCTTCGGCATGAAGAAACCGAATGATACCCCGTTGTTCTTGCTTGGACACGTCCCTTAAGGCGATCTCCTACCCCGGCGAAGGTTTGAGCAATTTTCCATGTAAGCTTATGGGCGTAACTTTAGTCACTATTATCTCGAGAACCAGTAGACAGATAATTTTCAAATTTTAACTGAACGCTGAGAAAGGATGTTTCTAGAGAACCACTGGTCGATATTTTCATTTTCTGCATCAACGTCCCCATAATTAATTAATTCATTTTATTTGTGAAATATCAGACTTTTTTTCACTTTTCTTGACAGGGCAACCCTGTTGCCGGCCGGCAGGTTCACTGCAGCTGCTCGCGGTCACCTAATGACCTTGTAGAAAGAGGGTTTGGAACACGGCGGGTGGTTTCGCCCCAACACACAACAGGTTTAGAAGATGAAAAGAAAGCAACATGTCTTTTGGCTTTTAACTGGGTAGCTTTTAAATTATGGACTGGAAGTGGTGGCATGAAATTGGTGAAGTGTGTTCCGGACCAAGAAAAATATGAAGTTGGAATTTGGTCCGAGAGTTTGAGTCTGAGAGACAAATATGTTTCTAAAGCAGTGGCGTTTCCGTAACAGGGCTGGTTACTACATTATTTTTATTATTGTAAAACACACTATTCTTCCATTATAAATGTAGATAACGGACCATACTATATATGCATAAATAAATGTAGAGTTTGTTTTTAAATTTTTTTATGCACAGAAAGGCTAGCCAGGGCTGGACCTACAGTTTAAAATGGAGTCCGAACCACAATGTGCCTGCACCGGGTAGGTACCCATTGATTTGAGGCTGGGGCAGCCCCAGAGCCGCTTTATACGGGTACAAGGCCGGAAAAACTCCAACCTTAGATCACCTACCCGGAAATCAAACCCGGGTCTTTCGCATGGCAGTCAGATCCTTTTTATTTTATTTTTATTAAAGTGAAGCCCCTAAGGGGCAGCTTTCCTCACACAAATATAAGTTAACACAGACATGCAGATACATAATACATAACACACTTATGGAGGTGCATGTATGTATGTGGAGTTAAAATAAATACAATTTTCGTATTTTATTTTCCACTTTACTGCTATTGTGTGATTATGCATACACGCGTATGTAATATTATTTTTAGTACGATATTTGGGGCATGAAAATCTGCTTTTAAACAAATTTTTCAGTGTTCCTCTTTTGAGAGTAATTCTTTTTAATTTAGTAAAACTATTTAGGTTTTGGCCTAAAGTTGGAATGTGTAACGAAACCATGCATATGCCATTTCTATTTAAATGCTTTGAGAAGGTAACACTGTTAATTCAAGCTAAACGTTATATTTTATGTGACTCAGATGTTTTACACTCTTGCGACCATGAAACATTGATTTAATTGCATTTTATGCATAGTAAAGATAATCGGGACTGGGCCTACAGCTTAAAGTGGGATCCGAACTACTATGTGTCTCCACCGGTTATTAAACCAGGGACGCCTTGATTACAAGGCGATGAAGTTAACAATGTGCCATCGGGGAGAATCCTCCACCACGGAACAAAACAATATATTGGTCGTTGTTGAAATATTTTTGAAATTGAAATTGATTTAGCGCAATTGATCTGTATTCTTGGGAATATGCCGCCGCCCGCAGCCCCTCCTTGCCGGAAGCACTGTTTGCAGCACAGTAATTGCATATTCCACACTAAACGAATATACACTATCTGCGATTATTCTGTTTCTATTCATCAAACGTTTGCTCCGAAATTTCCCGTCCACAATTTAGAAAAAGAAATACCAAGATTGATCTTGAGGGGTCTTTCCCCTGTTACATATACCCGAAACCGGTTGCATGCAGGTCGAGTGCATCTGGGTTTTATTCTCTTGGGTCTCCCCCTCCTCCCGGATTATTAGGCGCTTCGCGCGTGAGGGGATAATGACGCAGACCGCCCCATCTAAATTCTTGGTGAGGAATATTTTTCCTTTCACTATCACAAAATTCAATATATTTTTCTAAAATATATGTATAAAAAGGACATCGTTGTGCAATGTGACATACTTGATTAGTAATTAATTCAACTCACTATAATTGGTTCCAAGATGAAGAAAAGGAATAATTTGGAGAAGGGGCAGATCAAGTAAATTATTCAGTAAATCTTAAAAAATGACTTTCAGTAATAGGAGAGTGTCGCAATAAAATACTTTATGGGAATTATGGCATGATCTAAGGGGGGGGACGCGCTATTGGTCATGGATGGGGTGGGAGACTGATCTATACAATTGTTAGAAGTTCATTATCCAGATATTCATGAACTACTTAACCTGCGCTTTATTTTTGCCGAAATATTCTTGAAATGGACATTGTGTAATTTATTTCTCTTCTTGACATCTGAGATACTGGGGAATATGCTGCCCTCAACCCCTCCTTGAGAACAGCAATGCTTTACAGCATACTTTCGCCATCCCGGTACTTCGAGAAATTTCATACTCCAGACTAAGTGAATATATATCTGTGCTGATTCTATTCGCATTCCTGAACACTTTCTTTTGTCCATTTTCAAGTTAGCCCTATAATTTCAAAAATACTCAGTTAAATCTTCCGAGAGCTTTCCTCCCCGGATATTTATACCTGAAGCAGATTTCTACAGCTCGAAAACATCTGGTGAGTTATCCTCGGGCCTCCCTCCCTTCTCCTCCCGGCTCATTAGTCGTGAACGAGGGTCCGTGAAGAGCCAGGCGACTGGGCTCTGCAGGGTTGCTGTGTCAAGAAAAGTGAAAATAGAGTAAAATGAATTAATTAATTTTCGGGACGTTGATGCAAAAAATGAAAATCTTAATCAGTGGGTCTCTAGAAACATCCTTTCTCAGTGTTCACTCAAAATTTGGAAAATTTTTGTCGACTGGTTCTCGAGATAATCGTGACCAAAATACCGAAAACATACCATAAGCTTACATAGAAAATGCTCAGACCTTCGCCGGGGTAGGAGATCGCCTTAATGGCAGCTTCATTGTTCAGCACAGCGTTCCACCTGGAGGGAAGAAAGTGAAGGTGATTAGATAACGGACACGTGCTACCTGGACACACTTGCGCATGCGCAGATGCCTCATTACTAAAACGTCACATATACCTGTGGGTATACAAAACACATGAAATTACTATCTGGCATAAAACGTTTTTTCAGAAAAAATCAAATGGACCTTTTCATTTGAATGGACTAAGTACAAGGGCTATGGAAACAAAGATGCAAGAAAACTCCATTGCTTTGGATTCTCTGGAATCAAAAATTCAGGAAAACATTAGAAAAAGTTCCAGCAATCTGGAAGCAAAGATCCAAGAAAACTCCATTGCTTTGGATTCTCTGGAATCAAAAATTCAGGAAAACATTAGAGAAAGTTCCAGCAATCTGGAAGCTAAGTTTCAGGAGAATGTAGCCATGTTGGAACGCAGTTTGAACTTAAAGTTAGAGGAAAGTGGTAGAAATCTGGTGGAATCAGAAAGGCGCTTAGAAGAGAAGTTTTCACAGGGTTATTCGAAACTCACAGAATCTGCTTTGGAGATGGACAGAGACTGGACAATTTGACTGTAAAAATGGAAGAAAATCAACAGAAGATAAAAGAAAGCATTCAAATAGAGATCGTTAACTTACGTCAGACATGTGAAGCAAACTCTCTACAAGTGGAATCAAATGTGCAAAAAGAAATTGCCCTGTTGAGAGAAGAGGTTGAACAATCTCAGGGTAACTTTCGTAAGGAAATCGCTGAAGAACAGAGCAGTTTCAGAAAGAAAGTGTTTGAAAATGTGAATCACGAGGTAACTGTTATCACAGATAAGTTAGAAGATACCATTAATCAGAAAGTGGCAGAGAAACTTGCTGAGAATATAAATGAAACCGAGAGATACAGAAAAGCTGACGAAGAATGGAGGAAAACAATTGAAACTAAACACGGCAAATTTTCCTCAGATGTTGGTCATATCTGTAGTGAAATTGTTCATATTTCTGATCAGCTGAATAGGTTACAGATCCAGACGAACTCTGATCATCCAAAAATCCACCGTGTTGATGAAGGTTCTGGAAGATCAACATTTTATCCCATCTGTTCAGATGAAGCTTCAAACCTACAAGGAAAAACCTCAAGGAAAAAGAGGTACCAGAAGATGAACGAATCCAGCTCCTCAGACAGTGAATCAACTGCTCACAGCAGAAGAAACAGAAGAGAGCCTTCTTCACGCATTGTACACACTGGGGTAACTCCTAGGATGTCAGACATCAATTCTATGAGAAAGTTCGACGGCAATATTATCGCTACTTCAGCTGAAATATATTTAAAGGAATTGATACAAACCTTGAAATTCTACAGATTCCTGAACATTATAGGCTTGAAATCATTCCACGTTTGTTAACTGGAATGGCCTATCACTGGTTTTATTCGCATAAGAACGATTTCCGCACTTACTATGATTTCTGCAGAGAGTTCAAGAAGCGTTTTGCTTCAACAGAAGCGAAAGAGAGAGAATTGGCGTCTGTGAGGACTAGGCGGTACAATAAGCAGAATGATAACAATGTGGAGGAATACGTTTGGTCTGTGTACTCTGCCTATAGGAATCTGAGTAATCATTACACCGAGCAGGAAGTAGTTAACCTAATCATCGGACCTTTTAGAGTAAAGCAATTGTGCTTGGCTCATGCTCCGAACACCGTGGATCTCTTAGCGGATTTTGTTAAGAGATATGAGCAAGCAGAGGAACAAGATGCTTGGCGGTCTACATGGAGACGAGAAACTGGCTCTCGACAAAACAGCAGAGATGTTCAAAGAACGTCTAGAATTCGCTTAGTTCAGCAACAAAATAGGAGTAACCCAGCTGAGAGTCCATACCCTAGAAATGGAAATAATTACCGTCAACAGCGTCAGTTTAGATCACGACGAGAATATCCAGCTTCCAGAGGTAATCCTTACGATAGACCGTATCCTAACAGCGGGTTTTCTTCGCCAAGTCAACAACGTTTATCTCCACCGAGAGATAGCAATAATGCTCCCGGGACTCAAATGACGAACAGTGGCGTGCCGACAGACATTGTTGAAGCATATCCCAGCGTTGAGCAACAGCGTAGTGTGGCAGTAACGAGGAACGTCTGTTAGGATACCGGATCTAATCTTGACCAGGTGCGAGATTTTACCCATCGCCTAGCATAGAAATGTCCCCTTATGTTAGGCAGTCTCGGAGTAAACTGGTGGCAAGAAGAGAGATTTTACAGTCTGCTGACAAAGATATTATGCTGATATTCATAACAAATCAGAATTTACCTGTACTTTAAGGCAGATCGTTCAGTATAAAAATTCAGTGAGCTAGAACTAGAATTCAGAACTTGAATTTGTAGGCAAGCGTAACTCAGTGCTCGAAACTACTGAAAGCACCATTCTAATGGAAATCTTAATTGTAAAAGATTTACCATAAGATCTGCTGTTGGTTAATCGTTTCTGCGAAAGTATAAAACTGAGATCAGTCTTATACATAGAATATTATATTTAATGGTGGATGGAGTGTCGATTTAAAAGGAGCTAGACAAGGATATTTCCGTAGACAAGCAGTTAAGCGTCCGGAAATTTGAAGCTAGCCATTAGAAATGGATTCCTTCACCAGAAGATATGAAAAAGAAGATTGATTCTAGTAAAATTACTGAAAATGGAACGAAGAACCGATTTAAGTTGAAATCTTAACGATCCATAGGAAGGTGTCTTTGGAAAGGCCTGGCACTGGAAACGTTTTCTATGAGTTTGTGGTTACGACATGTTGTAGAACGAGAGCATATTTGAATAGGCTGCTTAATGTTTATTTGATCTGGTCTTATTATTTGTATGAAGTGTCATTGTTTATTTATGTTGTATCAGAAGTGCCATGCTGTACAAACAGTTGAATATTTCTTCAAGCGTCCAGTTTTATCTCAGAACTTGTGAACTAAATACATGAAGAATTGTAAACTGTTTTCCAGAGATTGAAACCAAAATCTCCTAGACTGTTGAAAGTTTTCCAGTTCGTCGTCGATTTTGATTTTTCTTCGGAGGGGGCAATTGACACGTCCTTTCCCATTGCACAAATATTTATTGTTAATATTTATTGTTATTAATTATATTTTCTCTTGTGCAAATGTTTATTGTTCTTTAATATTAATTTCTGTAATTTACCTATCACTGATAATGTCAGGATAGTGACTAACCTGCATATACTTATCTTGTAATGGTTGTTACCATGGCAATTACGAGTGTCTTTTGTCTTGACTTGGGAGTTCTGGCTCGGGTTTTGGAATAGAGTGATCAAGTGGAATTATAAGAAGTTTAATTTCTTTGAGTGACATGGATTATATGTTAGAAATATAAGTATTTAGTTTGCAAAGAAGTAAAATAGACTTCCTTTTTCTTAGTGCAAACTTAACTGTGATTTTTATTTGACGAACTAACAGAGAGATATTACCCCATACCCTGAGAGGCATCACGTGTATGCTTTCGAGTCTTTCATGTGAACTTATTATTTGCTCTGGTAGTTAAATCATGTTCTTTTGACCAAAGTACGTGTCATCTGCAACACTCTCTTTCATGGTGAGGGTGGATCTTTCAGCAGGATAGCGCACCAGCTCACAATGCTCAAACAATCCAACAGTGGCTTGAGACAAATGTGCCCGACTTCATTTCCAACTCCAATTGACCATCTGGCAGTCCAGACCTCAACCCTCTGGACTACAGTAGCCTGTGATGTGCTTCAAAACATGGCTTGCAAGAAGAGACACCTCAGTATTGCCAATCTGAAATGCTCTCTTATGAAGGCTGTGGCAGATTTCCCTCTCAATAAAGTGCGTAATGCAATTGATGGGTGGCCACAGAGACAGGGCATGCGTGCGGGCCAGAGATGGTCATTTTGTATTATATATAACAGCACGTGATGATGGAATTGAATTTCGACCGTCATTTCAGATCATTTATTGCAGATCACAGTTATCTTACTCTGCGAAGATATGGAATGGAACGGAACAGTGGTGTATTCATGATTTGATTTTATAGCTATCAGTAGTAATGGCAGCATTATATTCCTACGCGTCAGCAAAAAATTGATGCGGCTGGTGTTATGTTACATCCGGTCGTAGCGGGCCACGAGTGGTTTTATTGTTGAGTCAGCAGAACGTGTCTGATCACCTTGAAGACATCGGAAGCGGTGGGGGGAGGGGGTCAATGGATTTGTCACGTTGTTTTTTGATGTATGCTAACCTAACACGTGTGTGTGTGTGTGTCTTTGGAGGAAATGCGCGCGCAACCATTGCGTATGATTCAAAGACATGAAGAAATGATTTAAAGATGGCGCCGAAGGTGTTGTACCCCGAAAGTTTAGCGGCTAAGGTTATTGCTCTGTAAAACAAGAGGCGTCGAGGGTTCGATTCCTGGTAGAGTCAATATTGATTGATTGATAGATTGAGTTAGTTTTTTAAGTCCGTTTTATGCACGGCAAAACTAATCAGGAGTGGACCTACAGTTGAAAAGTGGTGATTTGGACCACTATGTGCCTCCACCGAGTATCGAACCTGGGACCATTTGATTACAAGACGACGATGTCAATATTGAATGGTCTCGATTAGCCTGTGTGTAAATAAAGGCAACAAAATGGTTGAGTTCGAAAATCGAGTTGGGTTAGTGGTTAATGTTGTCACCTGGCAATGAAGAGGTCGCGGGTTCGATTCTCTAGGTAGTTAAATTAGGCCAATTGTTTAATCCCGCCATTATAGGTTCCGATTAGTCCATCTGTGCATAAATAGTGTTTGAATAAAATCAATATGGCGGCTTTGGGGTAGTGGTTATTGTTGTCGCCTGGTAATGAAGAGGTCGCGGGTTCGATTCTCTAGGTAGTTAAATGAGGCCAATTGTTTTGTCCCGCCATTATAGGTCCCGATTAGTCCATCTGTGCATAAATAGTATTTGAATAAAATCAATATGGCGGCCGCGTTTTGTGTTTAGCGGCGGCGGCGGCGGCGACCGGGGCGCGGCGCGGGGCGGCGCGGCGCGGGCGCGGGGCGGGGCGGCGCGGCGCGGGTGTTTTTTATTCCGCGAGATGTTTCAACCAAGTGGTTGAGGGTTCGATTCCCAATGTTGGTGAAAATTGGATATTCAATTGTATTTGTTTAAAAGTTCCGATTAGCTTTTTTGTGCACAAAGAGAAAATGAACTAATTGGAAATAGGATGTTTATGCTGTAATGAAAAGGTCCCGGGTTCGATTCACAATGTCAAATTGGCTGATAATGATGTTGTTTTTTTTTTTTAAAAAAAAAAAAAAGAAGTGTGTTGAGTCCCCATTAGTATTTAGGCAGGAACAGATATTAAAAATCAAAACAAAATGCCTTTTGATTACAACGCAAAGACTTTACCGCTAATGTATAAAGATAAATTAGAATCTGTTGTTTTGCCGTGTGGGGCCCCCAGTACCGATTAGCTTAAATGCATAAAGAGTAGGTAAAATAAGCAAGATGGCCGTCACTATTGTTTTGTGATCAAAGAGGAGTCACAGGTTCGATTCAATCAAAGGAGGCAAGATTCTATGTTTCAATTCCATGTAAAAGTCTAAAGTTATGTTTCGATTAACCTCAATGCATAAAGAGGAATTAAACAAAATCAAGCAAAATGGCGACAGATGTGATAAAAGAAAAATTGAATTAGTTTTTTATAGTGACAAGAAAAAATAGCGAATCATTGTTAGAAATAGAATGAAAATAAAGATACTTGCCTTTGCGTGTCCAGCGCTGTGCAGAAAAGCTCTCATGCTTTATCTCCGACAAGTCCACAATACACATTTTTTTATTGTATAGTTAATTATTAATGTTGTTATTAACACAGATTCTTACCAGTGTGAAGAAAAGCTCTCATGCTTTATCTCCGACAAATTCACAATACACACTTTTTCATTATATAGTTAATTATTAATGTTGTTATTAACACCGAGTTTTACCAGTGTGAAGAAAAACTCTCATGCTTTATCTTCGACAAGTCCACAATACACACTTTTTCATTATATAGTTAATTATTAATGTTGTTATTAACGATTGTTACCAGTAAAAATATAAACCATGAGGATTTTTAAAAGGGTGATAAGTGAAAAAAGCCAAGACATATATTTTATCCCTGTTTATTACCAATATTTACAAAATTCAAAAGAGCCGCACACACACACACACACACACACATACATATGTAAAATGTTTATATTGTGTCACCAGTTTATCAGCATGTTATTTAACAAGTTTTTATTCTTCAAGTTTGTTCACTCACCCACATAAGGAATTGTGTCACTATCATATCCATTTTCTGCTGCAACCACTGAATTAAAATGTTTCACTATTTTTTCCACAAGCATGTTCTCGCAAAAAACAAACACTTCTTTGGAAAGTCTTTTTCCGTCGATGTTTTGTATAGACAAAGGCTCAGGTTTTGTACATCCATGTAGATGGGAAAGCACAAACTTCTCCTTATTACATGCATGGACAGGGGAAATATCTGTGCAACCGAAACATTGTTCGCGAAGGTCGAGAATGCAAGATTCCACACAGTTTCCAAAATATGATTTCAGATACGGCGACACTGTTTCACACATAACTTTCGCATGCTCGATGCATACAAATATCTTCATAAAGTTCCGCCACGAACTTTCTGCGATGAACACTATCTCCAGGGAACCGTAAGCTGGTTTCTTCCTTATAATGATCTGACGGCGATTGTACAGTGTGGTTATCAGCAATTCATGTTGCTCACTTAGTGGGTAGGAAACACGAGGCTGCTCACCTGGAATAGCGATGTAATTGTCGATTACTGGAAACAATTCCTGAAGAGCGTGCCACTCCTGCAACTGTAGTTCAACACCGGCCGCCCCGCTTCTGTGTAGCCTGACCACAGGTTGGAAATCCAGATGAGAGGAAAGTCCGATTGAGATAACTTTTGTTTTCGAAGCATTCAAATAGTAGACGTGATCAAATAATATCGACTGGCGTATAAGACTAGTTACTTGTTTTTGTTCTTCATGTAAATGCTGATCGCTCTCTTTCTGAAGAACCCCTTTGAAATTAGTGTACGGTTGAAATCTTTTTTTTCAGCGGCATCGAAATAGAGGATTCCATGACTAAGAACTGCGAGATACTGCATGTCGCAGCGTGCAGGTATACATTTGAAGAAATGCGTGGGTGTGTTTTTGAGACGCATGCGCGCGTAGCAAACCAAGCATGTGCTGGACAAAAAAGGTGGAGGGGGCGGGGCATTACAAAGATCAATGGTGAGAGAAAAATCAGCAGAATATCATAAACGTCATATTGAGGAAATATTGGATAGCAAATATTAATTAATTTAATTAAAGTATCAACCGCATTGTCGATCTGAAATTAGGTTTATAGACAGAGGGCAAAATGGAAAATATCGACGATGTTCTAGTATTGGATTGTTTCTGTATTTCCATCGGTATAATCCTCCACCACATTTGAAGCATATTGTTTTATCCTCTTTTTGAAAGTAAAATAATCCTGCTTCGGACAGAGCTTCTACAAACGGGAATTCTTTTGATTGCCAGTTTCTGAAAGAGGACAATCTAGCATTGAAAGATCCCATCTCTGGATATTGCGTCATTGTTCTGTAAAGACACAAAACAAGATAAATATTATAAGTAAGCTGTTGTAAACTGTAACGCTACAAAATTATTAATATACTATTAGGACTATATGTAACTTGTATAAAATTTCAAACAGTATTTACTGTCAATATTTTCTAGTATACGTACCGAGTATTATAAATTTAATTTACGAGTCAGCAAATAAGTTGTTATAATATTGTCGTTTTTTATCGGTACTGGGAATAAAATTTGAAATTTATGCATGGGTTTACCAGAGGCTCTATGGAATAAATACAGAAAACAGTAATGCCCACAGTACACAGACCCGTAACTTTGTATCTGATGAGTGTTGTACGTATAGAATTTAGAGTTATTTTCCAAAAATCGCAAATGGTTATGCACATGTGGAGGTTTTCCGTAACTATCAAAAAATTCCCCCCGGGAGTTACTGTCTATGTAAATTGCTACCCAGTGCTTCCCGGGGCTATCTTTGGGATCTGTATTTACAATCAACGCTGCTGGTAGTTCCACATGTACAGGTAATTCATTAGCTGCGAAAACCCCAACATGATGATTGTCAAAGGCTCTATTTGATATTAACCCGTGAAGCAAATTTAAAGTCGACAGCATTGCTGGACACTAAATAGTAATATTGTGCAACTCACCTTTTTATACTTCAAAGTAGACGGTACACGTCACAGTAGATTCCAGAACCAATTTGATCTGGGCCACCAAGCTGTTTATCGTTGTTGAAACAATGGAGAGCTATCTAACACAACGCTGATGCTCGGAATATGTAGGCGGGGTTTACAAACGCGCATGCGTACAATGCTATCTGGCATTTGTTGTGCTGTTGTAAAATGAATTTTGTACTATAAGAAAATTGTCTGTATGTGTGTGTGTGTGTATATATATATATATATATATATATATATATATATATATATATATATATATATATATATATATATATATATATATATACACACAGACACACACGCATATTTATTTATTGATGAAGTGTATATATATATATAATACAATACAATATAATATATATATATATATATGTAATTTGAAGATACAACATATCAGTAAAATCTAACAACTAGAAAAATATTCATAACATTCGACTTTTATATTATATGTAATTTAAAACATTCTTCACAGTTTGAGAAATGGAGTGCTTGTGGAAACACCCGTTCTCTGCAATATTGGCTGGTCCATCAGGATGTGGAAAGACATATTTTGTGAAGCATTTTCTCCAGTGTTTACCCCAAATGGTAAATGTAAAATTCAACAATATTTTGGTGTGCTACGGGGAATGGCAATCTGCATACAATGATTTCCCTGGTTTTGTACAATTTCGGGAAGGAATGCCTAATATTGACCAATTTGTGCCAAATTCTGGACCTCATCTTATTATTATCGATGATCAGATGAGGGAATGCGATCAAAGAGTCACAGATTTATTTACAAAAGGGTGTCATCATCGTGATATTAGTCTTTTCTTTATCACTCAAAATCTATTCCATCAGGGAAAAGGGAATAGGGATATATCTTTAAATAGTCATTATATTGTATGCTTCAAAAATCCAAGAGACAGAGCCCAAATTAATTATTTATCTAGACAAGTATACCCGGAGAATCCAAATGTTATAAAAGATGCATATTACAATGCCACCGCTGAACCCCATGGATATTTGCTGTTTGATCTGAAGCAGAACACTCCGGAAGAAGTACGTTTTCGGTCGCGGATATTTCCCGACGATGATATCAATTATGTATATATTCCTACAAAAAAAGCAAGCATAATCACTAGTCGTTTATTCTGTCATCATGGCTCCAAGAGTGAAACACGCTAAAGTGCTCCAAGTTTTGTCGGATGCTAAACCAGCTCTTCGCACAGCGATATTACAAGCTGCTGATTCTTCCTTAGTTAATTCAATCTGTGAGTGTTGTTACAATGTTCTAAAAGGGAATGTTCCTCTTTCAACACCTCAGAAAACAAGATTGAGCCGGTACAAGAAGGTGATACGTAATCTCTCTGCCAAAGGACACTCTACAAAGCAGAAGAAACAGATACTAGTGCAACACGGAGGATTTTTACCTGCGTTATTAGCCCCTTTAATAGGAGGTGTGTTATCAAGTTTATTTAAGTGAAAAAAAAATCTGAACATGGAGCATGCCAAAAAAATGGTTATAACACCTCAAGAATTTATGGATAACATGAGACATCCTGTTATGTCTGCACCGTCTACATCCTTATCGCAATTGGATCAGGATATGCAAGTAATTTTGAATCTCAAAGGTCTTTCGGATGATGAAAAATGGAATCGTTACAGTATTGTGCTCCAAAAATTTCTGTCTATTACTCGAAAACAAAGAGAACCTGTGTCGCTACCGATTACAGAATCTACTGAGAAGTTGACTGATATGAAAGAAGAAATTCTAGCTGCTACACCTAGCATGTATCGTAGAAAAGCCGAACTGTTGTATGAACGTCTTTTACATAATAGTAATATTGATTGGGATAAATATGGGGCAGTTTTTATTAACAATAATAAAATTGAAGGCTCAAATATTGTCGATCTAGTATCGGATATAATTCGACCACGAAAAACAAGCAATCCTGTTGGGTGGCAACTATTCAATAGAGCTCTGGCGTTATCTAATATTCCTCAAGAATATATAGGTAACCCCCGGAGACAGGAGTTTATTCAACAGATTGTTTTTGGCAACCCCGGACGCCATGTTCCGCTGTCCGGAGCTAACCAAGAAGAGGCACAAGAATTAACAGAAGCAGAAGAAGAAGAAGAAGAAAAGGAACCAATTTCTTTTGTATCATCATTTCCAGGGCACAAACGTAAACGTACTGTTCCAGTTTGGTCAAGATACAAACCATGAGCGAAAAAATATTGGAGAATATCTGGTACAATCCATCTCATCCAGCATCCTATTCTACAGCTTCAACACTATGGAAAGCTGTAAAAAAATCCATACCATTGTCAACAATCAAACATTGGTTGACAAAGCAAACTGCATACACTTTGCATAGACCTGTAAAGCGTCGATTTCCGAGAAACTTTTATTTTGTGCATAATATCGATGACCAATGGCAGGCTGACTTGAATGACATGCAGAGTTTGCGGAATCACAACAAAGGGTACAGATATATACTCACAGTTATCGATATTTTTAGCAGGCATGCTTGGGCTGTCCCTGTAAAAAATAAAACTGGTGTATGTATAAAAAAGGCTTTCCAGCAAATTTTCAAACAAAGCAAAAGAAAACCTTTGAAATTACAAACTGACAAAGGCCGTGAGTTTACCAACAGTATTGTGCAGGAATATCTCAAAAAACAAAATGTAATTTATTTTACAACAAAGAATCCTGATATTAAAGCTAGTATTGTTGAAAGATTCAACAGAACTTTAAAGGAACGCATGTGGAAGTATTTTACTAAGCAAAGAACCAGCTGTTATGTTAATGTACTCCCAAAGCTTTTGAAAGCTTATAATCATAAAATTCACTCGAGTATTAAAATGGCACCAGCAGATGTTACTCCTGAGAAGGTTTTGAAAGTATGGCACAATATGTATGACAAAAAACTCAAATCTGATTCATCTCCACTATTGTCATTGAAGATGCCTTTCAAAATAGGAGATACAGTGAGAATAACAAAAACCAAAAAACGCTTTGACAAAGGTTACATGGAAAATTGGACAAGAGAAATATTTGTGGTGGAACGTATTTTGAAAAGAAATCCTCAAGTGTATGAATTAAAAGATCTACAAGGACATAAAATCGATGGAACATTTTATACGGAAGAGTTGCAATTGGTCCGCTTACCGGATAAGCATGAAATTGATAAAATCCTTGCGACCAAAGGTAAAGGAGCCAGTAAAAAGTTGTTAGTTCATTGGAAAGGTTACTCCAGATTATTTGACAGTTGGATTAGCGCATCGTTTTTGGAGTCAAAAAAAGAGAGAGAGAGGCATACATTTTTGTAGGTATTCTTATCAGTGGTACAAATAACCTTCATAACACATCATGAGAAAAGCAAACGCTTTCTACCTTACTTTGCCTAGTAACAGTTCCATGAAATATTTCCCAAGTAATACTCTAACTAATTACACCACAAAGCTTCAGAACCGTGTGGAGTTGGACACCAACAAATGGGAGATGGCATTGGTAGAAGTGCATTATCCTTATTCAATACTAAACATTACAAGATTTAACAACTATATTCAATATAAATCTATGGATGATGTCAAATGGAACGAACTTCGAATATCCGAAGGCTATTACGCATCTATAAACAGCATTGTTGCAGAAATCAATAAATATTCTGAAACATTAAATTTTAGTCTCCGAAATCATCCTGCGTACAAACATGTGACTGTTGATATATCTACCAAGCAGAGAAACATAAATGTACGATTGTCACCTCAACTGGCACGGATATTAGGTTTTAAACCGACCGATGATCTATCAGAAGTAAAAATTGGACGCTCGCCTCCAAATGTTGTGAGAGAAATTCCTTCCCAGATGTATATTTACACAGATATTGCGGAATCACATATGGTGGGAGATGCTGTCGCCCCTCTATTACGTATTATAAACATTAATCCTATGGAACATACTTTTGGAAGTGATGGTGTGCAAATTTTCGATTCACCACATTACATCCCAGTGCAGAAACATAATTTCGAACAAATAGAAATTGACTTAAGGGATAGCACTGGTGCACACATCCCATTCTCCTTCGGACTAGTGTGTTTGAAACTTCATTTTAGACGTTGTGGTGAAAAGCTCTGATTATGAATGACCCATATTTTCAATACTACCATCAACAAGCTGGATCTGGTGTAGGTAACATATATTACGGTGCTGCCTATCAAAAAGGACATGGCATTGGAAGTTTTCTTGGAGGACTTTTTCGGTCAGCTTTGCCTCTTATCAAAAAAGGAGCGAAAGCTGTAGGGAAAGAAATGTTAAAAACAGGGGTAAATGTGTTAGGTGATGTTGTAGACAAAACACCCCTAAAACAGTCACTACAATCCAGAATTTCGGATGCCAGATCAAATCTTAAAAGAAAAGCTGAAACAAAGCTCAAGGAAATGATTGGTTCAGGTTATCAGGGGCATAAACATTTCAAAAGGAATCACTCTGCTTCGGGACAGCGAACTGGAAGGATCGCTCAGAGAAAGAAGAGATCCAGTGCCAATACAAACACCAAGAAAACAACCAAACGCAACCGTAAGAAAATTCAAATAACATCAGATATTTTTGATTAGATATGGCGCTAATTAGGGAGAAATCATGTGAGTGTTTTAAAAGTGAATTGGATATTTTCTCGGTAAAACCTACTCAGACAAGCATCTTAGAACACCACACCATCGGATACAAACCTGTTAGTTCTCTGGCAGATAATGTCCCCACCGAGTTTGTAATACCTGGACATGGTGATGATTATATGGATTTAGCACACACAATGTTGAATATAGATGCCAGAATTGTAAAAGCGAATGGTCAGTTATTGCTACCCACAGATAAAACAATTGGACCTGTCAATGATTTTCTCAATGCAATGTTCAGCGAAGTACAAATCTACTTAAATAACAAACTCATCTCGTTTCCATCTCACATGCACCCATACAGGTCTTATTTTGAAAAAGCACTGAACTATGACATATCTGCAAAATCATCTCATCTCCAAAGTGCATTGTGGTACAAGGATACAGCAGGCGCTTTTGATAACGTTTCGGAAGACAACAAAGGCTTTACAAAACGCAACCAACTAACAAAACAGAGTAAAACATTTGATATGTTTGGTTACTTGCATTCTGATATTTTCAATCAAGAGAAATTTTTGATCAATGGAGTGGAAATGCGAATAAAACTGATTCCTTCGAAAAACACTTTCTGCTTGATGGGATTAGATGACAGTGAAGGCAAAGTGGAAATTCTGGATGCTACACTATATGTGAGAAAAGTATCGGTCAGTTCATCCATCAAACTTAGTCACAATCGCATATTGCAAAAACATACAGCAAAATACCCTCTAACAAGAGTACAACTTAAAGCTGTAACTATTCCAAAAGATATTGTTTCAAAAACAATTGACAATGTGATACTTGGACGTCTTCCGAAACGATTAGTTGTGGGGTTTGTTACCAACGATGCATTCAACGGCACACTGTCTACAAACCCATTCAATTTTCAACATTTCAATTACAACTTCTTTACTTTATATGTTGATGGAGTCCAAATTCCCGGCAAACCACTTCAACCAGACTTTGAAAACAACAAGTACATAACAGCATATCACACATTATTCTCTGGAACAGGGATACACTATATGGATGAAGGAAACAATATATCGCGTGAGGAATACCCCCAGGGATACGCATTACTTGTTTTCGATATAACACCAGACGCAGCTGCAAGTGCCATATCCCACTGCAGTCTTCAACGGCAAGGGGCTGTTAGCTTGGAAGTCCACTTCAAATCGGCTTTGGAATCTACTGTGACTTGTGTTATCTACTCTGAATTTGACGCTCTCATGGAAATTAATAATCAAAGAGATATTCATCTGGATTAATTGTATAACAAGGTGAGTTGCACAATATTACTATTTAGTGTCCAGCAATGCTGTCGACTTTAAATTTGCTTCACGGGTTAATATCAAATAGAGCCTTTGACAATCATCATGTTGGGGTTTTCGCAGCTAATGAATTACCTGTACATGTGGAACTACCAGCAGCGTTGATTGTAAATACAGATCCCAAAGATAGCCCCGGGAAGCACTGGGTAGCAATTTACATAGACAGTAACTCCCGGGGGGAATTTTTTGATAGTTACGGAAAACCTCCACATGTGCATAACCATTTGCGATTTTTGGAAAATAACTCTAAATTCTATACGTACAACACTCATCAGATACAAAGTTACGGGTCTGTGTACTGTGGGCATTACTGTTTTCTGTATTTATTCCATAGAGCCTCTGGTAAACCCATGCATAAATTTCAAATTTTATTCCCAGTACCGATAAAAAACGACAATATTATAACAACTTATTTGCTGACTCGTAAATTAAATTTATAATACTCGGTACGTATACTAGAAAATATTGACAGTAAATACTGTTTGAAATTTTATACAAGTTACATATAGTCCTAATAGTATATTAATAATTTTGTAGCGTTACAGTTTACAACAGCTTACTTATAATATTTATCTTGTTTTGTGTCTTTACAGAACAATGACGCAATATCCTGAGATGGGATCTTTCAATGCTAGATTGTCCTCTTTCAGAAACTGGCAATCAAAAGAATTCCCGTTTGTAGAAGCTCTGTCCGAAGCAGGATTATTTTACATTCAAAAAGAGGATAAAACAGTATGCTTCAAATGTGGTGGAGGATTATACCGATGGAAATACAGAAACAATCCAATACTAGAACATCGTCGATATTTTCCATTTTGCCCTCTGTCTATAAACCTAATTTCAGATCGACAATGCGGTTGATACTTTAATTAAATTAATTAATATTTGCTATCCAATATTTCCTCAATATGACGTTTATGATATTCTGCTGATTTTTCTCTCACCATTGATCTTTGTAATGCCCCGCCCCCTCCACCTTTTTTGTCCAGCACATGCTTGGTTTGCTACGCGCGCATGCGTCTCAAAAACACACCCACGCATTTCTTCAAATGTATACCTGCACGCTGCGACATGCAGTATCTCGCAGTTCTTAGTCATGGAATCCTCTATTTCGATGCCGCTGAAAAAAAAGATTTCAACCGTACACTAATTTCAAAGGGGTTCTTCAGAAAGAGAGCGATCAGCATTTACATGAAGAACAAAAACAAGTAACTAGTCTTATACGCCAGTCGATATTATTTGATCACGTCTACTATTTGAATGCTTCGAAAACAAAAGTTATCTCAATCGGACTTTCCTCTCATCTGGATTTCCAACCTGTGGTCAGGCTACACAGAAGCGGGGCGGCCGGTGTTGAACTACAGTTGCAGGAGTGGCACGCTCTTCAGGAATTGTTTCCAGTAATCGACAATTACATCGCTATTCCAGGTGAGCAGCCTCGTGTTTCCTACCCACTAAGTGAGCAACATGAATTGCTGATAACCACACTGTACAATCGCCGTCAGATCATTATAAGGAAGAAACCAGCTTACGGTTCCCTGGAGATAGTGTTCATCGCAGAAAGTTCGTGGCGGAACTTTATGAAGATATTTGTATGCATCGAGCATGCGAAAGTTATGTGTGAAACAGTGTCGCCGTATCTGAAATCATATTTTGGAAACTGTGTGGAATCTTGCATTCTCGACCTTCGCGAACAATGTTTCGGTTGCACAGATATTTCCCCTGTCCATGCATGTAATAAGGAGAAGTTTGTGCTTTCCCATCTACATGGATGTACAAAACCTGAGCCTTTGTCTATACAAAACATCGACGGAAAAAGACTTTCCAAAGAAGTGTTTGTTTTTTGCGAGAACATGCTTGTGGAAAAAATAGTGAAACATTTTAATTCAGTGGTTGCAGCAGAAAATGGATATGATAGTGACACAATTCCTTATGTGGGTGAGTGAACAAACTTGAAGAATAAAAACTTGTTAAATAACATGCTGATAAACTGGTGACACAATATAAACATTTTACATATGTATGTGTGTGTGTGTGTGTGTGTGTGCGGCTCTTTTGAATTTTGTAAATATTGGTAATAAACAGGGATAAAATATATGTCTTGGCTTTTTTCAATTATCACCCTTTTAAAAATCCTCATGGTTTATATTTTTACTGGTAACAATCGTTAATAACAACATTAATAATTAACTATATAATGAAAAAGTGTGTATTGTGGACTTGTCGAAGATAAAGCATGAGAGCTTTTCTTCACACTGGTAAAACTCGGTGTTAATAACAACATTAATAATTAACTATATAATGAAAAAGTGTGTATTGTGAATTTGTCGGAGATAAAGCATGAGAGCTTTTCTTCACACTGGTAAGAATCTGTGTTAATAACAACATTAATAATTAACTATACAATAAAAAAATGTGTATTGTGGACTTGTCGGAGATAAAGCATGAGAGCTTTTCTGCACAGCGCTGGACACGCAAAGGCAAGTATCTTTATTTTCATTCTATTTCTAACAATGATTCGCTATTTTTTCTTGTCACTATAAAAAACTAATTCAATTTTTCTTTTATCACATCTGTCGCCATTTTGCTTGATTTTGTTTAATTCCTCTTTATGCATTGAGGTTAATCGAAACATAACTTTAGACTTTTACATGGAATTGAAACATAGAATCTTGCCTCCTTTGATTGAATCGAACCTGTGACTCCTCTTTGATCACAAAACAATAGTGACGGCCATCTTGCTTATTTTACCTACTCTTTATGCATTTAAGCTAATCGGTACTGGGGGCCCCACACGGCAAAACAACAGATTCTAATTTATCTTTATACATTAGCGGTAAAGTCTTTGCGTTGTAATCAAAAGGCATTTTGTTTTGATTTTTAATATCTGTTCCTGCCTAAATACTAATGGGGACTCAACACACTTCTTTTTTTTTTTTTAAAAAAAAAAAACAACATCATTATCAGCCAATTTGACATTGTGAATCGAACCCGGGACCTTTTCATTACAGCATAAACATCCTATTTCCAATTAGTTCATTTTCTCTTTGTGCACAAAAAAGCTAATCGGAACTTTTAAACAAATACAATTGAATATCCAATTTTCACCAACATTGGGAATCGAACCCTCAACCACTTGGTTGAAACATCTCGCGGAATAAAAAACACCCGCGCCGCGCCGCCCCGCCCCGCGCCCGCGCCGCGCCGCCCCGCGCCGCGCCCCGGTCGCCGCCGCCGCCGCCGCTAAACACAAAACGCGGCCGCCATATTGATTTTATTCAAATACTATTTATGCACAGATGGACTAATCGGGACCTATAATGGCGGGACAAAACAATTGGCCTCATTTAACTACCTAGAGAATCGAACCCGCGACCTCTTCATTACCAGGCGACAACAATAACCACTACCCCAAAGCCGCCATATTGATTTTATTCAAACACTATTTATGCACAGATGGACTAATCGGAACCTATAATGGCGGGATTAAACAATTGGCCTAATTTAACTACCTAGAGAATCGAACCCGCGACCTCTTCATTGCCAGGTGACAACATTAACCACTAACCCAACTCGATTTTCGAACTCAACCATTTTGTTGCCTTTATTTACACACAGGCTAATCGAGACCATTCAATATTGACATCGTCGTCTTGTAATCAAATGGTCCCAGGTTCGATACTCGGTGGAGGCACATAGTGGTCCAAATCACCACTTTTCAACTGTAGGTCCACTCCTGATTAGTTTTGCCGTGCATAAAACGGACTTAAAAAACTAACTCAATCTATCAATCAATCAATATTGACTCTACCAGGAATCGAACCCTCGACGCCTCTTGTTTTACAGAGCAATAACCTTAGCCGCTAAACTTTCGGGGTACAACACCTTCGGCGCCATCTTTAAATCATTTCTTCATGTCTTTGAATCATACGCAATGGTTGCGCGCGCATTTCCTCCAAAGACACACACACACACACGTGTTAGGTTAGCATACATCAAAAAACAACGTGACAAATCCATTGACCCCCTCCCCCCACCGCTTCCGATGTCTTCAAGGTGATCAGACACGTTCTGCTGACTCAACAATAAAACCACTCGTGGCCCGCTACGACCGGATGTAACATAACACCAGCCGCATCAAATTTTTGCTGACGCGTAGGAATATAATGCTGCCATTACTACTGCTATCTATTTATTATTATTATTATTATTATTATTATTATTATTATTATTATTATTATATCTAACTGTCAAACTTAACGATTGCATTGCTTTTGACCTTTCACTTTTTTTTGCAGGTTCGAGCAAATTATGGAGGAACTTAAGCCTAATATCTTCTTGTTAAATATCCTGTTCGGGCTGAGAATGGTAACTCAATATTTCTGTATTTTTAAAATTTTTTCATCGCTTTGCTGCCCCTTAGACCAATTGACGCGATGGGGATGACTGATGATCAGAAGGAGCTGAAAAACTGGCACTCGCAAAGTAACATCCATTATCACGGGTGATTCGATACCTGAATCTTTTCAGTACTTACGGCGGGCGCTCTAGAAGCTGGCAGGGGAAGTGGGGAGCGGTGAAACGACCTATCCAGCGCAACGAGACAGGCCGGTTAGAGAGAGAGACTGCAGTGTTGCCAGAGTAGAGGGAAAGATGAGTTGAAATCGAAAGAATCTTGAAATACAGACGTCCCATTGTTTGCGTATGGGCTGAGTGCGTATTATCCCCATCTTGTGGTCAGTAGAATACCGATAAGTGCATAAAAAGGTTCATTGACAAGATACCGAAAAACAATTGGTTTACAAAAACAGAGACATGTCAGGCGTATGGTATCGGCTTTCTTCATCAGAAATCGTCTACCGTCGTTGCTCTTTTTGTACTTGAACCCCATAGACTTCAGTATCCTCCACAACGACGAAACTCCCCACTGAAACCTTATTTGTGTTTGCAAATCAACGCGTAACTTGTTCAGTGTTAGATATTCACACTTTACATAATACCCGAGGATAATTCTTCTTATTATATATTTATCGCAACCGTCGATTGACTTTGTGAATCTGTTCCTTTTGATTCTTTTGCGCGGTGATTCAAATGACATGGAACCCGACGCCTCAAGACTGTCTTTGCATTCCCTAAAATACGCTGCACAGTTCGCGTCACTCCACAAGCTTTCGACACTCTCTGTTGCACTTTGTGCACACTTACCAAGGGACCACTGTTTTCTGCTTCCTTTTGAAAATATTCATGAACCCTACTGATTATTTTCCTGCCTTGGCTACGAACTACCTGCTTCCTGTTCGCCAACGTACGATACTTACTGCGTTGATAAACACAAAGCTCCCAAAGGAACAACGAGAGTAGAAATTAACGTCACAGCACATGCCACATACACGTTTATCGACGAAACAATGCAGTTAGGCAATACACGATGCGACAACAATTACTTCCACGCATGTTTTTCCTATACATTCCGCTCGTAACAAACAGGAATCAACACTGGGGCAAAACACCATCAGCAGCGCGACGAATTGGCAACACAGCAACGTGCAGAACTATAAAAAACGTGCAACTTCCTCCCGCAACTGCGTAACTCTCGGCTCCACCGCTAGGTGGCCTGTTCTCTGGTTGGTCAGGGGCATGTTCCCCGCGCCCCACTTCCCCTGCCAGCTTCTAGAGCGCCCGCCGTAAGAACTGAAAAGAGCTATAGTGTAACGGGTGATTCTATAAATACACAAATATGAACCTCTCTTATGTAAGTTTGTGATTGTCCTTTCCGTACCCACGAACACTACAATACGAAACACTGATTTCTTCACGGATGCTTACTCTGTACTGAACCTCTTGAGAATACCTGAAAGCAGAAACCTGTGTGAAGTGCTGCTATCTAGTGGCATCCGTTATAAAATATCAGTGGGTGAATTTTCACCCATCCTAATGTTGCGGATGTTTTCTCGCTTCCCTATCTCACACCTGGTACACTAGAGCTGCACTGTTCATACATTCCATAATACCATACACTGCCCCTTCCATTTGTATATTTCGCATTTTCGTGCTGATCCCGTATTCTCGAGAAAAAAAATGTTGCCATGACTTATGCTGTAACCGTCGTAGTCAGAAACGATCACAACAATTGACTGACACTGGTTTTCTTAACAATCAATTTAAACATAATCTCATGTTCGAGATTCAGTTTCATATCTGTGTTGTAATATCATGTGCTGTTATACGCAAGATGCTGTATTCCGCATATGATGACACACGCAAGAGTTTTGTTCAGCTATAGTATTGCCATCTGTACGGATGTGACCGTAATTGAACGTTAAGTTCATGTTCTAGTCGACGCGCTAGCTACGTTAACAACCGGCTGGCTTTGAAGTCCATGGAGCGCGCCCACCAGCTGCAAAAATCACATTCGACCCACAATGTTGCCACACATCTACTCTACGCCACCTTGTCCCTCCGCCTTCTCACGGTCTCCACATTGAAGTTGCAAACTACGGCAACAGCGTATCCGCAGTCATGTGACTGAGACTCCACGTGGAGTAGACGAGCAGGATGACAGCTGCGCCCATTGGCTGAAAGTTGAGTGTGATTGGACGAAAACAACTCGCCCGCTATTTATCCCCAACCACGTTCGTGGCGGCGGCATTCTTCAGTTCTTCGACGTTAACGATGAATACGCGTGGACTATACACGGATGTACAATCCGATCTTTAGAGCATATGTTAAAAGTGCTGTCTATGACAGATATTCAGACAGATTCCAATGAATTGAAGATAGAATGCAAATATAGACTTGTATTAACGAAACTAGTTATTGGGCGATTGTGAATGTTTTCAACGAATTTCCACAAACCTTAAAAGACTTCCACACTGATACTTTTTGATAACAAATAAACTAAGCCGCCTCTATCATTATATAACAAAACCTTCTTTTAAAACCGAAATATAATCCGGAATTTAAAAGTTTTTTGCGGAATTTTAAAGTTAGAGCCCAACACGTATATTTCTGCCGTGCGATGCGCGACACACTCAAGAAGCAGTGTTGCTAATGGAGCAGATAGAAAAATCGCTGCAGTGCGCTGATGCACAGCTGTTACGTACAACAAGAAAATTAGAGAATTCAGGTCTATCTAACGTTGAGTTTTAAACGTCATGCATTATATCAGGACTAGGATTAATATGTACTAACAAGTGGCTTTGTATGTAGCTACATACATATGGACTAAACATTCACAAAATATGGACTAACACATACGTAAAATTACCAAAAATGCTGCAAAGAAGACTTCTTCATAGTGATTCCTTATATGAGTGATTTCAAACAAAATAAACAATTTATTATTTTCCATTGCATTAATGCACTGGTGGCGTTCTAACTGTTCACTCCCAAAACCCGTCTATACTGGTACGGAACTGCAACGACAGATAATACACTGCTTTGAGAGCTAATAATATGCGAACGTGTTAAACCGCGACAATTGGACCACAACACTTCTCCTCAAGCAGTATTATTGCCTCTCTGTGATCGGCGACAGTCGGTAGCCTTTGTTGTACATTTACAAACGATGCCGGCTTCCACAACAATAACAAGTACATATACTGCCACTAGATGATAAGCTGCGCGTCTTTTTTTTCTATGAACTTGTCACCCATCAAAGCATAGCAATTTTAACACAGAAAACAATATGCATCGCATTAAGCAGCAAAAATGACAGCCTCCTCTATGCAATTTCTACAAGAACACGTGCCCGAGTCAAGAGTTGAAATGCTCATGGAGCCACATAATTTATTTCTTTTGAACAATTCCAAAATTATAAAATATGAACAATTTGTTAATTTCCCTAGCTTGGCTATGCAAGGTTTTTGATTTCAACTTTGACAGAACTGGAGGCATAATGGAATTTAACGTTCATTAACAAACACACACTTTTACATACACACACGCAATACACGCACACAACGTCAAACCGGTCAAATACTTAGTATGAAATAAAAATAAGGTGCTTCGAATCCAACAAAGCTCACCGTCACTTTAACTGCCTTTCTCTTTCCGTGACAGAAATATTATTACAGTTGGCAGCACTAGTTACTAGCTAGCCAATGAACATGCACTGCATAAAAGCACTACGCCGTGCTATATTGCCACATTACCGTCCCTGCCGAACGGTGTGAACCGCGAGCTGGAGCGCTATTCAATTATTTTCAATGATGTTTGCGCGAGTGTGTCCAGGAATGGAATGACAATATGGCAACAATAGCGAAGGTTGACGAGCAGCGTAGAACACGTGATGCTAAGAGAGAGGGAGACGAAACGAAAATTGGTATGTGCGCAACGGCAAAGATATGTGTGATGCACTCTACACACAAAGTTCAGGCCATTGAAAGTTTGGTTCAATCATTGAGCAGCGATCTAAAATTTAAAAAAAAATCATCAACCCTGTATCAATAATAATAATAATAATGATAATGATGATGACGACGACGACGATGATAATAATATTAATAATAATTACAACAAAGCATTCAGGAATAGAGAATCTAAGTGCAATTTTCGTACAATGCGGCTCTGTTTTTAATTGTACCCAGTGGTTGACATGCTTCGTTGAAGGAAAGTACCAAATGTATTTTGGAAGAACAAGATTAATGACGTCACAATGCAGGAACACATTAACAAGATTTCATCAATAGAACGTTGTAATAAATTCGTATCAGATTTATCGCTGTAATGTTTCATGCAATACGTACGTAGACATTATTGCTACCACTGTCGAGAAACTAAAATTGAATGAGAAAAATTACAGCTAGTATAACTAATAAAAGCGTCATGCGTCTCCCTGGTCTCCGGCCGAAATTTTAAATTAATCAATCATTAGCATATTTTCAAATATCTTCCCTTATCAGCACCATGGTTTCTGCAACTTTGCGAAATCTTGGGGTGGGCAGGGCGATTTGCCTATACCAACCATCTTGTCATAAAAATTTCCGAGGGTTAGGGTTGTCGTTGCAACAACAAAGATCAACAATTAGTTTTGACTTCAAATACTTTACTAAGGATAATATCGAAAATACACACAAAGAGCGAAGGCTAATGTAGTCTCTGTGTGTGCTGTGTGATTTCTTTCTCTACATGTGTGTGTGTGTATATGTACGTATGCATGTATGTGTGTATGTGTGTGTGTTTCTATATATAGAGAGTTACCTCAAACTCGACCTATTCCTTTGAAGGCATGATAGTACAGTGAATTTGCAACAAATTTAACCCTAAATTGACTTATACCAAGTGGGTCCATTTTCGAGATATTGTTGAAAAACTCCCGATGCAGGTTCAAAATTAAATTAAGAAGAAAGTGATGATCGAATTCAACTTGTTTTAATTTGTGCGTCATTCCAATACGTTGACAATGTTTTATGAACAGTAACACATTCAAAAGCGCTGAACATTTTCAAAGAGCAGGTCAAAACTTACTCAATGTTTAAATTTTCAATGAAGTTGCTTACCAAAAAACAGCAAATACCGTATCTCGAAATATCAATAAGACACTAAGCATACAAACTACTAGAAAAACTTCCTTGTTTTATCAGTTGTCCGACGACGTATTATAATGTCAAAAAAAAAATAAAGTTTGTATGTAATAATGGATTTAGCTCACAAGTCTTTCTCAAAATGTTCTCCCCTATGTCTAACACGACCCAACCCGTTTCCTTACTTCTGTTTTAGTTACTCATGATGTGAAAGAGCGTTGCATTTCTTCAGTCGCAACGACGATTGTTTGTTCGAGATTTTCCACGGAATGCACTGGTGTTGCTTAAACTAATGCCTTCATGTGCCCCCACACATCAAAATCGACAAGAAACAAGCAGGCCACGGGATTGGTCTTACCCTACGGATCCAACTCCTTGGAAACGTTTCGTCCAGACACTGCCGTACGGTGATTTTTTGTGAACATTCTAATACGTTGTCGGACAGCTGATAAAACAAGCAAGTTTTTCAGTAGTTTCTACGCTTAGATATATATATTAGGTCAGTCAAAAAGTAAATGCAATCATTTTTTTAAAATTTTCACAGCAACAATAGAAAACTTACAATGATATAATTTTCCAACATAGTCCCCCTGCACTTCAATACACTTGGTCCAACGTTCCACAAGCTTTCCGATACCCTGAGAAAAAAAGGTTTTCGGTTGAGCAGCAAGCCACGTATGCACCGTTTCCTTCACCTGTTGATCTGTGTCGAATCAACGGCCTCTTAAAGCATCTTTAAGTGGACCGAACAGATGGTAATCCGACGGGGCGAGATCGGGACTGTATGCAGGATGCTCTAACACCTCGAAGCCCAGATTCTGAAGAGTTTGAGCGGTGTTGACGGCGGTATGGGGACGCACGTTGTCATGCAACAAAAGAATGCCTTCCGACAATCGACCTCGTCGTTTGCTTCGAATTGCAGGCTTCAACTTGTTCGAAAGCATATCACTGTATCGTTCACTGTTTATTGTTGTCCCCTTTTCCACATAATGTTCCATAATTACCTCTTCTGAGTCCCAAAAAAGTGTGAGCATCACTTTTCCTGCAGAGTGTTGACGCTTGACTTTCTTTTTCACTGGAGATTCAGGGTGTTTCCATTCCATGCTCTGGCGTTTGCTCTCAGGTTCGAAGTGATGGATTCATGCTTCATCTCCAGTGATGATTAGTTTCAAAAAGGCTTCACCTTCGTTAGCATGTCTGTCCAATAATTGCTCACAGATTCTCACACGATTTCGCTTGTTCTCGTCAGTGAGTTCTTTAGGGACCCATCTCGCACAGACTTTATGAAAGTTGAGCCTGTTATGGATAATTTCATATGCAGAACCATGACTAAAGTGCATATGGTTTGCCACTTCATCAACAGTCACTCGTCGGTTATTCAGAACCAGCTCACGGACTTGCTCAATGTTGTCATCAGTAGTGGATGTGGCTGGACGACTTGCTCTTTCCTCGTTCTTCACATTTGGTTGACCGCTTTTGAACTTTTCATCCACTGGTAAACACTTCGCAGCGGTAAAACATTATCACCGTGTTGTGCTGAAAGTCTTCTATGGATTTCAGCTGCTGGTACACCTTCAGAGCACAAAAAACGGATTACAGAACGCTGTTCTTCTGTGGTGCACACGAACAGTGGCGCAGCCATGTTTACTTGGCAACACTGCAGAGCGAACTGAAGTGATGACGCTGTAACCTGCCACGGGCGAAGACAACGATACTATCTATCGGCTTGCGAGCGCAGAAAGCTGTACAGCCAACATACGGAAGAAAATAAAAAACATTGCATTTACTTTTTTGACTAACCTAATATATTTTGAGATACGGTATTTGCTGTTTTTTGGTAAGCAACTTCATTGAAAATTTAAACATCGAGTTAGTTTTGACCTGCTCTTTGAAAGTGTTAGGCGCTTCTGATTGTTTTACTGTTCATAGAATATTATCAACGTATAGGCGTGACATACACATTAAAAAAAAGTTGAATTCGATCATCACTTTCGTCTTAATTTAATTTTGAACCTGGAAATCGGGAGTTTTTCAACAAAATCAATAAATGTGGAATATCTCAAAATGGATCCCCTTGGTATAAGTCACTTTAGAGTTAAATTTGTTGCAAAGTCACTGTACTATCATGCCTTCAAAGGAATACGCCGAGTTTGAGGTAACCCTGTATATATATATATATATATATATATATATATATATATATATATATATATATATATATATATATATATATATATACACACACACACACACACACGCACCAAGAGAACATTAACAGATATACAGTAATAACAATATTTGCATAATAAAAATAAAACAAGAATGTAAGTATGGAATCTAATTGCTTTTATTAATAGAAAGCAAGATCCAAACACAAATTTTAACGTAATAAAACCATTTCAACTAGTTTGTAATTTATTGACATTTTTAACCAGTTGATAAAGGTGTTAGCTGGCTATTTTATAAACATCTGATTATATAAAATTAACATATGAATTCCTTTATATATAATTATTTAAGAATATATATATATATATATATATATATATATATATATATATATATATATAGTAATTTACTTTTTATAGAATAGAATAGAATGGTCTTTATTTAAGCAGGTGTGTTTCGGCCTCGTGGGCCGTGCTTACAACCAACCCTTGTCAAAAATACAATAAATGAATAAAAACATAGAAAAAGAACATTGATCATGATAATAAAATAAAGATAATATAAAGATTATACAATATAATAAATACATATATACTATATATATAATATTAATAATAACCCACAGCTCTACAGCACCTTGAAGGGCCTTGGCTTACCTACCGACTGCTGGTCTCCCTCCCACACTGTTCCGCCGTCACCTTGTTGGAGCGTGGAGTTCTTAGACCAGTAAAGGGGTGACGGGTGATCAGCCCGACGAACCCCCAGCCGTTTACTGTAGGTCTTCTCGACCGGGTTACGCTCACTCACTCGGAGCTTCCCAATTTCCTCACGATGGTGGGTTGCCACCGGCCCTATACGTAGGCCGAATAAATTCCGACCAGAGCCGGATTCGAACCTACGCCGTCCCGCAGCGAGCGATCTCAAGACGAGTGAACGCCTTAACCCGCTCGACTACGGAGGAGGACATATATAATATTATAATTCATATATATTTGAGTGTGTGCACTGGACATGGATCTTCCTCCCCCTCCAGTCCAGTGATTTCGCACCCTGTTGTAGCAGAATGTAATTTGGCAAAATTTCGGAAGGGTCCCGGAGTCAATATCTCACTGAGGTCAAGGGTTCGAATCCCGTTCTGAGCATGGGTGTTCCTTGCGAGTCCCTTAATCAATTTCATCATATCATCCTTATCGTCGCGATTAGCCAAAAGTGGCTGAAAAGCGACGCTGAATAACAAAAAATCTAAATCAAATCCCATACCTGACTACACCAATGCGTGAGTCGGTCAATCACAACGCGCTCGGTTTGTTGTGGACAGAAATACCTGTGTGCTTCGTTCGTTTAATGCTTAGAGTGATTCATCTGTTTAGCTTCCCGCGCACCCTCCACAGAAGTGCTTGTCGTCTTCCCTGCCTCGGTTTATCGTAAGACCTCGCAATGAAAACACCTAAGCCGTGCGATGACGGTCTTGTAGAGCGACCGAACGAGGGGGGGAGCGAATGTAGGCCAGCGATGGGAAAGTGGGCTTCTCAAAGTATATAGCGACGCGAAGGGGACCAGTGGTGCACTTCATACTGGAACCTTCGCGAGACAAGCACGAACCAACTGGGAATCCTCATTCAGCAGGTAGGTGATTGTTGTTCGAGTTCTGTGAGCGTGACAGTTTCATTGTTGCACCGATCCCTGCGTAAGTGACCGTGGAGTGATGTGTGTGTGTGGTTCGTCTGTGATTGTATTCGAGTAGTTGTTCTGAAGCTTCTGTTTTTATTGTTATTTCGAGGATTGCTTCGGGGTGATACCTCAATTTCCGCGTCACGAAATCCTTGCTTCTGTGCGCTGTTGGTAAGTGAATTTTTGCGAATGTAGGAAACACGAAACGTAGTGATATGTCTGAAGTTTTGTTGCATTCTTGCCCACCTGAAAATATACAGGGCGTTTTTGTGATAATTACCCTTCTTTTGATCTTGAAAGTGTCCGTACAAATTCCCATGAAACGTGCTTCTGAGTAATTTTTATTACGGGAGCAGAAGCTTTCAAGTGAAAACAAAGTAAAATATGTTATATCACCTGGATACACTGCACTTAATCCATGCTTAATGAGGCTAGACATCAGTATTGGCTGTTACTGTTATACAGAGCAATATAGAAATATACGTATCAATGAGAAATGAAAGGAAACTATAGGGATTGGTAAATCCGAAATGTTTTGAATTATAATACAACATTTTGGTTATTTATTTATTTATTTTGCCATCTACAGAGAAAGGATATCTCCAATTACAGAGGCACTAATATAAAATAAAACATTGATAACAATTTGTTGACTTATAAAATCTTATTTTCTCAAGTCTAAGAAAGGCTAAGTAGGACTGGGCCTACAGTTTAAAGTGGAATCCGAACCACTGTGCCATGTGCCTCCACCGGTTATCGAACCCGGGAACCCCTTGATTACAAGGCCACGGCAGTACCTCTACGCCATCGGGAGGCCCAAAACTTTATTTTGTACAAAACCGAAGTGATGTAGCTGCCTTGAAATGCAATCTGATAATTGGCACCACAAAAATACACTAGATACCATTTAGTATAAGGAGTTGGTATAAATGCCATTGTAACATACAGGAACAACATAGTTCCAATTTGACGACCTCCGTGGTGGAGTACAGGGGTCCCGGGTTCGAATCCCGGTCTGGGCATGGGAATTCTTTGTGAGTCTCCCTTCATCATATCATTACTCATCCTCACGATTAGCCAAAAGTGGCAGAAAAGCTAAGGAAATAAACTAAATCAACAACAATAACAACATAGGCCCAATTTGTTTTTTCTTTAATTCAATTCACGTTACTTACAAAACAAAACAAAAAAATTAAATTAATTGGAAGCAAGAAATATCTTGCCATTACAGTGTTTCCAACTGTAGACCTGACTGAGTCTTCCCAGAGAACCTTTTTGTCCAGTCTATCTTTGGAAATTCCAGTTGACATAAAGACTAAAGAGTGACCACCATGGACGTCCGGAAAGGGGTGGTAGGGGAGCCCCCCCCCCCCTTGGACTGATTGATTAGATTAATTGCATTGTGCATTCTTGCCACTTTTGGCTAATTCCGAAGACAAGGATGAATGATGGTAAGATGAAATTGATGAAGGGATGACAAACACATTTGGACAGGACACAACACAATCCCCATAAAGGATTATACTATCTATGAGTCGAGACGCCAGAGCCTCGGTAGTCTGCAAGAAGCAGCCAAGGGTGTACCAATTATTGGTTTGGTTTATTTTATATCCCTTTTTTGACTACTCGCGAATATGAGGATGAAAGAAGCACAAAGAACAATGCCCAGGCCTGCATTCGAACCCGGGACACCTGGCGTCATAGCGCGCTATGTTAACCACTACGCCACGGAGATCGGCCCTTGGAATATTAATGCCGACCTCAAATTATATTTCGTTCACAGCATGTTTTAATTTTTGTAGGAGACAGCACTATTATGCGGGCAAAAAGTGTTTCCTTTGACCTCCCTGGCATAAATTACCTTGCCTCCTTGGAAAGAATTCTGCAGACCTCCACGGTCACCATATTTCAATTAGCGTGGACGTCTGACGAAGAGCATGAAATTGCTGTTGCTGTTGAAAATGACATTACCTTCCGAATAGGACAATAAATCCGAGTTATAATGCACGGAAAGTGTTCAATTCTTCTGCAATTACCCTGCATTAAAAGAAACTTGAAAACTATTGCCTTGCTTTCATAATAAAAGCAGCAACAATATATTTACCTCTGTAGGAAAATGCTTGGATGGTCGACTGACTCACTATTTCTGCACTGAAGGTGACAGACTAGAATCCTGACCTGGGCATGAGCGGATTGCTTTGCTTTATTTTACTTCGCTTTTCTGTCATATTTGGATAGATAATTGCGACCATGAAGATGAGGGATGATATGATGACATTGATGAAGGCACAATCACAAAGAATACACATGTCCAGAACGGGGGATTCGAACCCGGGACCCTTGGCGCTGTAGCGCGCGTCTTGGACATGAGTATCCATTACATCAGTTACATTCAGCTAAAAGCTGCCTCCTTGTGGTGGAGTGGTTAGC
This sequence comes from Lepisma saccharinum, assembly GCF_977018435.1. Classification (NCBI taxonomy): domain Eukaryota; kingdom Metazoa; phylum Arthropoda; class Insecta; order Zygentoma; family Lepismatidae; genus Lepisma; species Lepisma saccharinum. Next base: position 4,625,886 of record NC_139256.1, read on the forward strand.
ACATCGCGTTGCGACGCCAGGGGTCCCGGGTTCGAATCCCGGCCTGGACATGGATGTTTACGAGTGTCCATCAATTTCAACATGTCATCACTCATCCCCATCTTCGCAAATTAGCCAAAAGTGGTCCAAGAAGCGAAGTAAAATAAAGCAAATCAATTTTTTTGACAATGGACAGAGCAACTGCGCTTGTCTTGGAGCTTTTTGTAAATCCTCTGAAACCAATTAGGATGCAATTGTTTTAAAGGTTAAATAATTGTTTTATTGAATGGTTTTCTGCGGTGTTTGTTCCATCGCTAAGAAATAGTATATGCTTTCAATTCTATTTCTTTGGGGGATGGATATAAACATCCCTGGCAGGGATTAGAATATTATTGTGGGGGGGATTCCCGTCATCCCCCCCCGTTAATTCTCACATTGCGTATTAGCCAGTCCATAACCCCAAAAGTAATCGTCTCCTTGGTCTCTTTACCCTGCACGTGTTCTCAATTACGAAATTCCGAGGACGCGGACTGCAATGAAGGCATTGTTCTCTTATTTCTGTGTCGCTCTTCCGTCCCACGGCGCCACCTTGTGTCGACATCTTCGTTAGGATATTTCTGCGAAAATGTCGAGGAAAATTCTCCCGCGATTTCACCTAGTTACCATCTCGCGCAGAAGGACGAACGGAGTGTTATCAGTTACTACATCGGATCGATTTCACAAGACTCAGCCACGAATGTAATTAAGGAGTTCAAGGGTTCAAACACCTCATAAATGATCTGAGTTTCAAGGTCTGATTGATTTATTGATTTTTATATGGGCAGGCTCGTAAAAAGAAAAGAAAATGTCTCTGAAAAACTTCCTTGCGCAATTTTTGGAACTCATTCAATCATTCACCACTAAAAAAAACTAAAAGTTTACTGTCTGCGAAGATGTTAAAAGCTGAGGCTGTAAAAGAGAACTCAGCACACACAAGGACGACACAGTCTTACAGAGGATTACATTGGTCGTAGTACCAGACGCCAGAGTCTCGTTAGTCTGCAAGAATCAGTTAACTAAATGTACTACAAGGAAGTAAGGTTGACTTCTGGATGCAGGCCCGTACCCAGTGGAGGGGTCATGGGGGGCATGCCTCACCCTCCTCTCGAACTATGAAACATTTACATCTCAACCTATAAAAAGTTGCGAAAATAATTTGGACGATTTTTCAACTTTGTAAAAATTTCAGTTTTGTCCTTGCATGAATGTGTTTGTTGTGTAAAGAGGCAGGCTCCAGAAGTCTGCAGTCTGCGATATTGGGTACTTTTAGTTTTATAGCCACTGATGCGAAGCTACCAGATTTACTGATTTAGTTGGGACACTCCATTCCTTTTAATTCCTGTCCCGACTTCTGCAGTCGTGATGCTAAAATGTCCTTTTTTTGTTAACCCACATTAAGACATATTCTTTATTATAATAATAATTGCTAATACGTATAATTTAATTTATAAATATAATACTTTCTAAACATACAATTATAATGACTGTTCAACGGTGCTGGTGTAAGAACATTAAAGGAGAATTGACCATTGTTAAATTGCGGCACACAGAATTATTCGAATTGAATGTGAACAATTAGCACTAAGCTGTACGCCGTGTGACACCTTTGTCTGCAAGCGAATGTGTGATTGTTCGAAATAATGGCGCCAGAGATTCCGGGTTCGAATCCCAGCTTGAGCATAGGTGTTCTTTGTGAGTGTATTCTTTCATCATATCTTTCCTCGTCCTCATCGTCGCGATTAGACAAACTTGGCAGAAAAGCAACGCAAATAACATAATTCTATCAACCTTACAGTATTTATTATTTTCTCAACTTCTCTGTTCCACTTATTATGATCTACCCCTTCCCCTTAAAAAATCCTGGTTACGGGCCTGTCTGGATGTGTTACCATATGATCCTCGAGTTTCAACTAGGGATGGCCAGATCCGGATCCGAAATTCGGATCCGGTTGGTTCCGGATCCTAAAATTTTTCATAGGGCCCCTCTATACACCTGCCAAATTTCATGGAAATCGGAGGGGGACACAGGGGTCAGATCTTTACTTCAATTTGTCCTCATCTTGACGTTTGAGGGGGTTTTGCCCCCTAAAACAGTTTTTTAGCTGAAACAAAAAAACACATTTCTTCCTTTGGTCCCCTCTATACACCTGCCAAGTTTCATGGAAATCTGAGGGGGACACTTAGATAACCTCCCCTGTTAGTCTTACACTTTGTAATTATATAACACAGCATATATTATAATGTTTTATTTTAATTTTTAAAACTGTAACTGTAGATCAATTGTATAATTTTTGTATAACATTTCTATCTTGTTAAATGTGTTAAAGGTTTCATCCTGGAATGGAATGTCTCACATTTATGTGTGTTTCCATTTCCAATACATACGAATGAATACATATTCGTTTCAATGGCATTTACAAAATCACCTCTGACATTTTATGTTAAACAAGTAAGATTATTTTTGTGCACGGGTGTGTTAGCCGATGCGTAGCAAAGTATTTGAAAAAAAATTCTTGAAGGACTCGAAGATCATAATACCTTTTAAGGTGTGGTAATATTATAATGGGATTGAGATACGAAACTCTCGGATCCGGATCCGCTTGCCCATTCCTAGTTTCAAGGGTTCAAATTGTCTTCGAGCGACCAAATAGTCTGCATGGTAATTTTTGAAGATTTTCGATCGCTTGAATCACACATAAAAGAGAGAAAGAGAGGTGAAAATGATAAAAACAGAAGGAAAAGAAAAAGGAACATGGAAGCATAGGGGAAGACAAATTGATAGGGAAAATAAATTATATAATTACATTTGTAAAAAGAAGGAAAAGAGGAAAGACGAATTAGAGAGGGACAGAGAGAGAAAGTGAAAAGAGATAAGCAGACAGAGGAAGAGCACATTGAGAGAACAAGGAAATGGGAGAGATAACAGAAATAGGAAAGAATGAAATAGAGCGTGTGAGAAAGAAAGATAGAGGAAGAGAATGGGTTGAGACGGAATTGAAAAAAAAGAGATCAAGAAGCAAATCAACAAAAAGAGGGTGAAACGTGAAAGAGAAAATAAGAATTAAATAGGGGGATAGAGAGAATAGAAGCAAAGTAAGGAAGGAAGAGGGTGGAGGAAAAAGTAAAATGGAAAAAAGAAGCATAAGAGAGAGAGAGAAAGATAGATCAGGGCCATGATTGAAGAAGAAAAGTCGATCTGGATGTACTTCGTTCCTCACTTGAACCAGCAGAATTTAATTCTCTTCCAACACTATTGGACAAGAGGCCAAGAACGGGACAGCCGCTTTCACGGTAAGAGACGAAACTGTGACAAATTTCGCATCTTCTGGGTACAGTGGGATCCATGAGTATTACCGCGCAAATTGTCCATCACCATGTTCGTGCACTTTATTTGGCCCAATAAGAGCTTCAAGAATTAAAAGACAACTCAAAACAAGCTGTTGACAACTTCTGCACCAAGAGAAAAAGTAATGCAAATAGTCAATTTGCACGGTAATACTCATGGATCCCACTGTACTATGGAACGTGAGGCTCAAATTACTCTACAAGCTCCTGCCGCCCGCAGCTAAGGCAGATCCCACCCGCCCATTTCGTTCTGCGCGATTGGAGTTAATAATTTCCTACTCACACTTTTGCCCGCTAGAGAAATTTCACTTTCTGTCTGACGGAAAGCGGGCGAGGTACGGACACCCGATCAAAGCAAGCCATCACAGGTTCGACTCCAAGTCTAAACATTTTATTTCTGCGGTTCTTTTTTTTCACTTCAGTACTCCATGTGTGCTAATCTCCTAGCCTTTTGTTTTCTCGCTCTACTTGTTCCGTCTTCCAAGCATGGCTTTTCCCAAACAAAGCAACAAAGAAGAATTACAGATATCCTTGGGAGGGCTTCATTTTGCGCATGTATGGAAGTCTTTGTTCACGATATGCATAAAAACCGGAAACGGAACTAGAGAAGTCTCGACACTGCCAGTGGCGTAGAAATGATTTTGATTTCGGGATGGTGCAAAGTCCAACCTCCGCACACACGCTAGAATCTCCTATCCATTTCAACACACATGGGTGCTCAGTAATTTATGGTGCGGTAATCAACAGATGGATATCGTATAATTGAAACCACAAATAAATTCCTTCGTGGTACGTTACGGGTTAACGGAAAGACATTAGTGCGAAATTGGTTCAGGTGGGTAAACTATGAAGCTAATGAGTGCAATGTGTATACGTCCTGTTTAGTTTTAAATTACGTGAAAGCAATTAAGAATTATGGCACCTATTATGAGATGCACTAAAACCCTTGGCGCTTTATTCTTTTAAGGATATGGCCACACTGGGCCCGGTTTCTGCCTCTGCGGAACTGTTACAACATGTGTCAACCGAATGGAATCATTTTGCTTTTCGGCCGAATTCATCAGAAGTGTAGTGACGTGACTTCTTGCCATGTTTGGAATACATACTTATTTTAAGATTGATTGATTTTTTGCTTTAAATCCACTTTATGCACAGGTAGGCCAATCGGGACTGGACCTAGAGTTTAAAGTAGGATCCGAACCACTATGTGCCTCTACCGGGTATCGAACCCGGGACCCCTTGTTTACAAGGCAACGTCTACCAGTCGAGTCCAGCTGAGCACGGCAGTGTAAACGTTAGGCAGAAAAGAAACCCAGTGTGAGCATAGGATAAGATGGCTTGCCAGAATGCTTTTTGTTGGGGATCGTGTGGTTTCAGTTTTCGTCTGTTTTCCTTGTCTCAAACACCGAACAGAACCCAAGACCGTTCTCATCAAATACGAGTCATAGTCATGGGTTTTTTTGTAGTTCTTTATCTTGATCTCTGTTTTTCTCTATCGTTTCTTTTCTCTTGATCACTTTCCTATTCTCTAGTTTCTATTATTTCTCTCTCTCTCTTGTTTCTCTTCATCTCACCTTTTTCTTGAGCTCTTTTATTCTATGTTCTTTCTCTTGATCTTTATTTATTTATTTCGAACACACAGGCACATGCCCAAATACAGTGTTCACAGAGTAAACAAGAAAGTAATACAAAATACAAAAATAATACATCAAGTGAGAAATATGACATTTCAATCTACAACATACTTATAAACATGACTGATTTCATATATTGCTTGATTTGATAGAGTTTATGTAATATTTGTATACAAGTTATACAGAGGTAATCAGCTTATATACATGTAAATAGTAGTAGTGTAATAGAGATATTGAGTAACAAGTTGCACATATAAGAGACACAATGATAAACATACGACAGTGAAATTGAAACAGTATTTTATATTAAATAAGGTTAAACAAAAATATAGATAATGTCTAATTTAGGGTGAGATTATGAGCATAACAATCTTAATTGTGTCCTGTTTGTATAGGCTACAGTGTTCAGAAAATACAGACTTTTAAATCTGAAAAGATCGATCCTAGGGTTATTACTAGACACTGAGTTGAACAACTTGCACATTCTCCTCAGGGGTTCCATTTCAACCATGTTGGTTCTTCCATGCGAGATTTTAAAGATATTATTTCTGGGTCTTAAGATAGCGTTTGGAACATGAAAGTTTAATTGTGAGAGTAGCGCTCGAGAATCTATTTTTCCGTTGACAGGTTTGGATATTCTAGTTACTTTCTCTTGATCTCTCTCATTTAATTCCTCAATTAAATTTAAAACATTTCCATTTTAAGATGACAAATACACACGACGGTAGGTTTATCCCAATTCAAAACACAACTTCTTGATTAGATCCCTTTCAGAATTTTCTGTGGGCGACCATGCAACTTTCAGATGGTAATGTTCTACCTTCTGGCTCCAATCTGACGTCATCACTGACCAACAAATTAAATTGATGTTTGGATTCGGCATGTGCGAGGTAACCACAATAGGAAATGATGGGAAATTTCGGCTGACGGCCAGCATTGCCCTCATAAGAGTGTCTGGCACCGATTTGACGTTGAGCAAGGCAAACGGAAACTTTCTCTCAGATTCATATTCGCTGCCGGCGTATTTGAGGAGTCACGTCTCGTACGCTTTCAGAATTCTATTACACCTGCGACATCCTTTGTCTGCACGGGCAATGCCAGAATGTGGTACGTATAGCTGCTCGCAGCAACTTCTTGTCCCGGTCTTCTGGCCGAAGCCTTTGCATTGCACGACGTTCACTTGTTGGTAATGAATCACTATTTGCATTGATTCATTAGCAGTGTCGACTTTGGCAATGAAGACTTGCAGGATGAATAAGAAAATCTACTCTTCATTCACTGAATTGTAGAGTCACGGACCAGGGTGCGAAATAATTGGGAGAAAGATCTTAATCCACAAACCCTCTTCCCACAAACATACATATAAATTATACGATATACATATTTATAAAGTTATTAAAAGTAAAAATAAATTACTAAATTAAAAATATATTATTATTATTAATTACCCCCCAAAATTGTTAAAATATATCGGATATTAATATTATAAAGTAGCAAACTACGTCCTTTACTAACTGATTAAAAATGTTAATAAATTATGAAATAGTTGAAGTGGTTTTATTATGTGTAAGTTTTTATTAAGTTTTTGCTTTATATTAATATAAATCAATTACATTTCATAGTTATTATTGTCTTGCATTCTTGTTTTACTTTTATTGTGCGTATTGGTGTAGATTTGTTAATGAACTCTTGAGAGAGAAAAAGCATTGAACACTCAAAACTACACTAATTTGTATATGTATTAGATATTATTCTTAGTACAGTATGTTTGAAATTAAAAGTAATTGTTTATCTTTTGTTTGTTGTAACAAAAACTATCCCCCCGAGAATTTTTGGTGGGGGGGATTTTTGAGGCCAAGATTGTTGGTGGTGGGGGGGGGGAATCCCGCCCGTCCCCCCATGATTTCGCACCCTGTCACGGACACTTCTGGGTTATAACTCGTTCCAGTCTCCCACGCTCCAGTGCATAGAATCAAATATCATTTCAGTGTGACGATAATCGTAGAATTAAAATCCGTCATGGCAGTTTCAGCCCACAATCATCTGTTTCATTTTCATATATCACTGTATTGGTAAGACAGACTGAGCAAAATTTTTACATGGAGATAATGACTATGTTTACTTAAGTTTCAATTTCACTGCGTCTTTCACTCCATGATCCATATTTGAGGGCCCACTGCCACAGACAATTACGGTTATACGTGTACTACTGGGCTTCGAGCGTATACCGCTCGTTTTGCCTGTTCGAGCGTTATTCGCTCGAATGAAGACGCTCTGAATTCCGTACGCTATCTAGCGTCGTCCCTGCGAACTATTCTGCGCTCGAGCGAAATCATCTCGTACATACAACATATTTAATGGACGAACTGCGTAGAGGATTAACCAATAGGCACACAAGTACATGTCACGTGCTTTTATTTGTATTGACTTCATTCCTACAGCGGAAGAAAAATAGAGTGAACGTGCTGATCTTTTTAAAGGCAGAAAAAGTCAGGTGTCCCCCGTTCGAATCCCGGACTGGGGATGCGTGTTCTTAATGTCCCTTCATCATTTTCATTCATATCACTCATCCTTTATCTATGCTATTAGCCAAAAGCCGCAGAAAAGCTACTAAAATAACCAAATTCGATCAGTCAACCAATTTGGCAGCTAGAATTGCCATTTGTAAAGTTGAAGTCCTGATTCGAACGCCACTTCAAAGAAAGTTTCGAAAGATCAGTTGTCCCTCTAACAACCGTGTCTCAAGTCCACATGGAGCCCAGTAGGTCCTCCCCCAAACATTTCCCACCAATAGCGTCCGTTTTAGGAACTGACAATACTTGTGAAGCCCACGTGGAGTAACTGAGATATTGTCAATTCAGTTTCTTTAGAGGTTTCATAATGTGTGGTTGCGGTGGTTGCGTTATTGTGTTGTGCTTTCTTTTTTTTTTTTTTTGTACAATGTGGAGACCTTGGGAGTGTCACGTCGTCGCAGTTCGTGTTGGATGTCTAAACATTGCAGCTAAAAGAGACAATGGCGCTTCTCAGGAAAACAGGTGCTGGCTGGAAAGTCCGGTCGTTTCCTCTCGAGCTAGGTATGTCAAAGATGCCGAACTGGAGTTCGATTCAGGACTTCAACTATACCCATCCTCATCAAAGATGATAAGGCAAATGTTTCATGGTGCAGATAACATTGAAGAAGCTTACTTTCACTGTCATTTCGTTGACGCTTCATGCTGCAAGTGCTTCGACAAGGGGCTGGAAAGAAAGATGTGCTTCTCCGTAATTGTTGCAAACAATGAGCGTGGCAAGTTCTCAATTACACAATTATTGCGTGCAACAATTGCCTTTCTGCGTTCTCTAGGTGCGCATTAACTCGTTCGCCGTCTTGGTTGGGAGCGAGTCACGGGCTCACACCCTTCTGTGCCAGCGGAGCAGAGCGTCGGACACCTTCGGCAGTCGGTCACTAGACTGCTCCAGTAACTCCGCTCAGACCTTGAACCATGGACGGACGTGCTCGCCATGGACGAAAGAGTCTCACTCTATACTGGTCGCATACCCAGCAGGCGTCTGACCTTCATGGCTATTTTTGTTCCCCAGTCGTCTTTGGGGCGTGGCTAGATGGGTGTCAACAATCTCAGCTGAGAACTAAAAGCTGTAGGGGTGACTTCGCTCTCCCGAAGCAACGTTGCCAAACGTACTTCTGGGCTTCCCGATGGCGCAGTGGTAGCGTCGTCGCTTTGTAATCAAGGGGTCCCGGGTTCGATACCCGCTGGAGGCACATAGTGGTTCGGATCCTACTTTGAACTGTAGGTCCAGTCCCGATTAGCCTGTCTGTGCATATAGGAGACGTGAAACAAGAAAACTCATCAATCAGTACAATAATTGTAACCATTAGATAATCACAATAACACAATTTCTTGGAATAAAACTGTCACAGAATTTTAGAAAACCATATTTAAAATATAGATAAAGCAATAGAATATTACTGTGGAGAGTTATTTTTCGCAAGTTTTCTAGCCAGAGTAGATCTTTGTACATGAGTTCCGATAAAGTCTACATTTATTTGATGAATAATATTAAGCACAGTATAAATTCACCACTAAAAATGTCCGAACAGCTGTATAGAATCACTAGCGCCATCTGTTAACAAACATCTCTTGGATTTTTGATTCAGTTTGAACGCACTTAAGCTATTTGGCCTGGAAACTTTACTCCTAACTTTCCATATGAAATTCTCACCCTTTGGCAACATGGGACCGTTGTTCGTACCTGTTATTCAACGAAAATCTTTGAGCATGTCCACACACTGTAAGTTCTCAGAAATTCGTTCCCTAGAGTGCGTGAAATATGTTCCAGGCAGTTCCCAAACGATAACGCACAATTAAGGACACCAACGCAAAACAATAGCACTATTCGCCACATAAAACGTATGGTAAGCATTTAAGATTGGGGGGAGGGGCGAGGAGGGCATTTGCCCACCTACTTTTTCCACTTTTGCCCTCGCATTATGCTAAACCTTACTTCTCCCCTCCAGTTTTATATTATATTCAGATATATATATATATTTTGCATGTAATATATAATTAACTGCTTGATTAGTACCTAACCATATATATTTTGGACTACTGGTGCTTGCCGACGCCTGTGGCGGAGTGGCAGCAGGCAACGACGCCAGATATCCCTGTTGGTCAATTTCACAATGTCATCACTCATTCTCATCTTTGCGATTAGCCAAAGGGGCAAAAAAGTGAAGTAAAATAAACAAAATCAATCAATCGAATACAATCGAGTTCCAATATGCTACCATAAAGCATCTAAATTACGGTCGCCATGTTGGTCACGTGACTGGGAAGTTGACACTGATTCCCTACTATGTCCATTCAGTGCAGAAATCAGTGAAGTGTGCAAGAGAGGGAATGAAATGGCCAGCAGACATTCCGCTTGATGCGCACAGACATGCCTCTGTTTACAATTGTAATTTTATTCGTGGTTTAATGCATAAGGTCAAATTAATTATATAAAAATAATCACGTGTTCGTTATGTAAGCCTTCAAGGACCATCGAGGCTTCTTAGATAAGAAAACGGGTCATTCCAATTTCCGCTCGGAGGAACAGTGCGTGACCTTGTAAATAAACCGGTAGGGGAGGTTTAAGATTTCCTTCTCAAACCACGAACTCGAGAATCGCATTTCCAGGGTGCAATTAGCCTATCTTGACATAATGGGCCTACAGCACCTTAGGCGTTCTGTTGGTGTTGCACTAAACTCACGGCCATGAAATTAGGCGGGTGGCAGAAGTTTGCGCTGTTGCCAGGTCGGAGCACAACCCCTGTGTTCCTTGCAGAGTTGGTCTTTGTAATCCTTGTGATACAAACTGACAGTATTTGCTCGAAAGGCCAGGGATGACTCAAAAGTGCCCGGAGAGAGAGGTCGCTCTGACGCTCGAACTAGGCAACGCAGCCCGGATGACGTTGCTGCACAGTGCGCGGGAACCAGAGACTTTTGTCCCGCTCTCGCCTTGCTTTTCCTACATGTGGCACCAGCACAATTCTGCCCAGCCGCCTATTTTCATGGCCTGCTTAAATTGCGGATCGTCTCTTTCAGTGTATACCAATTAGCAGTTGAAGTTCCATTTCTACCTTAGAATTGAGATAATGATCCTCTGCTTCACATTAAATCTAACAAGATAACCGTTGAATAAGTTGTAATAGGTTATACTTACCATCACGGACTTGGTGTTTCCTCCTCCCGCCTACCATCTGGATCAGTACCAATCTGTGTTTCACTTGAACCTTCTTATAGTTTGCTTTGGCTGTTGTCCAGATTGGTTAAATTTGGTTTATTTTACTTCTCTCTTCTGCCACTTTTGGTTAACCCTGCGTGGCGCACGGTCCCTCGTTCCGGGTGTGTGATTTTAACGTCGTTATTTATCAATTATTGTTTTGTCAACACCCCCCCCCCCCGTATCTAGCCGAGTTTCTAACCTTCGCCTTTTCCCCCACGATTTTGTTTTCAGTGTAAAACCGGCTTTAGACGAAAGCATTTCCTTTAACATTTTTGCTAGCATAAATGCTACGTAAATGCTTCCAAAAATCTTACAACAGATAGTACTATATACGAAAGCATTTTATGAAACATTTCGGATAGACGTTTCAATTACAATGTACAATACATACGGCACGAAAGGCACGTCGAGTTACACCGTCAATGCTGTGTGCGCGGTGTTTACAATTGAAAAAGCTAAGATATTCATCCATAGGTGTACAGTAAATGTTGTAAAGTATGTATTTAATCAGCGCCATTCTTCTCTACCTAAAACCATTTAATACGAAGCGATATTCCTCTCGGTTGAATAGTTATCGCATTTTAAAAGTGTGAAGTGATACGTTGTTTACATCTGACGCGGCCGCCATTAGATATGCACTCGTGACGTAGAGGTCGCTTCTGAATGGTTACGCTACGAAAAATGATACGGACCGAGCCTATCAGTATGTCATAACATTTCTCACCTTACACGGTAGCATTTTGGTCATGGCATAAGTGTTAAGAATAATACTAAGGGAAATGCTTTCGTCTAAAGCCGGCTTTAGTAAGATATTCGCGCCGCTAGGGGGGGGAGGGGGGTTTCGTTGAAGCCCCTTGCTTTCTGGGTCCATACGCGGCTATCTGCGTACCTAGTTTTTACTGAAAATCCAATATGCCGTTCCATGCCCGATTAACGAAGAGTAGCTACCTTTTTATAATTTTATAGAATTTCAACTTTTATAGTTTTATAGAATCTCAATTGTTGAAAGAAAAGATATAATCTTAATAATTGAAGATTTGGCGTTTTAGACCATTAATGTGGCATATTTTAAAAACCCGGTCTCTGAGACCATGCGCGACCCATGAAGGGTTAATCGCGACGATGGAAGTGAGTGATGTTTTGACGAAATTGATGAAGGGACAGTCACAAAGAACATCCATGTCCAGGCCGAGATTCGATCCCGAGACCCCTGGCGGAGTGTCACGCTGTGTGCTATTGCCGAGATTCACAATAATTTCATAAATTACGTAAGGCACATTTAGGGGATGCAAGCGTAGGACCCCACATAATCTAGATCTCGGCCATGTTGGAGGTGATGTGATCAGCACCACGTTCATTCAGCCTTTACCTCTAAGGGTGTCCCCCCAGGTACACATTTAATTGAGGCTGAGTGAGCCCCAGAGCCGCTTTATGCGGGGACGGGGAGAAGGTCGGAAAAATTCCGACGTTAGATCACCCACTCCGGGAATCGAACCCGGGCCTCCCGCGTGGCAGTCAAACGCATTTTGACTGTTTCGGATCGCTATAAACATTTCGAAACATATCGAAACTCGAATGTACTGCTCACGAATTCATCACGAAGCAGTGTTCGCTAATGACGCCTCACTCCCGTCCACACCAACGATTGGCAGATATCGTAAATCAAGCTTCCAATCGACAACTAATTGAATTTGACCTGCTTTCCTCTTGTAATTTCTTGGATTAGGAATTTCTTCAAGTGTTTTGTGCAAGCGTGTTCCCATTTCCTTACACTGTATTTTGAAAGAAGCTAGAATTCACACGCGAAGGAAATAGGAAAACGTGGATCACGTTTTTGTGTGATGACCTTGTCAGATGCACGAGAAATGCAGGATTTCCTATAAATATTTATAAGAGAGTTCGATAATCGTGCACAAGGGTTGGGAAAATCTAGTCAAATGTTCCTGAAGAATAAGCTTGTGATCATCTGTGAAACACAAGTAGACTCAGTGAATACACCGTATAAACTCAGAGGGGGCCACTCCGCGACTTGCACGTTATTGGCTAGAGCTTGTGACGTCACCAAGCGGACACGAGCGGAAGAAAGCTATGCGTAGAATGTAGCAGATGGCCCATGAAACGCTGTGTTTTCATGCATCTTTTGATATTATACACCAAAGCTGTTAATTAAATTTGACAACAAGAGATCAAATACGCGATAGAAGAATACATTTATTCCGAAACAATGCATAGTTTATTTTTCATACATTATATGCGTGATATCTTGTCCCTGTAGGCTGTAGTCCACTGCCAGCTTTTCTTTCCAGCTAACCTATTGCATTTATTTTAAATGTCTAATTCTAAGGAAAGTTCTTGTCCGGGCATATTCTGATATGAATTTTTACTGAATGTCCTGGAATTTCCCTTTAATATTTTTACGGTACTTTTCAGATTCTCCAGTTGATCGCCACGATGAGGATAAATTTGTTTTTGTTATTTAGCGTCTTCATCCATTTTTGGCTAATCGCGACGAACAGGATGAGTGATGATTAGTTTAAATTGATGAAGGGACACTCGCAGCAGGCACGTATCCAAGGGAGAGCTTAGGGGGCTCGAGCCCCCCCCCCCACCGAAAGTTTGCTGTTTGCAATAGTTAAATTGAGGTTTTTGGTTTCTTGTGGTGTGAAATAAAATAACGTGACGATAATTTAAGGAGATAAATAATTATCGAGTCAAGCACGTATCCAAGGTGGGAATCAGGGGACTCCAGCACCCCATTCAGGAAATTACGCTACATAAAATTAGGTTCATGGCTTCTTAAATAATGTGATGATAATTTTGAGATAAATAATTTTCGAGCCAAGACACAGAATGTTCTATAACCCTGTTATTGTTAATAGCGCGCACCCAAGGTGGGATGAGGGGCTGGAGCCCCCTTAATTTTTTCAGTTTACACTACATAAAATTAGTTTTTTTTTTTGGGATTTGATTTATTTTATTTTACTTCGCGTTTTGTTCCTCTTAGCTAATTTACGAAGATGGGAATGAGTGATGAAATGATGAAAATGATAAATGGACATTCACACATATCCATGGCCGAGCGGGATTCGAACCCGGGACCCTTGGCGTCGCAAAGCGATGTGCCAACCACTCAGCCACAGGGTCCGGCAAAATTAGGTTTTTCTTTTCTTGAATAGTGTGCCAATAATATATAAGGAGAGAAATACTTACCAAGGCAACACGGAGAATGTTCTATAACCCTGTTGTTGATAATATTGCATTAAAACTTTTCTTGCGCTTTCAGTTTTGTCGCAAGACTATGCAAAGACTTGTCAGCATTTGGAAGCTGCAAACGTAGCGCCACACGTAGAGACGATTCATTGTAATTTTTTAATCTCTGGAAAGCGCGAGAGGGAACGTTCTTGAATAAGAGAAGGAGTCGAACTACTGGCAACATTAACGAATCGTTTTATCTGTGGAACGTTCTAGAATATAATAAGGTTAAAATACGCGGCTTCAATTTCCAGGTTGATCTGTACAACAGAATCGGTTAATGAGTATTTAAAGGTAAGTGTGATAGTTCATACAGTCGATTAGTGATCAGTCAGTGTCTATTGGTGGCTTTATAAGATCTAATGATTCGAAAAGGAAAAGGACTAAATACCGTAAAGTAACGCAGTCTACTACTAGTTCCAGTTCGGGTATAAATCAGAAGACATTAACGACAGCGGAATTTCCGGAGTCTCAGTGTAGTGCTAGTTTGGGTCGAGGGCCGAAGAGATCGAAGGTCTCTCTCTAAAGTGAATATTTAAGCAGTAACGGGTATTGGAGCGGTTAATTAAAAAAGAAATAAGCTGCACAGATCAACTGAAAATCAAAGTTTTGAGTGATGAGTTAGTTGTGCCCGGACCAAATTTTCCCAGAATTTTAGAAGAGGAGGGTTATGCATACTATTTTTGGTGGTCATTCCTCATTTTGCCATCTTTTCCTCTCTTTGACGTTCATTTTTTTAAGGAATACTTGGTCAAATTGGGTTATGACCTCACCAACCCTCCCTTGGGCACGTCACTGGAGATAAATAAGTAAGCATTTAATCATATTGGGAGTAGAAACACTAGATATGTTGGGATAGGAAGGGTTTTCATTGTGAATTAATTGTTTCGAACTGTATTCGAGGAGACTTACTTTGTTTTGTGCCAATATATGACAAGACTGCGGAAGTTGTGACAGACAATTGTGAACACTTGCGAGTGCTTAGGCCTCAATATGAATAATTTGGTGGGTTTCGGCTTTTATAAGAACTGCAAACATGGGAGGACAAGACACATTATCGTAGTGGTGTTCAGGCTCGAATCAGATAAATATTCGAGAAATGTCTGCGTCCAGTTCGCAGCCCACAATTTGAATCTCGTGTTGTCGAGTGGATTGTTCATCCCGTGCGTGTGTAACAGCTTCGTAAAAACACTCGAAGACGCCATAGATGTTTTGATGTCTGATGATAAGAAATGGACAAACACACATACTGAGATGGTTCCGCCACACAATGTTAATGCATGGAAACAGAGGAGTTGAGTGGTAAAAAATGTTCCGATTTCATGTTCTGAATAATTTGGCAGCCTTGAACAATGGCGACGATTTTGGGGATAGTTGCTCCCCATTTTTTTGCCTTCACGCTATGACCTCTTTATGCTAACCCTTGTATACCAAGGGAAAAGAAAGTAAACTTTTCTTGCACCCTCCACTCCCGTTTTGAACCCAATTGCCACCATTGGCCTTAAACATACAATTGTGAGGTTCTATATATACCCCTTAAAAATATGGTGCTTAGCCCCCACAAAAGGAATTCCTGGATACGTGCCTGACTCGCAGAGAACACCTATGCCCATGTTGGGACTTGAACCTGGAACTTCGGAGGCGAAATCGAAAGTCGACCACTTAACGCCCTCGGCTACCGAGCCGGCGAATGCATTAGATAATGGCTATTGTATAAATGGTGTATTTTCGGGAAACATTCAAATAGCAATATTTCTTCCAGGTAATATATCCTAGGAACTTCATTCTTACGGGCTTACTAGGTTCTGGCATGTGGGCCAACAATCTGTGTATTACTCTGTACTGTTTGTGATCCACATGGATTTGTGATCATCCCTTCATCCATTTCATCTACTCACCATTCATTTTCATCTTTGCGATTAGCCAAGGGGTAAATTATACTTGAAATAAAACAAAAGCAATACAAATACAAAACAAAAATAATGGAACGATTATGCTGTTACGTTTTCCTGTATTTTAGGCACGTCGCATTTATCAGCCAACAGTCAGAGATTGCTTTTCGGTCGAATGGTACTTCTAATAATCGGAGGTAAATGCAAGCTGAGAATTATAATTTGATCTCTTATCCACCTGAATTGAGGATCTAAATTTTTAGATTTTATTTGTAACAATATTTACTACTGCGAGGAATTAAAAAGAAACTTACGGCTAATTTCGTCACTGGCTTCCTATTCTGTAATAGTTACATTTGTTGTAAGAACATAATACATTAATTTACTTTGTATAAATATTACATTATCCATCGCTTTTCCTAATTAAATCTCATACCATATCCAACACACACATAAAATGTGTTTTACTAATAATACAGGTAGGTTTGGTTTGAGTTGGTTTTTTAAGTCTACTTTATGCACAGTAAGGCTAATTGGGACTGGACCCACAGTTTAAAGTGGGATCCGAACCACTTTGTGCCTCCACCGGGTATCGAACCCGGGACCCCTTGATTTCAAGGCGATGACGCTACCACTGCGCCATCGGGGAGGACGTGTTCCTTGCATTTTTCTTCCAGACGGCCAAGGGTACTTGCAAGGGGCACAGAGGGGCAATTGCACACTTAGATTTAAAATTTTATACAAATATAAATACATTTCGTAAAATTATCTTGCTCGCTTCGCTCACAATTTCTCCTATTCTTATAATCCAAGTTCAGAGCCATAGCTATATGGGGCGGCGGGAGTCGGCCCTGGGAGCCCCCGTAAAATTATTTGCGCACTATTAAAACAATTTATTTCTATGAAACGTAATATCAAATATTAATGATGACACTGTAATCCAAGAAGTCATTGGTGAATCAAGGGATTCCTATTTTTTGTCAGGTGTCGAAACATATATTTCAACTATAATATAATACAATTCACACAATATTTTGCAAAATGGTTAACGTAACCAGTAGGCAAACATTGTCTGTAGTGATTCAAGAGTCTCCCCTTTGAAGGAAATAGAGTCCGTGGTGGACTAAGGGATCCATGTTTTAATGTTTTAGCAAGGTCAAAAAAAGTATTACATTTTTTTCCACAATTCATCAAAGTGCAGATCCTAACCATTATTATGTAATTAATCCGATTTTGCTTGTAGAACACAACACAATGGTGTTGTTGGATTCCTTTGTGCGTAAAAAATCTTGCATACTGGAAACTAGAGGGAATCATTATGAAGCATGATTTATAAAGGGCTCCCTTAATCAGTTCTGCAGAGAGGCCCAAAGCTGTTGTTAGTCATCAATTAACATTATCGACCTGTAAATATCAAGTAGGGTGAAGGCACATAATGGTTTGGATCCCACTTTAAACTGTAGGTCCAGTTCCAATTAGCCTTTTTGTGCATAAAGTGGACTTAAAACACCAAATCAATCAATTACAATATCAAGTAGATACAGTCAGTCTCTAGTAGCCTATTTATGTTAAACTTTATATTTTTTGGCAACCTGGAAAGGTCATTATCGAAATATTGCTATTTGATGTTGCTCGAAGTTTTTTTTTTTTCGTTGCAGTTTCAAGACATCAGCCGTTTTCTGTTACTTAAAGCTTTTGGGTGAGGGGGGCAAGTGCCTCTGTGTACCCTACCATAATATGTGCCAATGCGACACAATATATTAAAAATTTGCCCCCTCTAGGATAGACTTCGCCCCCCCCCCCCCCTACAAAGAATTCCTGGCTACGGGCCTGATTGAATAGCTTCTTTGGTCATTATTTACATGACAGCTCTTCTCATTGATTGAAGAGAAGAATGAAATGATGTGCAGGGGAGAAACGAGTGTCCTGTAAGTCGTACATTATATTTTCAGCACAATTTCTCAACAAACGCACATAAAGTAAAGTAACAGTGCAATTGTTAATTAGTGTTCGCTACCTACGAGATGTTCAAAGTATTATTTTCGCGGACGATGTTTCAACTTCAAAGCTAATAAATCTTATCTTGCACTCAATATTCAATGAAGCAATACTTAGAAACTGAGTTCCGATTGTGTAAAGGTTTTTGAAAGTTTCATACGTGATGATACGGAAGGCGAGTGTGGAAGATAAGGCCAGAGGCGCAACCACAAATTTTTATCTGGAGGGAGAAAGTACTAGGATAAACGTACCAATAATAATAATAATAGTAATAATAATAACATTAATAATGGCATTATTATTACTAGTGGTAGTAGTAGTAGTATCAAAGACGTTATTACGCAAAAGGGAGGTAGATGTCTGTGCTAAAGCATTTATTTGGAACAAACGATTTGAAATATTTTTTCAACGCCAGAAATTTTACATTAGCTAATAATTGAAAACAAGCTCACAAACTATATTTTTGAATGGCAGAAAATGAATGATAAATGCATGCCGAAGATATTTTTTTGTACATATAACATGTATAACTTTCATATGTTATACACATATGCAACATGGAGCGACATAAAATAAGAAAATACATATGAAAGATGCTAACACTAAATTATGTACGTATTCAAAGTTTTTTCATTACATATATACAAAACATATTATTTAAATACGTCACATTACAAAAAACAATTATATTGCGAGCGAAGCGAGAAAGAAAATTTTTTGATCCAATTTTTGCAATTTAAAACAATATTGATTTAATAAGGAACAAATAATATCACATGGCGCCAAGGCATTTTCTCTTTCACATTCTTTTTAAAATTAGATTATTTGGCGCCCATGGCCGACTCCCGACGCCCCCTAGCTACGTCTAGCACAAACAGGTTGATTTGTTCTCATTCTACCAGCATTCAAGAAAAAGTGTGTATAAGTAAATAATCGACCCATTTATCTCAAGCTTCCGTATGCGATAACGAAGTAAGTTCCATTCTGTCCTCTTAATGACGTCATAGTGCGCACAGAATCATGGGAGAAAATCTCGGAACCTCGGGAATGGCATACCTTATAAAGGTACCTTGGTATAAACTAAACATTGGTTCCCTGTTTGCAGCACAGTTCACAAGTATACGAGTAAGAAGTAAGAAATGAGCACTTGTTTTCATCAGTTGTACGACGATGGCGCCACAGACTGACGATAATCAAGAAAAGTATTTTCTCAAGTTTTACCATAAAGGAGTGAACTTGTTGAATCCTTTGGATGAGCAACTGCAGTGCAGATGATTAAAAAGAACGTTTCTTCTTTAAAAATAACAAAAGTGCTATGATACATTGAAAGTGTTCAACGATAGTTCGACTTGCATTGCACATTTTCAAATCCGAGGGTAGATGGCAGCACTAATTACAGTCTATGTTTTCTACAACCTTAGATACGCTTAATCATATGGAAGTAGGCTACAATCATAGGCGCCGACTCCATGGGGGTTTTGGGGACTCGAACCCCCAATATTAACAATGTGGGGGCAGAGCCCCCCAAATAATTTGGCTTAAGAGGATCTAATGTATTATTTTGCTTCTCTTGTAAAGTTTACTCTGAATTGTGCCACATGAACTTAACTTTAAATACACATTTAAAATTTTCTAGACCATCAACTTTGGGGGGCTGAGACCGCTAAACCATCAACTTTGGGGAGGTTATGACCAGAGACAGCAAAACACATGACTTATTACTATATACTTATGTAATTATGAGTATTGTTAAAATTTTTACTAAAAAGAGTTTCAAAGGACGTTGTGCATGAACTAGGGTAGTGGATGGGACGTTCAGGCTACAAATGGCTCTGACATGACATTCAGAACGACATCATTGATATATTAGGGAGATCTGTTTTGCGCTCCGTGGTAGCAGATATTAAAAGTCGGGAATATTTTGCTATTATGGTTGACGAAACTTGTGACATATCCATCCGTGGACAATTAATATTCTGCATTCGAACTGTGAATAAAAAAAATCGATATTTTTGAGGAATTTATGGGTTTTTATTAGGGGTGTGCGGGACGGGATCGGGATGGGAAAAAAATTCAATTTCCCGACTAAGTCGGGAAATTTTTGGGACGGGAAATGTTCGAAATTTCCCGAAGCTCTGAAAATCTCGAATTCTACACGTCATTTTCACTTTAAGATATTTCTGGATTAAAACTAACAATTTACGATAAGTTCCAGAAATTGACAATGCAGGAAACGTCGAGAAATAACGACATTTTAAAATGAGCATTCGTTATTTCCCGATTGCTCGGGATCCGAAAAGTCGAGAAATCATTTCCCAAAGTCGGGATCGGGACGGAATTTTTTTTTCCCGATCCTGGTCCCGACTTTTCGGGATCCCGCACACCCCTAGCTTTTATGAGATTCCGAACACTGAGGCCAAAACTTAAAAAAGTGAGAGAGTGAGTCATTCATTAATTTATTTCAGTGATCATAGCCCCTCCAATAATTTTGACAAGTCGGCGCCCCTGGCTACAATCGAAATATACTGTAGATAAATTGTTTTCATGTGTTTACTAATTTCACAAGGCTTCACTGAGTCCAATGCAAATTGTATGACATTGCAATTTCACTCGAGAATTGAAGGATGGTACGGTACATTTTACTTTGTAACTCAAAAATGACCAAAATGTCACTTACCATGTTTTACACCCGAGTCTTTCATTTGGGAATAGGGGAGATATTCTTGAAAGAACTATCAGGCTGCCATCTTTTATTGTCTCAAATCTATATAATACTACAGATCTTGTAATGTCTGTATAAACAGAGATATTATTCACAAGTTAAAACTGTCAGAATTACTGTTTGCCTTTGTATGAAGTTTTAAAATATCTTTTTAATTTCCTATTTTGGTACGTTAACCTTTCCTCAACTCCAAAAAACTGAATGTAGATTTGGAGGTTAGTAGTTCCAGTACGTTTTTGGAAGTACCAATTAAGGAATCAACTATCTTTATGTGTGTAATTGACATGTTGAGAATTTTTTCAAAGTAATTTATTCGTCCATTGATTCTGAATTATTTGCTGCTGTAGCATTTACCGGATCTCTTTCGCGACTGCTATAAGACAGAACAAGTTTTTATTTCTTTTCAAAATTTATGTCCTTGACAAGTATGATGCTAACTGTAATTTCATCTGGAAGTATTTGCAGGTGTTTATGGCAACCAGTAACATTCCGCTTATGATGTTACGGGTTACGGCATTGGGTCACTGAATCAGAACTTTCTTGTATTATTACTGCTTATCAATTGACTTGCGATGTAAGTTTTTAATTCTCGTTTCTTCTTTCATATATTAATGTTGTTGGAATACTCAGGTAACAGTTTCATACATCGGAGACACATTTCTTCAAATTTACAGAAGAACCTACTTACGGAAATGAGTTTCTCCAAGGTTTACAACGGTCGTCGAGGTATTTTCTTTCATCGTGGAATATATTTGACCGGGAAATCATGTATTTTTCAAGAGAAATATCTCACCGACGCAAAATTGCCATTGCTTTCATCTTGCCCTACGCCAACCGGATGCTGCATACGTTTGATGACGTAAGCCCCTGTCAGTGTTTCAACCCCCTTTTGTTTTTACTATGCTTGCCTAACGTAACCAAACCTAACCTAATCTTATCGGAAATGGTTCGTGGGGCTATCCGTGAATGGTTCGTGGGGCTATCTGTGAATGGTTCGTGGGGCTATTGGTGTATAATCTTTGTAGTGTTATGTGTGTTTTGTCCTTGTGTGCTGAGTGCCCCTGTACAGTCTCAGCTTTTAAGCCAAGCAAGAATACCTATTTTAGTTCCTCGGCATTACAGTTAGTGTAGTTATGGTAACAGGCTGGACCCTGTATAATGTGACGGGTTCAAAATAGCCTAAGTGCTGACGCACCCAAAGTTTCAAATTCAATCAATGAATTCCACATATGGGCGACTTTCCATATATTCCTGCATTTAGCTGCTCTGGGGTTCGCCCATCCTCTCTAGAAAATAAGTAGCTAGATGTATCAAACGGTTTCTCTAGATCCAAAAATACTATAAATGTTTCCTTTTAATTTTCAAGGTATCTTTCGCCAATTTCATCTCCTGAAAGCAAGCGTCCATTACCAGAACCGACAAGAACAAAATTTATTACCTATCGAAATGACAGAGCGAGAAAGAAAGAAAACTGGCCTATCTTAATTAACATATCAACCAGACTTCTTGGCTGGAATTGCACATAAAAAAAAAAAAACACACAAGATCAAGTGGACACGATTCAATTTTATTTAATGTTTGTTGCACTTTGTATCATTGAGGTTGGCATTCCACAAGAACAACCACATTTCTAATTGCATTCTACATCACGGTGTCATCATGGAACAAAATGACCAAAACAGAATTCTTGAATGACACAGTAACCTAATAATTATGCAATGAATATTTATGTATACAACACCACATAAGCGCGCCTGTGAAAAAAAAATGAAGGAACAACGTGAGAAAGCAATCATAGTTTTTTTTTTGTGGTAGAGAGTTGATTGAACCGGAAACAGAAACCAAGTCTTGTGTTTACAAAGTTAACCAGAATTCCCGGTTCGATGTAGCAATCGCATTTTTCCCAATCTGTTATTTTTCGTTTTGGATCCGGTCTTCCTACTTGGAATTCTGGAAAAAATGACAAAAAAACAACAGTGCAAGGGCAATATGGAGGTAACTTTCCATATTCTTCGTAGTTAATTCAGCATGCATAAGGAATTGTTCACCTGATGCAATCATGTTGTATGAGATGGAAAGAATACTCAGCTGGCTGTAAACCAATTCTGTTAACAGTTCCAAGCTGCTCTCAATTGAATTGCTTTTCATTGATGGAAGTTTTATATTAATTTTTATTAAAATATGAATATTTTTTAAATTTTTAGTAGCATGTTACTTTAACTGCTTTTGCTTGTAGCCTTACACATACATATGAGGGGTTCAGAACAAAAGTGGCCTAACTCCACTTTTAATGGAAGTGGACGTACGTGAATAAATATAATTTATAATCAAGTATCAACACTTCAGTGCCAGAAGAAAGTATGTCCTAAGTTTAAATTCTCGCTCATAGAGGCACTGTGTTTGTGCTCCAACAGCTAAACATAGTTATAAGTTATTTAAAAGTGCCTTCTTCTCAAAACTGTCTTGAATGGAGTTAACGATATATATATATAGGGTGTTTCCGGGCTGATGATACAAACTTTCAGGGATGATGGAGAAGGGCACATGTATCAATTTGAGATAAGGAATCCTGGTCCGGAAACGACTTAGTCGAAAGTTATAAGCGAAAATCTGTGTATGAAGATGTAATACTTTTATTACCTGCACAAGTTTCACAAGCTGCTATATTCATAACAGATGTTCAAAGTGGCGTCGCACAAAGTTCTGGCACCTGTAGTAGACTGAAGAGGATCTCCTAGCAAGAATTCTCGCTGCCTGTGACATTGTTCGAACGACCCCAGGGTTGTTCCAACGGGTACGCCAGAACTTTGTGCGACGATGTCCTGCCTGCAGCGAAGCTGGGGGACGCCACTTTGAGCAACTGTTGTGGGTGTAGCAGCTTGTGAAACTTGTGCAGGTAATAAAAGTATTACATCTTCATACACCGATTTTCGACTATAACTTTCGACTAAGTCGTTTCTGGACCAGGGTTCCTTATCTCAAATTGATACATGTGCCCTTCTCGATCATTCCTGAAAGTTTGTATCATCAGCCCGGAAACCCCCTGTATACTGTATATAAATATTATACATATACATGTATATCGCTGGGCCAGGTGTGACATCCAGAAGAGCTAAGGTTGAATGAACATAACAAAACAGAGCACGTATCTGACTGTTTAGAGACAGTTAAATTTCCCGCATTTGAAATATTCTCCTTTCAACCAGCATAGGCGAAATGGGATTCGGCGAAAGGAGACATCCCGTTTCGCCTAAAATGGCGAGCAGGTTATAAATAACATTATATTAAGCTGATAAGCAATTAGGCGAAAAGGGACTAAACGATTACATGAATGCCAGTGCAACACACACAAAGAAAAAGACGCAGAGAAGAAAACCTTGGAGAGAAAACCAAACGCAGGAATAGGAGAGAGGATGGAGATTATTTTACGGTTCCATGAGACGGAAAGGGTTAGGAAGATCAAGCTTTCTCTTGGCTGGATACTTTCTCGGGATGACACATTCGGAGCATGGACACGAAACTTTGTTGCATAGCTCTCGAAGTGAAGAAGATTTCTTATTTCTTCAACTCGCCACGTGCACCCTGTTGATCACATCTTTCCAATCAGATCTACACATCCAGAGACAACAATATGAGTCACAACAGGAAGAAAATGTCGAACAGCAACAACACTTCTAGGGCCCGGGACTTTTATGTCCTATAAAACTGTAAAATATGTATCTAATTATGTCATATAAATTGGAAAATATGTCATGAAAAATTACAAACATGTCAGAAAAATGCAGAAATATTCCCAGTAAAGTCAAAAGTATGCACAACGGTACTCTCGAATTTCTCCCATACCCGATAGAGTAGAGAAGGGGCTGTAATGTACCGAATGTTATTTTGACCGATTTTTGTGAAAAGCGAAAAAGGCAAAGAAATGAGAACGAAGATTCTTTACTTCCCGTGCAACAATGAGAGAGAACATTTTGCCTCAATAATGTTTGCATGGCTATCAATTGTCGGCGGGATAAAAAAGTGGGGTATTATATTGTTCTGTACTAAGAAAAGACAACACCTTTCTTCCTCCATAACTTCCATATCCTGCCATCGACAATATGAACTATCCGTTGTGCTAAATCTACGAAGAAAAAAAATATGAAATAACCGATTATGTGCGAGAGAATTACGAAATTAGAGAAATATGTCAAAATATGCTTTGTTAAGCTTGCCTATTTCGGCTGATTTTCATCAGATATGTAAAGATCTCACCCCAATAATAGATCCGAAGCCAATATATAAAGTCCCGGGCCGTACAAATAAGCCATGCAGAGACTGACCTAAGAAACAAAGAATTTCAAGATATCTTGCAAACCTGGAAATGAATTGAGGCGTTGCGGATACGAAGGGCGAATTTCAAGTTGTCAGTCACAATGCGAACTCCACAAAGACTTGGTAACAGTAGATCGGAATGTTTTATGCGTGATTTCCAAAGTTTCGTATCCGCAACGCCTCAATTTATCTTCGGTTTACTATATTAATTAAAACTGAGGGAAGGTTACCGACATCTATAACCCTTCAGTGTCAAAAACAGAATCTTTACTGCAATGATTATTTGTATGATTATGAAACGTCGTCGCCCTGTGATGAAGGGTTACCGGCTTTGATACCCAGTGGAGGCACATAGTGGTTCGGAACTCACTTTAAACTCCCAAGTCCATGTTTGTACACAAAATAACATAAAACAAACTGTTTTGCTTGAAATTACATTCATGAGTGAAGTTGTGAAGTTATAAAAGGCGCCATCTCGGTGGCTGATCTCTTTGATTATTTGAACAATGAGCTCACTGCGAAGGTTGTGGGTTCCAAATGAACACTCAACAAGGAGAAACGTATATAATGAAACGGTTTTAAAGATCCGCTGACAAGATATTATATATATATATTACTAATTGGGCAGACAGGTGATGTACAGTCACGAACACTTCTGGGTTGTAATGATCCCATTGAAAGTCAATGGGATTGCCACAATTCAGAACTGTCCGCGGAAAATGCAGCCTCGAATAGTACTGGAATCCGGGTCCTTGGCATTCCGTGCTATTGCTCTACCAACTGAACGGTCTCTCTTATCACACACCTTATTCAACACCGCCGTCTGCTGACGTCACGATAAATGTTCTCGTTGTTATTAGTTTTTGGTCAAGCTCCGAAAAACTTGGAGTGTATTTATGCTAAGAGAACTAAACCTAATAACGAGGCCATTTCACGGTGACGTCACTAGACGACGGTGTTCAATGCGGTGTGCGGTAAGTGAGACCTACGAACGAACTAAATCATGGCTGGTTCGGTAGCTCAGTTGTAGAGAAAGGGCATAGTATACAAGAGAGCCTGGTTCGAATCTTGGTCGACCTTGCATTCTCCTCGTAAGTTTCCACGTTAGAAATTGTTAAAAGGGACGAAGAATCGAGCACATGCAGGTTCGTTGTTGATGAAAGTCACGACACGATTAAATGTTTTTACGATTTCACCAGTTCAATGTCAGCAGAGCAAACAGTCGTGGGAGGAAGTGGTTGAAAGCGAGGATTGAGAATGAATTTGGTCGTGACTCGAGATGGAGACGAAGAGAGACCGAACTGACCATTCATTCTCAAACGATGCCACACGAAGCAGTGTTGCCAACTGTCCCAAAATAAATATACACGCTGCTGCTGAAGAAAGGTCATAGTTAAAAAAAATGTATTTCTAATCCTTTTCAGGCCCTCCCGATGGCGCAGTGGTATCGTCGTCACCTTGTAAGCAAGGGGTCCCGGGTTGGGGAAATGGGGAAATTGTAAATCTAATTGGATGCAAAATGAACAAGACTAGTTAAGTATCGGCCAAATCTGAAATGACCATCTGCGTAATGGTAGCATTAAACATCGAATAACTAAATAGTGCACAAATGAAACTAATTAACTAAATGAAGTAATATAATTCTTAGATTAAACTTAAATACGTATATTATAATTATACTACCAGTGCACAGATGATAACTTCAGCTAACCGATTCTACCAGTCCAAGGTAGAGCTACGACAGGTAACCCCAACCGCTGCCAGAGTAAGAGAGAGGGAGAGAGAGAGAGAGAGAGAGAGAGAGAGAGAGAGAGAGAGAGAGAGAGAGAGAGAGAGAGAGAGAGAGAGAGAGAGAGAGAGACCTCTCCCTTTCCATAGTCACATGATTGGTGACGTATTACTTCTTCGAACAAGGGAAACAAATGAATATCGCATTGCACACAATCTGACTTATGTTCCTTTGCGAGCGAGGAATAGCGTTACAGCTACAATAGTGTTTTCTGTCGCAAATACGTATAAATAGAAGCAAGTGACATTTGTGCACTTATCAAAGCTAATTGGCTTTCCACGTAGCGTAATGGCTAACACTGCACCTTGTAAATAGGGTGATCAGACATCTCCTATTTCATTTCCGTAATGTTTATCATTCTCATCATGTGGCAAATATAACAAATCGTAAGGTCAAAGTGATTTTCGTGTAAGTAGAATTGAAAATTGTTTGCAGCATTTCAAAATCTTTTTTGTAATTTTATTATTTGGTAACATGATACTTCTCTTTCACTAATTTCATCCAGGCAGCAAACTGATGAATGTGAGACCAAAGACAAAAAACCGACACTACATTACGGTAGCCACACTGGCCGCGAACTAAGAAACATTCCAATTGTTGGCATTGGAGATATCTATATTCGTTTCTTCGAGGAACAATTGTTTATATTTGAGCACTCGCACATGACCTCGTGCGGCTTCCCTTGCAGTCTGCCTTGTAATTCCAGTTATAATAGGGTACTCAAAGGGTTATTATGTAAGAAGTTATTTTGAACGCTAGAAGCCCCTTCCGTTTACTTTCTTTCATGAAATAAGTAGGTAAGTAAAAAGACTTGACACATTTTATTTTGCTATAATTGCAATAGGAAGGAATTTAATGGTCAATGGCAGTAGCGTACGCAGGATTTCATCAAGGGGGGTGGGGGCTATTTCGAAAACTTTCTACAAATTCACATTACCATTGTTTTATTATACTTTAATTAATTAATAATACTTATAATTAATTAATTAGTTTCATTACTACTAATAATACTACTAATACAGCTGCTGTTACTACTTATATCACTACTATTATTAAGTAGTAGAGATCTACATAAATATATTTATGAAAGCAATATAACAAAATTACATTTTTTGTTTCTTTGTTACGAAATAATTATCTAGTCAACAGTTATTTGTATATGATAGGTGAGACATTTTAAGTGTGAAGAAAATCCATAAAAACAAGCAAATACGTATATTAAATTAATTGAAGTTAATTGAAATAATCAAAATATGAAACTCATTCAAGGAGCAGCGGTGGTCTAGTCTGACAACCTCGTGGGAGATCCGGTTTCGATTCCCGGAATTGGTTGGAATTTATCTAGCCTTGTCTCCGCACCCAGCCTCATATCAATGGGTACCTGAGAGCAATCCTGGTGGCAAAAGGCTGCAGGAGCATGGTGCTGATCACATCACCACTACGTGTGCCTTCATGGCACGTTGCTCTATATGCATGGGGAAATTTACATTTACGGAACTCACCCAGGATGATGATGAAGCGCGAGAATACGTGTTGCTAAATTCCACTGAGTCTTATGTTTTCGTTCAAAAATAAGTTTATAGACATTCCAACACATTGATCACTTCTAGGTGATTCACAAAGCACTTCTTCAACATTATTCAATAATGTGGATGTAGGCTCAGCATCACTTGAGAGTTCACAAGGGGATGTGAAATCAGTACCGGGAAGAACGTCGGCACACTGCGATGAAGCAACGAATTTTCACAATTCTGCGCGACTTTTTGCAAAAAAATTGCAAAATTGAACTTTATGGCCGCTTAGATTGTGTTTGGAATGTTATGTTTTTCTCCATGCTGCATGGGAATAATAATTCAAATTATTATTATTAGTAGTAGACTATTATTATTATTATTACTGTCACAGATCTTTGACTATAATAAATTAGCCATTTTTAATTTTTTCTACAGCCTTTTCCATAATATTTCAAAAGCTCAAGGGGGGTTAAACCCGGTAACCCCCCTTGCGTACGCCACTGGCTCGATGGTGTTTGTCACTTCTTCCCCTTCAGCGACTTGTTTTTGTCTCCTACCTGGGTTTGCGACCCCTAGACTATAGCCTAGGTGTAGGATAGCATACGGTCGGATTAAAAATTGTAGATACTCGAGTTTGCACTCCATGCAATTAGAAATTAACCAGTAGACCTACATAAAAGCGAGTTACGTCACAATTTAGCTTATTCAATTCTTCGTTAATCTTGCTAACAATTTTTTTTTCGAGTTTGTCTCATATTTTTTACCGTAGTGAGAACATAAAAATAACCGTTTTTTTGGTTTTTTCAAACGATCGCCCTCTTTGAAATTCTATAAATAAAAAAATAGGTTGTCCGACCGTTATGGAATTTTAGTACGGTGCAGGCAGAAAGGTTTTAAACCCAAATCTTAATTTTCAGATTTTTAAAATTTGTCAAAAAAACCGTTATCATCAATTTTGCGAAACAACATTTTGTTAGTATTGGGTAGTCTTACAAACACAATGGTGGTGTTGCATTGAAGCTCTTTCCATCTGGTTTTAAAATCCAACATCATTGTCAATTCACATTGCGAAACCGATTTTATGCAGATTTTTATTCATCGGAGTAAAGGTGTACGCGGAACGTGGCAACACTGTACACAGCGATGTCTGTTGAACCGTGGCTGGCGCTGCGAGACAACGCTTGCGGTATTGAGTATAGCATGATGTGCGAAATGTATATTTTTTCACGATTTTTGGTAATGACATGTTTTGAGATATTCAAGATCAAAGGCCAAGGTCACGTGACAATGGTTTGTTATATATCATTAGAAAGCTTGTCCCATTTCCTACACAATAAACTCTATTTCACCTTCCTAGGCCAAATAGGGACAGAGTTAGATAACATTTAGTGTAGCTAAACGGGCTCAGAAAGGGCAATTTCTGCGGACTTTGACCTTGAATAATTTAACAATTACAAGACAAACGAGACTCAAAATTTACATAGTTACTAAGTTCCATGCATAATTTCAACTCCCCAAATTTCATGAAAATCAGAGATGGTCGAGTTGTGGGCTGTGTTGATTTCGTATGGAATGAATGACTCTTGTATAAAATACACATAATTTATGTTCCATATTGAGTTTCATGAATATTTAATAATAATTTTAACACACACACACATGTTTATATAGTCACGAAAAATGTGAGGCAATTGGAAGTTTCGGGAGAGGGACGCTTGTAGACGCTTCACTTTCGCTTCTTTTGAGGACCTGCAGATAGCATAAGAGTAACACCGTCGCCTAGTAATCAAGGGGTCCCGGGTTCGCTCCCCCAATGCAGGCATATTGAATAGAGGTTCGGATTCCACTGTAAACTGGCAAACTTTGTCTAATGATATTTTCGATAACTTATGTAAACAGTACGCACTGGTTTCACGAGCTTTTATATGGCAATAGATGAGGTTGCGTCGATCAGAAGCATCTTTTTCGTATCAGCTTCGCTCTGGTGTTATACTTGTCTCGGTAGAATTTTTGTGGAGTTGTCAACACTGACTTGAAGAGATCCAAGCAGAGTGAAGTGTGCATTGAGGCCACGGGTAGAGAAGAGAAAGCTGGCTGGCAAAAAAGGAAAGATAACAAGGAAGAAGGGGGGGGGGGGGAGTGGAAGAGCGATGGAAAAAGAAGGTGTGTTACTCGGTCAACGCCGTTTTCCGCGTCACTGGTATGTGAGGGGATCCACTGCAGGAAGTTGTGTTACTTGTCGAGGAACCAAGAAGCACGTGAACGTGTCTTCCAAGATGTTGAGTATGACATCGGGCAGGAAATGATGTGAGCAAGGACATATGTAGAGGGGGGTCCCAGGGGGTCCGGACCCCCCGAAAGACTTACTAAGTATTTAATTTAAATAATTAAAATAATAAAATAACAAAAAAATAAATAATGAGAATATAATTGTTGATTAATCGAGAGCGATTTTTTTTCGGCCGAATAAATTGGAAGGCAAGGATTAGATTGGTATCATACAACTTTAAATAACAAGACCAAAGAAGTTTTATGCAAGATGATGAACTAAATGAAATATTGTAAGGTTTAAATGTAACCCTATTAAGATAATAATAAATAATAATATTCAGAAACTTAACTTTTCGTCAACTGGATCTAACATCCTTTTTTGATATTCAGTAAATATCAAATTCATTATCTATTTGACATTAATTTCCTTGCTACGTCGTTTTTTTTTTTGTTTTTTTTTTTACAAATTTTGCCGACCTTGACTATACGTAAGCTGGATAATTAATACCGTCTTTTTGCCTATTCATGTAATTTAACATTAAACTTGGTGGGATCCCCCGAAATGTACTTCTAGATACGTGCCTGGGTGTGAGCTCACTTTTGATTGATCGCAACGATAATGATGATGATTGATAGAAACAGTGGCATGTCCAGTATTTTCGTAAAGAGGGGTTACGTATTCTTTTTTTACTAGTCAGCCCTCATTTTGCCATATTTTTCTGACTCTGACTTTTTTTTAAAAAATACTTGGCATGCCACTGGATAGGGAATTTGATGGGGACACATAAAGGATACCCATGCCCAGGCTGGGATTCGAACCCGGGGACCTCCGTCCTGTTAACCACTCCGCCACAGAGGTCGGCGAGCTCACTCTTTCGACCGCATGAACGGGGTTACGTTACAGCAGAGCTAGAACTCCACACGCAGATAATATGGAGGGATAAAATAAAAGAGAGAAATTCAAAGAGGAAGAGATAAAGGAGAAGAAAAACACAGGAAGAAACGAACAGTGAGATAGAATGAAGAGAGAGGAAGAGAAAAGGGGATGGAAAGAAGTAACAAATAAGAAAAGAGAGATATACAAAAACCGAGGAGAAAGGAAAGAAAGAAGCCAGATAATAAAGAAATAAACAGAGTAAGACACAAGGAAGAAGAGAAGAAAGGAACAGAAAAGTATAAAGAAGAACTAATGAAAGAGAAACGCATAAGGAACAGAGGATAAAAGAGAATGATGGAGAATAGAATGAGGTAGAGAAGGAAGTGGGAATAGTAAGAAGCAAGGAGAGATACGAATCAGAGCTAAAAAGAGGGACATAGACAGAAAGAGAGAAGGAAGGAAGTAAAGAAAACGAGAGAAATGGAGACGTAGAAATAGACAAGTGACGAAAGATAGAAGAGTACAAGATAATCTTACCATCATGACCACAGAAGCAGCGCCATCTGAAATTATCTCGTCCATCCCCGAGCACAATCCCTAACCCCAGAAATTCTCTTGTGACATCACTGCGCAGGAAACCATGTTTCTGCAAGTGCAATTCTTGACACGGACAGAATTTGTATTTAAATTATTTTACGTTGCTTTTCTACGTCTCTAGATTTATGACGAAGTCTATTATAAGAGTTCATCTCAGGCCGAACCTTTTACACTCTTGGCATGGGTGTTCTTGGTGAGAGTTCATTCATCATAGCCAAAAATGGCAGAAAAGCGAAGTAAAATAAACCAACTAATAAGTTTAATTAATTGTGAAGTATTGAGTAAGTGGGTCATGTAGCAAGTGTGGGAATAAAACTAATAATTTGCGACATTCATGCAGGTAAACCAAATCCTTGGAGAGCTCGATTATGCCAGAATGTTTGTTAATTCTGGCCAGAAGCGTGAATGAAGTCCTACAATATCACCACACTTTTCTTTTTTTGCCGCCAGGTGGCACAGATACTCCACTTCTTACACAGAGCTTTCTGGCTCGTGAGAATCTTGCACCATCTTTACGGCTTAGGCTTATATTTTTTAGTTCTCACGTTCAAAATATCAGCTGTGAATCTTGTACCATTGTTGGGCTTCAACACACGAGCCTACATTATCTACAGTTCAGCCAGTGTTTACTGGAAATCACATTGCGAAGTACAAAAGTGGAATCTTGATTATAAGAATTTCTGCCAAGTTTTCTTTGCAAGTGGGACACATTTTCAGTTAAATTGTGAGAATTGAGGTGGCTCCTTGACTATTCGTGTTGCTGACAATGGATCAAATTACGCGTGCGGCTGGGTAGATACTTAATGAGTAATGCACACCTGCTTCATTGTCGTGTGGCTTGTTTGAAGATCGTTAATGCAGTACGTGTGCAGAATTCTCATACTTTGTACAGTGGGATGCGCAAGTTTTGCTCGTCAAATTGTCCATGACTATTTTCATTAATTTATCTTGCATACAACGTGTTTTTATTGAATGGGATTTTACGGCTGTTGGTGCAGATTTTGTTAGCAGGTTGTTTGGCATTTGTTTCATTTCTCGAAACCCTTATTGAGTAAATGAAAAGGGATAAACATAATGATAATTGCCTGAATGTTAGTGACAATGTTTCTAGGTTAGCATGCAATGTTAATTGGACATTATCCATTGTTTAGTGCTTTTAACTATATTTATTCACCACGCTTGGAGACACCGCGTTTTATGTTCTCTCGTTTTCGAGTGGTAATTTTCTTTTTGCCGATGGTAGAGAATTTAGGGATGAACGATATCGTCCAACACTAGAGATCGAACCTACGAATGACCTGCACCTGTGACTTTCCTATAAATCTTGTGCGCTAACCAACTACCCATAACACTTCAAATCCAGCTCTGCTTACCATCTTCCCTCATGACAACACATTTTTCAGTTTAATTCAAATTAAAATGAAATTCTAAGAACAGATTTTTTCCTAGTGAGGAATCTACGCCAATGACTATGTGCGTTGTTAATGACACGTGTTTATTTTTATTATCGTATTTATAAATTTAATTTTTCTTTTGAAAAAGATAAGAAATATGCCCGTACTTGATGGATTATAAACGGACATTGGAATATTTCTTTGAGAGAGCATCTATTCGGGTTTCCTGCCTAGTCCTTCTTACCGACTGAGCATTTATCAACAACAGTGTAGCTTAAAGAATGTATTTCATTCACGAAAAATTGCATCTTCTTTACCCTAACGCGTTGACTGATAAACTCACAATCTCATTGGAGGTATGGGTTCGAATCATGCTCTGAACATAAATATTCCTTTGAGCGTCAATTCATAAATTTTATCTAATCACCATTCATCTCTATCCTGACCAATAGAAGAACCAGAAAAAGAAGTAAAATATAAACATTATAGAATACCTTCTTGTTAAAACAAATACTAAAAAAGTAAAGTGTTCCCCTGTGCATAGCACCACGCCATGAAGGCGTATAGGGGGTGTGGGGGTAACGCCCCACACTTTCTTGATCCGGTCGTGAGTGGGGGTGATGTGATCAGCATCACGCCCCTGACCGCCTTTACCCCCCAGGGTTTCCCCCAGGTACCCATGTTATTCGACGCTGGGTGGGCGCCGGGGCCGCTTAAACCGTTAGAAAAGTTCCCGGATTTGAACCGGCCGGGGATCGAACCCGGGACCTTGAGCATGGTAGTCAGACGCGTTACCGACTGAGCCACCGCGGCCACTAAAAATACTAAAATTTTCTATATATGTTTCCACTAACACTTCAATAACATTGATATTGCAGATCTAATAGAGAAGAGAGATATGATATTTTATAAAGATCTACATTAAGACCACGAAGAATTTGCAATAAATGTCACCAGAGAAACATATTATCTTCGAAATATATTGTTAAAAATGTACAATATTTTACAGTTATTTTTTTAACTGTCTGCCTGTTATTTTACGAAAATGGGATCAACCGTTCTGTATTTAAATCTCAATACTTTATTATGCATAGAGGTAGATAATGATTATAAATTACAGTTCCATGCAGCATATACCTAGGTATATATATTTAGAAAGCCAGTCATTAAATTTACATACATAGGTAAAGTAATGTAACTATGTAATGGTCGGTAATATTTAAAAAAAAAACGGTCATTGCAATTTCTTACGACAACGGATGGCAGTGAAATTTGACTGTTCGAAACCGTTATTTCCCTCAATTTTTAGAGTGTGCTACTGTAAAATTATTATGGTACTCTTGTGAGCACTTTGGATGGTCATGCCGAACCGTGCGAATAAGCTAACACTTGAGATATTATCTTGATGTAACTTCAAACGTCTCTGTTACTTCATTTTCAGTGTAAGTCGCGAGATGGCGCAGATGTTTCCGCGTTGGGCAAACTACGAATCACACCATCTGTGTACATTGATCTGTGGTTACGTGCGCTACAATTTCCACCACTTTCTGTGAATGATTGCAATCGTAATCTAGCCTCGGGGTAAGAAAGAGAAGATAATTGCAATCACTGAACAATAATGTACCGTTGAAACGTACAAATCCAACAAGCGTCTCTGTGAATTATCATTTAAGCCCACCGCCCTACTTAAAGCTCGCTCAGTCGATAGGGAAAATGAGCAAACATTGTAAAGCGTGCTTCAAGAATGCTTCCACGCTCTGAAAACCTTTAACCGCAGATCTTTGTGTCCGGAAAATAGCTACGTTATTATCCTGGCGTTTTTTTTCGGACAGTCGAGGCAGATAGAGAAAGTTTTCCCAGAGAATACTGAGAGAAGGAAGGTAGAGTTATTGATCTGTGTAAGAGGTACAAAAAAATGTCAAGTTCTCTTTTTAGTCACGCATTTGTTTTGTGAAAGATGTTCCTACGAGCTGAAAATTGTTTCATGCTATGTTTTATGACGATTTACAAGCCAAGCTGTTAGGAGCTTGTTACAAATACTCACGAACCATAACGTAGTTTAAAAAACTGCGGTTACTTTTTACTAAGGTAGTAAGTGTTAGCTTGTATAGAAATATTATATGTCTCGTTTTGAATTAAATTTAATAAAGAATGTGACAGACCACTGTACAAACGAGACGAGAATTAGTGTTCAATTGTCTCGGTCTCGTAGAATCTCTTTTGTGTTGAAGGATTTGTTTCAATTAACAAAACACGTTTCGTTAAGTTCTTTTGGTAACTGTAAACAAAAAAAATTGGTAGCCTTAACTAAAAGAATTTGCTTCTGATGAAAAATCATTTGTTTGTGTCCTATTTAAACAAATACTTGGTTATCAGAAACTATTTTGGTTATTCCAAACTTTTCTCTGAGTAATAAATTATATGTGAAAACCAAAACTACTTTGCTACGAGACATCAAACATATTATTTATAAATTGATCATATATTTTGTTTATGGGCAATTCCATTGTGACAGGTGTGACATTCAGACAAATTTTAATTCATTTTAAAAATATTTTCTCAGCAATATGTAACTCTATCAATTCTTGTAATTTCATTTCCTTGATGAAAGGTATATAATTTCAGAATATTCCTCCCCCATCTCAACCACAGAAAATACATTTCTGTGTTATTACTTTAGGACCTTTCTCAGTCTTTCAGAAAACTCTGTGAAATATATGGGTTTACTGAAACAATTTCACTATATTTTCACAAAGCAAACTTTACTTGACATTTGCTTTTAGTTTCTAACGATGTTACCAAATACTCTATTTTTTTGTAAATATTTTTTGCCTGTGACACGTGTGACAAATTTTGTGACGGGTGTGACATTAAGCACATTATTTACTTTGTACCAACGCAAAGGCTATGAAAATTATCATAAATAGATTCTTCAAACTGAGGTTTGTATCAGAAATGAAATATGATATTTCAGAGCTTAAGATATAGAAACAATAAATGAGACATTTAGATCGAAATTAGAATTAATTTAGTTTTCTTATGGTATAATACTATATCATAATGAAACTAAATTAAATAGAAACACTACACATAAAATCCAATAAAAAGTAGTAGGTTTGACAATATGTTATTAAAAAGCCATGGAACTAATTTTTGTTTTAATAATTCCAAATTCTACGTAGTTTTCCCTTAAATTTCATATATGATAAGTAATATTTTCAATGAAAATTAATTAACCTTGAATGTCCACTTTCACATGGAATGGCTCTTATCGTTGATCCAAAGTTAATTTATTACATGCAGCTGTGAACCTGTGCTATATTCAGGGTAAAATTCCATTATTAAAGGGATTGTTGCACCGAAACGAGACATTAAACAACAGAAAAATGTTATTGAGAAAAGTTGTTTCCCCTTAATGATCCCTATACGCTGTCAAAGTTTGTGTGGCGATACGCTGCATATTGCTTCTATTATGTCGAGACTAGACGAGACCGATATTTTCCTTTGAGATCGTGACGAGAACGAGATGGTTGTTTATAAATAAATCGAGACCTGACCGAGAACGAGACGAGCATTTACGGCTTGAGACCGAGAACAAGATGAAAGGCTGCCTGATTTGTACTTTGTTCATTTATTTATCTAATCATTCGAGTCAGCACTTGGGCTGTTTGTAACCGTCACATTATACGGAGACAAGTCCCTTGCCATAACGAAAATCAACACGTGTCTATGACTGAAATCGCTCGCCTTAGGTTAAGAGCTGAGGGTGTAAAGGTTCACTTACCACATATAAGGACAAAACACAGGACAACACAGCCATACCAAGGATTTTACTGATACTTATACGTATATTTATCGAATTCGAAGCTGCCACCTATGATTTTATACCGCTATTGTACTCGCGCGACTAAGAGAGCTGGTTCAGATTGTGGAACGAATGGACACCAGATATGCATTTTATTTTAACGTTTGTACGGGAATAACGTTAGAGAAATGCACTGGACAAAAGAGGAGAAAATTCTAAAGATTAAAGATCGTGTATGCAGCTTAACCTAAGGCGTAATTAAAGCATGCTGTTGTTACAAGCGACAACACGTCATGTTTTAAAATCTGGTTCCTTTTCTAACGGAAGACTTTTGGTCGAACAAAGTTATCGGAGTGGATAACGACGAGCGATTTCTCCCAGAACACTTGCCTTCAGGAAGATTTCCTCTTCATCTTCCCAGGAGGCAGGAAAAGTAGACACCTTGCTATTACAGGCAGTTGCTTTTAACTTCCGGTTCATAATGCTGAGTCATCAGGGAGAAGCAGATAAAGCATCTGGTAACACTGATTGACTTCCCTCTCACAATCGGAGAAGGGAATTCCAAAGTTTCCCATATTAGACAATTAATGGAACGGATATACTGTGTTCTGTCACTTATATGGTCAGTTTTCGGAAAGTTACTTTTAAAAAGTAACCAAGTTACAGTTTCTCGCCATAACAAGTAAGTCACCTACAGTTATTGGTACTTGAAAATTAAAGGCAGAACTTCTTATTCAGTTCGCCTCAACAAAAGACGATCGACTTTGAGGTATTCTCCTCTCTCGTCTTCTATCTCATCGGTCTCCTGTTATTTTAGTTGTAGTCAGTGGCGGCGATTGCGTTCCAAAACCAGAGGGGGCAAGGTGCTAGAACTGCGGGGCCAAAGACAGTATATCAGAGGCGAAGATATAGTACAAGCAATGCAAGCACTGCTTGCATTATTCGAATATCATTTAATGTACTTAATGTTTTAGCCTTATTTCGTTTCCATCGCACTCGATTTAGCGAAAAATTACGGCCGCAAACTCCCTCAGCAGCTCTGTAGCAAGCACCAGCCTCAATGCTTGCGGCTGCTCTGCGAGAAAATAACGCACCCGAAGGAGTCACATGGCGAAGCTTGAAATTCGAGTGGAACCCGTCCACAACGCTTATACCAAAAGCTCTGCTTGCTGAGCTTGCGTTATTCCCGAAAATAGCCGAGCTCAACCGAAAGCAGAAGGATATAGTATTGCCACCAAAAACTAGGAGTAAAGAATATTTGTCTTCATGAACACGTAAATAAGATCGCGAATATAAAAATATTTCTTTGTCATAAAATAACTAAAATAAGTTATTATCATTGTTCTAAATTCCATATATATATATATATCATTTTATATTACAATTTATTTTAGATTTCGCGAATTGTAAAACGCGTAAAAAAATGGATATTGGGAGTTCGGGCGAGATGGTAAAGGGCGGGGGTTTGTGTTTCCAGGAAGTGAGATGTCTGCACCCCAGAGTTTCCCCAGGGAGGGAGGGAAGATTCGACGAACCTTGGTCTGCAGCCTGTGTCCAGCTCGGTCCAGATCAAATTACGTCAAAAGTGTTGACCGCACCAGTGTTTGCAACTGCCAAGTTATTTACACAGTAATTCAAGTGAGCTGTTTCACAAATTTTACAACCACATTCAATAAATTGACTGCTTTTGAATAAAACTTGGGGTGAAAATAAAGCTATCTAAAAAGAACTCTCTACTGATATTTACACAGCACAATTAAATCGTATACATTGTACACATTATGAACACAAGAACATGTTTTAAGTTTTATTATTATGACACAAGTGGTGCTCCCAGGATTTTTTGTAGTAGTCTCCTCATTTTGTCATCTTTTCCTGCCTTTGACTTTCCTTTTCTTAGGAATACTGGGCCAAAGGGGGGGGGGGGCAACCCTCCCCCGGCCCCGCCTCTGTATGACACTTTATTACTTAAATATTATGTATATACTCTTTCTGCTGTAATGATTCTGATTCCACCGCTTAATTTCTATCTCCATACTGATATATCTTTCCTTCCCATGAGGGTTAAAATGAAGGAAATAGGTTGGTATCACTTTCGGTCGTTTCAGAGATTTCCAAAGTGATCTTGCGTGGATGCTTTCCAGTTGTGGAAAGAGCATGGGAGTGTCTTCACGTTTTGAGAACCTTCAGGCCCTAAGATTTGTTGAATTGTTCGATAGCGGGAAATTTCCTATATATGCAAAGGAGTTTGGAATTCTTTGTGGTGAGTACATCGTCTATGCATGTGTTTCTTTTGTTTGAAATGGATTTTTTAAAGTTTGTGTTTAACTTTTTATTTTAATGTTTGACTCCGAATGCGATTTTTAGGGTGCCCACAAATCCTAAATTACAATCACGCAGTGTAAATTAAATAAATGAGTTATTTTACCTAAATCCGTTTGGTCACCGTTTGTCCACATTAAAAAATTATGAACAAATAAAAGTACTAATATATAAATAAGAAAATACGTACCCCTTTAGTCGTATGCGGAAAGTTCGCATATGTAAGACGTTTACTACCATACGAATAACGTTACCTGGAATTTCGAAAGTAAATGTGACGTTTGAGGATCATATGGTTTATTTTTAGAACTCACTTTATTATGATATTTTGACAAATCCAGCGACCGGGCCAATGAGGCTATAAACCTTTAATCCCCCTCTTGGCGTGCCATTGTACTACATGTTTTGTTGTACTGAAACATTGCTTGCCTCCTTCGTAAGACTACGCTTCGCTACTGCAGTATATATATCTATTTGTAGATAAGGTTTAGCATAGTGTGGGGGTGGGGGCTAAAGGGTGGCAACTGTTCTGATCGCCGCAACTGGTTGCAGTACTATTATAATTTACTACTTGTACTTTCACGTCACGTCAACATTCCTAACCTAGCCGATGAAATGAACAAATCCCAAATATAATAATTTCTCCTGGATTTAAACTTGTAATACTGCAACACTACATGCAAGATCTAAATGTGCATTCTTCACTAAAACGTTACCTATTGCACAGCAAGCACGGGAATTTGGGTACACTATCATTTGTGGTTTACTACCTAGATACATTAAACATGTCCACGAAATCTTAAAGCTTACAGAATACATGGTAATTGTTTAAGAAGTCTACAAACAGTTTTGACGTTCACATTACGTGTGTTGTTACTAATATACCTAGGGTAGTTGTTGTAAACAATATTCCGGCTAGTACCATTCCTCTTGATAGTAAACAATATTCCGGCTAGTACC
The DNA here is from genome assembly GCF_977018435.1 of Lepisma saccharinum. NCBI lineage: Eukaryota > Metazoa > Arthropoda > Insecta > Zygentoma > Lepismatidae > Lepisma > Lepisma saccharinum. The sequence goes on from NC_139256.1 coordinate 4,666,356, forward strand.
ATTCCTGATGATAGTAAACAATATTCCGGCTAGCACCATTCCTCTTGATAGTAAACAATATTCCGGCTAGCACCATTCCTCTTGATAGTAAACAATATTCCGGCTGGCACCATTCCTCTTGATGGTAAACAATATTCCGGCTAGCACCATTCCTCTTGATGGTAAACAATATTCCGGCTAGCACCATTCCTCTTGATAGTAAACAATATTCCGGCTAGCACCATTCCTCTTGATAGTAAACAATATTCCGGCTAGCACCATTCCTCTTGATAGTAAACAATATTCCGGCTAGCACCATTCCTCTTGATAGTAAACAATATTCCGGCTCGCACCATTCCTCTTGATAGTAAACAATATTCCGGCTGGCACCATTCCTCTTGATAGTAAACAATATTCCGGCTGGCACCATTCCTCTTGATAGTAAACAATATTCCGGCTAGCACCATTCCTCTTGATGGTAAACAATATTCCGGCTAGCACCATTCCTCTTGATGGTAAACAATATTCCGGCTAGCACCATTCCTCTTGATGGTAAGGATGTACTGAGGATTGAGGAGAGGTTCAGTAACCTTGGTTGATTGATTGATTGATTGATTTAGTTTATTTTACTTCGCGTTTTGTGCCTCTTGGCTAATTTGCGAAGATGGGGATGAGTGATGAAATGATGAAATTGATGAATGGACATTCACAAACAACCAAGCCCGACCGGGATTCGAACCCGGGACCCTTGGCGTCGCAGCGCGATGTGCTAACCACTCGGCCACAGGGTCGGGCCAGTAACCTTGGCTCCTAATATTAAACCCAAGGTGTGTTTCTATTCAGACATGAGAACTTGAGGAGATATCCTTGATAATATTAAATGATATACATGACAGGATTTAAAATTATAAAATACAAGAATAACATAAAAGAAAAAAATATAAGAATAATATATAATATAATAGAGTAAAGGTAGAAAGAAAGAGAGAATATACTTATATGTTTTAAGGTCCTTAGACCACGAATTTTCTGAAACCAGCAGGTTAACTTGTGTACAATACAATTATGGATGTAGATATGAATTTCACAATGTACATTGAGTAAGAAGTATTTATGTGAGAATCGCTTTTAGATAAAGCGAGATTATTTTAGTGAGACAGTCCTTAGACCTGTTGTTCCCAAAATAAAAGGGGAATCTTTTTAAGAGCAGGACATCCGAAAAATGGATGTTCCTTAGTTTCTTCTTCTTGCCGCAGAATTAGAACTGGAGCTGGTAGCTGTTGTAAAATTGGAAGAATGCTAGTGTTAATTTAACATTATCCATTGTCTAGTGTCTTTAACTATACTTATTCTAAAACTACGTTACTTTGCCGCCGGGGGAAAGGGAGGGAGGGGCAGTGGAATTATTTGTTAGTGGACCGGATTTGGAGTAAAATGACAGGTCTGTTGTAGGGTCTACCCGCACCACGGGTAACTTGCATCGCGTACACCCACGCACAGGAAAATGTGTAGTAGCTTAACCAGAAAAGAAATATATTTTCTGCACAGAATTCTTGTAAATGTGAACATAGAGGAGAAAATACTGAAGATTAGAAATCGTGTATGCAGCTTAACCTAAGGCGTAATTACAGCATGCTGTTGTTACAAGCGACAATAAGTCATGTTACGAAGATGGAGGGATAACGTTGAGATGGACCTAAAGGAAATCGGTAGGGATGGAAAAGAGTATATAGCTACGAATAGATCTTGCTCAGGATAGGGACAGATGGAAGGTCTGTGTTGCTGCAGCCATGAACCTTCGGGTTTAAGAAGGCTAGAGAGTTAGTTAGTGAACATAGACGTCAGAGTAACCTACTTTTGACTTTCATGCCTCTTCACATGCAAGGAAGGAACGAGAATTGCTCGGGTGTGGCCGGTGTCGGGTTTGAGTTTTTGCGTTGCACCGCCTCCACGTATTTGGCGCAGTTTTAAACCCAGCAACAATTTCCATCTTCATTTACCTTATTCTCTGAAGTCCGGCTTCAATACGAACAAGCCATGTTTTAGGATCCTCCACTAAGGTATCCTTTGCATTTCTCTGTGACCTTGAATATCAAAGAAAGGAAATTGCTATTCTGCATGTCTTGTTTTAATTCTAAGATAAGTTAGTGCTCCAGAAGGTCATTTGAGCCGGCCAACGTGGCGGAGTGGTTAGCACATCGCGCTACAACTCCAAGGGTCCCGGTTTCGAATCCCGGCCTGGCATGGATGTTTGTGAGTGTCCATTCATCCATATCATCAATCATCCCAACTTTGCAAATTTGCCAGAAGTGGCACAAGAAGCGAAGTAAAATAAAGGAAATCCATCAATCAATCAGAGTCATTTGTGTGCTTCTGAATTGAGGTTTTATTATTCTTCTTCTAGTTTATGGTTGTTACAAGGATTTAGAAACTTTTTTGATTTAGCAGTGCGCAAGAACACGCTCTTCCTTCATCAGACGCTGATCTGTAGTTTGATCAACATGACAGTTATAACAATAGAAGAAACTTAACAAACACAAAAAGGAAACAGTTGCACAATGAATCTTGTCAATAATGTTGCATTGTTTGAGACTATCGACTGAATCAACTGTGAAATAAGCAGCTCGACAGGAAATCTTAACAGATTCAATTCAGGGTTGTTAAAGGTCATTTTCTCTCGCACAATTTAAATTCGGTCCAAAGTCGAGTATTGTTTCATTTACTGAACTTGGACTATATTTAAACTGGTCCGGAAAAAAAGGTTCCTGGACCGTATTTAAATTGATCTGGTAAAAAGGTTCTTGGACCGAATTTAAGTACTTTACAAATAAAAAGGTTGTCTACGGTCCAGAACTCATTTACGCTTGCCGATTTTCTCTCCTGGACCGGAATTAAATTTATTTAAAATTCCTGGATCTTAACAATCCTGATGTAATTATAAATCCTAAATATCGTCAGGTAATTAAAAGTAATTATGTTAAACTGTCTTATGAAGGGAGCGTGCGTTCTCCCGAAACTTTACATTATGACAACAGGAAGTAATGAGCATCAGTTTTCTTGACGAACTATTTATTAAACGCTAACGAATAATTGCAAGTATTAGACAGCTAACCATCCGTACGTACATTCTTCTGTACTCGAAAAAAACCTCGAGCCACTGACACAGTCTGGCCTTTCTCGATCAGCTGTTTCAAGTGTTCGAGTCGAGAGGCGTTGAAGAGCTTTGAGGTCAGTCACTTGTCTACTACGCCACAGGGACGCTCCTATACCGCGTTTGTTAGAACCTGTCCCGTTTCCCGCGTTAGCGATCGCTCAACAGTTTCGGTGCCAATGAGAAACGAGGAAAAAATCGTCTGCTGGGCAGCGAGGAGCGAATAGAAGCCAGAAGAGAGGCGCTTACGTAGACGCGGTTGCAACGTTGCGTATTTTAATTGGCTGCCTGGCTTTGACTTTCCCCAGCACGGAGAAAAGCCAGCGATCAGCTAGCGCGGGAACCGGGACAGGTTGTAACAAACGCGGTTGCTCCTACCAAGGCGTTTTTCTTTACGCACATCTCAGTACACTTGATTACAAAAATATTCAAATGATACAACTAAAATTTACAACTGTCATAACATTAGAAAAGTGTTTAAATGGTTGTAACAACTGTAAACTAGAATAATGGTTCTGTAATGCAAGCAATACGTGTACCCAACGGTAAGAGAAATAATAGGCGAATTGTCCATGCATTTTCATTTAGTCTTTTTACAAAATGTGATGGACATGAATTGAAATAAAAATGTCAATAAGTAGAGGACAAGATTTACTTTGAATCAACAGAATTTCATTCCGTAAAGCAGCATGAGATGTACAGTAGGAAAGAATGAAAATACCGATGCACAGTTGGCCTACTATTATCTTTGCCGTTGACTGTACATACAACGAATTAGAAGTCTAGTACGAGATTAGGAAACTCATTACGCATTTTTCTTCTGTTTTCCAGATACGCAATGTGGGGATTGGTTATACTTCTGACGTCATCGGGGATTTTTGCCGCTTCCGCTCAAGATGCAGAACTCCCTCCCGATCTCGGCAAGATGCTGTCGGAAGCAGCGCTGAAGGTTGCCGAGACGCTGAAGGAGCAGAAGGCGAACCCAAATGCCAAGATGTCAGTGGTGCCCGTGTTGGTCACTCTCAAAGACAAGAACTTGAAGTCCGTGGAGATCATTCGGCGCAGCAAGGCGAAGATTCCGTTGCCCGTGTACGTGACGTCATCGCCTCTCCTGGTGAAGGAGCAGCCTGGAGGCAACAGGAAACATTCCAGGAAGCTGGAGATCGACCTGGACGGGATTCCAGTCATCGAGGGCGTTAGGATGCCCGATGATGAGTCGGATCGTCAAGTTTGGAGGAACGCCAGGGTTATTAACGGGAAGCTATTCCCCAAGAAGGACTCGATGGTTATTTTGCCGCCGGAACAGGTCGTCAGAAGCGGTTTCCCAGAACCTACCAGCGAGCGCACTGCTAGATCAAACGTCGAGCCCGTTTCCACCGACCAGATCCAAGCCAGGATCCTCTTTCCGGATCAGCTGTCCAATTCCACCTCTCCAGGGTTCTTCCCGGTCGCCAGCTACCCGTACACTCAAGCAGCGGCGTCCAGCGACGGTGTCAGGTCGCCAGTGAGGCAGTACCTTCACCCGGACTTCGGGCCACAGACCGCCCGTACACCTCAGTACGTCTCCACGCACAAGCCCGTCTTCTTCGTCCGCGACAACCCTCAAGATATCCACGACGACCGTAACCCGTACGGCTTCGAACCGGCGTCCCTCACTCAGCAAGCGAGCACGGTGTCCCTCAAGACGGCGAACCCCAAGAAAACCCTGTCGCACCTGTACCAGCAAGCTATGGATGCGTACACCACAAAATACAAGCGCCAACCTTACACCTACAATGGGTACGCTTACGGGAAGTACCCTTACAACTACAAGACTGCAACCGCCAACGGGTACACGCCGCAACGGTACGCGTCGTACGCTTCACCTGTACCCTACGGCGATTACCACAACAAGTACGCTTTGAAGAAGTCGCAAGCAGTTCGCCAACAGGACTCTCTTTACTACCAGAAGCAGAAGCCGTTTTGGGAACGCATCGGGGACAAGATCCGAGAGCATTTCCAGAGCAGCATGAACACCATGACCGACTTCACGCGTCCAGTGGTGCAGCCTATCATGGAGGCTTCGAAAAGAATCACCCACAATCTCGGCTTCTCGCGCGACATGAAAGAAGCCAGCGACAAGATCGGAACGGTGGCCGGCACGACCTCTCTTGTCCTCCCGGCCTTAGGTCTGGTGGCCGGAGGGGCCGCGTTGGGTCTCGGGGCTGTCGCCGTCGGTCGCTACCTGGACGACAACACCAAGAGGAGCAGCTCACAGCTGAAGGACGCAGACGAACACTCCATCAGGAGGCGGTCGTTGGACCCCGACGTCCAGGAGCAGGAGTACTTCCAGAACATCCTCCACAGCCTGGAGGTGAACCAGGACGCCCTCCTGGGTCACTTGCAACGCTACGGGAACGACGGCTGGAAGGAAACTCCCTGCGCCAAGAAGATATTCTGTGACGTCATGGTCCAGCAGCCGTCTGACGCCATTTCGCTCATGGAGAAGAAGATGGCGACGTTTCTTTCTCTGTAAGTACAACTCTTATTCTTCTGGTTTCCTAGCTTACACTGTCCCCGGAATCTCTGGAGCAATCGAACGAAAACAAGTCTCTGCGCAAGTAGTGACCCGAGACTACGTGGGAACGGGAGAACGTGGAGGGGGGAATGCAACTGCAGCTACAAGCTGTTTGCAGCAGATGTTCTTTGTAAATGTCAATTGGTCAATTCATCTAATAAGGATAGTACATAAGGGGGAACCGAAATTCTGTAGACTTGACGGTCTCAGAGGTGCCAGGACAACAAGCGACTACCCCTAAAAGTTGGCTGGTGGAGGCGGGCTTCTGAAGGGGATTCCTCCCCCCTTTTTCATCAATTTCATCGTAGCATCACTCGCCGGCTCCGTGGCGGAGTGGTTAGCACATGGCGCTTCCACAACAGCGATCCCAGGTTCAAATCCCAACTGGGCATGGTTTTTCTTTGTGTGTCCCTTTGTCAAATCAACACCTATTCCCATCTTCCCCAAGTTGAAGAAAAGCGAAGTAAAATAAACCAATCAATCAATATCATCATTCATCATCATCGTCGAGATTAGTCAAAAGTGATAAGAAAGCGACGCTAACTAACAAAAATCAAAGCATATCTTTCTTCCTGTTACCAGGGCCTCCCCGAAGGCACAGTGATAGCGTCGTCGCCTTGTAATCAAGGGTCCCGGGTTCGAGTCACATAGTGGTTCGGATCCCACTTTAAACTGTAAGTCCAGTCAATCAATCAAGATATATTCCTGTTACCAGAACGTCGACATAATTTGCAGAATATAGAGGGAACCATTGTGCAATCTTCCTGAAAGAAACAAGCTCACAAACCTTGTGATTTTTGAAAGAACATCTCGCAGAAGTATCAATCATGCCTAGAGACAAGATTTAACACCTGTTCTTCTCCGAAAACGCCGTCAAAATATATTGTTTGTTGTCCTACATGTACGTTACCATTGTCCTTTCGTTGCGTTCGCTGGGGAAGTTGTTTTCTGTGTGAAAGTGGGACGCCCTCAGGGTTAGTGGTACTTGCCTTGTGAACAGGAACGTCGGGTCGAGAAAAAACATAAAGAAGGACTCGAAAACATTCAAAGGCAAGTGTTGTGCTTCAAAATGTCATTTCTGAACGTCAAATGTTCCCGTGTCGTTTGGCCCTGAACATGAAGGTATTGGCGTTAATTGGTATTCCGCGCTTTCAAGCAAATGTTGGAGAGAAAGTGAATGAAAGTGCCCGCATGCAACGGCAAGGGAAAGTAACAATCAGAGGTTGTTCTATTGGCAATGCAAAAGTGAAATGGCACAAGGTGGTAAGGTTTGGTACATAAAATAATAATAATAACTAACTTACTAACTCTCTAGCCTTCTTAAACCCGAAGGTTTATGGCTGCAGCAACAAAGGCCTTCCATCTGTCCCTATTCTGGGCAAGATCAATACAATCCTTACCGATTTCCTTTAGGTTCATCCTAACGTTATCCCTCCATCTTCATCTTGGCCTTCCTTCTGGTCTCTTATCATCAGGTTTCCCAACAAGAATCCTGTAAACTCATCTTTCCTCTCACATTCGTGCCACATGGCATGCCCACCTAAGTCTTCTTGATTTAATTATTCTAATAATATCTGGACATGAATACAAATTATGTAGTTCTAAATTATGTAACCTTCTCCACTCACCTGTCTCCTCATCCCTTTTAGATCCAAATATTTCCCTAAGGATCTTATTTTCAAATACTCTCAATTTATGTTCCCCTTCCAATGTAAGGGACCAAGTTTAGCATCCATATAATACTACAGGCAAAATTTCTGTTTTGTATATTTTAACTTTTAGTTTCTTAGATATTATACGAGACGATAAAAGTTTATGAAGAGAAAAGTAACATGCATTTCTTGAATTAAGCCTACTTTTTTATTTCCTCTTTAATATAATTTTCATTTGTTAATATTACTCCTAAGTATTTGAATTTGGAAACGAGTTGTTATCAATAATTAGATTTTGATTATTACCTAACACTTGGTTTCGACCTGTAAGCATATATTTAGTTTTCTCTTTGTTAACTTCCAAAACTATCTCTTCAGCTGCTTTTACAAATATCTTAGCATTATTCTTAATTGTATTTATATCATCCCCTAATAAGTCTACATCATCTGCATATGCTAACAACTGAGTCACACCATTTAATTTTAGTCCTTCTTTAGTTTCTTTTACCTTCCTAACAGCATATTCTAAGGCAAAATTAAAGAGCAATGGAGATAATGCATCTCCTTGTTTTAACCCATCATGAATTGTAAATTTGTCAGACACATTAATACCCACACGAATTTTACTTTCTGTTTCACTGGTGCATACTTTTATCATATTAACAAGCTTCTTAGGTATTCCAAACTCTACTAATATATTATATAATTTCTGTCTTTTGACCGAATCATATGCTTTTTTGAAATCAATGAATAGCCTTTGGGTATTTTGATTATATTCCCACTTTTTCTCAAGTGTCTAACAACAGTAGAAGGGCGATGTCCCAAATCAGGACGTCTCAATTCAGGAACTATGATTAAAGTTCCCTAGTCAGGGTTTCACGTGGAATGTTTGAAGTGGAAGGGGAGGGGTAAGGACCTGTTTTTGAGAGGTTGCTGCACGTTGTCCTGAAATAGTGTACAAATACACAATATATCTGTTTCCAGAAAAGTGCTGTGAATTGCAGATATTTTGATTGTATATTTCACAGTTCTTTCTTTACGGGAAGAAAGGTTACGATATATTCTTCAACTTGGTTTCCTATTGCGTGTGATCATTTGGGACTATCAAGGGCTCTGTCTCTCTCTATTTCTGCCTTTTCCTATTTTCTTCCTCTCATGGTCTTTTATTTCCTCTCTCTGCCTCTATTCTATATTTTCTTGCTTGTCTTTCTCATTTCTCTATTTCCTTTTTCCTCTCTCTCTCTCTCTCGCTTCTCTATTTCTTTCTTTGGCTTCTGTTTCTTTTACTCTCTCTATCGGCTCCCTATTTCTGCCTTCCTCATTTCTCTCTCTCTCATTCTTTAAAGCATTGGTTCCCAAAGTGTGCGACACGCCGCGAAATATTCCAATATTTTCACTGAAATTCAATCAAAGTTATGATTCCAAATAATATTATGTGCTCATTTAGGACTTTTTATATACAAAATGTTTGTGAATTTCAAATATGTGTTTATTTTTTAACTTAAGGCAAGCAACCTAACATCGCTAACTGAGCGTTGCAAGTGTTAAGCCCGCATCACACGGAACTGGATTTCCAGTAGGTATGCCCTAGTTGGCGCTGGACTTGCTATCAATTTGCTAGTTTTCGCCTCACACGATACTTATCAGCGTACTTGTCGATAGACTTTTGTTCCCATACGAGGAAAGTTGTAATGGCGGCTGCGTGAGAAGTAAACAATGTATCACTTCACATTTTTAAAAGCCGATAACTATTCAACCGAGAGGAGTAACGTTTCGTAAAACGTTATTAGGTACAAACCAATGGCGCTGCTTAAATACATACTTAACAACGTTTACTGTACACGTATGGAAGAATATTTTAGTGTTTTCAAATGTAAACACCGTGCACTCGGCATAGATGGTGTAACTCAACGCGCCTTTCATGCTGTATACGTTATACATTGCTGGAGTAACACTCGGAAACCACAGACAAAAACGCTCCATGCACACTCACAGATTATCTTCACATGGCGAAACTTTGCTCTGATTGGCTGTTCCATAGAATCCAGTCGAGGAAAGCAAGTAGCAATTAGAACATGTCCTATTCCTCCAAAGCAGTCAGCCAGGGGCTATGATTGCTACCTAGAAAGTTAGTTCAGCGCCAAGTGGAGCATTCCTACTAGAAATCCAGTTCCGTGTGATAGGGGCTTTAGATAGGCTTGGTGCCACGGAGAAATCTTGAAATACTAAGGGCGAAACGTTAGGAACCGCTCTTCTTTATCTCACTCAAAACACTTTCTTATGATGACATGTGTACATGATGCCAATATTTCTAACTTAAAGGATACAGCGTTTCAATTTTGACACCCTTTTTATAAAATTTTCTGTCGGCGCCAATGTGAGAACTACTCAAAATATTGTGCTATGTTCATACATGATCGTAGACTCATTTAGTTAGTTACACACACACACACTTCAGATGTACCGAAAAGTTGACACAAACGAATTCGTTCCTAATGACATATCCGCTTGCTTGTGTAGCTTTGGATAAGAAGTAAATAAGAATGAAACGAGAGCAACTTTCTCGCTCGGCTGATCCCGTTTCGAAAGCGACTTTCGCCGCTCACCCTCCGAGCAATGTCAAGGCAGCATCCGGCATCCCGGAGTCAAGAACCTCGGACAACAGCGTCGGAGGAAGCAAACAAGCGGCTCTAGGTCAGCTCTCTGCAATCACTACGCTTATTCATCTCTTCAACTTTCATCACTTGGCGTGCTTGATGAATCGAGGACTTTGTTCTTAATCACTCAATATAATAAGTTAAGTTACCACCAACGAGCTCATCCCAAACTAAAGCTAATCGAGAAATGATCAGGGGCACCAACTTTTGAAAAACATTGGTTGGGCTCAAACATTTAAGTTATAAGCTCTCATAAATCCTCCCTTCCTAAAACTATTCTTTGCGAAACTGGAAGGTTTGAAGAAACGAAAAAATTGCAGACCAACAAATACATCCTCGCTTATTTACTGATTGTAATAAACAATGCACGAACTACGATAACAAATATAATAATAATAATAATAATAATAATAATAACACGACAAATTATTTGGTGGCCTCGGGCCCTACGGGCTCATATAAGTTGGCACCACTGATTGTACTGGTACTATTATTTCCTTTGACGGTGAGTGCATTTAACAGTCGATTACCAATCTCGTTACCGACAATTCAGGATTCGAGTCCCAACTTGAATATGCTTATTTGGTAGTGTTCCGTCATAAAATTCACCCAATCACCATTAGCCTAAAAAAAGACACAAAAGTGACATAGTACAAGAGAAAAAACAATATTATTTTTACAATTACGACAGTATCCCTACGCACCGTTAGATCTTACCGTTATATTTAATATCGTTTAAAATTTCAGCCTGCCTGTTAAGTTACAAAATAAGGAAGCATTTTTATTTAGATTTGAGTGCTTTATCATGCATAAAAATAGATAATAATTATAAATTACAGTTGTGTGCACTATAAATATATTTTTAAAACTTTTTACTTTTACCGAATCATTAAAATTAGATCATTTAGAGTAGATATTTAATGGCCGTTAATATTTTAAAAACTTTGTTTGTACGGCAGTTGGACGCCAGCGGAAAATGACGGTATTTTGATTGAATTAGATTATTTTACGTCGCTGTTGGATAATCTTGACGAAAATTGGTCTTAGGTGGGCATTTCTCCAGCTTTCAATTTTCCGTCAATGTTTTTTTCTGTTTGTAAATGAAATCTATTTCTTCAATTTATGGATATCCCTTGACGATTTGGGCTGTAGAGGTACACTTCTCAACTTCTTATTTGACCGCCCCGAAAGAATTCTAAGTCCGAAAATCGTAAACTTAGCAACATTGCACTTCAGCGCCAGCTGAGAGTAGCCAACTTTGAGTTCGTCATTCAACTAGACGAAAAACGCTGCGGTGAAAGGATTCCAATTTCGCACATTCCATGAACTTATAAACTATCAATCGCTAATATAATACACACTGAAACTGAAATAGTAAATTGAAATAAGAATAAGAATGAGAATCGTGCGAAATTGTAACAATTCTGCGTGCTCGACTTGATATCACATAGGTTTGAAACACTGAACAGGGGTTTTCTCCACCTGGAGTAAATCGCCATCAAGTTTGACTAGAAAGAGGCAAATTTCTGAGGAGTTTATGCGACATTTTATTTACAATGCCCTGCACAATATCGAACAGATCTAAAAGAAATCATTTATTTCACGACTTGTGGAGAAAACATGCTGGAACACAGGAAGATCGATTTTATCATAAACATCTACGTGTTTGTAAGGGAATGTTGTCATTAAGTTAACGTAGAGCAGTTGGTTAGACGCTGGTATCCATATTTTTCAACATACTGGAAAGGTCGCGGGTTCAAATCCCACCCTCTATTTTTTTTTTTTTTTTTTTTTTTTTTTTTTTTTTTTTGTGTGTGTGTGTGTGTGTGTGTGTGCTAAACAGAGACAATTGATATTTCAACACTGTAAAATATCCGATGCACACTTCAAGGGATGTCTCTTCTGCACATTTTCTCCCTAAGAAGGTTAATGCTTATTCAGTTGCTTGCCAGGATTTAAGGTTAAAACTTTTTGTATTTTAGCTATTCGTCATAAGCTGAGTTAACACACATTATGACTAATTTACATATAATATATATGCATTCAGGATGCTGTAGGTAATGGTATTTAATCCTGGGTTCGAATCCTGGTCAGGCATGGGTGTTCTTTGTAAGTGTTCCTTCATCAATTTCATCATCCCATCACCCATTCTCATCTTCGCGATGAACCAAAAACGTCACAAAGGCGAAGTAAATTAAACCAAATCATCAATCAAGTAATGGAATTTAAGATAAGTATTGTGTACGCTCTTCACTCCACAACTAAAATATTAATTATTTCAAAATACTAACACACAAACACACACAATTATAATAGGAAATAATCCACTACATTGATGTATTGAATTTTTGTAACGAACGGGAGAGTTTAATGTATTCAATTCGCTAAGATTGGTTATGTGATGTCGTTTATTTAGTAATGACTGTTCTTGTTCCCCTCACTTCGATCTTCCAATGTATCTAAATCTAATAATAAATCCCCAATAAACGTAAGTAAATACCTTTTGCGACCGAGGCCGATGCGATAAAAATCTACTAATAACTATTTATATATTACGTGACATCTAATAAATGCAAAACTTGAGAATGATCATTAATTCGGCACTGCTTTATATCCAAAATACTTGTCTAATTTCAACAAAATAATACTGTTATTTCAACAGAAAGTATATCTAACGAACTTTCCACCAAATTCGCAATATTCAAAACAGCCACCCTCAGACTTGCTTATACGTTACTTGATTCTGCCATTCCACGTGGCACGTGATTCAGTAATATAATTGAAATGGTTTCCGAAAATTCTAAACGCTTCATCATTACTGCCACCTCCTGATATACACAGAGAGATCATCCAAGAACAGTATATATATATTTTACGTCCGATGCCATACTCCTTCCGAAAATAAAATTCGGCAGCATGAGGAATCGCAGTTACGACCACGCTTGCCAGTAACAAGCACGTTATCCGTCATCCCTTCAATCCCTGAAGATAAAAGAGCTCTCGAAACCTCCGAAGCCTATCCAGAAATAACCTCGTTGATATCCCGGTAAATCCTCTTCATCAAAGTTCGCATGAGTTTAGGCAAAATTTGAGCTAAAATACACTGCAAAATACCGGGCATTTGTGTAGAGAGGAACTTATCCACAATCTGTGGCAAAGAAATGTTTGGAGCACTGGCAGGTGGTTGTTGCCGCAACCATGTTAGGAAACTTTTTGTCTATTTCCTTGTAGAACAGTTGGTAAGACGTGTATTTTTTTTATCTAAAATGAAAGATCACAGGTTCAAATCCTAGCCGCTCAATTTCTTTTCTGTTGAAGTGAACACAGAAGTACGATATTTACTGAATACAAAAAATTTGAAATAATTAACCTTGAATATAACAGATTACTCTATGAAAAACAAATCGCATGATTACAACTCTAGAGTTTCAAGAGTATTCCTTACGCATACTTTCATTCGACGTCTTGTGTATATTTCTATAATAACATGAGGTTTTATATAAAGCAATGTGTCCCCAAAACTGTTTATTGTTCAATTTCCAACATGAACATTGAAACTTGAATGTTTCGGTGATGTTGCATTAAGACCCGAAGGAATCAATTTTATGAGTGGAATAGATTTATTATGTGAATAAATATGATGTTGCAATTATTGTTTTGGGGAGAAGATCGTTTAATTATTGTTTTTATTGTTTTTTTTGTGGACGAAAAAATTGTGACAAAAACTTTACTAAGTATTACATAAAAAAAAACGTGAAAGCTGAGCCGGGTTTGAACCAATACCTCAAAGAGAAAAGATGAACGTAAGAAGATGTATGCTTGTCTGAAACGTTACAACTACGCTACAGATGTTCCGAACGTGTGTGCGTGTTTAGTAATACCAAATACTTTTACACATGGATGTAAAGAGCACTCGTTGTAGCACATTTGTCATAATTATTCTTTATTTATTTGTTAAATGAAAGTAATGTAATTGTAAATAATGGTTAAATTTATTTTATTATTCTTGACATCCTTTTCTGGTATGAATTCGTACGAAACTTTTCATGGCTGAATGTAATTGGAAGTCGTCTTTGAACCAACTGCAGCATCACGTGATTAACTATACCAATAGGAGACCTTATTTCCTTTGAACTACGCTCTAAACAGAGGCATGCAACATTTCTTTCTTCAACCTCGCGAAGAATGGAGCACTACAACAAATCCACAAGAGAAAGAGTGATCGGTTTGATCGAGGGAGCTGGATTGTCACCTGGTTTAGCTGGCGAGCAGTGTGGCGTTCCAGCACGGACAGCAAGGAGGTGGTGGGCTCGATACGAAGAAACTGGTGAGGCATCACGGAAAAGACGCGAGAGCTGGGGCCGTGTTTCGACACCAGTGCAAGACGATCGGCTGATAGCGGAGTGTGAAGCCAATCCATTCCAGTCAGCCACTCAACTCAAGGCAAGGGCCGATTTTCCTGGTTGCCCACAGACAGTTCGGCGGAGGCTGGCTGCTTCTGGTTTACGGGCACGAAGGGCAGCAAAGAAGGAGGTCTTGACGGATGCACACAGAACTGATAGGCTAGCATTTGCTGAAGAAAATATTGATAGGATTTGGGATAGAGTAATCTTCTCAGACGATAAAGTATTTTCTACTGCAAATGATGGTCCGGTTCTGGTCTACCGGCGTCAAGGACAACGATTTGATCCCAATTTTTTGGCTAACTCACGTCGGCGTGGACGCGTGAGCGTGCCTGTCTGGGGTTGGATATCTCTCGGTGGCGGAGGTGACCTACACCGCATAGAAGGACGTCTCAACGGGATACAGTATGTGCACATTTTGGAGCATGTTATGGTTCCTGGCGTGCGAGCTTTGTATCCCGAGGGAAATATTGACTTCCAGCAAGACCACTCCTCCATCCATGATTCAGCCATCGTTCAGCGTTGGTTTTCTGAACGAAACGACATACATCTAATTGACTGGCCACCCATGGGATGCGACATCAACCCAATTGAAAATATGTGGGCCGAGGTCGTTCGATGTTTGAAAGAAAGCTGGCCCGATCCACCACCTCGCAGAAGTGATGAACTATTTGACCACGTCAACAATGCCTGGAATGAAGTGTGCACTTCGCACAGGTATATTCGACATCTTGTGCAATCCGTTCCTCGACGCCTGAGACATGTCATAGATGCAGGTGGCTACTGGACAAGATATTAAATAAATGTTCAATTTTCCCAAACAGTCCTTTTCAGGACTAACAAATTAAAAAAAAAATACACTCGTGTAAGAAATAATTTGGAACCTTTCATATATTATTGTCTTACAGGCCTCAATATAAATAAAAATATCCAGATGAAGTGAGGCTCGAACCCTAATCAAAGACACAAGTGGAACTGGAAATGGGTGCCTTTACCGGATGTGCTACAAAGCTACAACAGAATGAACTCCACAGCTAATACAATATCTTAATTTTTGTTTTCTATTCATGCATACACCTATTCTATCTGGAAAACGGTTTTCTTTTAAAGATTTAGATCACCTATTTTTAACCCTAAAGATCGTAAAGCATAACCATTCATTAGTTATTTCCTTGCTTTGTTGGGGATTTTCCTGTAACGAAGGCACTGATTTGCAGCTAAAATCGAGCTTCCCTTACCTGCTGATCTTACCGAATTTAACACATGTTCGTTTATCGTTTGTGCAACAATGGCCTTCTTAAATTATGTTACATTGCACCTCTGAGTGAGAGAGAGAGAGAGAGAGAGACAGAGAGAGAGAGAGAGAGAGAGAGAGAGAGAGAAGAAGTTGTGTAGCTTGTGGAAAGCAGGCTAGAATTATATTCAACACTTCATAGAAAAATATATTGAGAAACTGGAAACTATGGAACGATGTTTTCGCGAAAGGAAAACTTATGTAAGAGGAAAGTGAACATGCAGATAGAGTAATTTTAATCACAATGCCGAGCTGGACGCAGTAACGACGTTACAAGAAAACAACCTCTAGTTACCTTCAGTACAGAAACGTCTTGTCAATTTCTTAACTTATTATTATTGACTCATAATGTGTGTTAACACAACTTATGACGCACAGCTGAATGAATTTGATTGAATTTCTGACGAGTATTGACGAGCATATAGGGCCTTGGCCTATCTCCCGACTGCCAGTCTCCTTCCCACAATTCTACCTAGAGGTGTGAGTTCTTCAACTGGTATGAGGTGACGTGGGGTCAGCACGTCGAGCCCTCAGCCGTTATAGAAGATTTTTATGACCGGGTTACGCTACTCACTCGTAACTTCCAAGCAAAGAACATTCTATTTGTATCAGTGGTGTATGCTGGTTCTAACGAGTGGGTAATCTCCGACCTTTTGATCCTCAAACTCCAAAAGTTTCCGTGCAATTTATGTCAAGCTCCATATTGGATTTAGGAATATTGTGTCGGAATATTTGTCTTATTGCTACGATCACAATCAATTAATTCTCGTTATTGCAGTTTACTATACGTGTAGAATTTCAAATAATAAAACAAGACAGTATTATAAAGCTATAAAAAAACAACCTGTGAAATATAAAATGAAAGACGTGCACTAGTGAAATAAAAACCCGCAATATTAATTTAAGTGCAAAATTCAACTTACTCCAGGACCCGATCACTTGTGCCGTACCACATCCAAAGCACGCTGTTTGTCCAGTTCACGTCAATACGTGTCTTTGCGAAAGATTGCAGCTTAACAAAGGAAGTTATGTGACTTTTGGATTTTTCATGTTTGACACAAGTGTTGCAAAGATTACAGTATCAGCCACGCGTCCATACATTCTTTTCAGCCCCGAAAAGTAAGCACGGCCAACAAAAATGCAAAGCTTATTAACACTTATACTTCCTGTCAACCATGGTGTTTTGTCATAATTTGCTTGCGAAAATGCCTCACATATTCCCGATTTTTGTCTTTGTGTGTAGAAATAAGTTCAAGCGATGACACTGGCCTACCTGTATTAACAATTTGCAACTTCTCCTGAAAAGATCTTGTTCCAAAAGGTTTCACCAGCAAATCTTGTATCACATCCATTACCCTTTAACACAGCACTATCACGACAAACACTAACACCTTAATAAATAATAAACACGAAGCCAACGACTACACGCATTCAGTTTCACGCGCCAAACTTCTGTTGTTGTGCTCCTGGCTCAGAAAGAAATTCCCTATGAATGATAAAAGAAAATCCCTTTCCGAGCTCGAAATGACAGGTTTTTAAAAGTTCGAATCATTGCAGGTCAGAGCCAGAATTTTATTTCGGGATGGGGATCATCCCTTATTAGCAGCCGCCACATAAAGTTGAAACAGTGGGGTTAGAAGTCCTGAAGATGAATCTCAGATTATTACAACGTATTATGCAAAGTGTTTAATCCTGCTAATGAAGTAAAATTAATTATCACTATACACTTTTTAAATTAGATATTTGTAGGATTTCGGGGAGGGGGTGTTTCAGCCCCCCCGAGTCCTCCACCTGGTTACGTGCCTGATGTGTTTTTTTTCGTTTATGTTTAATTCGTTCATCTTCATCACTATTAATCTAAACAGGCGGAATATAGCAACTTAAATTAACTAATATATATAATTTATTTGGGACGGCGTAGGTTCGAATCCGGCTCTGGTCGGAATTTATTCGGCCTACGTATAGGGCCGGTGGCAACCCACCATCGTGAGGAAATTGGGAAGCTCCGAGTGAGTGAGCGTAACCCGGTCGAGAAGACATACAGTAAACGGCTGGGGGTTCGACGGGCTGATCACCCGTCCCCCTTTACTGGTCTAAGAACTCCACGCTCCAACAAGGTGACGGCGGAACAGTGTGGGAGGGAGACCAGCAGTCGGTAGGTAAGCCAAGGCCCTTCAAGGTGCTGTAGAGCTGTGGGTTATGTTATGTAATTTATTTTTCATATCTTTCCCTTTAAAAAATATTCAGTTCCGTGAAAGAAGTATTCTCGCTGCTTTTGAAGATTAGAGAGGAGAAACAATCACTATTTTTGTAAATACAAGGATTGGGGGGAGTCAGCAAATAGGTGCTTTAATTTCTTAAGCTTTGAATTTTAATTCAGTTTGCTTCATCTTCAATATTTAAGTTTTTCCCTTTTGATAAATTTATGTTCAAGTAACAGAAATCAGCAAGACAGAAGCAAATGTAAAGTGAAAATTAGCGTAGCATTGGTTTGCCCATGTTATTCAGTTTTCCTGTTCTTCGCACTCTACCGGGTATGTTTTCCCTATTCAGCGGAGGGAATGGAGAGGCTCTGAAGGTTGAGAGTGCGACCGGTGGACTCTCACAAGAAGGAGCTTACCCTGGGCACGGAATCACCGCGCCTGAAAAGCAATGTTTCCTCCCCCTCTTTCCTTTCTCCTCCCTCCTCGCCAAGGGTTGCAAGGGAAGCGGGAGGAATGACGTCAGGGTGAGATTCCCTGTAGACATTCCACCGGCTGGAGAAAGGTTCCCGGACATTCGGCGGCAAACGATTGGAAGTATTCGCGCGCTGGAAGCAAGGAAATGTATGCATCGAAATTGGTTTGGAAGAAAATTGGGAAGAAATGTGTATATATATACATTTTTTTTAAAAAAAAAAAGAAATACAGCCTGGTCATCTGCTATTACCTAGATGACCCAGAGTATACGCCGCTGATTTGTATATGTTTCTCTATTGTTGTTTTAAGTCTACTTGCTGCACAGACAGACTATTCGGTACTGGATCTATATTTTAAACTAGAATCCGAAGCAACGTGCCTCCACCGGGTGTTGAGCCCGGGACCCCTTGATTACAACATCCTGTTTAAGAACAGATATTAATGACATATAAGTTCTTAAATACGCGTATGTGTTAACATAACTTATGACAGCTGAATGAAAGGATAAGTTTTTCCTACATCCTGCCAATCACTGAAAGTTTAAGAACATTAGTAGAAATATTACTTGAGGCATGCACAGTGGCAACGATTAGACGGGGGGGGGGGGGTAGAGGAACAGTTGCCCTCCCACTATGCTAAACCTTATCTCCCAAGGGAAACCCCCAGTTTTGACACCTTGCCCCATCAGTTTTGGAACTCAATCGCCGCCACTGAGTATGCATCGCATAAATATTTACAGTAATATCATATAATCTTATATTACGTTATTACAACACTTCGTATTCGGTAAATAAAAAAGAAAACATAATCAGGAAGGGGTGGGATTTGAACCTACGATGTTTCGATCTTGACGAAAACAGTAAAAAATGAAAAGTGTTGTCATCTAACCAACTACTCCAGGAGATTTCTAACGAAAACCTCAGTAAAGCACGTTGATCTCAGTTGAAGAAACCTTGTGCCGGAGTTTCGAACCATTTTTCGCCAATAACCAAGGAAAATACACACTTTGCAGAATCGTTTGGTGTTGTGCAAGGTATCTTTCATAAAAATTTCGTATAAAATCATCATGAATTTGCCTCCTTGCATTCAAATGTGACGGCAATTCTTTCCAAGTGGATGAGAACTTGTTCAGTGTTTCAAAATGCACATAAATTTACCTCTTTTCAAATTCAGAGCGAGGAATATTGAAATATTTTCAACATTCGTATTTCTACTTAACATTTTTTTGTCTACTCATGTATTTTATTAGTGCTTTAGGGTATCTTTACTTTATGGAATGTGAAAGAATGAAAAAAAAAAATCACGAGCGTTTTCATTCAGGAAGAAGAAATGTTGCAAAGTTGGCTACTCTTAGTTGGCTCTGAAGCGCTATGCTGCCAAATTTACGAATTCCGGACTTTGAAATTTTTCAGGGCGGTCAAATAAGAAGTTGCGAAGTGTACATATCATCAGGCATCGTCTCGATTAGATACAGTGGCATAAAAGCGACGTACAGTAACAATAAAAACCAGTACAGTTAAGTGCATGTGGATTGAGATATCAGTGGCGTGGCGTGACTTTTTCAAAAGTATTACCGGCTATCAGTACGACAATTATGCCTGCTAGACGTTATCACCCCCCTCCCCCCCTTCCGGTAAAGAAAACATGTCTTCGAGCTAGATATTTGTTCATTTCGTTCTTGTTTTGCAATCAGCACAGTGATTTAGCCACAAACACTGCTTCAAATAACTACCACTGATGAGACAGTTACCACGAAAATCCAATGAATAGTGGTAAACTCTTGTCAATTCTTCATCTGTCTCCGTTTCTTTGCAATGAGGTGCGAAGGGGAAGAAGAAGATCCACACTTTTCTCGGGTCAGTTTGACGTTTGTGTGGTGTGCACTGAGCAGACGACAGAACTCCGCTCCTTTGTGGTAGGGAAGCGCCAATACTGTTGCCAACTTAGTATTTTGGAGCAAGGTTTGTCCAAATCACGAATCACACCGAGGAACTATATTTTCGTCTATTACCTAACTGGTCTCAGTTGTAGTTAAATCCAGCCTTGGCTCTGCAGTCTACCTCTAGTTGCTTACCAGAAATGGTATTCCTATTTTAGAGGGGTTTAGCTCTTTTCTGCCAACACTGTGACAACACTGGCTGATCCGGTAGGTCTGAACGGCAAAAGGGCCCCTTAACAGGCATATGAATAACCCCAAAGCCCTTCCCGCTCTTTCCTTGCATTGGCGCCCTCTTCTCCCTTGTTGCCTCTTCAGGGTAGCGGAACGGCCTCCCTCTTCGCTTCTGTCGGCTGCAGAAAAAAATGCCCTAGGCAATATCTACTCGACGGCGACGGTGTTCATTAACGTATTTAACAATGTTGTCATTTCATTGAAGCAACTTTTTAATTCATTACATTTTGCTGTTACCTGAGGTAACACCGGCTACATGCACCTCTGAGTATTACAGACTTCTGGGTCACCCTGTATATCAGGAAGCCTTGTATCGTGGATGCCAGTAGTTGTCCCTGCACGTGTCCTACATATTGTGACGCCAGTTAGCACATGTAACCTCCCATTCATTGTTTCGTAACATGCTCCGAAAGACCCGGGCTCATGGAATGTGGAAAATGAAGGTTTTCTGATACACAGGGTCGCAGGTGCCTAACGGAAAACACCCCAAGAGAATTCTAAGCAGTGTTGCCTCTCTCTGCAAATAAAATTTCTTTCAATACATAAAATATTCTCCCTTCGTCGGATTGTCCCTTCCACAAGAGAACAAATGACTCAAATTTTGACAAACTTTATAATCGAATAGTGTATCGGTGCCGCATATAAGTTTAAAGTGAGATCCCTAGCAACTTTAAATGTATACCATAAGGAATCGAACTAGTACCCTTTAAAATACGATTATGGAAATGCATAAAAACTATGAATGCAAGAAAAAGATCCGTGTGAATTTTTACGTCTCATTTCTACGTCCCGAGCTTAATTGTAACTAGACGATACCAAACCAGTAGTCCTGGATTCGAAAGAATGTAGAGGAGTATATTGAGGTACAGTGGCGGCGATCAAGATAAAGCAAACTGTCCTCCCTCCCAACACACCGATTTTGGCGCCAAATTCCCGCTACTGTTGAGGTAGGCCTATTATGGTGTTCGTTCGAATATGTATTTCATCGAGACATCACTCGTCCTTATAGGCCTTCATCAAAGGCTTTCCACCAGGTAAGGCACACAGACGCCAACCTCCTTTCCACGTAATACACCACGGTAACTGCAGTGTTGCAGTCTAACGAGGCTCTGGCGTCTGGACCTATGGCTCAGGAGCGTATATTGTGGGCTACCTAGGCTATCTGGGAACCCTGAAGTCTAGAGAATAAAATACAGGAGAAAAAAACGATCAGAAATTCTAAATAATATTATTCATATCACTGAGATGATGATGCTGATTCTGGAGTTGGCAATGTGATTTCTTATGAGTTGGCAACCTGATTTCTTATGGGTTGGCAACCTGATTTTGTATGAGTTGGCAACCTGATTTCTTATGAGTTGGCAACCTGATTTCCTATGAGTTGGCAAACTTATTTCTATTCATAGCCTAGGACCACGTAACATAGTGAGAGCGCCCAGACCTTGGACTCAGTGTACGCCACTGCTATGGCTAGTATAATCCTCTGTAGGGCTGTGTGTGTGTGTGTGTGTGGTGTCTGTTTTTTTGCCTCAGCTGTATTGAATGGTGTCGTGTCGCTTGCGCCGAGGGTTCTTATCGGTTCATTTCCGCCGTGACATATGTCAAGACCTTCCTTCCTAGGCTGGTTTTCCCACAATCCAGAGTGTCATCACCGCCGCGCGCACATGTGTTTATGGGCACATGGTGCATAGTGCATAAAGTGGACTTAAAACATGACGTTGCACAGCTGTGTTTTACACTTATATGTTAAACCTATCCAGAGAGTCAAATATGACTTTACTTATTTCAAAAGACGTTACACAGAAACACTTGTACCAACTTTATTCCACAACACAAAATACATAAATCAGCATCAGCCTATTAACTATTAATCATTTATACACTACATAAAATCCTCGAAGATCGCCCGAGCTTCTGTACTTCGAAAGAACACACTCAACACGTTTGTCCTTTTGATGTATTGATATTTTCTTCTCTTCCCAGCGAATAGACCCAATTCTGCCATCTCAATTGCAGACTAGTTTCTCTTTGTTTCCGCATTTAAGGCTTCAAGCAGCACGTAAATATTGGGTTACCTTTTCCCGATGACTTTGTTAAGCTTTGAATGCCATGACTCAACGGCATTATTTGTCTTGTGTCTTTGGTTGCAACAGTTCCACGCAATAGTCATTAAACACTGGACCTATTGATCGAGTGGAGAACTGTCGATGATGAGTAGGAATCCCTCTTCTACTTCTGATTCAGGGGTCAATTCTCCAAACTGCTTGTTTAAAGTGGAAATTGCATCCAGAAATCTAAATAAGGGACGGTTTTCCCGTGCGTTGTCTCTATCATTTCCATATTCTCAGCCATCTTGTCGTCTCAGTTTTACATTAATACTAATTTCCCAATGTAGATCCCTCATATATACTTTCATCTTACATTCATTTACCAATCACCTTCCTTTTCAATCGAAGATAAACAGCCGCAGCTGGGCAACGTCATAAACACAGGTGCGCGCGGCGGTAATGACACTCCGGATTGTGGGAAAACCCACCAAGGAAGGTCTTGACATATGTCGCGGCGGAAATGAACCGATAAGAAGCCTCGGCGCAAATGACTCGGCGCAAGCGACACGGACTCGTATTGAATGGGTAAGGAGAATTTAGTCCTCAGTGAAAGGTTTTGACTTTAGTCACGTTAAGGGGATGAATCTCGTATAAAGTGATGGGTGGAAAATAGCCTAAGTGCTGATGCACCCAACATTTTCAATTCAACCAATCAAAAACATAATAACCAGAATAGAGATAATAGCTTGTAAGTGACTTTTTCTAATGCTACAAACATTGTCGTATACTGAGTCCAATATCTGCGCTATCTCACTATGTCACGTGCTCCTAGGCTATGAATAGAAATACATTTACCAACTCCTAAGAAATCAGGTTGCCAACTCATAAGAAATCAGGTTGCCAACTCAAAGGAAATCAGGTTGCCAACTCAAAGGAAATCAGGTTGCCAACTCAGAAGAAATAAGATTGCCAACCCATAGGAAATCGGGTTACCAACTTATAGGAAATCAGGTTACCAACTCATAAGAAACCAGGTTGCCAACCCCATAATCAGCATCATCATCTCACTGATATGAAGCTAGCCTAGAATATACGCCCCTGGCTACAAAATAAACTGCTGAAAACTGATGGAGTCGAACTCTGGTGATACTCCCACGGCGAGGAGAAGTTTGGTTGAGATGGCAACACTGACAGTACTGCAATTTACATATTTGGCACAAAACAAGGACCGTCCCAGAATTCTTCTTCCAAGTACGGAGGGAGCAGGTTGATTTGCATTGAGAGACAATCGGCCCCTTCCTTTCACGTCCGCCTCATCCACTTTCTCCTCGTTTCACTCTCATTCTCTCCACGTACGAAAGGGAGGAGGGGCGTTGTCCTCGGTATTACGTCACAATTATCACCCATAACGAATGTTCGTGCTCCTGAAATACTCTCCTTGCTCCGTAATCTTGAGTATTCAAAGGACATCTTACCAAAGCAATGCATTCCCACTAAAATGCATTAGTATGAATCCTTGTCTGAAGAAGACACTGTTAGAGGGTGGAAACCTTACGTTTTTAGTCTATTTTTATACAATAAATTTTCCTTGGTCAGCGTTTGAGTGTTTCACCAAAATTTGAATGAGAACAACTGCCCTGGCAAGGTTATTAATGTCAAATAAATAAAGAATTGAATATTTATTGAATAACAGAAGAAGGATGTTAGATCCGGTTGACGAAAAGTAATGTTACTAAATAATATTTTGTGCATATTTTTGGGTCGTTCAATATATAAGTTTCCGTATGCTGTAAAAAATGTTATTTTTAAGATACATTAGAAAACTATACATACATGTGTAGGAGGACCCTTCCTCACTTCTCCACATAATCCCCATAGAGATTCAGGCATTTGTCCCACCGTTGCACCAATTTGTCCATACCCTTTGCAAGAAAATCAGGGCTCTGGCTATTGAGCACTATTCTCACATTCCGCTTCACTTCTTCATCTGTTTCGAAACGGTAACCTTGCAATTCAGACTTTAACACCGGAAAAAAGATGGAAATCACTCGGCGCTAAATCGGGGCTGTATGGAGGGTGGGGCAGCCGTTCCCACTCCCAATTCTTCAATTTTGTGTTGGGGCCGAGCGTTATCGTCAAGAAGAATGACACCAGCTGACAGGAGACCTAGTCGCTTATGTCAAATTGCGTTTTTCAGTTTATTCAAAGTTTGACAATAACGGTCAGCATTAATTGTTCTTCCTCGTCCCAAAAAGTCCATAAGCAGAACGCCCTGAACTCCTTATGACGCAAGCCCGCGTTTTCCGAACAAGCATTTACTTTTCGCCCTTCAGCGCATGCGCCTTCACGTCTGATAACGAATCGATTGTTGTTCCTTGTAGACGAAGGATGGAGTTTGTCAACCATGTGCTTCTTTTTAATGGCATTGCTTTATGCAATATTTTATAGCACATGGAAACTTATATATTGAACGTCCCTAGTATTATCATAAGTAGCAGTGTGCATAAATCTTCTTTGGTATTGTCATTCAAAGCCGTATCATCCCAGTGCAAACCTTGCCTTCCAGTAAGACCAGAGGAAATAAATAAGCATCGATTACACAACAAATGCTAAACAAGTACATGCTCATTATTTAATTTATGTACTTGCTAATTCTTTCGAAGAGGGTTCCAACCCCCTGGACCTTCGCCCCTTATATACGTCCTTGGTTCCGTGACTATACGCTCGTCTGGTGCTGGAGTTTATTTACTTCTGTTTCGTGTTTGCGCAGAATCTTTTCAGGAAAAAATTGCGAATTTAAACTTAGATGTAGTCCTCCGAAGCATGTGTATTCACGCAACGCATTAATCTCTGTCCACATTTCCTGATTTTGGTCCTCCAACTTGAAAACAGTAGGTTTCCTCCACGCTATGGCTGATCTTGAGAAAATGACACATCATCATCTGTAATCGTCACTCCGCGGACCATCTGGGCTTTCTAGAAAGCTCGAGGCGGGTAGACACGCGACCAATAACGTAATAATCATCACAGATACATTTTCTTTACAAAACTCCATTCCTTCGTGGATTATATAACTGTTGGATGACCAAAAATTCCAAAATGTGGCTCTCAATAATGAAAATCTTTATATATTTATGCTTTGCACTTCTACAGAGAATTGAACCTCCAATTACAGAAGGCGTACACTGTGTTTGATTAATACAATAGAAATTACATGGAAATATACACATGATATATATATATATATATATATATATATATATATATATATATATATATATATATATACACACACACACTTATCTACATGCATTTAGGCAAGAGGTTTATACGTAATTCACAAGTATTGCATACTGTAAATGGTAACATTTATATTAAACAATCTATATTCTATCAGAGTTTCGTTTTCTATAGCACTGAATCTATTATTCTTTTATATCTGTCAAATGGAAGTGAAAAATCTACACATTGGTTGTTTTGCAACAAGTATATTGTAACTGTGAAACATTCTATTTATTGGTGAGTTTCTATATTTCTGAGTTTTGAAATTTTAGAAGTTAGAATATTTCTATTACGCAGATTATTTTTTCTTATATTGGATTGTATTTGACCGAGAAAGGAGCTGTTGTCTAAGACACCATTAATTGTTTTATACAAGTACAACTCTTCTACTAATATTTTCCTCCTTTTACTAAGACTCTTAAAACCAAATATGTCAAGCAGATTATGTTAAGTTTGTGAGAGCTGGTTTCAATTTCGAATCGAAAATACACGGATTTGGAGATGATGTGCTTAATTAGCATTATCTAGCTTAATAATCGACATGATCCTTTCTAAATACACCTAAATGACGAGATCTATTTTACGCAGTACACCATAGACTGCATTGGGCGGACTGGCGTCTGGAATAATTGTCAATAAAATCCTGTATGGGGCTCGTGTTGTGTTCTGTCCATGTGGGTTTGTGATTGTCCCTTCAGCTATTTCATCTTATCATCATTCATCCTCATCTTTGAGAAGTAGAAAATTTAAACATGTGTACTATTTATATAAAACAATAATAAATAGCAGACTCTTCATTTAATAAATAGAATGTTACCTTCATTTATATTGTTGTATTGGTGGAATATAAAAAAAATAAAGCTGCTTTGAAATAAACAGTGGAACATCAATTGATTGAGTTGGTGTTTTTAAGTCTACCTTATGCACAGTACGGCTAATCGGGACTGGACCTACAGTTTAAAGTGGATCCAAACCACTATGTGCCTCCACCAGGTATCGAACCCGTGACCCCTTGATCATAAGGCAACGACGCTACCACTTTTTCTTTTTTTAAGGAATACATTCGTACACATCAGTTTTTCTCTTTATTCTCAGTTTTCTCATTTTACGGACAACACAAACATCCAAGTCCTAGCCGGGATTCGAACTCGGGACCCCTGGCTTCGTAGCGGGCTATGCTAACTAGTGCGCCATCTGAGAGGCCCCGGAACATCTATTGCTCATCTTCTTTTTCCTGTCTTCAGTTGGCCAGTGTGCTCCTCAATTTTTATTGGTAGTTCTTTGGACTTCAGAATGTGGATTTAAAGATGGTTTCTAATTCTGTCGGGATCTGAAACTCATATCTTGAAGTAAGGAAGCTGGAAGCTGGTGGCGCCAGCTAGCAAAATTTTCGCAAAGCACCCCCCAGCTGTCTCATTGTAAAACCATAGGAGCATCTCCCTAGCTAACACCCAAGCCTCGACCAACAACCCCTCAGCTAACATTTTATACTTCAAGCGCTGTCCGGAAGTGAAGATGGACCTAACTATCGTGTGAGATTGGCTTTACGGAAATAACCACACTCTACATGGCTATTCCTTCCGAGGCAGAACCTTTCTGATATTACGTGAACCAAAGCGAAATGGCTTGGTGGTTAACTAAAGTGTCAGGTGAGGATAGGTGAGGAAGTTTTGCGAATGCTTGTTCGTGAAAACGACCATCTCGTTACAAGATGATCGCCTGAGAAAACAAGAAACCCGCTGCGCGCACGTGCTTCCAACGAGATGGCGTTTAGTATTCTAAGCGGCTTGGGAATTACCTAATGTATGCGTGGTGGCGTGTAAACAACACTCATGGAAACACCATCTTGCATATGCATCACCTGTTTTCAATTTTTTCTCTGGCTTTTCCAAGAAACTTTCCATCCTTGTTGTAAGTTGCAGATGGAATGTGTTTCAATGGTCAACACAATCTGGATACTTATGTACCCTTTTTCATATTTGCAGTACAGTTGCAGGAAGAGTCAGATTCAAAAGTTGTAATATTTCCTGTAAAATCTATGCTTAATCCCTGAAAAAACACGTTTGTGGTAACTCTGACCAAAATAATTTTGCATTCGTTTAATGAAGGTTGGTAGCGAGTCAGAACTTTCGTAGCCTCCAATCAACAAGTGAGCTGCTGACGTCATCTCAACCAAACACCTATCGTTAACATTCTTGCTCACGTTATAAACTGTTCGTAGGCTCGCTAACTGGAGACACCACTCTTCTCTTTCTCATTCTGGCTCCTCCTTCTACGCTTGTTTATGTTTTTATGTCCAGTTCATGCACAGCGAGGCTAATAGGGA
Source organism: Lepisma saccharinum (assembly GCF_977018435.1). NCBI lineage: Eukaryota > Metazoa > Arthropoda > Insecta > Zygentoma > Lepismatidae > Lepisma > Lepisma saccharinum. The sequence continues at coordinate 4,694,553 of NC_139256.1, forward strand.
CTGGACCGAACTACTATGTGCCTCCACCGGCTATCAAAGCCGGGACACCTTGATTACAAGAGACCACGTTACCAGTACGCCATCTGGGAGGCTCCTAATTTAAGTTTATTTCAATCTATCCTTCTTTCTCTATCCGCTTCTTTTCATCTCTATATACTTTTCTCATTCAATCTCTATTTCTATATATTCATTTCTTTCATTTCAGTATTTCTCTCTACTCCCGTGTCTCTATTCCTTCATCCTTCAGTATTCTTGTTTCTCTATACGTTTTCATTTATTTCTGTCTTTCTTTCTCTTTCTGTCTGGAGACAACCAGTATGATCTATCTAACTAACTTTCTAGCCTTCTTAAACTCGAAGGTTTATGGCTGCAGCAACACAAGCCTTCCACCTATCCCTATCCTGGGCAAGATCAATCCATCCATCCTTACCGATTTCCTTGAGGTCCATTTCCACATTATCCCTCCATCTTCGTCTTGGCCTTCCTACAGGTCTCTTACCGTCAGGTTTCCTAACAAGAATCCTGTAAATTCTTCTTTCCTCTCCCATTTGTGACACATGGCCACCCATTTAAGTCTTCTTGATTTAAATATTCTGATAATATCTGAACATGATTTCATCTTATTGGGGTTGGCCTTACAAAATTTCATCCTTCCATGATTTCATCTTGTCTTTCATCCTCATCTTCGCTATTAGCCACAAGCGACAGGAAAAGCGGAGTAAAATCAAATCAATCATGTGTTATTTTGTCCAAAACGTAACACTCATCTTTGGAAACTGCAAATTGTTTTAAGTTGTCTAGAAGTTACGAACTGAAATGTTGCTTTTAGCGGTACATAAGAAACTTATGTCCTGTTCTTTCTACTTTTACAGAATCCACCCAGACTTATCAGCTGCGTTGTCACACCATCTGAATGACGTAATGGCCGCCGTCAGGAACCACGACTGTTCCCCATTCTACTGTTCCACCAACTCTCACAAGTTGCAAGGGAGGGCAGTAGGACCAGCGCCGAGATAAAGCAGTAGGTAGCCACCTCAGAAAGAACTGAATCCATTGTGCCTGGGTGCTCCGGTTGGTAAAAGATGTTACCATTCATTGGTGATATTCCTTTGCGTTGGTGCAGCAAGCAGCATTGTTTTACGATAGACAACAAAACAAGCACCACGTATGCTGCCGTTTTGCTCCGAAATAATCAGAACATATTGACTAAAAAAGTATTTCTTTAGTGTGTCAGTCGACTCAGGACTCTGCTAATTGTATGCAACTTATTCGAAATGTACATTCAGTAATATCATTACTTGTATGATAGATTTTCGTTATGCTTGATTTACACTAAATTATAAATAAGAACATGCTTGGATATTGTTAGATGTTGTTGGTAAACGTTATTATGATTTCAGTATTCAAATAACAGATTTTTTTGTTTTTACCAAGAATATGTTTTTCTACAGTGAAAGATACAAAAATTGTTACAAGTATTCATTCTTTGTACGGTGTTTGTACATTTTGTAGCCATGAGTCACTAAATAGCTGAACGATGCCTTTGTGCATAATCATATTAAGTCATATTATTATATATTTCAAATACTTTTAAATAACTTTACATCTCTTTTCTTAGGTTAATATTGAACTTAGTTGGTATAAGCTGTCAATGTTCAATTGTAATATTCTTAATTGTAAAATTTTGAAAAATGTTTTAACTGGAAATCGAAATTAATACTGTAGTCATACAAGTCTACATGGAAATATCTGTAGGGTCTATAAAATCATTGTAGCAGTTATGGTCTCGAAGTATTTCTGTACATAGCCTACGAAAACTCATATTTACCTTTTAGAAATGTTTCTTCTGGCAATGATAGATTTTTAATCTTATTTGTAAATAAATAAAAGCAAATAATATGAAATACATATATATATATATATATATATATATATATATATATATATATATATATATATACAGCCTAATACATGAATAAATAACTTACCCCAGAAATGTTTGTAAACGTTATAGCCTACAACTAGTTTTTAAAAGAATCTGTGCTTTTATTTCCGTTTGCCATACATCAAGCAATTTGATTGTTACAAAGTTTGTTTTCAGGATGTTAGTTTGTAAATTTGAACATTGAAAAGCATTTAATATTTAGAACACATTACAAATGTCACTTTGTACAATGTGTACCATATAATATGTATGTTTTGCAAAAAATACTTGAGAAGGAACAACTTTATGACAAATACTTACTATCACAATTCATAAGAGTGCGTTGTGTAGTAGGGAAATATTTTTATATTAAGAACGTATCTTAGTACAAATCTTGTGTATTGTACGTGTTTGTTTTTATTTCATTCATGACTGTCAAATAATGTTTGTACATATTTTAACACATCATAAAGTGATTATTTTAAAATAAAAATGTTCAAAAATCTTCCAACACATTTTATTACCGATGTAAAATTATCTCCTCTGCATAAATATTTTGTCTCAAAAAGCAAAACTAATAACGAGATACCATAATTCCAACATTATGCATTAATGGAACATCATCTAAGTTTGCAGTGGTGTATGAAGGATTTTGGTAAGGAGTGGTGTTGTGCTTTTCTTTGTTTTAGGAATGTTTATATTTTACCTTTTTGACATTCTTTTGTTTAGAAAGTGTACCAAATCACAGTTTAATGTCGCCTTGTAATCAAGGGTCCCAAGTTCGATACCCAATGGAGGTTCATAGTGGTTCGGATTCCACATTAAACTGTAAGCCCAGTCACAATTAGCATATCTGTGCATAAAATAGGCTTAAAATTTTACTCAAACCACAGTGAAATGTGCATCGAACCCAGGCTCCTTGATTACAAGGCCAAAACGTAAAGAACCTTCACACGGAGCAGTGGTGTCAAGAGGTATCGGGTTTAATCCCTGGTGGTGGTACGTAACATTGCAGTTCTGATATAAACTGTTCAGTCTCGAAGCTAATCTGAGCATGAGGATTTAAACTTTTGCGACAACTTAAGCCACTAGTGGCCGTGTGCACGAACGAAGATCAAATTTTAAACTCGGATCGGGAAAGGATCACTGGAAAATTCCATTGCACGAAGACGGTTCAACACTTGATCGCGATCTAGGAACATCAAAACGAGTTTATCTTCTGATCGGCCATTCGCGACCGTTTTGGTGTGTGATCCTGGTTCCCGATACTGACGCTTTGACTGCAGGCAGTTGTTTCTTAATATAAAAAGAGCGGAAAGTGATATCGAGGGCGTGCAAACACTAGAGATGTTGGATGTACAATGCTGATAAATTGAGAACTATGTAAACTAAAAATTGCCAAAATAAATAATAATAATAATTTGTGGTTCTGTGGTGCAAAGTCGTAATGTTTCTAAGTACTGTACTTTCTATCCCAGAACACAAAAGATATATATAAATGTCACGTATATTACGTGCAAGGTAAATTAGATATTGCTACATGGTGTTGGAAATATGATTGTATAAATTTACGAAAATACATGTTACTGGCTATTTACACGACACGACAATATAAATATATAAGAATTAAGAAATGAAAAATTCAAATACTTACCACAGTACAGTAATAATAGAAATAATAATATATCTTTATTGAGCGGGCGAGGTTCAGCGTACGCTGTTCTCTCAAATTCGAAGGCATTTCGTAAGGCATTAAATCCCGTAGAAGAAGGTTCCATGCTTTCTCCTTCTCCTTTTGTGTTGTGCCGTCAGTTCTTTTTTAATATTTTTTTTACACTCCACTACATCCTTGTACATATTGACAAGATTGATTAGTACATCTCTCAAATTCAGAGAAGTTTGCAGCCCGAATTATTTTCTTCTCCTACATGTTGATACTTTAACACATCACATTACTCTATGGGGTTCTTGATTGTCATTTGTTTTAGCCAGCCAATCAGGTATAGCCTTACAAATTAATCTCGGATCAGTTGGGCTACCTTCATTTGGTGCAAAGGTACATAAACCTTAATCTTAAATCTCAGCTATCTTATCTACAGGGTAGGGTTCTTTGTAGACAACGAAACCAGACAGAATGCCTTCCAATGGAGACGTTTAAACGAATATATTATTTAAACACAGGATACATGGAGTAAGAATTTTACATGATAAGCTACATTCTTCTATAATTTTCTCGTTTACAGTCAATTTTCATCTCAATATTCTTCCTTCGTAATGGGCAGATCTGGATCGGGACTTCCTTCTCAATGGACGGTCTGGATCTGGACTTCCTTCTCGATATGGAGGATCTGGACTTCCCTCTTAATGGACGTTCTGGATCGGGACTTCCTTCTTGATGGACGGCCTGGATCGGAACTTCCTTCTCAATGGACGGTCTGGATCTGGACTTCCTTCTTGATATGGAGGATCTGGACTTGCCTCTGGATTTCAATTTATTTCGGTTTTTACTATTTAACGAATTCCTTTATCCTTTTCCAACTTTTTTCTCTAAGCTTTGGGAATAATACGAATATCCTCCCTTGGGGCTGCAATTTGAACGCGCCACCACTAACTAGGTACAACAAAGTGTATACTTGGTGCAAACGATTTATACGCGCATCCAAGTAGATGCTACGGTTAAACCGCGCAACCAAAAAGTGCTGTGGGGCGTCGATCAGAACGCGCTCGCCACTGATGTAAACAAAATTTCCCCTATAGGAATGGTAAATCAATCACACAGATGCAATATCTGTTCAAAGACACAAACTTGTATCATTGCTTTGACTTCCTTAATTTTCATATTAACTTACCGGTGATTATTGATTTGATTTATAAGATATATATCTTAATTTACTTCTTTCATATTTATTATTTGCCTTCTTATAATATAGTCTATTGTTTTTCATCTTTCCAATTTGCTTTGTTCTTATTTATAAAATTATTCACATATATTATGCCAATTCTTAACCTTGCACGCCTGGTGCTGCCATCTCTATTCGTCTTTGGCAAACTATTCACATTACTTGATCCTATTGGGTACGTAACAGTTGAACGGAATCTCGTGAACGTCGTTTTTCGTTGGTGCAATGCAAATCTTTAAACCAAGTTCATTTAAAGTGGATTAAAATTGATCTCGTTCATCTGAACTTCGAAATAATCGGCGTTGGTGCACGCGGCCATAGGAGGAGTTGTGTACGTCCCGAAAGGGGAACACCACCTGTGTGTTGAGACGGAATAAGAACCTTCTTGAGTAAGAATTGACAGCTCTCGATCCTTGTGAAAAGAGAATCTGTTTAATTCGTGCGTGTGCAGGAGACTGTCCCATTCAACGAATGATCGTAAGTAAATGCACTGTCTTGTAAACGTCAAATTTTAGAGAAGAATTGTGTTGTTGTCTCGTCAAACTCACCCTGGCCCACAAGTGTGGTTTTTCTACAAGTAGAAGGTACTGTGAGAAGGCAGCTTTGATTGCTGGTCTGTTGGTTATTACTAGAGCTCGGAAGTTGATGTCCTAAAAAAATCTTAAATAAATGGCCTACAGAATGGTCTTAACATAATTAAGAAATGGCCTAAAAATGATTTTCGCTCTTAAAATGACTTTTTCATAAATTACAAGAGAGTAGCTGAATAAGTCGCCAAAATCCGTTGTTTGATGGTTTAAACTACAAATCAAAGGGGAAAAGGAATAAAGTGCTAATGGAGTTTTTCCTTATTTTACTTCAAGATTACATAAAATACACCACAAGGTTTCTCTGTGTAAGTCATTCACCTCCTTTCACGATGCAGTGATCGGTATACCACAATTATTTAATCCATTGGCCAAGGTTTTAGTTGAAAATTATATTATGCTTTTGAATTGGCATATTTGGGTTATTTTGCACCCGTCACACTATACGAGGTCCAGTGCCTTACTGTAATATGTCCACGAGGACTAAAGCATCCTTATTAGGGATGTGCCGAAGCTGATTACAGATGTATGAAAATCGACCGAAATTGACACATCGGCATCGGTATCGGAATCGGCAAAAATCCGATATTTAAACCGGTACAAATTATACTAGAGTATTTAGCTTCTAATAAGTTTTATATTCTAGTTTTGTAAGATTTATTCAAAATTTGGTTATGATTCGTCATTATTGTAGAATTTTTGTAATAAAATTATTGCAAACTCTCATTCAGAGGATCAACCTAACTATAAATCGGAAATAAAGCAGTACATTGCTGAACCAGGATCTGCTGTTGTATTGGAAATTCAAAAATGAATATTCAAACCTGAAGCAAGTCCTGAGAAAATACTTGGGCATTCCTGCTGCATCAGTATTCAGTGATTGAGTGTTCAGTGTTGTTGAACAGATTTGAGATAAGATAAGAAGTAGGTTACTTCCTGAAGTGCTTCCAAATCTCGTGTTTCTGAAGTTGAATCTTGTAGAACAGGAATTCATTTCAAAGAACTGCTTGTGTACTAATGTTTAATCTCTTGAGAATCCATGTTCTTCTTAAAGGTTCACATAACATTTTGTAGATGCAAATGTACATTCGCATCTCTTGAGAATATATATGTATATACATATGATATGCAATAGAAATGTACATAGAGAATGTATTTTTGTCATGCTGAAAATAACATCCCATTTCTGTTTAATAATCTTATGTATCGCAATCGGTTAAATATCGGCATCGGTATCGGTTCCAAAAATTATCGGTGAGTACATCGGCATCGGTACATTTTCAGCTTCGTCACATCCCTACTCCTTACCTTGATAAAAGCTGAGGCTGTAAAGAGGCACTCACAACACACATGGACAAAACTCAGGACAACACAATCCTATAGAGGTTGTCAGTTTGACAATGGCGTCACAGCTGTATCTATTTATTGTGCAGGACTGTTAATATCCTTGTAATTACGAAGAATCACAAATAACATCCATGCGCTCGATTACCAAGCAGACGAAAAATATCAAAATAGAAGAAGCAGCTATATTTTCTGAATTACAGCTACTCATTTTCATTTGTAAACAATCGTGTAAGTTCCTGCTTTGTTCAACGATGACAAGGTATAGCTACAGAACAACTACTAATGAGGTGAAAGAGACATCTTTGCTTCTTCATCTGAAGATTATGCAACAGGGAGACAATATTTATGAGGTAGAAACTGCGATATTATTTACTGTTATGTCACAGAAGCTGTTATGTCACCAGACAGGCTGCTAACACTCTTCACTAACACTACAATTATGATGTGAGCAAATTTTCCTGTATGGTGGACATTGTAGGTTATAATTTGCATCTACAAGCAGTAGTTCATTAGCAAGTGAAATAATTTGGTCGTGCAATCATTAGGTCTTTCAATTTCTCAAACTGTGATGAAAATAAATTGCATTGTTCCCTAGCGTGTTCCCAATATTTTTGTATTACTTTTGTTCATAAAAACATACATACGTAGAATGTACATAGGTGGACCTGTCAGGCGACCTGTCATGCGTGTCATTCGAGACACTGATACCAATGACAATGTAACAATTGGTTGGTAATGATGGTAATATTTGTAATTATTATAATTAATAACTGCGCGTCTTGGTTATTATTTCCTATTAATGATGGTAATTTATGCAATTATTATAGTCGATAAATAACTGCACATGTATAATCAACAAAGAAAGCAGTGATTCAATAACAAACTGGTTTCTTGGATTTTAGTAATAAAAAGGTGTGGGCCTGTGAGCCCTTCCCCCTCTCCCCTCAGGTAAGTAAGTTTCTCGTACGGCACGGGTAAGTTATTGTTAGCAATCAAATGACCTCTAGTCGACCTCCGCTATGACGCCAGGGGATCCAGATTTGAATCCCAGCCTGGGCACTGGTGTTCACTCATCCTCATCTGGCCTTTCAGATGGCGTAGTGGTAACGTCGTCGCCTTGTGATCAAATGATCCCGGGTTCGATACCCGATGGAGGCACATAGCTGTTCGGAACCCACTTTAAACTCTAGGTCCAGTCCCGATTAGGACTTAAAGCAAAGACTCAAACCACTCATCCACATCGTCGCGATTAGCCAAAAGTAGAAGAAAAACGACAGAAAATAACATAATTCAATCTATGAAATGGCTCCTAAATATAGGCGGGGATATTCTTGGAACGTGTCCGAATCGAAAAACGAACCGAACACACTTTCCTGTCGTTGTCCTATGACGTCGAAGTCGTCCGAATCGAGATGTTGCCTTGCAGTAGTGTTGCCACTAGTTTCGCCAGGTGACAGTTTGAACGTCACTCACAGTGCCTTCGGACAAATTGTTTCAAAATGGAGGCCACAGTTGCTCTTTTCTCTGCAGTTTCGGCTGTTGCTTCGGTTTTTATGGAAACACCGTTGTTGAATGAATTTAAAAGAACAACTAAGGATAGTACGAAGGAAGAGGAATGTTTATTTCTACTTACAAGTGCATTGGCAGAACACACACATTTATTCTGTAGATTTCCGGCCCGTAATTCATTTCCATCGTTCTCATCGACGCCATTGTAGCTCATCGTTAGCAGACTACAATTTCCCACAATTCCTAAAATCCACCGCTTGCACCAGCCCCTGTTTGTGGTGGAAGAGGTGGAATCTGCTGGATTCAACGCTGAAAATCCGAATGTGCGGTCAGTCACATCCTATACTCTAAGGTCACATCCCTCTACGGCAGCCACACAGTACGGAAGCATAAGGGAGACTTCCTTGGCGTAGGAACATAACATTTGAAATCTCAATGTGAACCGATACAAAATTTTCAGTCATGTCAGCAAAAATATTACCAATTTTAAATAATAATAATAATAATTAATTATTATTCACTCACCCTAAAAATGCATTAAATACTTTTCCTGGAGTTGAAAAGAGACGAGATGAGTGATGTCATTCTCAATGGATAATAGAGATTAGAGTACCTGGCAACATTGGCGTGCCCAAGGAGGGGTTGGTGGGGGTTATAAACCCCCCCCCCTTTGGCCCAGGATTCCTAAAAAGAAGATCATCAATGGCATAGAAAAATGGCAAAATGGGGCTGACAACTAAAAAAATACACGTAAACCCCTTCCTTTCGAAAATCCTGGGCACACCACTGCCTGGCAACCTTGGAGAATGGACGGGTGATATGTAGCTTACTGTGCTCCGTAATTTTGTGATACTTACAGAATTGTTAGTGAGTTGTGGGGACTTTTCTAACGCATGAAGAACTTTAAGTACTGTAGCATTATGTATAATAAGAATTACTCTCTGAAATACAGCATTAATGCAGAAGTTCAATCAATTTTTGTCGTTCAAGTGGCTTATTTGAAATGTAAACGAACAGTATTGCCAACCATTACAAGGTGTTATTAGGGGAAAGTGGGGGAATTTCGACCACCTAAGGGAGATTTTAAAAATCTCAAAAACTGTACGCAGTGAAACAAAAAGAAAATGGGGGCCTGAAAAAGCAATGTTTGTAGTACATCTCTGCGTACTACTTTGCATCTGTCGTTAATAGTTATATCTCTAAACGCCAGAAAGTAACAATGTGCGTGTGAGCGCAATTGCCCTATTGGTAGGGTAATGGCACTCAGTAATCATCCTAACAGTAAATCAATACAATTTGTGTACTATACAGAAACTATATCTTTAAGTACTTATATTTATTAATATGCAGATACAAATTAAATTGAGCACAATTTTGCACAAAAATGCACACATGGGACGCTTATTATGGGAAACGTCTTTCCACCCTTCATGTTCCCATTACAAACAGCGTGAGCGTCATTACCCGATAGGCGCCATATTATGTTCTTTGTTTCTCGTCTCATGAAGAACCTCAAATGTTTACTTTATAATAATTAAGAAATAAACAGGAGATCTGTAAAATTTTCAAGACTCTAGCTTAAACGTTCCGTCTACTTACCTTGCACTTATTTCCTTCCCAATTTTATAACAAAATATGACAAATTCGTTTTTCGCACTCTGCTTCTTAAAAGTCAACTCCACATGTGCCGCCTTTTGTTTGGTGCCTCGTAGTACTGGGTTCTAGATGTTAGCACGGGTTACTCTTCAATAACACCCTCCGTAACGACTACAGAGGGGTGAGCGCCATTGCCCGCTGAGCGCCATTCCCCCACCTCCCCCTAGGAGCAAGTTGCTACCCGTTCGATATATCGCAATGAACTCCTGGGTGAAATGTGTTAAAACCGTATCAATATAGGAAGTGCAAGTGCAGTATTGTGAGTGTATTAAGTTATGCCATTTAAAATTAACACAGCTAAAAAGATACGCGTAGAATATATGAAATCCTCAGGTCAAACATGGCGTTGTAAATCTTGTTCCAATGCAAGACAAAGCAGTGAACAACTAGAATTTTTCATTCCAGCAAAGGTGCCAGCTCTTATAAACTTTACAAAATAATCCAGGATCTAAAACCTTAAAGAACGAATTCTTTATATCCTCTAAAATTTTTGTAACAGCAGCACTGGCTACATTGAATATATTTCGAAGAATGTCAGAGTGAAATAATGATAAAAATTACCAGGGCAAGAGGCACTTCGGAAGCTGTGCAAGGCTACATGGAACAAATCAAAAAAGGAAAGTCAAACCATATTGACGGCGAAGTCTGGGACTGGATCAAGGTCAACGAACGAGAAACAAAAGCAGAACGTTCGTAGCAAATAGAGTGAGTGTCAGGCTTTACTTCAGTTAACCGCACAGCATAATTGGACTTTTCAAAGTGACGATTGTCATACGATGTGAATGTACCCGGGATCTTAAGGTGTGAATCACTGTTTTATAATTAATTTCGACGTGAACTGGCGAGGCAAGGAATTGGTGAATGGGCTGAAGCATCAAGACAGTAGGAAACCACAGTAAGAACACAAAAAAATCCTTTCATATGCAGTTTAGTTTTGGTTACACAGACTCTTAGAAAGAACTTTACATTTTAGTACACTCCCCCTTTTACACAAACACATGTATCATCCTCATCGTCGCGATTAGCCAAAAGTGGAAGAAAAGCGACGCTAAATAATGAAAATCATCTCCAAGCAGACTTTTAATCAAAAGTTTGCACTTCGAATATCAAAATTTCAACGAAGCTTGCCTTCTTGACTCAAGGCTACGACCTTGTGTGTTGGCCGTTATCCCGCATGGCTCAGTTGTTTGTTGATGTTGAGGCTTGTGAGGTACCGTTAACTTCCCAGGAAAGGACATGATAGCACGTGCATCGACACGCGATCCTGCTTTGCAACAGACGAGGCTAATGGGGGGGAGGAAGTAAGGACATGACCTTCCTCATTTTCCCATAGGTGCAAAACGTTTCAACACATCTTCATTCTACTTATTCCTGCATATGGTATCACAAAATAATGGCGACAGGTGGCGTGGTTTTAAGTATTTCATTTTAGCATAAGGCCAATTAACAAAAGTCAATAATAATAATAGAGCTATTCAATTACTTTTATTACACTATTTATGTAATAGGTACTTGTACTGTAATGTTCAATCGAAGGAAAATTTTCATAGCAAGTAATGCTAACAATAAATTGCCCAAGGATGATTGTGAAGAAAAAGTTTTCTTTATAATTTGATTTACAGAAGTAGAAAATTAGATTTAACTTTAGTCTAATCAGAGTCCTAGGTTCCATACCCAGTGCTTCAGATCCAACTTTAAACTGTCGGTCCAGTCCTGATTAGCCTATCGGCGCATAAAGTGGACTTAATAACTTCTGAATATATGTTCCGTAGTAAAATATACGCATGCGCATAATGAAAAATCTAAATACAGTCATATATATATATACCAATAAGACCATAATTGTCTAACATATTACTGCCAAAAGCAGAGTCATATTAAATTACAATCACAGGAGGACACCTGAAGGAAACAAGTCTTGGTTTTTGCTGTCAATGTTTGAAATTTTGTAACATTGAAGCTTTAATGCCATTATTAGCCTTAGTGAGATACGCAGAATTTCTTTTTTTGTAATAATTCATAAAGGTGTTGCTTTAAACTTCCCTATGGAACGAAGGAATAAATAAAAATGTAAAAAATACACAAAATAGAAAAATGTTTTATTGCAGGTTATGATACTTTAAATAACATTTTACCATAAATTTTCTATGTATAACTCATCTATAGAATGAACATATACCACAAAAAAATGTATGGTATTTTTGTGCGTAAAAATGCACGAACAACAATTTTCGATAACAAGCAAGAACTACGTAACAAAACACTGACAACAATGACTAAACAAGCAAGACACATTCATTTGTGTAATAAAAAGTACATAATTCCAAACACGTATGTTTTACAATTAAATTGGATAAAAATTTTATATCATTTGCTATATTTCACTTTAAGTATGCATGTATACAGAGTACAGCAGAGATAGGGGATAATAAAGCAGTTCATGTCAGACTTAGAATATCACCTCAGTAAAGGTCTGACATAATTTTGAATTGTGTTTTTTACCTTTAATAAATTTTAATATTTCCCCCTGCAAGGTATAAATGTTCACTAATGCCGTAATGGTACTTGCATAAGTTTAATGCACATATATTGCACCAAAATTTAACAATTGTTTTGGTTTCACAACAATGGAATATTTAGGGAATAACAACGACACAGTATAGCCGTAACAATTCAGAAACATAAACGGGGTTTTGTAGAACATGATCTGGATGAGTATGTTTTTAGTTTTAACAATATTTTTACTAAAATATTGCATGAATTATGAAGCGTTTGTACCGAGATTTTTTTTAGAGTTCGCTTTTTGTAGAATGTTTATTTAGCTTGCCTTCTTCTTTTTACACTGATACATATCACACGTGCCGGTTCTTATAGCCTTGAATACTTCCTTCATGTCCACCATTTCTGCCATTGTATCTGGGGTCCTGAAAAAATATTAATATACATAAGTTGTCTTCCGAAATAAACTTTCGTATTTAGTACCTTCGACGATAACAAATGCATATTTATTTTCCTTCTTGAGAAATGTTCGTCACTGAAAAAGTTTGAGCGGCGTAGATCACTTCACCCTCCAGAGTGTAATCTTCTCTGGCCACCTCGTTCGACCGATCTAAATGCTTTATACATTTTCTCTGAGGCGCATTAAAGTAGAATAATGGCGGCTAGAGCTCAGCCTCGCCCCCTCGTTGGTGACGCCTCTGCTTTACAGCTGTTAAAAGTTGCTGACATTGTAACCGATTATTTTGAGGACTGATTATTTCTTCCGAGAAGAAGGAGGTTGGATTAACACCCCTCGGGGAAAATGAACTGTCCTTACGATGCATTGTGTAAAGGGACAAAGGAAAACGCGGTGAAGTTTTTTCGAGCAGTGTTTGTAGAGCCTTTGAGTGAAAGGCCGCGTTGCTTCGCGCGTTGGCTGCAGAAGTTTACATGCAGCAGTTGGCATCGAGATCTCTGGCTATGAAGAATCCGCGAATTTGATAGTGCTATCGGCAGAAAGTTGCAGTTAGTTATTCTTGGACTGTTTTTGTAGATGTCGTTTGCCTAGTGAACAGTTAACAGTGATCTGTGTTCCGGACATTTGAACGTTCGCGTGATTGGGAAAAGAGCGCGCGGAATTATTATTCAAATACAAACTGTTTTCTCATGGCAACTTTTATAGCGCGAGAAGTGAAAAGAACACTGCAAGCGTGTAGTTGTGAACTGATAATTGCTAATCGAGGTGACGACGTTGATATCAAGTTCGACCTTTGAACTATGAATGCGGCGGTGAATTACTTCGAGGGATAGACGTTGAAGATCTTCGAGGGAAAGAAGAAGCGGCGGAAAGAAGACATCAAGGAGCTTCTGCCAATAGTGTTCCCCCCCCCTAGTGTCGAGAGCTCTCGAGATGTTTACTTTTATAACGGAAGTGTTGATTACAGTCTAAGTGAAAGCGCAGCGCTGAGTAAATTTCGTAAGTAGGTCGACCATATTCTTTTAATTGAGGTTAAAGTGTTTATTTTCTGTTTATTAATCCACGTTACTAACCAAAGATTAATCTAACCAGAAGGCAACTGGAGGTAAATTTTGTATTAGTTTTAACTATGTAAAACAAAGCCCTCCAGCTTACCAGGGCAAATTAAAAATTTATTAATCGCTAGTTCATTTTAGAAGTTTGTAATAAATAACCAGTAAAGAATCCTTGGGTTTTCTTAAGCAGTTTTTAAAGTGTAAATCAGAAATGTAATACCAAAAATATGTTCTAGCGTAAGCGAAACGGCGACTCAAAAGTACAATAACAACTTTTATCGTTATATGGTGCCAGAAACCCCGGGAAATCCTTCTGGTTATTTGTTGAGATACAATGTTAAATTTAAGAAATCATGTTAATTTTATGTTGATATCGGATTATTTGTGTGTAAAATATTGGTGTTCTACGTAGGAAAGTGGAAGATCGGAAGAACAGTTTTTTTTTTTCTTTCTCCCTCTCGCTGCAGCTGTAAGGGATTAGTGAGCTAGCGATAAGTAGGTCGGTGATACAAACATGGTCCGAACGTCGATCTCTCCGTCTCAGGACGAAGCACCCGAAATAGGCTGGGATGAAATACTTGAATGTTGTGGCAAAAAACTTCGTTATGAGGCGGCAATAGAATGTAGTTTTTGTAAAAAGTGGTACCATAAATCTTGCGCGGGAATGAGCGAAGAAGAATTTACGAAATTTGATCTGCATATAGAAGAGATTTTTTCTTGCAAAATATGCTGCGCTTCGTCAGGAAAAGAAAATATCAAGGAAACAAAAGGAGAAGAAAGTGCACAGGGTGTTCCAAAATTAACTAGCGAAAATGAAGAGAGTGTTAACCTCACGACACTTTTGTTATTTATGAAGCAGAGTAGGCAAGAGCAGCTTATATTTAGAGAAGAGAGTAGGCAAGAGCAGCTTATATTTAGAGAAGAGGATAGGCAAGAGCAACTGAAATTTAGAGAAGAGGATAGGCAAGAGCAGAATAATAAATTTGACATGTTGTACCAGAATGTGGAGGAAAGTAAACGAACAATGCAAGAAATGAGCGTACGGCTAGAAGATAAATTGGAGAAGTTAGAAATTAAGGTATCTAAATTGAAAAAGTTAGAATGTGATTTACAAGATCATAAGCATTCTTGTCAGATTAGACATGACGAACTAAAGACGACTTTAGGATTGCAAATGGAGGCTTTGGAGAGCGAAATGAAAATTCAAGAGAAGGAAATTAGCAGAGTTAGAGATAAATGTAAAATGATGCAAGGGAGTGCTGAAAAAGTACAGGTCCTTGAGGAACGAGTTTGCGAGTTGGGAATGAAAAGTCAAAAAGTTGATGAGTTACATTTTGGGATACAGTTATCTCCTGAACTGATAAGTAAAGAAGAAAATATTTACGAAAAGCCTAAGAAAAATTATATGTTTTCTAAACTGCAAGAATGTGTAACTTTAGACGTGACGATACCCGAAATGACTTTGATAAGTAAACGGAAGAAAATTAGAATGAGACCTAGATATAGTTCAGTAAAGAAAGTGAAGAAAATGAAGAGAAAGAAATTGAAAGCTGCAAAGAAAGTGAAGAAAATTGAAGAAGCGTTAGGGAAAGCGAAGAAGAAAGTTCGGGAAAAATCTAAGAATGTTAGCACAGATAGATCAAAGGCAAGTATGAAAAGGATAAAACAGGAAAATAGAGAAATGCGTTTATCTGAAGAGGGTGGAGAGCATAAGAGAAAGCCACAAAAGAAAAGAGACAAGAAGAATCAGAAGAAAGTTGCTAGTGGTGATTCTCATAGTGAGAAAATTGAACCTATGGAAAATCGGAAACAAAATGAAAAGACTTTAAAGATGAGAGAAAGTTCAAATAGTGTTGACAGATTGTTAGTTTCCCTACTTGAAGAACGTTGGAAGAGGAGGAAGAAGAAAATTTGAAAAGCAGAGAAAAGAGAAGAAAAAGGAAGAGGGGAAAGAAGAAGAGGAATACGGAAAAGATACATGATAGTGACGACAAACAGGAATATTCAGAAACTGAAGAAACAACAAGGACTGATAAATCTAAAGATGCGAGACATTCTAATTTGTTGGGTAATATAATAAAATGTAATTATTAAGTTAGTAAATTTTAGAGGAAGATCTAATTTTCCATTTCTCTTGATGAACATTTTGAAAATTACTTGTTTATGTAAATCTTGATAAAATGATGGAAATTGTTCAAATGAAAATAAGCTGTTAAAAAAAAATATGTGTGTATGTTGTTTGAGCCAAGTATATTGAAAATTGAGAAAATGAAAAGAAAAGTTATTTAATGTCAGTTGTTTTGTATAAATTATGTGAAAACTAGTTGTGGTTCGATGAAAAAAAAATATATTGATGGTTGGTAGAAGTGCTGGTAAATAATATTATTGTCAATCAGCGGGTAGATATTGTAAAATTGGAAAAATAGCTTTGTAATAAGAGAAGGAAAAGGAAGATAGAAATATGAAAGTAAACCTCAAAACTGTTTATGATGCTGCAAAATAAAGAGTGAAGAACGAACGAGAAAGAAGGTTGTACACATGTGCTCAAAAGAAGTCAATTGGGAAATTCTTCAGAGATCAAGATGAAATAGCGTTAACAAAAGAGGAGATTGCATTAATAGCTGGATATTGAAAGTTCTTGGACATAGCTGTATGAGCTAAACGTCAGTGTGTATTAAGATATAGTGCGAGAGAGGCACAAAAATATAAGGTCGAAGGCGGACCGGAAATGAAAAATAGTAGGTCGAAGGCGAACCGAAAATTATTGTAGTTACGTAATAAAGAACATGCTGATATTTAAGTGAAAGATTATGTCCAGAATTCTGTTGCAAGTTAAGAAATAGTTTGTTCAAAAGATAAGCGACGTATGATAAGATGTAATTTCCTGAAATTAGTACTTTGAGCATGCTGATACTTTAAAGAAGAAAGAAGAAATGAAAGGTAAAGATCATGACAAGAGAAAGGAGGTTTACTGTTAGGTTAATTTCATGAGTATGATGATATTTTGTAAAGATAGAAATCCAAATATTTTTATAATGTTCTACACTTACCCGCCTGTACCCGCTCTAGTAAAAAAAAAAAAAAAAAAAAAAAAAATTTGAATCACAACATGTGGAAAATTTAAAATTATGGAATTGTAGTAACAGTAAGAGAGAAATTTATGTAAGTCAGTTGAAAAAATTCGACAACCTGCAAGACTAAATGTGATTGATTAATGTTACTTGTACTGGATTGATAGACCGTATAGTGATAATGATTGAAAGTTGATTTTTTGATTTTATGTAAGGTATAAAGATAGGTGAACTATGATGATATATATATTGGAAAGTTTGTGTAGAATGTTAATAGTTCTTAGATGAATGAATACGCATGGTGCTTATGTGTGAATTTAAGAGTAAATATGTAAATTTCTATTGTAGTGAATTCACGTGAAATCATTGTAATTATTATATACACATTTAGTAACTGAAAATCATATCTTACAAATATTTTTGTGCTACATATAAAGGAATATCGATATCGTTATGTGTATTTTAAAAAAAAATGATAACTGTAATGTGAGTGTGAAAAATATATATACGAGGTCTGGTCAAAAATTTCAAGGGGATGAATAGACTCTAAAAGACATTAGCTCTCCTTAATCAGTCCATCTAATGTCTCTTCAGAGGAGGGGGCATCTGTAACCGATTATTTTGAGGACTGATTATTTCTTCCGAGAAGAAGGAGGTTGGATTAACACCCCTCGGGGAAAATGAACTGTCCTTACGATGCATTGTGTAAAGGGACAAAGGAAAACGCGGTGAAGTTTTTTCGAGCAGTGTTTGTAGAGCCTTTGAGTGAAAGGCCGCGTTGCTTCGCGCGTTGGCTGCAGAAGTTTACATGCAGCAGTTGGCATCGAGATCTCTGGCTATGAAGAATCCGCGAATTTGATAGTGCTATCGGCAGAAAGTTGCAGTTAGTTATTCTTGGACTGTTTTTGTAGATGTCGTTTGCCTAGTGAACAGTTAACAGTGATCTGTGTTCCGGACATTTGAACGTTCGCGTGATTGGGAAAAGAGCGCGCGGAATTATTATTCAAATACAAACTGTTTTCTCATGGCAACTTTTATAGCGCGAGAAGTGAAAAGAACACTGCAAGCGTGTAGTTGTGAACTGATAATTGCTAATCGAGGTGACGACGTTGATATCAAGTTCGACCTTTGAACTATGAATGCGGCGGTGAATTACTTCGAGGGATAGACGTTGAAGATCTTCGAGGGAAAGAAGAAGCGGCGGAAAGAAGACATCAAGGAGCTTCTGCCAATAGTGTTCCCCCCCCCTAGTGTCGAGAGCTCTCGAGATGTTTACTTTTATAACGGAAGTGTTGATTACAGTCTAAGTGAAAGCGCAGCGCTGAGTAAATTTCGTAAGTAGGTCGACCATATTCTTTTAATTGAGGTTAAAGTGTTTATTTTCTGTTTATTAATCCACGTTACTAACCAAAGATTAATCTAACCAGAAGGCAACTGGAGGTAAATTTTGTATTAGTTTTAACTATGTAAAACAAAGCCCTCCAGCTTACCAGGGCAAATTAAAAATTTATTAATCGCTAGTTCATTTTAGAAGTTTGTAATAAATAACCAGTAAAGAATCCTTGGGTTTTCTTAAGCAGTTTTTAAAGTGTAAATCAGAAATGTAATACCAAAAATATGTTCTAGCGTAAACGAAACGACGATAAAAGTCCAATAACAACTTATATCGTTATAACATATCCATGTCAGATGATTCTTCGTGACTTTTTAAAAATTATCTTTTGCACTTTCCTATGGACAAAGGTTGGATGTCAGAGCGGCCTAACACTTTTTGAAACTTAGGACTAAGCACCGATAATAACCTGGAATTTAATATAAATTATATTCACATTATTTAACAAGCGGAAATCAAAACTTATGTACAACTTGATATAGAAAAATGGTTCAAATATAGAAACCAGTTTCTTAACAAAACTTCCCACAAAATTTTACATTTTAGGAAATGAAAAAAGTACGAAAGGAAGCCTTACAAAATTATAAGAATTGACATAGCCAGAAATATTCACTGCAGCGTCATCTACATTTTGAAAGACTGAGGAATGGCAGTAGTACTAGTGTTGACATAGGTGAAACCTGCGTTCAGTGACCCATGTTTGTTCTTTCGCATGCGGACATTTACACTTGCAATCTTCACTTTTCTTTAAAACTTCAGCACTGTGCGTGTCCCTTATTCTGAGGTCACATCCTTGTCATAACATCTTTGAGTCTCGTGCGAAATTGTTTATTTGGCAGCAGTGACGGCGCCAGCCTGAAATAAGTGGAGGGGGGGAGGGCTAATGATTTAGGAGTCAAATTCTCGGGGAGCTAACTAATACTAAAATGTATTTACTTCATACTTTTAGGGAATAATTTTACCGCGTGCATATTTTACAATCAGAACTCAAGATAAATCAATGAGATTTTGCATTTTGTTCCATCATATACAAAAGAACTTTTAGACACGAATCTTTTATGTCAAATAAAATGCAATAATTATATTGTTTCTTTTCCGAAGCCATTATTGACTGAAATAATATCAGAGACTTACTATTCATGTGAAGAGTACAAAATACAACATAGAAACTACACTCATTACATTATCAACTCTCTGGATATTGGTATAAATACTACACGTATAGCACTATTTCTGTGTAAACAGTGTGACTAACTTGTTGCTAAAATGAGAAAATGAGCCACAGCAAGAAACTACGATAAGATACATCTGTTTTATGAGCAGCCACAACCTTTTTAAAATCCAAAGATTTTGCAAGCTCTTCAAAGGACAGAACAGATAGAGCACTCAACCTTTCGTCACCAATTAGATTTCGAAGGTTTTCGAAGCAACCGTTGACGGGATATGAACATTTCAATAACACAAAGCTTAAAAAAGTTCGTAAAAGGACATTTTGAATGTTTCAATCATTGCAAACAGCTGCTGAAGATCTTTATTTTGGCTTCCATTCTGTCTCATACTGTGCGATGACTCTAAACTGTCCAAATCACAACAGTAGGGAGCGTATAAACATTGTAGCTTTTCGTGCTTCAGAAAAGTGTCACCAACTTAATAAAGTAGGCATCAAATGAGCGAAAACACCCTTGAATTGAAACTGTATTAATGATACCATTTTCTCTTCCATGATGAAATATCTTACTTTTCTTGTTCAACGACTGGAATTCAGAACTTAGGGCTAACAATGGGGAGGATGTGAGAAATATCGTCCACTTAGGACGTGCCACTCTCAAGGATCAAAAATATTTTCACTACAAATCCACCTCAACTACAAGACAAATATATTGACATAAAATCAATGAATGTATGTAGTTGCAACTCTTGCACTGGGCAATTTGGTTAGAGAAGTGACTGCTGAAGATTATAATTTTATTTCAGAATATATTATGCTCTGAATATTGATCAGAATTGGATCAATAGTTTTATGAGATGTGCTTCAAAGATTGATTCTTCTGCACGGAATCAAATTTGGCCATTTTGACGGTACTGCAGAAATTATTTTCTAATATCACAAATAATATTTAATTAGCATGTAGGCCTAGGCCTGCGAAGAATGAAATTTGTCCAAGCGTGCTGATTTTTGCATCGTATGCAAAAATGTTTACTTGATTGGATTTGTATTAAGATCCACTATATACACAGAAGCTAATTGGGACGAGACCTACAGCTTATAGTGGAATCCGAGCCACTTAATGATATGTGCCTCCACCGGGGATCGAACCCGGGACCCCTTAATTTCAAGGCAGCATTATTGCTGCTAGATAACCAGGGCGGGGAGGTCTAATTTTAATATTTCCAATTCTTAACATTTAAGAATTAGTTACTTTGTGTACTCTTTGATTTCTTAACGTCCTATTTCTTCCTCTTGAATATTTGCAACGATAAGAATAGATATAACGATGAAAACAATGAGAGAGCATCGATAACACTCATACCATTGTTGGTACTCGAATGAGGAACTAACAAACAGAAAAGAACATTCACGGCTCTTTAGATGTTGAACGTTGTCCTGCTTGTAAAGAATTCATTTTACACATCTGTTAGATTTATTCAGAAATATAGCAATACAATTTATGGAGCCTAATAATGTACACGTTTAGCTGCATATGCCAATAATTAAAGAACAATCTCACAGCCACTGAATACGTCATCCACCTACGAGGCAGGTAACAGATTTTGTAGCAAGTTTGGCTGGCACTCATGATTGGCCCATTACGTAGTATCAAATGGTAGCCACTGCTATCGAGGCATATCTGCATCTACCCCCTTCCCTTGATTTTAGAACACATCGTATTAAAAGTAACTTTGCGATCTAACTGAACTAGAAAATGTACTTGAACATTGCACTTGCCTCAATGGAATTTTAATAATGGAAAACGTAAACAAACTTTTTAAGTTTTCTGTTAAAATGCGTCTACCATAGTAGAAAAATCTTGGGGGCTACAGGGGGGGCTGAGGCCGGTTTGGGGGGGGCTTCAGGCCCCCTGTAGCGTCGTCCCTGTTTGGCAGACAATCAAGGTGAAGAAATTCTTCAAGATGAGAGTGATGGATCTCTAGCCAGATGGAAAGGTGACTTACGGATGAAAATGTCCACATCGAGGAGGGTCATTGAAGACAATCTATAACTAACCCAAGAACCAGCTGCGGACCTCCGTGGCGGAGTGGTTAGCACAGTGCGCTACGACGCCAGGAGTCCCGGGTTCGAATCCCTTTGTGAGAATCCCTTCATGAATTTTATCCTCGTCGCGATTAGTCAAAAGCGTCAGAAAAGTGACGCTAAATAGGTAAACGTAAGTTTCGCCAGCACTGTGGCATGAAGGCACATTTAGGGGATGTGAGGCTAGGGCCCCACACATTCTCCTCGGATATGTTTGGAGGTGATGTGATCAGCACCACGCTCCGGCCACCTTTACCTCTCAAGGTTGTCCCCAAGTATCCATTTATTTGAGGCTGGGTGAGCCGCAGAGCCGCTTTCTGCGTGGACAAGGCCGGAAAAATTCCGACCCATGCCGGGAATCGAACCCGGGTCTCCAGTCAAACATCCTACTGACTAGACCACGGCGGCTCTAAATAACAAAAATAAGTCAGAATTGATTGATTGATCTGGTTTATTTACTTCGCATTTCTGCCTCTTTTGACTAATCGCGAAGATGAGGATGGGTGATGATGAAATTGATGAAGGGACACTCAATAATAACACCAATGACAAGTCATGGATTCGAACCCGGGTCTACTAAGCGCGATATGCTAACCACTACGCCACGGAGGCCAGCACAATTCAAATATTTTAGCTATGAATCAAGTTTCCATATAGCTGCCTACACGTACTCGTGTGTACAGTCACGGACAATTCTGGGTTGCTATGATACCATTGAACTTCAATGGAATCGTTACAGCCCAGAAGTATCCGTGACTGTACAAGGATACTTACTCGTTGGCCATGTACCAGAAGGACTTCTGGACGATGTTCGCCTCGGAGAGTTCCCCCATCCTGGCCATCTCGCAGAATATCCTGTTCTCGCATACAGGGTCCTCCAGAGCTGCGAACCCAAACTTCTCGATCAGCTCGAGGATGGGGTAGGTCACCTGCGGCTCCGGCTCATTGGAGCCATCCTCCGACCGCTGCCTGCCGGGGGTGGTCACCCTGAAACAGCAACAAAATAAATTACAATCGTATCAGTATAGAAAATTCGAACAAGTTGGTGAAATGTTGACTGCTTTTTCAAATGCCCGAATATGATAGTTGCTACAGTTTGAGAAGTGAAAACAAGGCATAAACGTCCTTCAGGGGGGGATGGGGGTCCATGACCTCCTGTAAAATGAATGTCAGCTTAAAATTATATATTTCACACACATAATTTAATTTCCCTCAGTAATTTATGAGAAGTACTATAAAAGTATTCTTCAGTTTGTTGTTACCATGTTCCTGCAACAGCTCGGCCTTACTGAACAAACCCTATTGTGCTGCAGAACCTCCAGCGATATTCGGCTTCTGATTGGCTGTCATTCCGGAAGTTAATGCAGTGTTTCTCCAAGGTAACGCTAGATGGCAGGGATCAAGTTGACAGTGTAGATTTCAGGGATCTATCCCAACAAGATAAGAAATCCCTTTAAACTGAAGTTGATTTTTAGCACATTTCTAAATTAATGTTTTGAAAGACAGAAATCAGAACTCTTCTTGATGTGAATGATTTTCCTATTTAAAGTCACATTAATAGAAACATTGTAGCTACTTACGACTATTGAGAAATTTATGTTTTCCAACTTATTGCAAACAATACCACAATGAAGCCACTGGTATATATGATGAAGTAGTTTGCCCAGTAAACTAAATATGTATAATTTATTGTATTTGCAATGGCATTTCCAAATATTCTTGACATTGTTCGACAATATTATGCTTCTATTTTCTCATTGCAACAGTTTGTTGTGCAGTACAGAAATTGCATTATTTAGCATATTTTAAGTTATAAAATTTCTCCTGTAATGCAGAAATCACTTCACATACATTGCAAGCCCTTTCAGAGATATTTAACATTATTTTACAACGTAAAACATTATTTTGACAATTTGATTACAAACATTATTACTAAATAAAAACGAGCGCAAGGAACGATGAACACGAAACATAAACACTTCCGGTGCGCACAGCCAATAAGAAAGCGTTATATACCTCTGGTTCTGCAACACTTTAGGGTTTGTAAATACGTTTCCCGAGTATGTGAATATCACTCTACTCCCTTTGGAGCTTATCATGTTGGCTACCCAATGACCAAAGGTGTGCAGAGCGGGACGTTGATAACATAAATATTATCTTCAATATGGCCAAGATGGAGAATGTGTGCTAACTCATCTCCGCACGCTATGAATTTTTGGCTTAATTTTCCTTATTCATTAATATTATTCACAATGCAAGATATATTCATTGTAGAAAAGATCTTAAAATGACTTTCTGTCTGTACTCTACTTTCAAGTTTCTGTCAGTAGGGAAAGAATACGATATTTAAAGAGGTATCGTGTACTTACGGAGTGGAGTTGACGGAAAGGACGTTAGGTGGCAGTGCAGCTAGGAACAGTCCAATAGGAATAAACGCAGCCAACACGTTGAGTATCTTCGTCCAAGGACTAGCACTAGAGGAGAGAAAAATACACTGGTAAAAATATATATTGCAAAATATATCTAGAGGTAGTTACAATTTTTATCATCACACAACGGCTTGTTGCTCGTGAACGTCTTGGTATTTGTTTCTATTCAGTTATTTACGTCGCTTTTCTCTCTGGGGTGATGAATGATGAGTTGATGAAATAGGAGATGGGTAAACACAACGACATATCAAAAGACGTCAGAAAACTTTAGAGAAAAAAAAGGTCTTTAGCTTTTCATAAGAGGAAGGATGAGAAATGAAGAAGCAAGGAAAAACAGGTAGAAAATGATAATTGAAGCCAAACAGAGAGAGAAAGAAATTGAAAAGCGAGGAAGAAAACGAGAAGGAAGATTAACAGACGGCAAAGAGAGAGAGAGAGAGAGATAGATAGAAAAGTAGTAGAAGGAAAAGACAGGGAAAGGAAAGTAGAAAAAACTAATAAAACGCCAAAGAGAGATAGGGAGAAGTAGTGTTGCCCACGGGACGAGACGGGACAGGCTTTTAAATTTTCGAGACGAGACGAGATTGACCATGTGTCATAAGACAAACGAATATTTTCGAGACGAGACAGCATTTCCACGAGACGAGACAGGCCAAAGTCTCGTCTCGTGGGCAACACTAGGGAGAAGGAAAAACAACAATGGGAAAGGAAGAGGATAAAAGGAGTAAAACGAAAAAGAAAGAGGCGTAAAGAAAGAGTAATAGAGAACTGGAAGACACACGTAGAGACAGAGAGGACAATGCAGAAAAAACAGGGAAACATGGAAGTATGAGAGATAAAAAATGAAGAAGAATTAAAAAAGATCTATACAGAGATAAAGAGAAAAATGACACAGACGACGGGAAGGAAAAACAGAAAAGAAATTAAGGAAGTAAGCACACAAAGAGCGCTAGGTTTGGGGAGTTATTTTGTTAGAGAATACGCTTAAAAAGAAAAACTTATGTAAAAAGAAAAACTTACATTACCTGTGACATGGGCCTACATAAACTGTTTTTAGTATTTTTATAATTGTCGATAATTGCTTTGAAAAATTTCCATATCACACATTTAAAACGTGCATATCTTTCTTCATAAAAACTTTTACAGTATTATGCATAATGAAAGAAACTGGTGAGAGTTACCGTTACTCATTTTAGAAAGAAACTAGTTATATTTACCATTAGCTATTTCAAAAACTAACTAGTTACAATAACCGTTATTCATATAAAAAAGAAATTAGCCAAGGTTACCGTTACTTATTGCGAAAAGCAACTAGATACACTTACGGTTAATTACAGTTACGTTATTCATTTCAAAGAGTAATTAGTTATAGTTTACAGTAAATTACAGTTACCGCTATTCATTTCAAAAGTAATTAAAGTAGTTATAGTTACCGTTAATTACAGTTCTTGTTTTTCATTTAAAAGAGTAACTAGTTATAGTTACCGTTAATTACAGTTACCGCTATATATTTAAAAAGTAACTAGTTATAGTTACCGTTAATTACAGTTACCGTTGTTCATTTTAGAAAGTAACTATTTATAGTTACCGTTAATTATAATTACAGTTTTTCATTTTAAAGAAGTAACTGGTTATAGTTACCGTTAATTAAAGTTACCGTTATTCATTTAAAAAGTAACTAGTTATAGTTAAAGTTAAGTTACCTTTTTCATTAAAAAATAACTAGTTAATTACAGTTACCGATATTCATTAAAGAGTAACTAGTTAAAGTTACCATTAATTACAGTTACTGTTTTTCATTTAAAAGGTAACTAGTTATAGTTACCGTTAATTACAGTTACCGTTGTTCATTTTAGAAAGTAACTATTTATAGTTACCGTTAATTACAATTACAGTTTTTTATTTTAAAGAAGTAACTAGTTATAGTTACCGTTAATTACAGTTACCGCTATTCATTTAAAAAAGTAACTAGTTATACTTACCGTTAATTACAGTTACCTTTCCATTAAAAATAACTAGTTATAGTTACCGTTAATTACAGTTACCGTTATTCATTTCAAAAAGTAACTAGTTATAGTTACCGTTAATTAGAGTTACTGTTTTTCATTTAAAAGGTAACTAGTAATAATTACCGTTAATTACAGATACCGCTATTCATTAAAGAGTAACTAGTTAAAGTTACCATTAATTACAGTTACCGCTATTCATTAGAGAGTAACTAGTTAAAGTTACCATTAATTACAGTTACCGTTATTCATTTTAGAAAGTAACTATTTATAGTTACCGTTAATTACAATTACAGTTTTTCATTTTAAATAAATAACTGGTTATAGTTGCCGTTAATTACAGTTACCGCTATTCATTTAAAAAAGTAATTAGTTATAGTTACCGTTAATTACAGTTACCGCTATTCATTAAAGAGTAACTAGTAAAAGTTACCATTAATTACTGTTACCGTTATTCATTTCAAAAGAGTAACTAGTTATAGTCACCGTTACTTCCATTCCTCGATGCCTGCGAAGGTAACTGTTATTTTCGAATTGAAATTACTCACCCTCCAACCGCACCGAACTTGCTTGTTGTGCTGGTTAAGCTTGGCAAGGACTCCTTCGGGCTGTATTTGCTGGTGGAGGGGGCTTCCACCGCGCTGTACGAGGTGTCGTAGGAACCGCCCGCGCTGATGTAGTGGGTAGGGGCAACGGGGTCGCTGTACGCGTAGGGCAAGGGCTGCGAGAACCTTTGGCTGTTGTAGTAGCTGCCCTTGTCGTCGGCGAACGTGGTCCCTCGGAAGTCCGTCTCGAACTTGATGGGTTTCGCCGCCGTACCGCTCTTCGGTTGAACGTGCTCCGTGTTGGTGACGTTGATGGGCGTCGTGATCCTCTGCATGGGGATCGAACCCAGGGCCAGCCATTTGGAGGGGTCCGCTGGTTTCTGGGGCTGCGCTGGTTCCTTAGCTTCTTCTGGCGCCTGCGCCATCACCCGGGCAAGAACCAGGAGCCAGAACGCTGCTACGCTTCTTCCCTGAAAAGAGACAGTCTATCATCACTACACGTATCATGAGCAGGCAGTGGCGGCGATTATATTCCAAAACTGGGGAGGGGGACAAGGACAGTTTATTTCGATTGGTAATGACCCCTAATCGCCACAACTGGCAGAGGGTATTTATAAACTTTGGGCCCATAGGCTATCCTTTCTGCTGGCCCTTGTCGGCATCATTATCATTATTATTATTATTTTGTTATCGTGGTACTTTATTTCCACTAATTGCATGTTCTATATTAATATCACTGTAAGCTTTCAAATATAGGTGTGTTTGACCTACGTCACAAACTGTTGCATTGTGGCTTCGAGCAGCCATGATTGTGGCCAGTTCTTGTAAGGATACGGAATTCAAGTGGGCAGTGATTTAAAATAAACGTGCTGTTCATGCAGATGTAATGCACGCTACGTGGTGGATATTTACTTGCAAGCGATGAAATATATTGGCTGCAAAGATGGCGGTTGTGCGCATCCTGACGTCATATGAAACCAGTGACGTGCGGTGACGTCGACACTTGGGGAAGCAATGAGTGGCGTGCCAACGGGTCATAACCCCCCCCCCCCCTTTTAGGGCCCAGTATTCCTAAAAGAGGAACGTCAAATACAGGAAAAATTGCAAAGTTAGGAATGACTACAAAAAATTGTACACATAACTTCCACCCACTTTCGAAAATCTAAAACGATTTGATTTGACTACCGAGCCAGAGATGCCGGGTTTCAATCTCGGCTTGGCAATGGGTGATCTTTGTGTGTCCCTTGCCCTTCATCAATTTTATCATATCGTCTTTGCGATTAGCCAAATATGGCGGAAAGTGAAGTAAAATAAACCAAATCAAACAATCAATCAATAAATGATTTGATTTGATTCGCTTTTTTATACATTTGGTTAATCGCGAAGATGATACGACAAAATTAATGAAGGGACAAACACAAAGAACACCCATGTCCAGGTAGGTGTTCGAACCAGGAACTCCTGGTGTTGTAGCGCGCTGTGGTAACCACTCCCCCACGGTTGATTTGACGTTTTAAGTCCGCTTTATACACAGAAAGGCTAATCGGGACTAGACCTATAGTTTAATGTGGGATCCGAACCACTATATGCCTCCATCGGGTACAGATCCGGGACCACTTGCACTCCCCCACGGAGGTCGGCCGACAACAAACATGTGAGGAAGGCGCTAACCATTCGGATACGTGGGTATCGGTGAAGCAAACTGCATTTCTCCTGAGTAGTAATTTTCAATTGAATTTTTGAAAACCCATCTTTATATATGATTAACGTTTTTTCAAAAATTTTGCATTGCTTGATTTCCATAATTTCTCCATCTCACGATCTCGTTACTGAAGGATCTGGGCTCGAGTCCTGGCCTTTGCATGAATGTTTATTTGCAACCACTCTTGACCCGTTTAATTTAATCAACGTTCATCGTCATGGCAGAAATTAGGTAAAGCGATGGAAGAGAGAAGAAAATACAAATACTTTCCTCCCAGTGCATCTGCAGGGCACTGTGAAATCAGGAGCCTAGAATTCTCTGTTTATGATTGTCCCTCACGAATTCCCAAGCTCTTAGCTACTTATTCCGATTAAATCTATACAGCTAGAAAAAGCGATGGGTAACAAAACACAACTTTAAACAAACCATTTTTCTACTTTCTTCAATGATATTCATTTGGCTTTTTGAGTTCTGTGATACATTTTTCATTTCTAATTTTCTCATTATTCACTGCAGGCAGAGTACAACACATAAGAACAACAATGCACGCTCGTCACGAATCCCGGCCTGATTGTTCATTGTGAGGTCCCTTCATCAGTTTCATTATATCATCACTCATCCTCATTTTCGCGATAACCAAATGTGGCAGAAAGGTGAAGTAAAATAAACCAAACCAACAACAAGAATTAGAACGCGCGTTCACTTGCCCAAATAAGTACATCCGTATTTATGATTGTTTAGCTTATCCATTGGTTTATTGGAGGCCAAGAGATAAGTATATTTAAATAAAACACTACTAAAACGAGAGCAAGAGAAAGCGTGAGCAAATATTTGTTATTTAATCATTATATATTCCATATTTTTTTAAAAAAAGAATAAAATTTTTGTCTGCACATAAGACGTTCCAATTGCATAAATAATAAAAGTACATCCCATATTATACATACATATTGCACAACGTGTAAAAAGTAGTGTAAACACAGAGGACAGAAGTACTGCAGAAAATTTTCCCCTTAGTTCTTTAGAGGATTTACAAAGGATGCGAAGGGAATCCAATCCCCTATCTGTCGTATAGGAGATAGACTGGGAGGACCTGAAAGCACGGGCTTTCAACCATTCGAGAGGGGACGAGGGGGCGAGGGGGCAAGGGAGGTAGAGGCAGAAATCTTCCCTTTCCCTTCGAAAACCCGTTTGTACCTGGA
Organism: Lepisma saccharinum; assembly: GCF_977018435.1. Lineage (NCBI taxonomy): Eukaryota > Metazoa > Arthropoda > Insecta > Zygentoma > Lepismatidae > Lepisma > Lepisma saccharinum. The sequence continues at coordinate 4,724,088 of NC_139256.1, forward strand.
ACTGTGAGGCGGAGAAAGAGCGAGCTAGGCCACTGAACGCACCGAGGGACGAGAAGCGCGTGAAAAAAAGTGTTGCATGTGAACTGTGGCTTCAACAAAACAATAAATATTGTGATTTGAAAATAATTAGAGATTTGAGATTGATTGATCTATCTCTGCTAGACTAGCTACTCCTCAGTGCACGTCACTGTATGAAATCCACCTATAGACACATTTGGTTAAAAATTATTCATTATACTTTGTTTTTGTTTTTAAGTGCCACGTGTATTTCGCCACACAACACTAGATACATACGCACAAGGAAAAGAAACCGACACTACATTACGGTACCCGCACTGGCCGCGAATTTAGAAAGAAGGGTATTGATTTCAACCGCCAATATCCCTCCAATATCAATTGTTGGCATTCAAAAGGTTTATATTCGTTTCTTCATGGAACAATTGTTTATATTCGAGCACTGTTAGAAGGCCTCTGAAAGTATTATAGTATTGTGTAAGAAGTTATTTAAACGCTAGTTTCTACCTTTTTTTATGAAATAAGCAAGTAAAAGGACTTGGCATGTTGTTTTATTTTGTATTTGTCACAATGTTAAGAAACTTTAATAGTCGATGGTCTCTCGATTCTGCCCCTTTAGCGTCGCAGTTTTGTGCGCCCCTTAGACTTGCAGCCCTTAGGCCAAAGTCTAGGAGAGCCTAGTGGCAAGTCCCCCGACCATGAATGTATCCAGCAGGGGCCAAGATGTCTGGGAAACGACTGGGGAAAAATTGCATTTGGTTCATTGTGCTCTACGCACTAGAAAGCAAAATTAACGTTGAGACCTTCTCAAATAATTCCAAATAAACCACTGCCCCAATTTCAACACTCTTAATACGATTTCGTTAAAACTGAATGCAAAATAATCTCCTTTGCCTAATCGAATGTTCAAAAGTGACCAGCAGATGTAGTCATTATTTTACTATCATTCTCTGCGTCGTTTCACTGCCATTTTATTATATAATTAACGTAGTATTGTTCCACAAAAAGTACTTTCCATCTAACGTAAGTCACATTGCTTGCACGAAAAGCCGTTACTTTTGCACCATAGAGCAGTTTATCTTTTACGTGTTTCGCACTTTTTTTTTAATATACATGAATGTATAAATGCGATATTATAACTAGAACTAAACGCACATACGTATATTTTGAAGAAAATTAAGAATTATATTATTAATCACAATATTAATTACTAGAGAACTTATATTTGTATTTTCATGTACAATGACACAGAAGGCTTATATCGTAAGCTGATTCCTCTTAATTCAGATCTTGACAAATGGTATGTAAAAATTAAATATTAAGAATGAAGTATTAAAAATATAAAAGTAAATTTATTAAAAGTATTCATGAAAAATAAATAAACCAACAGTACAAAAAATCAAAGTGTTTATAAAGTGTATAAAAATGGAAATATTGAACTTAAATTTTTGCAGTATCTTTACAATAATGCATGTTAACTTTCTATATGTTCTTTATTTAAACATCGGACTCCATCTAACGGACATACTTAGAACTTCTTGCGAGAGTGAGGACAGCGCTTCTACAGGCAAAGATGGAAACTTCTGCAACTTCTCGTGTTACTGTGTTCATGGACACGATGCACACGCATGTCCTTAGCCAGGTACGTAGCCAAGGGGAGGGCTAAGGGGGCTGAAGCCCACCCCCCGAAATCCTACAAATATCTAATTTAAATAGTGTATAGTGGTAGTTAATTTTACTTCCTTAGCAAATTTAAACATTCGATCGAAAAACATTTAGCTTAGAGCAACCAGCTTATATTTTTAAATTCTACAACTTAATCCAAAGAAAATCACACAATATAAACTTTATGAGTAAAATTTTCCCATAACGTTTAGTCTTATTTTGGACGGATTGTTTTTATTTCTACATAAGAGCACAAAAACAAGAAAAACTATATTGTGGATTATGTAGGTATTTGAAACTTTTGTTATATTGTTTGAAGCTTATGGTAATGCATAATTTAGCGAATAGAGATAGCAACCTGTTATAGGTACTAACGTCTAGTACATAAAGTTCCGACATTAAGTGAAAAGGTTATGCACGTGTTGTTAATCACATTAGTACTTCGAAATCAGAAAATCTACTTCAAAGAGCAAGATCCTGAATGTGAAGACTGAATAGAATTTCTTGCCCAGGAAAAATAAAAATACGGAGGTGCCATCTATGTTTAATTATTCAAATCAAAGCATGCAAAATTTTGCAGTTATCTGAATCTACGGTGAAAATGAAACCATACTGAATAATAAATAGAACACAGATCATGTATATTTCTTGAGGGTAGAAACGGGTGTGCGATTTGTATAAATTCATCAGGTTGCCATCAAGTAGTACCGGGTTCGAATCCCGGCGGGGCTGTCACTGGTAATTGTATGCAACTATGTGCTCTTGTTATAGCAAATGCAAACTCTTGTTTAACGACGTTTTCACCAATCAGAACATTGTCTTGGAACTTTCTTTGCTCGAACATGTTATTCTTCAACTTTTCTTCTTTTATACCGTGTGCATTGTTTCTGCGAACTTGAAAAATACTTCCATGCGCTTCCAAGCGCCCATGCTTCCGCCAAGTACAGTCACGAACACTTCTGGGTTGTAACGATTCCATTGACTTTCAATAGGATCGTTACAACCCAGAAGTGTCCGTGGCTGTACTAATCCGGTTAGATTTGTCGATCGCTCGTCACGGTTCTCGAAAGAAACCGTGTCCCTCGGTCGTAAATGCATTTTGATGCAAACAAGGAGAGAGTTTTACTTAATGTTGTACTCTTGTATCACGTCTAGTACAATGAAGCTGTAAATTTTGTAAAGATAATTTGAGGAGGAATGAAAGAAAGATGAAAGGAGAGAAAGATATGAAGATGCAGAAGAAGAAGAAAAATGAAAGGAAAGAAAGATATGAAGATTCAGAAGAAGAAGAAAAATGAAAGAAAGATATGAAGATTCAGAAGAAGAAGATAAAAAAAAGATGGAAGGGAAGAAAGATATGAAGATTCAGAGTAGCAAGGAAAGCAGAAAAAGTCACAGAAAGAAAGATAAATAGAAAAATATAGATATTCAGGAAAATAAAGAAAGAAGTATGTAGAAAGAAAGATAAGAGAAAGAAAAATATAGATTACAGGCGAAGAAGGAGTAATGATATGGAAACAGAGTGAAAAGATAAACATATAGATCCATAGAAAGATGGAAAAGAAAATAGGAAAACAAATGGATGAATGGAAGAAATAGATTCAGGAATAGAGTATGTAAAATTTTTTTTTGGCCATTACTTGTATTAATAATGTATTAAATGAAATATTGTTCGGCTTAATTGTAACCATATTAAGATAAATAATAATAATGATAAAACACATAGAAAGAAGGATGCAATAAAAGAAAGGGAGATAATATGAATGAAAAGATGAACAGTAGACCAGTAAATTTAGGGAGATTAATGAAATGTTAATACGTTTGCCACCCTTCTAAAATGAACCAATCAAGTTGAAAAGGACACATCTACTAACAGAAAAATAAGTTCTTGAGCAACACTTACCTTCATGTCTATACAAGAACGAGCACAGTTTCACTAATGTTATTCCTTGCGCATCTACTAGCATATATAAGAATGCAGCATCCACTGCGCATGCGCGGGTGGACAAAGTCAAAGACGCAGAGAAATGGAAACTGAAGAAAGCGGTGGAGCACTTAGAGAAAGCAAGGGGCATGAATTCTGGGTCCACGGTCTGCTTGACTCCGAGTGGCTGCGTTCAGGGGGGAAAGACCTCGGCGCATCCCTTGATGATCCGATTCTCTGCCCAGACACACTCCGATGAGCTCCGACTGATTCGGGCGTGCATTCACTGGACAGCAAAGTTGGAACGCTTCGGATTGTGCGAATGGACATTTGCAGTAATCACTTGTTCTCAATCCCATTACAAAAGTCAGTAGCGACTTATCATCTCGTCCAATTTAGTGTAGCTTTAGAGGGCAATTCCATCGTTACATTTTAAATTATTTTCTTAGCACCTTGAAATATGTAATTCTATCAATTCATGTAATTCCATTTCCCTTGATGAAAGATATTTCATTACAGACAGGGGCGCCGACTTGTCAAAATTATTGGGGGGCTCTGATCACTGAAATAAATTAATGAATGACTCACTCTCTCCCTTTTTTAAGTTTTGGCCTCAGTGTTCGGAATCTCATAAAGGCTAGAGGAAATACCGAATGCTCATTTTAAAATGTCGTCATTTCTCGACGCTTTCTGCATTGTCAATTTCTGGAACTTATCGTAAATTGTTAGTTTTTAATCCAGAAATCACTTAAGTGAAAATGACGTGTAGAATTCGAGATTTTTAGAGCTTCGGGAAATTTCGAACATTTTCCGTCCCGAAAATTTCCCGACTCAGTCGGGAAATTGAAAATTTTTCCCGGCCCGATCCCGTCCCGCACACCCCTGAAAAAAGCCCATGAATTCCTCAAAAATATCAAATTTTTTATTCACAGTTCGAATGCAGAATATTAATTGTCCACGGATGGATATGTCACAAGGTTCGTCAACCATAATAGCAAAATATTCCCGACTTTTAATATCTGCTACCACGGAGCGCAAAACAGATCTCCCTAATATATCAATGATCTCGTTCTGGATGTCATGTGAAAGCCATTTGTAGCCCGAACGTCCCATCCACTACCCTAGTTGCACATCGTCTTTTGAAACTCTTTTTAGAAAAAAATTTAACAATACTCATAATTAAATACTTAGTATATAGTAATAAGTCATGTGTTTTGCTGTCTCTGGTCATAGCCTCCCCAAAGTTAGCGGTCTCAGCCCCCCCCCCCCCCCCCAAAGTTGATGGTCTAGAAAGTTTTAAATGTGTATTTAAAGTTAAGTTCATGTGGCACAATTCAGAGTAAACTTTAGAAGAGAAGCAAAATAATACATTAGATCCTCTTAAGCAAAATTATTTGGGGGGTTCTGCCACCACATCGTTAATATTGGGGGGGCTCGAGTCCCCCCAAGCCGGCATGGGGCCGGCGCCTATGATTACAGAATATTCCTCCCCCATCCGACGCATGTGACACTTCTGAGACATGATACTACGACCTTCTGTCTTTTAGAAAATTCTGTGAAATGTATGGCTTTACTCAAACAATTTCATTATATTTTCACAAAAGCAAACATTACTCGACATTTAGATGCTTTTAGTTTCTAAAAAATATTACTACTTACTACTTTTTTTAAAACCATTTTTTGCCTGTGACGGGTATGACATCATGCATATGTAGGATTATGTAACAATGTAAAAGCTATGAAAATTATCACAAATAGATTCTTCAAACTAAGGTTTGTATCAGGTATATTGTATCCGGCCCTCGTGGCGGAGTGGTTAGCATATCGCACGTCCCGGGTTCGAATCCCGGCATGGGCATGGATGTTTGTGAGTGTCTATTCATCAATTTCATCATGCCATTACTCAACCCCATCTTCGCAAATTAGCCAAAAGTGGCACAAAAAGCGAAGTAAAATAAAGCCAATCAATCAGATATGATGTAGAATATTTCAAAGCTTAAGATATAGAAGTAATAAATGGGACAATTAGAACGGAATTTGAATTAATTTAGCTTTCTTATGGTATAATACTGTATCATAATGAGACTAAGTAACGTGGAAATGCCACACATAAAATCTCACTTCTAATAAGTTTGAAACAATATGTTATTTAAAAGCCATGGAACTAATGTTTGTATTAATAATTCCAATTCTACATAGTTTTCCCTTAATTTCATACCGGGTAGCGAGAATTAAAGTTACCCAACTCAGAGCCCTCTGTAGCCTGTTTGAGCTATCGTAGAACTCTGAAATTTGGTGAATCCACTATGCAGACCATGGGGAAGAGGATGGCTATAAAAATAGTTCAATTTTCCGCCACCAGGTTGAAATGTGGCGCTCTACTTCCATGATGGGTTGTAGTAATGATGTAAACTGCTCCAATTGGTTATGGATTTGCCTTTACCTTGCAATCTTGCAATAAACGAGAGATTATTTTCTCGCAACTTCCAGCCACTAACAAATGTCTTTCTAATTAATAACTCAGCTAAATCACTTAATGTGAGTGCTGAACAAAAGTTCGGAAGTGATCACCACGCCATTAAATAAGAAAGAACGTTTATTGCTGGTGAAGTTCTTTTATCAGAACGGTAGTAATAGTGCAGCTGCCTGCGAGGTTATCGTCATGCGAAAGGACTTATGTTTTTCAATATTCATTATTACAGCGCCACATTGCAACCTGGTGGCGGAAAATTGAACTATTTTTTTTATCGCCATCCTCGTGAAAAGTATTTAAAATTATTAGTAGAACAAGAATGCCACAATCCAAAGGAGGGAGGAAGAGAGAGAATGAGGAAAGACAAATGGAAACAAATGAAGAAAGAAAATGAAAAGAGAAGAAGAAAGAGATGAAGCAAAGAAAGAAACAAAGCAAGGAAGGATGAAAATAAAAACATGTAAAAAGGAAAGATAAGAAGATAGACAACTATAGAGACTTAGAAAAAGAGAATTAAGACGAAATAACTAGAGATTCAGAGAAAGAAAGTAGAGGCGGTTGGTGGCTCTAAATTAGGTGAAGGACTAGTAGGGACAAATTAGCGTAATAGAGAAAATCGGGTGAATAGTTATACCTACTTCTTAGAAAATGGGGTTTCTAATAAGTATGTGTCCACTTTAAACTGTAGGTCCAGTCCCGATTAGCCTTTCTGTGTATAAAGTGGACTTAAAACCACAAATCAATCAATCAAGTATGTGTAAATATTGATCAAATGTTCTCTATGACCCCATTCTCCCCTAATAGCCCTTCAGCTAATTTAGAGACACAAACCACCGCTGGAAGACAGTGATACAGAAAGACTGATAAGCAGACACGAAGATAGATATAGAGGGAGAAATAAAGTTTGAGTTTTTAAGTCAACTTTATCCACAGATAGGTTAATAGGGACTGGACCTACAGTTTAAAGTGTAGCTCCAATCGAACGTGGGACTCTTTGCTTACAAGGCGACGACGTTATCACTACGCAATCGGAGGGGTCCAGGAAGGAAGAAAGAAGACTGGGAGAGATATGAATGGAAAGAAAGAAAGAAAGATTGGTTTGGTGTTTTAAGTTCACTTGATGCACAGTAAGGCTAATTGGGACTGGACCTACAGTTTAAAGTGGGATCCGAACCACTAAGTGCCTCCACCGGGTATCAAACCAGGGCGACAGAAAGAAATAAAGATTCAGAGGCAGAAATTGAGATTCAATGGGATTACATTGTTCCTATGTTGATACAGGGTGACAATTAATGAACTATATGAAATAAAACCGTCATAATTTCTGAACAGTTCGCGTGATGACGTCCAAACTGCGTGGCTGGCCACAGGGCATGATGGGAATTCGTATGCGTATGCGCACAGAACGTGTTGATGTCGGCCATTTGCAAGTGAAAATGTCACGGTCAGGAGTATTTTGGGGACCGCATTCTGGCTCTGGTTTACCCAGAGGCCACTGGAAGGGGACTCGCTTGGCCACCATATTCCCCGGATCTGAACAAATGTGACTCATTTTTGTGGGGCTATGTTAAGGACAAGGTGTACAGAAATAACCCCAAAACCATTGCCGAGCTGAAAACTGCCATTCAGGAGGTCATCGACAGCATCGATGTTTCGACACTTCAGCGGGTCATGCAGAATTTTGCTGTTCGTCTGCGCCACATCATCGCCCGAGATGGCAGACATATCGAACATGTCATAACCTAAATCCGATTGTCTGTTTTATTTCATATAGTTCATTAATTGTCACCCAGAAACGTACAATCGCCCCCCCCCCCACCCTCATCCCTCCTATCCCCAAACTCGACGAAGCATCTCCCCAGCTAGAAACGTCTACTTCCAGCACTGCTATTGCTAATGAAGAACTATCATAGAGTCCAATTTGATAGTAATTTGATCCCCGTCTTGTAACCTCCACTGGGAGAGTGGTTTTGACGAAAAATAGAAAGGTTCTTAGTAGTTAATCGCAATGGAAGATTGGTCGTGGCGTTCGGTTTCAATGACGAAGAAGACGAGCATAACGGAAATAAGAGCTTAGCGTTCAGGGTGACTGAGAGCCAGGTGAAAGTGGGGAGTGACAGTGAAAGCTCGTGGAGCAAGGGTGCACTTAGGGTGGGCCTGAGACCGAAGCAAGGGCTGTGTTTGTAAAGGGACAGGGATTAATGAAGCGAAGATATATATGGAGAAGAGAAATGTTATTTCTCAGTAGGACGTTTGCAATAAAACATCTTTAATTTACCACAGACTCCTTTGAAATATCTTTTGATGTTGCGAACACCGAGGAATTCTAAATTCTAAAATGCATGCAGTATTTGTTTCAAGTTAATCTGCAAAGGTATTTGCTTACATTTATAGCCAGTGCTCCAATAGGAGGGAGACGCGGGAGGATCGTATCCCCTCAGGAAGATTGCAAAACATCCCCTCTCCCGCTATTATTTTGCTCACATGTTAGAACATAGCTAGCTCCAAGGCTCAAAAAACACCCCCAAATGAAAATTTCTGCTTCCAGCACTAAGTTATGCAATACAATTTATTATATTATTTATATTATATTGTAATTAATAATAACAATGAATATATTACTTGAACGAGAAGGCTGGTTGTACATTTCGCTTTTTCCTAAGATCTTAAAGTTCGGCTCGACCATTGGCCAACGCCAGCCAAGCCATTTACAAAATTTCCTCTCCTTTGGAGAAACTGCTATGATATTCCAAAATCTGCTTACAATTCCTTCTAGAGCATTCAGTGTGGTTTGCTGTTACTGTTGCCTAGCAGTAGCCTAGTATTGCGGATATCTAGACAACGAATGCAAACCACACGAAGATCCACGTGAATGCTCTAGAAAGAATTCTAAGCAGATGTAATTTTGCAGATTTTGGAATATCATGGTGTTTTTTTTTAAAGGTGAGAAAATTTCGAAAGCGAATTCTCTGGCGTTCCAGCTTACCCTTGCCGTACGAGAAACTAACAAGCCCACACTTTTATTATCATTAAAATTCAAGAAACCATATTGTTATTAAATCACTGCTTCCTTTGTTGATTGTGTATGTGCATTTATTTACAAATTATAATAATTACAAAATTACAATCATTAATAAAAAATAATAAGCAATTATTGCATGAGTGTCACAAACATATCTTACCATTCACAAAAATTAAAATAATTTCTCATTAATGCTTTTTTATTTATGTAGGTGCAGTTATTTAATAATAATAATAATTACAAAAATTGCCATCATTACCAACCAATTGCATACTGCCACTGGCATGAGTATTTGTAATAATGCACATTCAAAGATGGCGCCTGATAGACCCACAAGTGCATTTTACCTCCTATTTACATTACATTTAAGTTTTTATGTACAAAAGTAATACATAAATATTGGGAACACCCTATGGAACAGTGTAAATTATTTTCAATTATAATTCAAAAAATGAAAAACTAGATGTGGTGGGCCTAGTCCCCTCCCCCTCCTCCTAGGGTAAGCTATGGTTAAAATTAGGAAGGGTGCCAAATTATTTCTCGTGCAAAGAATAGATTATCCGGGAACGGCTACAGTTGGTTCTGCAAAAATTTCATTGTAGATCAGTTTAATTTCGCAAAATTTCGAGAGGGGGCTGCCCCGGAGAGTCCACGATGGCTACGCCAGTGTCTCCTGCAAAGATACCACCATTGGAAGCCACGAATACATTTAGCGAGCACGAATCGCACAGAGTGACTGCGTGCTGTCAATTTTGGCGACACGCAGCGACGCCCCGGCGTTTCGCCAAGTCTTACGCCACTGACCGTGACAGATAAACAAAGGACAGTCGTCCCCCTGTCAGCCACTCTCACTCGTCACGACTCCTTTCTCCCATTAGAATCGTCTCGGCATCGTGTTGCCTGTCCGTCTCGTGAGCAGCAGCTTCGAATGGAGAAACTCTTCACCGCCGAACAAAGGTCGCTGCGACATTGTGTTTCATCTTTCTGAACGTAACTCTTTATTGGTAATTATGTTTTTGTGGGAGGTGCACACTGCTGCATGCTCTTCATGAAACTCTTCGCCTAAATCGTTGGCTCTTTATTGTGGACTGAAGTTAGCAATTTGTAACACGCTGATGACATCATTGAAGTGATGAAATTGCTTTATTGTACGTCGCCTTTTTGCACCTTGGTTAATCGCGAAGGTGAGGATAAGTGGTGATAAGATGGAATTGGCGAAAGGACTATATTAGCTGTCAAGGACATATTTAGAGGGGGTGCAGGGGGTCCGGCCCCTCCCCCCCCCCGAAAGACTTACCAGTACCCTACTTAAATAATGAAAATATCCTTTTTTGTTTTAGCATTTGTTACATAAATCGATGGTTATTCATTACAGCCGAACTTACTGGAAGGCGATAAATTCGGATCATACGATGTTAAGGGACAGTTCCAAGAATTTATGCACACTATTACTTATGATAATATGCATAAAATATTAATCAGGAACTTTAATTTTCCTAAATTGAATCTAACTCCTTTCTTTTTTATTCAATAAATATTAAATTCTTTGTCTATTTGACATTAATTTCCTTGCCAGGGCAGTTGTTTTTATGCAAATTTGGCGATCATAATTATACATGGGCTAGATAATGAATACGCACTGTTAACTTATATCCTTTTACCATAGTTTTACCTATTCATGTAATGAAAACAATACAATATTAATTAATTTACATATTTAATTAATATTATTTAAATCTAATTATTATAACTTATTATTATTAACTTGGTCGGAACCCTCCGATATGTATTTCTAGCCACGCGCCTATTAGCTGTGAACCAGACGCCAGGTCCTCGTTAGTGTGCACTGTATACAAGTGAGGTTGATATTTATGTCTCTTCAAAAAGGTCCCACCTCACACTCCTAGCAAACTGATGACGTTCATTATATTATTATTAGTAGTAATAGTAGCGGTATAGTTGTCGTCTGGATCAGAGGCGTTGAGTGATCGATTTTTGAGTTTTTGTTGTAAGTCCACGTCATGCATAGTTTGGCTCATCGGAACTGGGCCTACAGTTTAAAAGGGGAGTCCGAACCACTGCAATCGGGTATCGAACTCGGGACCCCTTGATTACAAGGCGCGGACGTTATTACTACGTCATCGGGGAGACTCTTCGTTCAGTGGTCGACTGGCGATATTATCACCTAATATTCTAATTCCGGCCAGTCTGGACATGTGTTCTGGTTGTGCATATTTTTCTTCATCAATTTAAGCCTGAAGCAGAGGGTGGCGTCATGGGCGGATCTGAGTAGGCCATGGCCCACCCTGTTAAAATCAAGAGGCAAATTTAATTATAGGAATCAATCGAAAGTATACAGTTAATGATGAAAACTATTTGATCCCAGGAACCTACTAACACCCGCTATAGACGAAAGCATTTTCCTTACCATTTTTCTTAACATTTGTGCCATGACCAAAAAGATACCGTGTAAAGTGAGAAATCTTATTGCATTTCAGATACCATGGCATATTTCATGGCATTTCTCAAGGATAGGCTCGGTCCGAATCATTTTTCTTAGCGTAACCAATCAGAAGCGACCTCTAGGTCACGAGCGCAGTTGTAATGGCGGCTGCGTGAGATGTAAACAACGTATCACTTCACATTTTTAAAACACGATAATTATTCAACCGAGAGGAATAACGTTTCGTATTAAATGGTTTTAGGTAGAGAAGCATGGCACTGATTGAATATATACTTTACAACGTTTACTGTGCACGTATGGAATAATATTTTACTTTTTTCAATTGTAATCACCGAGCACTCGCCAATATGGCGTAACTCGACGTACCTTTCATGCTGTATATCTTATGCATTGTAATCGCAGAAACTAACCGAAATGTTCCATGAAATGCTTGCGTGTAAAGTACTACCTGCTATAAGATTTTTGGAACCTTTTACATAGCATTTATGCTAGCAAAAATTCTAAAGGAAATGCTTTCCGGCCTAACTTCTGGATAGTCGATTTTGGACTCCAATTAAAAATTAGCCAGTAGACCTACATAAAAAAGGGTTACATCAGAATTTAGCTCATTCAATTCTGCGTTAAGCTAGTAACCAATATTTTTCTAGTATGCTTTCTATTTTTTGTAGTTGTGAGAACGAAAATATGCCGTTTTTCGTTTTTCAAACCTCCGCTCTCTTTGAATTTCTATCGTCCGATTGTGACGAAATTTAAATATACTTCAGGTAGAAAGGTTTCAAATACAATTCCTAATCCCCGCTCCTGAAATTTTATGTAATTTCAGAAATTCAACATTTAGTGTCGGTTATTATTATTTATGAGTCAGTGGACACCATGTGGAAAAAGTGGAAATAACTTCACGACTGTTTTATTATTATTATTATTATTATTATTATTATTATTATTTTGGAAGTGGTCGAGTGGGTTCCTAGTAACATATCCTAAGACGATTCTGCGATAATAAGCATCGGCGTACTGGCTCAATCAAAGGGGCACTAGCAACTTAACTAATGTGCCCTCAGAAATGCTGTATTAATTTACTTGCTCGCAATAACCTAAAATAGGAAAATAATCCCTTATCTCTTATAGAGCATTCCCTGACATTCGCTACGGGACTCGGCGGCAAGCGGCCCGGCATCAGCGCTTATCTTCACCGGTGAACGGGTCCGCGACAGTCGCTTGAGTCGGCTATTAAAATTACAGTTTTCATATTGTGTACTAACCTTGACTATAGAAGGTGTTGAAAATGATGTCCCTCTGCTGCAACACATTCCTGGCATCTCCGAAGGAAATTGGCATTCACACGTGCAAGTTCGTCTACTGTAATTCTCCCGATTTCTCGTACAATACTCTCTTTTAACTCACGGATGGTGTGCGGATTGTCTTTGTATACTTTATTTTTTAGATTTCCCATTTTTCTTTCCACTTTTATTCAAAACTGATCCTGTTACTCTAAACTTTTTTTATATACAAGGTTTAATATAGTGGTCCTATGTGGAACGGAAAAATCAGGAAATTTCGTTGCAAAACGTCGTCGCACTCCTCCACAATTCCTCTTTCCGAAGTAACACTCGACAAGATAATTCGTTTGTTGTAACGTAAACTTTTGTGGTGCCATATTAAGCCACAATCTTCAACGCACGGACACGGCACAACACAACTTCCGAGGGAGGATTATACTGGCGTCAGTCTGCAACGTCAACAGAAAGGGAAAGAGGGCGAAAGCAGGGAGAGCGAAAAAAAAAAAACAACAGAACTGTAGCGTGCGACTGTCGCGGACCCGTTCTCCGGGAAAGACAATCGCTGATGCCGGGCCGCTTGCCGCCGAGTCTCGTAGCAAATGTCAGGGAATGCTCTGTAGATATATCTTGTAGAGTATGTCTGCATGAATCCAGTAGGAAGATTCAGTCTGTTCTTTATTGCAACACAAACAATAAAAATTGGTAATTCATGAACTTTTACCACTAATATTAATTTTATGTGTGGTATTTAAAATGTAACTTCCAACCAAATATTTTCAAAGGAGGCTTTTTTCATATTCATATAAGAACTGAGACAAATTTCCCCAAATAGTCCACACCTGTTAAATGTTACAGATTATTTTCGATTTTTAGCTATAGTGTGACAAGGTAGTTCAATCATCTTATAATTGTTACACTTCAAAGGGAGGTAACTAACTGTTGTACGCCCGTTACCCTCTGACGTCATCGATGATATACATAGGTTGTAGTATTTTCGATAATTTTGTTTCTAAGGCCCCCCAATATTTTAGTTGCAGGGGGGCCCCAAGGCACTGATGTGGGCTATCACTGCACACGCACTTTCCTCTTCCAAGTCACCGAGCATCAAGGACATAGGGCGGACACCAAGTTGCGTCTTGTGAAGCAAGTGGAAGCAAAACGTAATCGTTCCGGTGACACAAAATGCAACCTATTTTCTTTCGCGTATGTGGCCGTGTATTTCAGGCGTAGTGTTCAGGTCTGTACTGCTTCTAAGGGGAAGAACTATGAGTACAGGGGTCGGGAGGGAGGGAGGGTTCAACCGATTCAAACAACCCCTCTGAAAATTAGCATCGTTCAGTTCAAATTTAAAATATATATATATATCAGAAATCTTTTCTTATGTTTTGTTAATTACGGAAATAAATATGAGTTCGTTACTCAAACAGCACAAAAATTGTTAAAAAAATATGCTAAATCAAAAAGAAAGTGTTAAATACAGGGACCACATTATTTTTTTCATATTCTACACTTTCAACCAAAGAACAAATAGCCTCACGGTTCTCAAAATGTCGCCGGCCCCCATGGCGGAGTGGTTAGCACATCCCGCTACGACGCCAGGGGTCCCGGATTCGAATCCCGGCATGGGCATGCATGTTTGTGAGCGTCCATTCATCAATTTCATCATATCATCACTCCTCCCCTTCTTTGCAAATTAGCCAAAATTGTCACAAGAAGCGAAGTAAAATAAAGCAAATCAATCAATCAATCAAGTTCTTAAAATTTCAAAATTGGTTTTATGTAGCAGGTCACACAACATATAATAATAATAATAATAATAATAATAATAACACCAACAACAACAACCCGTGGCTCTACAGCCCATAAGGGCTTTGGCCTATCTCCCGACTGCCAGTCTCCCTCCCACAATCCTACCTACAGGTATGGAGATCTTCAACAGTTAATGGGGTGACGTGGGGTCAGCACGTCGAACCCTCAGAGGCCTCCCTGATGGCGCAGTGGTAGCGTCGTCGCCTTGTAATCAAGGGGTCCCGGGTTCGATACCCGGTGGAGGCACAAGTGGTTCGGATCCCACTTTAAACTGTAGGTCCAGTCCCGATTAACCTTACTGTGCATAAAGTGGACTTAAGACATCAAATCAACCCACCAACCAACGTCGAACCCTCAGCCGCTTTTTAATGAACGAGGTGTGCAAAAGTTAACATCATGGAATAAGTATGCATTTCAGTGAACTAACTGTACTTAATGTAACTGAAATGTAAAATATTAATAAAATACAGCTGTGTTCGATATTCGCTAATCTGGTGGATTGAGTAGAAAAGTCTCCCCAAAGATATAGACCCTATATTCACAATAAAAATAGCTATATTTGGAATAAAAACCGTTTATTTTTATTCGTTTATACTAGTTATTTTTAATAATAATCTTAATCATGATAATGTTGTTGATATTATTATTACTATTCACGTTTTACTAAAGGCCTGATCCCACCCTTACAAAAATTTCTGCCAACGCCTATGACTACGAATTTCGTATTTTCCTGGTTATTTCACGCCGAGGCCCAAACAACTGTTTCAAAAATTGGGAACTGGCAGGTCCTTACAAAATAGAGGGCACATGTCCGTAACAATCGACATGAGATTTGAATTGGAGTTTAGTAAATTAAGGCATAAATAAGCTATTAGCCGGCCTTGGACCACAATGGTGTCGGTGGAACTTTCGTGTGGCTTGGTCGAGAAAAATAAAGTGGCCCAATATTTATATTTTCTAAACTTTTGTTATCTATCGTCGCCTTTCTGCTACTTTTCGTTAATTGCGAAGATGAGGATGAACGATGAAATTGATGACGCTAAAAAAAATGTCCAGTGCCGGGATTCGAACCCAGGACCCCTAGCACTGTAGCACGCTGTCCTCAGAATCTTGCTACGGAGATCGGAAAAAGTGGTCCAACATGGCTGATGCTTTTTCAAAATGGTGTAAATACACCTAACCAGTGACCGCGATTAGGGGGAGGGGCGATGCGGGGCAGTTGCTCCCCACTTTTTGACATTTTTGCCCTCACAGTATGCTAACCGTTATGTACCATAGGAAAGTAAACTGTCCTTGCCCCCCCCCCCCCAGTTTTGGAACCCGATCGCCGCCACTGCACCTGACTATATTTTCTGATGGATAATAATGAAATATTGGGTAATAAAATCCACAGGGGAAAAATTGCTTGGCTTAACGGAAAAAGTAACTAAATATTTGTTTAAAATAGACGACAAGGACATGTTTGTTTTCCAGGACAAAATTAGTTTAGCCTACCATGAAGGTTAACCAAGTATATTTTGTTAATTTAAATAAATCTGTCTTCTTTCAGAGTTTAACTTTTTATTCTAAATTTCAACCATCTAGTTAAAAATACCTGTTATGTTATCGTTGTATTAAGCCTCGAAAATGTACATTTATTATACACATATAGCTACTTTTTGGAACTAAAGGTAGTTGTGATCTAGAACTATTTTGCTTCTTAATAAGTATTTAAGAACTGATGTCCAGTTATGAAAATAAAATTATTGTTTCAAGAGTGATTGCACAGTAATTGCTTACAGCAAATTGATGACCAAGAAAATATAAATATTATTTGACTACTAAGCTTGACATCTCTGTCTGCTTCTATGAATTAATAGATGTAAGTTGTTCACCGCAATGGTCTTACTATGCCACTTGTTCAGTGTTACCAAAGGGTTGACTGATTTTATCAATTAAGCTTACTGTCGGATTAAAAATCATGGATACTCGAGCCAGTAGACCTACATAGAAACTGAGTTACTTCAAAACCTAGCATATTCAGTTCTGCGTTAATCAAGGTTTTTATTTTTTTGAGAACAAAAAAGTGCTGTTTTTTTATTTTTATTTTTCAAATGAAGGACCTATCTTTTTGAAATCCTATAAATAAAAAATGTATGGTCCGATCGTGACAAAATTTAAATACGGAGCAGTTAGAATTAAACACAATTCTTAATTTTCAGATTTTCTTAATCGTCCATAGATATTGAATACCTTAAATACGGTATTTATTGTGAATTTGGGATGATTCTAATGTTTATTCTCCTAATTTTGTGATGTACTAGTTTGAAATTCCTTCAGTTATTGTGTCTCTATTTCAGATTGGTGAAGCAGTGACCACTTGTCATGAATCATCATTGTACTGCAATTCCAAACGGATGAGAGGCAAGCATGTAACGCTGGACCATCGCAAGTTGTCACGTCAGCGATTACCAAGAGGAGAACGGAAGGGAGTCACCCCCCCCCCCCCAGAACAACCCACAGCCCACCTGTTGAAAAAAATCACAAAAAATTGCCATATCCAGCGCCCCCATTGGAAATCGAGTGGTGAAAATTTTCATTCTGTTCATTGTGCTTATTTTTTTACGTAGAAAGTGAAACAAATGTTATTCATATTTCAAATTCAAATTAATGCACTGCCCTCCCTGGTAAAGTGTTATTTACCCCCCTGAAAAAGCGTAATCACCCCCTGGAAAAATGCTTGGGTACGCCCATGCTCTACACCTCCAAATGGAAAATATGCATACATGGACGTCCGCAGGATTTTTTCCAGGGAGGGGCAAGGAAGGTATTTTTCCAGGGGGTGGCAAACAAATCACATTTTCCCCAAAAAGAGTGTAGTTCCCTAAAAAACATTGCTTAAATTTGAATTTATGGTGTTAATGCAATAATTAACACATATTATTGTGGCTAAAATGAAATTATATGTGTGAAATACATAATTTTTGGTTGACTTTCATTTTCCAGGGGGGCCACAGCCTCCCCCCCCTTCCGGATGCCCATGAATGCATAAACGCCTGAAACAAGGAACCATGGAAGTGTGCTGTGCATATGAAGGACATATCTGTACGTAAGTGAAAAGAAGAAAGAAAAAAACAATGCTTCAACTCAATTGTTTGCTGACAAAATGGTCGTTTTTAGCATGCTTGGTAGTGAATCAACGAATGATCCATATCAGTGCCGCCAAGTTTTGAAAATCTCAGAGATTTTTTTAAAAAAAGATTATGCAATAATATATGCCATGAGCAGGCTGAGTTTTTGCCCTAAAAATGCCTTTTTGTGTTCCTTGGCCAAAAAATGTAGGCTTTTCCAAGCAGTATACATGCATTTTATAGTAGCCGCTTCGCAGTTAACTGCCTTTTGAGTGCCCAATCCAGGAAAAAATATGGAAAATCTGTTGATGTTTATCAATTTTAAGGCTTATTTTGTATTTTCAGTGATTTTTTTTTACCTATTTTGAGAGTCTTGGTGCCTATCAATTTCTCATCCTGGTTATAAGCCATCATCCGCTCCCTTCCTTTCCTAGTAACTAGGGATAGTACAAATGCAGGACACTGAAAAACATCATTGTGGAGATGGAACAAATTGTTATGAAATATTTTGATAACATTCAGTCAGTAATTATGTTGTGATAATTCTGTAAATGCATAATAATGAAATATTTTGTTTTCTTAAGTGTAGGGACTTTAATTATAAAATATAATAACAGGCATATTATTGTCTGGGCTCAAGCCCCATATAAGTTTGCGCCACTGCTCCGTGTTTGGAACAAAACAACAGCTGTATGAACTTTTCGGCTTGTAATCAAGGGGTCCCGGGTTTGATATCTGGTGGAGGTACGTAGTACTTTGATATCCCAATTTAAACTATAGATTCAGTCCTGATTAGCCTATCTGTGCATAAACGTTGACTTAAAACAAATATTAAAAACTCATTTATTTTCACAATCCCAGTTATGCTATCCCTGGCTACCCTGAATCCACATTTCTGCTTCTAGTATGGAACAGTCCAGGCACCATTGTAGTGTATCTAAGGAACATTAAAATTTTAATCGTACACTGAATGGAGTGGAGTGCCAGGGATTTTCGAAAAGGAGGTGTTGTGTATACGTTTTGAATAGTGAGCCTTCATTTTACCATGTTTTCCTGCCCTTGACGTTCTATTTTTTAGGAATTCTGGGCCAAAGAGGGACAGGGTTATCACCCTGCCTCATCCCCCTTGGGCACGCCACGAGTTCAGTGCATTTTTTCCAGCATCAGCAATGCCTTCTCTCTATGGGTGCACATAAGCAGAAAAAAAGATGTAATCTCTCCTTATGTGGAATTGACACCATTAGTGTAAATACTACAGTGCAACTACTCTACTTTGAAACTTTTATTTATTTAATAATTTTATAAACATTTAAAATGTAAAAACCTTCATAGCGGGTATTGCTTTCAGCAATATAGATACACATATGGAGGTCTTACATTCAAAATGTTCACATTTTTAATACTTTATCTGTTTCAAAGTTCTATAGTTTGTGCATAAACCTATTTACATTAATAAGAACGATTCCACATAGTGAGATACTATACAGGGTGTCATTTTAATGGCGCCCACGGACCACAGATTCGTATAGAGGACATCACAACAAACAACTTTTCTCAGTAACATTTTTCTCGTTGGTGCATCGTTTCGGCGCTACAGCCGTTCAAAAAAGACCGTTTCGCCGCCTGGATGCTGGCAACCCAACGAAACATTTGATCGTATCTGTGACGTAATTTCCTGCGGCGAAACGGCGCACGGCATGGTTGCAAGGAACACACAAATTTTGTGAAAAATGATAAACTACCAACCACATTATTAGCTGTAAAACGAAGTGACAAACGCGTCCAGTAGACCGAACATCATAAGCCTACCAGCCAGAAGATCAGCAATCATTTCAGGGGAAGGGGAAAGTGAACCAACGATATGAGAAATGGTAAAAAACGTATTCAAAATGAAGTGTTAATATCGGATTTTGTCCGAGCCTATATGTCAAATATAAACAACAATAAATTTTATTGGACTTACAGCTTACATGTGGCTGTTTACGCCCAGCTGCATGTCAAATATTTGCAAATCTCGTTGCAAGGTTGATAGATATCTACAGGTTTGTGTCCAGATGCCTTGTGGTACTTTTGTGCTGATAACGGAAGTATCCGAGGTTCACGTTGTTACATTACGACTAAAATACGTACAACCACAGTAACAATCTAATTGTGAATCAGTAGCGAATATACTGCCCTGTTCACAATTGCAAACTATTACATGTGTATCCGGTGCATAGATAAACACAGTCGTCGGAGAGCTTGTATTACTACCATTTTTGTCACTTGCCTCATAATGCCCTGAATATAAATTATATTATGTGTTGCTTACCTTTGGAATTTTGAGTTCTTTCATTTCTATTTTGTCATCTGTTCAGTGTGTCACAGACAACTAGTATCAGAAGGACGAAGTGGATAGACTAAATTGTAGATGCCAACTTGGTACTAGATTTGCAAATATTTGACATGTAAGCTGAGACAAAATTCGAATGACCACTTCCACTTGAATTCTATTTTCTTTCTACCATTTTTCGTATCGTATCGTTTGTTTACTTCCTGTTAGGTTACAAAACGTGTTTTCTCGTTGTGTTTTACGGTACATAATGTGGCTGATTGTAGCTATGTCATTTTTCACAGAATATGAGTGTTCCTGGCAACCGTGGAATGCATCGCTTCACGACGGGATATGACGTCACAAATGCAATCAAATGTTATGTGTGGTTGCCAGCATTAAGGTGGCAAAACGGGCTTTTTTGAACGACTGTAGCGCCGAAATGATGCACCAATGAGAAAAACGTTACTGAGAAATGTTGTTTGTTTTGATGTCCTCTATACGTTTCCGTGGTCCGTGGGCGCCATTAAAATGACACCCTGTATATATTTTTTTTTAGCTATGAGTAATTGGCAACATAAGTAGAATTTCCGAAATTCTTATCTGTGTGCTCGCATGTAGCTCAGTCAGTAAAGGCATCGTCCAGAATGCCAGAGGTCCCAGGTTCAAATCCCGGCCCATTTGGAATTTTGGTGGTTTCCAATTCCTCACCTCTTCAAGCCCATCCTTTACCCATTCCTTCTCACTTCGAGGTTCTCTGATCAGCGCGGAACCCAACCACCATTGCCTGTCCTAGGGGGGCGGCGGGAGGTGGAAGCAAGATCACAAAGTCCACAGACCTATACCTTCACCAAAGCAAAGGGCTTGTGCCATGGCCTCAAACGGCAGGATGATCCCCCTTCACTGACTGAGCTAGGAGAGAGCCGTTTTCTATTTTTGCCCTCGAGTTAGTTCAGAGCCTCGACAATAGATGTCAGGCAGGCACGTATCCAGAAATTCTTTTCGGGGGGGCTAAACATCATTTATTTTACAGGGGTATAGATAGAACCTCGCAAGGTTTAAGGTTGATGGTGTCGATTCTGTTCCAAAACGGCGGGGGGGGGGGGGGGGTAAGAAAAGTTTACTTTATCTTGGTAGACAAAGGTTAGCATTAAAAAGCCATACTGCGAGGCAAAAAATGGAGAGCAACTGTCTCCTAAATCTGCCACTGTTTAAGTTGCTGCTTTTTTTCTTTTTTTCTTTTCTTTATATTTTTTTCTTTTTACAGAACGTGATATCGGAACATTTTTTATCACTCGAGTCCTCTGTTGCAATGTACGAACGTTGTGTTTGTGCCGAAACGATCTCAGTATGTGTATGTGCAGTGGCGTACGCAAGGGGGGGTTACCGGGTTTAAACCCCCCCCCTTGAGCTCTTGAAATATTATGGAAAATGCTGTAGAAAAAATTAAAAATGGCTAATTTATCACAGTCAAAGATCTGCGACAGTAATAATAATAATAATAATAATAATAATAATAATAATAATAATAATTTGGATTATTATTCCCATGCAGCATGAAGAAAAACACAACATTCCAAACACAATCTAAGCGGCCGCAAAGTTCAATTTTGCAATTTTCTTTTGCAAAAAGTCGCGCAGTGACTCTTGCGAGAATTGTGAAAATTCCTTGCTTCGTCCTTATTGCAAACGTTCTTCCCGGTACTGATTTCACATCCCCTTGTGAACTCTCAAGTGATGCTGAGTCTACATCCACATCATTAAATAATGTCGAAGAAGTATTTTGTGAATCACCTAGAAGGGATAAATGTGTTGGAATGTCTATAAACTTACTTTACAACGAAAACATAGACTCAGTGGAATTTAGCAACATGTATTCTCGCGCTTCATCATCACCCTGGGTGAGTTCCATAGGTAAAGGTAATGTAAATTCCCCCGTGTATATAGCACCGTGCCATGAAGTCACACATAGTGGTGTGGTGGGCCCCAAAGATTCTTGATCTCGAACTATTTTGCAGGTGATGTGATCAGGACCATTCTCCGGCAGCCTTCATCCCCCAAGGTTGCTCTCAGATACCCATAGGCTGGGTGCGGAGACAAGGCTGGATAAATTCCAACCAATTCCGGGAATCGAACCCGGATATCCCACGAAGTTGTCAGACTAGACCAGCGCGGCTCCTTGAATGAGTTTCATATTTCGATTATTTCAATAAATTTAATATATTTGCTTGTTTTTATGGATTTTCTTCACACTTAAAATGTCTCACTTATCATATACAAATAACCGTTGACTAGACAATTATTTTGAAACAAAAGAATTGTAATTTTGTTCTATTTCTTTCATAAATAGCAGCTGCATTAGTAGTAATTAAACTAATTAATTAATTATAAGAATTATTAATTAATTTATTATTATTAATAATTAATTAAAGTATAATAAAACAATGGTAATGTGAATTTGTAGAAAGTTTTCGAGATAACACCCCCCCCTTGATGAAATCCTGCGTACGCTACTGTGTATGTGTGTGTACGTTTCACGAAGCTGTTATGCAATGGACAATCCATTCGAATGTGTTCTCCCAGGTTTGGATATGATCCTTTATGGTGTTGTCGCCTGCCTTCGAAACGTAACCTTAACAAAAATCCTAAATTTCCATCCTTGTGACTTGGATCTTCAACATTTAGGAAGAATTCAGACCGAAGGCACGCACACGTCGTTTGCAATGAGTGACCCAATCAACAGAAACTTTTCGCACCGTAGCGGCACGACAGGCTGCCCAAGCCTGTGTTCGATTTGTGAAATCCTCAAGCGACACGTATAGCTTGTAGTTTCGGTGTGAAACCTGGTGGGTCAATCTCATTGTCACCTTGAAACGGCAGCTCGGGTTGACCACAGAAGGAAAATATTTTGTCAACTGCTGAGAATGTCTCTTAGTTTTATACTATCTCCTTTTTCTGTGCTTGTTAATTAAACAGGCAACATCTTACGGTTGGGCATACACAAGAGATGTGCTATGCAAAAATTTTAGCGGAAAATGCTGACTCCACCAGGCATACCGTGCCATTGCTCTACAGCGACAGCAAAAGATCAACGAAGCCAAGGGTGACTCGGTAGCTCACTTGGTAGAACAAAGAATGGCAAGGTATATGCCAGAGACCCTGGTTTTCGAGTCATGGTCCAGCTTGCTTTTTCCGCTAAAATTTCCACATATGCAACATCTTGCTTTCTCTTCTCGACATTCATAAAATTTTCGGCCTTCATGGCTGCCCCTTTGTGGTAGTTAGTGTTTGAGTGTTTTTCCAAAACAGTTGACTTAAAAGTAATTTCTTAACTCACGAAACTTGGTCTGGTCACTAATAAATCGTCACTCAAAAAAAATGATGCTCCAATGCCCATTACGTACTGCTGAAATATTTACTTTAGAGACCTTCGATCTCTTCGGCTCATGACCCGAAACTAGCACTACACTGTCGGCAATGTCTTCAGCTTTGGACCCGAACTTATACTAATAGTGGTAGACTTCAGCACTTTCCAGGAAAATGTGTCACTAGTCCTTTTCCCCCCTCCTCCCCCCCCTCCCCCGAATCTCTACATCTTATAAAACTGTCAATGGACACTGACTGATCACTAATCGACTGTCACACTTACTCGTGAAGTCTTATTGAATTATTCTGTTGTACAGACCAACTGTGAAATTGAATCCGCGTATTTATATCCATATTATATTCTGGAATGTTCCGTACTTTTTTGTAGTAATGCAACGAATCGCCCGACTCATGCCGCTACCTGCAACAGTGCTTTGTTGTGCAACTTCCAAATGCTGACAAATCTTTAAATAATGCTCAAGTTCGTTGCGACAACACCCAAAGAGCAAGAAAAGTTTACATACAATATTATCAATAACAGGGTTATCCTTCAGGGTTCATGAACATTCTCCACCTTTCCTCGATAATTATATTTATCCTTAAATTATAATCACAATATTTTATTTCACACACACAAGCCAAAAACCTCATTTTATCTAGTGTAAATCGAAAAATTTCGGAGGGGGCTCGAGCCCCCTGAGCCCCCCCTCTGGATACGTGCCTGATGTCAGGCCATCTAGTGGTCGATCTCAGAATTACAAGCTTCAGAGTCCAACCAATAGATGGCAGCACTGGTCTGTGTGATGCTGCCATCTGGTGGCAAGTTCCTGAACTATGTCCACTATTAATTTGCATTTTCCCCTTATGTAAGTGTATACACTATCTTCTTTTTATTATTACCAGTAATTGAATTTCTTTCATCTTTAACCCCTCATTTTTTCTTAAACATTAGTTTATTTGTTCGAGATTTTCAATAAGAAGGTTTTAAAATCAAATACGCACAATAGATCATTTATACATTTATTTCTTTCTAAAAAAAACTCCAGGAGCAATACAAGTAAAATACAGCAAAATAACCTACCATTCTCTTTTTAACAAAGCAATATAATTTTTGGCTAAAAATACAAAAAAATATATGTAGGAAAAATATATTTTACATTTCAAGGTGTAACATTCCATGCAATAGCTTTAGACAATATCCTTCTTAAAAAAACATTTGTAACATTTACAAAAACATTTGTGAAACATCTTAGAAATAAAAAAAAAATATTTATATTCACACTGAAGTATTTCTATTAATTATTAATGTATTCTATTAATACTCTTTGCACATCCTCGAAGTAAATATAGAGCTTTGTAATCAATTACCAGAACTAAAAATTTTCCAGTCTTGTACATCTTCACATCATACAACTTTACAGTTAGCACTAAAAGCCTAAAAAACAGACTGTAAGATGAAAAGATACTTTACAGGAAACATCTATTGCATAATAATAATTAATGCTGAAGGATACTATAACCTTTTTCTACAATGTATTTCCATGAATTGGGCATTGTTGCTGCAAAATAACTAATTTTTAAACCATTATTGAGTATACACATAACTCACGATTATTAACCACTACTTGCCTGATTAACCAGAGTTAACTCGGAATTTGTTTTTGCTTTACATATTATTTACCAGAGTTATCTCGTTAAAATTGTACAACTACAGTGCACTTTTCTGCCTACCCGGACAGTCTCGTTTGAGCTTTAATTGGTGTTAATTCCCTTTTTGGCCACTAGGTGGAAGGTGTAGATAGCTTGTCGAGGTACTGCTGCCATCTACCGGATTCCCGTGACACTACGTAGTTGTCGCCTTTTCTGTGATGCGAGAGGAAAGAAGATTCTTCGCGAGTCAAGATACTACTGCCTACATTGCGATGTTGCACTCTGTGTTAGCCCATGCTTTCGGGTTTATCACACTGTGGGTAACATTTCATGTGAGACAGTATATGTGATAGTCTGTAAACTTGGACAGCATTAAAATGTGAAGACATTTTAGTTTCGACAGTTTATATGCTATTTACAAACATTTGTAGTACTTTCCTTATATGTACAAGTTAACTCGGGTTAATAATTATGGAGAATTTTTGAATACTTTTGTGACCTTATTTGACCCCAAAAATAGAATTTCGTTAGTGTTCCTTAATTGCCGATATTGGTAAATTACAAACACACAATAAAATAAATGTGTAAAATATGGACAATTTTTAGGAAAATCATGTGTGAGGCAAGTGGTTAAATGTGTAAATTTTGCACAAAACAACATTCTGTAAGCAAACACTGTTTGCGATTTCTTTCTACTATCACTGTACATATTACGATGGACTGACATGAAATTGTTACCAATAAAAATAAAGTTCCTTGAAAGGCATTAACCTTCTTGACTGATATGCATAACCAAGTGACTACAATGAGGTATCTTTTGAAAAAGAAACTGCGTATTTGAACATTAAATGTACAAAACCCATGTAAATTATATGAACATGAACAGGGGTAGACAAAACTAAATATAATTCAGGTGGCAGCCTTTCTTTTTATCAGGAGGTACATTTTTTTTCTTTCTAAGAAAACCATGAATCCAACAAAAATAAAGCTACACATTTTGAAACATGACTTAAAACACTCAATGTCATAGGCGTAGCTAGAACTTTATATTTGGGTGAGCACAAAGAAAAAAAAATGAGGTCTTGTACCTTTTTAATAGCATATTTTGCAACACAATCACTTGGCTCTTTAACTGCACTGATGTTTGTAATGGAATATAAATTCACTAAACGACAGTGTTGAAAATTTCTGAATATATGTAAGTAGAAAAACATCAAATTCCGTAGAAATTACACACACATGAAATGTTCATAAATGCAAACAAATACATCAAAATACACGTCATCTATAACAAGAGACGTCTGTCAAAATGTACAATGTTCTTAAACTCATCAATAACTTCATTTACATCAATAGACTAAGCTTTTTCCTGTTCCACAAATAGCAAGAGCAGGGCTTCCAATCTATCCTGCTTCTGAGTTGCTCTTAATTTAGTTTTAACTTGGGTAAGCTTGGAGAAAGCTCTCTCACACGTGCAGCTTGTGACAGGTATAGAAGAAAAGCACTGCAGTACAGAGTAGAATGCAGTAAATATCTTCTTTCTCCAATGACATCAAAAAATCGAAAATCTATAGACACTCGTTTCATCAGCGATAATACACACGTTTGTACCAAGTAATGACATTTTCAACTTCTTACAAAACTGCGGCTTATTTTCTCTCTTATTGAAATATCTGTATTTAATTCTCTTTGATAAAGCAGCCCATTAGGGTGTGCCTAGGCACACCCGGCACACCCCGTAGCTACGCCTATGCTCAATGTATTAATTAATACGATATTGAAAAAAAAAGTGATTAGAGTAATTTCTAACAGACACTTATCCAAAAAGCCATCAGTCAGCTCTCCGGCATCCTTACAAGCTTGTACTGCGTGTGTATACTAAATTTTCTACCAAACACACAAGCAACAAAAAAAATATACTCCATCAGGAGTCCCGGATTCGCCTCCTAGTTTGGACTTTGTGAGTATCCCTTCATGATTTTCATCATGTCGTCACTCATCCTCATTTTCACGATTAGCCAAAACTGGCAGAGAAGCAAAGTAAAATAAATCAAATCAACGAATAGATGACTTACGAGATCGAGCAAGAGTGATGTTGACTTTAATTTCTACGTGCAATACCTAATTGTTTACTGTAGCCTAGATCCATATTTTGTGAGTTTTTCAATAATGTGGTAAATGTAAAAAATGTGAAAGAAACTTAACACAACACCTTTTTTGCCTTTGGTATTAAAAATTACAAAGTTAAAAAAACTGCTTGAAGTATATTCGAGTGACCGCATTGGTAACACGGGACAATGCGGCCACTCTTATTTTTTGGATATTATTATTTGGAGAGGAATGTGATTCAAGTTACGCGAGGATCAAAAGGTAATCAATGTACTGTACTTGTTATTTTTTTTTAAAAAAAAGGTAATGAACATTTTAATAAACAAACTTGAAATATTAATAAAATAATTTTAGAACTAAATTCAAAAATTTAAGCAGCAGGTTAAAATTTTAAGACACCCTGTATATGTCTACTCCTGTATATGAACATAAATCAAGCTGTTCAATACCGATTAACATGTAACATCCATAATTTGCATAATATTTATCCTTGAAAGGAAAAAAAACGTATACATATGCAGTGGCACAGGAACCAAGAGGGGGAGGGCACATTGTATCCCCCACATTTTCGGACTAGAACACAATAACACCTAAATATTTCTATGTAAACTATACCTCTTGTACTCCCCAATAATTTGACAGATGCAAGATACTTCTGTTCAGAGAATCTAGTTCTTAGCTAAACATACAATGTTTACGTTTTCCTCTTACAAAAGAATTCAATTCACAGAAAATCTACTCTCTGATGCAAGTTAGCTTACTTTATCTTGGGAAAGTTTTAAAGGATGTGAAACTTATTTTAGATAGATGCAAAAGGATGGAGTAAGTTAAATATTTAGTTTGTAGACTTTTCATACGTGGGGCACATCTCTAAAGAAGGAATCAGTATAAATCTGCTTCATTCATTGACATTCACATTCGATTTATATTTTAATGAAATTTTAAAAAAACTACGAGGGTCATCCAGAAAATAAAGACAGTTTGGTTATACAAAATGAAAAACACAATATTTATTGGAAAAAAATAATTCTGTTACATAAGTGAAGCTTCCTTCACTTCTCTACATAATCACCTCCTACATTTAAATATTTGTCGTACCTGGGCACGAGCTTCAGAATTCCCATGTTATACTCTTCTGCTGCCAGTTTATTAAGCCAGGTTGTCACTGCATTCTCCAACTCTTCATCACTTCCAAAACGTTTACCGCCCAGAAAATCTTTCAGCTTCGGGAAAAGGTGGAAATCGCTAGGAGCAAGGTCCAGACTATAGGGTGGATGATCAAAAAATTCCCATCCGAATTGATCCAGCAATTCTTGAGTTGCACCAGCAGTGTGAGGGTGCGCATTGTCGTGCAGAAGAACAATTCCTCCAGAAAGCATTCCTCGCCTCCTGTTTTGGATGGCTCACCGTAGTGTGAGCAGTTTTTTGTTTGAATGCAGTGACCACCTGGCTTAATGAACTGGCAGCAGAAGAGTATAACATGGGAATTCTGAAGCTCGTGCCAAGATACGACAAATATTTAAATGTAGGAGGTGATTATGTAGAGAAGTGAAGGAAGCTTCACTTATGTAACAGAATTGGTTTTTTTTCCAATAAATATTGTGTTTTTCATTTTGTATAACCAAACTGTCTTTATTTTCTGGATGACCCTCGTATTTGCTTACACTATCAAACATTTAAATTTTATGTTAACATTTCAGGAAATAAATTTAACTTCACAACAAGAAGGGTCATTCTGTGCTCACGTAACAAATAAGAACATGGAATCAGGAGAAATTTTAAAATATTGATAACTATTTCATCAAACCACTTGAATTTAAGATACCACTACCCAATTTAGAGTTATGTTCATCCAAACATTATTCTACTGTTATGGTGAAATATTGGTGTCTGGAGAAATAAGTGTCTGTCCTTGCAGTTTTACATTATATTGCACCCCCTCAAATCATAAGCATACCTATGTGTGGGTTACAACAATTTCAGCTTTTGTGATGGAACCTTCCTTTAATGACATGTTGGTAGTGTGAAACTTCATCATGCCACAGGTTAACCTTTTATTCTTCTCTTCGTTGTTGACGAAGTGCTGTTTGAAGATGACACGGAGGTGACACAAGCTTCTGGCATTCCAGTCGCCACTCGACTGCAAAAACCTGCAAATGCAAACGTGGATCAATGAACAAACGCAGGATAAAATGAAAATTGGTAAATTTGTCTACTAACCCTTTCCGGACAAGCCTGAAAATACAGAGCTTTTCAAAAAATCAGACAAGATATGTTGCTAAGTATGTTTTCTCATTTAACACATTTTTCTGAAAGCTACAACATGTCCTCTTTCCACAGATATATAATATGCTACATTTTATATAAATTTTCTCATACTCATGAATTTTTCTGTTAGAATATTTTTGAAAGTACAAAAAAAATTAACATTGCAATAAAAGTTACTGAAAACATAATGAATAAAATGCGACATCTAATAGTTGGAATTTGGAAGACATGGTTACAAAAGAGATGCAGTGTGATTATAGCCTGTCGTTCATTCATGATAGAATTTTATAGTGAACGACAGGCTATGCCTGTTGCCTGTCTTATGGGACAGAAATGGTACAATTGACTATACCTGTCAATTGTCCAGTGACAAACTAGGATTTTTATCACCTAAAAATCACCAAAATATATGCAATAAAATATGCTCTTATGACCTAAAATTTTACAAAATATGCACTATAATTTAAAAAACATGCCCTTATAACTGGACTGTTTCAAACATCAATATCTAAACTGAGATATTTTCACATTATGGGTCCTGAGTTGCAATCCACAATGAATACTTTCTCTAAATTTTCAAATAAAAATGAAAAAGATTTTGCTGCAGTCCAAAAAAAAAAAAAAAACCTCGAGTAAGAACAAATTCACTTGGAAAATGACTATATTTCTTGAAAAAGCAAAAATATGCTGAATATAACAGAAAATCCATCAAAATATGCTTTATCATGTAGAAATAGCCAAATATGCCAAAATATGCCCTTAAAAAATATGCTAAGTCCTAGCTGTATGTGATTACACACACATTAACATGCAAGTCTCCGTACTACAGATGTACTAATATATGATATTTGTACACCAACGTGTACAAAGCACCAATAAAACATTTACTGACATTCGTAAATGAGTGTACCAATCCAATGAAAACTCACAGTGGAGAATCTGAGTGAAATATTAATCTTAAAAATATCTATGTGCTTAGTTCTAAATGGGAGCACGTCACATTTTGACAAAAATGAGTTTGGATGCCAATTTACTTGTGCAAAGGAGGAACACATTGAGTGGGCAGTAGTTCACAATGAAAATTATGCCCACTTTATTTGGCCTTTTCTGCGCAAGAAAAATTAGCATCAAGAAGAGATAAATTAAAATGATATCTGATTTTCATCACAACGTAACATTCACACTTTTAGAATTCTTCCGTGGTTGTTGCACAATAGAATTTTGGTAATTCTGCTTTCATTACTAGGCTGAGCCAATACAACTTTGAACTGATATTAATACTAAGGCTGATATTTAAAAAAAAATATGCAAAATAAAAAATTGCACATGGGCATTGTCAGAAAATTTTGTAGGGATGGTCAGCATATTGATAGAACTTGAATAGTAGAAATAATAATAATAATGCTTATCACTGCTATTTCACAATAATAACTATTATAAACTAATAAAAATAAACCAAGTTTATTCCAAATTTATTATTAATATTTGTATCCTTGGAGAGATCCATTGCAACACTTAGTGTAGTTAATTTGCTTGCCTTAAGTTAAAAAATAAACACATACTTAAAATTCAGAAACATTTTATGGGTAAAAAGTACTAAATAAGCACATACTTGGAAGAAGTGTCATTTCAGTGAAAATATATGGACATTTTGTGGCACTCCTGTAAGCCAGGCACCATGGTGCACACTTTTGGAACTACTGAGTTAGGGGATATTTTTCCCTAACATTTATGTTTGTAGAAAGAGGAGTTTACAGGATTATTTTTCGGGAACCTGATGATAAGAGACCTGTAAAAAGGCCAAGACGAAGATGGAGGGATAATGCTGAGATGGACCTAAAGGAAATCGGTAAGGATGGAAAAGATTGGATTGATCTTGCTCAAGATAGGGACAGATGGAACGTCTGCGTTGCTACAGTCATAAATCTTCAGGTTTAAGAGGGCTACAGAGAGAGAGAGTTTGCGTTGCTTAACTTCTCACATGAAACTCTAATTTTTGGAATTGTTACCATTGTGGAACTATTTATTGTTTGAATTAAATGATGGAATATGAAAATATAAACTGTATTTTACATTGAATTTACAATATAATGCAGTTTTCACTTTGGTTCAAACACAAAGTAACTGCACTTTGTTTCTGTTATTAACAGTAAAAATTAGTTTTCTTCTGGTTCGTAACTTGAAATGAAGGATGCCAAAAATTCGAGGGAAGTGGGGGGTATTCAAAGGACTGGTTCGACCTAATCCCCAATGTCTATGATTTTGCATACTTTCCACAATATTTAGAATGTGAATCAGCGTGGTATGGCACTTTGCAGACTTTGCAAGATGCCAGCATTCCGGAAAAGTATTGGCCAATATCAGCGATTGAATTCAAACTGAATAGTGCAGCTCTAGGTTTTAGGTGTAGACTCAAACTGACCAAGAATGAAACAAAGTCCTTGGCAGCTATTCTTATACAGGGTGTCTACAATTTCATAAAAATGAAAATTCCCTGACTTTTCCAGGTTTTCCAGATTGGTAGCCACCTTGTTATACAAACAAAAGTGAATCCTGATGGGCAACAAGGTGGACCTTACCTACGAAGACTCACTTAAAACTGTTGTCTCACAGAAGAAGTAATGAATGTTCAATTTTTTAGCACAATTCCTCAAAGGCAACAGGACCTGGATCTCCCACCTGGCAGTCTGACACTTTACTAACAGGACCAGCATGGTTCATTCAAAAAAGAATAAAAATGAAACTTTTTTTTTCTTTCACAGGGAAGATTAGCCAGGCAGTTCAAATCTTCCCCTTACATAACACACACAAAGCAACTAGGGGATGCCAATCACTGACACTGACCAATACTTTTCCGGAATGTGGGTGTCTTGCGGAGTCAGCAAAATGCCATCCCACACTGACTCAGTCTAATTATTGTAAAAAATATGCATAATCGTGGGAATTGGAGAGGGTGTCGAACCCGTCCTTTGAACCCCCCTTGGAATTTGGCATCCTTCGTTTCAAGTTACAAACCAGCAGAAAACTTTCTCTACATTAGTATAAGGGTCCTTCAAGGTTGACCAGGACTTTCGTGCGTAAAATATTAATGAATCAATGTAGCGCTGCATTACTAGGGCAGGACAGACCATGATTCCTTGCGAGTAACCATGATCCTTTGCGACACATTTGGCGCATGCGCAGTAGTGTAAACAAAGATGGCGGCAAGTAGTGTATCTGTTGCTGTGGAACAGCGGTGTATAATGAAATTTCTCGTGAAGGAGAAGGTGAAACCTGCTCAAATTTGGCGTAGACTGCAAGCACAGTATGGTGAACAAACACTGTCAAGGGCAAGAGTGTACGAATGGTGTCATAAAAGTTCCCCTCCACCCAAGAAAAGCAAAGCGCTTTCGTCTGCCGGTAAGATTTTGGGAACAGTCTTCTGGAACATGAAAGGTGTTATCCATGTGGATTTTGTGGAGAAGGGTGCCACAATTAATGCCAAGTATTACTCAACACTGCTTCACGGTGCTGTACATGGGGCTGTTCGGAAGAAAAGACCTGGAATGTTGTCGAAACACGTCATTCTTCTCCATGACAATGCCAGGCCCCACACGGTCCATTTGACTCAAACAACACTGGCCAGGGTGCACTGGGAGGTTTTACCACACAGTCCTTACAGTCCAGATTTATGCCTCAGTGATTTCCACTTGTTTGGGGGCACTTAAAGAGCATTTGGGCGAGATGCACTTCCAGACAGATGAGAAACTCAAGAACGCTGTCCTGCAGTGGTTACGACACCAACCTACTTTTTTCTACGCCAAAGGCATCAAGGAACTTCCACAACGACGGCAACAGTGTCTGGATGTTCAGGGGGAATACTTTGAAAAACTGACATAGTTTGGTGCTTCTATGTATGTATATTTCCTGTCTAGAAATAAAAGTCCCGGTCAATCTTGAACGACCCTTGTATTACATTGCAACATTGCAATTAGTATAAATGGTTCGTAAACAAGGGAAGAGTTTTCGTAAATATTTCACATTAATTATATTAAAATAAATTGAAAACCAAGAATTACGATGAGATACTAAATTGTTCGAAGGGTTTAGTGAAAAAAATATATATGATTTAGCATCCACACACCTGACATAGTTTGTTCAATCCCAGTAATGGCTGCAGTCATAATCCTACCATAATTATTCCATTACTATATTGCACTGTGAGTGAAAGCAACAACTTGTGCATAAAGTGGCACTCACTATACTCTGAACTCAAACACAGCTCATAGCAAGGAAACAGCACCAGTGATTTATCCACCTTTAAAAATTTTCACAAATGACAAATTTATGGTCATTTGAGCTCTAACTACCCTTTACCATCTTTCCAAATGAACATTTTGGAGAAATTCCTGAACATAACTACCTCAGCAGGCAAATTTCACCATTGTTAACAAAATGAAGGTGTAAATTATAAACATAGCTTATATTTACTAGAACTTTACGTGAACACATACCCAGTATATGAATATAAAGAGCCTATCTAGCGATTGTAGTTCCTAGGCGAAATCAACCGAACTTGCTAGCATAGCTGTCAAGGAAAAACATAATATAAAAGATGCTATCAAAGTAATATAATGTTAATTCTTTCAGTAATAAAGCTAAAAAGCAAAAATAATTTTGGAAAACACATTCCAATTTTTATTTTCCATTTTTCACGTAAGCATAGGAGTTAGAAAAATACAATTATTATTAACCTGATTTTTTAAATTTTTATTTCACTTCACTTCTTGTGCCACTTTTGCCTAATTTGCGATGATGGGGATGAGTGATGATTTGGTGAAATTGATGAATGGACACCCAAAAACATCCATGCCCAGGGTAGGATTCGAACCTTGGACCCCTGGCATCGCAGGGCTGATGTGCTAACCAATCCAACATGGAGGCCAGCCTAATAAGAAACACATCTCTATCCTTTAAGTAATTTTATGGGGAAAATATTTTGTGGGTTCAGATAGCAGCATTAGGTGTAGATCTTTACTAGTAGCAGGTTATGGAAAGCTATTTTCAATTTTATTTAGTAAAAATCTTAATACAGAGCAATTTCATGTTGTGACTCAGCAAATTTAGTGATATATGTACACAAAATAATACACAGATTATTTTTATACTATGGAAATTTTATTACTGTGCAAACGTGCAGCTTTAGTGCACAACCAGTGTTGGGAAGTAACAATTTGTTGTAACTGTAGAACTGTAACTACAACAGTAGCGAATTCAATAGGGTTTGCTAAAAAAGTTTGAAATAACATTTTAATCTTTATTTATGCATTTATTATTAGCAAATGTTTTGCATATCATAATTCTTGCTTGGAATTTTCTCTACACTAGATTTCCTCATATTCTAATACATGAGGTTTACTGTAATTTAGTGAAAAATAAGTTAACGTTAATTTTAGATGGACATTAGTAAAAATAAGAATGGTCAGCTTGCAGTACATGTACACAAGAAGTTCTATGAGCTATAAGATAATTTACTTATTTTCTAAAAACTGTGTACAACAATGCATTACATCATTTGTTACAGGAGTGCCCTTCTCCCCCCAGATCATGTCATAGATTGGTTGATTTTTTATTTACTTTTGCTTTTCTGCCACTTTTGGCTAATTTGCGAAGATGAGGATGAGTGATGAAATTGTTGAAGGAACACTCACAAACACCAATGCCCAGGCTGGGATTCAAAACCAGGACCCCCTAGTATTATAGTGCACTGTGCCAACCACACAAATGCAGAGGCAGGCTACCCACATCATGTCATAATCCCCTTCAAACACTAAATTACAATATCGTTTACTACTATCTTGCTACTGAAAAACTTATTTTTAGATTTAATGAACGCTTTACTTGATCTGCCCTCCCCCCCTTTTCCAATTCTTCACAGTTTCTTCATCTAACGGATTAATATGGTGCACCTTGTAGCAAAAGTAACGCCGAACCAGCTAAAGTAAATGAATGACTAAGAAAATATATTA
This sequence comes from Lepisma saccharinum, assembly GCF_977018435.1. NCBI lineage: Eukaryota > Metazoa > Arthropoda > Insecta > Zygentoma > Lepismatidae > Lepisma > Lepisma saccharinum. The sequence goes on from NC_139256.1 coordinate 4,759,562, forward strand.
GGGATGGGACCGATTAATCGGTACTCTATATGTATCGGCCGATATAGGTATATCATAAAATTACCGATTATTTTACCGATCTGATATATCAATAAATATCTGATAATTTAGTGCAAAATTCTGCCATTTTGTTGTAATTTTTATGGATAATCTTCATGCCCTTCTTTCTAAAAAAGTAAATGTCTAAATATTCAACTTCTTTGCACTGCAGTCACCACGAAACACACATTTATTAAGGAGATCAATGAACATTTCAGGTTCTTCCAGGACCACTTCAATTTTATATCGGATCAGTAGAATATCAGTTATCGGTATCGGTAAATTTTATATCGGTATCGGCCAAAATTTCATATCGGCCCATCCCTAAAATATATCATGGTGTCTACTAAAATATGAAATCCAAATTCTTCACTTTTTCGTGACCTTCCCCCCCCCCCTTCTTCTTAACATTTATTTAATCGACCCCTACTTAGGTATAGTTGAAAATTAAGAAAATAGATTTCTAATTCAATGAAAACCTCCTACCACAAGGCCGCTTGAAAAACTGGAGCTGTACTTTAACAAGAGATTTAGACTTGTTTTAATTATTAATGCTTCAGACTTCATCCTGGATGGCAAATGGCCACATAACTTTATTTAATATTTTTGAATGTAATTCTTAAGAAACAAAGTTAACAAATCCCTTGGAGCATCCATGATTTGTTAAATACATTTGATAAATGTATACTGATGTACATTACCTGCTGTTACAAACATGCTTCTTTTTAGAAATTAGAGGTGACAGCAAGCATGTGCCAGCAACATCTTCATTCTTCATCATTCCATGCATGGAAGTCAAGTCTCTTCATCTTCTACCACTCCTCTGTTCCAATCCGGCCATCTCCCACATTTTTCAGCGCTCCATCCTCTCCCTTCGACCCAACAACCACCACACTATTTCAAAGGAAAATAATCAAAGTTATTTATTTAATGGTGTACATATATGCCGTCCGAAGTGTGGTGTTGCAGTGCGGAAGGCATATATGTTCGTGCAGACGTTGAGAACATAACAATCACTTTCCGCATGAGCTGAATATCGACAGTGGTCAGGCTCATCATGTTTGGCTCCTGCTATTACAACAACTCAAACCCATCATGCGCAGCAGACGTTATGGCTACACCAACGCCCCTAGCAGTAAGCGAGGAAACAACAGGAACCGGAAGTTAACCCAACAGTGAAGAATAGAGTTCCCAAGTGGATGGTGGCAGAGGCCACCGAAATCAATAGAACATTTACAAGTTTCACGGATATATCTTTAGTAACTCGCTTACGTCTTATATTATCAACCGTGTTGTTTATTCCCCTTAACATGAATAACAATCACGTTATATGAGATTATACTAGCTGTAGTAAAAACAGTAGCTGAACAGGAAGACGAAAAATAACAACAGAAAAGTAGATTGATTGAAAGATTAGGTGTTTTAAGTCCACTTTATGTACAGTAAGGCTAATCGGGACTGGGCCTACAGTTTTAAGTGGGATCTGAACCCAGGATCCCTTGATTACAAGTTGACGACGTTAGCACTGCGCCAGCGGGAGGCCCCAAGAAAAAAAGAAAGAAGAAAGAATATAGAAGAAGAAAAATAATATAAGTTAAAAGTAAGAAAAGGTGTCTGCTTTCATGTGGTGTACATGCTTAATAGAAACATGAAATATTCTGCATGAACCTGAGTGACATGCTATGTATTATTGTATAATTGTATTTGTGTATTATTTACATATGTTGTGAAATATGAAATCAATTATTTAAAAAACACTGCAGAAAAAGAAAAAGGCAGGCAAATACTGGTGTTTTATTTCAGTTAATTTTGTTCAATAGAATTCTGCTAAAAAAAACCTACATTTTCCACTAGCGACTTCTTCAGAAAATTTCACAGTTTAAGGGTTAAAGAAAGTGGCTATTCTGGTGTGTGCAGTTTGTCACTTTGGTCTGAAACTTCCAGAGTTCTTTAGTTTCCACCACGCTCAGTATTATCACATATAATTTAGATTTGGTTTACTACTAAAAGTCCTCCATAATTATATATGCTAAGTTTTGACAATTTAACTACCTTAATATTATATTTTAGCAGAGTCAGAAGCCTTTTGTGTGATGTACGAAAAATAAATGTTATTTTTCGATAGTTTATTAATGAAACTCAATAAATAGAACATTTGGTTACATATTGGCCAAAAAAAAGTTTTGCATATAACAAAATTTTTATTCTCTGCATCACAGAAGCCACACATGTCGATACCTCCGACTAGGGCAATGAAAGTACAAAACACAAAACATAGTTAAAGAAAATTCTGAAAGATATAACCAAAGAAACAAAGTTGTTTTCCTAACCAAAGTAAGATGCAACAAAAAGACCATTCTATCCACTGCCGAAAGTGTGTTTCGTGGCATTTCTAAAATGCAAACTCACACCATGACAACCATTACAACCTGCCTTGAGACGCCCAGTGCTTTATACTCCCCCTTCTCACGAACTGCGAGACAATCGGTGGGTGAATCACGAGGATAAAACGTGAAACATGCTTCAAAACCCAGCCAGAGACATGTACCTGCTCTTTTGTGTGTTGAATTGGCCTTCGGTTGATGTGTGCGCTTCAAAGGTATGGAGATTTGGGGCGTCTGTGATGCAGAATATGAAAAAATTGCAATATGCAAAACTTTTTTTTGACCAGTATATATAACATTTTAACTTTTTCGCAACAAAAAATTTCCAAACAATTCAATTCATTAATTGAATGACATATCATATATAAATCTGATCAACATCAATAATTCTAATTATAAATACAACTATACTTTATACAGGCCAAATACAATCAGATGTAGCTCTTTTCTTGTTTCAGGGTTGGTTCAATGTTTTAAGTATTATTTTTAAATTGAAAATATCTATTAATTAGGAGTTTGCAAGGGGGAAATTCTAAATCTAAATGAACACGGAGGGAGATGATTAGTAGATATCGGTTAAATCGGAAATAACCATCTGCATAATGATAGTATTAAACACAAAATGAACAAATAGTGCTCAGAAGAAAAACAATTACATAACGCTTGTAATATGAATAAATGAATCTTTAAATTAAACTTAATTATATTATTAACACTACCAGTACAGAGACGATGACTTCAGGAAACACCGATTCCACCAATCCAAGGTAGAATAGAACGAGGTGAACCCAACGGCTGCCAGAGCAAGAGAGAGACCCCTGCACACAACACGAGAGACTTCCCTTCCCATGGTCACATGACTTGTGACGTAATACTTCCCAAAAAAGAAACAAACGATTAACTACTAGCATACAATCTGATTCAGATCTTTGCAAGCGAGGAATAGTGTTACATAGTTTAACTAACATAGTCTTAAGACAGAAGTATGAATGACGTAGGAATGAAAATTAATAGTCAGAGTTCATTGCAAATATTTAGTTTATGTATTTGCTTTGCCACGTGCGCATGCAAAAGTGAAAATGTTTAACGAGCACATTACTGCAAATCTCATAAAAATTCTGCACTTCACTTTCACAGAATCTAATTATCCTGAAAATTGTGCAAAAAGGAAAGATTTCAAATGCTTTACCCCAGCAGAATGTGAACAAGAAGATTTTGTGATTACACAAGATATTTTAATGTACTTATGTAATTCTTCAATATTTTAAAGCAAAAATCTGGGAAATTGATGCAAATAATTGCAATGGAATAGTTACACAATAATATTAAGCAATATTTTGACAACCTTTGACTGTTAAACTATTGAAACATCTGTATTGGTAAAGGTGGGAATTGGTAAGAGTATGGTATGGTTACCTGTTCAAAGTGCTATCAGTAAACACTAGTGTCTACAATTACGTAAAAACAAAATTGCCTCACATCTTCAGACAAAAGCCATTGCCATAAGGCAATTCATGTATGTGGGTTGGAAATTTAATAGTGGCAACATTGTTGTATATACGGCATGAAACAGAACCGGTGCTTCTCACTTATACCATATGTTAGTATGATACCTAAGCTACCTCCCAGTAAATGGACTCTTCCTTCCAACACTAGGTGTATTCGCAGTGACGAGAGGAATAGAGTATCGTTGGAGTTGGTGGTCTAAAGTTGTGTAGTCAGAACACCACGAATGTGAGAGATCTGGCGATTCTCGCCATACCCTAAGGACAGACAGTCAATCCACAGTATTACTGTTCATCAGGGTGCGAAATCATTGAAAACTGGTGGGGGAAGAAAGTTCTTCATCTACAAACCCCCCTCCCCACAAACATATGTGTAAATTATACAATACATATTTGTAATGTTCTTAAAAGTAAAAATAAATTACTCAATTAAAAATATATTATTATTACTATTATTATTAATTACATAAAGGAAATTAATTTGTTACTTTTGTACATATCAGATATTGCAAAGCAGCTAACTAAATAATTCCTTTAGTAACTGGTGAAATAGTTGAAGTGGTTTCATTTTGTGCAAGTTTTTGTTTAGTTTGTGCTTTATGATAAATCAATTAGATTTCATAGTTATTATTTTCTTGCATTCCTGTTTAACTTTTATTGTGCATATTGATATAGATTAGTTAACGATCTCTTGAGAGAGAATGCGTACAACTACACTAATTCGTGCGTATTTTCGATATTATTCTTAGTAAAGTATATTTGAAATTAAAAGTAATTGCTTATCTTTTGTTTCTTATAACAAAAACTTCCCCTCCCCAAAAAAAATGTGGTGGGGGATTTTCGAGGACAAGATTGTTGGTGAGGGGGAAATCCCCCTCGTCCCCCCCAGGATTTCGCACCCTGCTGTTCATTTTTGGAACATGATCTGCATTGCGAAAGAAGGGAGGACACATTCTGCTGAATCCTCCCATCATTTTGCAGGACAATGCTTGGATGCACGTAGCACAACTTGTGGCTGATTTGTTAGTTCGATGGGGCTGGCAGATGCTCTACCAGCCCCTGTGACTTTGATTTGATCCCTAAGATGAAGCTTCCGAACTGTTCCAGAGATTCTTCAGGCAATAGACCGCTCCATTCAAACCATCAACAGAACAGGCGCTGCTACAGAAATACTTCCACATCACTGGCAACGGTTGTACACAATGCTGGTGACTACATCGAAGGGCTGAAAAAGTTTCACAGAACTTTCTCTTTTGTATCACTTGAGAATAAATAGTTGCCACTATTAAATTTCCATCCCACATATTTAAAACTATGTGTATGAAGGTTGCTATATTTTAGCTAACACCACGCTTAGAATCGCACTTAATGAATCCCACTATGCCATTGGGGAGGTCCGAACAAATAAATTAGGATTTTTTTTAAAAAAAATCACTAGTGGATGGGTGCATCACATACCAAAGAGTGTCAACTATCATGCACTGCACGTACCTCCATCTTTGAATTTCAATAGACACCTGCAATATTCAAACATACTGCAGAGGTGAAATCAGCTGTTGCTATTGATGATGTCAGACTGCAGGAGGACTCCATACTTTGCTGCATCTCATTCTGGTTCACACCAGAGTTTCAGTTCCTTACATGTAAGCCATTTAATTCCACCTATGTAAAACATAAATAATAATAATAATAATAATAATTAGAGCCCTGAACTTCAGGAATTAATTTTGCTTAAAATAGGCAGGCAAAAAGGGATTTATAATGTTGGAAAATAGACATCAAAAGCAAATTACAAGCCACTTACATCTATAATTTCATTCAAAAAATTAAAATCGACATGGAAATAACATTTTAACTTTCCTTTGTTGCCTTGATTGCAAATAGCTAATAGTTCTTTTCGCCCCCTATATTCATGCATGCAGTCCGATACAGCAAGGCCAGCAGTGATGGCACACAGCATAACTGTTACAAAATTACTTCTTTAACTTTTGGTCTTTTCATTATTTCTTCCGTGTTGCCTCAACAGAATCAACCTGCAAGCCTCCAAGGTTCGTCCTTTTCCGATATAGGGCCATCAACACCCTCTTGTGGCGTGTTGACAAAACAACTGTGCAACATCACTCTGGCCAGCCTGTAGCCAGCAACGCCCCGAAAAATCAACTGGCAACCTTGAAGAATCTAATTGGGGGGGGGGGGGTTCATTATGTGGAGGGAAATTCTGTTTTCCAAAGCCAGAGTGCCATGCTTCAGTCTGTGATGTCCTCAGTGCTGCGAACTGCACGACTGAGTGTCCAAGTGTACTGTATACTGTCAGCGATGTGTCATATTCACCAAGCAAGTTAAAATTTATATTCATAAATAAACTAACACAGGAGAAACATAAAAATATGATTGTTGACATACGGATGACATATTCTATGTGAAGATAAACGTTTCAGAGCGTTCGGTCTAATTAACACAGCCAACATGTCCATGGACACATCCGCCAAATATAATTGGTAAAACTCGCTGGCTGCGGTCACACTTTTTTCAAGCGCTTTGCGAGGTGAAAAGTTACTGTTTTCAGGCGGGTGAATTTCTATTTGTTTGCTTCAAAAACTTGAGTGTTGGCATTGTTTACTATTTATTACGGAAAGAACTACATGGTGCCAAAGTTGATTTGTGAACATTGCAGTGTGTGAAAATCTTGAAAATTGTTTCAATCATCCACGATTGTCTGTTTGACAACAGACCAACTGAAATTCGAAAAAATGAAAAACTGCACCAGGAGATTCACCTTTCCCCTTAGAGACGTTAAGGAAACACTATCTGGTAGAGTGCTCATTTCTTTCAGTATAACATACCATGTAGAAGCACTGAATTCTTGGTTTTCTTAATTTTTCGAGATCTGCTTCCCCAACAGAAAATGTCACCGCACGCCACTGTCATCACCCTCATCTTCGTGATTAGCCAAAAGTGTCAGAAAAGCAAAGTAAAGTCAACAACTATTCTACAAATTTTGAAATGAGGAAACCAAGAAAACTCATTAAAAATAATGAAGGTTACATTTAGATTTGTGGTTTGCATTCCTGATAAAAAAAAAAGTTCAGTACATTTAAGAATATTTCAGTTATGTCTTAGTGCCTGAAGGTCATCTTTTATACGTACTATCACTACTACTTTTGGGATACAGAAAATTCCAGCAGTGTGTTACCAGAATATACCTCTGCCAAGTGTAAATTTTTTCATCGTATATTCTGACTGTTATCTAAATAATATATATATATATATATATATATATATATATATATATATATATATATATATATTTAAAAGAGCTTTGAATGGCACGCTAGGCTTCAGTTCTCCTAGTCTACCGCTCGCCATGGGCCTGCAAAACACTGAATTGATTGGATTTATTTACTTCGCTTTTCTGCCTCTTTTGGCTAACCACGAATATGAGGGATGATATGATGAAATTGATGAATGGACACTCACAAAGAACACCTATGCCCGAGGCTGGCTCAAAACAATCAAGTCTTCAAGTGCAACTATGAATGACGAATTTCAATAAAGCATGGATGACGCCTAGTTTTCTTGCCTTTGGTGAGTCCACGAAAATTCTTCCACCTTAATATCTAAAGTTGCATATCGAAACGAACTCTGAGGTTCGTGAGATCAAACCAAGAATCTGAACCATTAGATATGTTTGGGTGATGTAGTTTTATCATTCATTCATCCTAACTGGTGAGCACCAGCCCATGCCAGAATGTAGCAAACGAAGTTCGTTCCTCGATCCAAAGCAAAAGACCCCACGTCGCCCGTTACACTCTAACTCCTCCTTTCTTCCACCACCTGGTTATTGCTCCCTAATACCAGTTGATCAGCAACTTAATTCCAATCAACCAGGAGGATTGATTTAATACTGAACTAGCATTCTTTGAATGCTTCAGAGAGTAACAGCCGACGAAGGAGGTTATTGCTTTTGGCTTGCTACTTTTCTCTAATCAGGGGAACCTGTTACAATATATTTGGAACAGAGTTGCTAAATTTAGTTCTTTCCCAGTGTTACAAATTTTCAAAATGTTAATTTGAGTGCATAAATTAACTCTATTAGAGTAACAGCCACCAGCTAGTTGCAGTTAGATTTCCTAAAAAAAAAAAGAAGATAAAGTAACTTTAATTGAATCTGTCCCATCCATTTCATGTTTACTACTTCTCCCAATTATCGCAATGAACCCAAGAGATAGAACAACAATGTACAATAATGATAGAAATAAAATACTCTATATGCTTTATTTTGGTTGTTAGCTGTACGCTGCTAAATGGCCCAAATTTTTCAAAGTACTGGAGTATAGATAACGAAAATTAAAAATAATTTGTCAAACTTGTTAAAACTGTTAGTTTTTCTGGACTGAAAACCACGTAGGAAGTTGGGCCAAATTTTATTCTTGGTACAAAATGACTGAATACACCCTCCCCACTCCTACAAAAAAGTGGAAAATTTTGCATTGTTTATGAAGAACTGTATTCCATATGAATGCATGCCCAGGATTTTCGAAAAAGTCAGCCTTCATTTTGACATCTTTTTTTTCTTTAGGAATCCTGACCCAACGGGGAGAGGGGGTTTATTACCCCCAACAACACCCTCCCTTGGGAACAAAACTGAATTAACATTTTTTCTGTTGTGTTTAGCTCACAGAGATATGTTACGGTAAAGTAATTATGGATGGTTGGTAAAAATGTATTATTCCACAAACACCTGTAACTTCTTCATTTAGTCACTTTAACTTTCGTACTTACCTATCTGTTTTGCGGAAAATTCTTTAAGGCGTATTCACGTTTTTTTGATGAAAGTAATGTCAATTTTTCACATTACGAGCATGGCCGTAGACAGAAAAATATTTCGGGGGGGGGGGGTTCAACCATAATTGATCATATAGTTAATAGTATTACATGCAGTCACTAAACACTATATGTTTCATGGCACGAAAAGATGGTTAAATGTAAATACTACACTAGCTGTCCTGCGGTAATAGTAAGAGTAAAGTACGAAGTTAGAGGGTTCCAGGTTCGAACTCTGGTCAAGCATGGGTAGGTATATCCTCATCGTCGCGGTTAACCTACAATGTAGAAAATCGACATAAAATAACTAAAATAGAAACTTATATGCAGTATTTTTTTTTGAAAATACAGAAAACGTCTACTTAATGCTTCAATGATGTTCTCGCAACAACGAAAAGAATTAGTGAATAAAGAAATGAAGAATATGTGGCAGCAATAATATTTAAAATGTGACACACACAAAATTCAAATTCAAACTTTTCTCCTACAATAATGATCATCGTGGTGATCATGATGATGATAATAATAATAATAATAATAATAATAATAAAGGGAAACAACTCACCGAAATGGAAGCTACAATACAAAACGCCGAGAACGCTTTGAAAACTGGTCGAGCACATCCTCAGGGTTTATCTTCATGTTGCGATGAACAGACATCAATGCCAGACCATTGAGTCGATTTTCACTGGTGGAATTTCGAAGGTAAGTCTTCAGTCGTCTGAGTGATGAAAATGTTCTTTCCGGTGAAGAAGTTGAAACTGGCAATGTAGCCAGTATCTGTAGAAGTTTACTTATGTTCGGAAATAATGAAGAATTGCACTGCACAAATCCTTCTACAGCAGACTTGGGTGGTGTGTTGTGCAAGGACGTGCTGATCGGCTCCGGAGAAGATTGTAAAATTCTGCTGGACATCGGGCTGCTGGCTGATTCTTATCTTCACACAAGGAAGAGGTAGTGTCAAGGTTCAGGACTGACGTGTGCAAGTGCAACTTCAACGTTAATTAAGAGAAAATATTGGAATAATTATCTGACGCTCGTCGCAAGCCATAACCACTGTGCTTCACGCCTACCAACCCAAGATGTCTCGTGCTGTGGCCAAGGAACTCGGAGACCGGCTAGAAAGCTTCGAAAAGCAGGTGCGTGGCGAGCTGGACAATTTCAAACGAAAAATTGATAGTGAAACACAGTCAAGAAGCGGGGACCTAAGTGCTACGTACGATTCCGAAGGAACGAAGAAACTGAAAGACGAGCTGAGTAAATTGGAGGCACGGTTGGAGGAAAGTTTCAGAGTGCAAAAGGACGACTTCCATTACTTAATGGATAGGATAGAATCGCAAGAAGATAGGCTGGACGATTTGGAACAATATTCAAGGCGTGAGTGTCTCCTTATTCACGGAGTGCAGGAGAACGTCCAGGAGAACGTTTAGGAGAAGGTCCTGGACTTATTCCGAAATAAGATGCACGTCGACATCAAGAGTGACCAGATCGCGAGGTGCCATCGTTTGGGAAAACCAAACCGTAGCATGGCCGAGGCCGTGCAGGAAGGAAAACGCTGCATTATTGTTAAATTCGCCACCTACAAAACCAGGCACTCCGTGTGGTCGGCGAAGAAAAAGCTAAAAGAAGCCGGGTCGCGAATCTACATCACCGAGTCGCTGACTCCAGTGCGACAGGAGATGCTGCGGGCGGCGAAAGAGAAGTTCGGACGCCGCGCGTGCTACACGGAAGACGGCAGGATCGTGGTGCGCACCGCTACCGGCAGGAAACTCACTATTACAAGAATGAAGGAACTATCCCGATTGGCCCCTGAGCCTTACCCCTCAAAAGACTAGACCCATAAACAAGACTGCTCGGACTCCTTAGCCACTTTAACATTAGTAACCGATTAACATTGAAATACTTTTAATATTTCTTTTATTTTTATCATTCTATATTTCTTTTATTATTATTATTACTAGTTATATTTTTTACCGTTGCCGCATAACAACACGTACTCTAAGTTCTTCACTATATCATATTATTATTATTGAATCTGATTTAGCAACAAAAGTGATTGCGTGTGCGCTCGGTTTTTTTCTTTGTTTTTTTCGCATATATATTCAACATATTCTTTTATATATATATATATATATATATATATATATATATATTTCCTTGTCCTATTAAGAGTGACGTAATGAAGAAAATGTGTGTAATCGTGTTACCTCAGTGTCCAAATATCAACCTGCCTGACCTGTCATTTGTTCCACGAGACAAGGTAAGCCTTTGCTCTTTAATAGCAAGTATTCAATAGTTGGTAAGCCTGAAAACATCCAAAGTTTTTCACTGCATTCCTTGCAAGGGCTCAAATGTGAGGACGGTTCCCGTTAACCCCCGAGGTAATGACCAGCTGCTGGGAAGGGGAAGGGGAGGGCCAAGCAATGACTCATTCTTCCGTGTCGCTCTCGCGAATGTCAGATCGCTAGTCCCGAAAATGGACGAACTGCGGCTTGTTGTAAAAGAGGGAGACTTCGATTTGATTGTCATTACAGAAAGCTGGATAAAGGACGGAACACCACTATCTCTAATTAGTATACAGGGTTATGAAACGCTAACAAAAAATAGAACCACGAAAAACTGTGGCGGAATTGTAGTTTTTCATAAATCTAACTTAACTGTTCGAACAATAGAGACGAAAGTAAATACTGAAGGCATCGAAACATTAACTTTGATTCTGAAGTACATGAATAAACAGTTTGGTGTATGTTCCATATACAGACCGCCCAATGTCCCATACACAAAACTTACATTGTTCGAAGAATTAATGTCCGAAATCTATCCACTAGTTGATAATCTCTTCCTCTTAGGAGATGTAAACTGCGATTATCTCACCCCGAATAAACCAGAAACACGGCTTTTAAGATCGATTTTTGATTCATTTGGTCTAACGCAAATAGTTAATAAACCAACCCGTATCACCGAAAAAAGTAAAACGCTGCTTGACATCATAGCCGTCGACAATACAGAATTACTGTTTAAAACTGACGTCACTGTCCCAATCGGTAAATCAGACCACTGCGTTGCGTACGCTGATTTCTTGTTGCAGAAACCGGAACCTCAAGCGAGTTACGTTTATTGTAGAAATTTTAATACCTTCAACGAAGAAAGTTTTGCAAAAGATATAACTGATGTAGATTGGTCAAAGCTTTACTCACTTGATGATGTTAATAATAAAGTGGAGTTTTTGACCTCAAATATACAAAATGTTTTTGACACGCATGCACCTCTAAAAATCGTAAAGCACAATAAGAAAAATGCACCGTGGATCACCAGTAATGTTAAATTGTTGATGAGAATCAGAGATAACGCGCTACGAAAGTTCAAACGTTCGAACGATCCAAGCGACTGGCAACAATATAAAGAACTCCGGAACTTTACAACAACTGTCATAAGACAAGAAAAGAAATGTTATCTTACCTTCAAATTTGGCGGGAAAAATTTAAACCGGAGAGAAACATGGAATGAGTTGAAACAATTGGGTATTGTTAACAATAAAAAGTCTCACGATAATATATTCTCTCTCATAAGTACCACTGAAGATTTAGATGCTGTTAATGACCATTTTGGTAAAATTTGCAATGAATCTGAAATTCCTCCTCCACTTAAGGCTCAGCAAATAAAGCATTTCGAGAACAAAACCTGTTCCACCGCTGAACAGTATTTTAACTTTACTGAGGTAACTGAAAAAGATGTACATAGAACTATTTATAGCATACGCTCAAATAGTTTTGGAGTAGATGGTATCAGCACTAAAATGCTCAAACTTTCTTTGCCTTATGTTTTATCTCCGTTAACGCACGTCATTAACTCCTCTCTTTCCAGTGGCGTCTTTCCTGAAATGTGGAAAGAAGCACGAATCCTGCCACTTCAGAAAAAGCAGATCGCCACTTCTTACAATGACTTTAGGCCTATCAGTCTTTTGCCTGTGCTATCTAAAGTACTCGAGAAAATAGTGCATTCGCAGACGTTAAACTACGTTAACACGAATAATTTACTGCCCCCGCTGCAATCCGGATTTCGTGAGAAACACAGCACAGCCACTGCTCTTGCTAAAGTTGTGGATGATATTCTCTATGCCATTGATAAACAGCAAGTCACTATTTTAGTACTTCTGGATCTCAGTAAGGCTTTTGACACTGTGCAGCATGACTTATTATTAGCCAAACTTAAATATTACAAGTTTTCTCCTTCAACATTAAACTGGTTTCAAACATATCTATTTAACAGACGTCAAAGGGTCGTATTACATAATTCACCATCTCACGTGTCTCAACCTATAACGCTGAAAGCAGGCGTACCGCAAGGATCGATATTAGGCCCCCTCCTCTTCACCCTTTACACTGCAGATTTGCAGCAAGTTATAAAATACTTCACTCCACATTTTTACGCAGACGATACCCAGTTATATTTCTCAGATCATTACGCTTCGTTGGAACATAAGCTTCAGTCACTAAATTCTGACTTGAACAGCGTCAGTAACTGGTGTGTATTTAACGGTCTTAAAATAAATCCAGAAAAATCCACTTTCATGATCATTGGTTCTAATTATTCAAGGTCGTTAATTAAAAATATTAAGTTCAAGCTCAAAATAAACAATTTGCCCATTGTCAGGAATAACACTGCTAAAAATCTTGGTCTGATTTTTGACGAAATTTTTGATTGGACAGAACATGTAAAGACGCAATGTAGGAAAGCTTATGGAACACTTAGGAATCTGAATCGTTTCCGTGACTTACTCCCTGCGGAATGCAAGCTAAGACTCATCCAAGCATTAATCTACCCATTGTTCGACTATTGTGATAATGTTTACGGCCCTCAACTCTCGCAAAAGCTCAGTAAAAAAATACAAATGGTGCAAAATGCCTGCTTCCGATACATTTTTCAAGCAAAAAGATCCGATCATATTCTTCCATTCTTAAATAATAATCAGGTTCTTACCATGGCAAACAGAAGGAAGTTGCACTATCTCTGTTTTATACTCCGCATACTGACAGAAGGTAAACCGCAGTACCTGTTTGAGAAGATACATTCCCGTAGGGAAATCCATCAGTATGTTACCCGTAAGCGGAACAACTTCGATTTACCCCATCACTCTACAACGGCCTACAAATCCTCTTTCTCCTTTTCGGCTCCCAAAGCATGGAATGCATTGCCTGCAAATATCGCTAGTGTAAAAAACCCATTATATTTTAAAGGTAAAATAAAAGATCTGCTGTTAATGGAACAATGGCAGAGTCGGGGCACATACTGAAGGTATCAAGTCACTCACTATAAGGAATTGTATTATTGTATTATTATTACTATTGTCTTTTTTATTTCTAGTTACACTTTTTTTTTTGCAACTAATTCCTATGTATTTTTTCTTTCTTCATTTTTTATTTTTATTATTATTATTATTATTACTTTACGTTTAGCTTACTGCTCCATAAGTTTATAATCATCTCATATGTATTCTCATATTGACAAGGGTTAGGTGGCAGAGCAGCCCTTGGCTGAACCTCGCCCGCTGAATAAAGAAAATTTATTATTATTATTATTATTATTCTCCCATTTTGATTTCCACACCGTCAGCGTGGGCAATACTGGGCTCAGGAAGGCAGTTTTTATAAAAGTCTACGCATTCCTTCAGGTCTTCACTATTGGCTGTAACACATTTACTTGGAATAACATTTTGCAAAGAAGAGATCAGTGTCCTGTGGCGTTGGAATCTGTCACTAAGCTGTGTTATAATATGGTTTAGAAATGTAAGAAAAACATTCAACTTATAATACTCCTCACAGGTCATAGACGGGATATTGTCTCGATGGGCTTGTCTTTTCACGATCCTGGGAAAATCCATATGGCCACCGTTTTCAGTAACCATGTAAGTGGCATAGGCGAAAATCTTCTTGAATTCTTCTTCTACATTTTCGCGCATGGCATTTAAAGTATTGATAACATGGTCCACATGGTTGCAAGCTTCTGCTAAGTCTGCATTTACAGCCTGGAGTTGTCTACATAAAGTTAGGGTGTAAGAAAATATGTTTTCTAAAATCAGGAGGGGGACAACGAATTTAGCTCCTTCAATGGCACTTAACAATTGGCATGCCTTTTGAGCAGTCTCTTTGTTTGCAGACGATTCTAGCAACTCCAGTGCATTCACTACAGCTGGATACAACTCTTTAAATCTGATAACACTCTCGTGCTTATGGACCCATCTTGTTTCACAAAGACCTAACAGAGTTGCATGTTGACATTCTGGTAGGTTTTCTTTTATTGCCGTTTTCAGAACTTCGTTTCTTTGAGCAGACGAACGGAAGAAATTTGCAACAGACTGAATGCTTCCTAGGCAATTGCGTATGGACGATAGAGTACACGAATTTGCCAAAGCAAGGTTCAAGGAATGAGCACTACAATGGACGTAAAGAGCCATGGGGTGGTCCTTCCTAATATATTCATTAACACCATGCAGGTAACCGCTCATGGCTGATGCTCCGTCATATCCCTGTCCAACCAAGAAATGACAGTTTATGTTATTTCTTTTTAAGGTTGCAGAAAGCAGCGTGGCCAAGCCCTTGCCTGTAAGGTCGACTGCTGGAACAAATTCAAGAAAGACTTCGCGAATTTTACCTTCCTTCACATCTACATAACGCACACACACAGATACCTGTTCAATTCGAGAAATGTCTGTAGTTTCGTCTGCCATCACAGAGAAACACTAGGCAGCATTCACTTTCTCCACTATCTCTTTCTTAATTATGTCACCACAAATCGTAATTAACTCGTTTTGAATGGTAGGGCTTGTGTACTTTGAATTGAGCGCACCCGATTCCAAATGTTTCTGAAGCACAACGTCACCTGCACTTACACGGAACCGTAGTAAGGCACGGAAATTACCGTCGTTTGTTTCAGCCTCCTCAGACTTCATCACGTTTCCAAAGTCATCCGTTCCGCGAAGAGCAATTTCTTGACGACCGCAGAGAATAATTGTTTCTATAATGGAGCGCAGTTTCTCGTGATTTTCAGCTCCTTGTTTAGCTCGCTCGCTGCACAATTGGTCCACTATCTTATTACTTTTCCCTTCAGTCACTTTTATGAAATTCTCGGCTAGCTCTAAACACCGTTTATGGTATGACGTATTCGCATGGTTTGCAAAATCTTCCAAAGCATTTTTTAAATTGCAGTGCTCTTTGGTAACAAGAGCCCCTAAATGTTGATGCCCCCCTTTACCCCCTTCCTCCCCTCGAGAAAACAGTACGTACACTTTGCACAATGCGCCTTCCATGTTTACTGGAATAGGCTAGCCACGGAAACTTTTCCAACCACGTTAGCTGAAATCTTAGATTTCGTGCAGTTCTGCGTGGGAAAGCATATGTTGAAGAAGGAACCCACGGATTCTTCAAAAGTTGTTCTTTTTTCAGATTGTTGAGATTTGCTACATTAAGGTAAAGACCAATATCATTTTCACAGAAAGAACTATCACTTTTAGTTACCAACAAATCGGCTGATGCATTTGTGATAATATCATTTTGCTTGTCATCCGTTGATTTCGCGGCGAAGTCATCATTAGAGGTGTCACCACTGTTACATCCGTTTTCACTTTTAGATTTTTTCTTGAAAAACATCCCAATCGAGAGTTGTCCGCTTCTCCCATCTGCACCGCGTTTCATTTTTGGGTTCGCAAAGCACTAAAACTCCGGCACAAGAAACACACTCGTATCACACCACAAGGACGCGATCTAAAAGGACAAAGATACTTCCATCCAGCAATGACAAATTTGAGACCGGAGGCTATTGGCTAGGACAACGACTGGACTATAAGAGTCATGTTTGTTTGACAGTCAAATCTAAATTCAACCTTAAGCGATCCATTCATTTGTCGCGATGCAGACGCATCTCGCGCATGGTGCAGTAATATTCCCAGTAGGGAAATTGTTCAAACAAGGGATTTTGCAGGGGGGGGGGATAAATAGGAAAGACGGAAAAAAACTATAAAAATATGCAATAAACTGGGAAATGAAAACATTAAACTTTTTCTTTTGTATATCTATCTTAAACTTAAAGACGATATTTGAATATTAAAATTATAGAAATGAAAGGGGAGGGGGGTTAAACACCTTATCTAACAGCCCAGGGAATTTAAAAGTTAAAAGGGGAAATTTTGAGTCCCAACCAGAAACAACACTGAAATGAGAACGGTCAAGTGAAAGTTTAAGGGTCGCGGGTGGGTTGTGGACATAAATAAAACCTGTTTTCCTCAAGTTTCAGGAATTCCAACTGTTTGAAAATTCTGACTAAATTGTCCCAAGGCGGATTTCTCTCCACATTGTCTTCCTCTTGCATTTTTGTACCTAGGTAGAGCTGTGAATAAGTTTTCGACTTTGAATTCTCAACCTGTATAAATCTAACATGTCAGACGTTTCGGGGGGGGGGGGGGTTGAACCCTAAGAACCCCCCCCCCTTAAATACGGCCATGATTACGAGTACCTTTATTTGCGTTGTCTCGCTTGCATATGACACAGTATGGCGCGTACACCTTCGTACATAATCACACGTCGTGCTTGTGTTTTGTCAATTTTCATTTGTTATCTAGTGTTTCCAACCTTTGTAACACAAAACAACACTCGTGAAGAAAGCTGATGTAATTTTCTTTATTATTTTTTTTTTACTTCTTCGCATTGTTTTACGAACAAAATTTTAACTATGCTGGCCTAACCTAACCTTGCCGGAAATGGTTCGTGGGGCTATCCGTGAATGGTTTTTGGGGCTATCCGTCAATGGTTTGTGGGGCTCCCGGTATGAATTTCACCACGCATCCACGACACATCATGTTCATATTTTTGGTTGGAAACACTGCATCCCAATGAACATCAACAAAACACAAGCAAGTCGCGTGATGATCTACGAAGGTATATGCGCCAAAGGCTATTGTCCGTCGGAGAATTAATTTTCAACAAAAAACATGAATTTCCGCTATGATACATTCCCACATGACAGAAAACACCTTCCAGATGTTAGACAATGCTGCAGGAAGTTATTACCGTAAGCAGTTTCTTGTGTACAAATGAAGAAATCTGTTTGTGGAATAGTAAATTAGTGCCAGTTTTATGTTATGTTAAGAATGTTAATATTGTTAGAATTTCCATGATTTTTTGGAGGTAACAGTATGGTATAGGGAAATCACATTTCACTCGTTCATTTCGTCATTTTTTACATTCGTACTTACCTATTATACATTGCGAAACTTTGTTTAAGGTGGGATTTCGCTTCTTTCACGAAAATAGCTTCAATTTTCCACATATCGAGTGGAGAAATCTTGATTAGCGTTGTCGATGATCAGTGGGTTTGCAGTGTTGCAACTTTCTTCAACGAAAAATACCTACTTTTGTGTTACTCATTTTGTATTTTTTTTCTAGGTTCGAAAATCCCACGAACCATGCACGTGTAGCCCCACGCACCATTGACGGATAGCCCCATGAACCATGCACGGATAGTCTCACAAACCAATCATAAATACACAAACCATTCATAAATAGCCCCACGAACCATGCACGCGTAGCCCCACACACCATTCACGGATAGCCCCACGAACCACTCGGATAGCCCCGCAAACAGTGACGTGCGGTGATGTCGACATTTGGGGTAGCAATCAGTGGCGTGCCCAATGGAGGTTGGTGTGGGTCATAATCCCCCTCCTCCCTTTAAGGCCCAGTATTCCTAAAAATAGAAAGTCAAAGAAAGGAAAGAATTGCAAAATGAGGAAGGACTACTGAAAAGAAGCACGTGTTAATCCCACCCACTTTCGAAAATCCAAAACAAGTTGATTTGACTATTAATCAAGAGATCCCGTGTTCGAACCCCGACCTGGGCATGGGTGTTATTTGTGTTTATCCCTTCATCATTTTTTTCGTACCATCTTGACGATTAGCCAAAAGTGTAGGAAAAGCGAAGTAAAACAAACCATATGAAATAATCAATCAATGATTTGATTTATGCTACTTAGCGTCGCTGACACATTTGGTTAATCGCAAAGATGGTACAATACAATCAATGTAGAGACAAACACAAATAACACCCATGCCGAGGTAGGGGTTCCAACCTGGAACTCCTCGTGTCATAGCATGCAGTGATAACCACTCCCTCGGTTGGTTGATTTGGTGCTTAAGTCCACTTTATGTACATAAAAGCTAATCGGGACTGGACCTACAGTTTAAAGTGGGATCCGAACCACTATGTGCCTCCACCTGGTACCGATCCGGGATCGCTTGCACTCCTTCACGGAGGTCGGCCGACAACAAAGATGAGTGGAAAGCTCTAACTATTCGAATACGTGGGTATCGGTAAAGCAAACTGCGTATTTACTCGGTGGTACGTAAATTTCAATTGGATTTTTGATACACCATATTTGTATATGATTAACGTTTTCCAAAAAAATTACATTGCTTGATTTCCCTAATTTCTCCATGTCACGATCTCGTTACTGGAAGATCCGGGCTCGAGCCCTGGCCTGTGCATGAGTGTTCCTTTCTAACCACTCTGTGGCCGTACAGGCTGGCTCTTTCCCCCCTGGGCCGCTTGGTTGAAGCCGAACAATAGGCGGTTGGGGACCAAGCCGTCCAGGGTTCGATGCCCGGCTGTACCTGCACGGTGCACATAAACAATAGAAAAATACTATTGAGATTGGGGAAAAGGATGGGGTTGCATATGAAATTATAGCGATTTGATTGATGGACTGTGATATATGAATATGTATTATGTTAAGAATCTCTACATGATATGAGAATTGCAAGTCCACACCTTAATCTCAATTCCGATCACACTTACACTGATGTCCTGGCGTTGTGTATTGATGTCTCCATTGTCTGTCATTAGGGAACCTGGTTGTCCCAACTGTCCGTGGTGTCAATCACACTGCCCTCCGGTGACGATTCCTACATATATATCAAGCCGCGGAAGCACACGTCACAGTTCACATCTGTCTTCTGTGCACTGACCAGTCAGATATATACCTTTATATGTAAAAAGATACAGTACAGTATATCTTGTGACGAAAACTATCCCGTTCATCATAACTTAAATGTTATGTGCAATAATACTCTGGGCACTGACGGACACTGACTTCTAGACAGAATGTTCAGCAATCTCTTGACAAAGACATTCGGTACAACTTCTAGACACACACTTGTCACCTGAATTCTCAACACTGATTCTTCACTTGCATTCTCAACACCGATGTCCTCTGTCTAGCCTATAGACGCACACTGTACCGCCAGAATTCACCGTTGGGTTAGGGTTTTTTGTCCATGTCCACTTTCTATTGGCTGGCGTGGAGGAGGGGTTTGGTTGCAGGGAAGAAAGGAAATATTTCACGTTGGGGAGACAAAGGGGCTTCTGGGAGAGAAAGCGTAAATATAGCCGTCGCCTTTTGTGGGCAAGGCAAATGACCTTTGCTTGGCTTCTCAGAAACTGACGGGGATTTCGAGACGTGCTGAATGTTCGATAATGATAATAAATGTGGAAGATGATATATGTATATATTGATACTAGTGTGCACGTATGGGAATACGGGTACAACTCTTCATCCGTTTAATATTTAATCAACGTTCATCGTCATGGCATAAGTTAGGTAAAGTGATGGAAAAGCAACGCTAAAGAAAGGAAAAAGAAAATACAAATAATTTTCTCCCAGTGCATCTGCAGGGCACTGTGAAATCAGGAGTCTAGAGTTCTCTGTTTATGATTGTCCCTCGTGACTTCCATAAGCTCATTAGCTACGTATCGCGATTAAATCTATACAGCTAGAAAAAGCGATGGGAGGTGGCAAAAAATCAATATATTAGAGGAGATAAACAGGTAACAAAACACACTTTTTTCTTCTTTCTTCAATGATATTCATTTTTGACTTTTGAGTTCTGGGATACATTTTTCATTCCAAATTATTTCATTATTCACTGCAGAGTACAACACATGGCAACAAGAATGCGCGCTCGTCACGGGTTCGAATCCCGGTCTGAATTGTTCTTTGTGAGGTCCCTTCATCAATTTCATTATATCATCACTCATCCTCCTTTTCTCGATAACCAAATGTGGCAGAAAGGTGAAGTAAAATAAACCAAACCAATAACAACAATTAGAACGCACGTGTTCTTGCCCAAATTAATACATCCGTATTTATGACTGTTTAGCTTACCCATTTTTTCTATTGGAGGCCACTAAAACGAGAGCGAGAGAGAGCGTGAGCAAATATTTGTTATTTAATCATTATCAATTCCATATTTGAAAAAAAGAAGAAAGTAACCATAACATTTTTGTCTGCACATAATACAAGTACGTTCTCATTCATATACAAATAAAACTACATCCCATATTATACATACATATACAACGTTTAAAAGGTTGTGTAAATACAGAGTGCAGAAAATTTTCCCCTGAGTTCTTTAGAGGATTTACAAAGGAATCGAAGAGAAACCTATCCCCTATCTGTCCTATAGGAGATAGACTGGAGGACCTGAAACCATGGACTTTCAACCATGGGAGAGGTGGGCGAGGAGGCAAGGGAGGTACAGGCAGAAATCTTCCCTTTCCATTCGGGCGGCTGTCTATACCTGGATCTGGTAAGGCGGAAGAAGAGCCAGCTAGGGTATTCAGCCTTGCCAGCTGATCACATCGAGAGACGAGAAGCGCGTGGAAAGAAGTGTTGCATATGAACTGAGGCTTCAACACAATAAATATTGTGATTTGAAAATAATTAGAGACGTGAGATTGATTGATCTATCTCTGCTGGACTAGCTACTCCTCAGTGCACGTCACTGGTGGAATTCGAGCCACTTAATTAAATGTGCCTAACCGTTGATCGAACTCGTGACCCCTCGATTACAAAGCATCATTATTACCGCTAACCGAGGCGGGGAGGTTCACTTATAATCTTTCTAATTCTTAACATTTAAGAGTTAGGTAGTTTCTGTAGTCTTTTAATTCCTTAATGTCGTATTTTTGCCTCTCGGATGTTTTCAATAACGATGTAACGTTGAAAGGATTGAGAAAACATCGCTGACAATTATGTTCATTGCAAATATTCGATTGAGAAACTACAATCAGAAAAGCTGCCCCCGTGGCGGAGTGGTTAGAACATCGCGCTACGACGCCAGAGGTCCTGGGTTCAAATCCTAGCTTGGGTATGGGTGTCCCTTCATCAATTTCATCATATCATCACTCATCCCCCATCTTCGCAATTAGCCAAAAGTGACAGAAAAGCAGAAAAGCAATGTAAAATAAACTAAATCAAACAATCACTACAAACCGGAAAATAAACTTGACGGTTCTTGAGATGTTGAACGTCCTCCAACTTTCAAAAATTCATTTTTGACACCTATTCCGGAAATTGGAAACACCATTTGTAGAGGATAATGATTGTACACATTCAACTCTAGAACCAAATAACAATCTCACAGCCACTGAATAACTCCACCTACCAGGTAGGCGGCAAAATATCATGTCAATTTCTTGACAAGTTTGGCGACTCATGATTTAACAATTTCTTAGTAATGATCAGTGGCCATTGTTGATCCAGGCAGATAAGCAGTTGCCCTGCCCTTTCACGATTTTAGAACACATCGTAATAAGGTAACATCTTCGTGAAGTAGAAAATGTACTTGAGCATTGTAATGACCTTTTATGAAAGTTTTATCGAAATGCGTCTACTGTACAATAAAACAATATTATACTCTAAAAGGAAATGGCGCAACCACAAGGAGACAGGGGGGCATTGCCTTATTGCCTTTTTTCAACCTTGGACGGAAATCAATTATAGGAATCTACTAGTAGCAGGACAAAAGGATACTCAAGACGGAATTAGTTTTCACGTCCATCTCGCATTATTTCTTCCAGACGGCCAGGATCACCTGCAGGGGGCACAGAGGGGCAATTTCAATAACTTTAATTCTGGCCACCTGGTACTTTGCATTTTTTCCTGTAAATAAGATATAGTACTGTAAACAGGAGGCAAGCTGATTTCCATGCTAGAGATTATCGTGTTGTTTTGCAGAAATAGGGGTCCAGGTCTGGAATGCATGGTTATTATTGTCATAATTCCTCCCAATGCCACGGTAAACGGAAGGATAATAGGAGTAAAATAAATAAAAAAAAGACAAAAACCTATAGAGGTCTCATGTTCAATCCCTTTTTCAGGCATATTGCATAGTGGTTTGATTTAAATTTAAATTGTAGGGTCAATTCCGATCAGCCTATCACGTGGAGAGACTCATCAAATTAACATTTAAAAAAAATGTTCTTGGGCATGTTGAACGTGGCGGTAAAAGGCAGAATATTTGAGTCTTCAGAAGTATTAGGCATAATAATATGACCAAAAGTGTGGCCGTTGGGAGGAGCGATCACCCCTGTGGGTCAGTGCCTGATACATGTTAAGATAATGTTTGTTGCTTGTATCCTTTCCTTGTTTTCATTCTCTAATTGTTGAGCGACCTTTGAGACATGAACTATATGCAACAATTACTCAACAATATTGAACTTTCAATAATGGCTAAGTAACAGATGGTGTAATTGATCATTACCTAATATTTACATACAAGCACTTGTAAGTTGCTAAGTGATACTTAAATAATAATTTTATAAACACTATGTATGTATAATAGTACACGTACGGCAGATTTGAACTTTAGTTTCACGAGACTGGAGACAAGACTAAGATATGTCTTAGTTGAAGGAATGGAAGTTGGCTACATTATCCAGAAATATATGATGTAAATTGCAGAAGAGAGAGTTTCTGGCATATAGACCTACAGCCACTATAATGATCTGTAGGACTGTGCGTGTGTCATTCTGTGTTTTGACCTTGTATGCAGATTGTCCCTTTACAGACTCAGCTTTTAACCCAGGTAAGAATATTTGTCCTCCGACATTCTACATAGTTATCTTATACAGAGTGTCTACAATCAATTTGTTATGAACATATTCTCCCAAGAAAGGCATTGTTTCGCGTGATAAATTACTTCGAGGCCCCATCTTGTTGAAACAATGCGTCTCTCTCATCCTCCTCTAACATCGACACAAATTTATGCACAATGTTCATATACACAGCACTATTCAGTCTCCTTGAAGGAAAATGGTCCAACAATGCGCCGTCGTGATATCGCACACCAGACACCTATTTTCAAGGAATTGGCTCCTCATGTAAAACATGAGGGTTTTCGGTAGCCCATATCCTTCAGTTCTGACTGTTTACATAACCCGATAGGTGAAACCATGCTTCATCGGGAAAATAAACTTTGTCAAGCTCCCTTTGAGACCTGAATGTCTGAAGAAACCATCTAGCATATCGTATTCTTTTGTCCATATTAGGAAATTTAAGTTCATGTACGACATGAACACGGTAAGCA
Organism: Lepisma saccharinum; assembly: GCF_977018435.1. Lineage (NCBI taxonomy): Eukaryota > Metazoa > Arthropoda > Insecta > Zygentoma > Lepismatidae > Lepisma > Lepisma saccharinum. The sequence continues at coordinate 4,783,730 of NC_139256.1, forward strand.
TGAAACTTTAAGTTACGCACTGCTCTATGTATGTTAGATTTGGGGATATGCGATTCTTTTGATAAACGCCGGAGTGATTTCTTAGGTCAACGAGCATACCGATGTTCCAAATCACTAGGGGTGTGCGGGACAGAATTTTTTGAGTCTGGACGGGATCGGGACGGGAAAAATTCGAAATTTACTGAGATAGTCGGGAAATTTTCGGGACGAAGCTCTGGAAATCTCGAATTGTATAGGTAATTTTCACCTTAAGTTATTGTTTTTGCATTTCTCGTACAAAAGCTAACAATTTCCGATAAGTTCCAGACATTTACAATCCAGAAAATGTCGAGACTTAACGACTTTTTTAAAATAACCATTCGGTATTTCCCGACTGCTCAGGATCCCGAAAAGTCGGGAAGTCATTTTCCGAAGTTGGGATCAGGACGGGAAATTTCTTTCCCGATCCCGGTTCCGACTTTTCGGGATCCCGCACACCGCTACAAATCAGTTCCAAATCTTCCAGAAAATCAGCTGCAAAGGCACTAAAGTCCCTATCACACGGAACTGGATTTCTAGAATGAAAGTCCTAGTTGGCGCTGAACTAACTTTCCAGGTAGCAATCATGGCCGCCTGGCTGACTGCTTGACTGGTTTGGAGGAATAGGACATGTTCTAATTGCTACTTGCTTTCCTCGACTGGATTCTGTGGAACAGCCAATCAGAGCAAAGTTTCGCCATGTGAAGATAATCTGTGAGTGTGCAAAGGAGAGCTTTTGTCTGTGCTTTCTGAGTGTTACTCCAGCACTGTATAACGTATACAGCATGATAGGCGCGTTGAGTTACACCATCAATGCTGAGTGCACGGTGTTTACATTTGAAACAACTAAAATATTCTTCCTAAACGTTGTAAAGTATGTATTTAAGCAGCGCCATTGTTTTGTACCTAATAACGTTTTATACGAAACGTTATTCCTCTCGGTTGAATAGTTATCGGCTTTTAAAAATGTGAAGTGACACATTGTTTACATCTCACGCGGCCGCCATTACAACTTCCCTCGTATGGGAACAAAAGTCTATCGACAAGTACGCTGATAAGTATCGCGTGAGGCGAAAACTAGCAAATTGATAGCAAGTCCAAGCGCCAACTAGGGCATATCTACTGGAAATCCAGTTCCGTGTGATTCGGGCTTAAGTCTTCCACTTCAACTTTCCAGCCTGATCATTACCAGTGCGTAGTTACAGATCGATTAGTTCATTGAATTCTCCAGCCTAATTATTGCCTATTTTTGTGGGAGCAGGAAAAGGTTTATTATCCATTTTGCCTTGACTCATCTCACTCAACAGGTCGCTAGGTGCCGGGGCTTGCCGCGAGTTGATAGCTTCCTGGAGATGAGGCCTTGCTCGAAAAGGTTTATTATCCTAAGTCTTCCACTTCGTGGCTTGTCACATACGCTACGAGATTCATCAAATTTGTTTTTAAGCTGCATTTTTTCCCCTATGTGGTACAGGTACACTCTTGCCAGGATACCTCAATAAAACCTGTTCCTGCACCTGTTGATGACTGTTTGTTCTCAAGAAGCATTTGAGGATAAAACACGTTCTTGCAAGGTGTAAATCATTTCAAAAGATAAAGGAATAATAACTTTTAAATCAAATTAATAATAGGGCTCACAGCAGCTAAAACAACGTCACTCACATACGACACAACCAACGAGCCAATAATGCAACAAACAGACCAGCGCTGACAGGTTTGATCCAGTTACAAAGCACGGCAGCGCCGCCTGGATTGCTCAACAGAGAAGTCAGTGTTGCTAACCAACAAACGGTAAAAGTAACCGTCCATACCAGATGTTACAATTTACGATCACTCGATATCAGTACTTTTTTCTTCCCATGTTGTGTAGATACCCAGTATGGATCGTCCCGTGCAATTTGATGCTCGCAGCGTTGCAAACTGCCGTGAAAATGTGCAAAAAGTAGGATTTCCGGCTGACGTCACAAAATGTAATTTCTCTGTCACCCTACGCATTGCAACAAAAAAAAATTAATTTCCTTCGACATTTCTGTGCACGTAGAGACTAAAAGTTCAGAGAAAGTTATCGTAAATAAGGAACTGAGAGAAGTTTTGGGGCCAAAAGAGCTTTTGTTCATTTTTTTTTCTCCACCCTGCACGAAACCCCTCCCCCTCCTGCGTTTCTTCAGGTACGTGGTGTATTTAGTCCAACCCATGCTCTCTTGTGCTAAAGTCGTATTCATCTCCGACATTTCGTTACCAACTTATAGCTATTCAAAGTTCAAGGGACAGGACTTTGTGGACACTCTGTATTAGTTATATTTTTAGTTATGGTAAGGGGCTGGACCTGTATAATGTGATGGGTGTAAAATAGCCTAATTGCTGGTGCACGCACAATTTCAAATTCAATCCGTCAGTATGTTTGGAAACATGTGTGTACCGATGCAAACCATTCATCACCACGCTTGCGCACATAACAGATAAAACGGCCCAGTCCGAGCGACATGAAAGCGAGAAGCGACACCTGCAATTTGTCGTGTCGCTTAATTGAAATGGTGTTGTTTATTTTTTTAATGTTGGTTTCCAAGAGACACGTATCGCTTCAGTCTGAAAGCTTACTTTCGAACCAATTCACCACGGGAACATGCACGTGTCGCTTTGACTGGTCTGTTTTCTCAGTACTATGCATCGTGTCGCCTCGGTCTGTTGTACTCGTATGCAAGGTGGATTGTTTTCTTTAGAATAAGGGGCCGTTGCTTGTCGCTTCGGTGTGTAATCTCCGTGCCACTTGAAAGTGAATCCTCAGTGATCAACGAACTGTATCGAACCGACGGGACGCGACAAGCTGGACGTGTCGCTCAGATTCTCAATGGCGTGTATTGTGCCGCCTGAGACTTGGTTTCCCATGGGCCAGCGTCGCTTGTCACTTCGGTGTGAACCACTGTTGTCGCGTGTCGCTTCGGTTTGAAACCTTAAGAGCCGTTCTTTTCACCACAACACAATACGCAGATAAGCGATCAACATGCTTGTAGCAAAATGCAAGTCGTAAAAATCCTTTCCGGGTACCAATCCTTTTTTCGTTCTGCTTGTATCCACAGGTTTCGTCTCTCTACGTCCTTCGGAAACCTACGATACTTGACTCAACAAATTTGTTCCCGATCGAACTGTGCAACCATATGCTATGCAGCTGACACGCTATTTCCTTGAAAAAGAATCTCCACTTTGCCGTTTCATATTATCGTCCATAGCACCGTCAACGTAACCGGATGTTCCAGGGGACCCAGACGAGTGCGCATGCTCCGCAGTAGCTCCGCCTTTAACACCGTCTATAGTACTGTAAACAGGAAGCAAGCTGATTTCCATGTACTAGAGATTAGCATATTGTTTTGCAAAAATAGGGGCTCATGGCTGGAATGGGTGGTTATTACTTGCCATAATGCCTCCTATTGTCACGGTACAATGAAGGAAAGACGAGGAGCAAACTAAATAAACACAGACAAAAGCCTATAGGTGTCTCATCATCCATTTATTTTTCAGGCATATTGCACAGTGGTTCGGTTCCAAATTTTAAATTGTAGGGTCATTTCCGATCAGTAGAGGAAAAGGTCTAAATATGGGCCCCCTTTTATTTTGTCATTTTCGGAGGAAAAAATTAAAATATCAAGCACCTGCCTTAATAATGCATATGTAAGAAATATATACTTAAATGTAATAGCATGCTAAAGTATACAAGGTCTCAATTTTTTTAAAAAAAAGCTATTTCCAAAAAATGATAAAATGATGTATTTCAAAATTATGGTCTAAATATGGGCTACTAGTGGCAATATCACAAAAAGCAATTCAAATTTTAAAAAACAATCATTAATCGCTAAAACATTATAAAATTCATATTTATGAATAATCTGTTGTTTTGAAAATCACGCGGAATGGGAAAAATCGAAATTAAGAAAAACATCCAAATATTTGTTGGAAATGTGATCTCAGCATTAGACATCATGTCATAGCCCATATTTAGACCATCGTGCTATTTTTCTTCTTCAATTTATTTTCGCTCTCTGTGGTACATATTTCACAAACAAATCATGGCGTTATAAAAGCACACATTTGCTTTATGTACCGCTAATATCATAACCTATACAAAGCAGATGACAAATCAGAAAACGCTAAATTAAAACATACCTGAAAAAATTTTCGGAGGTCGCAATTCTATAACAGCGTCCAAGGCCGAAACTAACCACCACTTTCTCTTGCGAATTGACGCCGCAACCTTTGTCCTTGACAGATAACCAGTTCCTATTGCCTCTGCCAGGCTACAGCACAGAGTAGCGCTGATAACTCCAAAACCCATATTTAAAGTTTCGCCCATATTTAGACCTTCTCTACCTTATGAGTCTATGCTCAACAATATTGTTGTTTCAATAATGGCTAAGGAACAAACTGGTCTATTTGATCTTTTCCTAATATTTACATGTAAGCACCTTTAAGTTGCTTAGAGATAGTTAAATGTGTATAAACACTATGTAGGCATGTAGTACTGTACTAATAATTAATCATCTATATGTGTACTATCAGTACACATTATCATGAAATTTAAGATGGAAAAAGGACAAATTGACATTTGACTATGAATTTTGTCATAGCACTAATAATAGAAACAATGTAATCAAAAAACCTAACACTTATAACGAGTGATCACAAAATATAATGAACAATAAGGGATAAAAGGCATATTCGTCCAATAAATCATTTTAGAATTTCAAGACACACATTGGGTTCCTTCTTAAAGTTTCTATTCTAATGATTCAAATTTTGATTCTAGATTTCTAATGGAAAACACAAGTCGTGAACATACAGGAAACTAGTGAAGCTTCAAATCTTAAAGCTGGGGAAAAAATGGAAAAACATATAATGCTGCTAATCATAAGTTAGGAGGGAGGGTGGGTTAATAATTTAATTCTCTGTAAACCTCTGGAGTGGATGAGGTCACTGGCGCAAGATTCAGATCTTCTTAAACCTCATGTGCGTGTGTGAATGAAAAGAAATTAGGTTTGGAATGATTATTTGTGGGTGAGGTCCCTGGCAAGAGAATAACTTCTCTGTAAACCTCTGGAGTGGATGAGGTCACTGGCGCAAGATTCAGATCTTCCTAAACCTCATGTGCGTGTGTGAATGAAAAGAAATTAGGTTTGGAATGATTATTTCTGGGTGAGGTCCCTGGCAAGAGAATAACTTCTCTGTAAACCTCTGGAGTGGATGAGGTCACTGGCGCAAGATTCAGATCTTCCTAAACCTCATGTGCGTGTGTGAATGAAAAGAAATTAGGTTTGGAATTATTATTTGTGGGTGAGGTCCCTGGCAAGAGAATAACTTCTCTGTAAACCTCTGGAGTGGATGAGGTCACTGGCGCAAGATTCAGATCTTCCTAAACCTCATGTGCGTGTGTGAATGAAAAGAAATTAGGTTTGGAATTATTATTTGTGGGTGAGGTCCCTGGCAAGAGAATAACTTCTCTGTAAACCTCTGGAGTGGATGAGGTCACTGGCGCAAGATTCAGATCTTCCTAAACCTCATGTGCGTGTGTGAATGAAAAGAAATTAGTGGGTGAGGTCCCTGGCAAGAGAATAACTTCTCTGTAAACCTCTGGAGTGGATGAGGTCACTGGCGCAAGATTCAGATATTCCTAAACCTCATGTGCGTGTGTGAATGAAAATAAATTAGGTTTGGAATGATTATTTGTGGGTGAGGTCCCTGGCAAGAGAATAACTTCTCTGTAAACCTCTGGAGTGGATGAGGTCACTGGCGCAAGATTCAGATCTTCCTAAACCTCATGTGCGTGTGTGAATGAAAAGAAATTAGGTTTGGAATGATTATTTGTGGGTGAGGTCCCTGGCAAGAGAATAACTTCTCTGTAAACCTCTGGAGTGGATGAGGTCACTGGCGCAAGATTCAGATATTCCTAAACCTCATGTGCGTGTGTGGATGAGGTCACTGGCGCAAGATTCAGATCTTCCTAAACCTCATGTGCGTGTGTGAATGAAAAGAAATTAGGTTTGGAATGATTATTTGTGGGTGAGGTCCCTGGCAAGAGAATAACTTCTCCGTAAACCTCTGGAGTGGATGAGGTCACTGGCGCAAGATTCAGATCTTCCTAAACCTCATGTGCGTGTGTGAATGAAAAGAAATTAGGTTTGGAATGATTATTTGTGGGTGAGGTCCCTGGCAAGATAATAACTTCTCTGTAAACCTCTGGAGTGGATGAGGTCACTGGCGCAAGATTCAGATCTTCCTAAACCTCATGTGCGTGTGTGAATGAAAAGAAATTAGGTTTGGAATGATTATTTGTGGGTGAGGTCCCTGGCAAGATAATAACTTCTCTGTAAACCTCATGTATGTGTGTTAATGAAAAGAAATTAGGTTTGGAATGATTATTTGTGGGTGAGGTCCCTGGCAAGAGAATAACTTCTCTGTAAACCTCTGGAGTGGATGAGGTCACTGGCGCAAGATTCAGATCTTCCTAAACCTCATGTGCGTGTGTGAATGAAAATAAATTAGGTTTGGAATGATTATTTGTGGGTGAGGTCCCTGGCAAGAGAATAACTTCTCTGCAAACCTCTGGAGTGGATGGGGTCACTGGCTCAAGATTCAGATCTTCCTAAACCTCATGTGCGTGTGTAAATGAAAATAAATTAGGTTTGGAATGATTATTTGTGGGTGAGGTCCCTGGCAAGAGAATAACTTCTCTGTAAACCTCTGGAGTGGATGAGGTCACTGGCGCAAGATTCAGATCTTCCTAAACCTCATGTGCGTGTGTGAATGAAAAGAAATTAGGTTTGGAATGATTATTTGTGGGTGAGGTCCCTGGCAAGAGAATAACTTCTCTGTAAACCTCTGGAGTGGATGAGGTCACTGGCGCAAGATTCAGATCTTCCTAAACCTCATGTGCGTGTGTGAATGAAAAGAAATTAGGTTTAGAATGATTATTTGTGGGTGAGGTCCCTGGCAAGAGAATAACTTCTCTGTAAACCTCTGGAGTGGATGAGGTCACTGGCGCAAGATTCAGATCTTCCTAAACCTCATGTGCGTGTGTGAATGAAAAATTAGGTTTGGAATGATTATTTGTGGGTGAGGTCCCTGGCAAGAGAATAACTTCTCTGTAAACCTCTGGAGTGGATGAGGTCACTGGCGCAAGATTCAGATCTTCCTAAACCTCATGTGCGTGTGTGAATGAAAAGAAATTAGGTTTGGAATGATTATTTGTGGGTGAGGTCCCTGGCAAGAGAATAACTTCTCTGTAAACCTCTGGAGTGGATGAGGTCACTGGCGCAAGATTCAGATCTTCCTAAACCTCATGTGCGTGTGTGAATGAAAAGAAATTAGGTTTGGAATGATTATTTGTGGGTGAGGTCCCTGGCAAGAGAATAACTTCTCTGTAAACCTCTGGAGTGGATGAGGTCACTGGCGCAAGATTCAGATCTTCCTAAACCTCATGTGCGTGTGTGAATGAAAAGAAATTAGGTTTGGAATGATTATTTGTGGGTGAGGTCCCTGGCAAGAGAATAACTTCTCTGTAAACCTCTGGAGTGGATGAGGTCACTGGCGCAAGATTCAGATCTTCCTAAACCTCATGTGCGTGTGTGATTGAAAAATTAGGTTTGGAATGATTATTTGTGGGTGAGGTCCCTGGCAAGAGAATAACTTCTCTGTAAACCTCTGGAGTGGATGAGGTCACTGGCGCAAGATTCAGATCTTCCTAAACCTCATGTGCGTGTGTGAATGAAAAGAAATTAGGTTTGGAATGATTATTTGTGGGTGAGGTCCCTGGCAAGAGAATAACTTCTCTGTAAACCTCTGGAGTGGATGAGGTCACTGGCGCAAGATTCAGATCTTCCTAAACCTCATGTGCGTGTGTGAATGAAAAATTAGGTTTGGAATTATTATTTGTGGGTGAGGTCCCTGGCAAGAGAATAACTTCTCTGTAAACCTCTGGAGTGGATGAGGTCACTGGCGCAAGATTCAGATCTTCCTAAACCTCATGTGCGTGTGTGATTGAAAAATTAGGTTTGGAATGATTATTTGTGGGTGAGGTCCCTGGCAAGAGAATAACTTCTCTGTAAACCTCTGGAGTGGATGAGGTCACTGGCGCAAGATTCAGATCTTCCTAAACCTCATGTGCGTGTGTGAATGAAAAATTAGGTTTGGAATGATTATTTGTGGGTGAGGTCCCTGGCAAGAGAATAACTTCTCTGCAAACCTCTGGAGTGGATGAGGTCACTGGCGCAAGATTCAGATATTCCTAAACCTCATGTGCGTGTGTGAATGAAAATAAATTAGGTTTGGAATGATTATTTGTGGGTGAGGTCCCTGGCAAGAGAATAACTTCTCTGTAAACCTCTGGAGTGGATGAGGTCACTGGCGCAAGATTCAGATCTTCCTAAACCTCATGTGCGTGTGTGAATGAAAAGAAATTAGGTTTGGAATGATTATTTCTGGGTGAGGTCCCTGGCAAGAGAATAACTTCTCTGTAAACCTCTGGAGTGGATGAGGTCACTGGCGCAAGATTCAGATCTTCCTAAACCTCATGTGCGTGTGTGAATGAAAAGAAATTAGGTTTGGAATTATTATTTGTGGGTGAGGTCCCTGGCAAGAGAATAACTTCTCTGTAAACCTCTGGAGTGGATGAGGTCACTGGCGCAAGATTCAGATCTTCCTAAACCTCATGTGCGTGTGTGAATGAAAAGAAATTAGGTTTGGAATTATTATTTGTGGGTGAGGTCCCTGGCAAGAGAATAACTTCTCTGTAAACCTCTGGAGTGGATGAGGTCACTGGCGCAAGATTCAGATCTTCCTAAACCTCATGTGCGTGTGTGAATGAAAAGAAATTAGTGGGTGAGGTCCCTGGCAAGAGAATAACTTCTCTGTAAACCTCTGGAGTGGATGAGGTCACTGGCGCAAGATTCAGATATTCCTAAACCTCATGTGCGTGTGTGAATGAAAAGAAATTAGGTTTGGAATGATTATTTGTGGGTGAGGTCCCTGGCAAGAGAATAACTTCTCTGTAAACCTCTGGAGTGGATGAGGTCACTGGCGCAAGATTCAGATCTTCCTAAACCTCATGTGCGTGTGTGAATGAAAAGAAATTAGGTTTGGAATGATTATTTGTGGGTGAGGTCCCTGGCAAGAGAATAACTTCTCTGTAAACCTCTGGAGTGGATGAGGTCACTGGCGCAAGATTCAGATATTCCTAAACCTCATGTGCGTGTGTGGATGAGGTCACTGGCGCAAGATTCAGATCTTCCTAAACCTCATGTGCGTGTGTGAATGAAAAGAAATTAGGTTTGGAATGATTATTTGTGGGTGAGGTCCCTGGCAAGAGAATAACTTCTCCGTAAACCTCTGGAGTGGATGAGGTCACTGGCGCAAGATTCAGATCTTCCTAAACCTCATGTGCGTGTGTGAATGAAAAAAAATTAGGTTTGGAATGATTATTTGTGGGTGAGGTCCCTGGCAAGATAATAACTTCTCTGTAAACCTCTGGAGTGGATGAGGTCACTGGCGCAAGATTCAGATCTTCCTAAACCTCATGTGCGTGTGTGAATGAAAAGAAATTAGGTTTGGAATGATTATTTGTGGGTGAGGTCCCTGGCAAGATAATAACTTCTCTGTAAACCTCATGTATGTGTGTTAATGAAAAGAAATTAGGTTTGGAATGATTATTTGTGGGTGAGGTCCCTGGCAAGAGAATAACTTCTCTGTAAACCTCTGGAGTGGATGAGGTCACTGGCGCAAGATTCAGATCTTCCTAAACCTCATGTGCGTGTGTGAATGAAAATAAATTAGGTTTGGAATGATTATTTGTGGGTGAGGTCCCTGGCAAGAGAATAACTTCTCTGCAAACCTCTGGAGTGGATGGGGTCACTGGCGCAAGATTCAGATCTTCCTAAACCTCATGTGCGTGTGTAAATGAAAATAAATTAGGTTTGGAATGATTATTTGTGGGTGAGGTCCCTGGCAAGAGAATAACTTCTCTGTAAACCTCTGGAGTGGATGAGGTCACTGGCGCAAGATTCAGATCTTCCTAAACCTCATGTGCGTGTGTGAATGAAAATAAATTAGGTTTGGAATGATTATTTGTGGGTGAGGTCCCTGGCAAGAGAATAACTTCTCTGTAAACCTCTGGAGTGGATGAGGTCACTGGCGCAAGATTCAGATCTTCCTAAACCTCATGTGCGTGTGTCAATGAAAAGAAATTAGGTTTAGAATGATTATTTGTGGGTGAGGTCCCTGGCAAGAGAATAACTTCTCTGTAAACCTCTGGAGTGGATGAGGTCACTGGCGCAAGATTCAGATCTTCCTAAACCTCATGTGCGTGTGTGAATGAAAAATTAGGTTTGGAATGATTATTTGTGGGTGAGGTCCCTGGCAAGAGAATAACTTCTCTGTAAACCTCTGGAGTGGATGAGGTCACTGGCGCAAGATTCAGATCTTCCTAAACCTCATGTGCGTGTGTGAATGAAAAGAAATTAGGTTTGGAATTATTATTTGTGGGTGAGGTCCCTGGCAAGAGAATAACTTCTCTGTAAACCTCTGGAGTGGATGAGGTCACTGGCGCAAGATTCAGATCTTCCTAAACCTCATGTGCGTGTGTGAATGAAAAGAAATTAGGTTTGGAATGATTATTTGTGGGTGAGGTCCCTGGCAAGAGAATAACTTCTCTGTAAATCTCTGGAGTGGATGAGGTCACTGGCGCAAGATTCAGATCTTCCTAAACCTCATGTGCGTGTGTGAATGAAAATAAATTAGGTTTGGAATGATTATTTGTGGGTGAGGTCCCTGGCAAGAGAATAACTTCTCTGTAAACCTCTGGAGTGGATGAGGTCACTGGCGCAAGATTCAGATCTTCCTAAACCTCATGTGCGTGTGTGATTGAAAAATTAGGTTTGGAATGATTATTTGTGGGTGAGGTCCCTGGCAAGAGAATAACTTCTCTGTAAACCTCTGGAGTGGATGAGGTCACTGGCGCAAGATTCAGATCTTCCTAAACCTCATGTGCGTGTGTGAATGAAAAGAAATTAGGTTTGGAATTATTATTTGTGGGTGAGGTCCCTGGCAAGAGAATAACTTCTCTGTAAACCTCTGGAGTGGATGAGGTCACTGGCGCAAGATTCAGATCTTCCTAAACCTCATGTGCGTGTGTGATTGAAAAATTAGGTTTGGAATGATTATTTGTGGGTGAGGTCCCTGGCAAGAGAATAACTTCTCTGTAAACCTCTGGAGTGGATGAGGTCACTGGCGCAAGATTCAGATCTTCCTAAACCTCATGTGCGTGTGTGAATGAAAAATTAGGTTTGGAATTATTATTTGTGGGTGAGGTCCCTGGCAAGAGAATAACTTCTCTGTAAACCTCTGGAGTGGATGAGGTCACTGGCGCAAGATTCAGATCTTCCTAAACCTCATGTGCGTGTGTGATTGAAAAATTAGGTTTGGAATGATTATTTGTGGGTGAGGTCCCTGGCAAGAGAATAACTTCTCTGTAAACCTCTGGAGTGGATGAGGTCACTGGCGCAAGATTCAGATCTTCCTAAACCTCATGTGCGTGTGTGAATGAAAAATTAGGTTTGGAATGATTATTTGTGGGTGAGGTCCCTGGCAAGAGAATAACTTCTCTGCAAACCTCTGGAGTGGATGAGGTCACTGGCGCAAGATTCAGATCTTCCTAAACCTCATGTGCGTGTGTGAATGAAAAGAAATTAGGTTTGGAATGATTATTTGTGGGTGAGGTCCCTGGCAAGAGAATAACTTCTCTGTAAACCTCTGGAGTGGATGAGGTCACTGGCGCAAGATTCAGATCTTCCTAAACCTCATGTGCGTGTGTGAATGAAAAGAAATTAGGTTTGGAATGATTATTTGTGGGTGAGGTCCCTGGCAAGAGAATAACTTCTCTGTAAACCTCTGGAGTGGATGGGGTCACTGGCGCAAGATTCAGATCTTCCTAAACCTCATGTGCGTGTGTGAATGAAAAGAAATTAGGTTTGGAATGATTATTTGTGGGTGAGGTCCCTGGCAAGATAATAACTTCTCTGTAAACCTCTGGAGTGGATGAGGTCACTGGCGCAAGATTCAGATCTTCCTAAACCTCATGTGCGTGTGTGAATGAAAAGAAATTAGGTTTGGAATGATTATTTGTGGGTGAGGTCCCTGGCAAGGGAATAACTTCTCTGTAAACCTCTGGAGTGGATGAGGTCACTGGCGCAAGATTCAGATCTTCCTAAACCTCACGTGCGTGTGTGAATGAAAAGAAATTAGGTTTCAAATGATTGTGGGTGAGGTCCCTGGCAAGGGAATAACTTCTCTGTAAACCTCTGGAGTGGATGAGGTCACTGGGGCAAGATTCAGATCTTCCTAAACCTCATGTGCGTGTGTGAATGAGAAGAAATTAGGTTTGGAATGATTATTTGTGGGTGAGGTCCCTGGCAAGAGAATAACTTCTCTGTAAACCTCTGGAGTGGATGAGGTCACTGGCGCAAGATTCAGATCTTCCTAAACCTCATGTGCGTGTGTGAATGAAAAGAAATTAGGTTTGGAATTATTATTTGTGGGTGAGGTCCCTGGCAAGAGAATAACTTCTCTGTAAACCTCTGGAGTGGATGAGGTCACTGGCGCAAGATTCAGATCTTCCTAAACCTCATGTGCGTGTGTGAATGAAAAGAAATTAGGTTTGGAATGATTATTTGTGGGTGAGGTCCCTGGCAAAGGAATAACTTCTCTGTAAACCTCTGGAGTGGATGAAGTCACTGGCGCAAGATTCAGATCTTCCTAAACCTCATGTGCGTGTGTGATTGAAAAATTAGGTTTGGAATGATTATTTGTGGGTGAGGTCCCTGGCAAGAGAATAACTTCTCTGTAAACCTCTGGAGTGGATGAGGTCACTGGCGCAAGATTCAGATCTTCCTAAACCTCATGTGCGTGTGTGAATGAAAAGAAATTAGGTTTGGAATGATTATTTGTGGGTGAGGTCCCTGGCAAGAGAATAACTTCTCTGTAAACCTCTGGAGTGGATGAGGTCACTGGCGCAAGATTCAGATATTCCTAAACCTCATGTGCGTGTGTGAATGAAAATAAATTAGGTTTGGAATGATTATTTGTGGGTGAGGTCCCTGGCAAGAGAATAACTTCTCTGCAAACCTCTGGAGTGGATGGGGTCACTGGCGCAAGATTCAGATCTTCCTAAACCTCATGTGCGTGTGTGAATGAAAATAAATTAGGTTTGGAATGATTATTTGTGGGTGAGGTCCCTGGCAAGAGAATAACTTCTCTGTAAACCTCTGGAGTGGATGAGGTCACTGGCGCAAGATTCAGATCTTCCTAAACCTCATGTGCGTGTGTGAATGAAAAGAAATTAAGTTTGGAATGATTATTTGTGGGTGAGGTCCCTGGCAAGAGAATAACTTCTCTGTAAACCTCTGGAGTGGATGGGGTTACTGGCGCAAGATTCAGATCTTCCTAAACCTCATGTGCGTGTGTGAATGAAAAGAAATTAGGTTTGGAATGATTATTTGTGGGTGAGGTCCCTGGCAAGAGAATAACTTCTCTGTAAACCTCTGGAGTGGATGAGGTCACTGGCGCAAGATTCAGATCTTCCTAAACCTCATGTGCGTGTGTGAATGAAAAGAAATTAGGTTTGGAATGATTATTTGTGGGTGAGGTCCCTGGCAAGGGAATAACTTCTCTGTAAACCTCTGGAGTGGATGAGGTCACTGGCGCAAGATTCAGATCTTCCTAAACCTCATGTGCGTGTGTGAATGAAAATAAATTAGGTTTGGAATGATTATTTGTGGGTGAGGTCCCTGGCAAGAGAATAACTTCTCTGTAAACCTCTGGAGTGGATGAGGTCACTGGCGCAAGATTCAGATCTTCCTAAACCTCATGTGCGTGTGTGAATGAAAATAAATTAGGTTTGGAATGATTATTTGTGGGTGAGGTCCCTGGCAAGAGAATAACTTCTCTGTAAACCTCTGGAGTGGATGAGGTCACTGGCGCAAGATTCAGATCTTCCTAAACCTCATGTGCGTGTGTGAATGAAAAGAAATTAGGTTTGGAATGATTATTTGTGGGTGAGGTCCCTGGCAAGAGAATAACTTCTCTGTAAACCTCTGGAGTGGATGAGGTCACTGGCGCAAGATTCAGATATTCCTAAACCTCATGTGCGTGTGTGAATGAAAAGAAATTAGGTTTGGAATTATTATTTGTGGGTGAGGTCCCTGGCAAGAGAATAACTTCTCTGTAAACCTCTGGAGTGGATGAGGTCACTGGCGCAAGATTCAGATCTTCCTAAACCTCATGTGCGTGTGTGAATGAAAAGAAATTAGGTTTGGAATGATTATTTGTGGGTGAGGTCCCTGGCAAGAGAATAACTTCTCTGTAAACCTCTGGAGTGGATGAGGTCACTGGCGCAAGATTCAGATATTCCTAAACCTCATGTGCGTGTGTGAATGAAAATAAATTAGGTTTGGAATGATTATTTGTGGGTGAGGTCCCTGGCAAGAGAATAACTTCTCTGTAAACCTCTGGAGTGGATGAGGTCACTGGCGCAAGATTCAGATCTTCCTAAACCTCATGTGCGTGTGTGAATGAAAAGAAATTAGGTTTGGAATTATTATTTGTGGGTGAGGTCCCTGGCAAGAGAATAACTTCTCTGTAAACCTCTGGAGTGGATGAGGTCACTGGCGCAAGATTCAGATCCTCCTTAACGTCATGTGCTAGTGTGAAAAAGAAATTAAGTTTGGAATGATTATTTGTGGGTGAGGTCTCTGTAAACCTCGGGAGTTGAACAGTTTTGTAACTTTAATTATGGTTATGAGTATCCCGTATATGTAATCAAGTGGATGTAATATATATCTGTAACTGTAATTAAGTTGATCTTCATTTCTAATATGTAATCAAGTTTATGTATAATATATATTTGTTATTTTGTAACTGTAATGAAACTGATCTACATCCCATATATGTAGTAAAGTTGATGTAATATATATTTGTAACTAATATGCTGATCTACATCCCATATATGCTATCTAGTGGATGTAATATATATTTGTAACTTATTAAGCTGATCTACATCCCATATATGGAATCAAGTGGATGTAATATTTATTTGTTATTTTGTAACTGTAATTATGCTGATCAACATCCCATATATGTAATAAAGTGAATGTAATATATATATGTAACTGTAATTAAGCTGATCTACATCCCATATATGTATTCAAGTATATGTAATATTTGTAACTGTAATTATGCTGATCTACATCCCATATATGTATTCAAGAGTATGTAATATTTGTAACTGTAATTATGCCGCAATCCATATATATAATCAAGTGGATATATTTGTACTGTAATCACAATAGAATGTGTTATATGTAAGAAGATGATGTGATCTATACTACTGTAGATCTAGATAGAAATATCAACAATGTAGTCCACAGAATGAGAATAAATTACAATCACAATTACAACCTAAAGTTTTTTTTTAAAATGGTGTCAAGGAAAAATACAAAATATTATGTACAGTTCTGTTCACATAAAGTGGCACCAGTGATTTATCCATACACCCCTAACACCCCCCAGCACCATCCCAAATTTGGCGAACACCCCCACAAGCAGAAAAGTGGAACATACCCCTGCAGGGGGGGGGGGGTGTAAATACGGATTTTTATATCAACAATAGAATGTCAATACTTCAATATCAAGGAACCATTTGTAGCTCTACAAAAAGCGAAGTACAATGGACCTTTCGATCAAATACAACCAAAGTGTCCAAGAAGGAGGGTGGAATGTTCAGCATGGTCATTTCCTGGAAACACCAGCTCCCTTGACAAGGCTTCGCTAGGGAAGGTACACTGCCATCTGGAAAATGTCAAACTGACCGCTAACCCGTTTTGCAGGGAGCACATATCGCACACAGTGTTGACAGTTCAGCGTTTGAATACCTAAATAAATATTTCTAAAATACGTTTCAGGTTTGTAAATTCAACCCCTGAGTCAATGAAATTTACATTTCGTTTCATTTTCCTTTCAATTCTTTCCATGGGCGTCCAGAGAGCCCCGCGGAAAATGAAAGTCAACCAAAAATTATCTTAACACCCGCGCGGGGTTTGCCTGGGCGCAAAGGACAAATGGGCTGCCTAACAAGCAAAACAGATATAAATAGAAAAGCGTTAACGTCGTAGTGCCCTGTCAAATTACTGGCACCCTATTAAAGTTATTGCCAGTTTACAAAGATATAGATTTAGTAAAAATTGTCTTCCTTTTTTATCTAGGTTGTTCCTTGACATAATGACAATTTTTTTCCCAACTTTTCAGAGAAAGCAAAGGAAGTATAAGGAATTGTACATGAAAAGAAATGTTATTTACATTAAGTCCCAAATTTATATCTGACCATAGGCGCACCAGTGGGGGCACGACGGTGCTTGGCACTGCCTGCTGGAAAACGTGGAGAGAAAAAAATTGCTTGTTTCATTGTGCTATTTGTGTTGGAAAGTGAAATAAATGCTATTCAATTTTTAAATAATTGAAAATAAAGCATTACCTCAAATTAGAAGTGAAAATTCCTTGCCTTCCCTTTGCAGCTAACATGCCATGCGTTTATTTGCACATGTTATTTAGTTTTCTTTTAAGGCAAAGAGGCACAATTCCCTAGTCTCTTGTTCAGTATTTGAAAGAGACTCTCAACAGCGCCAAACATATTTTCCAAAGTTTTGTAAGGGTATAAGACTTCAATATGAAAATCCTTGACCGATTTCATTCAAAAGCAATACCAGATGTCTATCAAACTTCCCACTATATTTTAAAGTCTTCATGGCCATGCTCTATATTGAGTTTCATTATTTTATTTCAGTTTGTTAATCATTGTTTAAACAGAGATTTGAAAACACTAGCAGCATTTGGAACACACTCGCAACATATAACTATTAAAATTATATATATATATATATATATATATATATATATATATATATATATATATATATAAATATGCATATTTTCTAACTGAAGCTATACGGCGCACGCTTTTAGAAGGAACATGAGTTCGGCCAATACCCATCCAGTGCTACTGCGCTGTTGCCAAACTAACTGCTAGCGCAAGGGAAGGACAGAAAATTCGCTATGTGTCCATTGTTTTTGATAATGCATGTACGGTATATATGAGTACAGTGAAATAATATAGTGAATATTTCTACACAGGATTATAATATCATATCACTGTAGCATATACGAGAAACCCATACCTGAAAGAAGCTTGAAGGTATTTATTTATTAATCACCGCTCTCGTCGTCTTCCTCGGTCTCCGCATGGACGTCCGCAGGATTTTTTCCAGGGAGGGGCAAGGAAGGTGTTTTTTTTCCAGGGGGGGCAAACAAGGCACATTTTTCTCCATAATAGTGTTGTTCCCTCAAAAACATTGCTTAAATTTGAATATCATATTCATGCAATAATTAACACACATTATTGTGGCTGTAATGAAATTATGTGAAAAATATATAATTTTAGGTTGACTTTCATTTTCCAGGGGGGGCACGGCCCCAAATTGCACCCCCCCTCCCGGACGCCCATGGGTCTCCGTGTCATTGAATTCACTCATTTCCGAATCACTCTCCAGGAGGTTAATGATTAGATTTTGCACCCTTGGTGCCTGTACTACTGGTGCTAAGTTTTGAGAGTGACATTATTTAAAATAAAAAGAACACACGGAACACACACTATCGCACGAAAGGGCTGTATTTAATCTTTTCACAAACTGTTCTTTGTGGCGTACGAGTTAACGATAAGCGAATAATTTTACACCAGCCTTGCTACGAAAACGCTGAACTCAAACTGACCCAGGCTTTCAATGTTCGAGAACGCCCAGAACAATGAAGGGTCATTGTTTATATCGAGGCGAATTTAACACCCACAGTTTTTCCTAGACACAACAACTCAGATGCGTCAACACGGTGGCAACGAAAAAAACAGGCTGAAGGAAATGAAAGGTGTTTCCCTTGTTTCTTCAAGGAACGATAACTCCGGCTGTAGGCGACGGAAATTCATGGGATTCGGACAGTCAGGTTCAAAATGTCTTTCTCCATCTTATGATGAACCTTAAAGTGACGTGTTTTATGGAAACTTCTTGCGCGCAAGAAAAATACACAACACGGCTTTTAACTTCTGCGCCGCAGTCTCCTAACTGTACAATGTTGCACTCCTGCCATTGGCTGATCGCCACGCACACCCTCGGCGTGGCCCCGCCCGATATCGCTTCTAAAAGCGTGCGTCGAGGACAGTGACGTGCGGTGATGTCGACACTTGGGATAGCAAACAGTGGTGTGCCCAAGGGAGGTTGGTGTGGGTCATAATCCTCTCCTCCCTTTAGGGCCCAGTATTCCTAAAAGTAGAAAGTCAAAGAAAGGAAAGAATTGCAAAATGAGGAAGGACTACTGAAAAGGAGCACACTTTCGAAAATACAAAACATGTTGAGTTGACTATTAATCAAGAGAACCCGGGTTCGAACCCCGACCTGGGCATGGGTGTTGTTTGTGTTTGTCCCTTCATCAATTTTACCGTATCATCTTGACGATTAGCCAAAAGTGTAGGTAAAGGGAAGTAAAACAAACCAAATCAAATAATCAATCAATGATTTGATTTATGCTACTTAGCGTCGCTGACACATTTGGTTAATCGCAAAGATGGTACAATACAATCAATGTAGAGACAAACACAAATAACACCCATGCCGAGGTCGGGGTTCCAACCTGGAACCCCTGGTGTCATAGCATGCAGTGATAACCACTCCCTCGGTTGGTTGATTTGGTGCTTAAGTCCACTTTATGTACATAAAAGCTAATCGGGACTGGACCTACCGTTTAAAGTGGGATCCGAACCACTATGTGCCTCCACCTGGTACCGATCCGGGATCGCTTGCACTCCTCCACGGAGGTCGGCCGACAACAAAGATGAGTGGAAAGCTCTAACTATTCGAATACGTGGGTATCGGTAAAGCAAACTGCGTATTTACTCAGTAGAACGTAAATTTCAATTGGATTTTTGAAACACCATATTCGTATATGATTTACGTGTTCCCAAAAAATTTGCATTGCTTAAGGGAGGTACAGGCAGAAATCTTCCCTTTCCATTCGGGCGGCTGTCTATACCTGGATCTGGTAAGGCGGAAGAAGAGCCAGCTAGGGTATTCAGCCTTGCCAGTTGATCACATCGAGGGACGAGAAGCGCGTGGAAAGAAAAGTTGCATATGAACTGAGGCTTCAACACAATAAATATTGTGATTTGAAAATAATTAGAGACGTGAGATTGATGATCTATCTCTGCTAGACTAGCTACTCCTCAGTGCACGTCACTGCCCACAAACCATTCTAATAGCCCCACAAACCATTCATAAATAACCCCACGAACCATGCACGCAAGGTTAGGTTAGGTTCTGTTAAGTTAGGCAAACATAGTTAAAATTGTCATGTTCTGGCAAAACAATGGCGAGTTTGGAAACACTGACCGGGGGTTACGTCATAGAACGAACGGAACATTTGGTTCACGTAGTCGAACGTAATGGAGGCAAGAGCGTTTGTGCATCGGAGACATTAATGTCGAAAAATACATGATTTACCAGCCGAATAAGTTGAACGAAGGGAGAAAACACTTCCACGAGGGTAAAATTTTCGTATCCCCAAAACGTATTTCTTCAATTTTACAGGATTGGTTGGTTGGTTGATTTGGTGTTTTAAGTCCACTTTATGCACAGTAAGGCTAATCGGGACTGGACCTACAGTTTAAAGTGGGATCCGAACCACTTGTACCTCCACCGGGTATCGAACCCGGGACCCCTTGATTACAAGGCGACGACGTCAATTTTACAGGAGAAAGTACTTACCGAAATGGGTTTATTTATACTTTAGGAAGGTCTTGGAAGTTTGTTTTCACTTCGTTGAAATTTTTTTGCCGGTAAATCATGTAATTTTCGACATTAATGTCACTCCGATGCACGAAAGCTGTTTCCTTGATGTCCGTCTACTACGTGAACCAAATATTTGCGAGCGTTTCATGACGTAACAACCGGTCAGTGTTTCCAAATACGCGATTTTGTAACTGTGTAACAGTTCTAGAACTTAAATAAACGTGAGTTACTGTTCGTCATTTCTGATTACGAACTTGCGACAACATGACGTGCACAGGATCAGTGGCGTGCTCAATGTGAGTTTGATGGGGGATATAACCCCCCTTTCGCATAGTATCTCTAAGGCTATTTATGAATGGTTCGTGGGGCTATCCGTCAATGGTTCGTGGGGCTATTTATGAATGGTTCGTGGGGCTATATATGAATGGTTCGTGGGGCTATTTATGAATGGTTCGTAGGGATATCCGTGAATGGTTTGTGGGGCTATTTATGAATTGTTCGTGGGGCTATCCGTGCATGGTTCGTGGGGTTTTCGATCCCGAAAAAAAAATTTCTAATTTTGAAAAACAAATTTAACTATGTTTGCCTAACCTAACAGAACCTAACCTAACCTTGCCGTGAATGGTTTGTGGGGCTATTTATGAATGGTTCGTGGGGCTATCCGTGAATGGTTTGTGGGGCTATTTATCAATGGTTCGTGGGGCTATCCGTGCATGGTTCGTGGGGTTTTCGAACCCGAAAAAAAAATTCTAATTTTGAAAAACAAATTTAACTGTTCGCCTAACCTAATAGAACCTAACCTAACCTTGCCGTGCATGGTTCGTGGGGCTATTTATGAATGGTTCGTGGGTCTATCCGTGCATGGTTCGTGGGGATTTAGAACCTGGAAAAAAATACAAAATCAGTAACACGAAAGTATGTATTTTTCTACGAAGAAGATTGCAACACTGCATAACCACTGATCATGGACTACGCTAGTCAAGATTTTTCCGCCATATCGCGTGTAACGCAAGCGAAAGCGAACAAAATAAAAATACTCGATATTTCGAAAATTGAGATTATTTGCGTGCAAAAAACGAAACGCGAACTTGAAGAACCTTTAGGAATGCAGAATACGTAAGTATCAATGTGAAAAGTACGAAAATAAGGGAATTAGAGACGTTTGGTGGTTACTGAAATTTTAATAAAGAATCTACATTTCTGGGTAATGTTTTAGATGAACACTAGAAATTCTCAAACCACATCGACATGCTTCAACAAAAATTAAGTAAAGTCTGTTTTGCACTGCGTGTAATGGTAAACATTACCAGCTTTTGGTCTGTCAGAAGTCTCTATGTAGCAAACTTTGACTCAGTAATAAGGTATGGAATCATGAGCTGGGGAAACAAGGCACATAGCTCCATACTGTTTAAATTACAAAAAAAGAGCACTTCGAATTGTGGCAAGGGTCAATGGGAAATATTCGTGCAGAAATCTCTTCCGTAACTTCCGCTTGCTGACATTACCCTGTTTGTATATCTATGAATGTCTGGTATATAGAAGCGTGCGGTAAGGAAAGGCGGGGCAAGCGCCGCTTGCGTTGTATTTTAAAACACTTTTGATATTTAAAGTTCGTGTTTTTCAATGCCTCTATACACATTAGAATGGAATTTATTTACTATAAGATATTTACATCGCAGAATTTTTATTTCCTCTATTTTCTGTTCTTTTGGCTTGAAACATAAACCGGCTACACCCTTGACGACACTGGGCGATGCGGCACAACTGATCGCGTTAGAAGAAGAGGACTGCTCGCCTTTCTCCCCGCTTTTCGAGTGACTTATGCAGTTCTTGCATGGTAACTGTCCATCCCCGTTTACGAAGAAAAAAGTCCGAGGGCAAGCAACATCAAGACCGCATCTGCCTTTGGCAAAGGTGTTGGAAAGAATTCGTCCACACGGGCCACAAGTGTTGCTAACTTCCAGAATTTTCTGTGCATCCGTAGCACCACCTAACGCGGTACGATTTTCATGTTTGAAACTCTATAGTAATCAACAAATTACATTATGAAGTTAGCCAGTGATCACCAGTCGTATGCTATTTATAAGAAATGAAATCACAGCCGGTACTTGAACATATTCGTCATGGGGTCGGTTACTCGGAAATATGGAGGGTACGTAACACTGCAGGTTAGGGTGAAAAGGAAGGTTAATTTACAAGCGTGGGTGCTGCTGTTGCGTGTTGTTTTTTTACTGTGATATTGTGCTGTTTTTTTTCTGTTCTTTGTGTCGTGTTTTTTTACCTGGTGTAAAAGTACATTGAAAATTTCCGTCATGGTTGACATACCAGAAGAGCCATCAATTTGCAGTGCTGCAGGTAAGGCCTTGATTAGGGACCTTCTTTCAAAACCACTCAGTTCGAGAACATATGGTGTAAAGTTGGAGCTTGTGATTGTGAGTCG
The DNA here is from genome assembly GCF_977018435.1 of Lepisma saccharinum. NCBI lineage: Eukaryota > Metazoa > Arthropoda > Insecta > Zygentoma > Lepismatidae > Lepisma > Lepisma saccharinum. The sequence goes on from NC_139256.1 coordinate 4,806,104, forward strand.
AACTGTGTCCTGAACTGTGCACAACCAAACCAACTAAGAAAGATGGGAAAGTTTTCATTAGGCAGTTTAAAACATCTCAGTACAACAATATTATGTGGTTATGTGGCAGCAATGATCTTAATAAATTATTTTGTTGGCCATGTGTTTTGTTCAATACAAATTTAGGAACAAGCTACAGTGACTTGAGCAATTTTTATAATGCAGTGCAAAGACATGAACGTTCCCAGAATCACATCTGCGCGTGCATCCAACTGAAGACAAGTCATGATTCATAATTCTAGCCAAGTAAGAAACCGAAAGCCGTCCGTTTATTTAAGACCGAAACTTTATGCTAATAGGATGTTTATTATTTTTAGGGTTAAAAAAGAACGTAATTTAATTTGCAGCTGCCCTCAAATATCAAGTAAATCATTATTTTCTTCATGGTTAAAATTTACAAGTTTATATCGCGAGGCTTTTTTCTTCTTTATAAACCTGCAGCGAAGATTTGATTTTACGGTATGTCTTAGAAATATTTTCGTTTTTAAAACTATTAAAATAAATACTTAATATTTTTGTATAAAGATAAATTTATTACCAAAAGATAGCTTAAACATTACATTTTTATTTGTGGAAAAGAGTATTGGACAAATGGTGACCGTTCATGTTAACGCACGCAGTCTTAACGAATGGCGAGGATCCTCACTAACAGACTGGCGTAGGCAGTCAACGTTTCTGTTCGATCATGATGACCTTGGACGTCCCGGCGGTTTACTCGTCTAAGTGCTTCCAGTGTTTTCAAACTTTCTCACCCAATATTTAATTAAAATTGCGCTTGGGACGTCTCTCATTCCTGCCAGGTTATAATGATGCCGGTACAAACGACGCACAACATAAGAATAATTATTTTTATAAAACGCACGAACACAAAAAAGTACGTTGAATATTAACAATGTTGCCAAGCGTTGCGATCTATGTAATTTCTCCGTAATGTGCGAATTGCCCCAGAGGGCGGATTCAGAAACGTAAATATTTCTAATTCTAAGACACCCCTTACTATGGCTCTGTCCAAAAGGTACGAAGTACGTACTTGAAGCATTGTTTTAGCGGAAGTGGCGTCACCTAGTACAGTTCGAAAACACCCAGAACAGGAGAACGCAAGTGCATAGCTCGCAGTGCAGATGGAAGCCTACTCGGTCACGTGATTTCCACACTCGTTCGTTTGTTTGAAATCGCGGAGGTAGAAAGCCAGCAACACAACATATACGTTATGGCTCAGCAAGTTGTTGGTTATAGTTCTTCTAATGTGTGGAAATATATGTGTACGAACATTTGAAAATGCAACGTGATTTCTATGGTGAAAGACAAGTGTTTAAAACGTGGGGAAAATAACGAGTACTCAGTTTTATCTACTGATCGTATTTGGCGGTGCAGTCGAAGTGCAATTCGAAAGACTTTCACTTCCAGTCCACGACTTCAAGACCGCACTCCAAGATCATACTCGGAGGATGCTCGCTTCAAGAACGGTTTTGCACCTTTCGGACACGGCCTATGCATTTTGTACCTCCATTGGTTACATTGGAAAGGTTCAAAAAATGTTTTTAAAGGCAAGGATAATTTCGTTTCGTATTTCTCTACATAGTTCAATAAGACTGCAACGTGTATCCAAATTTTTACATTGTATGACCACTTTCTTGGCCTAGAAGACTTAATACATATCATCATATAAGTCCAGGGGGAGGGCAAGGTCCACAGCTTCCCTGGAAAATGGATGTCAATCTGAAGTTATAGACTTCACATATATAATTTCATTTCAGTCAGTAATTTAGGTTAATGAGAGACGGCGATTTGTGGTGCAGTTGCCCCCGCTCCTCTTTTTGCTATTTTTGTTCCCGCACTATGCTAAACGTTATCTACCAAGGGAAAGTAAACTGTCCTTACCCCCCCCCCCCCCCAGTTTTGAAAGGTTTCATGCGTGTTTCATGGTTTCTTTATTTTCAGCATCTCACCAACTAAATTTCTTTCCGCGCCCCCTCAGCAGCCCTAGATGATTAATCCTGGCGCCGCCGCTGCTCCCTAGGGTAATTTTAGGTAAATGAAGGGAAAGGGGTGCTATTGTCATTAACTTTATAGTTATGACAATTTGTTCTTAGTTTCCAACATCTAGATCGGACGGAATCGCTTGTTGAAATACTTCTGTTGGTGTGCGGGATCCCGAAAAGTCGGGAAATGCCGAATGGTCATTTTGAAAAGTTGTTAATTCTCGACGTTTTCTGCATTGCAAGTGTCTGGAACTTATCGGAAATTGTTTGTTTTTATTCCAGAAATGCCAAAACAATCACTTATGATGAAAATGACGTGTAGAATTCAAGATTTTCAGAGCTTCGGGAAATTTCGAACATTTCCCGTCCCGAAAATTTCCGACCAAAAAAATTCTGTCCCGCACACCCCTAAATAATTCACTTTACGATGCTAAGTAGTTGATAATGTTAGTTTTACAATGTTGTTCCAGAAAAAGTACTATTACCTTTACTTCTTCTCTGCATGTGATAATAATTACTACATTTATAGAATATAGAGACTCGCTTCTCTCTTTGGCGGAGAACCAGCGCAGTCGAAAAGGAAGCACAAAAACAAGAATTGAAGCGGAATCATGGTTTCAGATTTTGAACACACTCTAACCTTTCATAGAACACGCAGAAAGCAAGAAATACATGAAGATATTCTGTGAAAAACTTGTGAAAAACTATGGAAACGTTGCTTCCTCCGACTCTTCTTAACGTACGCCACCAGTGGCGGCGATTAGAGGGAGCGAAGGGGGCAGTTGCCCCCGCACTATGTTAAACTTTATCTACCAAGGGAAAGTAAACTGTTCTTGCCCCCCTCCCCAGTTTTGGAACTTCATCGCCACCACTGTTAAGAATGACCTTCTGTAAAGGCACCTCACTTCCAGGTAATGCACCCAGGTAAATGATTCTTGAAGGCAAACGAGGTTCTGGCGCTGTACTCTGTGAGGTGTTGTGTCCTGTGGTGTTTGTCCTTGAGTGTGGTTAGTACCCCTTTACAGCCTAAGCTTCTAATTACACTATGACCAGGGAATCTGTGGAGCAAGAGAAGAAAAGCAAGTATCTGCGCAAGTAGTGATGCGGGAGGCCTCTATCAATGAACGCGTGAGGGGAAGTGAGTGCATGGAGGGGAAAACACGGCTCTGTTAGCAGCGGCCCGCACTACCGCTCGTTTTCACTTTTCGTGGGATGTTTCTGTTGTCTGTTGTTGCCATCAGGTGTATAATACTAGCCCAAGCTTTTGCTTTTCAAATTTGTTTCTAGTTTTAAACTTGATGAAACGCCGGCCCCCGTGGCGGAGTTGTTAACACATCACGCTACGATGCCAGGGGTCCCGGGTTCGAATCCCGGCCTGGGCATGGATGTTTGTGAGTGTCCATTCATCGATTTCATCATGTCATCACTCATTCCCATCTTCGCAAATAAGCACAAAAAACGAAGTAAAAGCAAATCAATGAATCAATTGTCATCTGCCCTTTTATACCGAGGCCTTGCTGCACAGATCCCCGAAACAGAGTATAGAGTAAACCCTGGGTTTTGTGACTCGCACGGCCTGCTATGCCTTTCGGATTGGTGCAATGGAAGATGATCCTAACTTGATGGTTAGACTTGTAGACTTTAAAACCCGCGAGTTTCTGCAACGTTGGTGCAAAAGGGCATGAATCGTCAAGGTGTCACTTATTTTTCAAAGTGACTATTCTACTCTGGTAGCTACAGACCAGTGGCGTGGCGTGACTTTTTAAAAAGTGTTACCGGCTATCAGTACGACAATTATGCCTGCTAGACGTTATTACACCCCCCCCCCTTTTCCTTCGGTAAAGAAAACGTGTCTTCGAGCTAGATATTTGTTCATTTCGTTGTTGTTTTGCAATCAGCACAGTGATTTAGCCACAAACATTTCTAGAAAGAACTACCACTCATGAGACAGTTACCACGAAAATCCAATGAATGGTGATAGACCCTTGTCAATTCTTCATCTGTCTCCGTTTCTTTGCAATGAGGTGCGAAGGGGAAGAAGAAGAACCACACTTTTCTCGGGTCAGTTTGACGTTTGTGTGGTGAGCACTGAGCAGACGAAAGAACTCCGCTCCTTTATGGTAGGGAAGCGCCAATACTGTTGCCAACTTAGTATTTTGGAGCAAGGTTTGTCCAAATCACGAATCACACCAAGGAACTATATTTTCGTCTATTACCTAACTGGTCTCCGTTGTAGTTCAATCCCGCCTTGGCTCTGCAGTCTACTCTGGTTGCTTCACAGAAATTGTATTCCTATTTTAGGCGGGATTTAGCTCTTCTCTGTCAATCCGCTGTGACAACACTGGCTGCTCCGATGGGTCTGAACGGCAACAGGGCCCCTTAAGAGGCCATATCATGGGCAGCGGAAAAACAGACCTTCATTCAGAACACTTTTACTCGAAAACTATTTGAGACATTTGAATGAGCTTTGTGGTGAATTGATTAGAAAGGATGAATCTTAACAGTGAATATTTAAATTTCTTTATCACTTCCATATTTTAAAAGATATTAGCTGTCAAATATCTCACCTTTTGGATCGGCGTATAGAGCCCGATTCTAAGTTACTGTAAAATTAAACCTTGCAAGGCTTTCTTGCATCCAAACTAACTAACTAACTCTCTAGCCTTCTTAAACCCGAAGGTTCATGGCTGCAGCAACACAGGCCTTCCATGTTTCCCTATCTTGAGCAAGATCTATATACTCTTTTCCATCCCTACCGATTTCCCTTAGGTCCATCTCAACGTTGTCCCTCCATCTTCGTCTTGGCCTTCCTACAGGCCTCTTACCATCAGGTTTCCCAACAAGAATCCTGTAAACTCTTCTTTCCTCTCCCATTCGTGCCACATGGCCTGCCCACCTAAGTCTTCTTGATTTAATTATTCTAATAATATCTGGACATGAGTACAAATTATGTAGTTCTAAATTATGTAACCTTCTCCACTCACCTGTCTCCTCATCCCTTTTAGGTCCAAAGATTTTCCTAAGGATCTTATTTTCAAATACTCTCAATTTATGTTCCTCTTTCAATGTAAGGGACCAAGTTTCACACCCATATAATACTACAGGCAAAATTACTGTTTTGTATATTTTAACTTTTAGTTTCTTAGATATTAAACGAGAAGACAAAAGTTTATGAAGAGAGAAGTAACATGCATTTCCTGAATTAAGCCTACTTTTTATTTCCTCTTTAATATAATTTTCATTTGTTAATATTACTCCTAAGTATTTGAATTTGGAAACTGGTTCAAACGAGTTGTTATCAATAATTAGATTTTGATTATTACCTAACACTTGGTTTCGGCCTGTAAGCATATATTTAGTTTTCTGTTTGTTAACTTCCAAACCTATCTCTTTAGCAGTTTTGAAAAATATTTTAGCATTATTCTTAATTGTATTCACATCATCCCCCAGTAAGTCTACATCATCTGCATATGCTAACAACTGAGTCACACCATTTAATTTTAGTCCTTCTTTAGTTTCTTTTACCTTCCTTACAGCATATTCTAAGGCAAAATTAAAGAGCAATGGAGATAATGCATCTCCTTGTTTTAACCCATCATGAATTGTAAATTTGTCAGACATATTATTACCCACACGAATTTTACTTTCTGTTTCACTGGTGCATATTTTTATCATACTAACAAGTTTCTTAGGTATTTAAAACTCTACTAATATATTATATAATTTATCTCTTTTGACCGAATCATATGCTTTTTTGAAATCAATGAATAGCTGATGGACATTTTGATTATATTCCCACTTTTTTTCAAGTGTCTGTCTGATGTGAAAAATTTGATCTGTAGTTGATCTGTTACGTTTAAATCCACATTGATAATCACCTATAATTTCATTAGCATATGGGGTTAGTCTTGTTAAAAGAATGTTAGACAATATTTTGTATGTTGTTGAGAGTAGAGAAATTCCACGGTAATTATTGCAGTTCATTTTATCACCTTTTTTAAACACAGGAACAATTATGGATTCTTTCCACTGTTGAGGGATTTCTTCTTTATTCCATATTAAACAAATTAATTTATGAATTTGACATATTAATGAATTTCCACCATATTTAATTAATTCAGCTGGTATTAAATCAATGCCAGGTGCTTTGTTATTCTTTAGCCTTTTAATAGCATCTTTAACTTCAGTCAAGTTAGGTTCTGGAACTAAAGGTTCTGCTTGTTGGACTTCATTTACTTCTGATTTATCTCCTACATGGACATTTAAAAGGTCATTAAAGTAGTTCTTCCATCTATTTAGAATATCGCTTGGGTCAGCTAGAAAATCACCGTCTTTATCTTTTATCAAGTTTACTTTAGGTTGCCACCCCTTTCGAAACTCATTTACACCTTTATATAATTCTCTGATATTTTTATTTTTGCTGTTTGTTTCAATTTCGTTAATTTTGCTTTTCAAGTAATCTCTTTTTTTACTTCTAAACGTGCGGTTAACTTCTCGCTTTATTCTATTATAAATATTATGTATATTCTTGCATCCTTCCTGAGTAAACTGATTTTTTGTTTTTTCAAATTGAGAGGCCCATTGTGACAATACGCCATTTGCAAACATTGATATGCATTTTCAAACAGCTTTGAGAATGGCTTTATTCGAGCCATAGCGGGGCTGGCTGGCCATCGGCTGGCGGGGTTATGTTCAAGTCCTACAAGTTCAGCCGTCTGCCGATAGATGACTCTGACCAGGTTTTACTACTGTGGGCGTGGCTTGAATTACTTCTTCTTCTACACTTGGCACCGTCTTTTCCTTTGGGGGCGGATTTTGACCGTGCTCCGACCATTTCGGAAAATCCAAAGTTGATTTCCTTCACCCGGCTGTTCCATTTGTCTTATATCTATTTTCCAAAAGGATAAATACATTAATACAGAGACTGTCCCAATTGAATCTTACACATATTATAGCAAAATTAAAGTTAGTTTTAAGTCAATTACATGCTTAAATAGGGTAATCGGGTCTGGGCCTACAGGATAAAGTGGGATCCAGACCACTGTGTAGTTCTACCGGGGATCGAACGTGAGACCCCTTGAATACAAGTCGAGATAATTACTACTAATTTCATCGAGGAAACTCAATGACTTATTTGGAGAGGGGTCCGTACCCCTCCCCAAGAAAGACTTTCCAAGTGCAAAAATTAAATAATGAAAACATATATTTGTGTAGCATTCATTTATTACATAATCGATGGTTATAATTTCTTTTGAACTTATTGATTGATTTGTAGTTTCTAAGTCCACTTTTTGCACAGAAAGGCTAATCGGGACTGGACTTACAGTTTAAAGTGAGATTCGAACCACTACTTGCATCCACCGGGTATCAAACCCGGGATCCCTTTATTTCAAGGCAACGGCGATACCACTGCGCCATCGAGGAGGCCCACTCTTTGAACTTATTGGAAGAAAGATTGGAATTAGGGGGCTTAGAAGGACAGTACCAATTACCAAAGATTTATGATTGCACGCTACTATTTATAACAATATACATAAAATATTAATCAGGAACTTTACTTTTCGCTAAGCGGATCTATCATTCTCTTTTATTCAATAAATATTCAATTCTTCATCAATTTGAAATGAATTTTTTTGCCAGGGCACTTGTTTTTTATGCAAATTATGCCGATCTTAACTACAGGTAAGCTAGATAATGAATACTTGCTGTTATCCGATCTTTTTACCTATTTATGTGATTATAATATAATTTTAATTTAAACATCATATTATTATTATTATTCCTGACACAATTGGTTCGGTGTATTTCTAGATAAGTGCCTTGGGAGGCCCTACAGAAATCACAGCGAAAGGAAGTGAGACAGTCTGGTCCTCTTTCAAACTGTAAATCTTGTTCTTGTTCCAAGTTATGTAAACGCTCTCTCGTTTTCGTCTCGATCTCTGAATATAATTTCAATTATAGTCACATTAACTTCAACGCATTTTAAAAATACAATTTGTGTCTATACAAAGAACACGCTTGGGCAATACATTCACATTTAGAGAACACCGATGTATTTCATAAAGAGGTAAGACAACTATGCTGAAGGTAGATATTTAAATTTTAAAAATAATTCACTGCACATTCAATTATACTATATGTAATATTATGTTATAATAATGGAACCCACATCTTGCAATTTTTTAAATTCTAGTTTCATTAATATTTTACTTTGGATATTATGTGAATACATTAATCACGATGGAGGGAGAAAACACACCGGAACGACAAGTGACCGGCGACACGTGTCGCTTGAGGATTTCACCAATCGAGCGTAGGCATGTGCGGCCTGTCATGACGCTACGGTGTGAAACGTTGCTGCTGATTGGCTCGTTCCCAAGCGACATGTGTTGCGTGCCGCTTCGGTGTGAGTTCTCCCTAAGAGGGCGAGTGACAATGAATTCAATTACATCTTCATAGCTTGTTCATGACTGAAAGAAGCTACTCGTGTCGCATGTCGCTCGGACTGGGACTTTCTCTCAATATCGTGTATCATGTCGACTCGGTTTGTTGTTCGTGCATGTTTTGCTTTAAACTGAATAGGCTCTTGTTGCTTGATGTGAATGTCCCGTGTCGCTTGGGAACGAGCCAGTCAACAGCAACGTTTCTCAATGTAGCTGCAGACCGAAGTGACAAGCGACACATACCTCCAGAGAACAATCCAATCAACAGCAACGTTTCACACAGCTGTAGAATAACATGTCATACAAGCCTGCGTTCAATTGGTGAAATCCTCAAGCGACACGGATATTTCATGCCGTCTAAAGCGAAATATTCACTGTGCATGAGCGAACAACAGGCCAGGGCGACACGATGCACGGTATGAAAAAGAACTCAGTCCGAGGGACACACAAGCAACAGACAACACAAGCTGAATGGTTGGTAGCACTTATTACTGAGAGCCAGTTACCAAGAGACACGTGTCGCTTGTCGCGTGTTGCTTCGATATGAAGTATCCCTAAAAGTAAGCAGCTTTTGAAGCACAGCATGAATAGTTAGTAGACAAACAGCAGTCACAAAACATATGTAATGATATATATATATATATATATATAGAGAGAGAGAGAGAGAGAGAGAGAGAGAGAGAGAGAGAGAGAGAGGTGTAGAGACAGAGAGAGAGAGAGAGAGAGAGAGAGAGAGAGAGAGAGAGAGAGAGGTGTAGAGACAGAGAGAGAGAGAGAGATAGAGATAGAAAAAATTGCCTATAAATCCACACCCTAATCAAAACTTATTAAACATATCAAAACATATTTTTTCATTCATCAATTTTTTACGCTTACAATAACCTCTAATTATTACTAAATCAATTTTTGTATTTTCCATCTAATATCTTATTCTATTTAGCTCTTGCCAGTAGGCACTTTATCTTCATATGTACATTTTTTTTTTGGCCTCCACCTCATCAGGCTTAGGCTATCATTCATTAATTTCCTCAATTATCTCATCCAACTCGTTTGCATTTCCACCCTTCTACATAGGAGTTGTAGCTTACCTGGCGACGTCAATTGAACAGGGGAGGTCAAATCAGCGTTAGCTTCCATCGTATACATTTCTCTCATCTTCAGGGATGAGATGTTGTTGCTATGTATGTGCTCGAAACGTTGGAAGATAACGCCGATATAATCTGGCTGGTACACCTGTTCGAATCCTTCTACATGCTAAATTGAAACAACAATCTTTCGTAATCATTAAACAGGATGGAATAAATAGCGGGCAGGCTTTTGTAATATTAGTAATTTAAATTACATCCCCATTAAAAACTGAGCATCCTCGATGGCGAAGTGGTAGCGTCGTCGCCTTGTAATCAAGGGATCCCGGGTTCCATGCCTGGTCCAGTCCCGATTAGCCTTACTGTGCATAAAGTGGACTTAAAACACCAAATCAATAAATCATTAAGAATTAATTTTAAAATTTTATAATGAATTTCGGGTCAAAGATTCAATATACTAACCTTCATTATTAATTCAATGCCTAGAGAATTATAAAAAATTGGGGGGAGGTTGTATTTATATACACGAACGCTCGGGAGCCAATATAAGTTTACAACCTGCAAATCGGGTTTTCTCTACCGATTCAATATCTCCAATGTTGTTTGTGCTGTACCTGATTCAAAATCGGTCATAATTTATTTCGGAAATTATTTTTGGGAGAATAAAGACAGTCGATAGGAGAGCTTGACTGCCGTTCGATTCCCGGAGAGGGTGAGGAAAGTGGGCTCTCCCACTGCATGAGGTGCATCTACGTACAAGGGACTGTACTATACAACTTCGTGGGAGCATAGAGACGATCTGCATCGCATCTATAAATAACCGAGACTATGAATATGTAAAGAGCCACCACCACCAACCCACCAATATGCCTTCAAAACACATTGCATAATGCAGGTGGGTGGCTTTACCAATATCTTTCAAATACAAGTAGCTAATTATAGTAACAAAACATATTTTTATACATAATTGGATTTTTCAAAATTACAATAAAATAACAAAGCAACCCATTTTGTTGTAATTCTATAAAGAATAAGTTAACATAGGCCAGAATCGGTGAACTTCCCGTTCGGACAAATGTCGCAGTTGAAGTAGTGGTCTAAACAGGTAAGAAACTGCTTACTGACACGTAATCTGAGTTAAATTTGGTATAAAGCAGTCTATTTTTTTTAGTTTGAAAGACCTTGTGACATTTGTCGAGCCGGGAGGAATTTCTTCATGAGATAAAGAAAAAGGAAAATTTAATTCGTAACACTACTAACGGACTTATTACGCCATTCGCATGATGTAATTAATAAATACAATAATTCTAATTACATGATTATTAAAAAGCAAACATTTCTTTGTAAATAATAATGTAAAATGCCTGTTTTTGAACAATCCCTCCCCTGTTGTAGGTTTGTTATCCATGAAATATCAATCTGGAAATTTTGTTTCACAGGTACCTGTCATAGAGTAATCCTTACGCTGTAAATATATTTTTTTTCAGCTCCCCCATCGGAGACATCTGGGCTCAAAATTTTGAAAAAGAGAATCAAGAAACGATCAAAGAGCTATAACAGTAATTCAGTCGAAATACTCTGATATTACATAACTTCCCTAAAAAAAAGATCCTAAACTTTGAATTTTGGTCAAAATCAATATGTTGAAAAAATACACGAAACATACAATGTAGCTTGAAATGAACTGAAAACAATGTTTCTTTACCCAAGCTAGATGAGTTATCATAATTACCGCAACTGTCTACAAAGGCTAAAAATGACGCAAATCATAAGTCAAACATGGCTGCAGTTTTTAAACGAAATCAAGTTTAGGAAAATACTGCCGTTGCATTGAGGTTACAACAACAAAAATATATATAAATAGAAAAAGTTGACCATTTTGTTAATTATTATCTTTTTGGAAAACATGGTATTAAATAACCATATTTTGCTTTAGACCTAATATTAATTAAAATATGCAAGTTTGATTAAATTAGTGCATATATTGCGTATCAGTGAAAGTTTTATAAAAATAGATCAAATACATTCACAGTGTTGGTTTTATGCAAGGATAATGTTGGAAAATTTTCCGCTTGAAATCATTCACACTGAGAATCGAACCTGGGTTTACTACGTGGCAGTCCGATGTCATATTTTCTCTGCTTTTCTCATATATCAGTATTTACTCAGTTCCATATTTTTTAACAATCACATTCAGAACATAAACATCCATGTCTTACTCGGGATTCGAACCCGGGACCCCTGCTGTCGAAGCGCGCTGCGCTAACTACCTCGCCCCGGAGGTCAATAATAGACTACTGGGACTCCTTATTCGTTGAAGAGAAGACGCTTTCACAATTATGTATGTTACAAGCCACATATTGTTGCTGCAGGACTCTATATTATCGTCTGGAGTTTTGACACGAAATGGTAAGATCAGCTTTTGGCAGTGAAGACCCGAACAGCAAAACCTAGGACATGTCTGAGAAAAGAAATGCCAAGGGTTTTACGACCTGTCAATCACTAACTGCCCGTGTACCGGAGGAGGCGTGTTCTTGAGGGCCTCGCGAAGCGGGCCTGGACAAAACATCTGGTGGTGTAAACGCTGTGCGCGCTCTATCGGCAGAAGGAAGGCGAATTCGGAAAAGGCCTTTCCATGATATACAGTCTTAACAGGCATATGAATAATACACCGAAATCCTTCCCCGCTCTTTCCTTGCATTGGCGCCCTCTTCTCCCTTGTTGCCTCTTCAGGGTAGCGGAACGGCCTCCCTCTTCGCTTCTGTCGTCTGCAGAAAAAATGTCCTAGGCAATATCTACTCGACAGCAGCGGCATTCATTAACGTATTTAACAATGTTGTCATTTTATTGAAACAACTTTTTAATTCTTTACATTTTGCTGTTACCTGCGGTAACACCGGCTACATGCACGCCACGCCTCTGCCACAGACTAATAATTGAGCGACAAAATCCGAAACTGTCTTTAGTCTTTTTCAGGGAGAAAGTTGTAATGCGTAATTGCACCTCTCGCTTTCTTTCTGTCGTCACAAAGGGCGCCTGGTGTCGCTAGCTCGGTGGATGCTTTGTTGCAGCCAACTGGCTTCTCTCGATACTCTTCAGATGTCATGGTGAATGCCAGGAGGTCGTTGTCGACCGATTTCTCCAATCTGAGATGACTGCTATTGTTCTCGCGTCTTTCAATGTGATGATGCTACTTTGTGTTTGGAGCACACAACAGAGCGTGAACAGTAGCACTTCAGTTAATTCTTTAGCATGGAATCAACTTCATTTTCACTTAGGTTTCGTGTACAAAGGTAAAGATTCATTCGGATTGCTTAAGAAGCTCTGAGAACGTATAATTTTCTATTGGACATTAGTTCAGCAACAAGGAAGATTTGATTTTGGTTACTTAGCCTCGCTTTTCGGCCACCTTGGGTTAATTGCGACAATGAGATCTTGTTTAATCGTTCTTCCCCTTCGTGCTGTTGGCGTCGGGGTCCTTCAGCCATCTGCTAAAACTCTTCCTATCTTGTGCCATTCTCTTAACTTCCATTAGTGCCTTTCCTCTTTTAGTAACCATCTCTGACAGGTATTGCTCCCATTCTATCCGAGGTCTTCCTCTTCCTCTCCTTCCTTCTGGTCTCGCCTCCATTACTTGTTTCGTTTTCTTTCTTCTCCCATTCTCATGACATGCCATACAAGCCCAGTGTTCTTCTCTCTATTATCTCTTCAATTGATTCTACTTGTAGCTGTTCCCTGATTTTGGTGTTCCTGATTCTATCTCGTCTGGTTTTTCCTACGACTCTTCTGAGGTATTTCATCTCTGTTGCTGTGAATCTACTTTTATGCTTATTTTGGAGCGTTAAGCTTTCTATGCCATAGAGCATTGTTGGTGTATTTATGGTTTTATAAATCCTTAATTTAGTAGTTTCTTGTGCCTCCTTTTTCCTACTATTGTATTACTTATTTGGTAATATATTTTATTTGTTTTTGAACCCTGCTATTTATTTCTTCTTCTACTTTTCCATCGGCTGTTATCATTGTTCCCAAATATTCATATCTATTCACTTGTTCTAGCTGTTCTCCTTGCCATTTTATTTCCAATCTCTCTTCATTTCCATGCTTTGTTATATGCATTACTTTACTCCTCTTTGGGTTCACTATCATTTCCCTATCCTGTATGAAGCTTGCCCGTTCTATTACTGTATGTTGTAGTTCCTGTTTACTTGATGTTATTAATGCTATGTCATCAGCATACAGAAGTGATTGTACATAAACTGGTTTCAGTTTCCTATTTCCAACCTTACATTTTCGAGTTCTTCTACATGTTTATGTATTGATCCATTAGTATTATAAATAGTAAGGGGCTGAAGCTATCTCCTTGTTTAACTCCTTTGTTCATGTTAAATTCGCTTGATTTCTCGCCTCTTATTCTCACTATTCTTTTACCTGTCTTGTAGACACTTTGTATTCTTTTTACTAGTTTTTCTGAGGCTCCTGTTTTCTGTAACGCTGACCATACTTGCTGTCGTGGTACTGTATCGAAAGCTGCCTTTAAATCTAAAAAGGCTACAAATAGTTATTTTTCTCTCCTAAGGAATTTATCTATAACTTATCGTAGCTTGAAAATGTGTTATTGGGATGAGTGATGATATGATGAAGGGACACTCACAAAGACCCGAGACCCCTGTCGTTGTAGCTGTGCTAACCATTCCGCCATGGAGGTTGGTCCAGTCTTGTACAGTTAACATTTCTCGTTTATATCTAAACCAGATGAATTGTCTTAAATATGAGGTATTTGCTGTGAAAACTGAATTTAAAGTTCAATCTTTAATTCAAGAAATGTCCGTCATCTTACTTTATGGTGGATGTTTCGTAGCTACACATCTATAATATTTTTTTCTTAGCACATTCTTGAACGTGGAGAATTTCAAATTCTTATAAATCCATGCACTGTCAGCCCGATGAAGAGAGGTATCGAGCCACGCCGTAGTAAGTTTATTATTATTACTAACTGATTGCGAGGGTATTTATTTATCCCAATCTTCTATTAGACAGGAACATAATGAATTCTAACTATAGTGTTAAATGAACTTGGAGTTGAACGGCATTGGAGTGTCACTATTCATCTTAGCGACCCGAAAACTATGGATTCCACACTAATATCGGTCGTTTCGATTATTTTTACATGTCACCCCTTCCCACCCCCACCCTTAGGGGTGCCAGGTGCGTCTTACCCCCACAGTATTTATTTCCAGGTTGCAAGTGATACGCGTACAAGTTGGTTGAAATCGGTCCAAGCGCTTCGAGAGTTATGCTGGAACAAACACATACACACACACACACATACAAACATTTTTATATAGTATTAGATTATTATTATTAAGGTTCAAGATAAGGTTTGTAAATACGCAATCGGGAACTTCGGAGTAGTGCATCAGTCTCTGTAGCTACTCTTCGAGTTTTTAGAGTTTGTGAGAATATACATTAGGGAGTGAATTAAGTTGTGGAAGTGTAAATTTGTTGTTAATGTCTGGAACAGCATTTCTCTTTGATGTTGATAAAATATGATTGGAATATCGAGTGGAATATGTGGTATAACTTTGCCTTTCAATAAAATCGTTCACATAGTACAGAGATCCGCCGGCAGATGTCAAGAGCCAGTCGGAGCATTGCTGTGACATCTGTCGGATAAAATAAGAACTATTTGTAAGTAGAATGGAACATGACCAACAATCGCCCATAGTACATAATTATAACTAATTTATGTGTTTCTTTCTGTTATGGTTGATTCATTGATTGATTTATTCCATTCACTAAATCATATATAGTACAATAGGTACAATAATATGGGACAGGTCAAAATTTACAGTTGCAAAAGTTTTTAACATTGATTACTGTATATCCTTGCATTATTTTGACGTGGTGGAAACATGAAGTTCCAAATATTAAATGTATTGAATGTGTAAACTAAGATTTTTCAAATTTCTTGTCTGTTGACATTGTGTGTTACAGGTTGCTTATATTTTATTATTTTAATAAAGAAAATTACAAATTAAAAAAAAATGTGGCTAATAAATAGAAAGCACACTACATAAGCACAAGTTTCATTTCTAAATCCCAGGGTGAGGTCTTCCCACGAAGATCTCTTCTGTAAGAAACCCTGCGCTAAAATTTCCGGTGGAGTACTTGTTTGAACATCAAAATGACAACAAAGATAAGCATTTAGTTTTAACTTCAATACAATTCACTAAGGATATATACTATTCTTAAATACTTAATTTTCTACAAAATTATATAGCGGCAAGGCAGATTTTTCCAGCGAGTGGGAAAACAATGTATTTTTATCAGGTGGGTGAACGAGGCATATTACTTGAGTTTGAATTATGACGTTCCTACATCCCTATTATAATAATGGATGTAAATTACTGTAACTGAAATCAACTCATACATCTGAAATAATATGTACTTTTATGTCAACATTCATTTTCCAGAAGGGGAGGGGGTGCGATCATCCTTGCACTTCCTTCTGGACGACCATGCCGCTATATAATTTTGTAGAAAATTAAGTATTTAAGAATAGTATAGTAAGGATAGGAAATTAAGTATTTTCAAGCTGATGAAAGTTTCTCTAGCAAATTTCTTGATATTAACACTCACATGCTTTATTTGTCAGTTATGCTGCCTCTTTGTTGCTGCATTCAATATATATATACAGCTCTACAGCACCTTGGCGGGCCTTGGCTTACCTACCGACTGCTGGTCTCCCTCCCACACTGTTCCGCCGTCACCTGTTATATATATATATATATATATATATATAATATATATATATATATATATATATATATATATATAATATATATATATATACACACACACACACACACACACACACACACACACACACACACACACATATACATGTATAAAATAATTTGCCCAAGCTACGAAGTCAGTGTTTCTACCTAGTAAGGTAAGGCATGACCGTTTCACTGTGTTTGTGTCACTTCATCATTTGATCAGTTTTTCATTCATCCATATTGTCGTATTACTTACCCTTAGAGACACAAAAGCAATGTGAAATAACTAAAATAGAAATAGATTTTCGGGTGGGATAAAATACAACCATCTAAAAATAGTAATGTAGTAATAGTAATAAAATAATAATAATAATATCTTAGCACAATTGAGTATCGTTTGGCATAATTTCGCAGTTCAAACAGCACTTTTTACGGCTGCGTGGATTTCCACTTTATCTCTCCCCTCCATGTTCAAGTAAGATGGGCAGGAAACGTGTTTTTGAGCACGCCGTTGGAGGTGCCATAGCAATAGTTTATTATGGAATTCTCCCAAGAAATCAATAGGTCTGCCAACACTGACGTGGCCGCTCTGAAGGCTCCATCCCCCTGTTCTTTTCCCCAGCGCGATGAGGTTCCACTATAGCGTGGATGCAAAACGCAGAGGCAACACTGTGGTCTACTTGAACCGATAAGGAAGACTATCGGGGGGCGGGGGCATCCGCCCCGCATGCTGAAGCAAAGCGAGCTTCGAGATAATAAAAAAAACAACAGTAAAATAAACCTGCGTCCTGTGAAAGCATTGGTGACCTATTAAATAAATATTATTGTTAGTTTGCAAAGAAATAGTAGACACTTTCTTAATCGCTTCGTTTGCACCTTAGCATACCACAACATCATCAACAAAAGCAATAATTATAAACATCGTTGCCTTGTAATCAAGGGATCCCAGGTTCGATGCCTGGTGAAGGCACATAATGGGTCGGATTGCACTTTAATTTGTAGTCAAGTTTCGATTAGCCTGTCTGCACAAACTGAAACACGCATGCGCGAAGAATTTTTTTTTTTTTTTTTTTGTATTTTACAGAGATGGGGAGTTCTTATGAACGTCTTTCATTTGGGCTACGTCTTGAAAAGTGGAATAAAAAGAATGAGGCATTATTTTAGTCAATTTTCATTTTTCACCTAGAAATTTGAGAGGGAGTATAAGCTCACTTTCTATATTCCGTTACTTAAATTTTAAAAAAAATATATATAAAAGAGAAAACTCGTAAGAACTGAACATAAATGCAGTGCAATTTGGGCTGATTGAAAAAGAAAATGCTTCTGACAGGAAACTGCAGGTAATTTAGAGGAAATCTTAATTTAGGAAAACGTGAAGAGGAGCAACCACTTTCATTTCGGGATGGCAGAGTGAAGAAAACCTCACGATTTTCATGCGAGTCAATCCCCTTTTGTCTTTTATGACCTTCCGTCTTTTCTTTTTTAACTTTCAGTGGACTGGTTCCGTTAAAGAAGGTCCTATTTGTTCTTGCTGAACATAGCTGACCTACCTTTGCAAGTGTTTTTGACTGCTAAATGTGTTTTAGCTCTGTAGAATGCCGTTTTTTTTTGCCCACTTATGAACTCTCGGGGACTCCCCATTGGCGTAGTAGCAACCACGGTTGTTAAAGATCCAGGAACGCATAAATTCTAATGGGTTCTATTGGGTTGCGCAACAGGATAGGAATTCTTTTTTCGCACAATTTAAATTAGGTCCAAGTTGCGTATTGTTACCATTGATTGATTTGATTGTTTGATTGATTTCGAGTTTTAAGTCTACTTTATGCAGAGTAAGGCTAATCGGGACTGGACCTACAGTTCGTTCGTATCGAACCCGGGAACCCTTGATTGCAAGGCGACAACGCTACCACTGCGCCATCGTGGAGGCCCTGTTACCATTGAAGAAAGGTTCCTGGACCGTATTTAAATTCATCCGCAAAAAAGGTTCCTGGACCGAACTGAAATACTTTACAGATAGAAAGGTTATTTACGGTCCAGAACCCATTTACACTTGATGATTTCCTCTCCTGGACCGGAATTGCATTTATTTAAAATTCCTGGAGCTTTCTTTACCAACCTTGGTGGTAACGTCGTCTCCCTGCAAACAAGGGGTCTCGAGTTCGATACCGAGTGGATGCACATAGTGATTCGGATTTCACTTGAAACTGTAGGTCCAGTCCCGATTAGCCTTTCTGTGCATAAAGTGGACTTAAAACAAAAACTCAAACGTATGAACTCTCCTCCGCCAACTAAAAGAACGTCCCAGCGTAACAAACGTAAAAGGCGATCGATCACCTTCTTAACTTCTAAAAGAGCCAACTTCTGTGGCGGAGTGGTTAGCGTTGAGCGCTACGAAGATAGGAATCTTAGATTTATCTCAAAATTGTCACACATGTTCATGACGCTATTGTTTTTCGCATAAGGATAATTTAATATGGTGAACAAAATAATAACACCTTGTGAACAAAGAAATTAGGTCTACATAGATCTAATACAATACATAGGTAAAGTTGACATTTACATATTTACATAATATACAACTTACATTATTTGGCGATTCCTGTTCGGAATAAAGAGTTCTGAATAATTGTCCGACAGTAGCGTCATTTAGGATTAGGAGGCAGTTGCCCCCGCACTATGGCCTCTTAATGCTAAGCCTTGTCTACCAAGAAAAAGCAATTGTCCTTGTCCCTCAGTTTTGACAACCAATCGCAGCTACTGGTTGGGACGGAATAATATGTTAAATTTGATTATTAATTTAATATAATGTTTGCTCGATTTCACAGGGAGAAAATGAATCATAGCACTATTAATAGTATTATTTTTTTTATGTTCAAGAGTTTTGGTGTGAATCTCTGAAGATGGACTTGATATCAATATATTGATAACAGTGCTGTCATTTCACTAATTAAGTATTCACAGCCAATATACACAGAATAAATCGTCACTTTTCTTAGATTACGAAGGCTTAGCTCCCAGATAAATGTTCTATGACTTGCAATCAGATTGAAAAATCCTATGTCATTCGTTGTGCCAACTTAAGTTCATTATGTTTTAATGCGTTCAGTCAAAATTACGAGGTGAAGTCAAATAAAACCTTAACTGTTCTTTTTATCTAGCAGATTTCTGCATGTAGGGTTGCACAAGTTTCCTGCATATTAGCACAGACCCTTTGCTGATCTACCTAGACTATTTTTCAAGTCTGAGTTAGTGCCTGTATGCCTCAAGAAGAAAATCCTTGGGAAGCACGTGCAGTCACTTATGAGGCACTGTGAAGGTCCTTGCACGCATCCGAGGCCATTGTCGAACTTCCTCATCCATTGCTAAACTTTCTGGTGTGGTAAGCATGCGCACGAATATTAAATTTTCATTTGCTGGAGAATTTCTATAAGTTTTAGCCCTCCATAGAACAAGAACCCACTATTCTTCACTAGTGCAAGTGTGTCAAGGAGGCACAATCTTTAAAATGACAAATATGGCGTTTTGAAGAGCACTTGGTCAGTGTTGCAGCCTTGTCGTTCTGTAAATAACAGTTGATACCTCATGTAGCACTGAGCTTTATGCAGTCTGTTCCGTAATTTTGTACGGACTTTTAAGGTTTTCCTTTGACTCCCCCCTCGTACATTTGACATTGTCCACCAGGCGGTCAGATTTCAGTGTTACCAACCATCCCCACTTCCGTCACCACCGCTACCCTCTTCGGGTATCGGCAATAACTCCAAGTCCTTCAGCTGGTTGTCGTCATCCAAGCATTTCTCCCCCAGTTGCTCGTTGCACCCTGTCCTCCCCACGGCCCTAATCCCTCTCGTCCGTACCCTCGCCTCTTCTAGGGCACCGTCCACACTCTGCAGGCGCCTCTGCGTCGGTTTGGGCATGTCCAAGAACCCCTCGTCCACGGGAAAGTACTCCTCCGCAGCCGTCCTGTCCAGGGACCAGTACCTGTTGTTCTGCCAGGAAGCTACGGTGAGCGCGTCCTCCTCGGTATCTAAAAGAATTGAGGAAACAGAGAATTAATGAATGAGAGTCCTGTAGGACAATGGCGTGCCTTCACGTTCTATTTGGGGGTTCATAATTTCATTGAATTTGATTTTTGTTGTTTCTGCTACTTTTGGCTAATCGTGACGATGAGGATAAGCGATGATACATGAGCATTCACAAAGAGCATCCATGCCCAGACCGAGATTCGAACCCGGGATCCTTATGGTCGAAGCGCGCTGTGCTAACTACTGGCAACGTCATCTCTTTGCATACCAAGGGATAGCCGGTGGAACCTCATAGTGGTTCGGATCCCACTTTAACTGTAAGCCCAGTTCCCATTACTCTTTCTGTGAATGAAGTGGATTTTTAACACAAACTCAAACAACATTTGGGTTTAACATGGGATTCGAACTACCGTGCAAAGTAACTACAACAGGTTTCAAACTCTGGACCCCTTGATTACAAGGCGACACTACGCCATTCTGAGGAACCACGTGTGTGTATCCGTATTATATAACTAACTCACTCAATCTGTAGCTTTCTTAAACCCCAACGTTTATGGCTGCAGCAACACAAGCCTTCCATCTGTCCCTATCCTGGACAAGATCAATTTAATCTTTTCCATCCTTGGCGATTTCCTTTAGATCCATCTCAACGTTATCCCTCCATCTTCCTACAGGTCTCTTACCATCAGGTCTCCCAACAAGAAGCCTGTAACCTCCTCCTTCCTCTCCCATTCTTGCCACATGGCCCTCCCACCTAAGTCTTCTTCATTTATTCATTCTAATAATATCTGGACATGAATACAAATTATGTACTTCTAAATAATGTAACCTTCTCCACTCACCTGTCTCTTCATCCATTTTAGGTCCAAATATTTTCCTAAGGATTTTATTTTCAAATAATCTTAATTTATGTTCCTCCTTTAATTTAAGGAACCAAGTTTCACATCCATGTAATAAAACAATATAATTTTATGGAAACATTACTGTAGAGTCAAGAATATTCACTTGCTAACTGTAATTATAAAACTTGTTTTTAAAGAAAAGTTTTCTACAAGATTATTCTCTTTGTTTTACATATTTCTTTCGCGTTTATTCCAATCCCAACTCTGAAGGTGTATCCTTATTGAGAAGCAAGGAGTCGCTTTGAAGAAACACTCCATAAATGCTTCACTACATGTAAATGGACCTAAAGGGAATCGCTAAGGAAGATTGGATTGATCTTGCCCAGGATAGGGACAGATGGAAGGCTTGTGTTGCTGCAGCCATAAACTTTTGGGCTAGAGAGTACATGTAAATTATGATTGTTCATCTCTATTAGCTTTAATCGGTATGTTTTATGTGTGTGTGTGTGTGTGTGTGTGAGAGAGAGAGAGAGAGAGTGAAAGAGAGAAAGAGAGAGGGGGAGAAAGAGGGAGAGAGAGAGAAAGAGGGAGAGAGAAAGAGTGAAAAAGAGAGAGGGAGAGAGAGAGAAAGAGAGAAAAGAGAGAGAGAAAGAGAGGGGAGAAAGAGAGAGGGGGGAAAGAGGAAGAGTGAAAGAGTGAAAAAGAGAGAGGGGAGAGAGAGTGAAAAAGAGAGAGGGAGAGAGAGAGAAAGAGAGGGGAGAAAGAGTGAAAAAGAGAGAGATTGATTGATTGATTTAGTTTATTTAAATTCGCGTTTTGTGCCTCTTGGCTAATTTGCAAAGATGGGGATGAGTGATGAAATTGATGAATGGACATCCACAAACAACCAAGCCCGAGCGGGATTCGAACCTGGGAGCCTTGGCGTCGCAGCGCGATGTGCTAAAAACTCGGCCACAGAGTCCGGCTGGGAGAGAATTGATTGTAAAGAGTCCATAGGTTGTGATGTGCATGCACGCAATATGGCTGTTTGGAAAATTACAGCGAGTATGTTTCTACCCTCATTCATTGCACATGCAAACATGGCTTTGACGTGGATAGAGATAATGTGGCATAATCGTTTCTGCAGGAGGAAATCAAGGACATACGTGCTGGAAGGCGGAAAATATACGTCACAGCATCTTAAAGGAAGAAACAACATAATTAGTCTCGTGTCTAAATGCAAGTAGTTTATAGATGAAGATAAGTAAGTGTTTATTTTTCTAACCGGTCTCAACAGAGGCGATGGGACTCAATGCGCTGTGGATGCATCCCCCCAATGATTGTTTTTTTGTTTTATGTCCACTTTATGTACAGAAAGGCTACTCGGGACTGGACCTACAGTTTAAAGTGGAATCCGAACCACTGTGTCATGTGCCTACACCGGGTATCGAACCCGGGACTCCTTGATTACAAGGCGACGACGTTACCACTACGCCATCGGGCCTCCCTCAAAGTTACGAAAGTTATAGTTCTTTGAGAAGTGTGCGATCAGGGTCTTTTCTACCTTCCCTTCTTTCTTTCGGAAGAACAACAAAAAAATGGACTCAACATACGCCACAAGAAGCTTCCTTTGCTCACTGTTGCATAACTCAACAAAGAGGTTGATTGTTGGGTGCTCGAATGCAAAGAGAAAGTGTTATTCACCTGATCTTGGAAGTGGAAAGAGACTGGATAAAAATTAGGTCAGGTGGAATCCAAACAACCTGAATAGCAAATACCGTGACTTCCTCTCTTGGCAATGTGCGAAGGTCAAGGATTCCCGTGCAACAATCACAGACGTCGTCACCAGGGAGGAGGGGGGGGGGGGGGCTATGGCCCACTGTGATATAGTCTTAACATATCCAAATAGTCCAGCTACATTATCTGCGAAGCCTGAAGCCCACAGACTGAAGTACACAAGGAAAATCTATTAGAAAATGTGGTTAATCCTTTCATTTCAATAATAAGACGTTGATGCTTTAGGGCAGTGGTTCCCAAAGTATGCGAACCTTTGGCTGGCGTACAAGGGCGCCGCGAAATGTTCCAATATTTTCACTGAAATTACACTTACTCCAAATATGTGCTTATTTATCGACTTTTTACAGACAAAATGTTCCTGAATTTGAAATATGTGTATATTTTTTAACTTAAGGCACGCAACCTAACCACACTAGATGAACGTTGCAAGTGTTAGGTAGGCCTACTTGGGCACCGTGGAGAAATGTTGAAACACTAAGGGAGCTGGGAAACGAAAACGTTTCGGAAATCGTACTTTAGGAGTTGGAAACATTATTTCTTAGAAGTTGGCAATGTGTCGAAGAACCGCAAATTGTTGCCGACTGAGGGCTATAGCCTTCATATTTGTTGTTCCCAGCATTGAGTTTTCTCAGGAACTGGGAATTTTGAAGCCAAAAATATTAAAGAAAATTGGAAAAGATAGAAACATCTCCCCTTCACCGATGTTTGTGTGTCTTCAGCTACAAGAGTTTGTTGCCGGATTGAATAGTAAGAGACACTATTTTCCAATAGTTGAGTAAATGCATGGAAAACAGGTAATTTTATGGTCGAAAAGGGAACTGTTTCGCATTGTTTCAAACCATACTTCCTTTTTCATCTGAACATTAAGATCTCGTGAGATAGCGCAGGAGAAATTTTCAGAATCATTTATTGAAAATATGAAAAAGATGGAGACGCAAATTGATTGAAGGCAGTGGCAGCGATTCGTATCGTACCCAAGGTATTGGGTAAGAAGTATAAAGTCTTAGCATAGCAGGTAGCAGAGAAAGGAATGCTGAATAAGTAATCAGGCAAAGGTCAGGTGATTGACTTGGGAGGCGTATGTGGCATGAGTGTTGGGATTGTCAGGAGGTGTGATCAGTTGGCGAGAATACGAGAGAGAGTAAGGACTGCAGATTGTGAGAGAGAAGTAAAGTGGAGAACGATTAGTGGACGATGGTGTGTGATTGGATCGATGTCTGACAGGGAGGTCAGACAAGTGACATTTGAGAGGACAAGTGTAGGAACAATCTTCATCTATTTGTAAGGCAAGTAATATCCTTTCTAAACCCATCCATATCGATTCAGTCATGGAGAGTATAAAACCCATATCTAACCTAAGTTAATTTCTATCGCCATTCACTTAAAAGTAACCTCTTGCATTTATCACATTTAGGCCAAGCGAGTGATAACCATCTGAGAGATGAATGAGAAATAACTACATCACCCAATTCAATCTAGAGGTTCTTGGTTCGATCCCAAACGCAGCATGGGAGTTGCGTTACGGATTAGTGGGGGCAGTTCCCCCCCCCCCACTTTTGCCCCCGCAATATGCCACTGATTGAAGGAGATAAAGAAAAAGACTAAGAAAGAAAGAAAGAGAGAGGACAGAGGGAAAGATAAGCGGAGGAAGAGATATTTAGATAGAGAAATAAAGAAAGGGATAACATAATAGGTGAAAAGAAACTAGACAAACAGAGTATGAAAGAGAGAGATAGTTAAAAGAGACACAAGGAAAGAGGGAGGTGGAGGAAATATTAAGAAAATAGAGAAATTGGAAGGAGATAGGAAAATACAGGAAAAAAGACAAAAAGAGAAGAGGGAAGAGCAGGGTGCGAAATCCTGAGGGGGATGGGGGGATTTACCCCAACCAACAGTTTAGCCCTCAAAAATCCCTCCCCACCAAAAATTTCCGGGGGGATTTTTGTAACAATGAACAAAAGATAAGCAAGTAGGCCCACCTTTAATTTCAAATATACTTAACTAAGAATAATATCGAAACACACACAAATTAGTGTCGTTGCGAGTGTTGAATGATTTCTCTCTCTCGAGAGAGATCATTAACAAATCTACACCAACACGCACAATAACAGTAAAACAAGAATGCAAGACAAAAATAACTTTGAAATCTAAGTGATGTATATTTACATAAAGCAAAAACTATATCAAACTTATTCATAATAGAAACACTTCAACTATTTAATAATTTATTAACATCTTTAACCAGTTAGCAAAGGACATAGTTTGCTACTTTATAATATCTGAATATATTTAAAAGTAACAAATTAATTTCTTTATATGTAATTTAAAAAAAAGTAAAGTGCTCCCCTGTGCTTAGCACCACGCCATGAAGGCGTATTGGGGGTGTGGGGGTAACGCACCACACTTGCTTGATCCGGTCATGAGTGGGGGTGATGTGATCAGCATCACGCCCCTGATTGCCTTTACCCCCCCCCCCCCAGGGTTTCCCCCAGGTACCCATGTCATTCGACGCTGGGTGGGCGCCGGGGCCGCTTCCTATCTTAGAAAAGTTCCTGGATTTGAACCGACCGGGGATCGAACCCGGGACCTTGAGCATGGTAGTCAGACGCGTTACCGACTGCCCCTAAAAAATATGTACAAGTTCATTTTTTTAAATTTTCTTCCTTGTTATTGTTAGAATACGAAGGATAGATGGCACTGCTGTGTAAGTTATATTTTTGGATCCACATCTAATATTATGCGCTTAATATCCAACATTCTACTTCGATACTTCCACGTATCGAAAACGTCTTCGACTCTGATGTATCGAGTTGTTGTGTGTATGCTATTTCTTCAATAGAAACTACGATTTCTTGCGTAAATCTTCTTTCATCTATGTATCTATTTCACAACATGTAGGAAATGAAGAAAATCTAGCTTATATTAATGCTCTCCCATGTTATTAATAATAATAATATATTTTAAATTTAGTGAATTATTTTTACTTTTAATAGCATTATAAATATATATATCGTAAAATTTGTATATATATTGGGGAGAGGGGGATTTGTAGATTAAGCTCTTTGTTCCCCCCCCCCCCCAGTCTTCAACGATTTCGCACCCTGGGGAAGAGATAAACAGAGAACGAGAGATGGAAGGAAAGAAATAAAATGGAAAACAGAGGATGAAAGAGAGAGAAAGACTGAATAAATACATTAAAGTAAATCTCTTTCCTCTTTCTTTTAGCTCCACATTTTTTCCACTTTGGTGGGAGAAACTTTACTCGCTTTTTACCGCCATTTCACCTTAACTGAGACCATGCTTCCTTTGCCATCAGGATTCTGAAAGACTTTCTCCAGGACATGAACAGTTTCCGCTCTGGTAGGAATACGCACAGCTCTCATGTCTTTATGCCACACACACACGCGCACACACACAGACAGACACGTAATGGCGCATGAATGTGGATACAGGGGTACATTCTTAAGAGAGGGTACAGTATTCCCCGGGTTCTTTCATCCCAATTGTACTCGTTGTACCCCCTTAATGATTTGACATACGCAAGATACTGCGGTTCAAACAATATTATTCTGTTTTATTAGTTAAACGCAAAACGCTTCTCTTGCTTATATTATCTCCCTATTCAAAAGATTTAAAAACCGCCTTGAACCTTTTATATTACACATTGTAGTACAAATTACCTCACTTCATATGCGCTCTTCGATAACTTTACTAGTAAAAACTGTTTATAGTGAGTACAAAATGATGGATTGAAACCTAGAACTTACTTGGCTTGTACAGTGACAGGCATTGAAAATGGGACACGCTTCCCTGCAAGGCGTTATGTGTGTTGCATAACTCTACGGCGGTTGTAGAAGTTGCCATTGAAAATTTGATATTAAAATCCACTGATTGCTCCAGGGTTAGGCAACACACACACACACACACACACAGGCACGTATCCAGGAATTCCTTTCGGGGGGGGGGGCTCAACACCATTTTTTTAAGGGGTATAGTAAGAACCTCACAATTGTATGTTTAAGACCAGTGGTGGCAATTGGGTTCCAAAACAGAGGGGGGCGGGGGGGGGGCAGTGCAAGGAAAGTTTACTTTCTCTTGGTAGACAAGGCTTAACATTAAGAGGCCATAATGTTGAGGCAAAAAATGGGGAGCAACTATCCCTTAAATCGTCGCCACTGTAAGGAAATCGGAACATTTTTTACCACTCGACGACTCTGTTTCCATGCATTAACATTGTGTGCCGGAACCATCTCAGTATGTGTGTTTGTCCATTTCTTCTCATCAGGCATAAAAACATCTATGGTGTCTTTGAATGTTTTTACGAAGCTGTACACATGCACGGGATGGACAATCCACTCGACAACGCGAGATTCAAATTGTGGGCTCTCGAATATTTCTCTCTGATTCGAGCCTGAACACCACTAACGTGTCTTGTCCTCCCATGTTTGCAGCTCTTATAAAAGCCGAAACCCATCAAATTGTTCAGATTCAGGCCTTAGCACTCACAAGTGTTCAAAAATGCCTGTCACAGCTTCCGCTGTCTTGTCATATATCGGCACGAAAAAAAAGGAAGTCTTCTCGAATACAGGTGGATCACGAAACAATTAATGCACAGTGAAAACCCTTCCGTTCCCAACACATCTAATATTTCGTCTCCCAGTATGATCAAAGGCTTACTCATTTATCTCCAGTGACGTGCCCAAGGGAGGGTTGGTGAGGTCATAACCCCATTTGACCCAGTATTCCTTTTTTTTAAAAAAAAACAAAATAAACAAAAGAACGTCAAAGACAGGAAAAAAATGGCAAAATCAGGACTGACCACCAAAAATAGTATGCGTAACCCCTCTCCCTTCCGAAAATCCTGGGCACGCCACTCTTTATCTCGGACACATTTTTTTAAAATCAACTCACCAGAAGTTTTATCATTCCGTATTGGAGATTAAAGTAAGATGCGTTCTTCCTGCAGATTTGGATATGATCCTTTATGGTGCTGTCGTCTGCCTGCCTTCACACCTAACCTTAACAAGGCCCTAATTTTCCATCCTTGTGACTTGGATTTTCAAGACTTGGAAGGTTTCAGACCGAAGGACACGCGATACATGTCGATTGGAATGGGCCAATCAACATCAACGTTTCACACCGTAGCAACACAAAAAGCCGCACAAACCTAATTTCGACTTGTGAAATCCTCAGGAGACATGGTGTGAAATCTCTCTTATTAGGCCACTGTCATTGTCACCTCGAAGTAGTAGCTCTTATTGACCACAGAAGAAAAAATGTCTCCTCAACCGGTGGGAATGCTCCTCAGTTTTCTTTTCTCTCCTATATTTTCTGTGCTTTATCTACGCGTGAACTATATAATTATATTCGGTATGGACAGTATATTTTGTGTTTACATGCCAAAACGCAGTTTCCACTTTAATTATTTTATGCAAAGCAGGATACCACTTTTTCTCGCAGAGTTTTGCCCTACCTTCAACACCATAAGCGTGAAGTCTTGCATCTTCTGCATCTGGGACACTGCATACGTAGACATGTTGTTACAGAGATTGTTTAGGACAAAGAAAAATGATTATTAGTGCATGAACTGTCGCATAGCAGCTCTCGACACTTTTTAACATCGAAATTTACTGTAATGATATGTTTATGGATTTAAGAGGTCGAGAATCTCTCTCTCTCTCTCCTTCTCCCTGTCTCCGCGTGTGTTTCTCTATTTTCTATTCCTTTACAGCATAAATCACAATTTCTTGCTTGATTGATTGATTTGATTTATTTTACTTCGCTTCTTGTGCCACTTTTTTTTGGCTAATTTGCGAATATGGGGATGAGTGATGACGTGATGAAATTGATGAACAGACACTCACAAACATCCATGCCCAGGTCGGGATTCGAACCCGGGACCCCTGGCGTCACAGCGCGATGTGCTAACCACTCCGCCCCGGGAGCCGGCGTTTTCATAACGTTTCCGTATGTACATTTAAAATATCTCGTTCATATCTGTTTTGAGCTTTAAAAGTGTATGTTGGATTAATGTACAGTCACCGACAAAACAAATGGACATTTAGATCCTGAAATACTCTTTCCTGAAAGTAATTGTGTGTGTGTGTGTGTGCAGGCACGTATCCAGAGGGGGGGCTTAGGGGGCTCGAGCCCCCCCCCCCCCGAAAGTTTTAGGTTTACACTAGATAAAATGAGGTTTTTTGTTTCTTGTGGTGTGAAATAAAATAATGTGACAATAATTTAAGGAGAGAAGGCAAGACGGAGAATGTTCCGTAACCCTGTTATTGATAATAATCCAAGAAGGGGCACAGGGGGCTCGACCCTCTTCCCAGGAAATTTTTCAGTTTACGTTAGATAAAATTAGGTTTTTGGCTTCTTGAATCATGTGAAAATAATTTAAGGAGAGAAATAATTATCGAGGCAAAATGGAGAATGTTTTATACCCCTGTTATTGATAATAGCACGTATCCAAGGTGGGGATGAGGTGGCTCGAGCCCCGCCCCCTCAGGAAAATTTTTCTGTTTACACTAGATAAAATTAGGATTTTTGGCATCTTGAATAATGTGATGATAATTTGGGAGAAATAATTATCGAGACAAGACGGAGAATGTTCTATAACCCTGTTGTTGATAATATTGCACGTAAACTTTTCTTGCGCTTTCGGTGTTGTCGCAGCGCACTTGAGCACTATGTAGAGACTTGTCAGCATTTGGAAGCTGCACAACAAAGGTAGCGCCACACGTAGGGCGATTCGTTGTAATTTCTAATCTCGGGAGGGCGTGAGAGGGTACGTTCTTCAATGAGAGAAGGAGTCAACTATTGGCAATATTAACGAATCATTTTATCTGCGGAACGTTCTAGAATATAATGAGGATATAAATACGCGGATTCAATGTTTTGCTTGATCTGTACAAAGAATCGGTTAATGAGATTTCAGAGGTAAGTGTGACAATTCATACAGTCGATTAGTGATCAGTCAGCGTCCTCTCTGGTTGCTTTATAAGATATAGTGATTCGAAAATGAAGACATTGACGACAGCAGAACTTCCGGGTAGTTCGGGTCGAGGGCCGAAAAGATCAAGGCGCCCCCCCCTCTCTCTCTCTCTCTCTCTCTCTCTCTCTCTCTATAGAGTGAATATTTCAGGAGTACCGGATATTGGAGTGGTTTATTAAAACAGAAATAAGCTGCATAGATCTGATCAACTGAAAATCAAAGTTTTGAGTGATGATTTAGTTTTGCCAGAACTAAATTTCGTATATGCAGTCCGAGAATTTCATGGTATAAAGAAATACTTTTGTTTAAGCCTACTGGGTTCGAAACACATTCAAACACTTAACTACCATAAAGAGACAGCCGAACATTTTATGAATGTCGAGAAGAGAAAGCAAGAAGATGTTGCATATGTAGACATTTTAGGCGGAAATTGCAGGCTCTACCAAAACCCGAATCGGGGCTCTACCAACTGAGCCACCTAGCCATCCTTGACTTCAATCGATTTTTCGTTAAAATGTCTACATAGTACATGTCCTGTGTATATCAAATCGTAAGGTGTTGCCTGTATATAGGCTAATCGGCTGTCTAAATCGGGATCCGAACTGAGTTAGTACATCGGATATCGAATCTTAGGTTCCTTGATTAGAAGCCACGGCAGAATGGAAAACAGGGGCTACAGCACACTTTTCCGGTTTTATCAGTGATATCTGATAAGCCGTTGACAAGCTGTCACAATGTACATGATTGCGCACAAAAGAATGAGGCGATGTTGTCAGATGTAAAATGTTCTCAAGCCGTTCTCACTTCTGTTGTGTTTGTTTGTGTGTGTGTGTGGACTTACACGTGTTTTTGCTGTGTTTTGCCTAACCTAACCTAACCTAACCTATCTTGACTTGCTACATTTACTGGTCAAATTATATTTTATATTTAATCCTTAAGAGATTTACTATTTTATTTCTAATTTCTATCTCTCTTCTTGTCTAAAGAGAAAAACAGTTTTGCACACGCTATCAAAGTGGCAAAGTTCGATCAAAATCTGTGCGCAAAACAGGTTAGTGAGATTTGTGCGCAATCCTGGATCTATAGTGTGCGCAAAATCGGTTGCGGCCAAAACAGGGTCTGGGACCATGATAAAATTCAAGTGAGATTCCCGGTTTTCAAGTCGAACTTTCCAAAAATTCAAGCAGATGTTTTCTTTATTTCAACCTTACGTATTACCGCCTCTCAACACCCACACACGTACACACACAAATATATTTACAACGTAAAGGGTTTGTGTGATTCCAATGTATCCAAAAACACTAATTCGGTTGAATTAAAGGGGATATATATTTAAAATATTTAATTTGAGATCCGGAGTTTATATTTGCAATTTCACATACTCACAATCGAAATACATCTACAAACATGTCACGATTGGATTGGATTGAGTTAAAATTTCTGGGTGCGTCGGCACTAAAGGCCATTTCGCACCCTTCTATGTATACGGGGAAATGGCCCCTTATCTAAAATTCTGACTTAATTTTAAAAAAGGGGTGTAGATAGCCCCTTGGGAAAAACTAAAAGTGCAAGGTTGTAAAAAGACCTGCACGAGACAAACACAACACATTAAAAAGTCAGAATAAACTAAAAACCTCCTTACAGACGGTGGAAGAGTCCAGCTCTTCGCAAAAAACTAAAAACATGTGATAAAATAGTGCTGTCATCACCCAAGAGGGATGACAAACAGCCGGAGAGGTTAAAAGTCTGCCGGAGGTAAGCAAGATCGACACATTCAACGAGAATGTGTCGGATGCTTAAAATAACATTACAAGTACGACACAACGGAGGGTCCAGCCCTTGCAGTAGGTGACCATGCGTGAGACGGCTGTGTCCTATACGCAGGCGGGTAAGAATAACGTCTTCTCGCCGAGAGGGACGAGACGAGGAACGCCAAACACCTATGGTGGGCTTAACAGCGTGAAGCTTGTTCCCCGTTTCCGCATCCCACTCGGTCTGCCAAGTGTCAAGAAGGCGAGAACGGAACACATTCTGCAGGTCGCTAGCTGGCAAAAGGTGGACGAGAACGTCGCCATCTGCATCAGCAGACTTGGCGGCAGCATCAGCTGCTTCGTTCCCCTGGATGCCCACGTGGCTAGGGACCCAACAGAAGTGTACATCTGTGCTGGCAGATAAGGACACAAGCCGTCTGAATATGCGTTGCGCTACCGGATGCCGGGAATACGGCGAATCCAGAGACTGCAACACGCTGGTCGAATCACAGCACACAAGGACTTTCTTCAGACCATTGACGTCTGCAAAGTCCAGTGCCTTTAGAATGGCGTACAACTCTGCCGTATAGATGGAACAGGCAGGATGTAGCAAGTAACTGGAACTTTGAGAGTCTAGGACGAAGGCGCAACCAACTGATTCGACTGTCTTGGACCCATCCGTGTAAAACACATTAAAATTGGGGTGCTTCGCACGAAGTTCTAAAAACCGTTGCTGGTATACAACCATTGGTGTCTCTGACTTTGGAAGAGCAGTCAGAGAAAAATCGATAGAAGGTGCAGGAAACTCCCAGGTAGGGAGAGGCGAAATGAGTGGAGAGACGCCAGGAAGATCACTGTCAACACCAAGTGCTGACAGGATCTCGTCTGCACGAACACCAAATGGTCTAGTGATACTAGGGTGTAGCCGATACCTTGCCAGCCTACCCTCGTCTGAGATGGTGTGGAATGAAGGATGTAAAGGCATCGAGCGAAGATGGAGGAAGTAGTTAACTACCAGCCGCTGTCTTCGCAGAGACAGCGACGGCTCAGATGCCTCTACATACAAACTGGCGACTGGACTGGTCCGAAAGGCACCAGTGCACACACGTATACCAGCATGGTGGACAGTGTCTAGGATGCGAAGTCTAGATGGGCGAGCAGAAGAATACACAACACATCCATAATCTAGCTTCGACCTGATGAGTGCACGGTATAGACGAAGCAATACCGTCCTATCAGCACCCCAAGAAGTATGAGATAAAACGCGTAAAAGGTTGAGAACTCGAAGACAAGAGAACTTTAACTGGCGAAGGTGAGGAAGCCATGTTAATTTCTTATCGAAAATGAGGCCCAGGAAGCGGACCTCATTCACGAAGCACAGGGGAGACTTCCCCATGTACAGGTCAGGATCTAAATGACATGTACGCTGACGACAAAAGTGCACACACACGGATTTCTCGGATGAGAAGGTGAAACCTGTTTGGGAGGACCACTCAACCAAACGGTTTATCGTCAGTTGGGGTTGACGAGAAGCTGACGCGAGATTCCGTGAGCGACAAAAGATCGTGAGGTCGTCTACATAGAGGAGGCCATGCACAGGGGAAAGAATGTTTGCCATAACACTGTTCACTGCTATGGCAAACAGAGTCACACTTAATACGCTGCCCTGCGGGACACCGTTCTCTTGTTCGTGAAGATCCGAAAAGGAGTTCCCAACACGTACCCGGAAAAAACGGTCGGATAAAAAGTTTTTAATAAAGTACGCCATGTGGCCACGCACGCCCCAAGAATGGAGCTGTTTTAGGATGCCAAAGCGCCACGTTGTGTCATATGCCTTTTGGAGGTCCAAGAAAACTGCAACTAAATGTTCCTTGTTGAGGAATGCATCCTGAATGTGTGTTTCCAGCTGAACCAGATGGTCCAGTGCGGAACGGTTGGAGCGAAAACCACATTGAAAATTACTTATCAATGAGTTTTCCTCCAAAAACCAGGTGAGACGCTTGTTGATCATGCGTTCCATCAACTTGCACACACAGCTAGTTAAGGCGATAGGCCTATAACTCGAGGCTGCGGTGCGTTGTTTACCTGGTTTCAGGATGGGAACAATAATAGCTTCTTTCCAGGAAGTGGGGAAAGAGTCCTCCAACCAAAGCCTGTTGAATACCGCCAGAAGGAAATTTCTTGCTACAATGGGTAGATGACGAAGCATCTCATAGTGGATCTTGTCCACTCCAGGAGATGTATTCTTAGAATCTCGAAGCGCCTGATCGAACTCCCGTTCAGTGAATGGAGAGTTGTATGGCTCGGTGTTATGACTTCGAAAAACTAGAGGGCGTCGTTCCTGACGGTCCTTCTCGCGGCGGAAACGTGGTTCATAATTTTGCGAGCTAGAGGCATCAGAAAACTGCGTGGCCAAGATATTTGCTATGTCTCCGGAATCGGTGTACAACGTCCCGTCGTGCTCCAGAGCGCTGAGAGGAGTATATGCACCCCCCTGGATGCGACGTACTTTGGTCCAAACGGCTTTCGACGAAGCCTGCTTCGTCAGAGAAGACACGTATTGGACCCAGCACGCCTTCTTACTGGCTCGGATGAGCCGACGGGCACGGGCACGTTTAATGCGGAACTGCTCGAGGTTTGCGGCAGTGTGGTTCTTATTAAATCGATCTAGGGCATGATTACGGTCCTTGATGGCTGCACTGATCTCCGCAGTCCACCAGGGGACTGGGCGACGCCTCGCAGGTCCACTGGGATGTGGAATGGAGGTGCGTGCAGCATCATGCACTCTTGACACAAAGACATCTAATGCGTCGATTGGTGGTAAAGTCGACGCAAGATCGACTTCAAGGTCCACTGCACGCTCGAAGGCTTCCCAGTCGGCCCGACTGAGATTCCAGTGAGGGTGTTGTTCACGTGATTGCTGAAGATGTTCGAAGGTAAGAATGAGAGGGAAGTGATCACTCCCACAGAGATCAGGGTGAACGCTCCAAGATGTGGTAGGAGCAAGGCTGGGACTGCAGAAGGACAAGTCCAACGCAGAGTATGTGCCTGAGGAAGGACTGAAATATGTGGGAGTCCCATCATTCAGCAACGTTATACCTGATGCCTCACGGAATTGATCTACAATTTGACCCCGGGGCTCTGTACGAACGGAGCCCCACAAACAATGGTAGGAATTAAAATCGCCCAAAAGAATTACAGGAGACGGAAGTTGTTCGAATATAGAAAGGAGGTCCTCAGTAGAGAATCGCTCCTCCCTTGTGAAGTAAACACAGCACACAGATATTGGCTGCGGTAGATGGACCCGCACGGCGACAGCTTGGAGGGGGGTGGTGAGAAAGATTGGCGTTGAGTGGATGTTATCTCGAACACCGATTGCAACACCACCGTGTGCACGACGACCCTCAGGAAGCTTGTCGGTGCGGTAAAGCGTGTATCCGTTCAGAATCACTGATTCATTTGGACGAAAATGTGTCTCTTGGAGACATATGATGGCAGGGTCAAATTCAGATATTAGAATTTGCAGTTCCTCGAGATGTCTACGGAAACCGTTAAGGTTCCATTGGAGACAATAAGCCATAGCTGGATGTATGGTTGTTACCTTTTAAGGCGTACTTTATTTCTAGGCCCTGTCACCTTGATAAATTCTTCATCCGCGGCTTCGTCCTGTATCATGTCCTCGGGTAAGGACACAGAGGGCGAAGGGGATGAAGAAGGGGGAGTGGGGGCAGGTGCTTTGAGCGCCCGCCGGGCAGCTTTCAGCTGCGCCTTAAGTTTCAGGGTGGTGGCCGCCACTCTGACTGGAGAGCTACTGGACTTCAGAAAGTAATCCTTGCTATGCACCTGCTTGAACTTCTTCTCTGTAGAGCGAGGAGTGGTTGCTGTTTTCCTCGAAGCAGGGCGGGCTACTACGGGAAGCGTTGTAGTTTGAGTGGACACGTCGCTGGTTTGTACACTTATACTTCGACGGGTAAGAGCAGCTGCAGCAACTGTAGCGAATGGCACAGGTAAAGTGGTGCGTATGCTCTCACGGAGACGTTGTTTTGCTTCGCCAGCAGAGATTTTCTCTGTGACGACCAACTCTCTGATTTTCTTCTCTTGTTGGAAAGAGGGGCAGTCACGATGCCAGACTGGGTGCTCGCCTTGGCAGTTAATGCATTTGGGACCTGAAGAACAAGGTTCGGTCCCATGATCAGGCTTACTACACTTACCACAAAGGGCGGTAGTGGCCTTGCAGGAAGGCTGAGTGTGCCCAAAGTGCTGGCATTTGAAACACCGCATCGGGTTAGGTATGTACGGACGGACTTTGAGTCTCAAATATCCAGCCCGTACAATATCTGGGAGAGTGGTCGTTCCAAAGGTCAGTATAATTGAAGCAGTTGGAACAAGTTCTCCGGATTTTCGAGTCTTTATTCGCTGCACTGCGGTCACATGTTGGTCTGAGAGTGCTTCAAGGATCTCTTCCTCCTGAGCGTTTAGCAGATCCCAGTGGCGAATCACACCTTTACTACTGTTAAGTTGACGATGTGGTTCAACATTAACAGGGAAGTTGCCCAAAGATCTTAACTTTAACAGGTTGTTGGTCTGGCGATCTGTGCTGGTCTGGATAAGTAGACTCCCGTTTCTTAGCTTTTTTATTTCTGGTACGTCTGAACCAGCGGCGTAGTCTAGCTGTTTCTTGATCAGGAACGGTGACAAGTCCTTTAATGTAGCAGCTCCATGTTTCTTTGTAGTTGCAGATTCATCGGTACTGTCGGTCTTCTGCACAATACTAATCACAAGATAACGTGGCACGTTACTTGTCTTTTCCGATAATTGAAGCGGGCTCGAAGGCCGCGCTCGTTTTGGGGGTTTCCCCCCGTTTGAGTTGTTTTTTGTACCCATATACAAAAATATTTTATGGTGGAGGGTCCATAAATTGTCGCCTCGACATGCCCTCTATGCCGAGGAAGGCCTACCCCCAAAAATGGAGGCTACTCGAGGACCAAACCGAAATCCCCGAGGCCACGTTCGCGACTGCACCTACCCCTGCAGCCAACACTGTCCCATCGGCACGTGCAACTCACACCTTGGGATAGGGGTTTTTTATCGAGGTTGTCTCCTCTAGCAGGACCCTTAGTTATAGGGAGGTCAAAGATATGGAGATGAATGACGTCATGGAATGGTGAAAACGTGAGATATGGATGTGAAGAATGAGTGAAATGATGAGATGAAAATGACCTCCCTACCTTACTTAATAGGGAGGTCAAAGATATGGAGATGAATGATGTGGTGGAATGGTGAAAAACGTGAGATATGGATATGAAGAATGGGTGAAATGATGAGATGAATTTGACCTCCCTACTAAGCCCCCTCGCCCCGTCAAGGCAGTCCTACATGGAGGGGGCAAACATGTCACGAATGTTACGGGGTATACTAATCTACGATAAACACTTAACTGTGCTAGAATTTCAGACTCAAATTTACGTAATCAACTTCAAGGTATTTTATCTTGCAATAATCTTCAGTCTGTCAGACAGAACGTTCTGCAAAGGACACCAACAAAATAAACTGATTGAGAGAAGTCTGTTTTATTTTCCAGGCAGCTTTCTTTTTCTTCCTCGGGAAAAATAAAACCTAAACTGTGAAAAACTTGCCTCAGGTCATAAATAAATATGTATAAATTCAATTGGATTTGGATTCTAGGGAGAAAACACGCAGAATTCCCGGAGCTAATATTTTGCAGGAATTCGCTGTGAGTAGCCACCGTGCAAAATGGCAGCGTGTTGTGGACGCTCTGTGGGACTACTTCGAGGGTTCATAGGGCGCTTTGTTTGCGCCCCATTTTTATTTGTACTGACCATGTAGCCTTGTGACTAATACACGCATGTGAAACTAAACTTTTACATGTTTTTTTTTTTGGCACTTCCCTACTAACCCCGGTACACATGACCTGCCTTGTTTATACATTGCCGGCTCCCGTGGCGGAGTGGTTAGCACATCGCGCTACGACGCCAGGGCTCCCGGGTTCGAATCCTGGCCTTGGCATTGATATTTGTGAGTGTCCATTCATCAATTTCATCACGTCATCACTCATCCCCATCTTCGAAAATTGGCCAAAAGTGACAGAAGAGGCGAAGTAAAATAAAGCTAACCATTCAAACAAAATCATACATTGTTCAATTCCCTAAGGTGCTCTCTTACATTTGCACATTTCGATTTTTTGTTCCGGTTCCCGATCCCCGTATATCTTTGATTGATATGGCGCCATTTCATTATCTTTTTGCTCATTCGGCTCCCTCTGCCCCCTTCAATTTCACGCCCTTCTTGAAACAGCTTGAGAAACCAGATGGCCATTTTTGCCATTGAGTACAATCTTAATAGATTGAGAAGCCTCAAATAAGAGCGGTGTGCAGAAAGCTTCTTTTTGACAATATGATAACTAGTGCTATAAGCGTAAAATTATGAGAGAAATGAAACAGGTTGATAGATTGTAGTGAGAGAAGAATACTCAATTACTATTATTTTAGTATTAGAAAGGTAAAGTTGAACATGTGAGGGCATAAGGAGCCAGGAGGCCGGGCCTACCCACACCATTACTCTTTTAAAGGTATCTTTACTTATTTCTTCAAAACATATGTAATGCAATGCAAGAGTTTGGAATTTTCATTTATGATAATTACAAAAAAATTCTAACCCTGTCCAGTATACGAACTTTCCACGGAGTGAGGCACATTTTCTGGGCCTCTTCTCTTCACATTCCGTCGTACGGTCGTATATGTGGGAAGCCTAATCTTACGAGTACTGTACGTATGCTTACAACGTGCTCCTGAGGCCGGCCTCGCTATGTTACCCACTAGGACGAACAGAATATCAGCAACACTGCATTTCCGCCAGGGTTGGAAATTTTTGGTGTACCAGCATTTTATATAAACATTAGCCTGTGTTCGTGCAGAGAGATTTCTATTTCATTTGTACATTCTCCATATTTTGTACGAAACTTAAGTTTTCCTTCCTTTCATCGACAAGTGTAAGTGAAATTGAAAATTACGGAGTACTGTAGTTCTGACTTCGTTTTCTGGTCAGAGTGCTGATGGTCTTGTCGATTCACCCAACAACGTAGCGTAAACAGAAAGTCTAAAAAACTTATATTTGTAAAGTAAGTCTTCATATCAAATTCTGTAAATTAAAATGCTAGTTACGCCCTATATTTATAAAGTAGTTTTACTTTCCCTGGAAATAGAATAATTCATTTTTATCGTGAAAGGGGATTCCCTCGCTTGTTCCCTGCCTGTGAAAACTTGCCTCTGCTCACAACGCTACAAGGCTCGGAGCGCGAGGTTAGTGGCGGTAGAGCTTTGTTTGTGATTCGTGTCGTGTGCAGTGATCAGATTTATGCAAGAACAATTGAGTTCTTAATTGAGTGAAGTTGTAATTATCTGTAAGGTAAGATCCCTTTTGTTCTTTCATGTTTCCTTCTTATAACAATCATTTCTAAACTGTTCTCAAATCTATTTTCCTTACAAGTTGCAGTGGAAACTGGCAAGTGACAGCAAAATATGAAAAATTTGAAAGTTGTTGAAACGTTATTTAATGCGTTAACAGTGTCGTCGTATAGATATTGCAAGCAGACATTTTTTTATGCAGCCGACACAAGCGAAGAGGTAGGCCGTTTCGTTAACCCTGAAGAGGAGAGGGGCTTTGTGAGTGCAATGCAAGTCTTGCTCCAAAAAAAAAAAAAAAAAACTACTCGTAAATTGGTAGTACCAAACAGTAGTTCGTACCAAACTGACAGTCGTTGAAAGTGCGGAATTCTGACTTCTGCTCACGGCACAAACGTCATACTGACCTGAAAATTATAGGATTCTTCTTCCCCTTTTCACCTCAGTTGCAAAATAAATAAAAAAAATTAAAAAAAGAAAGTGATGAAGAATTGACAACAGGGCTCGAGCACTATTCGTTGGATTTTCGCAATGTCTCATGATTGCTAGTTCTTTCTGGAGGTGTGTGCATAAATCACTCAGGGGTTGAGAAAATACAAACAAAAAAAATAAAAAAAATATAGATCGTTGACATCTGGTGGGCGGGAAGGGATAACGTCTGACAGACGTAATTATCGTACTGATTGCTGGTAACAACGCTTTTGAAAATGTCCCCCACTGACAAGTAAAGAAGCTGCCTGGAGAGACATTGACATACTCCCTTTTTTTGTTCTTTTTTTTTTTGGTACAGATTCAAGCAACTGATGGAAATTATCGCACTTTTGTGCCTACCCTGCTAGCAACTCTACGCTTCGCCACTGATAAGGAGAGGGATTATGGGTGGAAAAAAGAAGAAGAGGAAAGAGCAACCTAATCGATGTATGGAAATGTGTGTATGTACAGCTGCAAAGGCTCATACTGAAATAAACATATGGACGGGATGAAGTTACAGTGGTGAAGGTCACTTTGTAAAAAAAAAATACTTAAACACAGAAACCAGATCGCGATAAGTCAATCTGTGAACAGAAAACGTGGAGTACGTCAGAGATTCATTCAACTGGCTACAGATGACATTTGAAGTTCTAGTGATAAGGGAAACAGCTATTGTGTTGATCAGCAAAGTGCTGTGAGTCAGACTCTTCGCTTTTTTTTCACAAAAGTGACTTACACCACTGTCACTTTCACCAGTCCATACATGGGCGTCCAGAAGGGGGGCAAGGGGGGGCCGTGCCCCCCCGGGAAACGAAATTCAACCCAAAATTACATAGGAGTATTTCACACATATAATTTAATTTCTGCCACAATAATGTGTGTTAATTATTGCACGAACATGATAAATTCAAATTTAAGCAATGTTTTTTGAGGGATGAACACTATTATTGGGGAAAATATGCCATGTTGGCCCCCCCTGGAAAAAAAATACCTTCCTTGCCCCTCCCTGGAAAAAATCCTGCGGACGTCCATGAGTCCATATATTCTATTCTACTTCCCTCCTAGCATGCAGCTTTACAATTCCAGTTGAGTTGAGTTGGTGTTTTAATCCCACTTTATTCACAGCAAGGCTAATCGGGACTGCACCTACAGTTTAAAGTGGGATCCAAACCACTTGTGCCTCCACCGGGTATCGAACCCGGGACCCCTTGATTGCAAGGCGACGACGCTACCACTGCGCCATCGGGCTTTACAATTCCAGGAACCCCCTCCCACACCTGAAAAAATCCTGCGTACGCTAGAAGGCCAGATAGTAACGGAAAACACTCCTATAAGGTTCGAACCATAAGCTCAAATGGAGCCAACACAAAGTTTTGAAAATGTCGAAGATAACACGGTAGTAGCGGAATAATTGCTATATTAATAACCATAAAAGCAAATGCAAGGAAGACGCGAAGGAAAACATGCTTCCAATTCTTTTCGGTATTCTTCCTTGCAGCCTACTGGCATGGAACATGGACGTGTAAACATTGCCCTGATAGCGAGGAAGGAGCGTTTTTATGCAGCTCTTCCTCGGTGGAAGTGGGTCGTGAAAGAAACCTTCACGGTCCAACCGCTCCAGGTCATTGGACATGAGCAGCTGGGAGACGTGGCCCGAAGCTGCTGCAGTGCTTGTGCCTCGAGGCTACAAGGGAGGGAAAGGTGTTTATCCTTTCCGTAATATATGCATACAGGGTAATTCAAAAGACCTCGCGAAAGGACAACTCGGTTATAGTCCACGTGTTTACTTCGTTAACGTCGAACTAAAGACAATCGCCGCCACAAACGTGAGTGGGGATAAATAACGGGCGAGTTGTTTTCGTCCAATGACACTCAGCCTTCAGCCAATGGGCGCAGCTGTCATTCTGCTCGTCTACTCCACGTGGAGTCCCAGTCACATGACTACGGATACGCTGTTGCCGTAGTTTGCAACTTCAATGTGGAGCCCGTGGGAAGGTTCTTGTGCACGGAGGGAGAAGGTGGCGTAGAGTAGATATGTGGCAACACTGTGCGCTGAATTTGATTGTTGCAGCTGGTGGGCGCGCTCCGTCGACTTCAAAGCCAGCCGGTCGTTAACGTAGCTAGCGCGTTGATTATATGTGCAGACGGCAAAAAATGGAAAAAGGAGAAAATTGTTGAGAAAGTTTCCAATGTAATGTATTTAGATTTTCAATGTGGTTTGCACATCGCGCTAAGACGCCAGGGGTTCCGCGTTCGAATCCTGCACTGGGCACGGATGTTTGTGAGTGTCCATTCATCAATTTCATCATACCATCACTCATTCCCCATCTTCGCAAATTAGCCAAAAGTAGCACAAGAAGCGAAGTAAAATAAAGGACAATGAATCTGTCTCAGTTTTCTCTGGAGCAAGGCCGCGTATAGCGTCAGAGAAGCGGGGGGGATCTAGTGATCAGAGGAAAGCAGTACACGCTGCTCGAAGGCTGGTAACGACAGTCGATTTCTCCCCTCCACGCGTGTTCATTGGTGGAGCCGTCTCTCGTCACTACTTGTGCAGAGACTTGTTTTCGTTTGCCAGAGATATTTGGGACAGAGTATGGAATTCATCGTTAAGGCTAGGCTGAACCTTTGCATGACGTCAGAACTACAGACTGCCTTAGCCACTGAGAGTCATACTGTTCCAACGTTTCTAAGAGTTGTCGACCAACCAAACGTTTGTATGTCAACTACGGACATGCCGCTTTGCGCAGTGACCAAGGTCAACCGAGAAAATGAAGCTGCAAAAGAGCTATCGAACTAGCTCACCGAAAACGACAAAATTTCTATTCACAACTTCAAAGTTAATGTCCATTTAATCTAGCCTAGAAGTTTCTTGTGAACACTTTAACACATGTATTAAACTATGAGCACTATGCCAAGTGAAATGCAGAAGCAGCCTGTTGGCTCGGTGAGGTTGTCAGTTGTAGAATGTTGCCCTTCTGTAATCCTCAAAGCTGCATGCTATTCGACAGGGAAATCTTTGATGACTATTAGTGGATACGAATGATTTTTCAGTTGTTATTGATTTATTCATTTGGTTTATTTTACTTTGCTTTTCTTCCACTTTTGGCTAATTGCGAAGATGGGGATGAGGAATGGACACTCGCAAACACCCATGCCTCGGCCGGGATTCGAACCCGGGACCCCTGGCGTCGTAGCACGATGCGCAAACCACTCCGCACGAAAAGCGGTGATTTTTCAGTTGTAATTTCTTACATAGCTTAGAAATTGTATGCTAGCTATATTGTTTCAATTCCATTTTTTTGGAGGGACATAAAAACATCCCTGGCCTGGCAGGGTTAAATATAATTTTCTTTTGCCGAGGGTAAAATTTATTCTGAGGGGGAAATCCCCAGCATCCCCTTGTTAATTCACACATTGTTCATGTGCGTGTGTGTTTATTTGTTGGAACGTGAGTGTGTGCGTTGTGCGTGGAAGCATACTTTAAAAGAAACAACTAAATTAGCTGGAAACAGGAGAAATTGAGCTTTTTCACACTGATATGTAGTGGCAAGGCAACAGTTTGAAAAAAATAGTCCCACATGACTCTTTCCTTATTGTTATCCTTGAATTCCCCCAACCAGCGTCCCGTTTCCATTTTCCTTATCAGGATGTCAACACGCCTTTACGATGTCTGTTCTTACTTCGTAAACCTCGCAAAAAAATACTCTTTTCTGCCGCCGAAGAATCAAGAGATTGTTGTAGCCTCTTTGCATTTCTACGCCATTTGTGCAAACGTTTACTGTACGAAGATATCGAGTGTTGCTCATACAATTAGACAAATTATTGACACATTTCGAATTTCGTCGATACAATTTTTGAAGATATGGTTCCTTGTTAGTGGCTACAAACTTAATTAAACTTGGTACCATCATCATTTCTTAATTAATGAAGAGTTTCTTTGCCAGACGTGGGTGATTAAAAGGGGCTCAAGAAAAAAAATGAAAAAATAATAAATGGCATTCATTAAAGGCAGACTCTCAACATTTGCTCGGAGTAAATGAGACAAATTACGGAGTAGGTGATTGAAACCGAGAACTTCCGAATATGGGTTCCTCATCTAAAATCGCTTTGCGAATGCTGTTCAGGGAATACCGTATCATTATAAGGGCACTCAAATGTGCAAAATTGCACACCTATCGATATGAAACTGGTTCTTTGTGTATCCTTCATCAATTTAATCATATCATCACCAGTGGCGTAGCATGGGCATTTCGGGTGGGAACGCCAAGTCCGAAGGAAAGGTCGGCCCTTTTTTGGTTAATAATTTACTTATGGAATTAGTCGTCACAGGTGTTGTTTATTTGCCTGAAGTCAGCTGGGTTTGCAATAAAGCATCATCATCCATGCAGTTTTTAGCTAGAAAATTAGATGTCTCACTATGCAACAAATGTCTTGAACTCTGGTGTTTTATACCTTTCGGCATGACACAAATCATTATAAAACCTACCTGAATCACAAGCCTCTGGACAACAGTAGACGTCATTGTTGTGAATGATCCAACTAATGATTGATTTGGTTTATTTTACTTCGCTTTTCTGCCACTTTTGGTTAATCGCGAATATGAATATGAGTGATGATGATATTGATGAAGGGACACTCACAAAGAACACCCGTGCTCACCCCGGGATTCGAATCAGGGGCCTCTGTCGTCTTGGCGCGCTGTGCAAAACAATCTGACACGGAGGTGTGTGGATGATCCAACTATCGTACACTCAACTGACGTAACAGTGCCGATTAGTAATTCAGACCACTGTTTATTACATCTTGAGAATGTTGATAAACATTTTAAAATAATTTTGTCCAGAGACCATTCGATGTTAAGAGTTTTCAAATGAATGCTAAACATTTCCATTGCTACAATATTAAGCAGTTACATAATAACGAAAAAATAATAACCCGCAAAACTATTATTTTTTTATTTTTTATTAAGTGGTAGAGCAGCCACAGGCTGAACTTCTTCCACGAGGACTTCAGCAACTTATTTGACAAAAACTGTGTTGATCTTTTAGTATTTAATGCACATCGCTGTTCGTGCGATAAA
Organism: Lepisma saccharinum; assembly: GCF_977018435.1. Taxonomy (NCBI): domain Eukaryota; kingdom Metazoa; phylum Arthropoda; class Insecta; order Zygentoma; family Lepismatidae; genus Lepisma; species Lepisma saccharinum. The sequence goes on from NC_139256.1 coordinate 4,850,792, forward strand.
TTATACAATGCAGTGGCCATTAATAAGTGCTATATTTCAGTTAGGTAAAGTTACGTCAGTCAAATATTGCGTATTGTAGCAACACATAGCACGAGTGGCACGAGCGCGAAGAACCAGGTAGGAAATCTTCAGCTGTCGTTTGCTTCAGAAGGCAGGAAGGGTCACGTGAACCAATCACGTAGCCCTCTGCTCCATACGCGGGCGTAAGAGAGAGCATTTGGGCGCGTGCTTTAGAGATCCAAGCTTTCCCTCTAGAAAGGCAGCAAGGAATATAGGGTCCTTTACGCCGAACCTGCTCGGCGTACGGCCAGGAAAGGCATTTAAAAAAAATGCTAGAACGAGTGTTGAGAGTGGAGCGTTGCAAGCGGATCGCGAAAAATAGATATTATAATGCCATGGAGGTCAGACATATATGAAATTAGTCAAGATTTACTTTATATTTACAGCATTTACGCATTTTTTAAATTTTAAATCTGGGAACGCCCGGCGTACGGGCGTACTATAACGCTACGCCACTGATCATCACTCATCATCATCTTCGCGATTAGCCAAAAGTGGCAGAAAAGTGAAGTAAAATAAACCAAATCAATCGATCAATATGAATGTGGATGGTTAGAGGTCTGATAGTCAAGTACTATATTTCAAAAACATAACAAAGAATCATTTTAGAAGGTAAATCATATTTCCTTGAGGATATCATTGTAATAACACTGAACTCTCAGCACCAAGCAAGATAATAACTAAGGAATGTTATGAAATTAAACTGCAATAAATCCTGACTAACTAAGGCATTTAGTCACATCGTAGAACATAATAAAAATGAATGAAACAAAAAAATAACTAATAAGACCGAGAAATACGTATTTAATGTTATTAACGGCTTTCAATATTTAAATATTAAAATTATATATAACCTGAATAAATTAATGTGAAACATCAATTAATGCGAACTAAGGATGCAAGTATATTTTGATCTTTCAAAAAAAAATATTAAAATATTGTGAACTGACATTTAACTTGTTCGTGTTTCCAATTCATCTATCTTATTTTTTTTAAAAAAAAATACTAAAATTGAGCTTAGTGTGGGTTCTTTCAATAACGATCAATACGACGGATGCATGACTTTGGAATCACACAGTACTTCTTCGCATCAAGCATTAATACAAAGTTAACCTAAAAGAATTAAATTGAAATTTGTTTCTTAAAATCAGAAAGCATTTAGTACTGTTGTATAGACCTTGACGTCAGTCGAGCAATATGGCCGCTAGCCAAGTAGAAAACAAATTCTGTTACTGTCGGACATCGTCGTTTTAGAGCACGGTATGGCAAACAACCACCCACAAGGCAGTCACAGTGACGGCGCCAGGGAAAACTGACTGGGGGGGGGCGGGGGGCGGAAGGGGGGCGACAAATATTGTTGGGGTAGTCACATTGAAACACCCGAAAACACTATATATAAATATAATGTATATAATATATATATATATAAATATATAATAATAATACTTATATTATTATTAATAACAATAATAATAACTATTATTATTATTATTATTATTATTATTATTATTATTATTATTATTATTAGCTATATTCATTATGGTGTTTTGTGATTGTCCTTTATTCAGAGTGGACGTTTACTGCCTAAATTTTCTTCTTGATTACGAGATTATCTCCACATGATTCGCATTAATAAAGGCATTAATTATTTTCTATTCGTGCGTACTGTCGCAAGTTGCGTTGGTTCTTGTGGTCTATTTCAGTATTTGAAGACATTTATAATTTTATAATTCATCGTCTTTCTTGAGATGAAACTACTGATATATAATATTCAAGTTATAAGATGATAATAGTATAAATGACGAAAAAAAAATCGAAGAGTTTAATTTTGTTGCAAAATAAACATCACGTTGGAAGAAATGTATCTTCTTAAGTATTAGAAACAACGAAAGTTACTCAATGAAGTGCAATTCTCCTGTAGGAGAATTCTGCTGTATGTGCTTTGGAGAACACATTACACACCTTAGGTACGTCCAGGACTTGACATTTCTTCTCAATAGTAAGGACAGCCAAATTAGGCAGCTGGCATCCGCTTCCTGCTTCGAGCAAAGCATTTCAAAGTTTTCAAACACGAAAAGGTTCTTTCGCATGCTGCATTGGAGAGAATACAACTAGAGTGTGAGTCTTGTGAAATGCCAATTTATACTTTCCTAGGATTTCGAAGAAATCTAAATCCATTAAGTGGAGTACTTTCGTTCCATCTTCGTAACGCTGAAGAGTTTTGGGCAAAATATACGTTTCATCTTTCAGGGAAATGCTATCACAGGATTAAAAATCTGAAAAAGGTTACAGTTGTCTCATAATTCAAGAAATATTCTGACCCTTGTGCACTTCTCACTCTACCACTCCAACGTATGTTTGTGCTATACAATTACAAGCACCTATGGAGTTCTTGGGAAGAAGTTCTTCGATTTTGATATGTACGAGAAAAAGCGAACCTGCTTGTAATGAATGAAGAGTGGCAAATCATAAAAAGTGTTCTTTTACCTGCCCGCGATACAAATAACTTTGTTGTTCCCATCTCGCAATGTATTTTGTGTCATCTGACATCAGTGCTAATACTTTCGCTTCTTCCACTTCCTGGCTTATTTTGCTGATAATAAGTGTGGGCATTACGCAGATTAATTTGTTTTGAATACATTTTTGAGTGTAATTTGAATTTTAAGGTTCAACTTCAATACATTTCCGAATAATATCCCCTCATTTTGAAATTAACTTCACGAATATCGAAGAAATTTCCTTTGGTAAGGTTTGCCTCAGACTCATCATCTCGAAAATCAAGTCCCTGAATAGCAAGAAACCGCGATGCATCCACAACAACTGACGTGTAGTGTCTGCTCTCTTGGATCACTTTTGGTCCTGGGTTCGATACCCAGGGGAGGCACTTTAAACTGTAGGTCCAGTCCTGATTAGCCTTAATGTGCATAAAGTGGGCTAAAACACCAAATCTTGAATCACCTTTGAATTTATTTTTACTAAATAGCGTTGTCACTAACGACCCACGATTAGAATAATTTGCCATTACTACAGATGATGTTTTGTGGTCCTCAGAATGTTCGTAATGTTATAAAACCATCCACATTAAACGCTTTTTCCAGTTCTTAAAACGGATTAAAACTTAGGTTAATCGCGACGATTGCAGGACATATATGAATGAAAAATGGCCAAAGGCCAGGTCGGCGCTCGAATCTTGAACGAAAGTCACACATACACACACAGATATATATGTATATATATATATATATATACTAAAACAAATTTATATTTGCTAGTCAAGTTGGTATAGGGGGTGGCGTGTTATATGTTCATGGCTTGGTGCTAAGCACAGGGGAGCACTTTACTTTTTTTCTTTACCTTTTTTTAGTCAAGTTGGTATTATAAGCAGGAAAAGTGATATCATACAGAATACACCACTTAGAAAAGGTGAAATTCGTCACACTCTTAGAAATGAACTCCCTTATTATTCGATATTTTATTAACTTAAGTTGTAGGGCGGACGGGGGGTGGGGTGGCGAAGTGTTTGACTGGGGGCACCCGCCCCCCCTGCCCCCCTCTGGCGTCGTCACTGGGCAGTTAATCTACTATTGGAGCAAGAAATTTGAGGAAACAGGTTGTCAGTGCAAGGGGAAAAGTCATGTTTGGGGAGAATTGGACTATCGCATTGACATCTGTCGTGTTACAAAAGGGTCACACATTGAACACTAACTTACCAATGTAAACTTCAGGACATACTCTTCCAACCATGCAAGTATTTCAGCCATGTTATTAAAAATTCTTCTTTCTGTAAACTTTGAAAGTATCTATTTCTTTCAGGTTAACCCTGTATAATGGCTGGATATGATCTGCAAGGATTTGTGCAAAGGCATTGACACTGAACTGAGTGGATTGTGATAGCTCGTCCTGAATTACATCATATACCTCTCTCTCCTTCCCCTCGACTATGTTCATGCTACGGTTCTGGATGGATTCCATTGTTGCAGATTTTGTCACTGAACTTTGAATACGGAAGAACAAGACGAGTAGCGTTGTTTTCCTTATTTGCTCAGAGATAAGCTGAGTCCATTGAGCAAATAGCAGAGGGTCGCTGAATCTAAACAATAGCAATACATGAGGAATACGACTGAGTGTCGTGTTCAGATTTTATGTAAACAATAGCAATAAACAACACATTCAGTTTCCCAAGTAATAATCGTCAATACTTGGAAAAACTAGTTGCGTATGAGATTAAAAAACTTAGTAAATTTCCTCATGATCTATATGTAAACAACCAAAGAGGGTTCAGGTAAACCTCACGTAAAACTATATTAATAATAATTTTGTAGGGTAGTTTATGGAACCTAACATAGCCTAACCATTACCAGTGCGTAGTTTGTAACGAACGCCATGTTAGGCAGATTTCAGTCGTATATTGGCATTTATCTTATTCGTATACTTTCAAGTTAAGAACTTGGATTAAATTATTTATACTTAATTGTTTTCATAATTCATGTATATATTTACGTTTTACCTAATGTTATAATATTATTCTCGTATTTTTGCAACATTTATTAAGAATTTATAGGCTAATAATTATCTCAAATAATATATGCAACGTTTTCATTGTTTTTCAAATCCAGAATGGCTAGGATTATTACTATCTTTCAGGCAAATTTTGTTGTTTAAGCACAAGTTAAATACATTTCTTCTTAATATCGATTTTGTTCAACAATGTACAAGATTGAAGTAATTTGTCTTCGTTATAAACTAAATCTTTATTTAATCATTTTTATGTGCAAGGGCAAATATGAATTATTTGATAAAACCAGTTTAGTTATTTCTATATAGTTTAATATTGTAATATTATAGCAAAGTATTTCTCCCTCGTTTTCAATAAAATATCGTTTTCCTATTGGCTGTTTATGTTAGGAGTGGGGGAACCACGCTACGTGTTTTTGGCGATGTAAAAACTTCCACGTTGGCATTTTTAATTGTTGCCAACCTGAACTTTAGCTTACCGCTAATTATCAGTTTTTCTTGTGATATTTTATGTTATGAGTTTGTAGTATTTTAAGATAGAACAATCTGTTATGCTGCGCCTCGCGCTTGAGGTAGGCAGTTCCTCATGATCTATATGTGAACCACCAAAGATGGTTCATGTAAACCCCAACCCCATGTAAAACTATATTAATAATCATTTTGTAGGGTAATTTATTGAACCTAACCTATCCTAACCATTACCAGTGCGTAGTTAGACATCGGTTAGTTCTTGAACTCTCCAGCCTAACTATTGCCTGTTTAGGCGGGGGAGCAGGGAAGGGTTTTTGAAGTCCTTGCCTTGACTCACTCTCACCAAACAGGTCGGTAGGTGCCGAGGCTTACTCCGAGTTGATACCTTCCTGGAGATGAGGTCTGCTTGAGAAAATGTATTTAAAGGTAATTTATTGACATTTTACTATTATTGATCATGAAACAAACAACAGTAAATCAAATGTACAGCTTAACAAACTATGATTCTGCTTAAGGACTTGCGTGGATCGACGGAGAACAGGGGCTGCTTCAGATAAAGTTTTCATCCAGGCAGATGGATATTTGGGCCCTCTATACTTTCCACCGTGCCATAAATAACTTTCCACCCTGATATCCCTACTTTCCATCCCCAATAAAAACTGTGCCCATGTCACATATTTATGACTAGAGCCCGGAAGTTCAGGCATTTATTTTCGTTAAAATAGGCAGGCAAAAAGGCATTTATAATGTGGAAAATAGGCACTAAAAATGAAAAAAAGGCAAAATAAAGCGAAGAAAGGCACATTTGGAAGTCACTTACTTTTATCTATAATCTCTGGCAAAATGTTAAAATCTACATTGGGAAGAGCATTTCAATTTTCTCCGTCTTGATTACACATAACTACAAGCTGTTTTTTTAAAGTTCTCAACATTCATTGATAGTCGTCTGTCAGAGAGAATGTTTTTCATAATAGAAAATGATCTTTCTACTTCGACAGAAGTTATTGGAGCATACATAAAACAAGATAATGTAGCTGGACTCATTTTGGTAACAGCATTTTCACCTTTTAGAATATCACAAATTGTTTTCAATTGTTTCAAGTCCTTATTTGCACTCACTACACGTTTGCACTTTTCCGCAACAGCTGACCCCTTTTCTCCTGGCACTTCCATCATCTGCTGCATAGATTCCTCGAAGATTTTCATGGATGCTACAAGAGTCTCACCTCTTTTTTGTAGCTTTGTAATTGTCTCTGGCAATGCACAATAATGTGCAAAAATAAACGACAGTTCATTCTTCAGTTCTGAATAGCACAGGAGTTTTTCACTTCACGAATTGAAGCCGCTTCATTTTCTGGAAGAGCATCGATCACCTCACAGATTTTTTCAAGGTTGTTAGCATAATATATAGCTGCTGATATCCAGGTTCCCCATCTTGTCAAGACTGGTTGCGGAGGTAAACTAAGCTCAGGCGCAACTTCCTGAAATTTTCGGGTTCGAGAGGGAGATTTCAGAAATATCTTCTTTGTGTTCGAAATCAACCTCTCCACTTCAGCAGTCAATCATGCACCGAAAGGCAATATCCTAACTGAGCATGAAATACTTTTTTCTCACACTTTTCTCCTTCAGCAATGTTGAAACATGCGTGAGTTTAATATTACTTAAATAAGGCGAAAATTATTCACATAATAAACGGAAGAAAAATAAATGCCAACATATTTTTTTTAAAAAATGGTCAATTTTCATTGAAAAAGGCAAAAAAAGGCATTATAATTAAAAATAGGCAGTGGGGGCCCAAATAGGCAAAATGAAAAGGCTTCTAAAACATTCGAAACAACATAAAAAACGTATATCCGGAATTTTTTATCAATATATGCAGTAGATAAAAAGAGGCATTTTGCCAAACTTCCGGGCTCTATTTATGACTTAAATAAGAAACACAATTGCATTATTTTTTAAATACTTTAAGTGTTACTGTTAAAGAATATGTTTAGTGTAGTTGTGCATTTATCTAATACCCACATAATGATATCAAAATAACAATAATATCTTAGCATAAATTTTTACATGATTTTGCAATATATTTATCATGTTATGCAGAAGTAGCCTTGTCTACATAAATCCAACTCTTCATATAATCGGGGTGTAAGTAGTGATCCTTTTCCAAACACGCCCAAATGTCAACTATACCCTGGACTGCATTTTGCAGTCTAGCGAGGCTCCGGCGTCTAGACTTACGGCTAATATAATAATCCTTGGGGCCCGTGTTGTTATTGTCATATCATCAATTTCATCTCCTCATCATTCATCCTCATCTTCTCGATTAGCCAAAAGTGGCAGAAGGGCGAAGTGAAATTAATCAAATTACAAATCACAAATCTTCAAATACAAGGTTAGGCGCTACTCAAGCAGCAAACTCCGGTTTGGCGCCTCACCCGAGGATCTTTTGCCGCCTCTGACGGAGAGCATATTGAACAAATACTTTTCGGACACCCTGTCTTACCAATTTCTTTCCTATAGGATGTAGAAACCCCAGCATCATCACCCCCCTTTCCTGTAGTAGTTGTGACTAGCGAATTTCCCTTCTTCCTTCTTTTGTAGCAAGAGATATCACAGGCCGAGCGGAATTAGGAAGCGTTGATAAGGAGTTCATCGCTTCGAACGAAGTTCAGCAAGGAACTTAGCGATTGTCTAACTCCATACAAGTTACGTGTGATAGGGTAATAGTCTTATGCAATTGTCACTCGAATTCTAGATATCCAGCTATCGTAAGGTTTGTTGATCTTCAACGGATGATTCTGATACAGCATTTGAAGCGTACCATGGAACCCTCTGTGCTTCGGATCTGCACAGTTTTGTTGGTTTGAAACAATTCCCCCATTTTCTCGATTATAATATTAGGTGCATCCAGGAAGTAAGTTTTCCTGGGGCCGTGCACAAAAGGGAAACATTATTTCATTCAATGATGTATTGCCACAGATACAGCACTTGTCCAGTTACTCGTCCACACAATTCCTGCCGGAATTCAGGTACTTGTCATAGCGTGGGACCAACTTCTGTATACCTGCGTTGTAGAAGTCCGCCGCCTGGGCGCCGAACCAATGTGTGACAGCCGTCTGAACCTCTTCGTCGCTGTGAAAATGTTGACCGGACAGGAACTTTTTCAGGTGCAAGAACAGGTGGCAATCACTTGGAGCGGGATCCGGACTGTACGATGGATGATCGAACACCTCCCAACCGAACCTGTCCAGAACGGCCGATGGCCGCCCACTGCGCTCGTCGTCATGCACATTTTGCCGGCCTTCAGTAAATGTCCTGCACCATCTGCTTGCTCATGACGTCTGGCACAGCTGACGATGAATTTCGATCGGCTGTATGTTTTGTGCGTTCAAGAACTTGATCACCGAACGAACCTGGCACGCGGCGGGAGATGGAATATCAGCCGCCGTGTTTCATCGCTGCCGCGACGCTACTGAGGACTTTCGGGAGGCGTCTTCTAGGACATTCACTAGCCAGGGCATGTGCCTCTCACGCATGCACAAAACCGGTTTCAATACGCATGGCCTGCCACCTGTGGGCGAATGGGAAACTTACTTTCTGGATGCGCCTAATAGCACCCAAGTAACAACCTCACTTCCACGTGTACGCCCTGGAGACTAGCGAGGTTCTGGCGCCTGGATCTGCAGCCAGGAATTCGACTCGGCCTGCTACAACTGAAGAATCGCCAAGATTCCTGTGGACATGTCACGTCGAGCTATACAGGATGTCCCTTGGCAACTGCAGGAATGGTTGCTTAGAAAAGGTCGTCATCTATTGGACATCATCATCAAGCCATAAATCTACCCATGTCTACACTATTCATTTCCTTACATCTTGCAACTAGTTATTCTCTTCTCTATATCTTCGTTGCAAAATGCCCCGTCTTTTTGAGACACCCTTTATTAGGTAAATCGAATGTTATGTTCTTAGTGTTTTGTTCTTGTGACGCGATGCATAGATTGTGTCCCAAGTTGGTGTTAACAGGAAGATCCTCAAACAGCTCCAAGAATGGAAGTTTGTCACATCCTTTGGTATCGCCCATATCGCTTGGGTACTCTCAAGGGTGGACGAAATATTTTTGGGAGGAGCTCGCCATGCTTCGGTTGCTATGGTTACTAAAATTCCCTGTAACTCATATTCTTTCTTTCTTCCTCTTTCATCCATATTTTTCTATCTTTCTCTCTCTCACTTCCTTTCTCGGTAGCTACCTATCTATGTTTCTCTCGTACTCTATTTCCGTATCATCTTTCTTCCCCCTGAATCTCTATATCTTTCCATTTACGAGTGCTGGGGAGTAAGTCATGGCAACCCAGTAATAATTCGACAATCGAAGGATGTATTAAAAATTTGTAATATACAACTGAAAGAGTATCCATTATAGATATTTTGTTGGTAGGAATCATGAAAGAAAACCCAAGCTACCCTGTGACATAGACATGTATTAATACACAAGTTACAAAAACCTGTCTGACCCTGTGACAAATCTTTCGAAGGTATGTCATAATAAGGCAAGTTTTTGTAACATGTGTATGTCACAGGGTCAGACAGGTTTTTGTAACTTGTACATTAATACATGTGTATGTCACAGGGTAGCTTGGATTTTCTTTCATGATTCCTACCAACAAAATATCCAACTCTTTCAGTTGTATATAACAGATTTTTAATATCTCCTTCGATTGTCGAATTATTACTCGGTTACCATGACTTACTCCCCAACCCTCGTATATACCTTCGTATCTTTCCAGCTTTCTTCCTGGGCCTTCCCGTTGGCGTAGTGGTAACGTCGTCGCCTTGTAGTCAAGGGGTCCCGCGTTAGATTCCCGGTAGAGGAACATGGTACAGTGGTTCGGATCCTACTTTAAACTGACTGTAGGTCCAGTCCCGATTAGCCTATCTGTGCATAAAATGGACTTAAAATAACAATTCAAACAATGTAAACTGTAGGATCAATGCCGATCATGTGGCAACAGCTCATTAGTGCCAAAACAATTCGTGACTACTACTATAGATAGTGGATAACAATAATAAATCAAAATTGACTAAAAATACAATTCATTTATTGGAGTTTAACATTCGACATTACATACTCAGTCGGCGTTGAGATGGATATTTCCCAGCTACACAGCAATCTTACATCATAGGTAAAAATAAAGCCCATACATCGAGGACGCCCTCAAGAATTTTTCACGGGGGGGGGGGGGGGTGCAGAATAAGATTCACATTTTCCTGAACTTGTATTTTACCGTTTATCATCATTATTATCATTATTATTAGTTTACAAATTATACAATTGAAATTAAATTGAAAATTCTTTGGCGTTTTTATCAAGGTTCAGACTCGATCCACTATTTAAATAGAAACTAAATTCACATTGCTTCTTTTCAATAATATCTATAAATTGATTTTGTAGTTCTTTGACTTCTTATAGCCGACTATTTCACGATGCACAGATATCAAACAGAGCCCACTTAATGAGCCGAAGGGTACTCTGAAAAAAATTGAAAATGAGGACGCGTGAATTACCATGGTCAGAATATGATTTCCCGAATTTTCGGGATCCTGGACAGTGGAGAAATTCCGAAAGACCGTATTTAAAAGTGGTTAATTATGCACTATAAGTGCCTGAAATGTCAAGAAATTAACAGCATTTCATTCCAGTGCAAAAACAATAACTTGAGGAGGAAATAATGTGCATAATTCGAGATTTTCACCACGTCGGGAAATTTCGAAAATTTCCAAACCTAGTCGACAAGTGACTAATTATTTCAGTCCCGAACGTCGGGATTATAAAAATTTCCTTCCCAATCCCGCCCCGGCACACTTCTAGTCCCGGCAGTCAACATTCTGTCTCTAAAAACGCCCTCGCGTTATTTTGCTGGACATTGTAGTAATTTCTCTAACTTACATGTGTGTAAATCACAGAACAAAATATCGCTATAATTTCACCATTTCAATTAAATGAACATTTTCCAGATATCACAGAGGGGCAAGTGCTCCCTCAGGCCCACTTTGCCACAAACACTTACCGACTATAACACCTCCTTCGGTTCCAGCAAGCCAGAGGACGAGAATCAAAGCGAGGACCAGGAACGCCGGCATGTAGGTCATGCCAAAGGAGGATGAAGGTCTCTGGCGACGGGAGACCTTTGCCACCCTTCGATGATCCCCTCCACATCAAGCAGATACACCTGGAGCGTCGGGAAAACTTTTTATCTCTGCGTGAACTCATTACTTTCGTACTTGAGCAAGTGTTTTATCTCTCAGGATTATCCTTGCAAACTAATCTTGGGTTTATTTATGCAAGATTTTTCGCAGCAATTCTTCCAAGATCTAGAAACATCCTCGTCTCACTTTGCTTGCGCGTGGCTCAGGGGCGGCCGCAGCAAATTGTCCAAGAGGGGAGTCAGATTTGAAGTGGCATCCTGAACTGAGAATATTTAGTAAGTTAACAACAGCACAATCTAAAAATTCTCAAACATAAAGCCGCCACCTGTAACAAGTGCTTCATTGTTTGCAGGGATCAGGGAATGGAACACACTTAGTGTTGCCCACGAGACGAGACGAGACGAGACTTTGGTCTGTCTCGTCTCGTCTCGTGAAATTCTGTCTCGTCTCGTGTCTCGTCTCGAAAATATTCGTCTGTCCCGTCTCGTGTCTCGTCTCGAAGGGTTCTGTCTCGTCTCGTCTCATCCCGTCTCGTTTTGTCTCGTCTCGTCTCGTAAAAGTAATGCAGGATATTATGCCAACAAATGTTATAACTGGGAGTCATCACAAAATATTATTCTCAAAAATGGATTAAATCTGTAATCACTTTGCTCACTGTAGCTATAGTGAGAATAAATATGATTCCTTAATCATAAGAACATGAGTATATCAAATAAAGTTTGTTGATTATCAGTAGCTAGATAGTGTATAGAATCTGCCTTGCTTTTCTAGCTCCCATCCACTCATTTTCCATCGTACACGCAGAGAGCTTTCAGACAGAAGGAACACGCGATAGGCGACAGGCTACACTTTTTACACTGAAGTGACAAGCGAACAGGATCCCCTTCCATTCCGTCTATGGAGTGGTTAGCACATCGCGCTACGACGCCAAGCGACACGGAAGTATCACACTCAAGCAACGAACGACAGGGACACTTCAGTTTATAAGCAAACATTCATCGCGCATGCGCGGATAACAACCCTCGCAACTATACACGGTATCCAGAAAACGGCCTAAGCAGAACAACAAGCAATCGACAAACGAGACGTGCAGCTTCGGTTCGAAGAGTTTCCTGTGAGGAAGATTTCTTCACACCAAAGTTACAGGCGACAAGCGACACGAGTCGCTTGGAAGCGAACTTTCAGTAGTCAATGCAACTTTTCGAACAGAAGACACACGAAAAGCTGCACGTGTCTCTTGTCGTCCCGGTCGGTTGTTCACGGATGTGGGGTGAATGTTTTCCTTCAGACTGAAGGGGATTGTGTCGCTTGTAGCTTGGGTGTGAATTATACGTGTCGCTTGTCGCTTCGGTGCGAAATTTCCAGAAGATAGCTTTCAGGTTGAAGCGACAGGCGACAATCGATACAGAGTTTTCGCACCAAAGCAACAAGCAACACGCTCCTTTAGGGAGATTTCAGACCGGAGCGACAAGCGACACGCGACACATGTTGCTTTGGAACGAGCCAATCAACAGCAACGTTACACAGCGTAGGAGCATGGCAGGCCGCACAAACCTGCGTTCGATTGGTGAAATCCTGAAGCGACACGTGTTACGGGTCGCGTGTCGGTTCGATGTGAAATCTCCCTTAGTCTATTAGCAAGCTTTCACTGTGAATTCACTACCAACAAGCAGAGGCGACAGAATGCACGCTATTAAAAAACGGCCGAGTCCGAACTACACGCAAGCGACAAAGCAACACGTGCCGCTTGCCGGTCTAGTCGCTTCCGTTCGGAAGGTTTCATTTATTACTGTGGGTTCATTTCCAAGCGACACTTGTTGCTGTCGAATGTCGCTTATTACTCCTGTGACTTCAGGTAATTTTATGTTCGTTACGTCAAAGCAGAGTATCTAATTGCACTACCTTTTTACTAGGTTTTTAGAGCCGCGGTGGTGTAGTCGTTAGGGCGTCTGACTGCCAGGCGGGAGGCCCGGGTTCGATTTCCGGAGTGGTTGAATAAAGGTCGGAATTATTCCGCATTGCCCCCGCATAAAGCAGCTCCGGGGCTCAACAGCCTCATATCAATCGGTGCATTGGGACAATCCTGGAGGGCAAACCGGCCGGAGTGTGACGCTGATCACTTCGCCCTCAAAATGACCTTTCTCCCACTTCCCGTAAATGTGCCTTCATGGCACTGTGTTATACTGGAACTTTTCCTTTACTTAGTATTTTTGTGCGAAATCTTTGGAGTTTGCAACCAGCACTCGAGGCTGCTGTGGATTTTGAGAAGAGGGTCGCAAATGAAAGAAGGGTCTGTTTGGGCGAGAAATTTTATGACGATTGTCGCCAGTATGACTGGAACAGGGCCGTAGAAAACAATGGCAGTGACTACCTCCGGATCGTTTTGCGCAAGGATGAATGGACGAGAGCTCTTGGGGTAGCAGATAGTTGCCAGATTTTGCAAGTTAAGATAGCTGGGACACGAGGCTAAAACCTGGGCAAATTCGTTACGGACAATGTGTGACGAATTAGGATTTTTCGAGGGAGAATCTTACAGATCTTTTATTCATGTAATAGAATCTGTTTTGGGTTTTCAAAGAAAATGCTTTATTCCGAAAAAATAAATATTTGCAATTGATTAGTTATTTTGTTTATACTTTTTCGAGACTTTCGAGACGAGACGAGACTTTTCAGGAGCTGTCTCGTCCCGTCTCGTGTCTCGTCTCGAATTTTAAAAAGCCTGTCCCGTCTCGTGTCTCGTCTCGTTTTCGAGACGAGACACGAGACGAGACGGGACATGTCTCGTCTCGTGGGCAACACTAAACACACTGCATGCACCATTAACTAACATTATTTGCCATCATAGTTTTAAGAAAAAACTAAAGAACTTACTTTTGTCCCAAAAACTACATTAACCTACATTAATCTTAATAATTGCACCAGTGGCGTATACTGCGTCCAAGATCTGGGCTATTTCACAATGTCACGTGGTCCTAGACTATGAATAGTAACAAATTTACAAACTCCAAAGAAATCAGGTTGCCAACTCATAAGTAATCAGGTTGCAAACTCATAAGTAATCAGGTTGCCAACTCATAGGAAATCAGGTTGCCAACTCATAGGAAATCAGGTTGCAAACTCATAGGAAATCAGGTTGCCAACTCATAGGAAATCAGGTTGCCAACTCATAAGAAATCAGGTTGCCAACTCATAAGTAATCAGGTTGCCAACTCATAAGAAATCAGGTTGCCAACTCATAGGAAATCAGGTTGCCAACTCATAAGAAATCTGGTTGCCAACTCATAGGAAATCAGGTTGCCAACTCATAAGAAATCAGGTTGCCAACTCATAGGAAATCAGGTTGCCAACTCATAAGAAATCAGGTTACCAACTCATAGGAAATCAGGTTGCCAACTCATAGGAAATCAGGTTGCCAACTCATAGGAAATCAGGTTGCCAACTCCAGAATCAGCATCATCATCTCACTAATATGAATAATATTACTTACAATTTCTGATCGATTTTTTTTCCTGTATTTTATTCTCTAGACTTCTGGCTTCGCAGATAGGCTAGTTAGCCTAGAATATACGCTCCTGAATTGCACCTACACTTACACATCATACATATTACTCACCTCCCCATAATGCACTACTAATGACTTATTACTTATAACACCATTAAGCCTTGTTTCCATGATAACCAAAAAATCAATATGCTGACCACTTAAGAGAGAGAGAAATGCGATATTTAAACACACGAGAGAAACAGGACATGACCTAGAGTGGGATGAGGCTAAGCAGATAGGAAGGGAGAAGAGAATGCTAGTGAGAAAATGGAAGGAGGCCAAGGAAATTGAGAAGAAAGGGGAAGAAGACACAATGAACTGGAATGGGGGACTGAAGATAAACAAAGAATGTAAGAATGTGTTAGAAAGAGGAATGAAGAAAGAAAGAATAAGGAAAAAGAGCGTGAGACAAGGAGTCCAACCACGTTCCAGATGAAAGGAAATGTTTATCTAAATCACCTGTCAGATGAAACAACAGCTGACAGGAGAAGGCCACCTGCTGGAACACCTGGAAAGGAATGTTCCAGATAAATAACTTTCTAATTAGCTTGTGTCTGGAGGGGAGTTATTTTCGTGTATGTATATCTTCCTGTTTTGTACCTCATTTTAGAAGGTTGAAACGTAACGTTTAGTTCATATTTTAAAATAAAATAAATTCTACCTTGGTCAGCATATTGGGTATTTACTTATTACTTATATTTACTCCACAGTATACATACTAATCAATTCAATGTATTATTTTATTATTGTATAACCTTTATATTATACTAGCTGATTACCCGGAGTTTCCCGGGTATTTATTTATCCCAATCTTGTATGAGACAGGAAAATAATGAATATAACTACAGTGTAAAATGTAACTAATATTAAATGTGATTAGAGACTCCGAAAACTATGGATTCGACACTAATCTAGGTCATTTGTGGCATTTTTTTCACCCCCTCTCAACCCCCATGCCGATCGGTGATGAACTTGGAGTTGAACCGCATTGGGAGTGTCACGAAAACTATGGATTCCATTCGCAACACAGCCTGAATGTTAGACAACCCGAGAAACACTATCGTTGTGCGGATTGCAGAGTCACGGATGTCTGTGCGGAATTTAATATCGGTGGTTTTCGATTATTTTTACATGTCACCCCTTCCCATTCCCACCCCTAGGGGTGCCAGGGGTGTCTTACCCCCCCACAGTAGTTATGTCCAGGTTGCAAGTGATACGTGTACAAAGTTCGGTTGAAATCGCTCCAGGCGTTCGAGAGTTATTGCTGAAGAAACAAAGACACACATATACACACATACATCCATTTTTATATATAGAGAGATTTATTGTATTATCATGATTATTATGTTTTTTATTTGTTTATAATGATTTATTGTATGTCTGGCAAGGGTTGATTTAAGAACGGCGCATATGGCCGAAAAAAAACATCTTCTTAAATATAGACCATTCTATTCTGTTCTATTTTAACAGACCAATCAAAGCAATGGTCGATCTACGGAGTATGACGACATCGATTCAAAACATAACTGACTGATGCAAAACCTTGAAATAGGAAGTGCTACGTAATGCATACACACAGAAAACAAAATGAATCACGTCTATTGATGTACAGTCAACGGCAATAAAAATGGTACACCTAGATCCTGATATACTCGCTTATGTGTGTTGTATAACTGCGGCGCAGTTAGAAGTTGCTATTGAGTCGTAGGGTTAAGCAACACTCATAACGCAACGTCTTGCAGGGAAGCGAGTGTTTCAGGATGTAGATGTCCCATTTTTATTGTCGGTGAGTGTACCAGAAACGCATCGATTGATGCACTAAAGTGTGTTTTATGGCCTCTGCGAAGAATCAGGTTTACAATTTGATGCATTTTTGTACATCATAAATGGAACTCCATAGTGCATCGCATGATGCAAATGTGTTTCTGTCGAAATACACTTTAATGCATCAGCTGACGCATTGTTTATGCATCTTTCTCGGTGGTGCACTTAGGTATTTGGTACAGACTTTATCCATTTCTTATTTGAGATGATGCATTTATTAGATACCGTCTCACACCCTCTGGTATGGGGGGATCTTTTGGGAATGTAGCTCACTAATCATCATTCATCCTTGATGGTAAAGCACTCTCTGCTCGTGGTGAGCTTGGTGGTAAGGCGCTAGAGGTACTAAATTTACACACTTGAATGGCAACACATGACACTTGAGTTTCGCACCCCTAAAGACTGGATCAGCATGGGTAATGTAAGGATATACCTGTCTCTGTACTCCAACCGAAGATCTGCTGGGAGAGGTTATGCTTGTGACTGTACGTAGAGTCTGACTTGCGACTCGCGTTAACACACTCTCCCTGGATCCTCCTCCTCTCTCTCTATTCAATCGTAACTTGCTCCTCAACAGCTGAATTAGAACTGACCCCGAACTCTCTGCCTCCCAGACATTTATTGCAATTCAATTTACTAAACAAATGCACAGTCAGGCCTGCAGCCTCTTCCTGGATTTCGTCTGTTTACAGCTGATGACCAGGAAGAGCTTCAGTGCTGTCTGACACTGCATTCCTGTGATGTTTCTGAATATTTCCTGATTGGAAAACGATGGTTGAATGACTGGAAGTTGTTGGAGTTCGTTGTCCATAATAATTAAAAGATACTACGGATCGTTACGATACTCTGTGTGTAGATTAAGGTGAAGAAGTTAAACCCGGAGTCTACACCTGAAGGTATTTATCTTGACATTCGTTTGATTTGATTTGGTGTTTTAAGTCCACTTTGTGCACAGTAAGGCTAATCGTGACTGGACCTACAGCTCAAAGTGGAATCCGAACCACTATGTGCCTCCACCGGCTATCGAACCGGGATCCCTTGATTACAAGGCAACGATCTCACTATGTCACGTGGTCTTAGGCTATGAATAGAAATACATTTACCAACTCCTAAGAAATGAGGTTGCCAACTCATAAGAAATCAGGTTACCAACTCATAGGAAGTCAGGTTGCCAACTCATAGGAAATCAGGTTGCAAACTCATAGGAAATCAGGTTGCCAACTCATAGGAAATCAGGTTACCAACTCCTAAGAAATGAGGTTGCCAACTCATAGGAAATCAGGTTTCCAACTCATAGGAGTTGGTTTTGGTTTGAGTTGCTGTTTTAAGTCCACTTTATGGACAGTAAGGCTAATCGGGACGGGACCTATAGTTTAAAGTGGAATCCGAACCACTTGTGCCTCCACCGGGTATCGAACCCGGGACCCCTTGATTACAAGGCAATGACGCTACCACTGCGCCATGGGGGAGGCCCCTCCAACTCATAGGAAATCAGGTTTCGAACTCATAGGAAATCAGGTTGCCAACTCATAGGAAATCATGTCGCCAACTCATAGGAAATCAGGTTACCAACTCATAAGAAATCAGGTTACCATCTCATAGGAAATCAGGTTACCAACTCATAGGAAATCAGGTTAAGAACTCATAGGAAATCAGATTGCCAACTCATAGGAAATCAGGTTTCCAACTCATAGGAAATCAGGTTGCCAACTCATAGAAAATCATGTCGCCAACTCATAGGAAATCAGGGTACCAACTCATAAGAAATCAGGTTGCCAACTCCAGAATCAGCATCATCTCACTGATATGAATAATATTATTTACAATTTCCGATCGATTTTTCTCCTGCATTTTATTATGTAGACTTTAGGCTTCGCAGATAGCCTAGCTAGCCTAGAATATACGCTCCTGAGTGACGATTGGATGAAATTGATGATTTTATATCAGCACTCATCCTCATCGTCGCGATTATCCAAAAGTGACAGAATAACGGGGCTAAATAACGATCAAATCAAAATCAACTCCTGCACCAGCACCACCCACTAAGAAGCAACGTCTCAAGTGAAACTATCGAGTATAAATCTGCCCGATGCAAGTTTGCGAATTTTCTGCACGTAGCGACCTTTCGTCGCGTGCCGAGCGAGAGTCACCGGTGCTTGCGACTGCCGCACGAGAAGCCAAATGAAGTGACCCGGCTACTCCCGCCTCGCTCTGGCGCCCACACACTTTCTTGCCTCTGCTTTCGTGCTGAGAAGCCTCGATCGTTCCCCGGGAGAGATCCAGCTTCCACTTCTACGTAGCGTTGCACGACACGTCAATGGAAGCAGACCAAAAAAAGGCTCTCCTTTTTTTGTTTGTTGTTCTTTTTCTTGCTTCGGCTCAAGTTCAGCAAGTGCTCTGTCTGTAAGGTCTTTCCTACAGGGTACGGCAAAGAAGGCAGTGCTTTTGGAGGGGAAGAGACTGGTAAAGTACAGGAAACTTCCCTATCAGGCTCCTGTGTACGTACAGTCAACTTCAAAGATAATGGTAGGCACATTGTCCATCACTATTTCCATTTATTCTACATCCTGTGTTGTTTTAAGGAATGAAATTATGTTGATTCGAAGTAGATATTGCCCTCTGAATTATTAATTCATTATCATCACATTCTGAAATACAAGCCGAATCAAACTGAAGATGGGCAATTCGTTTCACACAGACCTTAAATGCATTCGATGTGCTCTCAATGTGTGACAGGGCAGATGTCCAGGCAGCACTCCCATTCTCGCCAAATCTTCTCAAGCATGTTTTGTGTGACGTCTCCGATGACGGTTTCCCCGGTCACCGGACCTCATAGTGAGCAATTTTTTTTTCTGTGGGGTTTCATCAAGGTTTACGTTCATCAACTTCCACAGACATTGTCAGATTTGTGAATGTGTATCGACAGCACCATCGGAAACGATACACAAAACATGCTTTAGAAGGTTTTGACGAGAATGGGAGTATTGCCTGGACATCTGCCCTGCCACACGTTGAGAGCACATCGAATACATGTGCAAAATTTCAAATACTCCTCTTTCAAATGGTGGTAGTATTTCTGTTCATTATTGGTGAAAATATAGTCTTTCAAAATCGACCAATACTTTTTGAACACCCTGTATATGAAGATCCGCAGAGTCCATACTAAAATGCAGCAAAATTGCATAACGCTATATACAGAAATTTACAAATTAAAGTTTTAATTTGATACACTTTCCAAATCTTCAGTACAAATGTACGTACGTATATAAAGGGAAAACATCCCTCGGTTAAGTGATGTCATCGTCAAAGGAATAGAGTTCTTCAGAGACTGTAAGTTCGATGAATCTTACAGGACAACAAGAAGACGAGACGAGAAAGTTTGTTCAAGTGCACTTTATGAACAACCTGGGTAATTAGGACAGCCTACAGTTTAAAGTGAGCTCCGAATCACTCTGTTTTGTTTTCTTCTGCTATATCCCATTTACCTTATTTAACTCTTTCGGTTTATCATTATTTGGAATATTACAGCTAAAACAAATCTCTGAATTTTACTTTGTTCATGCATGCAATATAATAAAATTAAATTGATTACCATTAAAGGAATATATTTTGTCAACAATATTTCGACCAAATGAAATAAGCCGTTCATATCGATAACATAAAGTAGAGTGTTGATGTGCTTGTAATTGATGCAACAAAACTCATTCAAGATTATTGATCTTTATGAAGAGAAGAGATTCTAGACATGAATACAACAGTGCTGACCTCTGCATGCAATTATTTCAAGGCAAAACTTCCTTATGGTACAAGGGAGCATGTATTGCAATTCTCAAGCTACTGAACGTAAATTCTAAAGAGAAAGTTTTATGGTATGAGATAGCCTAATTATGTAATTGAACGACGTTTCCGGATTGTAAATGCTGTTCTCAAACTGACGACAAGTCACAAATATTTGCATGGCTGTGGAGGTGAGTCTGTAAGTGGAATTTCCTCAGGTTGGCTGGCGGATCAAATTACAAAACGTGTCTGTCACGCGCAGATGGGTTAATTCACCTGTGAAGCTTTTAGTTGGTGCATTGGAGGTCAAGCAGATATAAACGGAGATGTTTGTTTAGTTCATCCGCACGTTTGGTGGCTGGTTGGTTTCGCTGCACGACACAGCATTCGACTTCAAGGTTGAAATTTTAGTCAGAAAGCATTTGTAACAGGTTTAGACGTGCTGTACACACAGAAAACTAGATTTGATGCATCTAATGATGCACTAAAGTGTGTTTTCTTGCCTTAGTCAAGAGTCAGGTTTGCAGTTTGATGCATACATACATACAACCACTAGCGTCTTTCTTGACTATTGAAGGTTAGATTAATGGCACTGAACCAGTGTTTACATTCATAGATATTGATACAATTTCGATTGAATTCACATAATCTTTGAGTGAGGTGGGAATGTGTATCGGATTTTCTTTGTGGATGCGAGAATCTTTAACTAGTGACGAGCACATACTTTCGCTTACTTTAAAGTTCACTTGACGTCACCATAAAACACACGTTCACAATCATCTAAACGCCATGTACGTGCATTTAATAGGACTGCATACGAAAAGAAACCCAAGTCTTGAAACCGAAGATTGAAAATGTTACTTTCCAGCGCATGGTTTTCCTGTAACTTCTGAACTATCGTACTCCTACACACTAAATCAATCGTTTTCAATGTAGCCATGTCAATATCTTGCTTTGCTCTAAGAACTGAAGGATTTCGGTTTTGCATACACAATGATAGTACTTTCAGTACTTGTACAGCGTCGTAAAGTATAACAAATCCCATTATGAATAACTATTTTGTCAAATGCTTTACCAATCTTTAAAACTTGGACCTCTCACCAGCCGACCGGGAACCATCTTGTCTAATTTTTTAAAGAAACAACAAATCACTACAGATCCCAACAAGAGCTGGTACAGGATTGATTAAACGACAAACATTGACGACAACATGCTCGAAAAGCACGACCCAGTTTTAGTATTCGATAATAAAGTACATGTGAAATACCAGATGTCTCAGAAAATATCGAATATATGGCATCTAAAAGAGATGTGGTTATACTAACAGAGCTGCCATAAATTGCACAAACAAACTTTTGCATGTGACTATGGCGTTGTAAACTTAATGAAACTGAACCGGAACAATGTATAAATATGATATATTTAATAATATAGTTTGCATATCCAGCGAGTTGGAAATTATAATTCCTGGTTGAGATGTTTCATTCATAACCAAGGTTTGATGGGTCAAGACAGAGGGTTGGATGCTAATCGGGACTGCACATACAGCTTAAAGTGGGATCCAAACAACTTTGTATCTCCACCGAGCGAACCCGGAGCCCCTTGATTACAAAGCGACAATGTTACCATCATCAGGAGGCCCTCAATACAAAGAATATACGGCGCTTGGCCAAGACGGTGTTTGGGTTTGGTGAGGTAAGTGAGACTCTGATATCAATTTCTTTACAGACTGTAGGTCCTTCTTGTCGCTTGTTACTTCGGTCTGAAACTCTCGACCTGAAGACAAATGAACATCGTTTCCATTTTTCCAGTGAAACTCAGTTCACATCCATGACATTCCCAAGGTGTTTACAGCCCTTGACTGTTTGAACTCTTACCACCTGCGTGTTCATAAGCCTTTGTTGTTTGTGCCTTCACTGCTCGCCCAGCAAGCATGACACCCAGTGCTCCTGTCATCCTAAATTCCTCACGAGCTTAAACTTCCATGAAGGCGATGTGTCGTCTGTCGGAGGTGTGCAGCGACTTGGGACGAAAAGGGGTTAATGAAAAATCCACTGCCTCTCAGGTGACAGAGCCTGGAGGTGTTATTAAAGCACCCTATCCCCTGGGCCGTGAAGAAAGTGTGAGTTGCACCACGAAGCTTGAAGATCGTGACAAATGTGAGGTATTTTCAGTGACGCCCCTTCTACTCGCGAGCGATGCTTTCTCGTCATTACACCTCAGTGGTGGCTGCTTATCACGCGCTACGTGCAATACACACCCATCACTGTATTTGAAAACAGGGTTGTTAAAAGTCCAGGAAAACATACATTCTAATGGGTTCTATTGGGTTCCGCAACAGGACCGGAACATTTATTCTCGCACAATTTAAATTCGGTCCAACTTGCGTATTGTCTCGTTTCAATACGGAACTTGGACCGAATTTTAAATTCATCTGAAAAAAAAAAAGGTTCCTGGACAGTATTGAAATAGAAACATAAAAAGGTCATTTACGGTCTAAAACCTCTGACTTTCTCTCCAAGACGGGAATTGAATTTATTTACAATTTCTGGACCTTTACAACACTGGGATTGCTAAAGATCCAGTAACCCTTACATTCTAATGGGTTCTATTGGAATCCGTAACAGGACGGGAACTTTTTTCTCTTACAATTTAAATTCGATCCAAGTTGAGTATTTAATACGGAACTTGGACCGATCCGGGAAAAAGGTTCCTGGACCGTATTTAAATTCATCCGGAAAAAAGATTCCTGGACCTTATTCAAACTGATCCGGAAAAAAAGGTTCCTCGACAGTATTTAAATTGATCCGAAGAAAAAAGGTTTCTGGACCGAATTGAAATAATCAAACATAAAAAGGTTATATACGGTCCAGAACCAATTCACGCTTGCTGATTTTCTCTCCTGGACCGGAATTAAATCTATTTAAAATCCCTGGAACTTTAACAACAATGTTTGAAACCATGGCATGGAAGTAGTGTGGCTAGGTTAACACTAGCTTACCCTAGACGGGGGAGGGGGGGCTGTCAGTCCCACCACATTTTGCTTTTCGATAGTTCATCTGTGAATATGTTTATAAAAAATTGAAAATTACATTGTTCCCTAGGGTGTTCCCAATATTTCTGTATTACCAGAGACAAATGTATTTGTCTGTGGTATTACTTTTGTTCATAAAATCATAGGAGGCAAAATTCACTTGGTGGGCCTATCAAGCACCTCCTTTGGATGCGTGATATTCGACACACTCGTGCCAGTGAGTGTGTATAATTGGTGGGTAATAATAATAATTCTGTAATTATTATAATTAATAAATAACTACACCTACATGAGCAAAAAGATGTATTGATGAAAAATTATTGTGAGTTAAAATATTTTTCAAAACTGCTAAAGAGATAGGTTTGGAAGTTAACAAAGAGAAAACTAAACATATGCTTACAGGTCGAAACCAAGTGTTAGGTAATAATGAGAATCTAATTATTGATAACAACTCGTTTGAACCAGTTTCCAAATTCAAATACTTAGGAGTAATACTAACAAATGGAAGTGATATTAAAGAGGAAATGAAAAACAGACTTAATGCTGGAAATGCGTGTTACTTTTCTCTTCATAAACTTTTATCTTCTCGTATAATATCTAAGAAACTAAAAGTTAAAATATACAAAACAGTAATTTTGCCTGTAGTATTATATGGGTGTGAAACTTGGTCCCTTACATTGAAAGAGGAACATAAATTGAGAGTATTTGAAAATAAAACCCTTAGGATAATATTTGGACCTAAAAGGGATGAGGAGACAGGTGAGTGGAGAAGGTTACATACTTTAGAACTACATAATTTGTATTCATGTCCAGATATTATTAGAATAATTAAATCAAGAAGACTTAGGTGGCAGGCCATGTGGCACGAATGGGAGAGGAAAGAGGAGTCTACAGAATTCTTGTTGGGAAACCTGATGGTAAGAGATCTGTAGGAAGACCAAGACGAAGATGGAGGGACAACGTTGAGATGGACCTAAGGGAAATCGGTAGGGATGGAAAAGTGTATATAGATCTTGCTCAAGATAGGGACAGATGGAAGGCCTGTGTTGCTGCAGCCATGAACCTTCGGGTTTATGAAGGCTAGAGAGTTAGTTAGTTAGTAGTTTACTTTATGTAACAAACATTATAAATATTATATCATATAATTAATATATGCACATATACGTGTTTGTGTGTGTGTGTCTAATTTAAGATCTTTTCGAGATTATTCGTAAGATCAAAGATAATAATAATAACAACAATAATAATAATTGCACTTATCTCTGTGTTTACAGGTGGTAGCAACCTCACCCCACCTCCCATAAAGCAGTAAGTTTCATTCGCACACAGTACTCATGTTCATAACATAACATATTGGTGGGACGCTTTTCGCAGTGACTCTTACAATGAACAGCCTTTAAGAACACGGATTTTAAACGACGAGCGTCTTACATCTCTACGGATGCGAGTAATCCTTCACAACTAGAGCAACAACCAAGAGAAGGCTTAAGTGCTTCCTTTACCAAGACTATAATTATTTCCATCGTCGTTTGTATTGACGGCTACTGTCATTTCAAGCTTTCTCTTCTCACATAACAGGAAAAACATATTTTCTTCTTTCAAATATTCAGATTTTCGCAATTGAAAAGTCAAATTTTGAGTTCAAGAAAAGCGGTATCAAAAGAACTTTTCAATTTAATTTAATTTTACTAAAATTTCTGAAGCTTACTATTGTACTGTAACTTTTTTAAAGTAATAGGAGTATTGTATCAATAAAAAATTAATGAAATGCAAAATGCAATAATCTTACTGTTTTGCTTCTTTTAAAACTGACAACCAATATACTAATTAATATTTGTTTACTTAAGCGAGGAAATTTAACATTTTCAAATCTAAAAGGCCTAGAACTCGGTGTTTTTAAGTTGTTGTTTTATAATTTCCGGGGGAAGGTCTCCAGACCCCTTATAAAGTAGGGGATATTCAATAACCCTCAGGTACATCATATGCTTCTTCTAGGGTCTGCCCCCCCCCAAAGAAAAAGCTCAAACTCCGCCCATGGTTCACCCTCATGCTCGTGATTAATCGAAAGAGGTTGAAAAGCGAGATAAAAAGAGAAAATGAATGTAAATCACTTTACGAACATGATTTTTTAAATTGCAACATTATCAAGAAGCATCAAGTGATGAAATACCAAAGTCAAATGAATATTTTGCATATAAAATTATAAAATCGAAATTTGTCCCACAAAAATTATGACATACATTTTATACATTATAAGCATTTAAAGTCAAAATTGATTGCTTATGTTTGTTGTTGCAACAAAGAATTTTCCCTCCGGAAATTTTTGGTGGGGGTGAACTTTCCAGGACAAGTGTGTTGGCCGGGGGAAATCCTCCATAAGATTTCGCGCTTGGGAATTCAGTTTACATCAACATGTCCATGGCAATGGCTCCCACTGGAAAATGAAAGTCAACCAAAATACATGTATATTTGACACAAACATGGGCGTCCGGAAGGGGGGGCAAGGGGGGGTCACGGCCCCCCTGGAAAATGAATGTGTACCTAAAAAATTATATATTTCACACATAATTTCATTTCAATCACAGTAATTTATGTTAATTATTATAAATTCGTTGAAGAAACATGATAATTTAAGACTGAAATAGTGTTTTTTGAGGGGGCATCACTATTTTGGAATAAAATATGTGTCCTTTGCCCTCCCTGGAAAAAAAAATACCTTGCTTGCCCCTCCCTGAAAAAAATCCTGCGGACGTCCATGGACACAAATAATTAAATTTCAGTCATATATGTTAAATATTGAAAGAGCACTGCAGAACATGATAACTTCAAACTGAGGCAATGTTTTCTGAGAGGTACGGGGAAATATGTGTCCCACCCCTGAAAAAAAAAATGCCTTGCTAGTCCCTTCTTGGAAAAAATCCTGCCGACGTCCACGAACATGTCAGGAAATTCTCATGGTTATCACGATCAAATTGGTTATTTAATCATTATATTATTATTTTTCTTCTTGTGCCTCGAACCTTGAAAAAATCTATGTCGTGGAGAATCAATTGGATGATTTTTATATGCAGAGCAAATCTCATTTCCTGTTTGTGGTCGCAAGAAAGAAGCCACGCTTGATTTCCACTTGTTGATCCGTAGATGGCGCTGGAGTTCTCCGAAATGCACTCGATGCTTTTTTGGATGACAAGAGAAGAAAACTAGGTCCCCCCGGTACGTGACATGGTCCGCTCCCGACTGAAAAAACGATCGTCCATTGTTTTGGAAGTGGAGCAAACGAACGATGTAGCACGTGGGAGCAGATGGACACGCTCTCGCGCGCCTCCTCCACGGACGGTGATCGTATCCTCAACCGTGAATTCGCTTCTTTCTTTTCTGGAAGACCCCGTTTTCCAGATGCGGCCTCGCCATTGGGTGTTGTCCCCTCCGTGCATGAAGTAGGTGACGCGTCGGAGAATCACGGAGTGTAAGGACGCGGTAAATGCCATAGACTTCGTCTTCCACTTCCACCCTCGCAACGGACGGACGTGTGTGTTTGTGTTGCTTTGTCCAGTGTGCGGAAACGTTGAAGGAGTTATCATCAGGTAAATGCATGCTTGTGAAAGGGTGTGCTTGTGGTGTGGATGGATACTGATTTTGTTATAATCTGTGACGTGCTATCTTTGTAAACAATTACATACATGTACGTGTTGACAAGCATGAAAACAAGTGGAAGTGTTGTCCTACGTTTCGACTTGTTGAGAATTGTGTGGAAGACTTTGCAATAGTTTTTGCACTCAGTCAGTACCAAATTCAACACGTTTTTACTCTACACTTTGTTGTCTGCCAAAATTTACGCAAACCTAAATTTTGACTTCGCTTTGACTTGGATACCAGAGGCGCCAATTTAAGATATTTGGGGGTCAAGATCGGTATAAACGATACTTTATAAATATAAATATACATAAAATGTGTTCTTCTACGTGGATTTGGGGGGCAGAAACTGCCCCCCCCCCATTTCCCCTTTAAAACACCATTTTACATTGTTCTATGTCTATGTAGATCACGTAAATTACAAACAGATGTAAACTCTACGTGTAGATTACGTGTTACTGTCCAGTCTGCAGTACATCTCTAATTATAATATATACTCCAGTGACAAGAAATTAAATGGCGATATGTATGATTGGCGTTTAATATAGTGATACTAAATTGAGAAAAACTTTACGCTGGACCTTTCGGAAAGGGCAGTACTGATAGAATACACTTGCAATCCTCGCCCCCCCTAACCCCTCGTAAATGAACATTACGCAAAAATGTAGCCCGAACTCTATTCACCCATGAATGTTCATTTTCCTTTCATCCAGATTCCTTTCTGGGTTATGTGTCTCTCTACAACTTCATTCTCACACACGCACATGCACATTCACATACAGACGTTATACATGTGGGCATGTGAATGCATACACGCACATACGTATCTAGCGATATGAATTAAATGGCACATACAGGCCACTATTAGTAAATATTTTTAAGGCATTTAGTGGCGTTGAAAAACTCTACCCCTTAGTGACACTGGCCCAGAAGTGTTCTGGAACTTGTAGCTTTTGCCTTTTATTCCTTTAATCAAATTTTAAATTGAAATTTTGACCTGTCCCATCCTTCCTCACTTTCTGTCTCACTTGTTAGCACTTCCGAGAAACGAGATGTCTATAATGAAAAAAAGGTGGAGCTACATATAACAAGTACTCGAGATATGCAAAGTGAAGGTACAGAATTCTTTACGTTGAGACAAAAAATTGTACTTTACAGTTTTTCTAGTACGCAACATTTCTTTGTATGTATCACTCATTATATACGTGATCAGTGCGAATCGAATGGTTTAAATTTCAACTTCACAAGACAGGAAAGGTGGCAATTCAGAATATGATTGGATGAAAAATAAACCACATACACAAATTATCCAATTCCAGCTTTTCTTTCTTTGGAAGTTTTGAATCTTAAATGTTATCGACTACTCACTTTGCATTTTTTGCGTACCTATAGTAGAAAGATGAACGAAACTGCCAAGGCAGTTTTTATGCCATTAAGATGTTATTACCATATCGATCTTACCAGTCTACAAGGGCCCGAAGGATTTTTTTCTGGGGGAGGGCAGAGTCATAGAAACTATTATTATTATTATTATCATTACCACTACGACTACTACTGCTAATTCTTGTTTTTTTTTTAAAAGAAAAATACATTTGTAATTTCCATATTCTGTGTATCTATATACAATTTGCACAGCTGTTAACTTAACATGTTAATTCATGTAGGACAAAAAGCTGTTTTCTATAGTTATATAATCAGTGTAAAATAGACTGTAAGCTTAAATGTAACCCTACTTCAAATAATAATAATAATAATAATAATAATAATAGTGGAACGTAACGGCCTGCAAGTCACAGAAAACAATATATTTTTTTTATATATATTATCGCTACAATTTCACCATTCGCATTAATGCGTACATTAACTATTTCTAGAAATCTCGGGGGGGGGGGGGGCATTTGCCCTGCAGGCACCCTTGCCAGTCTACCCAATTTTACGTTGCTATCTCCAGAAGTTACTGGATAATCGATATGTATCCTTTGTTTTCGATTTAAAAAAAACAACCGAACGCATTCAAACGAAATACTAATCTAAAACTTCTTTCGTAAATGTGTGGAAAAAAGGGATATTTTCACGTCCCAATTGGAGCCAGAAAGATAGTTGGGACAGGGAATGAGAAGGAAAGAATTGTCCCGACTAGTGGCTTTTATGTGAACTAGAACTTAAAAGAAAAAATTTTACTAACTTACAATAAAGGAAGCGCAAATTGGAAACATAGCAAGTTGTGACATTACTCGAAATAACAATACTACAGTATTGGCTAAATTATTGGACTCATTAGTTGAAAAAAATTACAAACAGATAAACTCACTTTATGTTGAGAAATTTAATGTTTTGTTATACACACTGCAAGTACTGTTAGTACTTTGTATGATCACTTTTGGCTCTTTTCGAGCCCATTTTAATCATTATTTCACTCTTTATTTCTAAATTCAAACCACGTGGTTTATGAAATTACATGTTACTCCGGAGGTACAAATAAAGAACACCCTTACAGCAAACAGAATTAATATTATTTCCTTTGATATAACCAAACATTGATTGATTTGTTGTTTTTTAAGTTCACCTTCTGCACAGGAAGGCTAATCGGGACTGAACCTACAGTTTAAAGTGGGGTCCGAACCGTGTGCCTCCACCGGGTATCGAACCCGGGACCCCTTAATCACAAGGCGACGACGTTACCACTATGCCATCAGGGAGGCCCTTTATAACCAAACAAAGCGCATAAATAACACAGTAAACAATGCACGTATTGTTCCAGGCATTTTTGTGAATGTGCAAGAATCGTGCTGACACCTATTCTTGGGAAACAGTAACAGAAAGGATTGTGGGAAACAAGATTATATCGAATCAGAAAAACAGTTAGAACACTTTGAAAACAAGGAAATGTACTTCTTTTTTACAATGAGTCCTATAATTTGGCCAATACTGTAGTATTAGCATCATTAGGAATTTCGTTTAAAATTAAATTGCTGCTATTCATTGTAATACATTTCTGATTGGCCTAACGGTCAAATTTGAATAAGCATTCTATATTTGCAACCGTTACTTCTGTAGAGAAGTTCGTGTAAAGTACAGTAACGGTTCATAATAAGCCATCTATAAAAATGTTCATGCACTTGTAAAATAACGCATTAGGAAAATAGAAGCAGCAACCAACACTTCAGAGGTCTCATTAACCGCATGATGTAACCACTACATTATTCAGGAATCTTTATTGTACGTGTGCACAACTGTAAGTGTTGCGTGGGATTTGGTACTTAATGGACAATGACATGAATTGCAAATTAAAACAATGAAAGCTTCGAATTTCACTCAGTATTAATTTTCTGTTAACATGAAGGTTCTTACTTGTATGGAAATTTTCCAATTTCATGGTGGATGAGAAGTCTATGGTTTAAAACTTTTATCTTACCTGTCTTATCATCTGGATATTGAAAGTCTTATATATTGTTTTTCGTAGGGATGTGCCAAAGCCGATTATATATGTATGAAAATCGGCCGAAATTGACACATCGGCATCGGTATCGGAATCAGCAAAAATCCGATATTTAAACCGGTACAGATTATACTAGAGTTTTTACCTTCTAATAAGTTTTATATTCTAGTTTTGTAAAATTTATTGAAAATTTGGTTATGATTCGTCATTAATGTAGAGTTTTTGTAATAAAATTATTGCAAACTCTCATTCAGAGGATCAACCTAACTATAAATCGGAAATAAAACAGTACATTGCTGAACCAGGATCTGCTGTTGTATTGGAAATTGAAAGATGAGTATTCAAACCTGAAGCAAGTCCTGAGAAAATACTTGGGCATACCTGCTGCATCAGTATTCACTGATTGAGTGTTCGGTGTTGCTGAACAGATTTGCGATAAGAGAAGAAGTAGGTTACTTCCTGAAGTGCTTCCAAATCTCGTGTTTCTGAAGTTGAATCTGGCAGAACAGGAATTCATTTTGCATTTCAAAGAACTGCTTGTGTACTAATGTTAAATCTCTTGAGAATCCATGTTCTTCTTAAAGGTTCACATAACATTTTGTAGATGCAAATGTACATTCGCATCTCTTGAGAATATATATGTATCTACATATGATATGCAATAGAAATGTACATAGCAAATTTATTTTTGTCATGCTGAAAATAACATCCCATTTCTGTTTAATAATCTTATGTATCGGAATCGGTTAAATATCGGCATCGGTATCGGTTCCAAAAATTATCGGTGAGTACATCGGCATCGGTAAATTTTCAGCTTCGTCGCATCCCTAGTTTTTCGTCATGCACATTTCTCTTTCACTTCGTGGTACCGGGTTCGAATCGTCAATATCATCATGTCATCACTCATCATCGTCGCGATTAACCAAAAGTGGCAGAAAAGTGAAGTAAAATAAAACAAACTAATCATCTACTTCGGAGTTTTTCAGCCATCTTCTAAAATCTGTTCTGTCTTGTGTAATCATCTTGAATTCTGGTATCCTTGCAACTCTATTGGTATCCATCTCAGACAGTTATTATTCTCATTCTATTTATTGTCTTTCACTTCTCTTCTACCTTCTCATCTTAGCAATTGGCTAAATTTCTTTTATCTCTTCTCCCACTTAACTTGCATGTCCAAAGCGTCACGTACCCCTAACGACGAGTGTTGAGCACAGCGTGCTGAGACGCTAGGAGTTCCGGATTCGAATCCCACTCCGGGCATGAGTGTTCTTTGTGGGTGTCCTTTCATCAATTTCATCATATCATCACTCATCGCCGCGATTAGCCAAAAGTTGAAGAAAAGACGTAAAATAACCCAATTGAATCAATCAATCCGACACCCATGAAGGCATGACACTCTCTTGTATAAACTTCGCATAATGAAATTGAGGCACTGGTCGTACACCCAACGGCAAAAGTAATACAGTAAAATCTCAATAATTAGAAGTGGGCGGGACCCTACCTAGAATTACAAGAGCTCGCTGCAAAAAATGCTACGGGAATAGGACCCATTCTATCCTTGAGAAATGGGACCCGTCCTATTTCCGTAGCTTTTTTCGTAGCATAACCAATCAGAAGCGACGTCTAAGTCACGAGTGCAGTTGTAATGGCGGCCGCGTGAGAAGTAAACAATGTATCACTTCACATTTTTAAAAGACGATAACTATTCAACCGAGGGGAATAACGTTTCATATAAAATGCTGTTAGGTACAAAATCAATGGCACTGCTTAAATACATACTTTATAACGTACACAGTACACGTATGGAAGAATAAATTAGTTGTTTCAATTGTAAACACTGTCCACTCAGCATAGATGTTGTAACTCAACGTGTGCCATTCGTGTTGTATATGTTACACATTGTAATCGCAAAAGCTAACTGAAAGGTTACATGAAGTGATTCCGTGCAAAGTACCATCTGCTATAAGATTTTTGGAAGCATTTACGTAGCATTTATGCTAGCAAAAACATTAAAGGAAATGCTTTCGTCTAATCCGAACTGTACCGCGTCTCTTTTTCCCTGCTGTTGTAGATATTTAATGTCGTTTCTGTACGCTCTTTCTCTACTTTCGCTGCAGAATTTAAAATTTTGTGCAACAAACCATTCTGACATGACAGCATTTGATAATCTTGGGTTAAGAATTACAGACTTAACTTCCTCTTCCTTCAACACCTCTTCACTTGTATGACCACGGTCACATTTCATATCTAGCTCTCAGCATTATCTTCGTCAGCGAACCTTAATTTAACTGACCTGAAAATACAAAATGGTGAAATCTAAATTATTAAACGGTAGGTATGGACTTACATAAAGATACTTAGTCATGCAACTTTCATTAGTTTTCAATTAGGCTTTAAAATAATTGGCATTGTAATTGAAAGCATTGTCAATCCGTAAAGTTGTTCGCAGGACTGCTGTTAGAAACCAGAGGAACCTTGTACTTGCATTTTCGTCATCTAGCGTCGCTTTTCTGCCATTTGTGGCTAATCGTGACGATGAGGATGAGCGATGATTAGATGAGGTTTATGAAAAGGCACAGAGAACACTCATGCCCAGTCCGGGACTCTAACCCGGGAATTTCATTGGCGAGTTCGAAAGTCGACCACTGTCACCAAGGAGAACCTTAAAGGGGCTTCATGTAATTAAAATGTGAAAATACTAACACTTTTCAACATTCTCTTGGAGGTAAAAGAAAGTCTCAGGTGTACATGGTCTATGACTACCAGCATAGGCGCCGACTACGGGGGGAGGTACTTTCTGCCCCCCCCCACCCCCGAATTCAAGTCCAGGGACAGATATTATACATATTTACATATATAAAATATGTTTATGGTGCCTCTGACTACGAGACATGGGTAACGTGTGCTAAGAACACGCGGTGCAAGCTCCATTCATTCTCATGGAATATTTCATGTATATGTTGTTTTCTGTATGCTCTATAAAGACCATCTATTAGCTATGCTTCAGTCTTGCAACGCATGACACGTATTAGAGTACTGCATTGAACCACTTTCGCTCGCTCAAACTCGATCGGATCTCCCACGCTCGAATATATAGAACTAATCATATAATTCTAATAACCTTGTATAGAACAACAAATATCACTTCAATACGACAATAATCGTACAAATATATGTGTAAAATTCGTGCTGGTAGTTTTAGCCCATAATTCATTTTCATATGTTGCTATGTATTGGTAAGATAGGCTAAATTACATTTTGACATGGAGATGATGACTGTGTTCTCTTTAGTTTTAATTTCCCTGCGTCTTTCACTTCACGAAGCATATTTGAAGGCTCACTGCCACAGACAAATGATGGTTGTACGTGAACTACTGGGCTTCGAGCGTCTACCGATCGTTTGCCTGTTCGAGCGTTATTCACTCGAACGAAGAAACGGTCGATTCCGTAAGCCATCTAGCGTCATCCGTGCGAACTATTAGGCGATCGAGCAAGAAAGCCTCGATGCAGCACTGTAACACATATACAGTTGGGTTCCAAATCTAGGGGAACAATATGGGGAGCAAGGACAGTTTACTTTCCCTTGGTACATAAGTGGGGGCAACTGTCTCCCTTCGCCCCACCTAATCGCCGCCACTATTTGCAGTGGAAAAAGAAAATTCGATTCCTACAATCAAAAAATGGCAATCGTATTCGCCGGTGATTGAAGGCAGGTAGATGAAGGAAATTCTCCATGCTACAATATAAAGTTTCAGAAGTGATAGAACAAATCGTAAAGCCGAGTGGATGTCACCCTCCACTTCGAATACTACATTCAACGCATATATTTAAATCGTCCGGTACCTACAATTTGTACAAGGAAATATTGAACCTTAAAGATACCAATTATTACATAATGCAAGAGAAATAACCACTACACAATCGTAAAAGTTCTCATTTTTTTTTAATTAGGCTTCTTTGTATCGCAGGTTCGAAGTTGCATATGTATTGCAATAGTATAATTACTATTATTTCATATTTATGTGAAATAGAATCGAATGAGTCACTTGCCTGATCCCAAATGTTACCATACGCCCCTTGTATACTCATACATTCTCGACCTCGGCAATACTGGGAATGATGTGATCAACACCATTCTCCGGCCGCAGGATTGAGTAAATCTATAAAAAATTATTAAAAAAAACACAACATTCTTGATACACCGCTATGGAAGGAAACTACACCGAAGCTTGATAACGTATTTATTATAGTGTGCAATAATATTGCAATAATAGGGGCCTATTTAAGATATAAATATATATACGTGTATATATTTACTAATGACAGCTACGGTTATGACTGTGAAAGACATCGATGTTTCGGATTAAGAGACTAAATCTACGATCCTTTGAGGCCTCTTGAATTTGTCTACAAAATATTGTATGCCCCGGCTCCCGTCGGACACGGTCTCTATACTATTTTCAAAATGATAAATGACTCTACGAACAACTCCATCTATTTTCACGTTCCAAATTCTTGAAAGCTGCAGTGGAAGCTGACATCTTCAAGATTCGAAAACTGAGTTGATGGATTCCAATAGGTCATGCTACTCTTCGCTTGGTGAAAATGTGAAACGTAATGCCAATTTAACAGGAACAGCAAAAAGATTAGGGAATCACTTTACCATCATCTACCAGCTGAGGCCTTTACCCGGTCTTTTGAACCGTGGCGAACACCAATCATGATTCGTGACTTGATGCTCCAAATTGACTTCGAAAATGGAATATGGAACCAGGAACATAATTCGCCTTTATTAAACTGTGGAATAGGAAATTTCGCCGTTTTTCCTGTCATTATGAGGATTGTGGATGTGGGTCCGAAAAAAAATCTCCAAAATCTTTCTATCTAAAGAAAAAATAAAGAGGTTGCAGCATTTTACTAAATTGGCGGTAAGATTGGAAAAAAAGTGAGGGAGTTTTGGTTGGAAACGTGACCTTGATTGCGGACAAGCAGATTCCCAGAAGTCTGAATTTCATTGGCTGACATTGGGAGCCTTCGAAATGGGGTGCTCTTGGAAGTAGCTCAAATGGAAAATATAATAGTAGGCAAAGTGCTGTTCACTATGCCTCTTCATTCTGTTTTCTTCAATGTAGCGTTCAAAGATGTATTAGGGATACCATCTGAAGGCTTCCCTAAAGTAGAATACTTAACGCACTATTTTTAAAAAGTAAAGAAAATCCATATGCGGTAGTCATCCATTTTTTTTTCTCTTCTCATACCAGTTTCTACACAATTCTCTAGTTTCTCATTCAGGACCAACACAGACACCCTTGTCTTGCCCAGGAACCCGGCGTCGTCACTCGCTGTGACCAGTCCGCCACGGATAGAAAGTTAGATTTACATGCTATAGGACTACTTAAAGAACTTTGCTTAATTTCTGCATGTCTGCCGATCCCAACTGTACTGCAACGTCAGGCCGACAGGTAGCGAGAGTGTGGCAAGCCACGACAGTCTCACCAATGTCCAAAAAACAGGTTAACAAACTGGACCTGCAAAGCAGGCCTTACCAGATGTTAAGCTGATAAGAACAGATACTACACTTTGATCTTAGCCAATTAGGCCGAGAAGCGATGACGAAAAATCCAGTCATCTCTCCTATCTTACCAGAACGCAGACATATTGACTACGAGAGTTCAAGTTCAATCCATTTTTAAGATTTTCCAAGGCCTTCCACTGTCCTGTTAGTGATACTGCTAAGCGAGAGATACAAAATGTAATTTTCCTGTCATTTTCTTATCGCATTTGATTCAATTGATATCGAGAAATCACCCCAAAAGTCTAACTCGTATGTCCCTCATGGGTATCATGGTATCCATAATGACGTCACGTAGCAGCCATTATACGTTCATATGAAACGACGTGGTCTCCGTGTTGAAGAGATATCCAGAGATTTAAACAATCAAGCAATAGATAAGACGCTGCCCACACATTAAGAGGGGCCCAAGTTCCTTTTGTTTTATTGCGATTTCATCATGCTACGAATGCAATTTTTACATGGTTCCATTTCGATTTACGTCTTATGGCGAAGTTTTAGCGATTACTTAGATTTTGTTCAAGATATGCTTTCGTAGGGTAGGCAGGCCCGTAGCTAGAATTGATCTCCAGGGGGGGGGGGGGCTCACGGGTTATCAGGAGGGGCTTTGAAAACAAAGTCCATTTTTTAAAAAAATATTAAATGAAGGTAAATTATGTGTGGGGGGGGGGGCGCTCACTCATTTATAAATATCATATACTACACAAAGACTACATTTTTCTACATATTTTAAAACATCTCTTGAAGTGTTAATTGACTGATACTGAAATTATCCCTTGCGCACCCCATACTATTTTAGATGATACAAATATGTATATCACATACAAAAACGCACAATATTTAATCACAGTGCCTACAGTATATTCCACCCCCGGCCGAAGCAATTAATCCCAAAACTTGGGAGCTGTTGACCTTTGACGCAGATGCGGAGGGAATTTGCATAATGACATCAAAGTCACAGATTTCTGTCTAAGTGGGAGGTTACAACAGGGACAGTGAAGGTACAGATAAAGAAGCTCCCCTATGAAGGAACTTTCTGAAGTCTAGAGAATATTCTAAATACTTGCAGCTACTTCTGCTCATAAACAAAATGAGCCAATGTAATAGATACTGTTCATATTCTGTGGATTTATCCTTAAAGTTGTGAGTTGTCTACATTTTCACTCTTCACTGGAAACAAATTATGAAAAATAGTTTAACTAATGTAAAGGGGGGCTGATGGCAGTGCCAGGGGGAGCTGACGCAGGTCCAGGGGGGGGGGGCTGATTCCCCCCCGGCCCCTGCCTGGCTACGGGGCTGTAGGCAGGCCAGGTTTGGTTCTCTTAGCATTAAAATAAAGTCCCTAAATGCATTCTTACTACGGTTCTGATTTACTTCTACATTCATTCCCACTAGTCTACGATACTAACTGTTGCTTGTCAACGGAGAATACCTTATCCATGGGAAGCGCGCATGCTTGCGTAAGGTAATTTTTGAGTTGTTTTCTTTTCCAACATAAATAACTTATTTTCGAATCGAAACAGTGCTCAGGAAGGTTCAGATTTCGTGTGACAATATTTACCAAAATTCTACAATAAATTAGTCTTTCTGCTAGGAGAATTTGAAAAAAATATAAAACAATCGGAACCGTTACCACTAAGAGGATGCAAAGGGGCGATAAGGGAGGCGGAGTGGGGCGCTTGCCCCCCCAACTTTTTGCCACTTTTGCCCAACCTTATCTACGAGGAAAAGTAAACTATCTTTGCCCGCTAGTTTTGGAACCCAATCGCCGCCTCTAGGATGAAACAAATTATGTGTTTATTATGAAGAGACTACTTATGATAGAATGAACGTGTTGATCATTAGAGGATAGGAAAACTCTCAAAGTTTACGTATATGGTTCTGATGCGGATGCGCAGGCATTATTGTTCTTGGTCAGGACAGTGTTGCCATATGCGGGAAATTCTGACCGATTTTTTTTAACCCAAAAGAAAAGTGAAAGTCGATTAAAAAAACCATTATTTCAGGGAAACTTGAAGACATTACACTGAATATTAGTAGACATTACATTAGATTCCAGTTTCTTACATATAATATGTTATTGTTACTTATTATTTGCACTCCTTTGAGTGTAAGCCTTATGCGCTTATCTAAATTTATATTTTGTTCGTTTTACGTTGTATTCCATATCTTCGGATAGCGATGAACTTATGAAATTAATGATGGAACACGCCGTACATTCAGGCCTGACCAGAGTTCGAACCTTGGATATCCGGCCCGGTACATAGGAGGCTGGCTATAAACATACATTTTTAGTCCACTTTATTCACAGTAGGGCTAATCGGGACTGGACCTACAGTTTAAAGTGGGATCCGAACCACTATGTGCCTCCACCGGGCATCGAACCCGGAAACCCTTGATTACAAGGCGACAACGCTACCACTGCGCCATCGGGGAGGCCTCGTACATACGAAAATGAACCAACGAAATTATAAATTACTACTACTTTTTGCTATTGTTTCTATTATTGTGGTTTCTTTAGACGAAGGGAAAAATTTGGCCAAAACGGGAAATTTTGCTCCTTGCAGAGGGAAATAAAAAGTAGACATAATTCAGAATCTTCACGAACTTTTATCTTCTCGTATAATAGCTAAGGAACTAAAAGTTAAGATATACGAAACAGTAGTTTTGCCTGTAGTATTATATGGATGTAATACTTGGTCAGTTACATTAAAAGAGAAACACAAATTAAGAGTATTCAAAATAAAATCCTCGGAAAAATATTTGGACCTAAAAGGGATGAGGAGACAGGTGAATGGAGAAGGTTGCATAATGTAGAACTGAACAATTCGTATTCCTCTCCAGATAATATTAGAATGATTAAATCAAGAAAACTTAGGTGGGCAGGCCATTTGGCACAAATGGGAGAGGAGAGAAGAGTTTACAGGATTGTGGTTTGGAAACCTGATGGGAAGAGACCTGTAGTACTAGGGACGTTCAATATATAAGTTTCCCTGTGCTATAAAATATTGTATAAAGCAATACCATTAAAAAGAAGCACATGGTTGACAAGCGCCATCCTTCGTCTACAAGGAACAACAATCGATTCGTTATCAGACGTGAAGGCGCATGCGCTCAAGGGCGAAAAGTAAATGCTTGCTCGGAAAACGCGGGCTCGCGTCATAAGGAGTTCAGGGCGTTCTGCTTATGGACTTTTTGGAACGAGGAACAACAATTAATGCTGACCGTTATTGTCAAACATTGGATAAACTGAAAAACGTAATTCGACATAAGCTACCAGGTCTCCTGTCAGCTGGTGTCATTCTTCTTGACGATAACTCTCGCCCCCACTCAGCAGTGCAAACACAACACAAAATTGAAGAATTGGGGGTGGGAACGGCTGCCCCAGCCTCCATACAGCCCCGAAATAGCGCCGAGTGATTTTCACCTTTTCCCGGTGTTTAAGTCTGAATTGCAAGGTTACCGTTTCGAAACAGATGAAGAAGTGAAGCGAAATGTGAGAATAGTGCTCAATAGCCAGAGCCCTGATTTTCTTGCAAAGGGTATGGACAAATTGGTGCAACGGTGGGACAAATGCCTCAATCTCTGTGGGGATTACGTGGAGAAGTGAGGAAGGATCCTCTAACACATGTATGTATAGTTTTCTAATGTATCTTAAAAATAACATTTTTTACAGCATACGGAAATTATATATTGAACGACCCACGTAAAGCCAAGACGAAGGTTAACGTTGAGATGGCTCCAGCCGGATTGCGCACACTTTTCCGTTTCTATCAGTGGTATTCGATAAGCCGTTGACAAGCTGTCACAATGTACAGGATTGCGCACAAAAAATGAGGCGATGTTGTCCGATGTAAAATGTTCTCAAGCCGTTCTCATTTCTGTTGTGTTTGTTTGTGTGTGTGTGTGGACTTGCAAGTGTTTTTGCTGTGTTTTGCCTAACCTAACCTATCTTGACTTGCTACATTTACTGGTGAAATTATATTTTTTATTTAATCCTTAAGAGATTTACTATTTTATTTCTAATTTCTCTCCCTCTTCTTGTCTAAAGAAAAAAACAGTTTTGCGCACAGACTTTAAAGCTATCAAAGTGGCAACGTTCGATCAAAATCTGTGCGCAAAACAGGTCAGTGAGATTTGTGCGCAATCCTGGATCTAAAGTGTGCGCAATTCGGTTGCGGCGGTTGAGATAGACCTCAAGGAAATCGGTAAGGATGGAAAAGATTGAATTGATCTTGCCCAGGATAGGGACAGATGGAAGGCTTGTGTTGCTTCAGCCATAAACTTTCGGGTTTAAGAAAGCTAGAGAGTTAGTTACGCTCTCAGGTTCTGGCAACAGTGGTTCAATATGGCGAGCGGCCAGGAGAAAGCATGTGTTGTGTTGGAGTTAGAAAAGACAAGTTGTGTGAAAACGTTACAACGGCATTTCCGAATACGCTTTGGTAAAGATCCATCTCGGAAGAACATCTACCGTTGGTACCGTCATTTCAAAGAGACTGGTTCCGTGTGTAAAAAGACGAGTACAGGTAGGCCACGTGTGTCAGATGCAAATGTCGACAAAAATGAGAGAAGCCTTCAATTTTAAGGCCGAAACCACGAACAGGATATCCAGTACGAAAGCCCTAGTTGGCGCTGGACTGGCTACCTGGCCGGCTGCTAGGCTGGTCTTGACGACTAGAACATGTCCTAATTGCAACTGGCTTCTCTGCGAGATTCTGTGGCAACAGTCTGAGCAAAAGTTGGGTCATGTGAAGATAATCTGTGAGTTGTCACCACCCAAGTATTTTCTCATATAATTTAGATTTGGATTATACCACTAGTCCTCTACAATTATGTATACTACGGGCTGACAATTTAACTACCTTTACTTATTAAAATAATATTTAGCAGAATCAGAGGCCTATGTGGGAAGTACGAAAAATAAATAGTATATTTAACAATTTATTGAGGAAACAACGACTAGAAATTTGTCGTATATAACAGTAGTAACTTTAACAATATAAATTTTCCAGTAACAAATTTACCATAACTTATCTGATTGACATTAATCATTCAATTTACAAATATAGGGCAAAATAAATGTACCGGAATCAGATTGTGTTTCCCATTACTTATTAAGATTGGTTCAATGTTCTGTATTATTCTTACGTGGAAAATATCTTATTAATCAGCAATATTTAATAGGGATGTTCTAAATCTAATTGAATACAAATGAACATGATTAGTGGATATCGGTCAACTCTGAAAGGACCATCTGCGTAATGGTAGGATTAAACATAGCATAACTAAATAGTGCACAAATGAAACTAATTAACTAAATGAAGTAATATGAATCTTAGATTAAACTTAAATATATTATAATTATACTACCAGTACACAGATGATGTCTTCCGCAGACCGATTCACCAGTTCAAGGTAGAACTGCAAGAAGTGAACCCAACCGCTGCCAGAGTAAGAGAGAGAGAGAGAGAGAGAGAGCTCCGCAAGCCACGCGAGAGCCTTCCCTTTCCATAGTCACATGACCTGGTGACGTATTACTTCCCCAAAAAGGAAACAAATGAATAACGAATTGCACACAATCTGACTCATATTCCTTTGCGAGCGAGGAATAGCGTTACAGAGTTTGGCAAGGAGAAGAGTTTTTTGTCTGTGGTTTCCAAGTGTTTGTTGTTTTTGTTCGCTGCTCGACGAACGAAGAAGATGTGCATTCGTGTTCATTAATATTTAGGAATTTCCAATCCTGTGAATTTCATTTCATGCAAAAGCTTGTTGAGTACACACTCATTACCATGTTTTCATCCGAGCCAATTTCTAGCCCATGCTTCTCTCTTAATTTTTAATAATAACAGCACTAGCTATTCTCCTACAACGTCCTTGCTCAAGTCGCTCAAATTTAATTTGAAAATTGTGACACGGGAGGAGCTGCAGCCCCATCAGCTCTCCCCCTGAGTATGCCAGTGACAGCACTCCTCGCGGACATGCTGGCCCGTTTATGGCAAGAACTTGTCTATCAGCCAAACTGAATGTGAATCTTCTTGATGTAAGCGTAACTATAGCTATACAGTGAGATTGAGTGTTTGTGATTCTTTGTGATGCAAACTTTGATAGTTTTACTATCCTCTGATGACTAACACGTTCTTCTATCTCACAAACAGTTTGTTCATAATAAACATGTTCATTTCCAAGTACCCTATGCTATACAATGAAAAGTTAAAATTTGTGAGATTTTTTGATTCGGTGAGCGACGCAGTTCTCAATTTTTTTCTGTATGAGTATGTGTAATACTAAATGTAATTTATGATTGTATGAAGCATGCATGTGGAACAGCTTAATAAGAGGAAAACGGTTTCTAGGGACAACGGTACTTGGTACGGTACGGTATGCAAGCGAAAGGAAACATTAATGGATTAATTTGCCTTGTGCAAACTTTCATCATTATCAGGTTAAGTAATTCACGGTGTTGTGAATATGTTAATTACAAAAAACCTGCAATTAAAAAAAATAATAAGGAATCTGAGAGGTTAACTTTAAGCAGCCTTTTGATCCATCACAAATAATACTCTCTTACGTTCTTTGTGAATAAGGTATTCACTACGAGAGTGAGAGAATCACAACCCCGGTTGGAAACTGAATGTGATGCTACCATTTGTCTTTATTGGATGCCAGAGGTGGTCATTTTCGTTCAACTTCTTTCACATTCACCTCACCCTCACGTATCTCCAGTCACCCTCACCGTCACTGCTCTTCATTCACCCTCACGGCTCTCCATTCTCCTTCACCTTCACAGCTCTTCATTCTCCTTCACCTTGACGGCTCTTCATTGACCATCACCCTCACGGCTCTACATTCACCCTCACGGCTCTACATTCACCCTCAGGGCTCTTCATTCACCCTCACGGCTCTTCATTCACCCTCGCGTCTCTTCATTCACCCTCACGGCTCTCTATTCCCTCCACAGCTCTCCATTCTCCTTCACCTTGACGGCTCTCCATTGACCATCACCCTCACGGTTCGCCTTCACCCTCAAAGATCGCCTCTCAACCTCACGTATCTCCATTCACCCATACCCTCACGTCTCCTACATTCACCCTCACGGCTCTTCATTCACCCTCACCATCGCGACTCTTAATTCACCCTCAAGGTTCTTAATTTATCATCAATCACGGCTCTCAATTCACCCTCACGGTTCGCCTTCACCCTCAAAGATCGCCTCTCACCCTCACGTATCTCCATTCATCCCTACCCTCACGTCTCTACATTCACCCTCACGGCTCTTCATTCACCCTCACTCTCGCGGCTCTTTATTTACCCTCACCGTCACGGCTCTTCATTCATCCTCTCAGCTCTCCACTCGCCCTCACGGCTCTTCATTCACCCTCACCCTCGCGGCTCCTCATTCAGCCTCACGGCTCTCCATTCACCCTCGCCGTCACAAGTCTTCGCAGGGTGAAGGTGAGATCTG
Source organism: Lepisma saccharinum (assembly GCF_977018435.1). Taxonomy (NCBI): domain Eukaryota; kingdom Metazoa; phylum Arthropoda; class Insecta; order Zygentoma; family Lepismatidae; genus Lepisma; species Lepisma saccharinum. The sequence continues at coordinate 4,894,327 of NC_139256.1, forward strand.
CCCTCCGGAGGGTAACCACCTCTGTAAGAGTTTGTTATTAAAAATGGTTAAATTCAGTGAGAACATGATACCGCGCTCGTAGCGAGAAAGAAATGCCTCGCGTCCCCATCACCTGACAAGAAATCCTAAGGATAACCTAACTCCTCGCATATCTATTGGCCTGTCTTCCTATGGCGAACACAACAGATGGTTATCTCAATAACTTTTTATTATAGTGTACACTTTTTCAAAAAATTCTAAACCAGAGGAGTCACTACGATTTATTTATTTATTTATTGTTTTGGATGGCAGTTAAGGCACAAGCCTTTTCTTTAACTTAACCATCTCTAGATTTTACAAATTGATTTTAATGCACAATACAGTCCGGCCAAGGGAAACGAAACTACCTGGAAAGTACGATTTCAAAGCGAGAGGGGAATAAGGTAGAACACACCAAACCACCCTATGGCATTTTGCTTGTATGGGTTAGCTTGTTGTGTGTATTACTGCTTGCTGTGTTGTGTTTGTTATGTCTCTTACAATTCGTAACAAATTGTTTCGAAGTGGAACAAAGAAAACTGTGTCGTTTTGGTCCCTGTTGTACATTCTACAAAACGCCCTCGATATAATTCACAATGCACAAACTATTCAGTTACTACATTTTCTTTATTATATTCATAATACTGTGTGTAATAATAGTAATACTATTATTAGTGAATACTATCCTGATTACTGCTGTGTACATTTGTGCTAATTATAATCTTTACTAAGGAGATCAATTTTATTTAATAATAATGAAAAAAAAAGGTTACTGATTTACAAACAAGTTTATCTTTAATATGACGTGATGAATACTTTCCTGATATATTGTGTGTTTAGATAGTATATGGATGGCTATTTTTTTCATTCTGTACCCTTACATAATTCGTAAACATCTCTACGTATTCTAGTGACAATGTTTCTACGTTTGAAACTTCATTGTTGTTTCCACAGCAGTGGAACCCCTTCCTGACCCAAGTGCCGTCACCCCTATTTTGCCAATGAACACGTCCAGTTGGCGCATGCGCACTTCCGTCCATGGTCTCAGCTAAGGCAGCCAGACAGTAGTTTAAGAAATTTATATATAAACGAAAAACATTTAAATACAAAAATTAAAAAAAGGAAAAAGGCACACGAGTTTTTCTTCGTTTCATGATTGCCTATTCGCTCCAATCTGCCCGATACAGACATTGCATTGAATAAAACATACAAAAAAGCAACAACAAAAAACACTGGCTGGATGCTGACTGAGTTGTGCTGTCGATTTGTAATCAAATGTTCCTGGGTTTGATCCATGTGCTGGTGGAATGTGACGTTTCCTTGGCTCTAACTCAATTATAAATGACTCTTAGTTCTTCATTTCAGTACTGTATCATAAAATTTGCAATGTTTTTGAACACCGTTTATGAAATTTATGACATTCTCAAAACCCCTACAGAATTATTTCCTTGACACACCCCTCGGAAAAGACTGAAAATAATTTTATTTTGAACTCGGTCCTTAGATATATTTAAATAATGACAAAACTGTTCACACAAATAGAGATGATGAATAATTCAAAATTGTTGCAGGAAAAGCTGCTTTATTTGTAAATTCAACATATTCGAAATTCAATTACCGTAAAATGTACCCCTAAAAAATATGTACAAGTTCATTTTTTAAAATTTTCTTCCTTGTCTTCTTATTTAACACTCCTTCGTTTACCGATAAATATTAGAATACGAAGGATAGATGGCACTGCTGTGTAAGTTATATTTTTGGTTACACATCTAATATTATACGCTTAATATCCAACATTCTACTTCGATACTTCCACATATCGAAAACGTCTTCGACTCTGATGTATCGAGATGTTGTGTGTATGCTATTTCTTCAATTGAAACTACGATTTCTTGCGTAAATCTTCTTTCATCTATGTATCTATTTCACAACATGTAGGAAATGAGGAAAATCTAGCTTATATTAAACCTCTCCACATGTCGTTTCACTCTGGTTTGTAAGATAGGAAGGAAAGTTTTAGGTTTTTTAAAAGTCATTCTGATTGCCATCGTAGTGCAAATCGCCCATCAAGTATCTGCTATTACTAGAGGCACATATTTTTGGCAAATAAAAGAGCAAAATTTCGGTTCAAAAACAGAGTCGATTTCGGGTTCAAAACCTGTAAATAAAATAAAATTTCGGTGTTATAGCGGTGAATAATCACATCAAAAGTGCTATATAAAATGATATTTTGGTTTTAAAAGTTTGAATATAATCCTAAATTTGATTTAAAAACTGCACTTATTACTCAAAATAAACTTATCCGTTATAATAGCACATTTCTGTAGTAACCAGAGTTTTAAGTTTATTCCTGTGTAAACGGGTTCATTTTTGCTTCTCAAATATTTACAGCCGAACCCTGTGGCCGAGTGGTTAGCACATCGCGCTGCGACGCCAAGGGTCCTGGGTTCGAATCCCGCTTGGGCTTGGTTGTTTGTGAATGTCCATTCATCAATTTCATCATTTCATCACTCATCCCCATCTTCGCAAATTAGCCAAGAAGCAAAAGACGGGAAGTAAAATAAACTAAATCAATCAATCAATCAATCAAATTCAAATATTTACAGCAGAATTAATCAATTTACCATGAATTGCATAACTGACAGGATACTTCAGACTTCAGATAGTGTCACGTCGTAATATAAAGTAAATTTCGTGTTTAAGAGTATATTTCGCATTTTGCATTTCATTTCGTATTATTTCGTGACAAAACAGGGTAGGAAAATGCACCTCACACCTTCCAGAAACATAAAAAATGAACATTACAGCATGTTATTTGAAATTTCGTGTTTCCGTCAAAAACGAAATATGTACATGCCTCCAGCTGTTACTGATTATGCAGGCATGCTTGTGCCCCCTCCAGTTTTGGAGCTCACGCAATGTACGCAATGTACGCAATGCATAGAGGCAGGGCGTATCCACGGAAAAATTCTTGCAAGTGTTTTCCACACCGGGGGAAATAAATTCGCTCTGGGGAACTTCGTTTAGGTCCCCGGAAAAAAAATATCGAAAATGCAGTAGAAGTTATGAAATAATGCCCTTGTATAATTTTGAGTTAATTCAGGACAGTTCCTAAAATAGTGGAAACATTTTATGAACACATTGTGAAAAGTGTGCAAATTAGTTCCAATCAAGCATTCCAGTCGCCAACATATATGCAAAAGTGTGTAAGAACTTCCAGAAATGTGATGGCCCTCGTGGCAGAGTGGTTAACACATCATGCTGCGACGCCAGGAATCCCCCGAAGAGTCTTGTGTGTTTTGTGTAGGAACAGTGCCGCAACCACAGGGGGGGGGGGGGGCAAGGGGGCATTGCCCATCCAACTTTGGGGCCTCACCTATGGCGCAGTGGTAGCGTCGTTGTCTTGTAATCAAGGTGCCCCGGGTTCGATACACATGTTAGTTCGGGTCCCACTTTCAACTGTAGGTCCAGTCCCGATTAGCCTTACTGTGCACAAAGTGGACTTAAAACACCAAATCAAACCAAACCCTTCCAACTTTGAACGGAAATCTAGTCTAGGTGCGGCAAGGGGGGCGGCTAAGGGCACCTACAGGGGGCACAAAGGGCAATTGTCCCCCTCGATTTCAAATTCTATCCAAATAAAAACACATTTCGTAAAATTTTCTTGCTCGCTTATCTCGCATTCATTTCTGTAATGCATTGTAAATTGCCAAGACTTGTCTTAATTGATTTTGTTTCAAATGCATGAACACTTGTTTGCAGTGACGACTCGTGGAATTTTTGGGGTGTAGCAAGTTATGGTAAACAGACCGAGGAAAGTTTTCGAAAATGCGATCAATTACACAGTGACATGTATCGCCTGTATCCTGGATTAACCATTGGATTTGTAATGTTAGCTGCAGGCCCTCCCTGCCTGTCATGTGTGGATTAAGAACAACTTTGCCAATACCAACCTCCTGATATGAAAAGGGGCTGTTTCAACTCATAAATTATTTATTATTATTATTATTATACAATTATTATAAATTTATTATTATCATTTTCTGATGACTATAGTAGTTTTAGGTTCAATCTTATTTTGCTACTTTGGAGTTGTGAACTGCGTTATTTATTATTTATTGTAGTTAAGCAACGTTAGGAATTTCGACCATTGAAAAAAAATGGGTTTAGCATAGTGCTTGAAAAAGTAAAAGACAATTTCATGACTGGTAACGGCGTTCTTTTGTTTTATTTGTGACCTCCAACTCTTTTTACCGATTTCCTTTTATGAAATGCTCCTCCCTTGTTAAATTGGAGAGGATAAAGAAGAGATGAAAACAAGAGGATGGATCAGGGCCTGTAAAATCTTGTCCCTTGGTCGGCATACTTCCTTTTGTTTGAAACAAGTCCGCTAGAGATGTACAAACAAGATCTGGAGATTTTATAAAAATAAATATTTCCTCAAAATATCTTCATTAGAATTCAATTTCTCTGTTTCCCAAGAACACCCATTTTTGAGATGATGCTGGATTTTCCATTATGCCAAACACAGAGTGCTAGGTGCCAACGAAGTTCAAATTTTGCTAGGTTTGGTACCATTATGGTAGAGTTGGTATCACTGTTGAGGAACCCACGGGACCTTCCTCGCGGACCGTATAACTGGGCAACCCCCCGCCCTCCCTTGCACTGCACACATCTGCCTGTAAGATGACGAGAAAGGTTCCTCAGCGGCAGCCAAAGACGGCCGTGTTTGGGCAACAGATCTGGAATGAGCGGGTGATAGCTAGCACATTGACTCTTGACAGTCGAGTAGCGAAACTTGAAACTGGGAATAAGTATAAATGAAACTGCAGGAAGTTCCTCATATATATGTATGTATTAAAGAAACTTCGAATACGTACAAAATTTAGTGTACATGCAATCTCTGTCTTTCAAAAATACAGTTTTTGTGCTTGTTGTCCATTATTAATGTGAAATTGAACGTTTTGGAAGAAAACATATCTCAAATTGTTTGTTCCAAAACAAATGCTTTAGCACAGACTTCTACCCCCTTTTTGCGTGATTTACGAGGATATTAAGGTATTTGATACTACTACATTACTATTATTATTATTATTGGTACGTTTATCCTGTTACTACCCCCCAGACAAAAATTCGTGGTTGCGCCTCTGTGTAAACATACATGACAGGCAACGCGTGTTTATGCCTTGACGCGGCAAAAAAAGGAGCAATTTTTTGTAGAACGGTGTCAGGAGCACAGACTATATCACTCCGCGAGGCGGAAAGCGAGTGCAAGGGAAGGCATGGAGCAAAGAGTCCATGACGAAGAGTGTTCGAAAGGCGGTGTTGGTAAGCGAGCGCCACTTATTTCCGTTAGGCTAGCAGATTCCTCATGGTAACCGTTGTTGCGCCATTGCGACTCATGTTTGTCTGCTTCGTTGAAGAACGGTCATGAAGTTTCATTCACTCAAGACGATCTCAGATACTTTATTATTGTTGATATACAAATAGCATCTGCGTAGATAATGTGTTGGAAAAGTGTTCTTCCGAGAAAGAATAACAAGGAAAGAAACTCTTTCCCAAGAATGAGCCAACAGCCTTTGGCCCACATGTGTATACGCGTAATATCGAGGAAAACGTTAATGTTTTCTGTGTTTGTACGATAAGAGGGGATATTATCCACTTTCGTACTTACAGGTCGTTTGTGGATGCCCGCCGACGGGGGATTCAAAATCAAAAAGTTGTGTCCTGATGTTTGGTAAACTGATATCACAACCACGTCATATTTTAGGTTCATGTGGACCAAAGGCGCAACCACACATTTTTGTCTGGGGGGGGGGGGGCAAGTACCTGGAGGATAAACGTGCCAATAATAATAATAATAATAATAATAATAATAATAATGACATTATTATTACTATTATTGGCATTGGTATTTTTTCAACACGTTTAATTTCACATTAGCTAATAATGGAAAACAAGCACACAAACTGTATTTTTGAAGGACAAAAATGATAAATACAATTAATTCCTTTTGTACATTGATCGATTTGCTTCATTTTACTTCGCATTTTGTGCCACTTACGGCTAATTTCCGAAGATGGGGATGAGTGATGATATGATGAAATTAATGAATGGTCACTCACAAACATCCATACCGAGACCAGGATTCGAACCTGGGACCCCTGGCGTTGTAGCGCGATGTGGTAACCACTCCGCCACGGGGCCGGTAGCTAAGCTGTGAAAAATTTGCCTCAGGGCATTCATAAATATGTATAAATTCGATGGGATTTATTAATATCAGTTGCAATTTGTCACGTCTATGACGAAAAATTCAGACAATCAGATTGCATTTTGTAAACACCGAGTGCTTTACTCTGAGGTTTGCTCTTTGTTTACAAAACAGAACATTTCCGAGAGATGGCGTTGTAATCAAACAGGATGGATACAATCAGTACACAGCCTAATAGTACTGTGGGAGTCACGTCAGTTGTGCTGTACTGTGTAGTGAAAATGGAACCTTACAGCAACGAAGAGTACATTTTACCAACTAGGACGACGTTTACAAACAATGAAGTCAGTGGCGGCTTGTGACCACACATTCGCGATTATCTCGAAAACGGCTTGTTTGCAGACCCATGTTTACTGAGACTTTTTTGCTTCTATTGTCGTGTACTTTCACCTGTGTCAGTTTGCGCTATTACATTTGAGACACCGTGTATATACATTATATATATATAGTAGATAGTAAATGTGACTCCCACTGCAACTTTGATTTCTTGACCAAACGACCTCAAAAACCTCAAAAACCCACTTTCTCTCCCCGTTTCGCGCCTCATTTATTACGCCGATGATGTTTCACGGCGCAGAAAAGCAGTGATGAGTGAAAGATGAGCTCTCATCCTCTCATCCTCTCATCTTCTCATCTTCTCATCCTCTCATCCTCTCATCCTCTCATCTTATGCACCTTATCGTAATCTTCCAAGTCTCGGGGACACCAATGTTTGTATATCGTGACCTTTGTAAACCTCTCTCGGGAACGATGTGCCACACACACGCGCGCGCGCCTCATTTATTACGCTGACGATGTTTCGCAACGAAGAAAACGGCACCAAAACATCAAAAATTCATTTTACTCATTTGGCGTTCGCCAAAACCTCAAAAGTCCCGGTCAAATGTTTGTATATCGTGACCTTTGTAAACCTCTCTCGGGAACGATGTGCCACACACACGCGCGCGCGCCTCATTTATTACGCTGACGATGTTTCACGGCGCAGAAAAGCAGTGATGAGTGAAAGATGCACTCTCATCCTCTCATCCTCTCATCCTCTCATCTTCTCATCCTCTCATTCTCTCATCCTCTCATCCTCTCATCTTCTCATCTTCTCATTCTTGAAGTATGAATGCACCTTATCGTAATCTTCCAAGTCTCGGGGACACCAATGTTTGTATATCGTGATTTTTGTAAACCTCTCTCGGGAACGATGTGCCACACATACGCGCGCGCGCTGGCGCTTCTTATTATTTTCGTATTGTGACCCAAGCAAAAACAAATAATAATTGTTGTTTTTAGGATGCCTGGCCCCTAACCCCGCCAGGGTGCGTGGTGCCCAACCCAAAAAGGTTCTAATGGCTGCGGTTCTAGATAGCCGCACCTCTGTAGAGTTTCACGTGTTTTTTTTTTCCCCCAAACTTCCATGAAACCCTACAGAGGACCTCCGTAATGCATGCAACGTGTACTAACGTGTATTTTGATGTTGTAATATTTTTGGATATAGAGTTTTATTGTGAGATATAGATAAAAATAATTATGTTTATTATAATATTTTCTTGATGAAGATGGAGAATGTATGTGTGTGTTACAAATAAAGTTGCATGCTTATTTTTTAGTGTGTGTGTATGTGTATGTGTATGTGTTTTTGATGTTCGACAGCATCTGAAACGATAAAAAAATTTTATTGTTAATTTTCTCATGTAAAAACACCAACAACAAAATTTTTGTGCAAATTTTCTGATTGTTTTGTGCTATAGTGCAAAAAGATATTGTAACTGATAAGTGATGAAATTGATATTGTAATTGATCTTGAACTAGTGAAATTTTCGTATTGTGCCATTGAAACTGATTGTGCTAGCACAAAATTCTTATTGTAACTGATTGTGCAAGAAAAAGATGTTAAAAACCTGTTAAAACTGCTCTGTGACCCTCTCGTTCTTCACGTCGTGGACGAAGGACTTCTCGGCGACCAGGATCACACTGCATACGGTGTCCTCGAGCAACGGACTGTTAAACTCGCAGACGACCTTGATGTTGGTTCGATCGTTGACCACCACCTGCTTCCTCTTCGTGGTATTGATGACGAACATGGGTCTGCGGGTTTTGAATTCGCTGGGCGTGTAGTACATGTCCATGCTTCCCTCGGTCACGCGTTTGAAAGAGGTGTAAGCTTCGTAAAGTTTGAGGTAATCGTCTTTGGTCATGTCGAGGTTGTAATTCTCGCGCGGGAAGACTTCGTTGCGTCCATTCTTGAGATAAATGTTTTTGATCTTGCAGTCGTCGAATTTGCTGGAATTTTTTTCCTGGTTGTTATCGCGACCGGTTTGAAAGAGCACTACGACGAAATCTGGCATGTCGAACTGTATGTTGTTGAACTGTGTCGTCACGTCGAATTCCATGTGACTCCCCGACGCCATCTTCTGCACGCACTGGTAACCGTGAAAGTGAATCAGTACCTGCGGACTCTTCAAGATCTCCGCTTTGTACTTGAGGGCGTAGTTTGTTTCGTATTCCACGATCGGCATTCTCAATTCCATGCTCCGGATGACGCACTTGGCTGCTTCAGGTAATGTGTTGGCTATCGGCGTGCTGTCGGCGTTCAAGTTGGTGTATCGCATCAGTGCGTTGTTGTCGTTGGCCGCTCTTCGAAACGTGACGCGCAATCCTCCCTTCCACATGATCTCCTTGTAGTCCGAGAAGAATCCCGGCAGCAGACGCATGGGAAAAAGCACCGTGTGACTTCTAGTCGATATTTTGGTCCCCGCTTCGAATCCTCCCGCCTGGTAGTATGCTGCGTCCGTTTTGGATAATTTCAATGTTCCCACTGCCGTCGACGTGATGCCTGGATAGTCTATTCTGTCTATGACGGTGTTGTGTTTCCTCACCTCCACCTGCGAGAATAGGTGAGGCACGAAGTTGTCCACGAGTATCAAATTTGCATTGGGTGGAAATGCGTCTCCGCTTTCTTTCTTCACCACGTCGAATTGAAGGTAGAGGTCCGCTCTGTGAGGATGAACAAACCCGTCGCCTACGTCCACGTCGTATTCGATCTCCCTGTTCGCTTCGTTGAGATTGGCGAACGTGCGACGGTTGGGAGGGAAAGATTGCAATTCGTAACTTTCGATTTGCTCCATTTTTACTATGCGTGTTATTTATTATACGTTGATCTCCACGATGGCAGTGGTCGTTGCACCTGCGAAATCCACCACCTCTCCTTTCTCGTTTGTCACCACCAACTCTATGTCGTCTATGCGGTTGCGGCATACTGGAAAATAGATCGGCGAAGAGGGTGTGTAGATGATCGGTTCCATGAATTCGGAACTAGGTTTGAATGTGGCTATGATTCCTGTCTGCTTGTGACTTCCTAACAATCCGTCCGAGGATTTCGTGATCATGCCTTCCGCCACGTTGCAGTGAACGTTTAGAGTTTCTATGGCTAGAAATTTAGGAATGTTGGTTGCCGTATGTTTGATGCCAGCTTCGAGTTTGGTGTCGTTCTCGAAACCTAAATGTTCTCCCATGGTGCCCAGGTCCACGGTCTCTGTCGCCGACACGATTTCCACTCTGTGCGTGACCGAATTTTGAGAAAAGTACGTGCCTTTGGGTAACTGAGCTTGCAAAGTGGAAAGATTGTATTGGCCTGGCGTGACGACGATGTGTTCGCTTCCGACGCTAATTTTGTTGTTGTGATGCGTGACGTTAGGTATGAGGTACATGCTGTAGAATGCACGCAAAGCTACGGATTTAGGATAGACGATGTCGTCGTGCAGCGTGAGTTTCAAGATTGAAGATTCGCTCGTGAGATGGAACACGCCCATCGTGTTTAAGATTCCACAATGCTTTCTGAAAATGTTCCACCGACGGGTTATTTATTTTAGACATGTATGCGAGAACAGAAAGGCAAAGGTGGCCGCAGTTAACATCGGTGAAACCCTGGATGCGTTTGTCATTGTAGTAGAGGTTGGCAACACTGAGATACTTCACCAACCTGGCAGGTGGTGTGCCACCGAACGAATCGAAAACAAATGCATTGTTATCGTTAATTTTGAGGTAGCATATCCAATGTGTACCAGGATTTTTGTAATTGTCCAGGTTGACCACGCCATACTCCTTTTTCTTCACAGCAGAGGGTAGAGAATCGGACATGAAAACACCCCTGAAGTTTCTTATTCCCAACAGTTCGATTAGAGATTCAATATCGAAGTTGGACAGGGCTTCTTCTTTTTTTTATATTTTTTCAAAGCATCGAGGTTGCTTTTTTGCTTTTTGGTTATACCTTTCCCCTTCTTCTCCATAGCCAGATTGTGACGTTTTTGTTCTTCCAGTTCCGCCTTGTTCTTCTTCGAGTCGATGACGGTTTTCGCGATGGCGGCACTTCCGCCGGCCAAACTTCCAACAGCCCCCAATGCTGCCAGGATGGCCGGAATGCTGAATATGAAACCTCCGATTTTTTGCTGTTTCCGCGAACGCTGCAAGCGTCTCAATTGAGGTGTGCTGAGAAGTAATTTCATTCCGTGTCCTTTCATCAAGCAAGAACGTTTCTTCTCGCGTTGTTTCTTGGTGAGTAAACCATCGAGGGTACCTAGATTTTTCAGATTGGAGTAAGGTATCTGGTACACGACACCCTTGGGCTTCATGTTGATGCTCTATATGTTATCTTCACGGTATGTTATTTATATATATGTTCTGAGATTTTTTTTTGTTTTGTGTAATTTTTTTCGGTATGTTATTTATATATAAATGTTCTGAGATTTTTTTGTTCCGTGTAATTTTTTTTCAAGGATATACTCCGCACAGAGCCCTTACACAAATTCTATTACGTGCTTTGTTTTCTTACCAAGAAGTTCCTTTGTACCCTTGTACACGATTTGAGTTTTGTTCTCGATTAAAATAGCTAGCTTCTCGTCGGATAACATGTTAGCGTATCGATCTGGTAAAAATAGACTGTATTGTGCGTTGAGCAACAAACGCGCCTTGGGACCATACTGGGTAGAAACAATTGAACCGGAAGTTATCGTGTAAGGTTTGTCCACTTCCAATTCCTGAATTTTTACATACTCTACTGACAAATTTAGCATTTGTTTTAATGCCTGAAAGTCACTCATTTTTTCAGTCGTCATATTGAAGAGAAATTTTCAGTGTGTGTGTTAGAGAAATTTAATTTTTTTTCACAATGTGTGTTATTTATATATACACTGAAGATTATTTTTTTTCACGATGTGTGTTATTTTATATAAATTTTTTTTTTCACGAGATTTTTGTATCGAAGATTTTTTTTTGTCTGTGTTAGAGGAAGAAAGTTTGTGCTTCGGAAAATGCGATGATGTGCGTGATGATATCTTCCGTCTCTTGTTTCGACTTATGCCAATCATCTGTGAATCGTCTTCTCCCCTGCCTCGCCTCATGCAGTTCATCTAACCTATTGTTTAATTTTTCCCCTGCGGCCGAAAAAAGAGTGTCGAGATCGTCGCACCTCATGCCGCTAATTTCCCGAAGATAATCCTTGACAGCCATTTCACAAGGGATGCGAAATTCCGGCGTTGATCTCGCTATGATCAAAAATTTTCTTATATCCTCACAATCTCCATTTACTGCATGTTTGAATATTTTACACAGTAGTTCGTGTGGCAAGTCGGTTATACCAGACATGATGTTTTTTTTTTTACTGTATGTTATTTATATACCCCACCCAAGTTTTTGTTTTGTGTTCATGGCTATGGTGGTGCCCAGTGCCGCAACTCTTTCTCCCAGCGAAGCGTCTCTGCTGACGAATCTTTCGAAAGCTGCGTGCTCTAACTTTCTGTCTGCTTCGTGACGTGCATCCAGATCGGTGCGAGTGGTGTTGTAAGCGATGTCGTGATCTTTGCATGCGGCGTCCAACGGATTCACACCCTTGTCTCCTCTCTTCAATCTTTTCTCGAGTTTGGTACCCGGTCCGCAGTACTGGTAGCCGGGTAAATGCATCTCGAAAGGTAACTTGTTGATGATGTCGTTCACGAGTCCCTTTCCTTCGGCCACGTTCCAGAATCTCGGAGGCAGCGTGTTGATAATTTTAATGAGGTAACCTATGCCCTTGTCGTCGTTCACGATGAAGTTGGAAAATTTTGTGCTGATCATGTCCACAATTCCTACCTTCTCGTTGTAGAAATTACGATTGTCTGCATTCTCCTCTCCTGCAATAACCAACAACCTGTCTATGAGCTTGCGCACGTCGTCCACCCACACAAACTCTTTGGGCAGGGTGTTGTAGAGTTTGACGCCGCTGCCTGTTTTCACCTGGTTCCATATCGGCTTGATGAGATTTCTGTACTTCTCGCCGCTGCTGGATTTGACCCTATTCTGCGAGGCGTCGTTGTTTTGGTACAAGGCATCCGTCATGATCAAAATTTCCTTGTAACTCTGGTAATCTTCATCGGTGTAATCTTTCGGCTGCTTTTTGGCAACGAGTTCCCACAGTCCCACCGTACCCGGGTACCTGTTCCAACTATCCTTCTCGCCTAAATTAACTTTAATGTCGTTGCCTTCGAAGGTCACCTTCGATTTTCCAATCTTCCAAACCACACCGCCGCCTTCGTTGCTCTCCATGCTCGGATACAATCCGAACACTTCATCCTTGTCGAATTTCCCCGTGCTCAGGTAGTCTCGTGCCAAAGGTCCCAACTCGATCTTATCCAAAGACGACGACGTGCTACCTATGGCTCGACGTCGTGGTGGTACGTCTCTTAGTTCGAACGGCGTCGAAGGAATGCTCGAAATGGGCGTGGGTACGGTGTAACTTTTAGCTGCAAGTGGTACGAGTTCGTTGATCAAATTTTTATTTTGTTCCGTGACGCCTTTAATTTCTTTACCTAGATCGCTGATGGCGTCGATCACAGGTTGATCTTGACGTTTCTTCTCTTCGTAGAATCCGCGATTCTCGGATTTCCAACCTTTGAAGCGTTTCGCGAGGTAATCGCGAAGCTTGAGATTTTCGTCTTCGATTTTTCGTTTCGTCATAACGTTATTTATACACGTCGTTTCTCACAACGTTGCAACGTTTAGAAAGTCGTTGATTTTGTTTCTGTATTTTCCGTCGTTGGGTTTCCTCGTCATGTCGATCGTCGCGAATCCGAAATCGTCACTGTTCCAACAGTGGGAGCAGCAGCGTTCCGAAAATTGATTGTAGTTCATGTCTCCGCCTACGTAGTCATCGTACGCGTGCTTGAGGTTGGTGTGATCTTGACGAAACAAACATATGAAATTAGCGTTGTCGCGTACTAACTGTTTTGGAATTTTGGAAAACGTTTGAGCTAGGAAGAAGCAATCTATTCCTTTGTGACGACCTTGCGTGAAAAAATTGCGAATTTCATTTTGATTTTCCAGGATGACATCGTCGAACACAACGACTGAATTTTCACGACAATCGTCGAGTGGCTTTATTTCCGAAGCGAACGTTGCAATGTCCAGACCATCGTACAGTTTCATCAGTTGCTTGTATTTCGCTTGTTCGAGACTTTTCGAAAATACGTAGAGGTGCCTGTTCTTCCAATCTAACCAATTCGGTGCGAGGAGAAAATTGTCCACGAGCAGTGTTGTTTTCCCACACCCCGAAGGACCTACGATCAGACAGCGGATGCTGTCGGGAAGCAACTCACCGTTCTTTTTTCTTGTTTGACTTTCCGAATCCGGTAGACGTTTCACCACGTTCCACGTACTTACAAGATCACTTCGTTCGCGTTGATCCAACTTTTTTCTGGAAGTCCCACCCATTTGACAAACAGTTTGTTGCCTTTTCTACGCAATACTTTCTCGATGAGGTACGTGTCGGGATGTTTTGTTTTAGAGAGTTCCTCTTCGTAAAATCTTCCTTTCAAATCTCACCGCTACTATCTTTTATTATATACGTGTGTCGGTTTCCGGGTAAAACTCGAACCACCGTAAAAAGTTCCGTGCTCCAATTTTTTGTTAACCCCTTCTCGAAGGTGCGTTTGAATTTGCTGATCCTCACCTGGTCTCCAATTTTGAATTTTGATTTCTTGGTAGTCGTGGGAGTGTACTTTGGACAGTAAACTGTAGAAATTAAACGCTGCTCGTCAGATTTCGTAACGTCAGCTGGCTTCATGCCTATTGTTCTGTGTACCGTGTGATTATAGTTGTTAACGAGTTCCGGCAGTATGTCGACCCATTTGTAATTTCCTCGAAGCGTGAATCGTTTCCACATGTGTGTTTTCAAGGTTCGATTAAATCTTTCCACGATGCTGGCTTTGATGTGACTGAAGGTTGAATAATGTCGAATGTCATGTTTCCGAATAAATTTTTGGAATACGGCATTGTAAAATTCCTTCCCGTTGTCTGTTTGCAAAAACCGAGGTCGTCTGTCGCTTTCGCGAAAAATTGTCTTGAATACTTCCGTGATGCACGTTTCTGTTCTGGCTTTCAAAGGTAGAGCCCATGCGAATTTCGAAAACGTGTCTATGACGGTGAGGAGGTACTTGTTGCCCTTGTTCAATTTATGTACATTTTTTAGATTGCCGCTACTCATCTCCACGAGGTCACTTTGCCAGAGGTCATCGATTCTCTTGGTTACCACAGCTAAACGCTCGTAGTTGCGGCGTGCAGGTTTATGCAATTCTTCGACAATAGCTTGCCTAGACATTTTTTTTTTTTTAGAGATTACGTTTGAAGAGAAGCACCAGCGTGATGGGATTCAAAGAGGGTGGCACTTCGCTCGTGTTTTGAATGATCAGCTTATCGCCGGCACTCACGTCAAAAACGGTAAGATCTTCGTCTTCGTGTATTTCATATATGTTGCGCGTTTCGTTCCAACGTGCCAGAGGAATGTTTCCTGCTTTCTGGACACCACGATTCGATATCAAGGTCATGGTGGGAACGCTAGCTTTTCTGCCGTGAGACCAGTACGAAAATTCGTTTATCTGAATCGTGCCATCGAGGAGAAACTTGTAGTACGGATGATAAGGATGTAACATGTACAGTTTGTTACCTTCGACGAACGTGGAGATTCTCTGCTGATTGGGTACGCTGTTAATTTCGATGGCTTGCAGAGAATGCAGTTTAGCGAATTTAGTATCGACGCTAACGAGGTTGCTGTGAAGCTGTCCCAGTGTATTTTGTACGGGCAACAAATATTCGACTATAGTATCCGTTACTGTAGAAAATGACGGTTTGATTTTCACTTCCACGTTCAACTGCTTGTAGCTTTCGTTTAGTTCTTGCAACTTGGCACCGAAAGAGGCCAGCGTCGATTCCTGCGTGGATTCCAGCACTCCAACTTGATCTCTGATGTTGACGACGATGTTCTGAAGGTTCTCGACTTGATTCAATTTCGAGCTCTTCTCGGTAAGATCGTTCACGATGCTTCGCATTTCGGTAAACTGCGTGTGAAGGTCGGCGACGCTCTGCGAAGTGGGCAGCGTCGACACCAGCGAAGTAAGTTCGTCTCGAATCTGTTCCACGTTCGCCGTTTCCGTTTCCAGTCGTTTCAGCATACGTGATATGTTCCTTTTCAAAGCGTGCAATTCTTTTGAGGTGGGGAGATTGGCCACCCTACTCTCGAGATCGCTCAATGAACTTTTGATGTCGCTCGAATCGGATAGTGCCGTCACCGCAGATTTCAATTTTTCCAAATCTTCGCTCGAAGGTACGCTTGTCCGTAACGATTCCAAGTCACTCTGTATGTTGTCCAGTACGTGATGAAAATGAGCAAGATTCGTTTCGACGTTCAAAGTTTCTAAATATTCGATCTTCTGCTGAACCGTGCTCAACGTGTCTTGTATGCTCGTCAACGCACTGGCTTCAGCGTGAATATTTTTAATTTCTTCGTTGATCAACTCCAGAGACGCCTGAAGCGTAGCGATGGTGGTTTGAATGTGTTCGAAATCTTTATAAGCCTCCAATTGAATTTTTATGTTCGCGACGCTTTTGCTGATGACCTGCAGTTCGTCTGACGATGGTAGGTTCGTCATGGTATCTTCCAAAGTCTGTAACTTGGATTTAATTTCTTCCAACGTGCCGGCGAATTCTTCTTGTAATTTGGAAACAACAACATGCAAGCGTTCTACATCAATATCCTTCACGACGGTTTGAAGTTCAGAGAAATTCTTTTCGATTGCCGAAGTTCGTTCTTCGATTTCGAGTTTCAATTTTTCCAAATCTTCATTTTTCGATTGAAATTGTTGTAATTTGGCCAAATCATTTTGAAGCTTATCCACGCTCAACTGTATATTTTGAACGTTGTCGTAAGAAGGTACGTCGACATAATTTTTTATGAGCGTTTTCAGTTCGGAATCGATTTTCAGAATGGGGTCGAGACATTGCGTTTGGAGCGTAGCGATCTCCGACTCTAAACTTTTGTTTAAGGTCTCCTGCAAAGCGATCAAATCGCTCCTCAACTTTTTAATTCGGACGTCGAGCATGAGAATCTCTTCTGCGTGGTCTACACGCTTGGTGTTGCCGAAAATGTCGTTAGGCATTTTGGTTAACGGTTATTTATAATAGGATGGACGATTCGTAATTCTACGAAGAGAGGAATGAGTTTGTCGTAATCTCCTAGGAGTTGAACGTAAAGATAATCTCCTGCAGAAACATCGTACGTAATGTTAGAAAGCATCTTGTCGTGCTTGATTCGAAAAATGTTCTTGCCGGTAGATATTTTGATTTCGCCTACGTTTTCCGGATTCACGGTGATTTGAAGTTTTCCATCGATCGGAATTTTGTAAAAATATAAATTGTTGTTGAAGACGTAAAACATCTTGCCCACATCGTCATCCAGTTTTGTCCAAATGCTGTTAAGGTGAACGATGAGTAGACCATTGAGTTTAGTTAACACGGAAGGTAAGAGGTTATTGGAATTTATTGGTGCAGTTTCCATAATGGTCTGTTTGCGAAAACCGAAAAGATTCATTGTTCCTGTTATTTAAATTAAATTTCTACATGCTGTGCCCCTTCATAGATCGAATAAAGAGAAGAGAAGAGAAGATTTTATCTGCGGCGATGCAATTCAAAAGGCTCGAGAACATGTAATTATGAAGAAGAAAAAAGTAAGAGTTGAATTTAATGAGCCTCGTGTTTAGAGCGAGCCTTAACGACATAATTACAACTTGCAACTTTTCATCGCCCGAGGGCCCCTCTTTTCCTCCGTCTGTTTTTGAAGAATGGCAAAAGACACACAGCGGACTTCATGGCCATGGGGTTACAGTTAACACACGTCACATTTATCGCTTCCATTGCAGTGGCCCCACTCTCTCGTGTGGATTTAACAATCGAGAACACGTAACTTGTTGTCTCTGCCATCCAATGCGACCTTGGTTACACGCGTCGTGTACAATTCGTGTAATTTATTCGCAATGCGATGATCGGTGCTGAGTTTTCTTTTATCTTGAAACAGACATTCTTTGTAGTCTTTCATGGTAAATTTACTGGTACTAATTTTTCCCACCCCCTTCGCTTTCTTGATCTCTTTCTTATCTGCAATCTTGACGCAGTACATTTTGGCACGAAGCCCCGCAAATTCGCTGATGTAATTACCACCCGCTTCGTCTTTGAACTTTCCTATGGTCATTTTATTTTCCGTCGAATGCAAGTGATGGCCTGATGGTAAGTTGCTAAAATCAAAAAGATGCTTCATCTTAGTCAGATCATGTTCGAGGCTTGGTGTGTTTTGGATTAGAAAAATGAAGCTATCCGTGTCAATGTAACATATTTGGATGTTATCTCCATAAAAAGGTTGAAACTGATCGTAGTACGATTGGTACATGTGCAATTTTGATAGTTCAAGGACTGTGGCACCTATGGCAATCGGCTTGTTGAGCATCACTTGCTTCTTGTTCTTCTCGACGAATACCAGATTCTCGTCGAAAATGGTGAAGTTTTTGAAGTAGGGTGACGCGACAATCTTTTCGAATTTCTTTTCGTCCGTGACCAACGTTGCGTCGATGTAATTACGCACGTTCTCCATCGTCTTGCCGTAGATGGCGTTATTGAACAGTTTGTACAGATCCTTGTCCGCAGGCGATGACGATTGCGCTCTGCGTCGCGTGTTCTCGGCTATGTACGGTTCCAGCCACCTGCTCTGCCTAAATTTCAATCCTCTGTGTACTTTCTTCAGCTGCATGCCGTGACGCACGTAGAATTGGAGGAGCCGGTAGTGCAGAACGTAATTCCTCTTGTTCTCCATGCTTAGTATGAGTTTTGGCTCCGATGATCCTCCAGGTGGCTTCTCTTTGGTGGGGGCCAGGGCCAATCCGTGATGTTTCTCGTGCAGCGTTTCGGGATAATCGAGATCCACTTCCAAGAAACAGCCCCATTCGCTATCTTCGCTCCAGTTGAGAAAATCATCCTCGCAGGAGAGTTCCTCTTCGGTCATCCACGCGTAGTCGCCGATGGGAAGACACTGGGACATGGAGTGGCCATACAGGTTGTTGACATCCCAGTAGACGATGTAGGTGTTGGACTTCGATGCATCGTAACCAGGCGTATGAGGATTGTTTGCCTGCGCATGCCTTCGGGGACATTGGACGATGCCACCGCGTATCGCACTCTCCATGAAGGCATACTGTTCCTTCTCTGCGATGAGTCCCAGTTCCACGTTGGTGTATTTCATCATGGATTCCCAAGTCAATCCCGGCGTCGTGAAGAAATACGCAGGATCCAACTTGTAGATCGAGATGCATCTCTTGCGAAACGACTCGAAAATGTCCATGAGGAGAGTCACGTCCAATTTCAAATACAGGTCGTGATAATCACGAAAAGTTTGGCAATTGAAGGCCGTCCACACACTACGAGCGTGTTCGTAGTCCTCTTCGGAACAGACGTCCTCCGTGAGATGGGAATAAAATGCCTCCCGGGGTGGAAGTTCCGTCTCGTCAAATTTGTCAAAATCATTGACGTACTCGTAGGGGTAGACGCCCTTGCGACGCAACAGATTCAAATTCTCATCTCTCCCCGAAGAACACTTTTGCTTGGTGGCCACAAGATCTTCGTCGCCAAGTTGAGCTGCAAGGGAGGCCAGGCTGGAGGACAGGAAATTATAAGAATCCAGGATTCTAACTTCCACACTTCCTCCTTCTTCGAGAGGGATCCACACTCTCACGGCGATGTACTTCTCGCTCGTTCTCGGGATGATGCTGATTCGAGAAGTTATGTTGTAGAGCTCTTTGACGAAGAGATGCGTATCGTACTTCTCGGTGTAGTGCAGAAACACGACAACGAAATGCGACTCCTTAATCCTAAGATTGCACGAATTACAGATTGTGCTCAGGAATAATCCATTCTGGTGGTCATGGTGTATGACCTTGTGATTTTTGGGGGTGAAAGCCTGCTCACACTCCGCGCATCTTGTCGCCGTGTCATGTCTCCGCTGTTGTTCCGTCGTGAGAGCAGGTGGAGAAACATAAGAACCTTTCAGGCTGGGTGCAAGTTCTCTCGCACATTCCGCTATCTTCTTAACAAAATGTTTTGCCGCATCAGGTCCGCAATACAAGATGACATCATTCAATTTTTCTCCGTAGATGGAGAAACTGCAAGGCTCGTGGTGAAAAATTTGGATCGTGCTTGAGGTAGAGGGATCAGGGTTGCAAGACGTCATGGGAACTTGGAAGCTTTCAAAGTCGGCATAAAGGACAGCGGGATGGTGGAGAAGAGCCTGGTGTTTCTGAAATTTCATCTTGGTTCCGGGTTCCGGCATGACATCTTCGGGTTCTGCATTCACGGAGCCAAAACACTTGTGCTGTTTTTTCGTCTTCTTTCCCACGCGAAAAACTCTCAAGCATCGATCGCAAATGTCGATCTTATCGCGATTCTTGCTCATCTGTCTTCCTACTAATCGAGAAAAATTCCGTATCAAACTGTAACAGCCATCTACGAGCAAGAGTCGAATTACATTTTTCTGGCTTCTCGCAGGTCTTAACACACGAATGTTGTCGCAATCGTCAACCCCAAACACGGAAATATCGATATCTTCTCCTTTTTCCTCTCTATAGTTTTTTTCAAATTGATTGATCTCATTCAGGGGCACAGGATAGGAAATTCCTCGCATGACATTCTTGTATCCCCCCTCATATCCTCTGTAATTGGACAGGCGTTCGGGGTTAACATTATTAGCTGGGTGTAATGCGGCGATGACAGACCATAGGAAACTCTTCGCATCATTACTTTTTATGTTCAACACTGCATTTTGCTTTTTTTTTGTTTTTTTGTTTTTTTGAGCGCTGCGTAACGGTTTGAAATTGCAGACTCGAAGCTGTAACATGTGGCTGCGACCGCAAAGACTCCATCCACTTCCACGACCTTCAAACTCTTCTTGTTTTTGTCCCAAGTGCTCGAATAGCCGTGTCACAATTTCCTCCAGATCGTCGTGATTGCTCTCATGTAAACCTTCGCACCCTACATAAAAGCTGAAAGTGCTTGACTCGGACGAGACAACTTTCTCATACAGCAGGGTCAAGACGAGATGAATTTTAATTGCAACATTAACGAGGCAATCCCGTAATTGATCGACTATCGGAGATTTCACATTGTCGAGGAAGGTGCTCGAGTCACATTTTTCGTCAGCTTCAGATTTATACGTCATAATGCGTGCACTTTTATTCAAAGCACCGCCGCATTCATGCCCATCAGTGCGAGATTTCTTTGCCGGAGGGACTACGACATCATGTTCCGGTAGACGACATTTTTTCAAATGCCTAGCAATATTAGGTTTAGAAATTAATTTTCCACAGTTGCGACATGCCACTTTCCCGCAAAGACCGGAGGGACCTGGTTGCGGTTCCATTTTTCCTCTGTTATTTATATATACAGATAAATTTTTTTGGGGGGGGTTGGTAGGGGAAAGCACACTGAAACAGAAGGAAAAAAGTTGAAAAAATGCTAGACATTTTTTTTTCCTTCCACATATATATATTATTGGCGAGCCCAACTTAAGAGTTCAGTATGGGGCTTATGGCAACAGCGTTGCCGCATGGTGTGCAGTAGAAGAAAGCTCCAGCGCACATCGAGCGTCTGCTGTGGTACACGCAACAACAAAAGTTAGTGGTCAACGGGGCTGTTCACTGCCAAACTTTTCCTCTAGAGGCGCCAGCCCTGTTTGTCCCTAAATAATTTCGTTCGTCATCTGGTTGCTCTAAGCTTTACATTGGAGTGCGATAGGATGGCTATTCAAACGTTATTTTCAACGAAGGTAAGAACTTCTTGTGTAAATCGATAACAAAAATTGTTTACCAAAGCTTTAGGATTATGTAGCAAGTCATAAATTTCTGAAAATTACGTTGTCCTGAACCTAAGAATTAATATATTAAAGCGCAACGACAGGGTAGCTCAGACGGGCTAAATATAGTATATTTATGCACAAAGAGCACTAAACTAGACGTTATTTTGGTCGTCCCTAGCTGCTATGGGTCTATAATTTAAAAAAAAATAGATTTCTGCACTACGGTTTTATGTTTCCTCTTGTTGCAACTTGCGAGTATGTGCAATTCAACGGCGGGAGTAGGAATCGGGAAAACTACCTAAATTACAAAAATAAAATGTATTAAGTGGATAAGCGCATAATATTTATTATTATACACTATGCCCTATCCTATAACTTAATATTAACATATGTTTTCTTTGTATGAAGCAGACATTTCCCCCTCGTATTTTCGTCCTTTTAAGATTATAATTCCTGTAAATAAGAAAATCCTAGAGGTTGCGAGATATGAAACAGAATGTAACATATTTCTTGTAATAACTATTCTTCTCAATAAATATGTATGTATAAAATAGAGAACTATATTTACTAGCTATGAGGAAAAGTATGATATCACGATAAAAAATAAGTCGGGTATTAATAACAACTAGCTATAAAAAAAGTGCAGTCGCGTGGAATTATTATGTATTATTCTTTACCAGATTCACAAGAATAAAACACTTAAATTGTGAAAATTCAAAGTGACGTAAACAAGTGCTGTGCAAATTTAATGCTATTTTTAGATCCGATATCTTTTCTGTTATTAACAATCGTCTTATTAAAATTCTTAGTTTCACAACACTGATGTTCCGATATAATTTCCGATGTTAAGATGAAATTAAACTTGCAATTTAATGTAATAGCAGCACGTTCAGCATCAAATTCCCCTTATATTTAAATATGGGAGAACAATTGCCCATCAAAAGCGTGGGGTCACAACATGGGTGCTGGCACCTACAATAGTTTGCTTTGACTGGAACATACAAGAATGCATGACTTGGTGGGAAGCTGGTCATTCTTGCAGCTGTTGGTCCACAATAATGACGGTCCGTGGAGGAAGATTTGAAAATAACTGTTTCCGAATATACTTTTTATACGTCTTGCTCTCTATTTTATCACAGTGTTTTTCTTTCCTTTATGCACATAAAGGCGACAACGTTACCACTGCTCTATCGGGGAGGCCTCTTTCACATTTTTCGGTGCACTGTCTCATTTGAAACGGAACAGTGTTCATTATAATACCGGCATACACCAAAGGACCCCGGTCGTCGCATTTTAATTAAGGGATTAGGGTTCTATACCCTGTGGAGGCATTTAAAGGTTCGTATCTCACATAAAACCGTAAGTCCGTCCAGTCCCAATTAACATATCTGTGCAGAAAAGTGAATTTAAAACTCAATTAATCAAAAACTAGAGGTGTGAAATAGATAAAGTTCTGTTGTATTTGTGTAATAGAAAAAAAAGACAGACATTGGAAATATTCAATCTAAAATGCTCTCGCTTTGTGTCCATCAGTTAACGTTATTGCCTTTCAAACAACAAGTTCCGGATTAAATTTACTTAGGTATCTCATAAATCTATTCCCTATTTATGCATTTGCGTCAAACTTTACTATCTGGAAAAGAACTGCTCGATCATTTTATGTTCTTTTAATATAATGCTATCTAACTTTTTATAATAGTTAGTCATCCTTTGGGAAGAGCGAGTGAACCGGGGGTATTCCCGCTAGATCCACCAATGCATACAATATGCCTGTTTTCAGAGAAAAATTCCCCAAAACAAGAAAGCCCACACACAAATAATAAATTTCTTGACCTGGCCCCAAGACGGAAGCCTATTCACGAACTTTTGCCTGGCCATTCCCCACCCCCTTCCCTCTTCCCAACACGTGTTTGCAGCAAGTGGCAACAGGCGAATGGCTGTTATTTTTGACTCCCCAAATCGCGCTTAACATAAGAAAGGAAAGCACATTTTTTGAATGTTCTGAATTGTAATAGAAGGTATAGAGCATCAAAACCTTACATTTCCTCTCCTTTTTGCATATTTATTATTTTCTCTTCGCATGTTAATAACTTTTGTTTCTGGCAGAATGGGGATGGGGATCTCAAAAGTAAAAGCCCATAACGGCCCATACTAAACTCTTAACTTGGGCTCCTCTATAGACGCGAACAGTATGTGTGTGTGTGTGTGTGTGTGCACTGTTGTAGGAGGTAAAAAATATGCGACATGTAAGTGTGTGTGTCAATTTTTTTATGACTCCTCTTGAATATGTGTGTGTCAGACGCAAAACAAAATATAAATATATCATGAAAAAAATAAAAACTTACCTTTCAAGAGAGATAGAGAGACTTCAAAAAACTTGTAGCTCACTAAAAAAACTTCCACGATGATATGTATGTATGTATACTGCCAGACAAACAAATTAAAGAATACTGAACTGCCACGATTGACGTTCACTATGATAGGAAGAAAACTGCTACGTTATATAGGAATCCCCACCCCACAGGACTACCCCTCCTTTGGTGGGGTGATGACCTGCAGTCGCTTCGAGGCACGAAGCACGCAGCAGGCCGGCCGGATGATGATATCTCGCTTCTCGCAAGCGGTCATTTTCCGGAGCAGAGCGGGGGGGAATTTCCACGCAGGCCGGCGGCTGATGACCTGCAGTCGCTTCGAGGCTCGAAGCACGCAGTAAACTAAAACACAATAAGCGCTATAGTCAATGTCCTAGCAATAACCCCCCCCCTTCCCCGTTTGTGGTACAAACAAACAATACTATACTTTTTTCAACAAAAAACTTTTCAATGCGCACAATATTTTGTGGGGGACAAATAGCAAATAAACAGGCGTTGACAGTTCCACCCATACTTTCGTCGTCCCAAGGCCGACGTATACAGCAGGTTGTTAACATCAGCTCTGGCAATTGTTGAGAAATAGTGACGTCAGTTTGACTGGGACTTTTGAGGTTTTGGTGAACGCCAAATGAGTAAAATAAATTTTGATGTTTTGGCGTTGTTTTCTTTGCTGCGAAACATCGTCAGCGCAATAAATAAGCACGCGCGCGTGTGTGGCACATCGTTCCCGAGAGAGGTTTACAAAAATCACGATATACAAACATTGGTGTCCCCGAGACTTGGAAGATTACGATAAGGTGCATTCATACTTCAAGAATGAGAAGATGAGAAGATGAGAGGATGAGAGGATGAGAGGATGAGAGAATGAGAGGATGAGAAGATGAGAGGATGAGAGGATGAGAGGATGAGAGGATGAGAGTGCATCTTTCACTCATCACTGCTTTTCTGCGCCGTGAAACATCGTCAGCGTAATAAATGAGGCGCGCGCGCGTGTGTGTGGCACATCGTTCCCGAGAGAGGTTTACAAAGGTCACGATATACAAACATTTGACCGGGACTTTTGAGGTTTTGGCGAACGCCAAATGAGTAAAATGAATTTTTGATGTTTTGGTGCCGTTTTCTTCGTTGCGAAACATCGTCAGCGTAATGAATGAGGCGCGCGCGCGTGTGTGTGGCACATCGTTCCCGAGAGAGGTTTACAAAGGTCACGATATACAAACATTGGTGTCCCCGAGACTTGGAAGATTACGATAAGGTGCATAAGATGAGAGGATGAGAGGATGAGAGGATGAGAGGATGAGAAGATGAGAAGATGAGAGGATGAGAGGATGAGAGCTCATCTTTCACTCATCACTGCTTTTCTGCGCCGTGAAACATCATCGGCGTAATAAATGAGGCGCGAAACGGGGAGAGAAAGTGGGTTTTTGAGGTTTTTGAGGTCGTTTGGTCAAGAAATCAAAGTTGCAGTGGGAGTCACATTTACTATCTACTATATATATATATATATATATATATATATATATATATATATAAAATGCCACATAGAGCCACCATAAGGGATAAATAAATTGTCTATCAAATGTGCGGCGCTCCTTTTCCTTCAAACAAAACTGTTTAGCAGCAAGAGTCTGAAGTACTTAGTAGTTATAACTTCTCTCTCCCGTAATTCATGAGGCATTACAGAAAATAACCAAATTGCGAGCGAAGCGAGCAAGAAAATTATTAGATCCAAATTTTTGCAAACTGAAAACAAATATAATATGGCACAAAAATCTTCATGGGGTGCCATGGCACTCTTTCACAACTTTTTCTATTTAGATCATTCTGCGCCCAGGGCCGACTCCCGCCGCCCCCTAGCTACGGCTCTGAACTTGGCAAGACTTTAAGAAAAGCAGATATTGCTAGCGAAGAGAGCAAGAAAATTTTACGAAATGTAAATTTATTTATATAAAATTTGAGGGGTAGGGAAACTGCCCCTCTGTGTCCCCCAGGTTCTCTTGGCCGTCTGGAAGAAATAATGCAAGAAAGACGTGAAAACTAATTCCATCCTGAGTATCCTTTTGTCCTGCTACTCTTATAGTCTTGCTTTCTTTTACGTCAATGTCTCGCCCCCCTAGAATTGATTCCCGTCGAAGGCTGGGGAGGGGCAATGCTCATTGCCTCCGTCGTTGCGCCACTGCACCCCTTCCCCCGTAGTTGCTTTAAACTTTACTCGAGAGGTGTAAGGGTTGCTCCTTCCACGTAGTGCACCCAATAGTCAACCCCACTTACACGTAGTACACCCTGGACTGCAGACTAACGAGGCTCTGGCGACTGGCCCCATGACCAGTATAATTTTGTTTGTGTTGTCCTGTGTTTTGTCCTTATTTGTGCTGAGCGCCCTTTTACAGTCTCAGCTTTTAACGAAAGTCAGAAGATTTTAATATTTCATGATTTTAGTTATGCAACGTTAGAGTTGTGTGTAACGATAAGGGGCTGGACCCCTTATAATGTGACGGGTGCACAATAGCCTTAGTGCTGACGCACCCAAAATTTTAAATTCAAATAAAATAAAATCAAACTTTACTCGAATTGAAAATACTTAATTTTCTGTAAGAGTATAATATCGTTTAATAAC
This sequence comes from Lepisma saccharinum, assembly GCF_977018435.1. Classification (NCBI taxonomy): domain Eukaryota; kingdom Metazoa; phylum Arthropoda; class Insecta; order Zygentoma; family Lepismatidae; genus Lepisma; species Lepisma saccharinum. The sequence goes on from NC_139256.1 coordinate 4,920,789, forward strand.
GGCGATATGAATCCTCCCCACTAAATTTCTAGACGAAAGTACAGTCGGAGAAAGAATTTCCTGGGCCACGGGACCTAGAATTTCGTAACGTCTTAAAGCCTGTTGTTTATGCAACCCAAATAAAAAATTATTCGCTTAAGTTTGTCTGGTGGATCTGAGTTCTCGGGAAGGATTGAGCATTGATAGCATGAGTCACATGACTCATGCCCCAGCAACAACAAACAACAGCTGGGTGCTACGTGGCCTCAAGAAGAACATTTCAGCAACTGTTTTCTTAACAAGATCTGCCACACGTTAATTGCTTAAGTCTAGTTTATGCACTGGACCTACAGATTAAAGTGGGATCCGAACCAAATGTTCCTGTATCTGGTATTGAATTCAGAAGCCTTTGATTACATGTCGAAGACGTTACCACTACGCCATCGGAGAGGCAATGGAACGCCTTGAGAAAGAGACGAGTGAAACCATATTTGGCGTAAATTTTAAAAATAAGACAATATTTTGTGGTCACAGTCTCGAACCGTGAGAGAGGCATATATATTTTTTGTCTCATCGTCCATTTCACGAGTTTATAATTCTTCCTCAGCAACACGATTAATACGAGTGGTAGAAGATAAGCAAAGTAAAATAACTGAAACAGAAATAAAAGGAAAAAGCGAAACAAATTTTATCCATAATATTCTGCAGTCACTTCAGTCGTGTTCAAGGAATGCTACCTTTAAAGAGAGCCACGGTGTCTCTCTTGTCTTTTCCCCTTCCTTTGTGTCTCGATTCCCTCTGTCACGATTGGTCTAAAACTAATTAATGCGACGTTAATTAAACAATCCAAACAACGAAACAATGCACAATCAACTGCTCAACATTCCAATTTTTTTCGAATCGGAAAACAATTGAGATGCTGTAAAATGAAGCAAGATGCAGTAATAAACTGGGAATTTGGTACGGTATAGAATTAAATCGATGAAGATGTTCCATTTGATTGGATTTTTGTTATTTAGTGTCGCTATTCTTTCACTTTCTGCAAATAGCGACGATGAAGATGAGTAATGAGTGATGATATGATGACATTGATTAACGGACACTCACCAAGAACACCCATGGCCAAGCCGAGATTCGAACCAGGGACCCATGCTGTCGTAGCGCGCTGTGCTAACCACTCCGCCACGGAGGTTGGTTAGGAGTGGACATTATACCATATTTTGTGTGGGCAATTGTGATCAATCAATGGAATGACTAGGCATATTATATTATTAATATATTCATATCATAATATCACGTCATATTATTCGGCACGAAGTAACATCAGAGACATTCAATCTTGCATTATTGCATTTCAACTATTTCTTCGACTTCCGGTTAATAACATCAATAAGATAAATTATGAAACAAATGATAATGAATGTGGAATATTGACAGTTATTTCGAATTACCTGACACAAGCAACATTAAGCAGACTCGGTGGGCAAGCTCATTAAGTGGTCAACCTTCGATCTCGTCACCAAAGTTCCCGGATTTGAGTACCGTCCTTGTCACAGGTGTTTGAGTATTTCATCATTAATTTCATGTAATGGTCACTCGTCCGCGACTAGGAAGAAAAGTGATGTTACGTAACAAAACTAATAAAAATAAACATGATCAAAGAGTACTTATTTCATCTCTCACGAAATCTCCTATAAAACCGGGATATATATGAAATATATGTATCTTCACATACTTTTTCGATTTCTATATTTAACTGGCCGAGACCGAGAACAGGAGAGAAATTTTCAATTCGAGAAACCGAGAGACGGAGACACTGTAAAGTCTTGTTTCTTTCTTGACATCTCCTAATTGAGTTGTTGTTCTGTTTGTTATTGGCTTTGTATTGGCAATTGTCATTATTCTTCCCCTGTAGGTAAACCATAACGACGATTTATGATGAAATAAAGCAGATAAAACGGCAAGAACAAGAAAGTCATGCCTGCTCGGGACTTCAACCCAGAACCTTACGTAACGAGATTTGAAATTCTGGAGAAGGCATCTGTGTTTCGCTTGGCTTTCCTCAACTTCTGTTATTTTATCATGCACGTATAATTAAATGGATCTGAGAAAATACGTTGCGATCCATAATTGTGTTGGTTAGATGCTATAAATGTGAACTCCAACATGGAATAAATTATTCCCTTTTGTATGTGGTTGAATATGAAATTTTCTTACACTGTGACAATTTCTTTTTTAGTTTTTCTGCACAGATAAGCTAATCTGGACTGGACCTTCAGTTTAAAATGGCATACGAACTACTACGTGCATCCACCGTGTATCGAACCCGGGATCCCTTGATTATAAGGTGACGACATTATCATAACGCCATCGAGGAGGCCCCGTGAGAAAATATTATTCACTCGATCTATACAACAATTTATTTAAACATTTACATTTTCGTTTTCTTCTTTCTTTTTTTGTTAACTACTCTTCTACGACTCTTTTTTTGTCTTGGAATTTCTTCTTGTTTCAGGAAAGAATAATACATGCAGGCTGTATACCCCCCCCCTCCCTCCGTGCAAATAGATAGAAAGCTCACTCTCGAGAACTAATTTACAAATAACGTAACCATTAGGAAACAATTCGAACGTTAACTGATATAACTGCAGATGAAACAATACTTACATACGCTAACGAAATATCTATTCTTGTATAAGCTCACAGGCAACAGGTATCTGGTGAGTCATTCGCTCTTGCTAACTACGAGCGAAGGTCACTGAACCAAAGGGTGGCAAACAGGCGTCTGCTCTACGAAACTAGGGTTAGCAGACGAGGCCCGTGTTCTTGTTATCAATGACGTAGGAACACAGCTTTCATATCAAACTAGACGTATGTTTTGGTTCCGTCATTGCATGTAGAAGAACACTTTCTCGTCGTGGCCTTGATGGTCTACCTAAAGGCTTCTCTGCTAGAAAGATATCTTACCATTGAGAGGAGGAAAAGTGTGTGTGTGTATCGCGGTCCTTCAACTTTCGTATTCTTCTTCATTTCAGAACGCGTGCTGTATCGTCGATTTAATCCAATCTAGCCGTCCTAATTTCACATTGTCTTCCTGCTTATGTTATTCGCGACGAAGCTTCTGGTTTCGATAATCTGGACAATAACGGGATTGTGTTGGTTGGTTGATTTGGTGTCTAAGTCCACTTTATGCACAGTAAGACTAATCGCGATTGCACCTACAGTTTAAAGTGGTATCCGAACCACTATGTGCCTATTGCCTACACATTACTTTGCTGCTAGATATTTGCATGCTAAGATGTAGGAAGTGCTACATTTTCAGTGTGTGGAATTAAGATTTATTTCTGATACGAAGAATCGGAGAATGGAGTAGTGAGAAAAGTATCACCTCACATGTTTAAATTATAGCGCCCTCCCCCCCACACGCAGGATATCGGCCGTGGTTTTTATAACGAAATATAACATGGATGAATTGTGTCAAGAGAAACTGGAGCCTATTCACATCCCTACGGAACTTGGAAGAAAGTCGACGTAGGAATTAGAAAGTTCTGTTCCGACAAAATCGGGACGTCTAGTAAATGAAAAAGCAAAGTGCTACTTGTGCTTTGAACCAAGCCATGAAGGCATGTAGGGGGTGCGGAGTTAGGGTCCCACACTTTCTTGTGACAGGCCGCGGTGGCTCAGTCGGTAACGCGTCTGACTACCATGCTAAAGGTCCCGGGTTCGATCCCCGGCCGGTTCAAATCCGGGAACTTTTCTAACAGTGTAAGCGTACCGGCGCCCACCCAGCGTCGAATAACATGGGTACCTGGGGGAAACCCTGGGGGGTAAAGGCGGTCAGGGGCGTGATGCTGATCACATCACCCCCACTCACGACCGGATCAAGAAAGTGTGGGGCGTTACCCCCACACCCCCTATACGCCTTCATGGCGTGGTGCTATGCACAGGGGAACACTTTACCTTTACCTTCACTTTCTTGTGACGGCCGAAGGTGGGGATAATGTGATCAGCACCACGCCCCTGGCCGCCTTTACCTCCCCCTCCAAGTTTCCTACAGGTACCCACTTTATACGATGCTGGGTGGGCGCCTGAGCCACTTGAACAGGTGGACAAAATTCCAATTCTCCCCAGTCGGGGATCGAACTCAGATCTCTCGCATGGTAATCAAACTCCCTAACGACCGAGCTACCGCGGCACATATAGTATAGTAGCCTTTGTAATTAAGGCAAGAATTATTTTAGCGTTTCGTTCAACGGTTTTAGGGGAATCATTTTCGGACATAGGCTATAACTCTTGTCGGTTCTGCGACCTGACTTGAGAAAAGGCGATTTTATGACGAACAACATTCCACCTGACAAGTCACGTGACTTTCCTACATTTCCTGTGTCTGTTGGCTATTGCATGAAAGACGAGTTGCTCTTGAGACAGACAGAATCACCCGATCACCTAAAGGTGCAATGTGTGTTGCCTACCTTTCCGGCATTACTTACTGCCATTAAAGTCTTATGGGGAAGAACTTTTTTCCACCACTGTACGTTAGAAATCTAATGTCATATATTTCACACGTATAATTTGATTTCAGTCATAGTAATTTACATTGATGCGATAATTTCAAATTCAAGTGGTGTTTTTTGAGGGGGCAACACTATTATTGGGGTAATATGCCTCATGGAAAAATACCTTACTTGTCCCTCAGTGGAAAAAATCTGCAGACGTCCCCCCCTTTGCCCCCTCCTTTCCCACCCCGTGCGCACGCCTATGGGTATGAGTGCGATAGAGAAAGAAATAGAAGAACGATAGAGAGAAATAAGGAAATGATATTTGAAGATCGCGACAGAGAGAGAGAGAGAGAGAGAGAAAGATGGAGAAATAGAAAATAGAAATAGAGAGAGTACGAGAAAAAGAGAACCTAAAGAACTGGAGAGAGGAAAGAGAGACAGAGAGAAATGGAAATAAAAGAACGATAGAGAGAGAGACGAAAGAAGAAAATAAAGCTCGAAGAAGAGAGAGTATATATGAGAAAACTAGGCGGAAAATATAAGACGAAAAGCAGTAAAATGAATAATCACGAACAGACAGAACAAGCAAGAAGAAATACATATTGTAAGATATGAAATACATAAGTATATGAAAGGAATGAAGGTGAAAGCAGTACATATAAAAAGCAAGGACTGAAGAGCAATTGTTTCAAAATTCACTCATCCTCATCGTCGCGATTAGCCAAGATTAGCAGAGAAAGTGACGCTAAATAACAATCAAAACAGGAAGGAAGAAAAGTTGATACAAATTTGAAACTTTAGTTTACTAGTTTGTTGTTGGAAATTCATTTTGTTGTTCCTTTCGGCGATACATCCAGCGATACTATAGTGGAACCACAAGCAAAACCTGTGCAGACCTGCGACTCCTGTGCACTGTACCCCGCGAGGAGGGGCAGGGGAGAGTGGACCATGCTTCCTTATGGCTCGAGCTGAACGGAAGAAGGGAAAGCTGCGCGGGGACTTTTCGTCCAAGGTTTCTTTCCTTGAGGTCGATCTATATTATCCAGTCTAAGGCAAAGAGCTGTAACAGATTCAATCATGGTGAATATCGATTAGCTACACTCATATGAAACTAGTAAAAACTAAAAAGAAAACAAAAAACTAGCTCTCTATCATTCTTAAACCCGAAGGTTTATGCCTGCAGCAACACAAGCCTTCCATCTGTCCCTATCAATCCAATGTTTTCCATCCTTACTGAGGTCTGGTCCTCCTCCGTGCGGTCTAAGGCACCTTGCTTTGGATGGCGGCTGCGGAACGGCATGGGTTCGATCCCGGGTTCAGTCTCCGGGAATTTTCGGCCTGTGTATAGGGCCGGTGGCAACCCACCATCGTGAGGAAATTGGGGAGCTCCGAGTGAGTGAGCGTAATCCGGTCGCGACGTCCTACAACGGCTAGGGGTTGGTCGGGCCGACTACCCGTCCCCCTAGTCTGGCTGCAGATCTCCACGCCCCCCTGGTGGCCCGCGTGGGAGGGAGGCCAGCAGTCGGTAGGTACGCCTTGGCCCATTATTGGCTGTAGCGCTATAGGGTTATTTTACTGAGGTCTATTTCAACGTTATCCACCTTGGTCTTCCTGCAGATCTCTTACCATGAGGTTTCCCAAGAAGAATCCTGTAAACTCTTCTTTCCTCTCCCATTCGTGCCACATGGCCTGCCCACCTAAGTCTTCTTGATTTAATTATTCTAATAATAGCTGGCAAAAATACCGCACCGTGAAAGGTTTCGTTGCGATGTTTCTCGCTCCACCGAAGTGCTGACAGTGAAATATTAAGACCGTTTGATCGCGTCTGAGGGTAAATCTGATTTTCGTGAGCAAGGAATTACGGCAAGAGCGCCAGCCGTGCGATTCAGAAAAGGGCTGTTCAGCTGTTATCGTCGCTTCACGCTCCGTGTAGCGTGCGAGAGGAACCATGCCCACTCACGCGGCCGTACCACTCCAGTTCCCTCCATCACCTTGGCGAGTACGACCTAATTGTTTGTTTGCCTCTTCACATGTTGTTTTTGCGCTAAGCATTTGCGTTACCGCTAGCTAACAGAAAATTATTAATTAATATTAATTGGTAGGAACCTGTATTTACAAAACATCATCGTCCTTGTCAGTGGTGTTTTCCCCTATATTTGCATTTAAAAAAAGTCCGTTAATTACTTAACGTTATATGTAATTAGTAGGGACATTGAATTTTCGCGATGCGCGAAATCGCGAAATGTGAAAAAAAGATTCAATTTTGAACATTCTGCACGTAACTACACCCCCAATGATGAAATATGCAGGAGTTTTATTCGCGAAGTAATGCGAAATGTGTGCTTTTCCACGAAATGAACGCTTTTTCGCGAAATAACCGTGAAATATCATCAAATTAAGTAGAAAACACGCAAAAACCGGAAATCGAGGTTGCGCGCGCAAACTGTCGATTTGTAACGAAACGTTTGCCTAAAGTTTCCTACCACTAGCAGCTGAAGAACGTTTTATCTTCGATCACATCAGGAAGACGCTGCAAATTGGGATTTCCCATGCGCATAATCTCAGTTCGAAAACTTCGCTCTCTGTCAAGCTGCATTCCTTTCTTCCCCCGAATGTCTACTCAACTTCCAGTTTCATTGAACTTGCTAGCTGTAGCAGCGATAAGATTAGTCTGTTCCCGCACATCAAGGGAAACAATGGTGTCATTTGTGTTCAGTCATGAATGAATTTTGTTTATCGTCATGTGATTTTTAACATGTGTTTGTGTATGTGCAGTAGTGATTATTTTATTTGTTGGACAGCAAGGATATCCTTTAAATACATACAATGAATAAATCACTTGAGATATGCAATTTAGAAATGAAGTGATTTTGTGTTGATGTTTTCTTTTTGGTTGGACAGCTAAGTACTTGTGCATGTGTACAGTATATAAAAATGAAGTAGTTTATCAATTTATAGGTCTTTCGTATCTTGTCTCCTCTCATAATGAAAAAGTGTGTGCAATTTTTTTTCCACCGCTGGTATATACCGCTGATCTAACATTTTATTTACCGCTTTCCTCAGTTTTTATTTACCATAAATTTGTGTCCCTAGTAATTAGGGACCTCATTAGCCCTTTCATTTTTGATTCGTTCATATCCCTTATGTATATCCGTCTAGCTTCTGCTGTTTCCTTGCACTGGAGGAGAATGTGGAATTTTGTCTCGTCTTCCCCACACATTCTGCACTCCCGTCATATCTCACACGCTTGAATTGTGGCCATCCCCCTAGCCTGAACCATGCCCAAACCAGTCCTGTCACTTGCTCCACACACGTCTACCTATAACCGACCTGGGAACCTTAGTTGATGGACGGGAGTGAAAGTGCCTGAGAGCGGTGTGCAGAAAACTTCTTTTTGACAATATGATAACTAGTGCTATAAGTGTAAAATTATGAGAAAAATAAAACAGGTTAATAGACTGTAGTGAGAGAAGAACACGCAATTAGCATGTAAGGTAAAGTTGAACACCTGAGGGCATAAAGAGAGGGATTATGGGAGGAAAAAAGAAGATGAAAAAAAATCTTCATTGATGTATGGAAATGTGTGTACAGCCGCAAAGGCTCATACTGAAATAAACCTCTATTCTATATAATTAGGGACGTACCCTGCCTGATATTTGAGGGGACAGGTGTTCAGGGTTCGAATCCTGGCCGTGACATGGGTGTTCTTTGTGAACGTCCCTTGAAGAACATCACCATATCATCGCTCATCCTCATCTTAGCGATTAGCCAAAAGTGGCCGAAAGGCGAAGTAAATAAACCGAATCAATCAAGTCTTTGAGAGTACGAAATTTGATTATTGTGTAAGTTAATATGACTTAAAAATTATAAAGGTGTTTCGTAAGTTCGTTTACAACGCTTGGGAGGTGATTGTAAGAGTGAAAATAAGGTGGAACACATAACACTGCTAGGTCAAATGTTTGCCCAACACTACTGTCCAAGAACCTCACGTCTTTCCATTCAACCGTGAATGTTTAACAACCTGCTGCTGGCACAACACCTGAAGCACGAATGGCACAGACACGTGCGCTCCTTCATGAGGAAACCTACACTGTTGGCGCCCCTAGCGGGAAATGTGGTACTTAACCTCAGATCACACGGACACCCATCTGCCCTTCAGGGTATGCAACCTATGACAGTTCATTTTTTTCGTTTTTACGTCATGGTGCCCTTCGCTCAGGTAATTTTCTTTGTTTTTTGGTACCATTCAACACATGCCAATTTTCGTCGATTCCAGCTCACGCAGAACGCACACCCACCCCACTCCCGTCAACACCTCCTTTGGGGAATCCCTTGCGCCGACATTGCACAACATTGCCGTGTGGTGATTTTTTGACAAGAGTGTACCCAATTTCTTATTGGACCGCCCAACACCGACGACTTCTCTCCACCCGTTTTGCCATTATTCACTTCGGAAAATCATTTTCCCACGTTTTCAAACGTCAATAACTCGGCAACAAATCCGTTTCCGGAATTTCGTTACATGAACTTTCCACCTTATTTTCACTCGTACAATCACCTCCCAAGCGTTGTAAACGAACTTACGAAACACTCTGTATATTGTTGACGCTTCTCATGAGGTTCTGAATGACCTGAATTTTTTCATGGAATTCTGTCATCAACTCTCCAATATTCTGTAGCCGATAAGAAAAGCGTTTCTTTTTAAGATATCCCAAAATAATAAGTTTGATGTTGTCAGGTATCGCTACCGACCAAGGGATATCTTCAAATCGGGACATGAGTCGATGTGGAAATCCCTGTGGGCAGTAGGGCAAATTCTACCAGTCGACTAATTTCGTGTCTCCGACTGTAGTTCAATATAATTTTCATGATCCAAAATTTGTTCTACAACAGAGGTTTCTCTATTTTCAGGTTCACTTATTAACATGATAAACCAGTCGACGTAGACGCATCAACCCTCACCATCATGTACTGCCTTAGAGCTGTAGTTCTCCTCATGGCATTGGCGACAGACAGATGCCCTCTCGCAACAGCCGACGCCACCCTCCAGTTCGTGTCGTCACAGGATCGACAGCTGGGGTTCTACAGAGCTCCCTCGACGTATCACCACGGCGGAAAATCCCCGATGAACTCCATCATCATCACCTCGAAGCCGTTCCAGATCGGGAGAGACACTCACAGGAATCCTTGGAGGAAGCATTTCTCCACCACGACGCCCGGAAAGCCAACAACTACCACCACCACGACGACAACAACGCCTCGCCCGCAGACAACCATCCACATCCCCACCTTCACCATAGACTGTGAAGGCAATAAGGCTTGCAGTGAAACCATTAATATGGAGGGTGAGCCGTCTAATCCAACATTCAAGCCTTACTCCAAAGAAGAGCTGACCAAGTTCTTTGGACAGATTCAGGAAGAGCCATCCAGGGAGAGGCCGATGTCCAACGTCCACACTTTCAACACCCCGATGGACGGCCACAACGACAAGAGTAGCAGCGAAAAAGCCAACGCGCTAAACCCTTTCCCGTTCGCATTCAGCAGACTCCCTCCTCACCACGACTTCCCCGATTTCCCCAAGATGGTCGACTCAGACATCCCAGAGAGAGATCACCCGCAGAAGCCTGGATTCCCAACAGAGGAGCGACTGGCCAACAGGCTCTCGGAGTGGCCGGACGAGAACGGTTCCTCGGTGTCCGCTCCCGACCCGGAGCTGGACAAGTCCAAGGCTGCCACGTGGACCTTGTCCAAGGACCCTCACGCCCAGTACACGAGCTACAACGAACAAGAGGGATGGGTCACCCTGGAACCGATACCGTGGTCTTCGAGCAAAATCACGAAATGGATTTTGAACAAGAAGCCGCCGACGTCCACCGAAGCCGCTCCGTGGAGTACGCATCCGTCAAGATGGCCGACAAAGACTTCCACGGAGAAGCCGCCATGGAACAGACCATTGCCGTGGCAAGTGCAGCAAAACTCAGAACCCGTCATTATCACCGACGGCATACCTCCCAAGTGGCCCACGCACGTCTCTCAGAACTCTCACGTCTCCACATGGCTCGAGAAGGAACCACCGCCGCCACCTGAGCGTCCTTCCCACTGGGACTCCTTCGACAAGGGAAGACCTCCAGTTGTGGTCCAGCATCGCCCGTGGCAGAAACCGTGGAGCCCCCAGAAGCCAGAGGTCCACGTGGATGACTACAACGCTCCACCACTTCGTAGACCAACCCCGGTCATCTATCACGGCGTGGACTCGAACGACGATCCAGAAGATGGACGATGGGTGCTGTTGTCAAGCACCAAGGACTACATGTTGCCGAACAGGAGGAAGCCAGGGTCAAAACGGAGCTACGCGTTTTCTTCTAAGCCAATGGGAATTCGCCTCACGGTCCTCCCCTCAGCTAACGGCATCAACACCACCACTTCCCACGGAGGCCTCTTGGAAGTAGAGAACAACTTCGACTCCGTTGACGTGGCAGGCCAGTTGGCGGACAAACCCCAGAACGACGACCCTGGGAACGCTACGTCCGCCGCCGGTACGAGATTCGTAGCCAGGCGCGTTGTCACCAACAACCCTTCAGCCAACTCCAGGGCCGTGCTGGCCGCCATCGGGGCGGGAATCGTCCCGGCCACTATGGCAGTGCTGGTTCCTTTGATGCTGGGGCGGAAGAGACGGAGCACCATCGTCCCACCCTCGACCACCCCCATACCTAGTGCTGCCATGAGGAACGTCTTCTTGCCGAACAGCCAACACAACTTCATGAAGAAGATGGGGCTACCTGCGAGGAACGTCAAGAGGAGAAAAGTGGTCCGGAGAAAGCATGTGAACCGCCTGTCAGTGCAACGCGCATAAGATCTTCATCCTAAAATCAATGTTCCTGCAAATGTATGAAAAGTTCCATAAAACATTGAAGATGGGTGAAAAGAGTCTCTCAGTTTATCGATCAGGTGAGTTGTGGAAAAGGTTCCACGCTTTTGAGAGCTAACGTCACTCTCATCGTCATTTGTACCCTGAAGATGAGAGTGACGTTAACTCTCGAAAGCGTGGAACCTTTTCCACAACTCCTGATCGATAGCCCGAGAGAATCCTTTCATCATGCGTCCTCAAGAAAGCTTCAAGACTTACATTCAATATAGGTATGCGTATAACTATACAAAGACAGATCATTGCCGAATCCCGTTAACAGCCATGCTGAGAGTAACAGACGGTTTTTAGTGATAACTTATTAATATTGTCTTAGTGATGAAAAGGTTATGCAAAATTCGGGGATTCAGATCATAGCTTATTGCTATGACAACGGAGACAGAGGGAACAGAGGCTAAGTGAAATTGTTCCCTCACTCAGTGAAAGCAAAAGCAGTAAAGATTTCTCACTAGGGGTAATTCTATCATTGAAACGATCCGCTGTGTTTCTCAACATCTTGATAAGATTGAGTGGACCACATTAGTTTAGCCAGTATTATTTAAACCTACAAACACAATTAACTATGATTATAGACATGTCTGACTGGTATCACCACTTTTTAACCAATATAGATAACCTGACCTAGTTCCTTTAAGATAATTGCAAGGATTGAAATGTTCAATTGACAAGTTCTTCATGCGTCAAAAAGATATTGTTCTGCAACATTATTCTATTGTTAATGCGGAATGTGAGATATTTATATAGTTCTTGCATTGAAGAGAGACTGTAAATATATATATATATACCTATATGTACTCATACAAAACTGTATTTTAAATTAAGACTTCTTTATTTATAACGTCAGAACAGAAGGAAAACAAATATTAAACTTATTTAACTTTAAAAAGATGTTTTCTTATTTCTTAAAAAAAATACCTAATCAGTGGCGTTCGAGGAAATGTTTAGGGGACTGTCTGTATGCGGCCAAATATACCTTGTTCATTTTTCTTAGCGATAAGTCCTAAGTTTTTTTGCATTATTTTCCAGGACAAATAGAGGTTACGGTTGATTTGGGGTTTTAAGTCCACTTTATGCACAGTAAGGCTAATCGGGACTGGACCTACAGTTTAAAGTGGGATCGGAACCACTATGTGTCTCCACCGGGTATCGAACCTGGGACCCTTCGATTACAAAGCGACGACACAACCACTGCGCCATCGGGGAGGCCCCAGACGTTACGACACTTCACCAAACACTGCATGCCATCTCCGTGGCGGAGTGTTTAGCACAGGGGTCCCTGATTTGAATCTCGACCTGGGCATGGGTATTCTCTGTTAGCGCTCTTTGATCATATCGTCACTAGTAGCGATTAGCCAAAAGTGGCAGAAAAGCGAAGTAAACCAAATCAATCAATGCACGTAATTGATATGAAATGTTTATGACAGACTTGCTCTTCAGAGTCAATTACTGTATTTCTTAATCTACTTTATGTAAAATATTTCTGGAAACTGAAACACAATATACGTGGTGAGGGTGAAAAGTTTTGAGCCTCACATGGAAGGAGTGATGATAGGTAGTTAAAATTTTGGAGGTTGTAAAGTCTAAGTTTTAGGACACTTTGTGCGAACGTTTATGAAATTCACATGTTTTTCTCTATGTTCTTGTCAGGTTGAAAACAAATGAAGTGTCAGAGAAGAGAGTGGAGTTATCCTGCATCAGGATAATGCGCCTCCTCACCGTGCCGCAATTGCACAAGCTGCTTTTGTCGAGTGTTGCTTCAGCGCACTTCCGCATCCACCTTATTCCCCGACCTTGCCCCGTCTGTTCCCTGCTATGAAGAATTCACTTCGAGGACGTCACTTCCAAACGGACGATGAGGTCATTCAGTGCTGTGAGACTCAGGACAAATCATTCTAACAGATGACTGTAAACAAATTGCAGCACAGAATGCATAAGTGCATTGATCTAGCGGGTGATTATATAGAGAAATCATAATAAGAAACTGTAGCTCAAACACCCCTTCCCTGTGAGGCTCAAAACGTTTCACCCTCCCCTCGTATTTTGACATTTACACACATGAACAAACACTACTGCAAGGAAGACTTGAAGCCCTTACGAGCGACGATCTCACTGCCCTCTCACGTGCCAATCTGAATCTAGATCTGAACCTTCTCTCCCACAGTAAAATCTCTCTTAGCTTTACTATATATATTTAGAGGATTCCAAAATTATAGAAAATCCTCACTCCTAATTTATTTATCTTAAGATAAGATCCTGCGGCCAGTGGTCGCGGGTTCGAATCCCAGCCTAGCCATGAACATTTGTGAGTGTCCATTCATCAATTTCATCACACTCATCCCCATCTTCGCAAAAAGCGAAGTAAAATAAAGCAAAACAATCAATCAATCAAGAAGGTCATGCGGATTTGATTCTTAAGCAGATAATCTCTGGTTGTCGTGAAAATCTGAAATACAGATATTTTTATTTGAATTTTAGTTAATTTACGTCGAAACTCGCGACCAAAGGGTAAGCAGAGATAAGGCTCTGGCTTTGCAGAAATATGATTAAAAAAAAACTTGGCAAACGAAGAACGAAAAAATGCGCGTGATAAGATACGCCAAGAGCAATAAACTCCTTATCTTTCATTTAAAATATCCGGAAGCGAATGCCACGAACAATTACCGAACACCATAAGAGTCCTACCAGCAAATTCCTCAAGAGGCTTTGTACGAAAATTGGTGATTACCTTTCTTGCGTTCTGGTAGATAGTGATATCAGCTTATATCGTTATCTTTTGTCAATAATTTTAAAAAAAGACTGGGGGGGCTACCTTGATTGCCAGCCAAAATGAAAAGGGTGGTAAAATGTTGCACTAATTGCAAAATAATAATAATAATAGCTAGTAATAATATTGCAAAATTAGAAGTAATTTAAACTAAAAGATTACTGTTATTTTGATATCATTATGAAGGTATTAAATAAATGCATATCTACAGTAAATGTATTCTTCAACAGTAACACGTAAAGTATTTGAAAAATAAGGCTATTATTTATGTTATTTAAAACATGTAACATGGTCAAGATTTTGCTTGAGGGTAGAAAGCAGGGGGCGCCAAAAGTCCACCTCGCCCGGGGTGAAAATCTTATCTTGAGCCATGAGTATTACCGTGCAAATTGTCCATCACCATGGTCATGGACTTTATTTGACCAAATAAGAGCTTCAAGAATTAAAAGAGAAATCAAAACAAGCTGTTGACAACTTCTGCACCAGCATACATAAAACTCCATCGCTTAAAACACATAGTATGTAAGAAAAAAATCACTGTACACAATACAATAGAGATAACCCTTTTAATCGAATTATAAGGAACATTCACATGTTTGAACAATAAGTTCAACAGCACAATCAAGGAAGACAAACGAAAAAGGACGGGGCAGGCAAATATTTACATACGGAGGTGGAGCCACCGACGGGAGTTCAGTGAACTAAAGCTGATTCGAAAGCCTTTCCGAATAAAAGGCCTTGACGGCCAAAGGGGGCAGCTGTATTCGTCCTGCAGCAGGAGCAAAGTGTCACCGCGTATCTTCCGTGCCAGGACTCAGCTTGCGGAAGGAAAACGATCGAAACCCGGAAGTAAGTGTTGCCTTTTCTTCAACAGTATTAGTGTGACATATTGGCATTACATGCTAGATCAAACATTCACAAGGTATACCGAGAAGGAGATGGGATAATATGAATGCCTTCATCCACAGAAGCGCGTGTTTACATTTTGTACAGTGGCGGATGAACGAGTTTCTTTAGAATTAAGCCTTCTACGAATCACAACCCAATTCGGCACCGTTAGTAAACGCAAGGTCCTTATATTTTGAGAAGTCAAAACATAGACAACTTCCATTCTGGTATAATTCCATACTAAAACCAACGTTTGCTATTAGTATTACGTAATTACACACACGCACACAACAAATACACATAGTAGGGCAGAATTGATATCACTTTGATTTGATACCGACAGCCGATTTCCACTGATAACGATGCTTGATTTGAAATTTTGCTATTTAGCGTCGCTTTTCTTACACTTTTGACTAATCGCGACGATGAGGATGAGTGATGAAGATGATATAATGAAATTGATGAAGGGACACTCACAAAGAACACCCATGTCGAGTTCGGGATCCCTGGCGTTGTACTGCGCTGTGCTAATCACTTTGCCACATCGGCAAAAATTGTAACAATTCAAAGTGGGTGAGTATTTAACTTCAATTATAAGTATTGATTGAGTGATGGATTTGGTGTTTTAAGTCCATTTTATGCACAGTAAAGCTAATCGGGACTGTACCTACAGTTTAAAGTGTGATTCGAACCACTATATGCGTCCAAATTATAAGTATTGAGTTACAAGTATTTTGCGTTACAATATTCAAAAATTACATTATCTAATCACAAAATACATTTTTTTACACAATAATGGTGCAAATTAACTTGAGAATAATTAGACTGCAAAAAAGTTGCGCGGACCCCTCCCTCGTACGATGAAAACGCCGAAGATCCTCTTTCGCCTAAAATGGTGTCTAGGACAAAAATAATTTTATCTTTTATGATAAGACGCTATCATACGTTCACGTTGGATCAGAGGTGTAAGGGGTGCTCCTTCCACGTAGTGCACCCAATAGTCAACCTCACTTCCACGTAGTACACCCTGGACTGCAGACTAACGAGGCTCTGGCGACTGGCCCCATGGCCAATATAATTTTGTTTGTGTTGTCCTGTGTTTTGTCCTTATTTGTGCTGAGTGCTCCTTTACAGCCTCAGCTTTTAACGAAAGTCAGAAGATTTTATGATTTTAGTTCTGCAACGTTAGAGTTGTTATGTGTAACGATAAGGGGCTGGACCCCGTATAATGTGACGGGTGCACAATAGCCTTAGTGCTGACGCACCCAAAATTTTAAATTCAAATTCAAAGTTCACGTTGGATCTGATTTCGTACGAACTCTGCCGAGTTCGACCGACGGCCTTCTGACCATACGATGGTCACGTCGTAACAGGAATTCTTCGCAGCTCAGGTAGCTCGGTGTGCAAAATATCCCGAAATGGCCTACGAAATGTTACTGTTGGAAAAACCTTTGTGAGGCATTCTACGAAAAGTGGTCATCCTCAGTGCCGGTACAATTCGCAAAACCCCGCGGTGCGGGAGGGGGCGGAGACAAGTAAGCCTTTAGCGAGCCCTCAGCCATTGGTACAGGGTTCTTATATACGTATGTACATAATAAACAAAGGTACTCTGGGGTACATAAGCGAATACAATACAGGTAAAGGTAAACTTTCCTGTGCATGAAGGCACATTTAGGGTATGTGGGTGATCTCTCATATTTTCGATGTCTGCAGTCTTGGAGGTGATGTGATCAGTACCACGTTGCGGCCGCCTTTAGCCCCCAACCCCCGGTACTATTTGATTTCAGGCTGGGTGGGTCCTAGAACTGATTATGTGGGGTCAAAGCCAGAAATATTCCAACCTATGATTACCCACCCCTTGTTTTCCGCGTGGCACTCAGACTATAATCAAATCAGGCAATACTTTCACGAGAAATGCAGTGGTGAAGATTTCGTCAACCTATCTTTCTTTAATCAGGAAAACGTTACGACTGCACGATTGTAACAAATGTATCATTTCCCAGGTGTAAGAAAACAGTGTCATATATATTAAAAAGTATCAACAGCTTAGTCAAACTAATCGCTCGGAGCATTCTTGTGATCTAAAGAACAATGAAAAACAAACAATGATAAACAAACAATGATTTAACAGAAAAAGTCTAAAAGGGAACTGTTTCTTAACATTGTTTTATTTTTGTTTTATTTTATTTTTCTGTTGTAGCTTTGTTAAGCATCTTTGACACAACAATAAAAAAAAATAAACAAATATCGAATCTAACTTTTAAATATTGTAAATAGGCGAATTACCAGCTTAATGAAATCTCAAAAGATTTGTCAAGAATTAGTACAAACTTCATGCACGAGAATGTTTTATTTTTTGAATTTAAATGAATTGCGAAATGAAATACATTGGTTTTAAAGTGTAAACATTCAAGAAATGAAAATTTGTCGATTATAGCGCCATCTATCAAGAATCGAAAAAAATGTTTCAGACAAAACTTATGTATTTTTTTCCGTAAAATCCGAATCTGTAATAAAAAATTGGGGTTTCTATTTGAAATTTCAAAGTTGCACCTACAAGAGGGGGAGGGGGTGTTCTTTTGTTGCACCACTAAACTTCCCCCTCCAAACTATCAACTTTTTATTTGGAACATTTTTTTGTAGGATGATTTTTTTTTCAAGATTTTCAAATGATTCAGGTTAAAAAAAAGCACCCAGTATATCACATCACGCTCTCTGACAACACCCCCTTCCCATTTAAAAAAAATGAGTTGAATTCTATATGGCGGTCACCAATTTGGTGGACGTCCGATTGGAACACAACAATGTGGTTCCCCTAAACCTAACCTCTTTCAATCATGACCAATTGTACCCAACATAACCCCTTTACCATAGGCGCCGACTCCATGGGGCTTGGGGGGCTTGAGCCCCCCCCCAATGTTATCGATGTGGGGGCAGAGCCCCCCAAATATTTTTGCTTAAGAGAATCTAATGTATTATTTTGCTTCTCTTGTAAAGTTTACTCTGAATTGTGCCACATGAACTTAACTTTAAATACACATTTGAAATGTTCTAGACCATCAACTTTGGGGGCTGAGACCGCTTAACCATCAACTTTGGGGGGCTATGACCAGAGACAGCAAAACACATGACTTATTACTATATACTAAGTATATAATTATGAGCATTGTTAACATTTTTACTAAAAAGAGTTTCAAAAGAAGATGTGCATGAACTAGGGTAGTGGATGGGACGTTCGGGCTACAAATGGCTCTCACATGACATTCAGGACGAGATCATTGATATATTAGGGAGATCTGTTTTGCGCTCCGTGGTAGCAGATATTAAAAGTCGGGAATATTTTGCTATTATGGTTGACGAAACGTGTGACATATCCATCCGTGAATCATTGACATTTTACATTCGAACTGTAAATGAAAATTTTAATTTAATATTTTTTAGGAATTCATGGGCTTTTACGAGATTCCGAACACTGATGCCAAAACTTAAAAAAGGGAGGGAGTTTGTCATTCATTAATTTGTTTCAGTGATCAGAGCCCCCTCAATAATTTTGACAAGTTGGCGCCCCTGCCCTTTACTTTTTATAGGGTGTGTTAAGGGACTTTGGAATCACTCTCTAGGCCCTTATATGTGACTTTGTCAACATGAGATCAATAATTACACACTCACGCATACATTATATATGATATGCGTATGTGTGTGTGTAAAGGCAGGTAGGTAAAGGGGTAATGTGGTAATATTTTGCGGGGGGGCAATCTTTGCAGATCCGGCACTGGTCATACTCCATGTAAATAACAAAATGAATTAATAGCACCTGTATGCTTCACAGACAAATGAAGTCTACATTTTACTACATATTAAAGGCGTCACACGTAACATATTTCCGTTAATGCTTTTCCTGCATTCTTGTTCAGGCGAAACACAGCCGTGCATCTAGAGTAGGTCTTTTCAAGTACGGCCGCTCGCACTTATTTACATAACGTTATTTGTTCTGCCGCGTACACCTGTGTACACGTTCTACAGAAACCGTATCTAAGTTATTGTTTCATTTGGTGTCTTAAGTCCACTTTATGCACAGTAAGGCTAATCGAGACTGGCCTACAGCTTGAAGTGGGATCCGAACCACTATGTACATCCACCGGGTATCGAACCCGGTACCCCTTGATTACAAGGCAACGACGCTAACACTGCGCCATGGATCTAAAGCATTGTTTCTCAACCTATGGGGTGCGACTCGCTGCTGGGTCTCGAGGGGGCGTTTGGTGGGTCGCGAAGTCGGGCTCGAAAATTTATTTACTGACAAGGGAGGTTATCTAAGTGTCCCCCTACGATTTCCATGAAACTTGGCAGGTGTATAGAGGGGCCCAAAGGAAGAAATTTGTGTTTTTTGTTTCGGCTAAAAAACTGTTTTAGGGGGCAAAACCCGCCTCAAATGTCAAGATGAGGACAAATTGACGTGGGGATCTGACCCCTGTGACCCCCTCCGATTTCCATGAAATTTGGCAGATTTATTGAGGGGCCCTATGCCCCCTGTTTCTTCCTATGCCATATTGGTTTCGGGGTCAGATTCCCACTTCAATTTCTTCTCTTCTTGACACTTGAGGGGGAGAGTTTGCCCCTAAAAGAGTTTTTTTTAGCTGAAACACAAAAACAAGTATTTCATCCTTTGGGGCCCTCTATACACCTGCCAAGTTACATGGAAATCGGAGGGGACACAGGGGTCAGATCCCTACTTCAAATTGTCCTCATCTTGATATTTGAGGGGGGCTTGCCCCCTAAAACAGTTTCTTAGCCGAAACAAAAAACACGTATTTCTTCCTTTGGGCCCCTCTATATACCTGCCAAGTTTCATGGAAATCGGAGGGGGACACTTAGATAACCTCCCTTGTGAGTCTCAAAATCCTATTACAATTAAATTACCAAGATGCGTATATTGTTTTAACAATTTACATTCAACCCATGTTGTACGTAGTCTAAACTCTACATTTCTGTTATTCGCGCTCCATCATTGCTCTACCTCCTCCTCCTATAGCGCTAAAGCCCAATATTGGGCCCTGGCTTACCTACTGACTGCAGGCCTCCCTCCCACGCGGGCCACCAGGGGGGGCGTGGAGATCTGCAGCCATACTAGGGGAACGAGTGGTCGGCACTACCAACCCCCAGCCGTTGTAGGACTTCTCGACCGGATTACGCTCACTCACTCGGAGCTCCCCAATTTCCTCACGATGGTGGGTTGCCACCGACCCTATGCACAGGCCGAAAATTCCCGGAGAGTGATCCCGGGATCGAACCCATGCCGTCCCGATTGCTTTCTACCGGCATATCTCAATTTCAGCGTGTGCTTTTAGTTAGACTAGAGTAAATTAGTCTTTTAAATTACATATTTACTTTTCTAGAATGAAGTATGTGTAATTTGTTTAAGCAAGCGTAAAAGAGGGCTTCTTAAAGTACTCGATGTTGGATACAGACCCTGGGGGTACGTACTTGATAATACTATTTATTCCATGGCTACAGACATCTTAATCTCAGGGGGTACGTTCTTTATTCGAGAATTCCAAATAAGATAGCGTTTTATAGCAAGAGGATATAGTTAAATGCAGATCTATATTCTGAAAACTGTACACAATACAGAGAAAAATATATAGCGAAGCTTGTATGTACAATGAAATATATATATGTTGATTCACAAATTACATCGGTTATATTCTTCTTATATATATGTATCATTGAAAGGAAAATCTTCTATTTCATCTTCTTCAAATAGAAATGGATTATCCTTCCAATAAGAAAGGCTTCTTCTTCTTTTCTTCCTTCTATTTTTATACAATTGGATTACTGGAAACTTCTTCTTCCAATCAGACTAACGAAAAGCTTTTTCTTCTTTCATCCTTCTACTAATTTATTGATGGAAAGCTTCTTCTTCTTCTAATTGGCTAATGGAAAGTTTCTTCTACTTTATACAATTGGATTACTGGAAACTTCTTCTTCCAATCAGACTTCCAATCAGACTATGTACAAATCCCTTAATAACAATGTCAATTTAAGCCTTCTTTCCTAATGCGGAAAGATCTTTCTTATCTTTGCTCCTTGTATCATCATTGTTACTTGGTTTGTAGTTCTCGTAAATGTGTTGCGACGATGATGGTTCTTCTATTGGCACCAGCATAAATTCTTTCTCCTTCATTGATATATCGCGTTTCAGACCTAACGGGTCATGACTTATGGCGGGATGTTGTATTGCCTCTCCTCCTTCTTGTTTCCTTCTTTCAAGTATAAATTCTCGTACTCTTCTTCCTGCCCCCTTTCCCCTTTTCTTGGGCATGTCGGCCTAACCAAGATATACAAAACAAATGTTTAGGGGCGTCTAACTAA
Source organism: Lepisma saccharinum (assembly GCF_977018435.1). Taxonomy (NCBI): domain Eukaryota; kingdom Metazoa; phylum Arthropoda; class Insecta; order Zygentoma; family Lepismatidae; genus Lepisma; species Lepisma saccharinum. The sequence goes on from NC_139256.1 coordinate 4,942,216, forward strand.
GGAGAGACAGCGCCACCTCCTGCCAATCGAGATAACATAAGGAAAACCACAGATCGCTAATTGGAAGCGCTAGCCGTAGCCTTGTGCCGCTAACATGAAGCGCAACCAAGAATGTGCTTTGGGGCGACTAAATTATCACAGCGCAACCATAGACAGAAACAAACTAAAAAAACTGACAACCTACTCCTTGCCAGTGGTAAGAAAAATATTCCGATCCAAAGATCGGAAAAGGACACATTCGTGTAATCGTTTCCTCGATTATAAACTTTCCTTAAATTCTCACCTATGAACATATACTTTACATTAGTAATTTACTATTTACAATATGTATCTTGTTCTATTTATGCAATTTTATATTGTTACCACGTTTCTTTTCTAATTATTCTCATGTATACATCCATCTTTTACTTCATCCAAAAGCTACAATTTGTCCTCTCATTCACGCTCGGCGCACTGACATCTGTTATCGCTCTCGTGAAACTAATTCGTCTCGCGCATAGTTTGTGTTTGCCTATCAGGCACGTAACAATGTTAGCAAAAATATGATTATAAACTGGGTGCAAACCCCTACAAGTAATTCTGCCGACGCCCATCTTATGGGTCCCACGAAATGTTATGTATTTCATGGTGGGTTCCGAGCCCGACCCTGTGGCCGAGTGGTTAGCACATCGCGCTGCGACGCCAAGGGTCCCGGGTTCGAATCCCGGTCGGGCTTGGTTGTTTGTGACTGTCCATTCATCAATTTCATCATTTCATCACTCATCCCCATCTTCGCAAATTAGCCAAGAGGCACAAAACGCGAAGTAAAATAAACTAAATCAATCAATCAATCAATGGTGGGTTCCGAACTGAAAAAGGTTTAGAACCACTGATTTAAGTGAGACGGACAGGACAGGACAGGACGAATCATGGCGAATACTGTCCAGCGAAGACGCTGCGTGACTTGTGTTCCATTAAGCCGGTTGCGGTATGTATTATCTTATGCGACTTGCTGCTTTGTGAATTTGTTAATTTTAAGTTAATCTAGTCTCGGCATTTTATAGATCCGCCTTCTAGGATCCCGTTGACCGATGTTGTTGATGGTTAGGTTCATATGGTGTTGGCTGTTTCGCCCAAAATTTTATCCTTTCGCGTTGCTTGTAGTAGAACAACATTTCTTGGTCTAGTATTTCGCGAATTTGCGTGTTTGGAACAAATATTTCGGCACCAGCAGAGGCGTGGCGTGTATGTAGCCGGTGTTACCGCAGGTAACAGCAAAATGTAAAGAATTAAAAAGTTCTTTCAATAAAATGACAACATTGTTGAATACGTTAATGAACACCGTTGCCGTCGAGTAGATATTGCCTAGGACATTTTATCTGCAGCCGACAGAAGCGAAGAGGGAGGTGCAGTCTGGCGTTCGGAAAAGTTCGGAACCATTCGTAAACCTTCACGGATGACGTCAGCCACAGGACAGCTCAAAGACGAGCACCAGCAACGGCATAGGAATTCACAATTCTTCCGTGTTTTCGGAAATAAATGTCTTTTAAAAATCGAATGAATGTTCTAACGTGTGTGTGTGTGTAAGTAAATGTATATGTATAGAGCAAACTATATCTAGTAAATTGTGTCGCTGAAGGTTAACTATCAATAGAATTAACATGTAATGAAAAGCGGGAAAGCCGGCTCGGAGGTGGAGCAGAGGTTTGTTTAGAATTTTCTATTTGAGTGGTGTACGTTCTTGTTTATGGGGGTGAAAAGGTATATTTAGAGCAAAGTGACCACAAAGTTGTGCTTTTTAAAAACTTGTGTGGGGTGTTAGGGCGAAGTTGGTGGATAAATCACTGGGTTCGAGACATTACAACTTCATGTTTCATAATCTAAAAGTTGATTTTTTAGCACTTTCATCCTGTAGTGTCTGCAATTTCTTTACTTGTTCTTCAGCACATTTTAATTTCTTTTTCCGAGTTTCCAACACACTATCTTGTTGGAGATTGGGCATATTGGGTATATATTTAAATCAAATTCTCTGAATTATGTGCCATGCAAATTATTTTGCGAGGAGACAACTCTTCAAGTGTTTCCACTGCTCGCTTTCGAATCTGACGTTTATTGGCACATCCACTTCGATCAATTATGTCATTTGGCTGTTGAACACTACTACAATTCACCACACAACTAGGCAAATTTAAACATGGTACAGCGTTTTTACTAAGCTGCAGTCTGCAGGTAATGCTCAGCAGTTCTGCTTTTAAGTTCCGTTCGTAATCGGCATCCAGAAAATGCGATGAGCACACTGTCGCTGTTTTGGTGTTAACAGGATCTAACCTCTTATGCTTTGAACGTGAAATCGGGACATTTTTTACCACTTGACTCCTCTGTTTCCATGCTCTAATTTTGTGTGCAGGAACCATCTCAGTATGTGTGTTTGTCCATTTCTTCTGACCAGACATCAAACCATCTGTGTACCAGCTGTTACACATGCACGAGATGGACAATCCACTCAACAACGCGAGATTCAAACTGTGGGCCTGGGCTGCGAACTGGACACAGACAGTTCTCGAATATTTCTCTCTGATTCGAACCTGAACACCACTAATATGTCTTGTCCTCCCATGTTTGCAGCTCTTATAAAAGCAGAAACCCACCAAATTGTTCATATTCACAGGCCTAAGCCCTCGCAAGTGTTCAAATTGTTTGTCACAGCTTCCGCAGTCTTGTCACACATCGGCACGAAACAAAGGAAGTCTTCTAGAATACAGCTGGACCGCGAAACTATTAATGCACAATGAAAACCCTTCCTTTCCCAACACATCTAATGTTTCGTCTCCCAATATGATTAAATGCTTACTTATTTATCTCCAGTGACGTGCCCAAGGGAGGGTTGGTGGGGCCATAGCCCCATTTGACCCAGTATTCCTTTAAAAAATGAACGTCAAAGACAGGAAAAGATAGCAAAATGAGGACTGACCACCAAAAATAGTATGCGTAACCACTCTCCCTTCCGAAAATCCTGGGAAAGCCACTGGTTATCTCGGAAACATTTTTTTAAAATCAAGTCACCAAAAGTTTTTATCATTTCGTATTGTAGACTGAAGTAAAGCGCTTTGTACGCGATAAAATACATCATCTACAAGTCCTTGAATTGAACGCTTAAAAGGAAATGACGTCAGAGACAACGCCATTTTTCTCATTGGATCCACCGTCCGGTCAAAGAATATCTATTTAGGAATGGTTCTAATGAACGCATATTTATATCCTCATTATATTCTAGAATGTTCCGCAGATAAACGATTCATAAATATTGCCAGTAGTTCGACTCCTCTTATTCAAGAACATTCCCTCTCGCGTCTTCCAGATATTAGAAATTACAACGAATCGCCCTACGTGTGGAGTTAGCTACCTTTGTTGTGCAGTTTCCAAATGCTGACAAGTCTCTACATAGAGCTCAAGTTCGCTACGACAAAGAGCAAGAAAAGTTTACGTGCAATATTATCAACAACAGGGTTATAGAAAATTCTCCGTCTTGCCTTGATAAGTATTTCTCTCCTTAAATTATCGTCACATTATTCAAGAAGATAAAAATCTAATTTTTAATAGTGTAAACTGAAAAATTTCCTGATGGGGCTCGAGCCACCTGATCCTCACCTTGGATAGGCGCTAGTAACAATAACAGGGTTATAGAACATTCTGTCTTTTCTCGATAATTATTTCTCTCAAATTATCATCACATTCAAGAAGCCGAAATCCTAATTTATCTAGTGTAAACAAAAAAATCCTTAAAAGTGGGGGGGGGGGGCCTCGAGCCCTCTGATTCCCACCTTCGATACGTGCTATTAACAATAACAATGTTATAGAACATTCTCCATCTTGCCTCGATAATTATTTCTATGCTTAAATTATTGTTGCATTATTGAAGAAGCCCAAAGCCTAATTTTATCCAATGTAAACTGAAAAATTTCCTGGAGAGAGGGGGGTCAAGGCCCCTATACCCCACTTTGGATGTGTGCTATTATCAATAACAGGGTTACAGAACATTCTCCGTCTGCCTCGATAATTATTTCCCTCCTTAAATTATCGTCACATTATCTTATTTCACACCACAAGAAACAAAAATCCTCATTTTACCTAGTTTAAACCGAAAACTTTCGTGCCTGCTTACACCTACTTCTTGCATTGTTCGGGCACAAAGCAACAGCACAATTGCGCGACATTTTTCTGAAATGTTATTGTTGTTGCAAAAAAATTATCCACTATCACAGAAGAATTACAGAAAAAGGAAACACAAGGCACTTTCATGTTCCCTCACACAAAGCAGATCCTATAACAAGCGGAAAGGCCAGTGACAGCGTCACTCCTGTCCTGTGAGTGACGTCAGGGTTGGGACCGCCCACGACCCTCTTTTTTCAGCTTCGGGAGGGAAGACTGCGCTACTTTCTCAACTATATATATACTTACTTTGGTTCCGCTACCCTGAAGAGGCAACAAGGGAGAAGAGTGCGCCAATGCAAGGAAAGAGCGGGGAAGGACTTTATGGGGTTATTCATATGCCTGTTAAGGGGCCCTGTTGCCGTTCAGACCTACCGGGGCAGCCAGTGTTGTCACATCGGATTGACAGAAAAGAGCTAAATCCCGCCTAAAATAGGAATACAATTTCTGTGCAGCAACCAGAGTAGACTGCAGAGCCAAGGCTGGATTGAACTACAACTGAGACCAGTTAGGTAATAGACGAAAATATAGTTCCTTGGTGTGATTCGTGATTTGGACAAACCTTGATCCAAAATACTAAGTTGGCAACAGTAGTACGTATACAGCTGGGCTTCCTTTCCACAAAGGAGCGGAGTTCTGTCGTCTGCTCAGTGCTCACCACACAAAGGTCAAACTGACCCGAGAAAAGTGTGGATCTTCTTCTTCCCCTTCGCAGCTCATTGCAAAGAAACGGACACAGATGAAGAATTGACAAGGGTCTATCACCATTCATTGGATTTTCGTGGTAACTGTCTCATGAGTGGTAGTTCTTTCTAGGAGTGTTTGTGGCTAAATCAATGTGCTGATTGCAAAACAAGAACGAAATGAACAAATATCTAGCCCGAAGACATGTTTTCTTTACCGAAATGGGGGGGGGGGGGGTTGTAATAACGTCTAGCAGGCATAATTGTCGTACTGATTGATAGCCGGTAACACTTTTTAAAAGTCACGCCACGCCACTGGGCACCAGATATTATTCTTATTTTGTACACTTTGTATCGCATTCACAAAATGCCTAGACTTAATTAAGAAACAGATTTAATATGCCAGTTTATAATGTAATCTAATGAAAAGCAAAATCAAGCAGTGTTATGTCTGGAAAGTACTTGGGTGAGTGACAATCAAAACATTTCAATTACTGTTAATTAATTTGCTACATAAAACAAATCATGTTCGGAGTAAATTAAATTAGGACTATTGCCCCTATTACAATGTTTCAATATTACCATACCCAAGTAACACAACAGCCGTGCGAATAGGAACCTAGGAGACAAAAATGAGAATTTCAACCAAGTCATGAAGATAAGGACACAATACGAACTAGAAAGCAAAGTTGTCGAAACTTCGAAATAACATAACCCGCCATGATAAGTCTTGATCTTGTAGCAATCTTTGGTATGAAAGTTTGCTATTCTGCCACGGAAACAACAATGAGCTTTTTCAAGCAACAATACTTAGCGTTATAATAAAACCGGTAAACTATTTCTGTGGTTTCGAATGTCACGACCATTTGGATAGATCGTCAAAATTAGTAGCACTAAAAAATTCTAAATTCACATCATAGTTTGCATTACTTACAGTGAAACTAGTCTCTGATCACCATGGGCTCGAGCTACAGCGATGTCTCAAACGATGGTAGTGAAGAATCAAATACTGATAGTGAAGAATCAGATAATGATAGTGAAGTATCAGATGATAATGAAGTAGCATCAGATAATGATAGCGAACCAGAACGGTGTGAAGAAGACAAGACGAATGAAGAAGCTGGCAAAGATGACACGCCCAACCACAAGGAGCGACGGCATCACCATAAAAAGAATCACCATCACCATCACCATCACGGTGACAACATTGATATGGTCAAGGCGGTGAAGGACACCATAAAGAGGCTGCATCGACCCAATGGAGTCAGATCGCAGGTCATCCGCGATTGCATACGAGCCAAGTACCCGAAGATGGAAAACGTACCCAAACGGGTGAGGAAGGTGTTGAACGCTGAAGGTACAGGCATCAAGGAAGTCGACAAGGACAGATACATGTTAGATGTTCCGAAGAGAGCAAGGAGCTTGGATGATGTCCGAGCAGCCCGCGGGTCCTGCAGGAAACGCGTCAAGAAATCTGACACCAAGCTGCGCCACAGGAGCAGGAGTCACACTTGTGGACGTGTCGTCATGGAAACGGACCTCAAAGACGCAATACAAAACCTGATAGAGAGGGTGGCCAAGTTGGAAGCAGACAGGAACAGGTCGCCCCATCGGGAGGCAATGCAGCAGCCTCCACAACAGGAATAACCGTTCCTGACTTCCAGAGCCAAGGGTGCAGGGTTGGAAGTAGATGGCAAATTCTCATCACAAGGTTCCTGTCGAGACTTCAATGTCACGAAAACATGTCAAAATAATGGCACAAGTGTCATTTCTACTTAATTTTATATTTTGTTGAAACATTTGTACAGTATGACCACATTTAATAGACGATTCTATTCTTTAATGGTTTTGTTAATTTATCTTACTGAATTACATATTTTCGAGTATGAGATTTGTAGATTGAAGAAAATAGTACCAAATGCTTTAACGTCGAGGTTCGTATGTAGAAAATTAGTGAGAAAGTATGACTTATGGATCTACGGAATTGAAAAAGTACAGCAAGTATTCGGAAAGTATGTACCCACTGCGAATATTTCCTCTGCGAAATGGAAATACGTCATTTTAAGCACAAGTAGAGTAGAGCGTCGATTATCCGAAGTAATTGGGGGACATGGGTGTTCGGAAAACTGGTTTGTTCGGATAATCGAACTGTACATGTTTATTTGCCAAAAAGAAGTACTGTACAGTAAATTTATTCATAAAAACAGGCATCTCTTTAAGTATGTATTACAAAGTAACGTACAAAGGCAACTTTAGTAGGAATATATAGTATGTGGTACAGTTTATTAAACAAAAATATGTACATATTACATACGCATTTTGCATGAACCATACACACAGTACACAAAATTAACGTTTAAAAAAATCCTTTATTTTGGTCTGTCTAAGCAAGCCTACACGCTTACGAGCAGCTAAGTCACGTACTTTTTTCATTACAGATATCTGAAAGTGAGCGAGTACACAGTTCGGTTAAGCGGTCGTTCGGTTGACCGACGTTCGGATAATCGACGCTCTACTGTACTGACTTCCCTCATTTATTGTCAAAAAAAGGAGAAAAAAGATTGAAGAAGAAAAAGATAGTGAAAGAAAAAGACGGAGAAAAGGACATAGAAGGAAACAAAAAGGAAATGAAACAGAGGGAGAGAATGAGAATGAATGAAAGGGAAAGATGGAGAGAAAGAAAGATAGAAAAGAGATAGATTGAAAGAGAAAGAGAGAGACTGAAGGAAACAAAGGAAAACTGAAGAAGAAACAAAGAAGGAGAGAGATAGAAAAAAGTAGATGAAAAACAAAAGAGAGTGAGTGACAAAAGGGTAGAAAGTGAGAGAAGGAAAGAAAGGGAAGTGAAAAAGAAGGGAGAAAGATTAGAAGGAAAGAAAGGGGAAGTGGAACAGAGAAAGAGAAAGAGATAGAAGAAAAGAAAGCGAAAGAGAGAAAGAAACGAAAAGAAGCAGATAGATTTGAAGAGAAAGAGAGAAAAGGAACAAAGGGAAGAAATGAGAAAAAGGAAGAGAGAGAAAATAGATGGAAAACAAAAGAGAGAGAGAGAGATAGAAAAAATAAAGGTAAAGAAGAGGGAAAGAGAAAGAGAAACAGAGAGAAATATTGCCCCGCACCTCCACCACGTCTCATACCCTTAGGTATGGGGGGATCTTTTGGGAATGTAGCTCACTAATCATCATTCATCCTTGATGGTAAAGCACTCTCTGCTCGTGGTGAGCTTGGTGGTAAGGCGGTAGAGTTACTAAATTTACACACTTGAATGGCAACACGTGACACTTGAATTTCGCACCACTAAAGACTGGATCAGCATTGGTAATGTAAGGATATACCTGTCTCTGTACTCCAACCGAAGATCTGCCGTGAGAGGTTATACCTGTGACTGTACGTAGAGTCTGACTTGCGACTAGCGTTAGCACGCTCTCCCTAGAACCTCCTCCTCTCTCTCTATTCAATCGTAACTTGCTCCTCAACAGCTGAATTAGAACTAACCCTGAACTCTCTGCCTCCCAGACATTTATTGCAATTCAATTTACTAAACAAATGCACAGTCAGGACTGTAGCCTCTTCCTGGATTTCGTCCGTTTACATGTTTATACCGCTGATGACCAGGAAGAGCTTCAGTGCTGTCTGACACTGCATTCCTGTGATGTTTCTGAATATTTCATGATTGGAAAACGATGGTTGAATGACTGTAAGTTGGAGTTCGTTGTCCATAATAATTAAAATATACTACGGATCGTTACGATATAGATTAGAGAAAGAAACACAAAGAAATGAATAAATACAGAATCAATGACAGAAAGAAATTGAAATGCTACAAGAGAAAATCAATCGAACGCACTTCACACAATGTTAGGAAATGCGTTGCACCTTATCTCTGTTCCCTTGATCTCATTACAATGGTCGAGTGATGATTTTGTAATAAGTGAGTGAAGTTTTGTTTATCCAGCTTATCCACACAAAAATGTCGAAATCTTTTGTTCAGTATACGTATAAAAACATGAAAGAGCATCGTCACATAGGAAGCTGTTGTCTGTGGGTGAGTACAAAGCGTGGGTCGAGGGAGTAAGCTGTGCTTCGTGTGCACTGAATGGAAAGAAAATGTCTTCTCATGTTAATACTATTGCTATCTCAACCCAATACACAATCAACAATCTTCTTTTAAAATAACGAACACATTTCATTCATATTCTTTGAGTGTGCAACAGTGCCGTATTTACGATAGTTCTTGGAGGTTACAATTGTTGGTATCAGTCCACTTTATGTAAAGAGAGGCTAATAGGGACTGGACCTACAGTTTAAAGTGGGATTCGAATCACAGTGCAATGTGCCTCCACTGGGTATCCAAACCGGGGATTATAAGACGATGACGTTACCACTACGCCATCGGGTAGCTCTATTGATGGTTCGAGTCACCAGTACGTACACCAGGCAAACTCTAAGAAGGCCAGATATGGTACAGTGGGTGAAAAATGGTGAAGGTAAAGCTGTCCCTTGTGCACTACCTGTCATGAATGCACACGAAGAGACCCCCCACACATTCTCGATCTCAGCCATAGCGGACATGATGTTATCAGCACCATGCTTCGGTCATCTTCACTTTCAGGATTGTTCAATCCTAAATAGAAAGAGGTCCCGGGTTCGAATCCCGGAAGGGCATGGATGTGTGTGAGTGTAAATTCATCATATCATCATTCATCCACGATCTTCGCAAATTAGTAAAAAAGTGGCACAAAAAAGCGAAGTAAAATAAAGCAAATCAATCAATCAATCAATCCTAAATAACCATTGTTTAGATGCTGTGTGAGCTGTCCCTCCCCCACAAGAGTGGGAAGTACATAAAATAATATCTTGCAAGAAATAATCTAATAACGTTTACATTGACATATCTAAGAATTTCAAATATTAACTACATGACTTATTGGTTTCTGACAGCCTATCACTACAAATAACATGTGTGCAGTGACGTCACCAGTAGGAGAATTATTTTCGCGCACAAATTCAGAACTATCTGCTCGAGTAGTCATAATGATAACTAACGTCTTCGCCCTGTGATTAAGAGGCCCCGGGTTCGGCTTTTGGATTTTCCAATAAAATTATAAAACAATTCTTTACGTGGAGCGCATCCATCCAATATTTTTCCTTAAGTCACGGGCGTCGAGAGGGAGAGGGGAAGGTCTCCGAACCTGTCCGTCGACTCCCTCCTGGGCAGAAAGATTGCTATATTTACTGTTAAAAACATAAATATATTTCAGTTAGTATTCGAACAGAATAACAAAAGTAAAAACTGTGTTAGATTAGAAAATAATTTACTGTACAATACGGGAACAAAGATATGTTTTCAAATTCTACAACCGTTTAATCCAAAGAATGTTTCCATAGTTTTCAAAATTGCTACTTACTTCCCATTCACTTTTAGAACATTTTTTTGAAGAAAGTGTGTAAAATGAATAACAAACTATAATAACTATACAAGTCAATGCAATAACTGCATAAATGTAAAAAAAATGTAATAAATTTGGACTAAAACTGTTTTATTGTTATGTAACAATAATAATTATGAGCATAATAATAATTGTTGTTATGATTCCTACCGTTCAAGTTTTATCAATGGCCTGACCCCCTCCCCCTACAAAAATTTCTGGCGACGCACATGCCCCTGATCATGATTGTCCCTCCTAGAGCATTGTGCGTTGCTCAAAAGGTCAACTCTTCAGATCAGCCAAAGCTTTCGCTTCTGTCAATAAGAGGGCCTTAGTCTGACGTCACAGTGACTCGCCTAGTGATTGTTTGCAACCGAATGCCTACCTAGGCATTCACCTCTTCACAAAATTCCCAGCCATTTAGCTGTTTTGCTCGCCGCAACCGAAATTGCGCACACTTTAGATCCAGAATTGCGCACAAATCTCACTGACCTGTTTTGCTCACAGATTTTGATCGAACGTTGCCACTTTGATAGCTTTAAAGTCTGTGCGCAAAACTGTTTTTTTTTCCTTTAGACAAGAAGAGAGAGAGAAATTAGAAATAAAATAGTAAATCTCTTAAGGATTAAATAAAAAAATATAATTTTACCAGTAAATGTAGCAAGTCAAGATAGGTTAGGTTAGGTTAATGACTGCACAACAAACACTTCTGCCAATCGAAGCTCGTGACCTTCGGTATAAACGGAGATACACCAAACCATTACATTCTAGTCCACCAATCAAGTCATCCTCTATGCCTATCTAATGCTACCCTTCCAGCAAAAACACGTGTAAGTCCACACACACACAAACAAACACAACAGAAGTGAGAACGGCTTGAGAACATTTTACATCTGACAACATCGCATCATTTATTTGTGCGCAATCCTGTACATTGTGACAGCTTGTCAACGGTTTATCAGATACCACTGATAAAACCTGAAAAGTGTGCGCAATCCGTTAGAATGATTGATTGAATTGTTATTTTACATCACTTTTCTACAGATTTTCACTAATCGCGACGATGAAGATTATTATTATAGACAAATTTTCTAAAGGCTGCCTCGCTATAATCTCGAACATTCGAGACGAGTCCAAGATTTGTGGTATTCGGTGGGAGTGACGCGAAAAAAATCTAAGAAAGAATTTAAATACATGGTTTTTGGCCGGTAGTGATTCAACGGGTAGCCTTAAGGCGAGGAGGGACAATTTCCCCTAGGTCTTTCTCGATGGGGCAGCTGCTGATCACTGTTGCCAACTTCGCTCTTTTGGAGCCAGATCTGGCTCTTTCGTGCACTCGTTTGACTGTGAACTGTGGCACCCGCCCTCTGCCCTGCCATGATGCCACCATTGGCTCAGGCCCATAAATACCAACTTTTGCCATGAGTGTACATTTTGCACGTGACGTGATATTCGTATAGCTATAGGCTGCGTCACCCACCTCTTCTTTCCTCCCCATGTATTTTTATATATAGCGCTGTGGCTAAGATGAAGGTGACAATTTTGTTATCCGGGAACTCTTTATTTTCGATTTTATATTAACATCATTGGATTATTGAGATGGGTGATGCCGCCAAATCTAGGCAGTGAAAACTAAGAATAAATTGCCATCACTTTAAAGCTAACGGTAATAGCAGCACCCCCACCCCTCTGACAACTAAAATTACCCTAGTAGGCACTTTATGCAGCCTTCGTTAATCTAGCTCCTTGAAAGTCCTCTTTAGCTATATTAATGGTGAAATTTAGCTCATCAGGTTTGGCAACACTGCCAGGATGGCCGTAGGAGGCAAGGAGAAATGCACTAGGCTTATGGGACCATTATTTTATTCGTTCTTTCGGGAATATCAAACATCCGATGACGTAGAAAAGTACATGGACGGAGAAAGGACACGTAGAACTATGTCATAGCAGTAGGAAAAGTCGAAACTCCCATTTGATGAGCCGTAACTTGAAGTTGAAGTTGATGTCCCATAAGGAATACATGGGATTCGGTAAATACTAATTCATCATATTTTTCAAAAATCGTACAAGGCTTAATAATCAACTTAGGAAACCGCTTCCACTTGCCACATGGGGAGAAATTCATACTCTTCATTTCTGGCGGAGATCTTTTTAGTAGCATTGCTCATTCCGACGATATTGGAATAAATGCATGCCTGGTGCGTAATTGTCCCTCTTCGCCTTAACAAGAAGAATTTTATTATCTTAGGACGCTTGAAACTTTCTGAAACCATCACAACCAGGCGCCAGAGCTTCGTTAGTCTGCAGTCCAGGGTGTGCTGTGCTGAAGAGAGGTTCACATCCGAGTGTCTTCCCATGTTATCCTTTACGCAGCTCCATAGCCAGTATTTCATTTCGGGAGGCTCATCCCTTATCAGCTGCCGCCATTTAAAGACGAAGAAAGTGTGGGGGGAGGGGTAAAAGCCCTGAAGATGAATTTCTCAGTATATTACAACTTATTGTACAAGATGTTTAATCCTACTAAGGAAGTAAAATTAATTACCACTATACACTATTTAAATTTGATATTGTAGTTTTTTTTTGGGGGGGGGTCAGACCCCGAGCCCTCCCGCTGGCTACGTGCCTGCTTACAGACCTATGCTGACCTATGGCGGTGCTCTTTGCGAGTGTCCCTTCATCAATTTCATCATCACTCATCATCATCGGCGCGATTAGACAAAAGTGGCGTAAAAGCGACGTCAAATAACAAAAATCAATCCTTACAGACCCACACAGTTGTTCGGATCTCGCTTTAGACTGAAGGTCCCGTCCCTATTAGCCTATACTAGAGTAAAGTAGGGTTAAAACAATGCACAGGCGATTGCTTCACCTTATAAACATAGTGATTTTACATTCTTTAAAGTCAATAGAAATTTTAGGGCAAGGGAGCAATTGAAGCTGTGCGCTACCTCTTGAGCTGCCGTGGCCGGGTTCAATGAACCAATGGGTATAAAACGCCTCGACCACTCAGGAGACGAGCATTGGTGAAAGGATTGTGAGAAGTGTTTGTCGACGGGAAGTGCTCTGAGAACAGGTATGTGTCTTGAGGTGCGAGCGTGCAGGGGCGTACCAAAGACTTGCGATAGCAGTGACGTGCACTGAGGAGTAGCTAGTCTAGCAGAGATAGATTAATCAATCTCACATCTTTAATTATTTTCAAATCACAATATTTATTGTCTTGTTAAAGCCACAGTTCATATGCAACACTATTTTTTTCACGCGCTTCTAGTCCCTCGGCGTGATCCGCGGGCAAAACTGGCCTAGCTCGCTCTTCTTCCGCCATACCAGTTCCAGGTAAACGGCCGCCCGAAGGAAAAGGGAAGATTTCTGCCTCTACCTCCCTTGCCCCCTCGCCCCCGCCCTAATGGTTGAAAGCCCGTGGTTTCAGGTCCCCCAGTATATCTCCTACAGGACAGATGGGTTTCCCTTGATTCTTTGTAAATCCTCTAAAGAACTCAAGGGAAAATTTTCTGCAGTACTAACGTATCTTCTCTGTATTTACAGAACCTTATGGGATGTAGTTTTATTATTTATGAAATGGGAACGTGTTATGTGCAGACAATAATGTTATGCTTTCTTTCTTTATTTTTGTTTTACAAATATGGAATATATAATGATTAAATTACAAATATTTGCTCAGGCTCTCTCTCGCTCTCGTTTTAGTAGTGTTTTATTTAAATATACTAATATTTTGGCCTCCAACAGATGTATTTATTTGAGCAAGAGAACGCATGTTCATATTGTTGTTCGTTTGGTTTATTTTACTTCGCTTTTCTGCCACATTTGGTTAACGCGAAAATGAGGATGAGTGATGATATGATGAAATTGATGAAGGGACCTCGAACAATCCAGGCCGGGATTCGAACCTGTGGTGAGCGCGCATTCTTGTTCCTGTGTTGTACTCTGCAGTGAATAATGAAATAATTTGAAATGAAAAATGTATCTCAGAACTCAAAAAGCCAAATGACTTGAGGAAACTACAAACTACCTGTTTTGTTTCTGTGCATAAAGTGAACTTAAAACACCAAATCAACCAACCGTGGGGGAGTGGTTATCACAGCGCGCTACGACACCAGGAGTTCTGGGTTCGAACCCCGATCTGGGAATGGGTGTTCTTTGTGTTTGTCCCTTCAGTAATTTATCGTATCATCTTCGCAATTAACCAAATATGAGAAAAAAGCTGCGCTAAGTAACAAAAATCAAGTCAAATCATTGATTGGTTGCTTGCTTTGGTTTATTTTACTTCGCTTCTCCGCCACTTTTGACTAATCGCGAAGATGATACAATATAATTGATGAAGGGACACACTCAAAGAATACCCATGGTCAAGCCGAGATTCGAACCCAGGATCTCTGGCTTAGTAGTCAAATCAAATCTTTTTTATTTTGAAATGGGGGTGGGGGTTACGTGTACTTTCTTAGTACTCATTCATCATTTTGCAATCTTTTCCTGTTATTGACGTTCTATTTTTAGAAATACTGTGTCATAAAGGGGGGAGGGGTATGACCCACACGAAGCCCACCCACTTGAGCACGCCACTGATTGCTACCCCAAGTGTCGACGTCACCGCACGTCACTGTTCGATAGTTCAAACTTGTCTCTGGCTCTGAGAAGAACAGGTATGTGTCTTGAGGTGTGAGCGTGCAGGGGTGTACAAAAGGCGTTCGATAGTTCAAACTTGTTATCTAACTCATAATTGAGTAGTTGAACATTTAAAATGTTATGCTTAAGGCACGGCTGCGCCTCCGGCCGATGTCAGCGAAGCAGTTCTCGAAAATTTTCCTTCTTTTCGAAAAACCACTTTGGTATTCCAAAATTGGAATTCCTTCTAGAGCAATGACGTGAACCTTCGTGTGGTTTGCTTTCGTTGTTGTCTAGATATTCGCAATAGTTTCATGGCTGATGAAAAATAAATCTTATTATTACTATTATTATTTATACCCCTGGATCCACTTATGAACACGTTATTGACATTAGTGTGTGACAATCCCTTTTGGAAATTCAGGAACATATACATTGCAAAAGTTCTCTCTCTCTCTCAAATGACATATTGGTGAATATCAAAAAGTGCTCCCTATTATTAATACTAAAAATATATAGATGAACAGCTATCAAACCTCAAGTATACGTATTATCATATTGATTTATCGATTAGGTTCATTTCACTTCCCATTTCTGCCACTTTTGGCTAATCGTGAAAATGAGTGATGACATGATAAAATTGATAAAGGGGAAATGTGGTTCTAAAATCTGGTGCACAGTGAACAACAACAGTGTTGCGTGCGACCATTGATCACGATGTCTTACGGTTCCATTCACGTTGACGGTGCTACTTTGCTGTACCGACAAACTAAAAATAAAGTTTTGCATGTTCGGTTTCTGGTTGTTGTCTCAGCGCCACATTTCCACCTGGTGGTGAAAATTTCAACTACTATTTTTTTTCAGGGTTCGCTTCCCCATGGTCCATAGCATCTATACCAAGCTACACAACAATCAGTTGCTTCGAACGGGCTCCAGAGGGCTCTAAATAGGGTAACATTAATTATGAACACCCTGTATATATTTATCTGCTTTCGTAAAGAGTCTCACGTTTTTCCTTCTCTCCTCCCCGCCTCGGCTCGTCACGTTCTCGACTCAGGGCCTGCCACTGACCACTAGCCATAGGCATGTACGCCGAACAGATTTATTTCATTCATCGGAACTGTGCACTTCCTGTATATTTCTACGTCGGGCATCGACCTCACAATCAGCTGCAAAAAAATCCTGTCCTGTGGTGCTTGTCACCAGGATACAAAAGGATCTGCAGAGGTGGATAAGGCCGTTAGTTATTTGTAGTTGTCTCGTGAGGTATGTGAGTGAACGGTATGTGGGGGGATTATCAGCTGCTGTTAGAGGCAGAGTCCGCGTGCATTCGGAACATCTCCAGCTGACTGCGCGAGTCTAGCCAGCGAGCCTACGAGCAGTGTACAGCGTGAGCAATAGAGTTAGCTATAGGCGCTGAGTAGAGATGACGTCAGCGCTTTACTTCTTGATTGGAGGTATCGGGAGTTATGACTCGCTCCCAAGGTGCAAGCGCAGAACGACCAGAGCTGTTACGGAAATAATCTCACTCTACGTGCATATGGCCTTACATAAGGGGAGGGTTTAACGGGTCCAATATCTTCTGACTGGTTTAGTAACCATTTGGCATTAATTGTGTAGTAAAATAAACAATATTTCAAAATTGGTTAGAACACGCCATTGGTTGATAAAGTTTGAAAAGTTATTTTAACGTTAAATGTAAAAAATAATATGTTTATGGTCAAAATAATCAGGGGTAGACAAAACTAAAAATAATTCAGACGCCAGCATTCTTTATTTATTGCAAATAAGAAAGCCATGAATCCAAGTAAGGTAAGCTTTGAAATGTGATCTTAAAACATTTAATTTATTCTTGTACCGGAGTGGCTGGCCTTCCTAGAGAAGGTAAGAGCATGGATAACTATCCAATACATTCTAATATATGGTGGAATCTACTATATCGTTCCAGATTTTAAAATTTAGGTATCAAAATTTATAATTGTATGTTCATTATTCTGATTAAATTATATACATGATACAGAAAACACACACACACTGTACTCGTTACTTTAAAAATAATAATTCAAATATTCGTAAGAAAACTAGAAATATAAAATATATATATAATAATTTTAGAACTGAATTAAAAAATTCAGGCTTCATGACTGGGTGTCCTGTATTTTTCTACCCCTGAAAATAATTAATGTATACCAAGCTAACATTTACATATAAATTGCTTATAGAGAGAAAATTTTTATAGCTTATAATTTTAATAATAAATTATAACGACTGAAATTCCACCATCCTTGGGCTGTGGTATAAGTTGAACCCATCCATTATTTCTGTATAGATACGGCCATGTACAGTGGGATCCATGAGTATTACTGTGCAAATTGTCCATCACCATGTTGGAGCACTTAACTTGACCCAATAAGAGCTTCAAGAATTAAAGAAAACTCAAGACAAGCTGTTGACAACTTCTGCACCAGCATACATAAAAATCCATCGCTTAAAACAACAGAGGATGTAAGAGAAAAGTTAATGAAAATAGTCATGGACAATTTGCACGGTAATACTCTTGGATCCCACTGTACGTATGTGCATGTGCCTAAAATATCTACAACTGTACCCTCAGCCATACAAATTCAATAGAATCATCCATGGGAGCCCGCAGGAGGGGGCCAGAGGGGGCACTTCCCCTCCCTGATATTTCTGGAAAGAGTTAATGTAATTCAAATGTTGAAATTGTTGAGATATTTTATAACATAAAGTATTGTCTTCTATGACTTACAGGCCGTAAGTTACAGAAACTATTATTATTATTATTTGAAGTAGGGTTACATTTAAGCTTACAGTGTATTTTACACTGATATCTATCTATATAAAACAGTTTTTGTCCTACATGAATTAATGTTAAGTATACAATTATGCAAATTCTATATAGATATACAGAATATGGAAATTAAAAATGTATGTAATTAAAAAAACATTAGAGTAATGTAATAATAATAATAATAATAACAACAAAAATAAAACAGTAATAATAGCAGTAACATTATTATTATTATTAATAATAATAATAATAATAATAATAATAATAATAAAAAAAGTTTGTGACTCTGTCCCCCCTGAGAATAAATCCTGCGTGCGCCCTTGAAATCATCATTGGCGTATCCAGCGCGGGGGAAAAGGGGAGCGCTGATCACCCTGGAAAACGAGTGGTGAAAATAATAATTTGGTTCATTGTTCTTTTTTTACGTTGGAAAGTGAAATAAATGCTATTCCCTTTTCAAAGAATTCAAAGTAAAGTATTGACACAATTTCGAAATATATATTTCTTGCCCTCCGTTGGAAAGTGTTGCTTGCCCCTGGAAAAAAAAAGTCTTGTCTATTCTTAAGGCTGGTTTACATTGGTCGATGTGCGGGAGAGTTACTGGGACGAGTTACTGGCTTGTCTGCTGGACTCGACCATTATGTGGCGAGTAGCTGTTTACACACTTTCTGTCAAAGTGGGATAGTGGCTGCACCTGTTTGGTGCTCTTTTGACAATATGAACACGCCGACGTCGTTGGCGATTTTTTTAAAAAAGCTCTAAAACAGTTTTACGAGAAATGAATACAATAATGCACGAGAACAAGTCTAGAAAGAAAACTAACTTCCTTCATTTTTGTATTTTCAATTGTTCTTGGTTGTACGTAGAACGTAAATTCTTTATTTTCAATTTTACTTCTCCTCCGCCTCTACAAACTTTATGTTGTCGGACTTGGATCACCTTATATTCATGGTTGAATTTTTAAAAAAATACAAATACATTTAATATGCAAAATCACAACACTCTACCACCGTACAGACTCCATACTATCCTCAGAAACTGTTTACATTGATTGAGTGGTCTGGCGAGTTTACGCGCGGTTGAACAAAATCGATGGGAGAGGAAGCAACTCGATCAAGTCGCTCTCCTCCGTGGACAGGGTGCCGTGCTGTTAGCGAACGTGCTGATATCGAACACGTGCTCTCAGCGAACACAGTTATGGAAAGATTTGTTGGTGCGTGCTGTTAGCGAACACGCAAACTTGTCCTGTCTCATTTGTCCTTGATTCTGGTCAGCATGCAAGTGTTGCCAGTGATAAGCTAAGTTGCGTGGAGAAATACCTCAGTGGCTGTTGCCTCTTGACCAGACCTGACCCACCCCTGATCATTCTTCAATCGGGTTTTCCTTGTCGCACAACAGTTTTGCTACCTTGTGTTCTGACGTCAGACGAGGAATGCCTAGAAGGTTAGGTTAGGTTCCATTAACATAAATACAATGAAAAATTATTATTTAGGTTAAGAGAACTAAACATAGCTAGCTTAAACTAACAACGTAGGCATTTAGCCTAAAATTAAAAACCTTTCTCCTGTGACGTCAGAACACAAGGTTGCTCAAGTGTTGTGCGGTAAGTGAGACCCTTCTCCAATCGACTGTGAAACCAGCAAGATGAGTGAAAGAGAATTAAAAATATATAGCTAACAAAAACTTTCATGTAGTTAACCTAAATTGCTGAGGATCCTTCATTTAGCTAATTTCAAACACAAAATGATTATAAGGTATCACTGGCAACACTTGCATGTTGACCACTTTCAAGAACAAACAAAACAGGGCAAGTTTGTGTGTTCGATAACAGCATGCACCTGCAAATCCTTTCCTTCCGGTGTTCGCTGAGAGCACATGTTCGCTACGAGCACGTTCGCTACGAGCACGGAATCGTGGACAGCCACTCAACTGTCCTGACTACTGGAGCGAGTACTGGCTCCAGTTGTTTACACGGGGAGAGTAGCTCGCTTTATTCTACTCGCTCCAGCTACTCGCCCGTCTACTCCACCAATGTAAACTAGGCTTTATGTGTACGTCCATAGGAATCATTGCATATGTTATAATGGGCCATGGGATCATTCTTGTATTTTAACAATGCTTTCAGTTCGAGGCATTGCGCCAGCGCATAAGGTGGAGGTTTAACCGGAATACTTGCATACATGGGCATGCGCAGGATTTTTTCCAAGGAGGAGCAAGCTAGGTAATTTTTTTCCAGGGGGGCAAAGGAGGCATATTTTTCCCCATAATAGTGATGCCCCCTCCAAAAAAACACTGCTTCAGTCTGAAATTATCATGTTCCTTCAACACCCTTATAATAATTAACATAAATTCTGTGACTGAAATGAAATTTTGTGTGAAATATATATAATTTTAAAATGAACATTCATTTTCCCTCTTCCGGATGTCCATACATGTTTACATATTTTACTAATTTACATTCTACGCATGTATGTACATATTTTGCATGTTTTGCCGGTAAATGTCTGTTATATCGGAGACACATTTCTTCATTTTTACAGAAGAAACTACTTACGGAAATGACTTTCTGTAGTATTTTGAAAGTGCGTGGAGGTATTTTCTCACCGTAGAATGCTGCACAACAAGAAATAAGCACTTTTCATATAATAAACTCGCATTTTGTGCAAAGCGACAACATTATGCCATTGTTTCCATTATGTACCTGCAGATGGCGCGAGCGTCGAAAGTCACGCGGTCTCGCCAGTGTTTCCAAACGTGCCTTTTTTCCAGAATTTTAATTTTTTTAACTATGCTTACCTAACCTAACCTTATCGGAAATAGTTCGTGGGGCTATCGTGAATGTTTTTTGGGGCAATGGTTTGTGGGGCTATCTGGAATGGTTTTTGGGGCTATCCGGCAATGATTTGTGATGACATAATGAACACGAAAGTAGGTATTTTTTGGTTAAGAAGATTGAAACACTGCATACCCACTCCAAATCGACAAAACACAAGCACGACGCGTGATGATCCACATCTGTGCGCGCCATATTGTATGTTCCGCAACGGAAGAAAGGACCCAAAAGAATTACTCGTAATGTGAAAAATCGAAGTTATTTTCGTGTAAAAAGCATAATGGTACCTTCAACTATGTTCCGCAATACACAATTGGTAAGTACGAACCATTTAAAACTGAAAATATCCGATAGAAATGTGTCTCAGATATAACAGACATTTACCGTTTTGCCTACATATAAATCAGGGCCTTAGTTATTACTATGACGATACAATTAATAATGAAGATAATTATTTTCCAGATAGTTCTAGAACTGGCAACATGTCGAACGAAGACAACATATTTGAATCACCTTTCAAAGGCAGCTTGGATGATATTCCTAAAGTTCCTGTAACTCAGTACATATTTGAGCGAACCAGAAGACATCTGTCACGCACTGGGGATTTGCCATGGATCGTAAGTAGAATAGATCGGCTTTATTCCTAAGTATATGCCATTATTTAAAGCTAGGAGCATAGACAGATTATGTTACTGTCTCTAGGATCCGAGAATCTCTATTGCAATACAGCTACACACCTAGTTTATGGGATATTCTAGAAAAAAAGGTGGTAGAAAACTTGTCGGGCAGCCACAAAAAATGTTTTAAATAAATTTACACTTTTTTCAATAGGAGTTACTAGTTGCGAGATTCATCAGCTTATATTTCTTCCAGAAATGTTTTTCCTCTTTTCAGAATTTTACACAGAATATGTCCATTTGCCACTCCGTGGACTGTCCGCAATCAAAATGTATGGATGTATATTATTTTAATAGATTTTCATTTAGACAAGTTAAGATTTAATTTATTGCAATTAACTAATTAATCACCTTAGAATATCCTATGAACATAAAGAAATAATCTTATGAAAATCTTAGTTGAGTAAAATATGAAAATGTAAAAAGTTCCTATAAAAATCCACAAAGCGCAAGACTGTTCACTCCACATCAGGAAATTTGAGGGAATGGAAGCCATTATGATTTCAAGGGACAGTCAGAGGTGCTTGTCTAGCATTATGTATGAGATTTTTGGGATTAAGTTCTGGTATCCGAACTTTGTCGAGATCACGTGTCCACTACGTGAACAAGCTTCTCAAGGTCAGAAATTTTGCCAATCATTAATTATTATGAATTTAGTGATAAACATTATGTGCAGAAGTCACCTGAAAATTTATGTTTGCTTAACTTGTATTTCCATGGAGTAATACAATAAGAGAAAAGAAATGTCCCCTCCGTGGACAGAGATGCTCACGGAGATCAAAAATAATTATTTATGATAAAAAAGAAATAAAGTTCAAGTTTACTTTTCACTAAGGAAAAGGTTATGTACAGAAAATATTTGGTTGCTTAAAAGAACAAAAAACACAGATATCCATTCCAAGGACTTTAAGATCTACTCTAACGAGATAAAAGCCCCCTTAGTGACAAATGTTCACTTTGTGGACAAGTATGCCCATTCCGTGGACTAGAAAAATTTACAATTTTTAATTTTCTAAAGAGCTAGGAGCAAATGATCTTGATGAAGCTTAGCATTTGATTAGGCTCTTTAAGGACAGAATATATCATTATTTTTACAAATTTTCAACAATTTTATTGTTTTGTTAAATCATCTTCTCATATCTAGCTCCTTTTTTTAAAATTACCCTTATACGTTCATTTCTCTACTGAAACCTTTATCAAATATCATGGACAAATTCCTGCTCCGACAAATGTTCTTTGTGTACAGTCTTAGACATAACATAATTGGGCATCAATTCAAAGTAGTTTGCGCAGCAATTTTCATTAACTAATATTCTTTTAAACTAACTAACTCCCTAGCCTTCTTAAACCCGAAGGTTCATGGCTGCAGCAACACAGGCCTTCCATCTTTCCCTATCTTGAGCAAGTTCTATATACTCTTTTCCATCCCTACCAATTTCCCTTAGGTCCATCTCAACGTTGTCCCTCCATCTTCGTCTTGGCCTTCCTACAGGTCTCTTACCATCAAGTTTCCCAACAAGAATCCTGTAAACTCCTCTTTCCTCTCCCATTCGTGCCACATGGCCTGCCCACCTAAGTCTTCTTGATTTAATTATTCTGATAATATCTGGACATGAATACAAATTATGTAACCTTCTCCACTCACCTGTCTCCTCATCCCTTTTAGGTCCAAAGATTTTCCTAAGGATCTTATTTTCAAATACTCTCAATTTATGTTCCTCTTTCAATGTAAGGGACCAAGTTTCACATCCATATAATACTACAGGCAAAATTACTGTTTTGTATATTTTAACTTTTAGTTTCTTAGATATTAAACGAGAAGACAAAAGTTTATGAAGAGAGAAGTAACATGCATTTCCTGAATTAAGCCTACTTTTTATTTCCTCTTTAATATAATTTTCATTTGTTAATAGGCTATTACTCCTAAGTATTTGAATTTGTAAACTGGTTCAAACGAGTTGTTATCAATAATTAGATTTTGATTATTATCTAACACTTGGTTTCGACCTGTAAGCATATATTTAGTTTTCTCTTTGCTAACTTCCAAACCTATCTCTTTAGCAGTTTTGAAAAATATTTTAGCATTATTCTTAATTGTATTCACATCATCCCCCAGTAAGTCTACATCATCTGCATATGCTAACAACTGAGTCACATCATTTAATTTTAGTCCTTCTTTAGTTTCTTTTACCTTCCTAACAGCATATTCTAAGGCAAAATTAAAGAGCAATGGAGATAATGCATCTCCTTGTTTTAACCCATCATGAATTGTAAATTTGTCAGACAAATTAATACCCACACGAATTTTACTTTCTGTTTCACTGGTGCATATTTTTATCATACTAACAAGCTTCTTAGGTATTCCATTCTTTTAAGTCGAAATATTCTGATTGATTTGAATTTTTCGTTGTCCTAAATGGAACATGCCAATGAAAATCAGCACTTACCAAATTAATTTAATGATATTAGCCAGAGGAAACTAAAATATTCCATTAGGCCCAGTTGTTGTCAACTAATTTAATCAAAATTATATACAGTATATCTGTCAACAATCCTAGACATAATAGAACTAATACTCTCTATGATTATGCCATAATATATTTTTTAATATTAAATTTTCCGATTAGGTATAAATTAAGGTATAAAGTTAAAAAAAATTTACAAATAATATTGTTGGGCAGCCCATCTGGAACGTATGGGAGAGGACTTTACAGGATTCTTGTAGGGAAACCTGATGGTAAGAGATCTGTAGGAAGGCCAAGACGAAGATGGAGGGATAACGTTGAGATGGACCTAAAAGAAATCGGTTGGGATGGAAAAGAGTGGATAGATCTTGCTCAAGATAGGGACAGATGGAAGGCCTCGGATTGGTGTCCGGAAGGGGGGCAAGGTGGGCCGTGGCCCCTCCTGGAAAATGAAAGGCAACCAAAAATTATATATATTTTCACATATAATTTCATTTCAGCCACAATAGTATGTGTTAATTGTTGCATGAATATGATAAATTCAAATGTAAGCAATGTTTTTTGAGGAACAACACTATTTTTGGGGAAAATGTGCCTTGTTTGCCATCCTGGAAAAAATACCTTCCTTGCCCCTCTCTGGAAAAATCCTGTTGACGTCCACTAGGCCTGTGTTGCTGCAGCCATAAACCTTCGGGTTTAAGAAGGCTAGAGAGAGTGTTAGTTAGTTATTGTTGGGATCGGGGCACCGACCTTTAAAAACAGAATTTACCGAGCCGCGGGCTCATGAAGGTTGAGAGCCACTGGTGTAGAAAGTTGTTGATCAATAAATAAATGTTGTATTTTAACGAAAGTCATTTCTTCTCTTAGACCGATACAGTGAACCGAACAAGTGTGAAGTTTTCCGAGGTAGAGCCACTGTCCAAGAAAGTGGCGAGCGCCCTCACTAAGCGTGGATTCAAGAAAGGGGACATTCTCTACTACATAACAAAAGAAATGGCCCTCACCGACTTGTTCATTTTGGGTGCTTGGTGCTGCAATGGTGCCATAAGAGGAGGCTGCCCGGTTGATAGGCCTGGTGAGTGAATTTCATGTTTCTTCAGAACAGCCACTGGAAGTAACGGCTTACTTGAAATGCAGAAGTAATAGTTACTGTAACCTAGTTACTTTTTCGAAATAAGTAACTGTAGCCGTAACATGGTGACTTTTATCAAGTAGCGATCAGTGATGTGCCGTAGACTATAAGTTTACGTCTACATGCGTTGTCTACGCGTAATCTACGCGTAGATTACATTAGGTTGTAGTTTACATAGACTACGTAGACAATCTAAAGTGCATTAAAATTAATTTTCAAGGCTTTCATGAAAGGAAAGTGAAATTTTCAACTATGTTGGTTCTTCACGAAATTAAAAGAATCCTATTTACAACAAAATTTCTCTACTCTTCTATCATCATCAACTATGGAAGAAGATAAATAGTATGCAAAAAACAACAACAGATGGCAGTCGTGAGGCAAGAGTTGTCTTTTCCCCATAAAACACTAGAATATTTCCTATATTAGGTTTCTTCCTAGGTGAGAAATTGTTCGAATTTGGAAGAAAGAGAATGAAAAGTTCTCCTCACACATCAGCAAATGATACGCAATATGATTTTCTTTCAATTCCACGGCGCCCTTTGTTAAGTTATCACCTTTGGCCATGTTGTTTACATAGATTACCTAATCTACGTGTATAAAATAGTCTACGTGTAGAATGTAGACTATCGTTGTTTACGCGTAGACGCACATCACTGGTAGCGATTAACGAAAGTAAGTTTCTTTTAGTTACTTTTCCTGACGGTTTTTAATGGAATGCTTTTTGGCTTTGAAGTTTCTTTTCTCTATATTTTCATATTAAAAGATAGAGGTTATAATTATAATTTTATGGAAATTAATTTCAATTTTAGATGGTTATTAGTGAAACAAAGAACAACCCTCTGCTACCAGTTCATGTATGAAGCATGCTCTATGATTATGCAGAAGTAATTGTAATGACAGTACCTGTGACTGAGCCACTTTTAAAAAGACAATAAGACCTTGATTATATACGACGATGCGGCTTGTGGAGGTAGCGCCACACACATTCCCGATCACGGTCACAGTGGAGGTGTTGTACTGCACCCACCATTTGGAATGAAGCAAGCAATAATTTGAAGCACGTTGGATTTGTAACATTTCACCATCATACTAATTGATCTCTTGATTATAATTTTGATTCAGTATATTGCAGCAGCAAATAAGGAAATGTCTGAGCCTTGTAAACTTAACAAAAAGATTACTATTATAAATATTTAGTCGCAGCTATGTTAATTAAATGCTTTGAATGTATTTTTGAAAGCTGTTCTAATAATTCAATGCTATTTTAATTAATTTTACAGAGGACCAATATGCTCTAATGAAGGAAAGTAACACGCATTTTGTGGTGTGCGACAAGGAAACTGAATTATTAGTAAAAACAGCTGTTTCAAAACTGGATTGGGAAGTAAATTTGTTTTCAATTGGTGACGTGAAAGGAGCAACATCCTTGGAAGAACTACTGAAAGATGATGGACAAGGTAAATTTCTTATATCTGTATTTGCGTTTTCAATGGAAGAGAACATCTTATTTCTAAAATCATGCTTATCAATTTGCCAAAACTTCATGCCTTTATTTGACAAGTAATACAAATTTAACTCCATTTTAGGAACCACAGATATTTAAAATAAGTATGAAAAATGTAAGTTTTAATAATTTATGTTGCTCTGTGGTTTTTAAGATGTGCCAGCCAAACTTTGAATGTCTTCCCATGAAAGAACTGGCAAGTTCATAGTTGATTGAATTACATGTGCAGCCATTACTTAGTTGATATATGTGATTTTTGCTTTTGTGTTCATATTGAATTGACTTGAAGTTTGTCTTAAGAAAACTTTATGCCATGGGAAACGAGAGGTGAAAATTTTCATCTAGTTCATGTGCTTTGTATGTTGGAAAGTAAAATCATGTTATTTCCATTTCAATTAATTCAAAATAAAACACAGCCACCGTGATTTCAAATCGTATATTCCTTCCCCTCATTGGCGAAGTGTTGCTTGTACCCCTGGAAAAAAGTATTTTGTTTCCACCCTTAAAAAAAAGTTTTGTCCCCTTCCATGGAAAATGTTTGGTAAAAAAAACTGGATACGTCCATGATTTATGCACAGATAGGCTAGTCAAGGCTGGACCTACAGTTAAAAGCAGGATTTTAACCATTAGTACATCCATCAGATATCAGAGACAACTGTTGCCAAGTAATTTATATCTCTGTTGTCCTAATTGCAATTTACAAACATAATTAATCAATCTTGGTATAGCTATTCTTTCTCATAAATATAGAATTGTCTCTTAAATTATCGTGTGCGTTAATTTAGGTTTTCCATGTATTTTCATTACACATAAATTTATCATTTCTTAGCATACAATGAAAATACCGATGTGGATATCATGAATGACATAATCTATTTACCAACAACAAGTGGAAGTACAGGTTTACCCAAAGCAGCACAGTATGCACATTATGGAGTCCTTGCTTACTTTAATGTCGTCTCCACAACGAGCCTACAAAATGGATGTCTGAAGTAAGTGTTACATTAACAAGTTAATCTTGACAACAAAATTTCAATCAATTTCAAGCTATAAATGCTATTAAAATATTTGAACATAATATTTCAAGTAAAAAATATGTTTATTTCATCCCCTGCAATATTAACTAACTTGATAATATAAGTATTAAGTAGGAAATAAAATTCCATGCTCACTAGTTCTTTCTCTTACACCATAAGTTATAATTTATTAATATTTCATTACACTGTCGTCATTTAAATTATTTCTTCTATTATTTTGATTCGAATCTCTTGGTAACAAGTGCTACCTGTTGTAAAAATGTCAAGTCAGGATTGGACCTACAGTTTGGATATAACTATCCCTGTCAAAAATTGAAGCACATCACTTTATCGCAGTATGTACTATATAACACAGATTAACTACAGTTTATCTTTAAAGGAAGAAAGTTATGTTACAGATAAACTGTAGTCAACCTGTGTTATGTAATATATTAGGCCAGACAAAAAGTAAATGCAATCATTTTTTTTTTCACAGCAACAATAGAAATTTACAATGATATCATTTTCCAACATAGTCCCCCTGCACTTCAATACACTTGGTCCAACGTTCCACAAGCTTTCCGATACCCTGAGAAAAAAAGGTTTTCGGTTGAGCAGCAAGCCACGTATGCACCGCTTCCTTCACCTGTTGATCTGTGTCGAATCGACGGCCGCTTAAAGCATCTGGTAACAGATGGTAATCCGACGGGGCGAGATCGGGACTGTATGCAGGATGCTCTAACACCTCGAAGAGTTTGAGCGGTGTTGGCGGCGGTATGGGGACGGGCGTTGTCATCTACAAAAGAATACCTTCCGACAATGGACCTCGTCGTTTGCTTCGAATTGCAGGCTTCAACTTGTTCGAAAGCATATCACTGTATCGTTCACTGTTTATTGTTGTCCCCTTTTCCACATAATGTTCCATAATTACCCCTTCTGAGTCCCAAAAAAAGTGTGAGCATCATTTTTCCTGCAGAGTGTTGACGCTTGACTTTTTTTTTTCACTGGAGATTCAGGGTGTTTCCATTCCATGCTCTGGCGTTTGCTCTCAGGTTCGAAGTGATGGATCCATCTTTCATCTCCAGTGATGATTCGTTTCAAAAAGGCTTCACCTTCGTTAGCATGTCTGTCCAATAATTGCCGACAGATTCTCACACGATTCCGCTTGTTCTCGTCAGTGAGTTCTTTAGGGACCCATCTCGCACAGACTTTACAAAAAGTTGAGCCTGTTATGGATAATTTCATATGCAGAACCATGACTAACGTGCATATGGTTTGCCACTTCATCAGTCGTTCGTCGATTATTCAGTACCAGCTCACGGACTTGCTCAATGTTGTCATCAGTAGCGGATGTGGCTGGACGACCTGCTCTTTCCTCGTCCTTCACACTTGTTCGACCGCTTTTGAACTTTTCAATCCACTGGTAAACACTTCGCAGCGGTAAAACATTGTCACCGTATTGTGCTGGAAGTCTTCTATGGATTTCAGCTCCTGGTACACCTTCAGACCACAAAAAACGGATTACAGAACGCTGTTCTTCTGTGGTGCACACGGACAGTGGCGGAGCCATGTTTACTTGGCAACACTGCAGAGCGAACTGAAGTGATGACGCTGTAACCTGCCACAGGCGAAGACAACGATACTATCTATCGGCTTGCGAGCGCAGAAAGCTGTACAGCCAACCTACGGAGGAAAAGAAAAACATTGCATTTACTTTTTGACTAATCCAATACATATTGCGATAAAGTGATGTGCTTCAATTTAGTTATATCCAACTTGCATTGTTACTATTACTATTCTTGAGATTGATTTTTGGAGTGCGTAACCTAACACAGGGTGCACTAGTACTTACCTCATGCTACATGTAGGGAAGAAGGCATTCAATCATACTCTGTCAAGTGGACATCCTCCTTTGGCAGCGAAGCAACTCGACTCAAGTATCGCAACTAGTGAAGCTATTAGTCATGCATGTATTTTTCTAGTGTTTATATGAGGAAAGAACCTAACTTTATTTTACTTGTTCCAGTTACTCACAAGTTTACTCCACCAATGTAAACCCGTAACTGTTAGACTGAAAGACAGCAAGCTGATCTTTTCTATGATATAAATTCAAAAGATGTTCTAGATATCACTAAGAATGTAAGGATGCAAAACCACATTAAAGATTCTTACATTATACTTTCCGTTATTTTCAGCCATCAATTGAAACCCCGGCCCGCATTTACCACTCTCAGTAACTTCCACATAGCAGGTCTCTTACTGGGTTTAACATCTCTTATGGAGGGAGACCAACTATATACAATGCCTTACTTCTGTGAGCAAAGGTTTCTAGAAGCCATGGAGGAATACCAGGTAAATTGTTTTTATTATTGTCATGCCTGAATCATGTTTCTGTGCTGTGGGCTCGAAAATGGCATCTGAAAGTGAATGCTGCAAAACGTGCGTGTCCCTCACACTAAGTATGAACAGACAACTTTGGTATTGCAGACAAGTAATTCCACACAGGGAAAATGTCAAATATCTAGGGGTCACCTTAGATCGAGGCAGTTGCGGATCCAGAAGACACGGTTGGGAGGGGCGAATTTAAGTTGGGTACCTTACCTCGCCAACAACCAATTCTAAGTTACACAATATACAGTACTGTATACAGGAACCAAGTTGACTTCCACGTTTTACGGATTAGAGTTATTTTGTAAAAATTGGGTCAAGGGCTGGAATAGATTATTATTGTGTGTCATCATCATTCCATTCATTGTCATGGTAAACTGAACCAAACCTATCCAGGCCCGTAGCTAGAATTGATCTCCAGGGGAGGGCTTTGTAAACCAAGTCCATGTTTCAAAAGTTTAACAGTATTAAATGAAGGTAAATTTGTGGGGAGGGGGGTCATTATATTATTATAAAACATAAAATTTAGAAATGTCAAGCATGTCATACAGTTTTCTCTATATCTTCTAAAATATCTATTGAAGTGTTAATTGACTGCTACTTACACCTTAATACACACTATTTTCGATGATACAGGTACAATTTATATCATACAAGTAAAAATGTACAAATGTACAAAATTCCCAGATATTTATCAAACGAAAGGCTGCAACAGAGGCAGGGAAGTTACAGGTAAAGAAGCTCCCATATGAAATAACTTTCTAAAATCTAGAGAATCTTCTAAACACTTTCCGCACCTTAGGCTTCTGCTCACAAACAAGATGAACAAATGTAATAACTGCTGTTCATGTTCTGTGAATTTATCCTCGCGAACTTGTGAACAAAATAATATATGCTGTCTACATTTTCACTCTTCACCTCAAAGAAATTAGATTACAAAATAGATTTACCTAATGTTACGGGGCCTGGCGTCAGTCTATCTCAAGGAGTCACGGGTCCGATCTGCTTTTGGGGCATACTTCACAGTGGTTCGGATCCAAACTGTAGGTCCAGTTCCCATTAGCATACAATGGCCATAAAGTGGGTTTTAATCAAACTCTAACAAGACTGGAAACTTGAGTCTTCAAAATTATTAGGCATAATAATATATCGAAAAACTAACAGTTGGGAGGGACGATCTTTCCTATCGCCCTCCCCGTGGATCCATGCCTGGATCGAGGACTCATGTTTACCTTTCATATCCAAGATGCAGGAAACAGAGGATTACGAAGTGTGTTTGTCCTTTTTGCCATGTCCGCTTGCCCTGACTGACTATGAGGACAAGGCTACATCCACTGCAGATGTATATCATTCCAACTCTAGGTTATGCAGGTCCAACCTGGGAACATACTGCCTACTCACACCTTAAAGATTGGAGCGGGTGCAAGCAGCTCGTATCATCTCAGGTAATGACATGTGTACACGCAGCATACAGATGCTAGAGGATCCTGGATATACTCCAGTAACGCAACGGCTAAGAGAAGCTCACCATAATTTCTTAGCAAACACTGACATGCCACTACAAGACAGCAAATCCCTCAGACGAATGTATCAAGTGCCACACCTCTGAAAACAATACTCAATCTCAGAGACATGTAAAAAAAAACTTGTGTTGCGACAGTTTCAGTTACGAGAGACAGATATAGCCACATGCAATTTCCATTCATCATTAACACATCAAATGACACAGTGTTCATAGAGTTAAGGGCACAAACATGCTGATACTCGAATTCACAACTTCAATCAAATTCATGTGCAGTGCAGTGTAAGGTCATTCTAGCAACCATTCCTCATTTTGAAATTTTGATACAGTGGTGAGGATGTTTCAATTGAAGCCATGAGCATAACTTTGAGCCTAACTTTGGAGGGGCAAATCGAGCTTGGGCCTTAACTTGGAGGATAGAATCAAACTTGGGACTTAACTTTGGGGGACAGAATCAAACTTGTGATTTAACCTCGAGGGGCAGAATTAATTAGTTTTCCATCGCATACAAATAGCATCCAGAACTATTTTGCTAAATATAATATACTCTTCAATACTTTGATCCTCAGTTCCCAGGAGGTTAACAAAATAATCCTTAACTTTTAAATTTAGTAATCTGAAAATTTGAGGGGTAAAGTGCCCCCCGCCACCGCTAAGTTACGCTTATTATTGAAGCATCAAGTAATACTTGATGGATATAGACAGCTGGAGAGCATGTTTCAACAGACCTCCCAAAGTGAGGTTATAGATTCCTGTGAGGCCCAGAGGCCAAAGATAAAAGAGAAGGAAAACAGGTGAAGGAGTTCCTAAGGTGTCGCCTGGAAGAAGAGGGAAGCCAGGACATAGTACAATCCCACAAAGAGATCCTTTGGGACTTCCAGAGGATAGAGACCACAGAACATTCACACTGAATGCAATTGAACTTAAAAGGATGCCGGGAATCAAACGAACTCCAGGAGACAACTACCGAACATTACATTTAAGTTACTACTATTTTGATTATTTTCATTGAGACTTAATAACGTGCTCATTCATTATGGTTACTAAAGATGCTATTTTCTTATTGCTTTCCAGCCATTTTTCGTTGCTGCTTTTCCGTTTCATTATGTGTGGCTGAGTAAGACTCCAAAGGCAAAGAATTATGATCTCAGCAGTGTAAAGTTTCTCTTCAGCGGTGGAGCAAAACTCAGTATTGAGACACAAAATGATTTGTTAAAGACAATGCCAAATGTGAAGGAAATCCGACAGGTAAGCAATGACTTCTAAGCATATTATGTAATTTCTAGTGTACAAAAGATATCTGTATTTTATTGTGATCATAAATTTAAAGAGTATGGATAGTACAGGAGTTGAATATTAAGATCAATTTAAAAAATGTACAAAAATACAGAAAATATTAAAACTATGGATCTTAATTTCCTTATAAATTAGCAACTTGGGTCTTCCAGCCTCCAATATCTTCATATCATTTCCAATGAAATTTGAGTTTATTAGACAATCATCTATATAAAAAAGATAAATTATTAATCAACTCGTATAATAGCATCCCATTTCTTACCATGATACCAGTTCATCAGTAAACTTTTGGAATTCAAAAAGGCAGAAGTGCTAACAAGTAGACTACTTGGATATATGGAATCCAAAACATGAATGCAATTATAACAGCTATACTGGATCCGCGCTTAGAAGGACCTGTACGATAAACAAATGCACGTGTATGAATACAGTGTTGCCAACCAATAGCTGCAGAATATAGCGAAAAGCGAATTCTCAGTGTGTAGGGTTCTACATTATATTGTAGAAATGCTTTTTATGACTTATACGGCGTACGCTTTTAGAAGGAACATGAATTCAGCCAATACGCAGCCAGTGCTGTCGCGCTGTTGCCAAACGAACTGTTAGCGGAAGGGAAACGCAGAGAATTCGTTGTGTCCAATATTCAACTTTTTATATACATTAATGCATGCACGTGATATTTGAGTACAATGAAATATATAGTGAATAATTCTACACAGGATTATATCATATCACTGCAGCATATAACAGAAACTCGTACATGAGAGAAGTTTGAAGGTATTTATTGTAGAGGAACTGCAAGGTCATCATCATCACTCTCGTTTCTGTTTTCTGGCATGTTTCCCAGAAGATTTGAATAGGGGTTCAACGATATCTGTGGTAGATATTTTACCCTGTTTTATAATGCGCAACACAGTATGCACACAGACACCACACGCTTTAGCCGTAAGTTCTCGACTCTGAGAAAACACTGTTTCAGCACGCACTTCTTGCGAACGCCAATTCCTTGAAGTAAGAATAAGCTTTAAAACTAAGATTTCTGTCTTGTGAACGTAATACGAGTATTTTACCCTTGGTGCCTGTACTACTGGTACGTACTAGGTTTCGAGAACGACATTATTAATTTGATTTGATTTGCTTTATTTTACTTCGCTTTTCTGTCACTTTTGGCTAATTGCGAAGATGGGAATGAGTGATGATATAATGAAATTGATGAAGGGACATTCATAAATATCCATGTCCAGGCCAGGATTCGAACCCGGGACTCCTGGCGTCGTAGCGCGATATGCTAACCACTGCACAATGGCGCCGGCGCGACATTATTAAATAACACTCACGCAACACATACACTATTGCACAATTTATCGAACATAAGGGCTGTATTTCACAACGCGCTACAACGCCAGGAGTCCCGGGTTCGAATCCCCGCCCGGGCATAGGTGTTTGTAAATGTCCCTTCATCAATTTCATCATATCATCACCCATCCTCATCTTTGCGTGTATCGAAAAGTGGCAGAAAAACGAACTAAAATAAATCAATCAATAAGGGCTGTATTGAATCCTCTCACAACTGTTCTTCGTGGCGTATGAATAAAATTATCTTACAGCGCCCTTGTTACGAAAACGCTGAACTCAAACTGACTTGCAATGTTTGTGAACGTCCACGACAATGAAGGGTCATTGTGCATATTCAGCCGAATTTAACACCCATAGCTTTACCAAAACACAACAACTCAGCGGGGTCAATACGGTGGCAACGAAAAAAGGTTAAAGGTTACCGGTATATCAAAATTATGCATTTTCCTGTAAAAGTGATTGAGGCATGATATCTTTAGACCAGGGGTATAGGTAGAACCTTTTTTATAAGAAGGGGCCCAATCTTTGATAAAATAAACAATGTGGTGGACAATTGTTAGGTTAAGTTACTACATACCTGTAGCTGTGCATATTAATTCGAACTACTGTATTAATCAATTAATTGTTTTCATGATTTTTTGCTCTTTCCAAATGAAATTTTTGGCCTAAACAATGAAAACCCAATTTTAAAGGCGAGCATTGTGTGTAATACAAATTTTTTTGCAAACATCATCAATACAGTTATTATCATTTCTAGACAATTTGACAAAGGTTCGGGAGGGACCTGGATTCCATGCTTGACTATGCCAATGCCCTAGAAAGAAACGCCAACCTGCTAAAAAAAGATCCTTGAGAACAATAAAACAAATACTTACTAAATGTGTGAATTGTTCACTACAGGCAAGTGAAACTTTTAACAGAGTTAAATGGTTCATGGTAGATGACTGATAACATGATTTATTTGTAATTTATTTACAGGTATATGCAATGACTGAATGTCTAAGAATAGCTTCAGCCTCTGCAGCTAAATATTTTCTTGGACCTGAAACAGGTATGCATAAGAGCTTGATAGTATAAATGAAAGTAATTAATTTTCCTACTTTGAACCCACCAAACAGAAATAAGATTATGAAAGCTATGTTCATGATTGTTAATTTATATAATTACATTTTTGATCTTCATGTGGTATCTGAAATGAGTTCTCTAAGTTTGCACTGACATTTTACAAGCTTTCAACAATAGGAGTCAATGGAAAGAAAGAAAACATTCACAAAAAATAAGTTTACATTTTATAAGAAGCAAGTTGTAGATAACACAAATAATAAATAAATAAAAATACATTTTATAAAAATGACAATGTCAAAGAAAGTGATATAAATATTAAACAGGTATATTTAGTCCATATTATATGGTCCAACAGCTTTGAGGAATGTTGAGTATGTTTTTATATGGCATATTTAATTAAACTTCATGTTTATAAATACTTTAGAGAGGAACAAACCAAAACATTCTGGTAGAGTAACAACAGGAAATATGAAACATGTGACGAAATATTCCAGAAAAGAAACTGAATTATTTGTTAAATATTTGTATGAAATTAATCTCAATGATATTATTTTTGTTGTGAAAGAGGTTGTACTAGGCTTAAAACATGTCTACATTTCACGTAAACACAAGAAACCAAGGTACTTCCTTTTCTAATTTATATTAGTGCAAGATAAAATAATGTAAAAAAAATACACTCAATAATCATAGTCCTAACATATAAATCATATTCTTCCATTAGAATATAGAAACTTTTTAAAAAGTGGATTTAATATTTTTTCTGTATTTTGACACTAATGTAAGGATGGGACAGGTAAATCAATTATTTGAATCTGCTGATATAGGTAAAATTACCTCTATTTTCATACACTTAAAATATTTTTGTATTTGTTATTGTGATTAGTCAAAGTTACAGAAATGCGACATTAAATAAACAATCAGTCAATCAAATCATATTTGTTAATCTGTATCTAAGATGTTCAAACCACAATACATATCAGCCAATATAGCCTGACCTCTAATACAAATAAGTAGATTAGGGAACAAAGAAGAGAGCAGAATATAATATTGACCAGATTTGCCAAAGTAGAATTAACTTCGAAGGGTGGGGAGTGAAAGCAGGATGGGGTTATTGCTTCCACAATGAATACTAATTATTCTTCATGCGTGAGGAAGATTTGTATTTGCATTTATCGTTATTTTACATTGCTTTTCTGCTTCTTTTGGTTAATCGCAACAATGATGTTGAGAGATGAAATTGATGAAAGAACACTCACAATGAATATCCAAGAGTGAGCAGGTGGCAGGTGAGTACAAACGATGACCACTTTATGTTCTCAGCCACTGAGTCAGGCATATGATAAGGTAAGGTAAAGTTCCCCGTGCATACAGCACCGTGCCATGAAAGCACATTTAGGGGATGGGGGCGTAGGGCCCAACACATTCTCGATCTCGGTCATTTTGGAGGTAATGTGATCAGCACCATGCTCTTGCCACCTTTATCCTTCCAGGTACCCATTGATCTGAGACTGGGTGAGCCCCAGAGCCGGTTTATATGGGGATATGGCAGAAAAAATCCGACCTTAGATCACCCACCCTGGGAATCGAACTCGGTCCCTACTGACTAGATCACCGGCATGTGTGAAGAAGAAAAAATTCGAAAAATAAATATTTGTAAATCGCATGGAAAAGTTTGCCATCAGTTTTAGAAAACTGTGCCATTTTACATCATCTATGGTGACACAAACTAAGTTGTGTGCAGTTATGACACCCTTACGGTAGTGGTATGGTTTCTAGTAAGCAGCTTTACTTGAATCAATAAGATTGTACTACTTAAGGTTGCCTTTCTTCTTTCAGAGATCCCACTTACATCTACAGGAATACTACTACCTCATGTAAAAGCAAAGGTAATTTTTCTTCCTAGATTGTTATATTAAGTTTTCTCACATGCAATTCGTACTACGTTAATATAAGATGTGTGTTTGATGTAATCTATGTATGAATCTATATGGTAAAGGGCCCAATTCCTCTTATTCTATTGACATAAATGATCATGAATGAAAACACCAAACTACATATTTGTGGCATTACAATTTTATGTTTATTATTAATCAGCTAATATTTTATTGGCTACCTTAATAAAAATTTTACTTCATCGAAATACTGCCTCATATATTTCCAGAATATTAATCTGTGTACTGTAATTATACAAATGATATTAATTGTGAGACATTCTTACACTAGTGTTGAAAATGCATTACCTCAATACTGCATACACTATGTATGTGAATATGATGGATAATGCTACCAGCATATACATAGGCGTGCGCAGACCCTCTGATTAGGGGGTGCAAAAGCCTTGATGAAAGTTCAGTCGGGAAAGAAAAACCTCACTTTATTTCACTGTTTTTTTTTTTTTTTTTGCATTGATGTGCGTGCGCGCATAAATATATATAAACACGGCCTCCCCGATGGCACAGTGGTAGCGTCGTCGCCTTGTAATCAAGGGGTACCCGGTGGAGGCAACTGGTTCGGATCCCACTTTCAACTGTAGGTACAGTCCCGATTAGCCTTACTGCGCATAAAGTGGACTTAAAACAACAAATCAATCAAACAATATATATATATAAACACATTACTTAAATACATTACACAATCAATTCTCCGCCCATAACAAACCAACAGCAAAATGATATAAATTGTCTCCGAACAATTGTTCATGCATTTGAGACAAAACTGTTCAGCAGCAACAGTTTGGAAGTACTTAGTTGTTCTTACTTCTCTCTCTTGTAATTTACAATGCATTACAAATAACAATGAAATTGCGAGCGAAGCGAGCAAGAAAATTTTAAAATCCAATTTTTTGCAAACAAAACAATATTGATTTAATAGGGCGCAAAAATTTCATGTTGCTCCATGGCATTTTCTTTTCCATTTTTTTTATTTGGATCGTTCGGTGCCCAGGGCCAACTCCCGATAAAATTTGAAATCGAGGGGGCTATTGGCCCTCTGTGCCCTCTGCAGGTGCCTTTGGCCTTCTGTTAGAGAATATGCACGATATACTTGAAAACATAATTCCATCTTGAACATCCTTTTGTCCTGCTACTCTTAGATTCTGCCAGTCTTGCTTTCTTTTACATCAGTGTTTACCACCTTGCCCCCCCCCCCTGGAATTGATTTCCATCCAAGGTTGGGGGGACAATGTCGCCCTGCCCCCTGTGATCGCGCCACTGCACCCCTTCTCCCGTAGTTGTTTGAACTTTAATCGGCTTGAAAATACTTCCTTCTTTTAAGAGTATAATATCGTTTAATAAAGGCGATAAGATTTCTTTACATTACATTTCTAGGTGAAACTGTAATAATACAGGGGCATGGAAGTCTGGAAGGGGAGCAAGGGTGGCCACACCTCCTTCTTAAAAAACGATTTGATTTGATTTGCTTTATTTTACTTCGCCTTTTGTACCTCTTTTGGCTAATTTTCGAAGATGGGGATTAGTGATGACATGATAAAAATTGATGAATGGACACAAACATCCATGCCCAGGCCAGGATTCGAACCC
Source organism: Lepisma saccharinum (assembly GCF_977018435.1). NCBI lineage: Eukaryota > Metazoa > Arthropoda > Insecta > Zygentoma > Lepismatidae > Lepisma > Lepisma saccharinum. The sequence continues at coordinate 4,980,738 of NC_139256.1, forward strand.
GCCCCTGGCGTCGTAGCGCGATATGCTAACCACTCCTTAGAAAACGAATGTCAATCTAAAAGTATATATTTCACATGTATAACTTGATTTCAGTCACAGTTATTTAATTGGAGATGCAGGAACGTGATAATTTCAAATTCAAGTGGTGTCTCTTGAGGGGGCAACACTATTATTATCGGGGTAATATGTCCCATGGAAAAATCTGCGATGTCAATGATTAGGGGGGAAATTGTCCCCTTGCCCCCCGTGTGCACGCCTATGAGCATATACATAAATAAACAATAAAAATTTACTAACAAATGTGAAATATAATTTATTTTGCATAATGGTCATAAATGTTTGTGTTAAATGAATGTGTTAATGTATTCATGTACAAATGGATTTATATTTGAGACAACAAATTTTATCTATCTAATTTGTATTCACAACACTGAAACAATACGCTACTTTTTCCAGATTGTTTGCTTAGAAACAGGAAATAGTTTGGAAGCCAATCAGAGAGGAGAACTTGTTGTTAAAGCACCTTGCCAAACTGTAGGATACCTTAACAGGCCAGAGGTAAGTCTCTTTTCAAGGGTGGAATGCAATGTATGAAAGTAACATTTTTCTCTCTACGTGTAACATTGTGTACACAAACATTTTTTGTGTATGTTACTTCGCTCCTTTGTATGCATTCATGCAACTTTACTGAGGCATAATTTGTATTATGGTTATCAAAATGGGCATATTTAGAATAATACAAACACCGATTTGGTACAATTTCAAAATAATAATTGCTTTGTTAGGATGTACTGAAAGTAAAATATAGATAGTGTTATTAGCTTTTCATTTTTTTTTGTTTAAAGACTCTTTCAGGTTAACCGCAATAATAAACGTGGAATAAAATTAGAGCCTCCTCTGGGATTGCACAGATTTGATGTTTGTCTATGACCTGAATTGTTAGAAGTTTGTAGTTATCAATTTAGTATTGTTCTATTTCTTACATACAGTTTCCTCACATTTTATCAAAGTAAATCCAGTATGGAAAAGAGAAGTTCATGTAGAATCATTTTTTTCTCTCCATTATTAAAGTTTATCTTGTCCCTTAGGAATATATGCTGCCTCTCATATTTTCAAACTCATGTTTAAGGGTGTCTGTCAGCCACCCTGGAGACCCAGGTTCGAGTCGCAGGGTGGATGATCTTGGTTGGGAATTTTTCTGACAACTTAATGCATAACATGGTTCTGGAACCAACCAAACATCTAATCGATGGGTATCTTGGAAGTAAAGGTGTTTGGAGTATGGTTCTGATCACATGGCCAAGATTGAGAGAACACCTCCACACCTCTCCTATGTGCCTCTTTCAAATACCACACAGAGTATAAGCATTTGTCAAATATGTTCATCATAAAATGTCAAATTTGCTGTGTCAGTTACTAAGAAGGGATGTAAATGAGTGTGATAAATGATCACCGCTCCAAATGAGGAGGACGAGGGTGGATGGTATCCCCAAGCTAGCAAAATTTTTGCAAATCATCCCCCAGCTGTCTCATTGTCACTATGTTAAATCATAGGTGAATCCACCCAGTTAACCCCAAGGCTCCACCAAGCATATCCACAGCTAGCATTTTCCACTTCAAGTGCTAATACAGATATACACAGAGAAATAACATTTTTTAAAATCTGCATGTGATTATAAATTTATTGTATTTGTCCAACCACATAGAAGTACGATAGAATACTGTTCTGTGGCATAAAACACTTTATATTCTTCAAATAATGCACGTTCTTAGTTTTGGAATAATGAACCATTTGACGAAACTCTCTGTTCTTGTTTGTAGGCAACAAAAGAACTTATTGACAAAGAAGGATGGCTGCACACTGGAGATATTGCATACTTTGACAACAAAGGATTCCTTTACATTGTTGAGAGAGTTAAAGAGACATTTAAGCATCAATCTCATCATGTAAGTAACCTGAAATCTTCAGTTGATGTTCTTTAATTACAAACTTAATTTTCTATATATCTTTGGTAATTTTATGATATAAAACATACACTGAATCCACTTCTTACATAAATAACCAACAATATAGTGTAACGTGCAAAGAACATTATTTATTCACCTATCAGTTTCGATAACTCACTATTCTCCATTTACAAAAGGCCTATGGTTTTTGAGAACATATTCTCAGCAGTGAATCCCTGAAACTGATGGGTAAATAAATTATGTGTTTCCGAAGTTAAATGATTTTATTCTAAATTTAAGTGAGAACTTCAATTAAACTAAGCTTATGATTTGAATTTGTGCAATGAATCAATTATATATTTTTTAACAAATACGCACCAGACATGGAAATGAAACTATGACGAGACTAAATTGATGATAATTTTAATTACTATGTAGAATGTATGTAGAACAATAATGGTAATTTTTCAATTATAATGCATAATATCTATGAGAAATGTTATTCTATTTGCCTTATATTTACCCATGTAACATTGACATTTAGAACATTTTCTCTCATGTTATTGCATTTGCCGCCAGTAAACTAACTTTTTCATGCATAGTGAAATTGCCGGAAAATTTTTAAACTTGTTGGACTTTTTTGTTGCATACTTGCACGTATGCATTGATATTTTATTATATCTAATTAAATGGGAGAAGAATGAATAATACAATAAATAAGAATTGTTGCGGTAAACCAGGTCAAATTTTCAGAATACCTCACTGCATGTATTATTATAAACCATACGTTACATTGCAGGTGTCTCCAAGTGAAATAGAAGCTTTGATACAAACCCACCCATCCGTCATGGCTGCTGGTGTAATTGCAATCCCTGATCCGACATGTACAGCTGTGGCAAAAGCCATAGTAATGAAGAAGCCTGGCTGTTCGGTCACACAAGAGGAGATACAAAGATATGTTGCAGGTAAACAACCAGAGCACAGCGTAGTATTTCTGCCTTACTGTTTTGGCGGTTGTACAATTAATTTTGAAGAACCACTTCCATCTAGGATGGAAATGGTAATAAAAACAAATACTAAAAATAGTATAAAATTAATTTAAAGAATTACTTAAGAGAGTGAGTATGCAATTGTTGAAGAACGACGTTTCAGGGTACAACTGCCCCCTTTATCAGGTTAATAATTCTTTCTAAGCACTAAAACATAATGCTGAGTTGTAAAGTGTAATATGAGGATTAGGTAGAGGGTTGGGTTGAAAACACTTAAAAACTGTCCTTGACATATTTCAATTTAAAAAAAACCTCACTATTTAAAACACCCATTAAAACCGAAAGCACCCGTATCCATTAAGATCCCTTAGAAACAGGAACTCATAAAAACATGCACGATTGCACATCTGGCACTGGTGAAACAACTTCAATCGGAGAAGAGGTGAAAGCTACTTCCCCTCTATCCCTTTCCTACTCTCCCCTCCATTTACGGCAGCTCTGACGACTTCCAGAGTGGAATCCAATGTTAGGTTCTTTTTCGTTGCTTTGACCCACTTTTTGAAAAGCCTCACCCATCCCTCTTCGAAATTCCCATCATCCAGATTAAGTTTTACATTTCTCCCCATGCAAATATTTCAGCCTCGTAAACATTTCTATTCAATTTATTCCTTTCTTTTCTGATAACCTCCCTCTTGATAACTTTATGCCCGCTCCTGATTATATGCTCCGAGAACCCTGTTTTGGGGACCCCTTCTCTAATGTCATCATCATGGTCGCCCCATCTTACACGCATGCTTCTACCCATCTGTCCTATATACTCTTTTCCACATTTGCATATAATTCTGTATACACCTTTAAATCCCTCGGGGTTTCCTTTCCCTTTATCGTACGGGAGGTACGTCGATGATATACTAATTATAGGAAAGAAAGCAGAGCTTGATAATTTTTTTGAAGAGTTAGGAAAACAGGACCCACACATTAAATTCACCATGAAAAACCTTGTAGACGATAGGATTAATTATTTGGATCTTAGTATTACGAAATTGGATAAAGGAATAGAGACAGGTGAGTACCATAAGCTGTTAGCCGGGGACATGTACGTACATAAATAAAAAATCAGAACAACCCGGGAAAATAAAAACAAATGTTTTTCTTAATTTCTTCATTAGAGCAGGAAGATTATGCAACAAAGAGGATGAAAAACAAAAGGAAGTAGAATGGATTATGGAGGTGGGAAGAAAGAATGGGTTCACCACACATGAATTGAATAGGATAGCTGGGAAAGCACAGAAAATTATCAAAAGAGAGACAATCGTATACACGAATGAGAAAAACAGGAAAGAGCAAGAAAAAAGTAAGGGGATAGTTAGTTTTGTTGGGATCCCATACTTCAAATGGGTATCGGAGAAAATTAAAAAAACGATAAGGGAATATTTATTTATTTATTTATCGAACTCAACAGGTACATACCTAATTACAGAGCCCATATGAAAGATACATAGTGAATACAATTTCATATATTTCTGTAATATATATATATATATTATACACACACCTACATAAGAATACATTTAAAATTATTTCCTATATATATATATACACACACACTTGATCACATATCATTTCATTAGGAAATTATGCGTTTAAGCTTAGGTCATTGTATTAATAGTCGGTTTACTGAGGTGCCTTAGGTTCATAGAAAGGATGTCAATGGTGTAATTCTTGATTAACAATGTATTGTAACTGGTGCACATTCTCCACAATGGAGATTTCTATTTAATTTCCGATCTAGCCTTCTTTACAAGAAAAACTTCGTTCTTGAGTCTAGTTTTCGACGACGATGGGATTAAATGTGGGATGAAGGCTCCCCGGAATTTGGAAAAACATTTTACAGATTTTAAAAAGGGTGATAAAGGGAAAGGATACCCCGAGGGATTTAAAGGTGTATACAGAATTATATGCAAATGTGGAAAAGAGTATATAGGACAGATGGGTAGAAGCATGCGTGTAAGATGGGGCGACCATGATGATGATATTAGAGAAGGGGTCCCCAAAACAGGGTTCTCGGAGCATATAATCAGGAGCGGGCATAAAATTATCAAGAGGAAGGTTATCAGAAAAGAAAGGAATACATTGAATAGAAATGTTTACGAGGCTGCAAATATTTGCATGGGGAGAAATGTAAAACTTAATCCGGATGATGGGAATTTCGAAGAGGGATGGGTGAGGATTTTCAAAAAGTGGGTCAAAGCAACGAAGAAGAACTTAACATTGGATTCCATGTTACTCCGGAAGTCGTCAGAGCTGCCGTAAATGGAGGGGAGAGTAGGAAAGGGATAGAGGGGAAGTAGCTTTCACCTCTTCTCCGATTGAAGTTGTTTCACCAGTGCCAGATGTGCAATCGTACATGTTTTTATGAGTTCCTGTTTCTAAGGGATCTTAATGGATACGGGTGCTTTCGGTTTTAATGGGTGTTTTAAATAGTGAGGTTTTTTTTAAATTGAAATATGTCAAGGACAGTTTTTAAGTGTTTTCAACCCAACCCTCTACCTAATCCTCATATTACACCTTACAACTCAGCATTATGTTTTAGTGCTTAGAAAGAATTATTAACCTGATAAAGGGGGCAGTTGTACCCTGAAACGTCGTTCTTCAACAATTGCTTACTCATTCACGTAAGTAGTTCTTTAAATTTTATACTATTTTTAGTATTGTTTATATTAGTGAGTAATACGCACCCAGCCACAATATGTTTAGAAATGGTAATTCATCACATATTATGGGCAATGCAGGGAGGGGATGAAACAGACAATCAACCTCTCCCCTGGAAATTGACGCCGTTCATTTCAAGCTACAAAAAAATCAGAAAGTTTTTTATTTGTTTAGAGTTTATAATGGAAATAAAGTCCAGGTAGTTTGTATCCAAACCTAATAAGAAAAGTAAAAACTGTGTTAGATCAAAATAATTGAATGTAAAATGCATGCTCCAGGCTATGCTTTCATGTTCTACCATTAAAACCAAATAATGAATGATTCCACAGTTTTGAAAATTCCAAACATTAGAGTTTTGTGTGTGAGGCCACACCACAAACTTTGAGTAAAATTCCCCCTAACTTTTAAAGCTTTTCCTTGTAAAAGTTAATAATAAAATAAAATGATATGCATTTCAGCACATTAACTGTATGAGAATCTTTAAAAAAAATAAAGAAAAAGAGTTATTCTGGATATTCTCTTATCTAGTGAGTTGAGTAGAAAAATATCCATGATAATGATACTAATAATTATTGTTGTTATTATTTCTACTATTTAAGTGTTATCAATAGCCTGATTCCCCCTCTACACTTTCTCATGCCCTGGTCACTGATTTATTTACTCTCGGTTGTTGCGATTAGTCATCTAGTGGCTGTTGATTTACAATCAAAAGGTAAAGGTAAAGTGCTCCCCTGTGTTTAGCACCACGCCATGAAGGCGTATAGGGGGTGTGGGGGTAACGCCCCACACTTTCTTGATCCGGTCATGAGTGGGGGTGATGTGATCAGCATCACGCCCCTGACCGCCTTTACCCCCCAGGGTTTCCCCCAGGTACCCATGTTATTCGACGCTGGGTGTGCGCCGGGGCCGCTTCCATCGTTAGAAAAGTTCCCGGATTTGAACCGGCCGGGGATCGAACCCGGGACCTTGAGCATGGTAGTCAGACGCGTTACCGACTGAGCCACCGCGGCCACCATTAATATTTACAATCGAGTTGAATTATTCGCTAGGGCCACAAATAAGAACCACACCCCACTCATAGTGCAGAACTGTAATTTTGACAGAATCCTGTTTCCCTGATGGCTTCTTCGGGGAGGAGGGATTCAAATGTTGCCACTTCTTGCTGCAAGTTCCCGTACGGGGATTTAGCATGGTAGTACTCTAGGTTATGGCCTCTGCTGTGCTGTGCTATTCAGTGCAATGTGATTCATGCAGCAGTTACACATTTCTACTTCTTGTCCGGGATCTCTTGAAGTACAATTAGTGAGTGGAGTGTGCTTACCCTGTCTCTAAATTTAGTGCCAATTTCTACTGGATGATGTCATGGGTCCCCTTATTAATATTCTTTGTGAAGGAGCCTATTAGGTTCTGAGGTGTTAAACAACGGCCGATCTAGGTGATTCTCTCTTGCATCGCTTAGGTGCTCTCCTATTTGTTCTTATACTGTGAACATGGTCCTGCCAATGTACTGGAGTCAGCATTGGGATGTGTTCTTCTACAAGCCATAGATGTAAGCTTTGGTAAGTAGTATGTCCTGAGGTGTGGTAAGGCTCTTCCACTTCGGAAAATTGGTTTGTCTTGATGTTTAGTGTCTTCGATACTCTGCCAGATGTTGTGGGGGTGGTGTGGGAATGAAACCCTTTTAAGTTCTTGGTTGTCTGCATCTTCCATGCACTACATTGTTAAATGTCAGGCCTACATCTATGGTTAGGGCTGTCTCGTATTGGAGGTCAGCTTCCATGCATCTGTATGTGAATGTCCTGGGCCGCACTCCACCTTTCTGTTTGAGGTTGATTGAATTTTGTATGGCTAAACTGGTTGCCTGAAATCTCTCCACTTTCATTTGTTGAATAAAATCCAAATGCCGAGCAAGAATCAGTTGTCATAATTCTTAGGGTATCATCCAATTCTCTCTGCTCTATTTATCCAAATGTAAAAACTTGTTTCTTCTTGGATATTGAATATTAAAATGCTTTCATCTCAAAAATAAGATTTAGCACATTCATGGTTTTGGGGTTTGAATGACAACATGAGATCACAAGGAATAAAACAAAACAAAAAAATCATACATGTGCAGAAAAAGCACTTATTTATCTTTGTTTACTTGGTTTGTTTCTGAAGGGGACACTTGGGTAACCAACCACCTAGCCTTATCAACGAACTTTGTATAAATGTAAAAATTTAAATCATGTGACTCCATATTGGAGGAGTGTACAAGCCAATTTCAAACATGACTTCACTTACTAAGAATCTAATATAATTTTTCATTTTTTTCCAGACAAAACTCCTTACTACAAACATTTAAAAGGTGGAGTGCTATTTGTTGATTCTTTACCACTCACAGGAACAGGAAAACTGTCTCGACCTGAACTTAAAACATTGTATGTCAATAATATATATGTGTAGTATAGGAATATCCTTTTATCCTTAACTTAAGAAATAAAAGAGAAGCAATATTGCAAATAATGACACTTTTATGAAGCTTTTAGACAATGATAACACACACTATTGAAGCTGATTCAAGTAATATCACTGTTACTTTGTAATTCCAGAAAAAAAGACATATATATCACATTTCAGTCTGAAATGCACATCAGGTTGTGGTCATTGCCTTTTGAAATAAGGTGGTGGAATTATTAAAACAATTTCTGTATTTGTAGAAAGTTGTGAATTTGAAACTTAATATAACTGGTAAGAATTATGTTGAAGTGACACAATATGCTTGCATTGAAATAAAAAAAGAGCAATGTTTTGACACTCATGTAATGTAACCTAGATAAAAAATATTCTGGAATTGATATATATTTTTACAAATGCAAACACATTACTTGAATGTTTTTAAGGTTTACACAGATTTCTGCTATAATGTACATATTAGTAATTATTCTAAACTATAATAAAGCATCTAACTAAACGAATATCTTATAGTTTTCTTTATGATTAGTATAAACTCCTTTTTGCATAGTAAGAACTTGAACTTTTCAACAACATATTAACAACAGTAATTGTAGAAAGAAAAATTTGGTTCTCAATTAAAAATTAATGACATTTTCTTTTATTTTTCTTCTTTATACAAATTGTGTTTTCTCTGACTTTTTGTATCAAATAACCTTTCTTATTCTTATCTTGGTTATGTAATATTACATTAGAATTCAAAATATTTTAATTCCTGGTGTGTGTGTGTGTGTGTGTATATGGAAGTCATGTGTATGTGAGTAAAACAGTAAAGTAATGAGGTATATCTACACATAGACAAAGTGGCGGCGATTGGGTGCTAAAACCGGCGGGGGGGGCAAGACAGTATATTTCCCTTTGTAGATAAGATTTAGCATAGTGCGGGGGCAAATGTGGCGAAAAGTGTGTGTGAGGGGAACTGACCCCTCACCCCATAATCGCCGCCACTGCATAGACAAATTACAGCATATCTCTGATGAAAATTTCTACTGTTTTCAAATTACTTCTACTATGAACTAGCAGATGTACTGAAACCCAATTGTAGACTTACTTTACAAATACTTTACTGAAAAAACAATGAGAATAATAATGTATAATACTTGCTACAATACGTTATTTATAACTCATTTATTAACTCAAAGCATAGATAGTGAGCAGTATCTCTAACGAAAAAATGGTAAAAATACTCTATTATGCAAGTGTAGAATCTAGACTAAGGTATGGCATATTGCATAGGGGGAACTCAATAAAAAGGTCCATAAGCCTCCACATATATCTTAAAAAATCTGTTCACCAAACTTTCAATACTTACAATACCATCCCTATATATATTACAATGCTTCCTATTTGTAAAGCACAACATCAAAAACTTCAATAAAAATAGTAATATACATAATCATAACAGATGAGCAAAGGCAAACATACATACAGAAAACCACAGACTAAACCTATATAAATGGAGTGCCACAAACACTGGAAAAATACTATACAATAAACTTCAATGTGAAATTAAGGAGGATTAATCTTAAACTATTCAAAAATAAAACTATCTCTTAGTAACATCACCTTACAGCAGGGTGCAAAATCATTTAAGACTGGTGGGGGGAGAAAGATCATAATCTACAAACCCCCTCCCCCACAAATATACATATAAATTATACGATATACGTATTTATAATGTTATTAAAAGTAAAAATAAATTACTAAATTAGTAATTAAAAATCGTATTATTATTAATTACACACATAGAAATAAATTTGTTATTTTCATGTATATCAGATATTATAATGTAGCAACCTTTATTAACTGGTAAAAGATGTTAATAAATTATGAAACAGTTGAAGTGGTTCTATTTAGTTTTTGCTTCATGTTAATATAAATCAATTAGATTTCATAGTTATTATTGTTTTACATTCTTTATTTGCTTTTATTGTGCGTATTGATGTAGATGTGTTAATGATCTCTTGAGAGAGAAAAAGCATTGAACACTCACAACTACACTAATTTGTGTATGTTTTCGATATTATTCTTAGTACAGTATAATTATTTGAAATTAAAAGTAATTGCTTATCTTTTGTTTGCTGTAACAAAAACTCTCCCCTCTGGGAATTTTTGGTGGGGGGATTTTTGAGGCCAAGATTGTTGGTCCCCCCCAGGATTTCACACCCTGCCTTTCATCATAGAATCATTTCTATACCATGTATAAAACTGCTTTCTGTGCAATCCATAATATAAATATATTTTAATTATGCTGAATATGTAATTAAGTGGATATATTTGTACTGTAATCATTCTGAAACATGTTATGTGTAACAAGATGACATATTCTATGATACTGTAGACAGAAATATCAACAATGTAGTCCACAGAACAAGTATAAATTACAATTACAGTTTAATTCTTGACACCATAGTTTCCAGTGATTTAGAAGTGCATTGTGCAGGCACTATGAGTGAATATTATGCATTTTTCTTGTATGACATAAAAATAAATATCTGTAACAGCAAAAGTGGTATGGAGTGTGCAGTAATGGAAGTGGTCAGTGGCAGTAAATTAACACTTCTAGAGATGACAGTGTTTTAGATGTTCAAAAACAACTATATGTATTTGCATGATATTTCTAAACTTTTCAGTGTTCTACTTTAACTTCATTTATTCTGTTAAACTTTTGAAGAATGGATTTTGTTTATAACCACCCTTCGAAGATGAATTTTATAAGGGCCTGAATCAAATGAACCAAGAACTATAGTTTATAGTTTAGAGTCCCTGAATACATAAATGATCCATTATCCGTAAACTTACACTAGACCCTTGTGAAATTCATGTGTAACAAATAACGGAAAATATAGCAACCCAAATTCTTCATTACAAAATATTTTTCATTTGGGATCAATTTACTATACATGCAAAGCAAACACAACAAGGGCGTGTCTATCTTGTGACATAGTCTAAATCAGCAAACAACTACAGTTTTGTAGTATTTGAGCTCAGGATTCACAAGATCAAAAACTCACGAGAACCATATAATAAACACAACAATTACAAACTCACATTTAAGATAGCTCCTCATTTTACTTAACTATATGTCACTCATCAAAAGTAGTGAACACTTGATTTTGATATTCAGTCATCAAAGTACACATGAGAAAAGTGGATTGTATGTATAATTGATAAGTATATAGAGAGCACAATTCAATCAGTGGAACACATATTACAAATGAGTTACAAGTGTGGGAAACTCGTTCAAGCATTGCTACACCTAATCTTCCATTGGAAATAAAGAAGCTCAAAGAAAAAGACCAACAAGGCTAGCATGGACCCAAAACCCAGTGCGAAAAAGTGCATTTGAAGTTGTGTAAGAGTGAAAGGAGATACTCTTTCACATTTCATAGAAATCATAGAACATATCTTTGGGCTGGGTTGTACCTTCCTCAGTTTAAACAGGAGCTGTATGATACCAGAATCGGTCAGACGTCTAGTTAGAGTGTTCATTCGCGAAACAAAGGGTGATGATTTTGGTACACACATGGAAACAAGAGAAATTCCCATGGATTCGCTCATGATGTGATATGGCTTGGGACAATTTGTGCATAAATATATTTTGTTTTGGTTTTCAACATTAATATAACTCGAAACTAGACCTACGCTTTCTCTTTGTACATTAGCAATTGGATAAGAATAGTTAACTTTGAATGATTTGGAAAGCATTTCCAAGTATGGATTTGTATTGTTCTGTAGCATATCTTTGTGAACATATTTTCCAACTAGTGTATAATTGAAGTTGACCATATCTTCGAAAGTGTCTATTTCAGGGGGGTAGTGAGGTACTGTGAGGAAGTTGAAAAGATTTGCTTCATAGAGAACAGAGATTATCAACGAAAAATACACCCAAAGGTACCAGATGACTCTGAGAGTAACAGACTGTGGTTGGATTACAGAGACTTTGAGAAATATGGAGAGCACTTGCAGGATAATTTCTGTGGAGCTTCTGTATGTGTTTGCCAAGTGTTTGTAAGTATGTAGCCAAAGTATTATAGCAACAAATGCTCCAAGAATGCACATCCAAGTTTGCGGCAAGAAAGGTGAATATATGGCTCTCCATATTTGTATTGGTTTCTGCTTTGCAACAATCACAACAAGTGGTTCGATTTTGAGTGGAACAAGGAACCCTAGATCCTGGTATCTTTCGTAGGTCATTGCTACTGCATCTATTCCAATATCAGCATGTTTTCGAACAATTGAGCCCAAAAGTCCAGTCCAGCTACCACTTGGTGTCTTTAAACCTGTGAAATAATGCAAATCTTTGCATTTTGGAGTGCAATTCATAAATTGGCATATGATCCAGTAAATCGTGCCATAGGTACCTGATATGATGCATCTTTTATTTGAGAATTTAATTCCTGCAGATCTAAGATCAGTTACATAGAGAGGAAACCGTTGAAGATTTTGCATAATATTCACTGGAAATGTTATGTCTTGCACAATTTTACTTACCACCTTACTTCTCTTATACTTAATGACGTACCAAAGCCACATAGATGCCCTCCATACCAGTTGAATCTTTTGTGACTTATAGTATATAACATTTTCTTTCATCGAACATGAAGTTATTGCAATGAGCATGTGGTTGAATATTTTTGCCTCTTGACTTATATTGCGAAAATAAGATAATTCCCCATCTGCTATTTTTCTCTTTTGCAATAAAAGAGAAACGAAATTGGCACTAGTATTCCAATAGAAGGTTCTTGATGCATATAATGTTATGTTGTGAATGTGCATGATGTTTTCCACAGCCAGAAGTATCGTGTGACTCCCTCCAAGATTCTTAGAACTTCTGAATTGGGCCTCGCCGGATCGGAAGTCTTGATATAAATACTCTGCTTGATGAACAACAGGAATAAACTCCAACTGATGGATTATCTTCAGGAAAGGAGCTATGGGGACTCTGGACAATGCATCTATGACAGTAAGAGGTTTTTCTCTGTCTAGCTTCTTGGAGAATATCATTGAAAGTAGTGGCATTACATCGTGGTTACACACTTCTCTGAGAGGTAAAAGTTCTGTTTTACCTTCACTGATTCTAAGACTCATTATCAGGAGAATTACTTGAACTTTCATCGCTAAATGATGCTTCCACATTTTCCAGAATAAAGTCCTGTAAGTGCAAGTATCTTCATGAGATGATAAAAAGGTATCATTAAAGATTACTATGCCTCCATGATGGCATAGTAATAACACTTGCATTCTATCTATGCATAAAATGGTCTTAAAATTTGATGAACTAGCATATATTGATTAACAGATTATATCTCAGGCATTCAACCAGATGAGTTCTGGAAACTCCAAGCGCTCTCATTTTCACAAATACTCTATTTTTCTACCCTGAGAATGAGAGTCACGTTAGCTCTAGAAAGCTCGGAAACCTTTCCATAATTCACCTAATCGATAATCTGATATAATTTGTTCATGATTCTTCACCTGGAAAATTTCAAGACTTATATGAACTAAAGTTCAAATCACAAACCCTGAGACCTTCTGTAAACAAAACCATCTCCATGCAAAAAGCATTGCAAACTCATAGAAGTAAAATAATCCACACGAAAATCCAGCGTTGTTACAGGATTCATTACGTAAGGTAAAACAGCGGCCAATTTGTAGCATGGGATACGATGCCGCAAATGACGTCTCACTTTAAACCCAATGGTCTTTCTTTTTTTACTTATTGCTTCACCTTTATGGTTAACTCTTTGCACCACTAATCATTTCCCATACAGTGTATGGGAAACAGTGGTGTATAGAACAATTTCAATCCACGGGCAACACATATAAATGGTTTGCAGAACATTCACAAAACAAACCTTGGTACTACCCATATAATTTTCCAAGATCAGTTATTACTTTTATAATACGTCTACGTACAGGTCATGTTCGCACTAATGATCATTTATCACGACTACATATTACAACAAAACAAGCCTGCGCATGTGGAGAAGATAATCAAGATGCTACACATCTCTTTTTACAATGTCCCAATTTCGACAGAGAACGAGATAAATTATATAGTGGTTTGCGTCGAAATAGAATTCCATTCCCTACATCTCTTACTGCCCTGCTCACGGACCCTACTCCTCCCACCATATGGCTTCTTTATGGATATGCAAGAAGATGTAATTTGACGATCTAACAAACAGTATAAATAAATATCAATAGATGTTTTTTTTTCATTCTTGTGAAATATAAGTGAATAGCGAACTAAATACTTATAAAAAAAAAAAAACAACTCAGGAAGATGACTAAAATCGACTACCAGTTGATAGGGTCAGAAAAAGAAGAAGAAGAAGAAATCATTTCCCATAAATTTGGCTTCTTTCTTGCATGCCAATTGAATATATTTTACTTGCATTTTTTTAGACAAAATGATATAACGTGGTAATGTATATTTCTAAGGTTTGATATAGATAATGGTAAGACTGCAGAATATGGGCTGCTTAGGAGGAATGAGATTCCTAATTTTATGGTAACGGTTTGAAGTTAGTAATCGGGGAAATGAACGTTCAAGGTGTGGAAGTGTGTAATTTTCGAAAAAAAAACCCTCGAAATACGAGTTCAGGATGGGCGCTCTTGAAATCGTGTCACTGCACAAATCTAGTGAAAGCAAAAAAATGCCTACGTTGTTAGGTAGCTAGGTTTAGTTCTCTTAGCCTAAATAATAATTTGTCATTGCATTTATGCTAATGAAACCTAACAGGCCTAACCTAACCTTGTAGGCATTCCTCGTCGAAATAATGAAAGAAACTGTGCGTAAACAATATGGACGCGAACGAATGGAGAAATGCTTAGCTTTTAGTAGCATGAAAAACATATTTCATTGTATTTATGTTATTGAAACCTAACCTAACAGGCCTAACCTATCCTTGTAGGCATTCCTCGTTTGAAATAATGAAAGAAACTGTGTGTAAATAATATGGACGGGAACGAATGGAGAAATGAGCTGAGAAATGCGTTGATTTTAGTGGCAGGAAAAACATTTTTTCACACAAAAATATAATAGTAATCGGAAAAATAACACCGGAAAATGGAAGCAGAATGTACTTACTTTCAGGGGATATAAATTTTGTTCGTCTATGTAGAGGAAAAAAGCAGCCCATATTCTGCAGCGAGACCTAGATGGGAGTGTATTTGAAATTTGTTTGTAGATTTTATGTAAATTGCATCTTATGTAAATAAAATATATGATGGGCATAAACAGCCATATGCATTGCTGTAAGTCCAATAAATATGTTGATGATGATGATCAAAACAAGACAAAGAAAGTTCGTAAATGTATTGCGGTTGGAAACTTTGACAAGCATCCTAACAACGATTTTTGTTCCGCCAAATATAGTGCACTTCGTAAAATAACTTGGTGACATGGCAAGGCAAGATAAGTGTGAACATTTTGTAGTAATATGCATTGTAACTTTCAACGAGGATATTTTATAACATTGGCTATTTTCTAAAAATAATCATGTGAACAGCAAGGAAGTAGTGCAACTTAGTAATATTGCCTGACTTATCCTTAGAAAAATAACATGCCGAGTTCTATGCGTGCGGGAAGGTCTCCGTGTTCTCCGAGCTTGATGAAGGGACATTAACAAAGAACACCTATGCCCAAGCCAAAACACCAGCAAGGACAGCCTTTGAAAAGCTGTGAGAAACAGATTCTACTCAATGTTTACGTAACGTTCTGTCAGTGGTATCCTGAGAAACCAGTAAATGAAGTGGTTAAGTTGGTATCCCAGTGCAGTGGTGTGTCAGTGTCTGCAGTTTTAAGAGTTATGAAAAAGAGAATGACCGGGAGAGTAACAATGTATGCGGCTGCATATTCGTCCGATGTTTTGAGAGCGGGTTTTCACATTCAGAGGCTCTTATATAAAATGAATAGGTGCGGCAAATTATGAGTGTAACAGTAGATGATTGCGGTCATGAATCAGCTGACGCGGAGTGATACATCGAATCGGTGAGACCGTTTGTTTACAGAAGGTCTCAGGGTTGGTGATTTACACTTTAGCACTATTTTTGTTAAAATATGCACAATCATATAAATAAAGTCACTTCAGTGGCCAATCACAGTGAGCCTTCAACTACTGAATTTGTCACTAAAACTTATGCACTAGATTGATTGATTGGTTTGGTTTACTTTACTTAGACTGTCTTCCAGTTGTAGCTAATCGCGAAGATGGTGAGTATGATATCATGAAATTGATGAAGGGACATTAACAAAGAACACCTATGCCCAAGCCAGCATTCGAACCGGAGACCCCTGCAGTTCTGTACTCGAGTAGTAGCCTTGGCCTACAGAAGTGTGTTCATAATTTGATTTGGGGTGGGGTGGAGTTAATACAGCACAGATGTGCAATGTGCAATGTTAGCTAAACTTAATAACAAAATCGCCATGACTAATATGGGTCAAATTAATTGGAGTGTAATGAAAATTGGAGAGAGAGGGGATTGGGTGTGTGCAGAGGTGGTTAGGCACACTGGGACACCAGGCAAAATCCATAGAGCACCGAAAATATCCATAAGAACAGTCTAAGTCACATGTGTAATGTCAGGAGTTCTTTCTTATCATTAACTGAGTCCTAATTGATGATGAAAGTATGCCCTAAAAATTTTAAGCCTCTGTTTTCTTGCATAGGTAACAGCACAAGATTTTAAATTGTTATTGCTTATAAATATCATGCAAAGCTAAGCTGATAACTGTTGTACGACAGTTTAAATGCAACTATTCTAAATATAAAGTTTTCCAGGAAATCATAAGAAAATTTCTGATGTAAGGACCTATTCAGTAAGCCAATAAGTTTGCTAGTATAAGTCTTATAACAAACTAAACTAAATCATGACAGTTCTCATTGGTAAATGCGAAGAAAACTTTAATAACCCCCTTACCTCTCCCCCCTCATGTGTTTTCAAGAAGAGGAGACCCTGTAGAACGAACCCGTTCGCTGTGTCGAAACGTCAGAAAAAAATTTACCGTGCGTCCATTTCCTTGCGAGCCCGAGAGATCGGGAGAAGTGTAGCGGGTGGCGCTAGTGGAGATGCCGACATTTTCGACCAGTAACGTCCCGCTTAAGTTTACCCTCGAAAGCGTTTTGCTTCGCTAGGAATCGTTTTCAGGTTTCGAATGTGCAACACTGTATCAAGATTACGTTGCAGACTAAACCGTTAAAAGTCAATGGTATTCATGAGCTATGTTTGCAATCTCAAAGCTCCGAGCTCGAGTTGTTCTTTCTTTCGCGACTACAGGTATCCTGGACAAAGCTGCGAATGGAGTGAGGAACAGACCTTGAACCAAGAGCGTGTGAATTTCGTACTGTGTGACAGAGTATGGTTTTTGTTTACTTGCCGTGCTACTTCTTTGTGTAATTGCAGTGTGTGTGTGTGTGTGTTGTTTTTTGTAAGTGAAGATTAAGTAAGAATTACGGAAGAACTTTTGCGTGTGAATCAAAATTTCATCAAACGATCCCAGATATGTGTGAATGTAGGTGGACATCACTTCGAACACAGGTTAGTGCTCGTTTTGCAATATTAATATAAATATCTGCATGCTAAAGATATGTCTATAAAAATTAGCGGGACGTTACTGTCGAAAATGTCGGCATCTTCACTAGCGCAGACCGCCACACTTCTCCTGATCTCTCGGCCTCGCAAGGAAATGGATGCACGGTATATTTGTACTTCCCTACTTTGCATCGCTCTTATGGCCCTTTTGGCTAGTCGCGATGATGAGGGTGAATGATGATTGATTAGGTATAAAGTTGTTAAAGGGACCCATGGGAAAACACTCGAGCTTGGAACCTTCGGAGACAAGATCTGAGACTACCAAGTGACAATCACTATCCAATCATATCATCCAGATTCGCCATAAGAGGTGAAAATGCGATATAAAGTAAAACCAAATATATCTGTTTATTAACTAATACGATTAGCGAAAGACACTTCCAAATGAGAAATTTGTTATGATGAAAAGTAGAATAACACACCAAGCTCAATTGATTTTTTTAAAAACATTAAAATCGTCATGTGAGAATCAGAGGGACATAACTCCAATTTATCAAATTTGTAGGAGAGAGGAAATAATGTATTCTTAGGAATATAGCTGACTCTTATAAAGAGTCAGTAAATTGTAGATACATGACTCCACCTAACTACTTAACTGCTAAGGATTAGAAATGGAGATATGTGGATCTGACTCCAAATCTCTTCAGAGGAGTTTTATTTAAACAAAACTAAAAATTCCATTTTTGGAGTTACGTTCCCCTGGTTCTCATTATAGTATATGTTTGCAAACTTATGCCAAAATACTGAATGCCTTTATATTGGACTACAGTATATTTTCACCTTCAGAGAACTTCAAGAAGTCACAGATGAATGAGGTATCCTCACAATTCTTCAACTCAGCAGAAATGTAACGGCCATATGGAATATCAATTTACAAGAGGTAATCATAAAACAATAAAAGCATAATTTAGTAAATGAAGAATGTTGATGTGTTTGTACTATTTTCAACCAATAATTTCAAGAAATGGAAGTGGTGTATATGTGTGCGAGCGTAGGTAAAAACAATGTATTGGTGGTAAATGTCTATATGTTACTTGGATATTGAAAGCACACTTAAATTAACTTAATGTTATTCAAGAAGGCAATGTACTGATCTGCTACATTTTACTGTGACCTTTGTATTTCCATTAAGTACCAAATTTGAAAAAAAGTAGATAAACAAGCTTTTAGTTGATTGCATGACGTTTCGAAATATTACTTTATATATATGCTTACAGCTTCTTTGTTTTCTGAACCTAATATATGTATAATTTCCGTTTTTCTTCTTCAATTTTTCGACCCAATAAGAAATCGATTTTCATATTAGGTTTATTTATTCCTTATTGCAACCACTGAAGAGGTTATTATAATACAATACAAGGCTCAACAGTATTACCATAGGTTATTATGGACAACCCTTTTCATTTCTTGAGTACTTTCATTTATTATACAAATAAATATTTTTAAATGCCTTTAAAAATCAAATCTTCGAACCATGTTTCTATATTTTGATTCTGGAAGCAAAGGAATCATTTTCATAAAAGATTTGTAAAGTTAATTATTTAAATCACTGTTTGTTAAGAATGCTTGTCAACTTTAAATAATAAAATTAAGGGAGATTTCTCTACAGCCTTCGAATCCTTTAGATTAAAATTTTCTGGAAAACTAATGTTCTGAATATCATGTAAACTGTCTGCGGTTTTGCTACTGAGAATATAAAATTGAATCAACTTGATATAAATGAACCTAGAAACCACAATTTGGAAGCAAACCAAACCAAATCAATACACAGACACACAGACCCCTCCCCCTTCTGAAGCAATAATACTATAAACAAATTATCACCCCAACGTGTCTATCACAAACTTTACAGCCTGTAATAAATGGGGGCAACTCCATTGGGGGAGCTGGAACGTGATGTTGATTACATCACCTTCATAAATGGCTAAGATTGTGAATGTATGGGATCCTTATATGCACATCCTACCCGTGCCTTCACGTTATGTTGCGATGGACAGGGACACCTCTACCTTCAAACATACACAATTCATCAGAAAGATAAGTTACAATTATGTATATGTGGCATAGGGTAATAAATAGAAGCATTGTAATGTACCAGAAATATGAATAAGATATCATATGCGTGCTCGGTTGACTTTAGGTGTAGCCACCGAAGTTCCTGAGTTCGAATCCCTATTTGGCCGTGGGCGTTCCTTGATAGTGTTCATTCATCAAATTTATCCAATCAACACTCATCTATATCGTCGCGACTACTCTAAAGTGGCAGAAAAGCCATGTAAAATAACAAAATTTCATATCTACAACTCTGTGTGTACGCCAGTAATTATTTGCTCCTAAAAGAGCACACAAAATTCATGTACTTTTCTTTAAATTGACAAGAAATTATTTACATTTGACTCAGTTTAAAATACTTTACATCGTTCAGTGGAAAAATTAAGTTGAGACATTGCATACCACTTACAACAAATCGTTCACCATCTTATGTACATACCAACATTATACAAGAAATTACGCCAACTTGAGTGCAACGAACTACTATCATGCTTTTATGTTAATAAACACAATGAGGCACTTCCAAAATAAATTTGAAAACACAAACAAGTTTATAATTTTTGTCAATACTTGGAAGTAGTAACATAAAAGAGCAAAGTTCAACTGAAAAATATTAAAATGAACATAACAATACATTTTGAAATTGGCTGGTAATAAGAAGCCAGGAACACTGAACCAATAAGCTTGGACGAATTACTACATGTGAGTATTTGTACAAATTGAAATTCAATATCGGACATTTCTAATCAACTTAAGTGAACATTCTTGGCTAAATAAAACTGTGGAGCGTAATGATAGAAGTGAAATAAGGAAGTTGGCACAGTTATTTTCATAACAAATTCATAAATATCTTATCATTTTTGCTGATTAAATTTTGTTCTCCTTATGATTTCTACTCCAACATAATGTCCAATACGTACTATAATAAAACATTTTCAAATATGTTATCCATCTCGAAAATTGTCATTCCTCATTCGTTCGGAAATTCTTCAAGGTACCAGTTCTTGAGAACATTTTGAACTGACATTGTCAAGATTGAAAAGTAAGTTTATAGACCATGTATATGTGTAAAGTACATTTAACAGTGCCTTAAAATTAAACAATTACAATAGAATAAAGCGAGAAGTTAACCACATGGTAAGAATTAAAAAAAGAGATTACTTGAAAATCAAAATTAACGAAATTTAAACAGCAACAATAAAAATATCAAAGATTTATGTAAAGGTGTAAATGCATTTAGAAAGGGATGGGAACCTACAGTAAACTTGATAAAGGATAAAAACGGTGAATTTTTGGGTGATCCAAGCGATATGGAAGAACTACTTTACACAGCAGGACCTTTAGTACCAGAACGTACCTTGATTGAAATTAAAGATGCTATTAAAAGGCTAAAGAATAACAAAGCACCTGGCATTGATTTAATACCAGCTGAGTTAATTAAATATGGTGGGAATTTATTAATATGTCAAATTCATAAATTAATTTGTTTAATATGGAATAAAGAAGAACTTCCTCAACAGTGGAAATAATGAATAAAACTAACTGCAAATTACCGTGGAATTTCTTCTCTCTTCTCAATATCATATAAAATATTATCTAACATAATTTTAACAATACTAACCCCTTATGCTAATGAAATTATAGCTGATTATCAATATGGATTTAAACGTAACAGATCAACTACAGATCAAATTTTTCATATCAGATAGACACTTGAGAAGAAGTGGGAATATAGTAGTCAAAATGTCCATCAGGTATTCATTGATTTCTTAAAAAGCATATTACTTGGCTAAAAGAGATAAATTATATAATATATTGATCGAGTTTGGAATACCTAAGAAGCTTGTTAATATGATAAAAGTATGCAATAATGGAACAGAAAGTAACATTTAAAGTGCTGCTTCCTCCCGAGTCCTCTTCTGGACAGGGGCGAGCAATCGTGCCACCCACCATGCAAACACTTATGAAGGTACAGCTGTTGACATGCGATATTCCAGATGGACTCTTAGTAACATCCATTAATCCATCACGCTTTCAATGTTCATCCTCCTGTCTTTCAGTATCATCTCCTCCACTTTCTCCCTCACGTGGGCATCATCTGGAAACAACGTTCTGCCTGCCCAATTTGATAAGTGTTTGAATGCCGTTTCCACTTGCAAACCATCTAACTGGATGGGTTTCTCCCCGTACACTGCTTTCATCTCATCGTGGATTTGCTTTGCTGCTTTCCTCTGGAGATGCAGGAACTTGCTGATGCTCCGTGCCTCAACTTTGTCAATAGTTTCGTCTTCCTGCATTCACATATAAAAAAGTAAGGAACTAAACATCCAAAAGAGACAAATATTTCTGTGCTTAATCTAGATGGGTAAATGTACAATGCACACTTTGTCAGGGGATATACAGTTCGTTTCCTTCAAGGTGATTGCACAAACTTTTTGATAACCCTTTGTATAGCTGCAAAATGTCTCCAGAAGTGAATGTGGAAAATGTATGTGGGAATAATTCCTTACAAAGGAGGTGGTTGCATACTCTTACCATTATTTTGTTTCTCAAACGGGAGGGGCTACAGGGCACGGTCAAATTTATAGGGTTTCCACACTGACTTCTTATCAGTCTCACACATGTCGTTTTATTTTCAGGTAATCTTGGTAACATGTTGGCAATGAAAGTTCAGGTAAGTCTACTATTATTTGCATTTGTTCTCGATACTGCAGAAGAGACTGAACTTCTACCTACAACGGAGCTTTCACTCCACCACGAGATCAAGTCTCTGGTATCTCTCGTACTCACCAAGAAATTTGAGAACGAGAAACCCTTCACTGTTTTGGATGCGACAACCGGAGTCAATTTGAACCCTCTGCTGGAACTGCTTCATCAGATGAACTTCACTCCTGTCCTTCACCATGTGACCCCTTCAGAACTAGACTCTGAGCTGGCAGGGTCTGAATTTCACTCCTTTAAACGTCTTGGAGCAAGCGACGCCATACTTGTAGTAATGGACAATCTCCGGTACACAGGGAACATAACACTGCATGCATCTAGAACTTTCTATTGGAATTCTACTGCTAAATTCTTTTTCATTCTGTTGAAAGAGGCGACCAAATCGTTACCCCTGGATGACTTAAATTACTTCTACAAAACCTGTAAGGATTGGAAAATATTCAATTACCTATTTATTTCAAGAATTAGCTTCCGAAGAGAACACAAGATTAAAGAATATGAAACACAGAATTGCCTCACTTTCCTTTTAAAGACATCTATCCTATACCCTATATTTGATGCAACACACATTTCAGAAGTAAATAAAGTAGTAGAGGAAAAATCTTTCCCCTCTGATATTATGAAAAATCTTGAAAGAAAACTTCTGCTCTTCACAGTTGTTCCAGGAAAAACCGCTCTATCATCAGGGGTTGCATTCCAACGTGGTGAATATTTTCTATGGGGTCCCTATGGAAAACTTTACATCAACTTATGTCAGTACATGAATTGCACTATAGGGAGCGGGTATACACACGGCTTCACAGGAAAAAAGTATCCCAACGGAAGCTGGTCAGGTTCTATTAGAGACATCGTCCAAAATAAAGTAGACATTGGGCTAGATCCACTAGTAATTACACAGGAGAGATACAAAGATGTTAGGTTCCTTGTTTCACTCAAAGTCGAACCACTTGTTGTGGCTGTTGCAAAGCAGAAGCCAATACCGATGTGGAAAGCTATATATTTACCTTTCTTGCCACAAACTTGGATGTGCATCTTTGGTGCCTTCTTTGTCGAAACCCTTTGGCTATATATTTATGAATGTTTGACAAACAACAAGCGCAAAAGCTTCAGTGAAATAATCCTGCAAGTTCTCTCGATACCTCTCAAGATTTCAGTAATCCAACCACAGTCTAACACTCTCAGAGTTATCTGGTACCTTTGGGTATATTTTTCATTGATAATCACGGTTCTCTATGAGGCAAATCTTTTCAACTTCCTCACAGTACCTCACTATCCCCCTGATATAGACACTTTCGAAGATATGGTAAACTCCAACTATACACTAGTTGGAAAAGATGTTCACAAAGAAATGCTAGAGGATAACACAAATTCCTACTTGGACATTCTCTCCAAATCATTCAAAATCGACTATCACTACACTATTCGTGAAGTACGAAGAGAAGGCGTTGGTTTAGTGACAAATTACATTAATGTAGATCCTGCCAATCAACAATATATATGTTCAAAATGTCCCAAGTCATTTCACATCTTAAACAAGATCATCGGAATAAGTCTTGCTTCTGTCTGTGTGCCAAAATTTTCACCCTATCTTCCTCGAATGAATACACTAACAAGACGTATGATTGATTCAGGCATCATGCAAATGTGGTTCGAAAAGGAAAAACATTTTCAAATACTTAAGAACTGCCATGAAGGTTACAAGAGAAATTCACCTTTTACCTTGAAGCAACTACAAATCCACTTTCTCATCCTGTGTTTTGGTTCTTCACTAGCCTTGCTAGTTTTTATCTTTGAGCTTTTGTATTTTCGATGGAAGGTTAAGAAGAAGGAATAGTTCAGTGAGGTACTTGCACCAACTTGCATTCTACTCTTTACCAACTCTGTTAGTTCTGTGACAATGTTTGAAACGTGCATAATTTGTTAAGGACAAATAATGTGTTGTTATTTAAATGCACAAGGCCAATGAATAATTTTGTGTCAATGTAAATGTGCAATATAGACAAAATTCAATAGTAGTAAATTCGTAAGTAATTTGTGTGCTGATCGAAAATATTTGTGAATTAGTTTATTAATCATTTTTATGGTATTTAACATGTTTGAGGAGAAGGGGTACCAGCATTCACTAAATATGATTAGTCACTTTAATCTCTACCGATCAGAAAATGTGATACACGTGTTTAGGATATATTTCAAACAAATGTTTCAAAACATTGAAGAATATGCACTATCCAATTCTCACTTCATTCATAGAGTTCTATCACATACACACGATTGATTTATCAACCCTGATGTTATCTATTAGATGATAGTTCATATTCTCAACTGGCAAAACTGCTTCTGTGCATTCTCTGTACACATTTGCTCATGCGTCTGCCAGCCGAAAAGCTTTTAGTGGGAGGAGTCGGCTGTGTTAGAACAGAAGCTACGGAAATACGTATATGTATGTAAGATATGCCTAAGGATGACATGGAAAAAGCTAGCTCTATGGAAATATTCAAAGGGGTAGAGAGAAACATGCAATTCATATGTCTACAGCTGATATCAGGATTGTAAATTTTACTGCTTCTATTTCGTATGCTAATTGGTAAGAACAATGAGTAGTGTGTACAACAGTATTGCGAACAAAATTGATTATATAGATTAAATTTCAACCTCAATACAAACTAATGAATACAAACTAGTGATAAAAATCAATGCTCATATGTAAATAGTTGTACTAACATAGTTGCTAATCCGTTTACATCTGTGTAAAACCTAGCTGTATGTGTGTCAATGTTTAATAAAATTTATCTGAAAGTGCATTATGATAGTATGTGAATTTATTTATTTATTTACTCAGAGTTTCAGATACAGTCTTATTTGGCCATTTTACACTGAAACAACATAAAGTAGAAACAAAGAATAACAAAAGATAAAAATAATAACAAGATGGGATAGATTTACATGTTCTTGGTCAGTAATACATAAAAATTACGTTCCGGAAGGAAAATATCTACATCCAGGGAAAGTTTGTTGTAGATTTCTGGCAGCCTGTAAAGCAAAGAGCGTTCTAGAAGGGATAGCCTAGTGGTCGGGTTGTGGAAGAGTTGCAGGTTGCGCGCTTGCTTTTGGGGTACCTTAAGTTTGAATTCACTGATTAGGAGATCTGTTCTGATTTTGCCATTTATCATCTTGTATAAGAATTTCATGTCAGCTAGATCACGACGAAAGGATGAAGAGTGAATATTCAGAGCAGCCATGGTGTCTGATTTGGATACATGTCGGAAAGAAGGTATTCTATAGCGAACAATGGCAAGAAAGAAATTGAGAACAGAATCTATTCTGGTAAGATTGGTTTTTGAGGCTATTGCCAAATTGGGGAGCAGTATTCAAGGATGGGCGAGATGAAAGATTTCAAGAATAAGGCAAGAGATGATGGGTTTTGAACTTCACTAAATGTGTTTAGAAGACCAAGAAGGCGCATGGCTTTTTTAGTGGTAGCAATAATATGATAATTAAAAGTGAGTTTTTCATCCATGATAATACCTAGGTCAATTTGAGTGGAAACTTTTTGGATTGGATTGTTTTCAATAGAATAAGTAGACACCACTTTGTTCTTTTTTAGGGAAAAAGTAAGGAAAGAGCATTTCTGAGGGTTTAATTGTAGATTTCAGTGCAGACACCACTTAAGAAGTTCTGTGAGAGCATTTTGAAGAATCATCATGTCATGATGCGATGAGATCTCCTTGAAGAGTTTACAATCATCCGCAAACAAAAGTATATTGATTGGGAGGGAGGACAGTTTTTCAGGGAGGTCATCCATGTACAGAAGGAATAGGAGTGGGACTAAGACATTCCCCTGAAGAACTAAAGAAAAAACGGGAAGAAAGTTAGAAGAGGTACCTGAAAGAACAACACATTGTTCGCGCTCATGGAAGTAGTCCTGCAGTAAAGAGAGAAATTTTCCATGGATGTTAAATCTGGATGATAATTTATGTAGAAGAAATTTATGATTAATTTTGTCAAAGGCTTTCGAAATATCCAAATATATAGTGTCAAGTTGGGAGTTATTATCAATAGTTCTGGCAGCATGCGAAAGTAAGACGGAAAGATTTGTTAGGCAAGAGCTGCCTGAAAGAAAACCATGTTGTTATGTATTAATATACGGTGACGTAAACTGAAGTAACCTGTTTTTGATGATTTTTTCACAAATAATTGGTAGTGGCGATAGAAGTGAGATTGGTCTATAGGATTTTACACATTTTTTTATCTCCAGTTTTGTGAATGGGCACAATGTTGGCCCGTTTGAAGTTTTACGAAAACTCGCCCTCAGAGAACCATTTGTTGAACCACACGCTGGATGACATTCCATGGAGCTTTTCGCCATGGGTGGTGGTGGTGGTGGGGGGGGGGGGGGTTTGGTTCCGCTTGACGGGTTCCTTGTCTTTCTTCATGGTAGGCATGTGCGTTGTGACGTCGAGTGAGTCAAGGTCAGAGGTTAGAAGATTTTTCCTGGAGTTATCAGGCAGGGTTGCCAGTACATAGTCAAGGTTGCTATCTCCACGTGTTTTATGCATGTTGAACTGGTTTAACCCAATGGACACTACTTTTTTTAAAGATCATTTTTAAAATCTATACCATCGACAAATAAGCCCTGCAATTTCCCACGTTCATGTGCGTTCATTTTTAGGTAGAATATTCACTTTCCAATTAGCGAGCCGAACGTTGGGCACAAAACACACCTGCGCCATGTTGTGACGTCGTGGTTCGGCTCGTCCTGTCGTCTGCACTTTGTGTTGGCTGCATTTGGTATTAGAGCGCGTCTGTGTGTGCTATGAGATAAATGATTGGAAAAGAAACGCGATTACTAGAATAAGAAGTGGTCTTTACCACAAGAAAATATTCTGTCAGTGCTTTACTACAGTAAAGTCGAGTTAACATTACAAATAAGATTTTACTGTTGCAGAAACAACACGTTTCCATGTTGTGAGTTACAAGAGCCGAGCCGCCAGAATTTTGAAGTTGGTCAGTGTTGTTGACATCAAAATGGATAATAAAGAATTATAAGTGGTGCATTTTAACATTATGCACACATACAAGTACCAGATGCCTCAAATGAAAAGGCCACTTGCTGGGGTGCGATTTGCGAGGCCACATGAATGATAATTGATGAGCTACAAGAACAATGAACTTGGTCTGCGAAATTTATGTAAAAGTACAAATTGCTAAAAAAAACAACTACTGTTCTATTTAATTACAATGTCGTGCATTACCAGAGCCGTAGCCAGAAATTTTTGTACAAGGTAGGGGGCTCAGGCTTTGATAAAACTCAAAACAATAGAAATAATAAACATAATAATGGTTATGATTGTCATTGTAGAACAATATTATAAACTAATAAAATAAAGCAGTTTTATTCCTATAATAATTTTATTACATTCTTCCTTCGGGAGGCTGTTCTATTCGGTCCACCAGATGAGCGAATATGCAGCACAAAGGTTTTTTATTTTATTTTTTCACATTTCAATACAGTTATACTATTATACTGAAATGTGTAATACTATATTTTGTTATTTACATTCACACGCCTTGTTAAAGAAAATAATTTAAGTTATGGGTTTTGGGTTTAAAGTTTATGTTGTGCGACCTCTCACATAAAAAAAATCTATTTTTTGGAATTTTGAAAACTGTAGATCCATTTATTCTTTGATTTAAATGGTAAAATATGGTTCCTACATTTTACACTTAACTTTTTCCATCTCGCGCATTTTTTACTTTGGTTTTTCTGTTGGAATCATGGGCGTAGAAAAGGAAGGGGGGCCCGAATGGGTCCGTTGACCCCCTTGGAAATTGACATCGTTCATTTCCAGTTACAAAAAAGCAGAAAACTTGTTATTTTTATTCATAATCATAATCTTTATGTACTGTAAATAAATAACAGAAATGGAGTCAATTTAGTTAGTATTCGAACAGAAGAGCGAACGAACCGTGTTAAAAAGAATAATGTAAAATACAGGAACCAGGTTGTATTTCTAAGTTTTACCATTTAATCCAAGAAATAAATGGTTCCACAGTTTTCAAAATTCCAAAAATTATAATTTTAGGCGAGAGGTCACAACATAAACCTTGTGAGTAAAACTTTTGCCTTTTCGCGAAAGGTATGCAAAAGTTAATAACGTTACAATGACTGTGAATGAAATGTGAAAAAAAAATGTGTGAAACGAAATTTGTACTAGATATTCACTCACCTGTTGAATCGAGTAGTGAATTCTCCCCGTTTAAGTACCCGGTGGAGGCACATAGTGGTTCGGATCCCACTTTAAATTGTAGGTCCAGTCCCGATTAGCCTTATTGTGCATAAACTGGACTTAAAACACCAACTCAATCAATCAATCAAGTTCTATCATTGTCCCGCGTTCTTGCAAAAAATTCTGGCAACGCCCATGGTTGGAATAATGCCTAAATGAAATTAATTTCTTCTTATTATTAACAATAAAATTAACATACTTTGTTTTTTGTAACTTCAAATGAACGATGCCAACTTCTAGTAGCTGGTCAACGGATCGGTTCGAACTCCCCGCCCCTCCTGGCGCTCATATGCATTACATACATTTTCGGCTACGCAAGAAAATAGAAAAAAACCGCTGGTTTGTACCGTCGTGGTTTGTATGTCGTCCACCAGGCACGTATCCAGGAATTCCTTTCGTGGGGGGGCTGAACATCATATTTTTAAGGGGTATAGATAGAACCTCACAATTGTATGTTTAAGGCCTGTTGTGGCGATTGAGTTCCAAAACGAGGGGGGGTGGGGTGCAAGGAAAGTTTACATTCTCTTGGTAGACAAGGCCTATGATTAAGAGGCAAAATATGGGGAGCAACTATCCCCTAAATCGTTGCCACTGTTTAAGGCTGCCATTTTAATCAGAACGTGAAATGGGAACTTTTTTACCACTCGACTCCTCTGTTTCCATGCATTAACATTGTGTGCCGGAACCAGAGTATGTGTGGTTGTCCATTTCTTCTCATCAGACATCAACACATCTGTGGTGTCTGAGTGTTTTTACGAAGCCGTTCCACATGCACGGGATGGACAATCCACTCGACAACGCGAGATTCAAACTGTGGCTGCGAGGTGAACGCAGAAAGTTCTCGAATATTTCTCTGGTTTGAGCCTGAACCCCACTAATGTGTCTGTCCTCCCATGTTTGCAGCTCTTATAAAAGCGGAAACCCACTAAATTGTTAATATTCAGGCCTCTGAAAACCCTTCAGTTCCCAACACATCCAGTGTTTCGTCTCCCAATATGATCAAATGCTTACTTATTTATTTCTAGTGACGTGCCCAAGGGAGGATTGGTGGGGTCATAACCCCATTTGATCCAGTATTCCTTAAAAAATGAACGCCAAAGACAGGAAAATATGCTCGAATGAGGACTGACTACCAAAAATAGTATTCGTAACCCGTCTCCCTACCGATAATCCTGGGCACGCCATTCTTTATCTCGGACACAACTCACCAGAAGTTTTTATCATTTTGTATTCGAGACTTAGGTAAAATGCGTTCTTCCTGCAGGTTTGGATATTATCATTTAGGGTGCTTTCGCCTGCCTTCGCACCTAACCTTAACAAAGCCCTAATTTTCCATTCCTGTGACTTGAATCTTCAAGACTTAAGTAGATTTCAGACCAAAGGGATACGCGATACGTGACGTATGGAATGATCCAATCAACAAAAACGTTTCACACCGTAGGGACACAAAAGGCCTCACAAACCAACGTTCGACTTGTGAAATCCTCAGGCAACACCGTGTGAAATCTCCCTTAGTAGGCCACCGTCATCGTCATCTCGAAGCGGTAGCTTTTATTGACCACCGAAGAAAAATGTCTCCTCAACCGGTGGGAATCCCCTCAGTTTCCTTCTTTCTCCTTTATTTTCTGTGCTTGTTAATAAAACAGGTAACATCTTACAATTTGACATACACAGAACATGTACTATGTAGCCTGTACATTTTAGCGCAAGCTCAGTCGAAGTCAAGGGTGGCTCGGTGGCTCAGTTGGTAGAGCAATGGCATGGTATGCCAGAGCCCTGATTCGAGTCCTGGTAGAGCCTGCAATTTCCGTTAAAATAACTACATATGCAACAACTTCTTGCTTTCTCTTCTCGACATTCATAAAATTTTCGGCTGTCCCTTCATGGTAGTTAAGTATTTGTGTGTGTGCGAACCCAGTAACCTTAACAAAATTATTTCTTTTACGCCATGAAATTCTCGGACTGCATACATGAAATTTTGTTCGGGCACAACTAAATCATCACTCAAAACTTTGATTTTCAGTTGATCTGTGAAGCTTATATCTGTTTTAATAAACAGCTGAACATCCCCACCTTCGATCTCTTCGGCCCTCGATCTGAACTAGCTGCATTACACTGAGGCTCCGGAAGTTCCGCTGTCGTCAATGTCTTCAGCTTTGGACCCGAACTAGTAGACTTCGTTACTTTACGATATTCAGTCCTTTTTATTTTCGAATCACTAGATCTTACAAAGCAAGCAATGGACACACAGATCACTAATCGACTGTATGAATTGCCATACTCTGAAAATTTTGAAGTCTCATTAACCGATTCTGTTGTACAGATCAACCGGTAAATTGAAGCCGCATATTCATATCCTCATTATATTCTAGAACGTTTCGCAGATAAAACGATTAGTTAATATTGACAGTAGTTCGACTCCTTCTCTTATTCAAGAACGTGCAATATTATTAACAACAGGGTTATATAGAACATTCTCCGTCTTTATAATTATGAATCTCCTTAAATTCTCGTCACAGTATTCAAGAAGACAAAAACATAATTTTATACTGTATAGTGTAAACTGAAAATTTCCTGTTTGTGTGTGTGTGTGGGGGGGGGGGCCTTGGATACATGCTACTGACAATAACAGGGTTATAGAACATTCTCCGTCTTGTCTTTATAATTATGTATCTCCTTAAATTATCGTCACATTATCCAAGAAGACAAAAACATAATTTTATGCAGTGTAAACTGAAAAATTTCTGAAGGGGCGGTTCGAGCCCCCCTGATCCCCACCTTGGATACATGCTATTAACAATAATAAGGTTATAGAACATTCCCCGTCTTGCCTCGATAATTATTTCTCTCCTTAAATAATTGTCACATTATTCAAGAAGCCAAAAACCTAATTTTATCTAGCGTAAACTGAAAAATTTCCTGGGGGAGGGGGCTCGATCCCCCTAATTCCCAACTTGGATACGTACTATTATCAATAATAGGGTTACAGAACATTCTCCGTCTTTCCTCGATAATTATTTCTCTCCTAAAATTATTCTCATTTTATTTTATTTCACACCACAAGGAACCAAAAACCTTATTTTATCTAGTGTAAACTGAAAACGTTCGGGGGGGCTCGAGCCCCCTAAGCGCCCCCTTGGATACGTGCCTGTCGTCCACCATGCCAACGAACACCAACACTCCAAGCTGCTGTGTGGAATCTTCCATGTGTGTTTCGGAGAAGGTCCTATCGCGTGCCATATCGTCACCCCGAATATCCGTGTGTGGCGAAATTATTGCCATCATTTGTCTAGGCAAGTTTCTCTCGTGCAGAAGTGAGTACTGCAGTATCGGTTCACCTTCAGTTAGAACTGGAATTGCTCCTACACAATTTCAGTTCGACACTTTGAAACGATTCACTGTGAGGCACGGTAACAGTTCGCTGAACTTAAGATTTTATAAAATTTTGCATCCTTTCATATTTTTTTAATTAAATTGGGGGACATGTCTTCGAAGAGAGGTCTTTTGTCGTGCTTCACTTCAAATTTGGTCCATCCATCGTCCATAGGGCCGACGCTAGAAGCGATTATCCGATTTTTTTCTGCAGGATGGCAACACTGTTTGTAACGACCGCCATGTTAGGCAGATTTAAGTTGTATATTGGCATTTATCTTATTTGTATACTTTCAAGTTAAGAACTTGGATTAAATTATTTATACTTAATTGTTTTTATAATTCATGTATATATTTACGTTTTATCTTACGTTATAATATTATTCGCGTATTTTTGCAACATTCAGAATTTATAGGCTAATAATTATCCCAAATAATATATGCAACGTTTTCATTGTTTTTCAAGCACAAGTTAAATACATTTCTTCTTAATATCGATTTTTGTTCAACAATGTACAAGATTGAAGTCATTTGTCTTCGTTGTAAACTAAATCTTTATTTAATCATTTTTTTATGTGCAAGGGCAAATATGATTTATTTGATAAAATCAATTTGTTATTTCTATATAGTTTAATATTGTAATATTATAGCAAAGTATTTCTCCCTCGTTTTCATTAAAATATCGTATTCCTATTGGCTGTTTATGTTAGGAGTGGGGGAACCACGCTTCGTGTTCTTGGCGATGTAAAAACTTCCACGTTGGCATTTTTAATTGTTGCCAACCTGAACTTTAGCTTACTATCGCTAATTAACATATATATAAATTATCAGTTTTTCTTGTGCTATTTTGTGTTATGAGTTTGTATTGTAAGTTAGAACAATCTGTTATGCTGCGCCTCGCGCTTGAGGTAGGAGTTGAGGTCTTGCTATTAACTGTGAAGGCGGTGCGCGGACTCTCGTGTTAAATAAATAGCTTATCACTGCCTGCGAGCGTGCATGACCCAACAAATTATAACTTTTAACTTGTGCGAATCAGTGTGTACGCGC
This sequence comes from Lepisma saccharinum, assembly GCF_977018435.1. Classification (NCBI taxonomy): domain Eukaryota; kingdom Metazoa; phylum Arthropoda; class Insecta; order Zygentoma; family Lepismatidae; genus Lepisma; species Lepisma saccharinum. The sequence continues at coordinate 5,013,958 of NC_139256.1, forward strand.
GCGATTCGTGATTAAAGATTTTGGACATTTTAATTATAAAGTATTTGGAATTTTTGTTTACTGTCACGTGTCGCAATTCGGTGGTTACCTTCCTGGAGGAAGGGTGGATCGTCTTAATCCCGATCCCTGGGTGAGAACTGGTACTCCCAACTGACCAGCCGGAGCAAGGAGCGGTGTGTTGCCAATTCGGATCTCCATACCCTGGAGTTACGAGTGGTGGCACGTTGCAATGCATTTTGTGTAGCCGCAACGTGGAGTGTTGTATTGCATTTTGTGACCCCGCAACGTCGTCCATAGGGCCGACGCTAGAAGCGATTATCCGATTGTTTTCTGCAGGATGGCAACACTGTTTGTGACGTTCACTAGTCAATTATTTGCACGATTACATTTCGTTCATAAATATTTGAAACTAAAACGCGAAGGTGAAGATACAACTTCTATGGGTCTATATATTAGTGAAATAACTGAGCAATATGCAGTTCACTATTACCTATATTTCCATTTTTGTCAGACACACTACCACATAATGACTATTGATTCTCGTTGCTATAGCAACGTTAGAATTCCAAATATCTCGTTTATACAACGTATAGCGCAATAAATAACTTAAAACATAATTAACGTTGTACAAAGTAATTATTACACATTTTTTGAACCGTTAATATAAAGTGATTTGTATAATATGAAATTAATAATTTCAATAAACATACAATTATATTGTGCGGATTCACAGGACCGTCACATGTTTTCCTTATTCATTGTTATTATTTTGCAACCCATGTTTTCCTTATTCATTGTTATTATTTTGCAACCCAAGAATTATATTCAACGCGGCTTTGCATGGTTGCAGGAAAATACCATACTACATTTTTTCATTCATTTTGGCCTTTTGTAAATGCCACCCCACAGGAGATGCCAAACACGATCTTTTGTCTAATATTTCGATTTTCTTCGTCTTCCTCTAACTTTCGGTAATGGAAGATAAAATGTTAAAATGTAAAAAATTCACCTCCGCTAAGAGTCCTGTTATTCTAGGAGAAAAAACTCATGTCATATCTCTACGACAATTAGTTCTCGAGCTACGATGTTTTTTGAAAAGCACGCGCGCCTGAAAAGTCCGAAGAGGCTAACACGCGGAATACCATTAGGGAGATTTCACACCGAAGCTACACGTGTCGCTTGAAGCTTTCACCAATCAAAAGCAGGCTTGCTTGAAGATACTATCAGTTATATTGAATGAATTAATTGCGAACTATTCTCAATTACTATAAAACTATATATATTGAATTATATTCATAGTCTACACAATTATATTAACAAAAAAAATATTGACTGGATTTATAATCTAAAGTAACAGTTAGATTTGTTCTTAACAAATTATACAAATGAAGGTCATGTTTCAAAAGTTAGTAAATAGAACAATTTAAGTTAGTGCAAATGTCTTCCTGAACTATGCATTTGTCTTAACCTTCCTACGAAAATACCGAAGCTCAAAAATAAAAAATAGTAGGGCTAGTGAGGAACCAAAACATAGAATGAGAAACTGTATTTGCAGTTGCTTCAAGGTAAAAGGTGAATTACTCTTGCAACTTTCAAAGCAGTTTCTACGTGATGCATTATGTTTTATATCTTCGAACCAGAACTCCAGCAAGCCTGAATCAATTAAACGTCTTGTTAGTGTATTCATTCGAGGAAGTTAAGGGTTGGGTTTCAAAGGGGTGAGAGCGTCGGCCACCATGCAAATTTGTTATTCACTCCACGTTCTCCTTAATTGGCAATATTTTAAAGCATTTTAAAGTAATTGTTTCAATATTTGGAGTATGTATGCGATCGTTCTGAATTCATTCATAGAGAATTCTGTCAAGCCCACTCTAGCCTGTGTTGGCATAAAGTAGACTTAAACTTTTGTCACTTCCAATCGATGTGTGAATTGTATCGTGTTCTCCACATCAGAGTCTACATTTTACTGAAAATGCTCCATGGCGAATGCACTGTAATCTTCTTCGTATTCGTCTGAAGGCCAAAAATCTTTAAATGGGAGGAGTCAGCTGTCAAAGGCTAGAAACACACTGGAGATATGTGCAAGATAGGGCCTAGCGATGTCATGGAAATAAGAGCGCAAATATTCACAACGGAAAAAAAGATACAAGCATTTATCTCTACAACTCTTATCTCGGGTATAGATTTTGCTAATTGATAAGAAGCAATGAGTAATACATTCAGTAGTATTGTAAACATTTTTCTTTAAAAAAAATTGAATCTCAATATTAGTGATTACAAATTAATGGTAAGAGCAGTACTACTCATATTATGTAAATAGTCCTGCTAACATAGTTGGTTATATATACATATTGTTACCCTAGATATATATGTGTGTGTGTGTCTAATTACGTACTTCATCCTTGTGTGAAGGCTAGCTACATGCTGAGTTACTCAGTTATTGTTTTAAGTCCACTTTATGCACAGAAAGGCTAATCGGGACTGGACCTACAGTTTAAAGTGGGATCCGAACCACTATGTACCTCCACCCGGTATCGAACCCGGGACCCCTTGATTACAAGGCGACAACGCGACCACTGCGCCATCGGGGAGGTACTACTAGCTACATGTGTATCAATGTATAATTATGTATTTGTATCTATGCATAAGAGTTTTGCATGTATGCATCTTGCAATATATATATATATATATATATATATATATATATATATATATATATATATATATATACACGTCCTTGTGTAAATATCTATGTGTTTGTGCGTATATACCTAATTATATGATCACTCTTATAAAGCTGTTGCCTTACCATTAAGGGAACCCGTGTTTCCGGCGGAAGTTCAGATCTTATTTGAAGCCATAGCTTCAATCTCAATTAAGTCTAGTGGACTTAAATAGACTTTGCTTTGGCCAATTGAAGTGGAACTAATGTGCATTTTATGTTGTGTTTTTGCATGTACACATAAGTGGGGATTTTTACTCCTCAGGAAGATAAATAAATAAATAAAGACGTCAAGTTTGCGTCATCACACAGTTTTGTTATTGGTGTTGTAATTTACACCTGTTTGCTAGTAGATTCACTGTACTAATGATAATGTAAGCACTATGGAATGACTCATCTTGTAACATTAAAAGCGTGATTAACACTCCTTTTCAATGAATTACCTCGGCGTTGATTAGAAATATGTAGTCACACTGAATAACTTTTCATTGGACAACAATCAGAAGTATGTGGAGACAATCGTGCTTCGAGATATTCTGAAATTCCTTCACAGCTTTTACAAGAACCACGATTTTGGAAAACTTGGTGAGAGAGTGAACCTTATTCCAACGTTTATGAAAAATAGAGAAGAGACTTTAATAATCTCTAACGCTTAAACGCCTTGGCTAAATAGGCCATAAAGCTTCAATACTAGAGCCGTTTTCAGTGAGAAATTTGAAACAAAATTTAAAATTAAATTTTAAGGCAGGTAAATTGAGGTACATCATCTTGCCACGACTATGGGGCAATAACTATTTTTCAAATTTTGCTTTGTATGTTTGTTTCAATCATATTTATGCGTAACGATTTCAAGAAATGGATTCGCATTGAAAAATATATGTTTGTTTATATTTAGTGGTCATGCCATGTGGTCAAACATGATTGATTAATTGATTGAATTAGGCTATTTAATGTCGCATTTCTGCCTCTTTGGGAAATCGCGACGATGGATATGAATGGTGATGAGATGAAATGGACGAAGGGGAAATCACAAGCATATATGGATGACTCAACACAAGCCCAGCAAAGGATTATACTGTCTGTGAGTCGAGACGCATGGCACAGTGGTTCGGATCCCACTTTAAGTTTAAACTGTAGGTCCAGTCCCGATTAGCCTTCCTGTGCATTAAGTGGACTTAAAACAAGAAATCAATCAATCAAAATCAATCAACTTGTGAGTGCTTTAGTGAATGTCACCCTTTACACACTAAGTACCCATCTTGTCACAAGTTCCGATATACATACTAAAAACACATACACAAAATAACTACAACATACTGCACAAACATTATACTACAAAATGAAAGAAATGACCCATCTTGGTAAAATGAACTTCTCTAATGTCATTGTTTTTATGTTAATAGGACAAGAAGCACTTTACATATAAAATTCAGAAATAATTGCCTATGCGGAGATGTATGTATATCCAAGAGAAATGATAGACAAGAAAATGCTACATTAACTATAAAAACACGTGGGAAAATATACTTGTAATGTTGTAGTAAGAAGTATGGATGCATTACTATATATGAACAAGCATTTGCATGAAATAAAATTCAATATTGTAATCAACTAAAAGGTACTTTCTTGAGTAATAGAATTGTGGAACGTAATGAAGGAATTACAAAGAAAGGAGACATAGTCATTTTCATAAGGAATACGGACAAACATTTGATGGAACTAAATTATTTTTCTGTACCTTAATAGTAATTTCCACGAAGGGCAAATGTACATGAAAGAATATGTAAGGCTATCAGTAATGTACGTACTGGAATATTCACAAATATCTTATCATTTTTGTTGATCAGCTCTAACATAATGTTTGATTATGCAACCCAATATTGTCAAGCATGTAAATGTATCCACTTTTAAAATTGGTAATAAGTTTTGCTACTCATTCGTTCGGTAATTCTTCAAGGTTACAGAAGTGCTTTGGAGAAAGATATCAACTTGAATACTCAAGATTAAAAAGTAAGTTTATGAACATGTAAAGAATATTTTAACTTGTACAAAATATTTTCACACCTGTTGGATGGAAGTAGTTAATATATTTTTCAGAGCCATGGTGTATATAGGTATATTCGTTTAGTTCATAATAGCTGTTAAAAGATCAATGATAGTATCTGCAAGAAATGTACAATTGTGTGAGTTGCTACCACAAAAACTCTTCCTTACTGGGCAAAAGGAGGTTGGAAGAATAATCTAATTTCTTCCCTGTTCACGCAAAAGTGTTGAAAATGAGAAGACAAAAAAAGTGGAAACCATGAAAGTAAGTTAAGCTTCCTTCACCAGCTATTTCATCTCAATTATCACATATTCTAGTTCATGAAAATCACTGGTTATATCTAAATTTTCCGCAGATGTTCAAAATTTAATGCAGAACATATAAATGGTAATAAACTTTCCAAATCATGTCATTACATGCTGATAGCAAAATTATTTTGTGGGCTAGGTAGTCAGATTTTAAGCTTCCAACCGAAGTTCTCGGATTCCAGCCCAGCTTGGAGGTGATGTTCCTTGTGAGTGTCCCTTTTTCAATTTCATGATCCCTCATTGGTATCGTTGCGATAGGCAAAAGTATGAGAAAAGCGGCGTAAAGTGACATTTTTTTTTTTTAATGTTTCTTAAACTGAGGCAGTAACAGAAGGAACGGGATCAAAATTTTCATAAGCCTGTAGCCCCTTGTCCCCGCTTTAGTGTCGCCAAGAATATGTGACTAATCTCACGTGTGTTGTTTTACTTTCAGGGGTACATTGGGAACATGTTAGCAATGAAAGTTCAGGTAAGCCTATTGCTCCTTGCATTTGTTCTCGACACCACAGGATACACTGCACTTCTACCTACAACGGAGACTCCATTCCAGCAAGATATCAAGTCTGTAGTTGCTCTGATACTCTCCAAGAAGTTTGACAACGAGAAACCTCTCACTGTTGTGGATGTGACGTCACGAGTCAATTTGGATCCTCTGCTGGGACTGGTTCATCAGATGAACTTCACTCCTGTCCTTCATCACATGAAGCCTTCACATGATTCCAAGATGTCTAGGACTGAATTTAGTTCCAGTAAACATCTTGGGAAGAGTGACGCCATACTTGTATTAATGGAAGATCTCCGACTCATAAAGAATATGATAATACATTCCTCTAGATATTTTTATTGGAATTCGACTGCCAAATTCCTATTCATAAAGATGGAACCGTTTATCTATAACGAATTACAACATTTCTACAGAACGTGTAACACAAGAAAATTATTCAATTTCGTACTTATTTCGAGTGATGTCTGGATTATAGGAGATAAGGTTATAAAGAATGGACCAGAACGTTGTCTCTATTTTCTATTGAAAACGTCTATCCACAACTTTGTACGGGGTATAAATTATACTGACAAAGTAGGTGAAGTAGTACAGGAAAAATCTTTCTCACCTCATATTATGCAAAATATTGAAGGCGAACCTTTGACCTCAACAGTTGATCCAACACAAAACTCTCTATCGTCAGGTGTTTTATTTGGCAACAATGGCTATGCGTTTTGGGGTCCTTATGGAAACCTTTACGTGGAAATATGTCATTACATGAACTGCACTAGGGTATCTCCGTATGTACAAAACTTCATGGGTAAAAGGTGGGCTAATGGAACTTGGACTGATGCTTTTGTAGACATCGTTCAAAACAAGTTTGATATTGGGCTAGAGCCAGTGGTAATGACTCACGAGAGATACCAGGATATAGGGTTCCTTGTTCCACTCAGAGTAGAAGCACTTGTAGTTGTTGTTGCTAAGCAGAAACCAATACCAACATGGAGAGCTATATATTTGCCTTTCTTGCCACAGACTTGGATATGCATTCTTGGTGCATTTGTTGGTGTAATTCTTTGGCTATATAGTTACAAGAACGCCGTACGTAAGACGTACAAAAACTCCACAGAAATAATCCTGCAAATTCTTTCCATACTTCTCAAAGTCACAGTAAGGCAGCCACAATCTAACACTCTTAGAATCGTCTGGTACATTTGGGTCTATTTTTCAATGATAATTGCAGTTCTCTATGAAGCAAATCTTTTCAACTTCCTCACAGTACCTCACTACCCGCCTGAAATAGACACTTTCGAAGATATGGTCAACTCTAATTATACACTAGTTGGTAAAGATGTTCACAAACAAATGCTACAGAACAATACAAATTTCTACTTGGACATTCTGTCCAAATCATTTAAGGTTGATTACAACTACACCATTTATGACGCAGAAAGAGAAGGTCTTGGTGTGTTCTCAAACTACATGATTGCAGATATAGCCAATCAAAGATTTTTGTGTAAAAATTGCCCCACGCCCTATCATATCCTAAATGAGATAATCGGGATAAGTCTGGCTTCTCTCTATGTACCAAAATCATCCCCCTTTCTTCCGCGAATGAATATACTAACAAGACGTTTCATTGATTCAGGCATCCTGGAGTTCTGGTTCAAACAGGCTAAGAATTTATGTATATCTAGAATATGTTATGGCAGCTGCAAGAGTAAGTCACCTTTTACAATGAAGCATCTACAAATCCACTTTTTCATCCTATGTTTTGGTTCCTCACTAGCCTTGCTAGTTCTTATCTTTGAGATTTTGTTTTTTCGTTGGCTGGTTAAGCAAAATGCGTAGTTGAGGAACACATATGCACTAACTCACATTTTAAACTTTAGTAACTTTGTCAGCTCTGTACCGACGTTTGAAATGAGCTCGTAACTTTGTTAATATGTTAAGAACAAAACTAATTTTTAGAATGTAAGTCCTGTGAATATTTCTTGTTAATGCGAATGCGTAGACCAGTGTTATTCAAACTGCGCGGCGCGCCTCCCTGCGGAAAATTTAAAACGTGTTAATAAGAAATATCATCATCTTCTTCTGTATTAGTGCAACTCACGTTAGTTGTCTATCGGCAATCGCAACCTCATCCCTCGTGTTATTGAACTGAGAAAGGAATTTAACTCGTACCTTGTAGAATCCCAATGCTGAAAACTTCATTCATAGTGCCTTTGTACAGAATCGGCATACACACTTTTCTGATGTTTTCCACTATCTTAATATTCTGATTGTATCTCTACAAGGTGCAAAGGAATCCTTCACCTATCAGACAAGGTGTGAGTTTTCTAAAGAAAGTTTGCTGCCTTGTAACAGAAAGATTAAAGATGGAAGCATTGGTGAATGCTTTTGAACACAGCATATTGATAGGAGAAACAAGACTACAATTGAATGAAGAAATCCAAAGAAATATGCCTGTTTGTAAAACCTATTATCCAGCTTTTCTAGATGTCTATATTTATCAATGTTATCTCATGAATATCGTATAAACACCGCCTGCATTAATCACTCAAATTATAATTTCATTACCTGTATGTGCAGCAACAGTAAATAAACACGTGAAGAGATTTTGTGTTGCTCTTATGTGATTGAGGGAAGGTGTGTTCAGATTTCGACGCTTGAGGGGAGCCGCAACAGAAAAAAATTGATACCCCCTGGCGTAGACTATAAACATAATTCAAGAGTTATAAATTTATAGTAACTTACAACATTTAACAATCATTTTATTTAACATAATTTATATCTTCGAACACGGTTCAACGAAAGGGTTACGTACTAAGGGAGTTGAAGTGTCGGCCATCATACAGGATAATGGTGGACAGTATAAAGACATGTGTGGTTATTTATCAGAAGTCCGAATGCAAGATGATTTAACAAGTAAGGTTTACATGAAAAAATGAAAAGCGGAAAGATATACTGTTGCATGTATGTATGTTTACAAATTTTCAGGAATACAAATCATAAATATACACACTGTTCCATGAATTTGTGAAGCATGCGAACAATAATAAGTCTTATGTGCAAGTTATGACTCGAGATGGTTCGACCAATGAACGCATGAGATGGAAAGAGAGTGCATGGAGGGGAAACACGGCTACCGCTACCAGCAGTTTGCAACAGTATTGCTTCGTTAGGCCCACTCGCTTCCTCCCCTTCTCTACCGTTGTACGCGGCTTTGCTCCACAGATTCCCGAGACAGAATATAGAGCATTCTCAAGTCAGACGCCATTATAGCAGGCTACAATTACCCACAATTCCTAAAATCCACCGCGTTCATCACCACCTGTATGCGATGAAAGTGGTGGACAGCGATGAAATAACGAATGGAATTGCACATTTGATGACGTCATCGATGAAATAACGAATGTGCGAAATGGCAAAGGTGGCAGAAGAAGCAACAAGCCCAATTCGCGATTAAAATTACCACCTGAGCGCTAGTGTCGCTTCCAATATGGCCGCTCTACGTAGGATAGATCTTTGTTTACATTCACTAGTAGTACGTAATAGCAGCGTGTTGTCATTGCTGGTATGGAAGAAACGTTTAAATTACGCGTTATATTTAAATATTGAGAATGCGATGTGAATTCCAGGAACTATAACAAAGGTGAAGCTGTGCTGAGAGCGAAGCATTTAATTATGATAATAAAAATAACACGGGAAACGCACACGAAACTAATATATACGCACTGGTTTTTCAAAGCGGTGCTGTTTCATCTGCACTGCACCTCGGTTGTAACTGCCTAACTGGGACTCTCGGAAATGATTTGAAAATAAAGCAATTCACCTCTATTGCAAAGCTTGGGAGGAAATAAATGAAAACATGCTGTTGCAGTTTTTTCCCCCAAAGAGGCAGACTGGTTTAATAACAACACCGGATAATGATAATAATAATAACAATAACAACAATTTCATTGAGGTTATTTTCAGTCTTCACTGAAAATTGACATACTGAATGAAACAGCAACATTAGCATGTCAATTATGTTTTTCTGACTTACCTTAATGATTACTGACATTAATTAATTCTCAAACTATTTTCATGTTTGCACTTAATCGACTTGCACCTGTTCCAAATTACATACATAATACATTGATTTTGAAAAAAAATGTTATATTCATAAAGAACAGTTTAAAACTTACTTTCATGGCAATAAAATAATCTTTTCGAAAGATTATTTCGGAAAATAGAGTCTACAGACTCGTACATTCTTCGTAATTTCCTTCCCGCATTTCAGTTATGCCAATCTTGTCAATTAGTTCTGTTTTCCCTGATTTATTTAAACATTTCGTTTTGTTGATTCCACGGGGTGAAAAACACATGTAAGCTTTTCACTTGTCCTGAACCACAAAACGATTTAGAGCAAAAACCTGAACAGTATACGCTACTTTTTCGCATGTTCCCCATGCTTTGAATGGCTTCAACACGGCGAAGCGCAGCGAGGTGTCCTACGTGGAGTGGTTCCTGAAAATCTCACCAGATGGCGTATCGGATAATTTTAATCGCGAATTGTAAGAGGAGGAAGATAATTGCCATGGAGTGAAGTCAGTCATGACTACATAGGTTTGGCTTATCACTGCCCTGAAACTGTGAGGTATATACTGCTTGCATGCATACATTGTAAAATATATAAGTCATTTGCAAAGGATATACCAGGTTCTGACTACCAGTACTCATGGAACATATCACGGTTCTACAGTAATCGAGGCAATGAAGAAGTTGTGGAATTAGATGAAGAAACATACATAAAAACACCCCTCTCTTGTCCAGAATTCGATTTCTAGCTCATAAATTCTTCTCCTTAAATTTGATCTAGCAATCTGCAATAGTCATTATGGGGAAATTACACTATTAGCGACCGAGGAAAATTAATAATACATATTTCAATATGACTGTTCTGTTCATTTCTCTCTGACACGCCAAGTGCATATGATATATGTGCATTTCAGATAAGAAGCATTGAAGAATGTTGTTTACACATTGTTCCATTAGCATTCCATTAAAAATTCAATACTGTGTGTAGATTAGTTGTTAAAAGCTTTTATCCCCAAGTGCATGTTCATATACGACAAGCCATGTCGCTTAAAATACAACCAAAGTGTTAAGTTGTAGTTAACAATAGTTCTCTCCACTTACGCATCCATCTATCAATTAGTCTATCTCAGTTTACTCCACTACATGCACGGAAGTATGTACTAAAACTGTATCAAGTCTCCCAAGCTGGTAGTTCTTCTCAGATGTTTTGTACATGAAGTAAGATACTACATTCCCTTCCTTATTATTCAGTATGAAAAAATAATTAGATTAATTTTGTCTGATTGTGCATTTCGAATTGAGTTTGCTGTTCATAATTCCATCATTTTATGTTTTCTTTTCATCTGTACAGGGGTGTAAGGGGCGTAAGGGGGTGATACGTAGTACACCCGGTTGTCAACCTCACGTCCATGTAGTACACCCAATTGTCAACCTCACTTCCATGTAGTACAACCAATTGTCAACCTCACTTCCATGTAGTACAACCAATTGTCAACCTCACTTCCATGTAGTACAACCAATTGTCAACCTCACTTCCATGTAGTACAACCAATTGTCAACCTCACTTCCATGTAGTACACCCAATTGTCAACCTCACTTTCATGTAGTACAACCAATTGTCAACCTCACTTCCATGTAGTACACCCAATTGTCAACCTCACTTTCATGTAGTACACCCAATTGTCAACCTCACTTTCATGTAGTAGTACTGTAAAATGAAAGTTTTGTCGCTATGTTTAACTAATAATATGCATTATCAGTTTACAAATAAATAATACTAAAAAATTTCTTGCTCGCTTCGCTCGCAGTATATTCATTTATTTAAGAATCATATTATATCTGCAAATACATGTACTTATTACTACTACTTCAGAAGGCAAGAGCGCACGCACCCATGCAATGCATTCTCACACCCATATTCCATCGATGAATTGGGCACCCCCTCCCCCACCCAGATAATATCTGAGTTATGCCTACGATAAGAAGCATACAGATACAGTAAGAAAAATATTGCGCAAGTGTTTCTAATTTCTTTATAACTAGCTTAAGAATTGCATGAAATGATCCCTGGTAATAATATGTTTAAATTTTGTGTTTTTCAATGTCATCTCTTGTGTTTGTCCAACGATTGATTAAATCAAGTACTGAACTGTAGACTGAAATGTTAACATTATAACAAAAATATATTGTCCATCTTTTCCAGCATTTGACATCTTTTTTTCTTCTGAAATGTTACGTGAAGGGAAGGGGAGGGGAGGGGAGGGGAGGGGAGGGTTAATCTCTGGAAACATCTATGAACAAATTGAATTAGAGCGAACATTTTAAAACGGTCCAAAATATGCACTTAACATCTCCAAACTTACACCCCCCCAAAGTTTCCAACACCCCCCAAGGGAAAAATCCTGGATAAATCCCTGCTAATGGTTGTGAGAGAGGAACGGGTCTCTCGAACCTTTCTGTGAAATAAAGTGGCGTTCGGATCAGGACTTCAACTATGCATGTAATAGCTCTTTTTTAGAGGTCGGTGGGCAGGCCTACATGTTTGCTCGGGAATATAAAAAAGGCGAGCAAACATAAAAAATAATAGCATTTGTGTATTCCAAACAGACGGCGCCGAATTCTATTATTGCGGCAGGCGTACAAATATGTAGCTATGACTCTGGGCTAAACCATAAGAGCAGCTCAATATGTTTATGATAAGAAATTCATTAGTTATAATAGAAAACGCTGATTATATCACAAAGTCCAGTATTAACAAGACCTCGGGACAACTATTGTAGCGTTGGCTAGTGCTGTTAGTTTAGTAGCATCATTTGTTTGTTCTGTATTGTGCAAATACGCTACAAGTTGACACGGAAGCAAATAAATGCTCGCGTGTAATACAGGGAATGTCAATGAATACGACCAATGTATCGATTACTTCATAATTGCTTTACGAAACACCAACTACCGTGTCGGCTGAAAATGGCGGGAGAATAATTATATAAAGGGAAATTAAGGTAAGTGTTGTACGGAAGGGTCTGGACGCAGAACGTTTTGTCCAGGAGTTCAAATTTCAGATTATCGTTTAGTTCCACAAAGTCAAATTTGACACTATTCTCGGTTGCATTTTAATGTCTGTACATGCTAAATTCATTAATCTGAGATTTCAACAGTATTTCTAGTGGGTATATTGTAGAGTCGAATTACTTTCGGAACATCTCCAGCGGACTACGCGAGTCTGTCCAGCGAGCCTAGTGGGCGTGTATAGCCTGAGCCGGGTGCTTAGCGATAGGTTATGGGTTGAGATGACGTCAATGGCTCGCTTCGTTGATTGACTGCTTCGAGAGTTGTGACTCGTTCCGAAGCTTCAAATGTATAACAGCCAAAGATGTTACGGAAATAATCTCCCTATATGTTGCTTGTCAACCTCTTGGGTTAGTCGCAGCAATGAGGATGAATGACCAGCACTGATAACAGGGAAATACAATAAAATGAATAATAATCTTGTATTAACAGCACTCATTCACCCTTTTGTATTTTCAGTATTTTTGTTATGTGTATGTTTATATTTAACGTATATATATATTTACTTTTCTTACAGTGCATGTGTGTCTTTTCTCTTTCTTTTTATTTAAATGTTTTAGCTCAAACTCTCATGTATTATTATCAATTTGCTCAAACTCAAGTAGAGTTAAGTGGAAGAAAAGACTCGTGCCTTAACTTCGCCATTCAAAACAATAAATACATAAATTACGAATATATTAAATGGATGATAGGAACCACATTGAAATCCGGCTTCATGTCTCATGTTCAAAGCTACGTATTATGGATTAATGAACTTTTACGGACAGACTAACATCCTTCAATTTTCGAGTGAAATTGCCATGTCATACAATTTGCATTGGACTCAGTGAAGCCTTCTGAAATTAGTAAACACAACACGAAAACAATTTATCTACAGCATAGCTTGTAATAACCTTCTTTCTTAATGAACTCAGAAATTTCCATATTTTCAAACATTTTCCAACAAATATTCCATATTCGTGCTGTTACTACATTTCGCGTTCTTGTGTCAAATACCAAATGTTTTTCGTTCATCTGTATTCTGTTTACTTGTTGACAATAGACAATGCACATGTTCAGAGCCGGCATTATGGGGGGGCACTTCCCCGAGGCTCAGCGCTAGGCCAGTTGCATATGTAATATATTTATTATCATCAACGGCGGATGCCATACTTGTTAGGTGACACACACACAGACACACACACACACCTTTACAGTGCTTAAAAATGCATGATTAACCCTAGCTTACCCGTGCAGTACGAGAAACGTACTGAGGAGGGGGGGGGCTCACAGGCCCACACTTTTTTTATTCACAAAAATCGAAGAACCCATTTTGTTATTGAATTACAACTTGATTTATTGTTTGTAGAAGTTTAGTAAGTTTTTAATTGAATCGGCAGGTTTAAGAAGGGAATAAGTCCAAAAAGTAAATTTGTGGGAAATAAAAAAAACCGTATAAGGTCCGGGATTAATTTCCTTCTTACACCATACGTTGATTTCAGGGTTCTGTATCTTCTTCTAGAAACTGCCTTTTATATATTTCTTCACACTCACGTTCAGAGCGACGCTTTCCGATGATGTCGAGAACAAAAGGTCATTTTGCCATTTTTTGGTCTTCATTCCCCTCTTAAACCTGCCGATTCAATTATAATGATTACAAAAATTACCATCATTAATAAAAAAAATAGTAACCAATTACTGCATGAGTGTCACACTCATATTTTACCATTCGCTAAAACTTACAAAAACCATAAACATTTTATTAATGTATCTTTAGTTATAGAAAAGCCGTTGTTTATTAATTATAATAATTACAAAAAGTACCATCATTACCAACCAATTGTACACTATCACTAGCATGAGTGTCTGGAATAACACGTTTTTAAAGATGGCGCCTTATTAACCCCGTAAAAGCATTTTGCCTCCTAGTACATTACATTTATGTTTTTTAAGAACAAAGCTAATACAGAATATTCAGAACACCGTAGGGAACAAAGTTCAATTTTTATAAATATTTTCACAGTTGAAAAATTGAAAAAAATTAGAGGTGGTGGGCCTCACAGCCCTCCCGGTAACACTTTACTATACCGGAGACGGATTTCTTCAAATTTACAGGAGACAGTACTTACGCAAATCATTTTCTGTAGCGTTGTTGATGTTCGTGAATGTAGTTTTGATCCATTTTAATGCGAATGCATGTGGTTTTCTACGAAAATCTATTTCCGACGCGCTATTGCTTCTGCCGCCATTTGCTTTCTGCACGAGAGCACAATACGCTCCGTATTGTCCGTATATGCTAAATTGAACGAAAGGAGTGCTAATGGAACCTAACCTAACAGGCCTAACCTAACCTAGTAGGCATACCTCGTCCCCGTGATGGTCCGTGGGGCTATCGTGAATTTTTGGGGTAACGTCAATGGTTTTTGGTGCTACCCGTGGATGGTTTGTGGGAAATAACGAACAACAGTAAGTACTCGTTAATGTAAGAAATATACATTATTTTCGTTAGAAATTCATTATTTCACCTAAAGAAATGTTCCGCAATGCAGAATAGTACGTTAGCAATATAAAAAATTGCGAAATTGCGAAATAAATCATTGACAGGTGTCTCTGGTATAGTAAAGTAGTACCGCCCTCCCGCCTCTCCTCGGGTATGCTAGGGTTAAAAGAAAAGCAAAACGTCTTTCATAGTTCTGAAAAGAATGTTTCTTGAACTTTGCATCAAGTAACGATTTTCAGACTTTCCGTACTTGATAACAATCTATTTCGATGTTTTTTCTTTGTTACGCTTTGAAGTGCAGAAGCCGCCAAGTTGATGATATTGATCATTGTTAAACGTCAACATGGCATATGAAACCATGGATACAAAACGTACACCTTATTATCTCGAAGCTCGTTTGTTAAGCGACCTTTTTCTTTCCCTACCTTCTTTTTTGTCGTGCAGTACTGTGGTCCTGTTGAGAGCTTTGCCGTAAATATTATTGGATACGTAAGTGTTTAATGTTATTTGCACAGCTTTTATCTTTAACGGTGATAATGCGTTTAAGCCGGCCCCGTGGCGGAGGATTAGCACATCGCGCTACGACGCCAAGGGTCCCGGGTTCGAATCCTGGCCTGGGCATGGATGTTTGCGAGCGTCCATTCATCAATTTCATCATACCATCCATCACTCATCCCCATCTTCTCAAATTAGCCAAAAGTGTCACAGAAAGCGAAGTAAAATAAAGCAAATCAATCAATCATGCGTTTAAGGATTACAGTATGTTGTTTTGCACACAAATAAAATCAAAACGAGTTTTCTTGAACTTAGTAGTCGGCAAAGGTTATTTGACAGTCAAGTCGAAATTCCAGTGATGCATCTTTAAATGTACACTCACCGGCAATAAAAATGGGACACCTATATCCTGAAACACTCGCTTCCCTGCAACATGTTGCGTTATGTGTGTTGCCTAACTCTACGGCGATAGGTTAAATACCAAAATTTCAATGGCAAGGTATATCACCGCCGTAGTTCCCTTGCGGGAAGTTCTATTGCCGGTGAGTGTACCTGGATGTAAGAACAGGGCTGTATGAAATTATGTTAATGAATGTAGCTAATTTTTTGAGTTTACACTTGTGTGCTGTTCACATTATCTTGTCCCCATTTGCGGACATAATCCGAAAGTTAACGTGAGTGCGAATTTTCTTTGTGTACATAATGCAGTGGAGGCGATTGGGTGCCAAAACTGGGGGTATAGGGCAAGGACAGTTTACTTTCTCTTGGTAGACAAGGCTTAGCATGAGGGGCAAAAGGTGAAGGGGCAACTTCCCCCTCTTAATCGCTACCATTGACATAATAGATGGCAAAATATCTGATTTGAACCGAAAGAAGACAATTTAATGATGTGAAGAAAAGTGTCCTGTTTCATCAAGAAACGACTTCCCTCCCTTTCTTACTTCTGATTCAAATTACTCTCATGTCTTCACCAAAACATTCCCACTTTTTGTTTGTAAATTTAGTGAGGCGAGCAATTTTCTCAAAATAGTTATTCATTCGACAGGAAGTGCCTTAGATTATTTTTTTATTCACTTTTATTTGTTAATTTTACAGAACAGAAAATTTCCTCTATTTTACAAGCTGACAAAATTTTAAAAAGAAGACATTTCTAGATTTCACAAAAGATTTTACAGAAGTGTTATACGTATATTCTGAATTCTGGTGTCGTGAAACTCAAATCAAAGGATTTGAGTAGATGTCACAAATGCTTTGAAATCAAAAACTCACGCGGCGTGGCGACGACAACAGAAGAGACACAAAACATCCAACAATTTATCTTTGTTGGAAGAAAAGTATCTTGTCTTTGCGCTTGAAACTGAGTGTGTTGTATTTTCTTACTTTGAAATTGAACACGGAAACAATTAACAATAATGTACAAGATCTTGTAACAAATCTTGAAGTTGAATCAGTTGTCTGCATTACAAAAAGAGGACATTTGTCTATTTTCGTAAAAACCCGCCTGGACCATTTTTAGAAACAGAAAAAGAGGACATGTCCGGGTAAAAGGGGACGTCTGGTAACCCTACTTCACATGTGATTTTTCTATCGTGGTTCTTGGTGACTCTTAGTAGTAAATACATGTAGAATATTGTATTTTTTAAACTTTTTTCTTCATATTTCCTTACAATTGTGTTTAAGTCATAACGATGTCACATGTCCATGAGCTTTTCTGAATGAAAAATCACTCTCATATAAGTTGCGATTTCAAGAGCTCTGCATGACACGATGCATTTAAGTTTTTCATCATTATAATTTACTTTCAAATGTAACATGATATGCTTAACGTTAAATGTGGAAAGCGTATGTAACCGAATGATTCAGAGATTTATTGTAAAGATAGTCACGAGTGCCAGTTTGTCGTAATACTTTGGAAACATCTTCGTAAGTCTATTAAACACAATTGTTATGTTACCATTTGATTTCACGTTAGTTGTTAATTTATTTTCAGACGTACTCATAAAACAGTATGAAAAACTAAATATGCTGACCAAGGCAGTAATTTATTTTATTAAAAACATAAACTAAACGTAACGTTTCAACCTTCTAGCAAGGTCTTCTTCAGACTCTGTATCAAGTACAAAAGGACTTTTGTACTTGATACAGAGTCTGAAGAAGACCTTGCTAGAAGGTTGAAACGTTACGTTTAGTTTATGTTTTTAATAAAATAAATTACTGCCTTGGTCAGCATATTTAGTTTTTCATAATCATGGAAACAAGGCTTAATGGTGTTATAATAAAACAGTAGAAGCAATAACGTGTCGAATAGGTATCTCTCAGTCTCCTTTGAAACACGTAGGCTACATTGCATTCAGAATTTTGCTGACAATATCTGTTACTGTGCCAAGTACTGTATTCCCTATGTATTCTTTCCTCTAAAGTTAACAACTATTAGCCAAGCTATAGACAATGTTCCAATTAAAATATCTGCGAAGTTCAAGAATTTAAGAACTTTTATGTTTAACATTTCGATATTTTTAAAGAAGAAAGTCATTTACTTTCTTCTCTCATTACCAGAGAATGAATTTATATGTAAATTCACATATCTTTATATGATGCTCAAATAAATGTCATTGTGTCTTGTCTTCCCGAATCGTAGTATGGAAGCGCAAAAAATGTTTTATATTCCACTTTATACATACTAGTTTACATTAGCTTTTCGCACATATGTTACATATTTTAGTTATTTTTACATATGATTTCCTTATTTTCAAACATTTTCCAACAACTATTCCGTATTAGTGCTGTTACTACATTTTGCCTTCTTTTGTAAATACCAAATGTTTCCTGCTCATCTGTATTCTGTTCGTTTTTTCACTCTGTTTACTTGAGATCTTGACAATAGACAATGCACACGTCATTCTAACATTTCTGCCATTGCAAGCTGATGCTTTCGCGGTGAAACCCATTGCATGTTTTAAATATCCTCCCATTAATTCACGCAATATTGAACGCAGTTTCAGTCAATACAAATCTGTCTTCATGGACAACGGGAGGATATTCACGCTTCAGCACTTGAAAGCAAATTTAGTAACCCATTGTTTTGGTAACAGAAAATAAAGCACTTTTTTGTATTTGTATGTTACATTACAATTAATGTTATTTAAGCCTAATGCTTACTATTTAGCTAGGTGAGCCGCTGCTTAATGAAAATTGCCATTTTTCGCAATTTCTAAATCCATATTTAATACTACATTTTGATTAAAATAAGCAAACATATATTTACATATCTAACACTTTTTATTACATATGCATCAGTCCATTTCTCACTACATATAACTACGTGTTGTTTTTGGAAGGCCGTTCCCTTTTGAATGGAACATTAAGCCAAATGCAACTAATTTGAAGAAGCTTTTATTTAATATCTACTTTATGTGTGTCTAAACTAATCGGGGTTGGGCCAACTGTTTAGAGTGGGATACGAACCATTGTGTCTCAACCATGAATGGAACCTGACACCCTTGATTACAAGGCAACAGCATTTTCCCTGGTAGAACGCAAATTAATTCATTTTTTTAAAAGTGAAACGAAATGTAAGCCCAACAAAATGTTCCAATATTGTAACATTTTCACTTAAAATTGGATTAAGTTACTTAAATTGTATGAATTATTGAAAATCTCCAGTTAATAGTACAATGCAAGCAAGAAGGTTCCACCGTGCATTGAACGTCTGCTGTAGTACAATATCCACCGAAAGGAAAGTTAGTAAATCATTGCTGTTGTTTAATACAATAGCGAAAATTCCACGACAAATTAATGGCGCTAGGAAACACTAATTATAAAAATAAATAAGCGGAATTAAAAGTAATCATAAAGATTTTCGGGCTTTGAATACTACTAAATTTTCATCTTAAAGAAGCAAAACCGTCCACTGCCTCGTTCCAGCTTCAAGAAACACTCAGAAATCGCACATAGACATAATAAACCACTTAAGACCCTGTTAAACGTTTGCTGAATAGAACCAACGGCAAGCTGTTCTATTCAGCCACCAAAATAGCGAAAAAAAACGCAAGAAATGAACACGTGTTTGTAACGTACTCTAGATTGTGAGGGAAAGGGTGGAAAATTATAAGTGTATTCCCTATGCTTACAGTACAATCATTACCTTCTCTTCGAAAGTTAACGACTTTTATTTATGACAAAATAGCTATTATTTGGGAGTGGCGGTCTCACATGTAGTGTCACACTGAATTCTAAACCTGGTATCGCCTAGAGATACTTCTGAGTTTTCAGTTTTTGCTTTAAGTCCACTTTACGCACAGGCAGGCTTATCGGGACTGGACCTACAGGTTACATTGAAAGTGGCTTGCAATCTTTCTTAAACGGCTTGCAATCTTTCAATCTCAGGTCTACTGAAAATCGTAGTATCTGATTATTAATTAGGTGGCCTAGATATTTTACAATATTGTATTCTGGTGTATTACAAGTTATAAAGTCTCTTTTGTGTGTTCATGAACTTTTTATGTAGAAAGCAAATCTCCTGGACAAGCATTTCCAAGTGTTCTCTAGCAGTTAAGAGGGGGCCATAATTTTTTTGTGTTGCTATGGTAACCTAACTGCCTGAAATGGATTGACTGGATTAACCTAACCGAGGTTAGTCATGTGACACAGATACGTAATTTCTGCCCCGTGATTTATCCCAGTTAGGTTAATCCCATCAATTCATTTCAGGCAGTTACGTTACCATAGCAACACATTTTATGCCCATTTTAACTAGGGGAGACCGGGGTAATTAGAACATGGGGTTATTGGAACATGTTAATGTAGAATAATTTAAAACGAAAAGACTGGTGCAATAACATTTCATACCTATGTACCTACACTAAACCTACATGCAGAAAATTTGTTATTGGAATAACTACACAAAAGTAAGTTTTATTTGACTTTTATTATACACCTGCAAAAATGATGTGACGCATGCTTGGCGTTTCTCTGCTTCTGCATATACTGGATGTGAATGAAAGAACCCTTTCAAAATTTTCTTCACCCCTATAATAAAACATAAGGGCACACATCATTTCATGTGAGTTTGGTTGTCTATGGGCAATTTGCCTGGTTTTTATAAGCAAAGTTCTTATTACCCCAAAAATTTCTGCAAATGGGTTATTAGAACATTGCGTAATTTGCTTGATTTCGCTTGGGTATACTAGATTGTACATGTAACTATTAGAAGTTTTTTCTTTACTACATTGTAGAATGGCCTGTAACCTTTCAAATAAATCATAGAACACTGATTTTCATTCGCACATATTTGCTTCACAGCTGGGAAATTGAACTTTATGAAAAAAAGACGTTAACTTGGGATTTTATTTAAACAAGCATTGATAACTCCAGAAGAAGTAGAGCTATTGTGTTCAAATTTGCAGGGTAAATGGGACATTTATATATGATGTTCGTATTACCCCAACAGCAATCTAAAGCTATTCAGTTGAAATTTCTAACTTATGTTCCATTAACCCCAAATGGGGTAATTGGAACAATTTTATGGTGTCATGACAATTTTTTTTTGGACGAGTATTTGCAATGCAGGTATGGTCATTATTTTTTTCAAAAATATGCAAAAGATGTCCTTTTAAATGGTAGAAATTTTTAAAAAATCCATCAGTAACTTTCTGAGTAATTTACAGTGGAACTTCTACAGGCTGTTTCCTGTTCTAATTACCCCGGTCTCCCCTACTTCTATTTACTAAAATGTTATTAATTACTTTGTAATACTTTTCTTTGCAGGACTGGATTACGCAAAGGGAGTATGGAAAACCAGAAATACAGTTTTGCGCTACTTTTGCTGACGAACGCAATGTACTCTACTCAGAAACTTGAACTAGAAGATACTGCCGACTACAATGGAAACTTATTGCTTTGTGCTGCTTCAGTGCATAGATCAATTGGAGGAGAAAACGTTCTTTTAGTGAATTCTGAAGAAATTGAAACGAGCGGGCACGCATCCAAGATTATTCTGCAAAAGATACAGGCTCCTTTCTCTATTGTAGATCAGAAGAATACCTCCAACACAAGATTTGAATGGAAAATCCATACTTGCTTCTTATTTTTAGCTAATGTTAGCGATGTGGCTGTAATAATAAAATGGATTCAATTTAACTACTTACTGAGCAGTGAAACTATCATTATTATTATTATAAATGCTTCAACATTATCACTAGACGATATTCGCTACATGTTTTTTCACACTTGGAAGATTCATCTCATTAATGTCGTGACAGTTTCACCAGTCAGCCAATTAGTGAATCAGAGTAAAGTTTTAATTGCTGGAAATAATCCGTTTCTTAAGGAAGGTGGTTTACTGTTAGCGAACTGCAACGAAAATGGTGAGATAGGTTCAAGAAGTTTAGAAAAACTTAAGTTAAATAAACTCCATAATCTTTACGGCTATCCCATCAGAACGGTTGGTTTCAAGGTTCTGCCGTTTGATGGAATAAGAACTGGATCGTCTGGCAACACTGTGTATTCAGGTTTTGCAGGTAAAGTATTTGAAAATATAATCGAGAGAATGAATTTTACTCCAACGTACGAAGTCATGTATCCAAAGCCGAACTTTGGGGGTATGTTGAAAAATGGCTCATGGACCGGTGCTATTGGAGATGTTGACAAAGGTACTGTCGAACTCATATTCAATGTAATGCTAGTCTCGCCAGCGAGAATGAAAGCTCTTGATTTCTCATGGCCAGTTAAGATTGACAAAGTCCACTTCCTTGTCCCCAAATCTAGTATTATCCCACAATGGATGGGTTTCTTCCTTGCCTTTAAGCCAGAGATCTGGTTCCTCATATTTCTCACACTTTTCGTGGTTGAAGTGTTGTTCAAAATCTACAGAAAGGTGTTGAGTACAGGAAATGACGATCTCTACATCCAGAACTCATTGGCTTTGAACATTGGGATGATGCTTCAGGAGTCAGTGGGATATCAACCACGGAAAAGGTTTGTGAGAATTATCTACATTTTATGGCTTTTCTTTTCCCTCATCGTTCAATCTATGTACCAAGCAGTTCTGGTTAGTTTCCTGACTATTCCTAGGCACAAGAAAAGCATTGACACACTTGAAGAAATCCTCAAGTCAGAACTGCAAGTGACCACCAGACCACTATCGCTAGAGTACATTCTCAAGGATTCCGAAAACAACTTACTGAGAGCACTCTATAGAAAATTTACTACATCTGGAGGAGAAATGAATGATATCGTGAGGTACATTGTCCGAAAGAGGAATTTAGCAGTGTACGGGGTGAATTCAATCCTTAGCTATCAAAACGCGATGCAGCTATCAAGAAAGGAGCAGAATTCATTGATTCATTCTGTGCAAGAACCAATCGGACTTTTTCTCATATCTTACGGCATGAAGAAAGGTCTTCCGTACTTGCCAAGAATCAATCAGTTGATTATTCGCATGAAGGAAAGCGGTTTGGTTGACGAATGGTATCGTCAAACAATGTTCATTTCCAAGCAGGAAAGGAAACTGCATGAAGAAGCAGAGAACAACAATATTCTCTCACTGAACAACCTGAAGCCGATATTCTTTGCAACACTAATTGGGTTGATCTTGAGTGCAGTGGTTTTCTTGGTTGAAGTTTGTCATTGTCGGAAGAAAGTGTTACTTCAAGAAAAGCACAACTAATGATTTTTCGTGTACACTGTAAACAGTTGATTGACCAAATCACGACCTACGATCGTCAATTTCCGCTGATTTCCAACTTGCGTAAGAAAAGAATATGGACGTTTTTAAAGTATCGATTGGCAATACATAGTCAACCTAAATAATGTAATTTTAATGGTTCCGTTTTTTAAAAAAAATACATATACAGGGTGGCTCAAAAAGTCACTTAACACCCTCGGTACAAGGCCACTGCAGCGCGCAACATGGAAATGGTGATGACTAATCGTTGTCAGACCAAGGGGGAACCACATTGACGCCACCCTCGCGGTCGGCGGCCATCTTAATGTACGCATCTTGAATTCAACTTCAGAATTTTACATGGGAAGGGGTGATATGATATATCAAATCAGGCTAGAAATTTACGAGAAATGCAATGGTGAAGGCTTTTTCGACCTATCTTTAACCAGTAAAAAGTTATGACTGAATTCTTGTACCAATTAGCTCCTTTTCGAGGTGTTAGAAAAGGCCTTAAAATTTGTTTAGCGCATTGGTAATGCATCGAGATCAAAGTGATGTCTAGGGAGAGAAGTTCGCATGCCATTGCACACGATTTTAATCGGATACATCCACGAAGAGCTGTGCGTTATGAATGGTTGTCGCGAACAATTTACAGTGTGACGCTTCCATTGAATGAAAAGTCCTTCACAGTGACAAGGGTAATGTTTATGTTCATAAGGAAGTTCATAAACAGAATATGCGACCCTTGTCATCTGATAATTAACTTTGGACAGAAACTGCTTCACAACGTTCCCATAGTGTTCTGGTGTTCCTCCCTATTGAGAAAAACTCTGTAAAAATTACTTTCTTCCATAAGCAAGGATGAAAAAACCTGTGTATTTAACAAATCCAAGTAGCCCTAAGCATTTAAGGTTTCCGTTGATGGAAAATTGACTAACCAATCGTGTTCCACACAGCACGCCACACCATTAACTTACCAGCACTAACCATTCAGCTTTGATCTGTCGAAAATGGGTTATCAGAAAAAAAGTATCAAATATTCTGTTTATGAACTTCCTTATGAACATAAACATTAGCCTTGTCACTGTGAAGGAACTTTTCATTTAATGAAAGCGTCACACTGTAATTGTTCGCGATAACCATTCATAATGCGCAGCTCTTCATGGATGTATCCGATTAAAATCTTGTGCAATGGCATGCGAACTTCTCTCCCTAGACGTCACTTTGAACTCGATGTGTTACCGATGCGCTAAACACATTTTAAGGCATTTTTCTAACACCTCGAAAAGGAGCAAATTGGTACAAGAATTCAGTCATAACTTTTTACTGGTTAAAGATAGGTCGAAAAAGCCTTCACCATTGCATTTCTCGTAAAATTCTAGCCTGATTTGATATATCATATCACCCCCTTCCCATTTAAAATTCTGAAGTTGAATTCCAGATGGCGGACATCAAGATGGCCGACGACCGCGCGGGTGGCGTCAATGTGGTTCCCCATTGGCCTGGCAACGATTGGTCATCACCATTTCCACGTTGCGTGCTGCAGTGGCCTTGTACTGGGGGTGTTAAGTGACTTTTTGAGCCACCCTGTATAATCTCTCATAACCACAACGTATTTCACGATTTCATACAATTCAATTAAAATTTTATTGAAATTCTACGAAAATAGATATATATTCATCTAACGAAACGTAAGGCGCAAATGAACCAGATACAATCTAAATCGACAATATCCAACCATGATCCGACAAAACCCTTGTGCTACATTACATGATATTAGGGGCGAACTTGCAAAATACAAGTTGCGGGAATCAGCAGTTTTTCAAGCGTCTGTCCTATTCTAAAGCAAAATTCAGAGTATTAGAGGCGAGGTAAACTCCTTTCAGACGTTGCATGAGTTCCTACATTCTTCAGTGCATGTGATACAACAATAAAAAATGGACCTTTGTTCACCCTTAATATCCGCAACGCTTCACATCACCGACTGCAGTGTTTTGAAATAAAAACTTTCTTATATACGAAACAGTCTCTGGTAATAAGAATATCACTCGATTCATAAATTATAAATTACTTTTTATTTGCATATTGTAGCCCTGTCTACATGATTGTATATTTTTGAAGACGAATATAATGAATTATGTTCCACAATTTGATATACTGCACAACAATATTGTTCCACTATTTTCTTGAACTGGTCAATTGCTTCATGTAGTTGTGTTTTGTATCAGTTGTAATTAGTGAAAATTATTAAAAATATATAAACTGAAGCTATTCTAGAATCCTCAGAATATTTTATTATTAGCAAAATAAACAATGAAATGACAATTTTAATGTATTGGAATTCTACAGATATTATTATATGTCCTCAACTGATCGTTCGAGAAATGTTTTGCGTTAGCAATAGGCCCATTCAATAATACCAGTAATAATAATATCATATACACGATTTTGAATTATAATTAATGAACACTAGGTACTTGTTCTTTCGTATGCATTTTTGTTCATAGTCTACCAAAGGTTATTCATCGTGTTTAGTAATCTTTATTCTTGCCTCCCGATGGCGTAGTGGTAACGTCGTCGCCTTGTAATCAAGGGATCCCGGGTTCGGTCATCGATGGAGGCACATGGCACAGTGGTTCAGATTCCACTTTAAACTGTAGGTCTAATCCCGATTAGCCTATCTGTGCATAAAGTGGACTTAAAACTTCAAAACAAGACAAGTAATCTGTACTAATATTCAATTGGTTATATTCTTACTCTAACACTTGTTCACACTGTCTAATTTCTTGTGTTATCAATCTAAGTTCACGCTTCCCAAGTTAATTGCACACATAACAATATTTTGGAAGGCGATACTATAATTTTTTAAAAAATAAGATTTTTTGTACAAATATTTTGAATTAAATATGTATGTTATTGGATTCAAAAACTAAATTAGTTGTAGGACATTATACCCCATACATATACATCTTCACAAGAGCACACATATGCAATAAGTATATGACAGTGTATGTCTAAAATATTAAAACGGTCCAAAACATAACACTGCTATTAATGCACTGTCATTCTAGAATTTTTGTAGACACAAATAAATTGACATGAATAATCATGAATATTGTAGGCCTATTAGTTATCGAAAGGTTTTAAAGTTATGCAGAAACCATCTACACGAAATTAACTCGTGCGGCATTTCTGGCCTTATTCAATTCTTTTTCACTCCCTGGCCTCGTTTCAAGAAATTTAATCCTGTTGCAGACATCGTCAATAATTCGATCTCTCTTCATATTGTACACAGTTTCTTTATTAATATATTCTTCTACCCTAGCTAACTTGTTCCGAAGTTGCTTATAAGGGCAGATAGCAGATTGATTTTTACATGCTTCGTCCAAGTGCTGCAAAGGAACAGTTCTCAAGGTTAGGAATGTGAAACCGTCGACACTGCTGTTGATGATCTATCAATGTTCCTTTCCCCACTTTGTTGTTGCAATATTCACACTCCACCAACATTTTAGGGCACTCCTTAAGAATGTGTTCCCTCGGAGATCTTCTTGGCAATTTTACCACACAGTTATTTTCGCAAGGGTCTTCGAACAAAGGGCAAAAATGATCATATCAAGCTAGTGAGTCAACCAATCTTCCGCATCGGCAACACTCGATCGGTAGTGTGAAATGGCCATGTTCTTCTTCTGTACCATTGCTCCACATCCGAGACGGGGCAATTTGCAAGCAATAGGACACCTTTCAGACATGTGTTTGGATATATAGCTGCGCTTGGTTACGAAACCACACCTGTACTTACACGCAACTATCTCCTCAGCGCACAGACGTTTATGTCCCTTCAGCTCTTCCCTCGGGAATGGCTCAGAACAGAGCCTGCATACCAGTAGCTTCCTCCTGCAACTATCTTCCATGTGCTGGTGCAACATGTAACGAGGTATCACAGAGACTTGACTCTCCAGTTAAAATATATTATTATTACAGGAAACTCGAGCCGCCCCCCCCCCCCCCAATGTTAACGATGTGGTGACAGAGCCCCCTAAATAATTTTGCTTAACAGGATCTAGTGTATTATTCTGCTTCTCTTGTAAAGTTTACTCTGAATTGTGCCACGTGAATTTAACTTTAAATACACATTTGAAATGTTGTAGACCATCAACTTTTGGGGGCTGAGACCGCTAAACCATCAACTTTGGGGGGCTATGACCAGAGACAGGAAACACATGAATTATTACTATATACTAATTATATAAGTATGAGTATTGTTAACATTTTTACTAAAAAAAAGTTTCAAAAGAAGATGTGCGTGAACTAGGAGAGTATATGGGACGTTCTGGCTACAAATGGCTCTCACATGACATTCAAGACGAGATCATTGATATATTAGGGAGGTCTGTTTTGGACTTCGTGGTAGCAGATATTAAAAGTCGGGAATATTTTGCTATTATGGTTGACGAAACTTGTGATATATCCATCCGTGAACAATTGACATTTTTCATTCGAACAGTAATTGAAAATTTTAATATTTTTGAGGAATTCATGGGCTTTTACGAGATTCCGAACACTGAGGCCAAAACTTAAAAAAGGGAGGGAGGGAGTCATTCATTAATTTATTTCAGTGATAAGAGCCCCCCCCCCAATAATTTTGACAAGTCGGCGCCCCTGATTTGAAGTTAAGTTATTAAATTAAAAATATCGTCATGTACGAGTAATAAAAAACATAAACTCGGCTCTGAACCAAATTAGTGTTGTATTTTTCTGTACGTTTCCTCACTGAAAGACAATACCATAACCCGTTGAAACTTAACAAGAATTTCTATGTACACGCCCTATAGGGGATCCTGGACTAGGTGGATTCGGATAATATATTTCGTAATTGTACTCGAAGCAATAGCATTATTCATAGTTTGTTTATGGTACTGGAAGTCGGAAGGGCGTCTGATTGTCACGCAGGAGTCCCAGGTTCGATTCCTGGTGTGGGTGATCTAAGGTCGGATTTTTATCTGCATACATGGCCCCGGGGTTGACCCACCCTCAAGTAAATGGGTACCTGGGTGGCAAAGGCAGCCGGAGCGTGGTTCTGAACACATCACCTCCACAAATACCCGAGATCGAGAATGTGTGGGCCCCTACCTCCCGTACCGCCTTCATGGTACGGTGCAATGTACACGGGAATCCAGGGTGCTTCTGATTTCGAGAAGAGGGTCGCAAAGTTAAGAAAGTAGTCTCTGTACGGGAGAGAATTTTATGACGAATGTCGCTAACTTGGCTGGAACAAGACCTATATTCTTTATCCTTGGAATATCTGGAGCATGGCCGCACACAACAACAGAGAAGGGGAAACAGCGGGTGGCTGCAGTCGCTTTTCCCCCTCCACGCAATCCAGTTCCCTCCCACGCGTTCATTGGTTGGGCCCTCCGAGTCACTACTTGCTGAGGGACTTATTTTCTTTCGCTTGCTCCACAGATTCCCGGGACAGAGTAAGAAATAACGGCACAAGTTACCTTCGGATCGTTTTGCGCAACGATTTATAGAAGATAGCGCTTGGAACGCTCACACACACTTTTTGCCGCTTTTGTCCCCGCACTATGCTAAACCATACTACCAAGCGAAAGTAATATGTCCTTGCCCCCCCCCCCCCCAGTTTTGGCACCTTGCCCCAAGGGCGCCCTCAGAGGGGCACTTGCCCCCCTTCCCTAGATATCTGGAAAGACTTCATGCAATGAGAATGGTAAAATTGTAGCGTGGAAACATGGACGAGAAGTGACATGAAAGACAGTAGGTTAACTCTAATATATGATGCTTTATGAGAATATTCTTAACTGGGGGAAAGCAGCAGCCAAGGCCCCCCTCCACTTTGAACACTACTGCCCCCTCTGAGAAATAATCAATCGGGTGGCCTTGCCTTGCCCACCTCCCTAGTTTTGGAACCCAATCGCCGCCGCTGTCCTGAAGAAATTCTAGTAGAGACGGGTAGAGACTTTGGTGGAGTAAACTATTTGCAGACAGCGTTTGATGATTTAGGAATTGCAAGGAGGAATCTTCTCTTATCCATGAAAGCTCTTACAAATAAAGTTAACTTAAAAATATGCACGGGCTTCCAGTGTCTATATTTCCGGTTTCCAGAAACTTATAGATGGACGTTCTATCTTCTATAGACGCTAGTAGAACGATTCTATAGTACCCTGACTAAATGTGTTGCCGTCGTCAGTATCGGCGGTGCAACGGGTCGTCATCGAAATATTTGTGTGTATGACGAGTATCATCATATCAGAATTACTCGTATTACATCGAGATTAATATAGGTTCATTCAGGCCAAGGGCAAAGAAATAATAATTGTTATATTTTGTGTATAAGAAAAACAAGTATGAAGTGGCGTCCCACCATTCAAACACATGCGTAACTTTCCCAAGTCCAGGAGTGTGTTCATACCGTGGTGAGTGAATGAATGAAATCTCACACAGCTTACCCTTACGAAACCATTATAATAACGGATATTACAATATATATATATATATATATATCAATTTGCAGTGGTCGGAAGTAGCGCGCTACTTGTAGCGGCGCTACTGTAGCTAGTTACAAAATTTGTAGCTGTAGCTGTAGCTGTAGCGAAGCTACAAAACTCCTGTAGTTGTAGCGAAAATTTCGCTACAGCTACATTTCTTATCAGCAGTTTGAAGTGGATTTTGAATGTGGCAACAGCATAAAAAAATTTCCACAATAACGCATACTCGTACTTTTGCAGGAGCTTCATAGAGACAAAGTATCTTATATGAAAATAAGGATAATCTAGATTATAAATATATTGATATCGCATATTATAGATATCCACGTAATTTATTTCATTAGTATCTGTATAATTCTAATATCCAGATAACTAACTGATATATATGTTTGAATTTCTCGTCTTGAGATCGTTCGCTGCGGGACGGCGTAGGTTCGAATCCGGCTCTCGTCGGAATTTATTCGGCCTACGTATAGGGCCGGTGGCAACCCACCATCGTGAGGAAATTGGGGAGCTCCGAGTGAGTGAGCGTAATCCGGTCATGGAGACCTACTATAACGGCTGGGGATACGTCGGGCCGACCCCCCGACTATTCCAATACTGGTTGAAGACCTCCACGCTTAGAGGTGACGAAAGAAAGCGTGGGAGGGAGACTGGCAGTCGTTAGGTATGCCTAGGCCCTTCATGGGCTGTTGCGCGACGGATTATTATTATTATTATTATATATGAATTTATTCTGGCTAACAGCTACGGTTTTTTTGAGCTGCATCGCTATTTTGGGGAGAAACATGTCTCGTTTGCGCCACCCCCGGAACAAATCCTGTGGATATCCATGGTGTAAGAGACAGCAAAATGTCATTAATTACTGTGTCAAACACAACTTGCCGTACAAAAACAAGCGATCCATTTTCCACTACAATGACAAAGCAATAGTGCCAGCAATCAATGACTCAGTACGTTAACAGCATTGATCATTGTCAGCATATAGGATCTCACCAGCAAGGAATTATTTTTACAAGAACAATAGAACACACTTCGTGGAATTGCAATTATTTTCGTCATAATATTTGTTCACTAATTTAAAAATTACAATACGTTTAGAACACTCGGGTTCACACGTCAGTTTCCTTAATATATTTTATGGGATTGTAAAAAGTATATACGAGTAATTGACTTTCCTGCAGAAACGACAATTTTCTTTAGTTAATATACAGTTTCCAAATGTATGTATTTTCCCTACTTTTATGTCGGTTTTCTGAAATTTCGCCAACCATGACAATGAGGATGAATGGTTTATTTAGTAATTCTCTTATCTAGAGAATTTCTGCCACTTTTGGCTAATTGTGACTTGTGAGAATGACTGAGAATGATGAGCCGGGGGGGAAGGGGGACGAGGAGCAGGAGGCTCCATCCTCCCAACTAGGCGTCTTTCCTAGTTTTTGTTTTGAGTCCACTTCATACACAGATAAGCTAATTGAGACTGGATCCGAACCACTATGTGCCTCCGACAAGTATCGAACCTGGGGCCCTCTGAGGTGTCAAAGAACCCTTTACAAGGTGACAAATTTCCACTGGAAAGCATTCCCAACAGGAAAGCTTATGTAAAGCATTGCTCCACCTCTTTCTCATTTATACCATAAACGCATCCCCCAGTAATAACTCCCCCCCTCATACCCAACTAACATTCCGTTTAGAGGCTAAGAAGATAAATATCACATTTATAATGTTATTCCCATTTTCACATCATATTGTAGTTAATTTTGATAAACATGATAATTATCTAGATATTCATAAAATCTGTTTGTCCATCATGTTCACGACAATTATAGTCCTTGAAAAAGAGTCAGTGAGATATATTTTTCGTCCAAAATACGGTCTTCATAACAGTCTATTAAAAAAATGAAATGTTTATTCTCAAGAAAAATATGTTGATTAAAAACATAAAAATCCTACCAAATTTTATTTGTGTTTAATTATAATCATTAATTTGGATAACACCCTATATTGTGCAATTCTCATATGTCAAATTTGAATTGATATGCCACTTACATAGGTACATTATTGATTGATTGAGTCGGCGCTTTAAGTTCGCTTTATGTACAGTAAGGGTAATCGGGACTGGGCCTACAGTTTAAAGTGAGATCCGAACCACTATGTGCCTCCACCGGGTATCAATCCCGGATAGGTACGTTATTCTCAAACGGTATAGTAAAAATAAGTAACTGAAGTAACACTACTATCAAAATCATCGAATGACTCAAATCGTGATAATAAATAACAGAATCTGTTTTCCAGTTAGCTTATCATACTGGGGCTTCTTTTGAATATCCATATTATGGTTGTTTTAAGTTTTTTATGCAGAAGTAGCGCAAAAGTAGCGAGTAGCGAACAGGAGTAGCTACTTCCTGGTAAATGTAGCTGTAGCTGTAGTGAAGCTACTCTTAAAATGTAACGTTCTGTTCACTTGTCAATTTGTACGACGACGAAGTACAGGGAGGTTATTTCAGTCGTTCACCGCCAGAGTGACGGCCGTTCCGCGGACTCTTCATGCAACAGGTCCCGGCAAATTGCGTTCAGGAAGTCCGTAACAGAAACCGCTTGTTTTGTAATGTTTCCACTTTTCACAATTACAGTTACAATTACAATTGAAATAAGCACGTACCTTGTCGCACGGATGCAGGAAAAGGTGTCCTCCCAAATACAAATATTTCTGGCACCTTATTTCTGACATCTAATCTTAGATTAGTCATCGCTACTTTATTCTCAGTTGTCGCGACAGCGCCTGCAGCTTATCGGGGGTTGGGTGAGTTGTCAGCCGCGAGAGGGCGCTTCATACTGCACGTGTCGGCAGTGATGCCAACCGTAGGGACATGTCCCTACGCATAGGGACTTTTCACTAAATTTCGCCCGCGTAGGAACGTAGGGACAGATTTTGCCAAATGAGGGAAAACGTAGGTACTTTTTTCAATCTTGGTAAATTACATTTTATGAATTAGTTTATCTGGATACTTTAGCGAGGAGGAGAAAAAAGAACTAACTAACAGATCTCCATCAGAATTTTGGAACATGTTATCGGTTACCAAAAACTTTCAAGGCAAGTTCCTTTTTGAAAACATTTCCACTCTCGCGAAAATAGTGCTAACATTGCCGCATTCTAACGCGGAAACGGAAAGAATATTTTCAATGTTAAGTGATACAAAAACAAAAAAGGGAAATAAAATGGGACCAAAATTGTTAAAGAATGCAGGAAATACAGCATCACCAACCAACATCTATCTCTTCACAGCAGCAGCATGTATGACTTCAAATAACATAATCAACAGTAAACGACTCAACGTTATTCATTAGGGGTGTGCTGGATTCTTTACTTTAAAAAGTCGTTAATTCTCGACGTTTTCTGCCTTGTAAGTTTCTGGAACTTATCGAAAGTTGTAAGTTTTTATTCTAGAAATGCAAAAACAATCACTTAAAGTGAAAATGACTTGTAAAATTCGAGATTTCCAGTGCTTCGGGAAATTTCGAACATTTCCCGTCCAGAAAATTTTCCGACTTGGTCGGGAAATTGCAAATTTTTCAGTCCCGAATGTCGGGATTTAAAAAAATTACCGTCCCGATCCCGTCCCGACCCAAAAAATTCTGTCCAGCACACCCCTATTATTCATTAAGGCAAGAATTTACAATACCGGACCCTTCTGTAATTTCTATGCTACGTCTTATACTCACGAAATAATTATTCGTGATTATTTATCTCAAGTTAACATGTTGGGGTGAGGGGGAAAAAATGTTCATTAACGTGTAGAAGTTGTAAAATAAGCTTTTCAATTCTCGCAATGATTCTCCGTATACAAGTATGGTAGCCATATTTGTTGATATGAACAAATTACAATTAGTTACGCTGTCTACAGCGTTGCCACACTGTTGATTTCATACTTGGAGAGCATGGATCGTGTAAGAATGGCGGAAGAGAACAGTAAAAAAGTTGTTAATGTTGTACAGATTGTTAGGTGGAGTGTGCAGGAGGATGGCTGTGGGCTAATTAATAAACTTATGGATTTCAGTATATTGCCCAAAGAACGTGCTTACATGTGACAGCGACAATCACGATGTAGAAGAACTGATTTGATTACAGGTAAATTTGGCAACAGTACATCAATCATAAAATTGCAGGATACGAAAATGGCGTCTTCGATGATGAACGTTTGCCGTTAAAGTGCTACGAAAATAATATTTTTTATCGGTTCGTAATCACAATTACCGCAAAACCATTCAGGAATAGCCCCACTGACCATTCTCGGTAAGTTTAGGTTAAGTTAGGTTAGGCAAACATAGTTAAAATTTGGGCTCGAAAAAAACATGCACGGGTAGCCCAACAAACCATTGACGGATAGCCCCACGAACCATTCAGGTACGGTTAGGTTAGGTTAGGATAGGCAAACATAGTTAAAATTTGGGGTCGTAGTAATATCAGGAATGTATATTTCGTTTTTTAAGTATTGGAAACACAAAATCTTCCGGTAAATAATAAGCAATCGTGCCGATCGCGGACCACTCAATGTCACTTATTTTGCAATTTCTACACGTGACCCCCCAAATTTTAACTTCAAATTCGTGATTAGGAGGCCTCAATTAGTGAGTATACGAAATATTACAAAAAATCGGGGAGAGGTCCTGTATTGTAAATTCGCTCCTTCATTAATTGTGGAAGCACCGAGCAGAAAGATTTGGTAAGTAAATGTGTATATTTTATCTTCTGTTTGCATGCTCATGAGGTGTTTTTTTTTTAGTCACTTTACTTGGCGTAGGGACATTTGGTCTGTTGTAGGGACATTTTGACTACGTCTGTAGGGACATTGCCGAAAAATGGTTAGCAACACTGTCGGCTACCAGACGTCAGTGTACGTTCATGTTCACTTCTGTTCATTTATCAGTACGCGTGTTGCTTATACTGTGTTATTGTAATGTGCTTACTCGTGGCCAGTGCTTTATTGTGTGTTAATTGTTATTCATTCATTACTTATGTCGTTAAACAAATATAGTCTTGAACATAGAGTTTTTATGTACGATAATTACGTGAAAACGAATTCTTGCAGAAAAGTGGTCAGGGATTACGATAGACAGGATCTCTTGAACCTAAGAAACGTGTTGTATTGCTGTTGAAGGAAGTCATTTTCAACATCTCTTATAACACAGGAGGTTAGTGATCATCATTATTATTACTTTTAAATATCATTTTACGCTTTCGGTTTGCTTTATGCGCCGGGATGCTGTCTTCCCTTTCTGTCAACTGAGGATAAAGTAGCGATGTCTAATCTAAGATTAGATGTCAGAAATAAGGTGCCGGAAATATTTGTATTTGGGAGGACACCTTTTCCTGCATCCGTGCGACAAGGTACGTGCTTATTTCAATTGTAATTGTAACTGTAATTGTGAAAAGTGGAAACATTACAAAACAAGCGGTTTCTGTTACGGACTTCCTGAACGCAATTTGCCGGGACCTGTTGCATGAAGAGTCCGCGGAACGGCCGTCACGCTGGCGGTGAACGACTGAAATAACCTCCCTGTACCACCACTTGTAGCCGCTCTCATACACACGAAGACACCGATCGGCCTCCCTGATGAAGCCGTGGTAGCGTCGTCGCCCTGTAATTAACCAGGTGGAGTCACATAGTTATTCGGATCCCAGTTTAAACTGTAGGTGCAGTCCCGATTAGCCTTACTGTGCATAAAGTGGGCTTAAAACACCAACTCAACTCAACGAAGACACAGAGTTCAGTCCTATTACGTCATGCATATGACTAATAGTTCACGCGGCAGCGTCTCACTGCCATCTACCGAGCAACTTAACATACATTTAAATTATAATTATATTATTACAGAACTGTACAAATTCTGTTTTACTAAACCTGTATTAAAGGTCCGTCATCAACTATATCATGTGCATCATGTCCTGAGAAGCAAGGTTGTTAAAGGAAATTTCAGACCGAAGCGACTGGTGACACGTGTGGCTTGGAAAGGACAGATTTACAATATACCGAAGAAACTCACACCGTAGCGGCATGACAGGCCGCACAAGTCTGAGTTCGATTGGTGTGAAATCTTTTTAAAGGTCGGGGAACACATGAACTCTAAGGAAGCTTTCAGACCAAAGCGAAAAGCGGCACGGCCCCCCACAAACACGCATTGTAAGTACCAAGGCCGCCCGCAGGATTTTTTCTCAGGAAGGGGAGGAGTCCTCAGAGTGGAGGGAGGAGTGAGGTGATGCTTTCCCCAGTTAAAAAAAAAATCTCATAAAAACATCAGATATCAGAGACCGCTTAATCTACTATCTTCTAAACACCCCTCGTCCACGTTTTCACACTACAATTTCAAAATTCGAATTGTGTGTAGTCTTCCCAGACTTCTCAAGGGGGCAATTGCCCCACCTGGCCCCCATCTGCGGGCGCCCTTGTTATGTACGCAAATGGCATAACCCAAGGAAAGTGATTGACAACATAGCTATCAGTTCCATTTAATACAACCCATAACACCGTACGAAAATGAATATTTGAGCTAAAAGAGCATTAATTATCTAGTTTCCCTTATTTCATGGGGATCAGCCCGTTCGGTGGCCTTGGTCGATTTTCAATATCACGACCGAAGGTCCCAGGTTCAAATTCTTGGGTGTTCTTTGTGAGTGTCGCTTCAACATTTCATCTAATCATCACTGATTGTCTAACAAGGGATTGCTGTAGTTTTAAAATGAAGTAATTAGAAACATTTGAAATTTAATTACTAAAATAATTTGTTGGAATTTAACAGTATATTTCATTAGACTTACTTATTTCCGAAGATATCGTCAAGTTTGTCGCAGGTTGTTAATTTTCAGAAGAATGAAAAATTGATACAAATATTTAAGTTATGTTGAGTTAGTGTTTTAAGTCCACTTTATGCACAGTAAGGCTAATCGGGACCGGACCTGCAGTTTAAAGTGGGATCCGAACCACTTGTGCCTCCACCAGGTATCGAACCCGGGAGCCCTTGATTACAAGGCGGTGACGCTACCACTGCGCCATCGGGGAGGCCCAATACAAATATTTAAATTATACCTTCAAGATAAATACCCACAATAATAAGGGGGAAAAGGAGCAAATTTTTAACATATAAATCATCCCATGTAATATGATTGCAAACTATGATTGATTGAATTGGTGTTCTAAGTCCACTTTATGCACAGTAAGGCTAATCGGGACTGGACCTACAGCTTAAAGTGGGATCCGAACCACTATGTGCCTCCACCAGGTATAAAACGATTGTAAACTATGATATTCATAACTAAACATACGAAATGAACCAAATTAACTTACCTAACTGTTGTAAGATTCTAAAAATGTTATCCAATCATTTCAATTCCCACCAAAACCGAGTAGACAACTGTTAATTTACAATTACTTATGAAGAATGCAAGACCGAAATAGTAATAACCATCTCCTTACTTATTTTGTTTGAAATGTTATTTTTAGTCCACTTTATGCACAGATAGGCTAATCGGGACTAGACTTACAGTTTAAAGTGAGATCCGAACCACTGTACAATGTGCCTACACCGGGTATCGAACCCGAGACCTCTTTATTACAAGGCGACAACGTTACCATTACGCCATCGGGGAGGCAGTTACTTATTTTGTACACAAATACATTTTATCGTCGACCTTAGCGGCTGAGTGGTTAGCACAGTGCGCTAGAGGCCAGAGTTCCCGGCAGGACCGTAGCCAGAATTTTTTTCGGGGGAAGGGGACATCCCTTATCAGAAGCCGTCATCTATAGGCGGAAAAGTAGGGGGTAGAAGCCATGAAGTTTCTCAGTATATGTATTACAACTTATTAAAGACATTTATTCCTGCCAAGGAAGTAAAATTAATTACCGCTACGCATTATTTCAAACGATTAATTTGTACGATTTCGTGGGGGGGGGGGGGGTTCAGCCCACCCCGTGGCTATGTGCCTGGGTCTAGGGTTCGAATACCAGCCTGGGCATGGATGTTCATTGGGAGCGCCCCTTCATCAATTTCATCCTTCCGTCGCGGTTAGCCAAAGGTGACAGAAAAGCGAAGCTAAATAACAAGAATAAAATAAAATACATTTTATCAACTGACTGGTTGATAAATTGAGATGACGATGGAAGGATTGAAGAATACTACTGTGGCCTTCTCATCATCAATCATTCTCATCATTGCAATTAACCAAAAGAGGCAGAAATGCGACGTAAAATAACAAAAAACATAAAATGCAACCATGGTTGACTTGAATACAATAACGTTTCAAAAATAAAAATAAGTTGATCACTGTCTGAAGTTGAAAATAAGACATTGCCTTAAAACCAACTGTAAAATAAGATCGAAGGAAGTGCAAGTGAAGTAAGGATTTTCAAGGCAAATGTACAAAAACTCATCTTAATTGAGGAATCCTTCGGAATTATCGCTAGCCCCATTTCCACCTGATTCCCTCCTTTTTCTCACGTCAACGTTGCGTTGTAAACTTGAAACATATTTTCACTACTACTATCACTTTTAACATACGCGTTGACAAAACGTGTTTTTCCATGCAACATAAAACCAATAAAAGCTTCTTGATGCACAATTTACCCAATTTACCCATTTTCGCATAGACATACAGCATCAGTGTGGCCAATTCATATACAGCGTCGCTACTAGTTGGTGGGATTCATAAACCCCTTTGGTCTAGTATTAAGAAAAAAATAATAATAGTCAAATGCAGGAAATATGGTAAAAACTGCACCTTACAAAAATCCTGAGCATTAAACACATTTAAACTTGTGGTTAAATGAATTATGGCATGGGCTGTTTAAGTCCGGGCATGAATATTTGAAGTTCGTGCAATGCGTCAAGTTCGTTCTCGTACTACGAAACGCATGGACTGCGAAACTAGTTTGTTCGTGAAAATTGTATGCAATGTATACAATGCGCGTGCATCATCTGTGTGGACTGACGCTTTCGTCTAGTGCGTTTCTTAAGACGGTAAAAAAAAATAATATTTAAAATTTTTTAAAAAAAGGGTGTAAGGGGTGCTTCTTCCACGTAGTGCACCCAATAGTCAACCTCACTTCCACGTAGTACACCCTGGACTGCAGACTAACGAGGCTCTAGCGACTGGCCCCATGGCCAGTATAATGGACATTTCCACTTTGACATGAAAAACGTTTTAAATCCATTCATTTTACAGAGAATGACAGAAACATGAGATGTGCAAAATATCTCGGCGATATTTGTTTCGGTTCTCGAGAAACACGCCTTCAAACACTGCTGAAATTCACCTCCTACGTCACGGATTTGAAAACGTCCTCTCCACAGACAGGAGGTCCTCTGACGTCATCACTTAGAAATGCGTGAAGGCGGGGCTTCTGCTCGTCCCGTCAACTTAGCATGAGCCGCGGAAGCGACAGAAAATTCACTTGTTACTGTGTAAAACAAGTATCTTACAACTTCCAGTGCAAAAATCTGTGCTCCATTTCTTGGAGATGAATTATACCCTAGCAGTATAGTAGTATTTACTATAATTCAGCCACTCGGTAGAGGGTTTTCCCATTAGGGTGACAAAGCAAACCTTGTAACAGTCAATGGCTGAACACGTGAACAGCCTTGTTCATTACGAATACATAGGTTAGTTCTGACTGGCAAGAACTTAATGTTATAGGAATGCCTTTTCTGGAATTACAGTTATTTTCGTCATAATATTTTCTTCACAAATTTTAAGATAATACTTTTAGAACACACTGGTTTACACGCCAATTTCTGCAATATAAGAGGTGATACGGTATAAAAAGGTACGGTGAGTTTTTAAATTTCCTGCAGTAACTGACAGTTTTCTTCAGTTAATATATACAGTATATTGCAACTTTTGGTATTTAGCCTACTTTTACGTCGCTTTTCCGTTCACTTTGTTTAACATCAACGATTAGAACGCATGGTTAATTTATTATGTATTATCTCTAACATCACATTTCTTCCCACTTTTGGCTAATCGCTACAATGAAGATGAATAACTACAAGCTGTATTCGAAGTCGAGGTGCAGGAGTACTCCCCCCCCACACACACACACTACCACCAACTGCACAATCTAAGTATCACCCAACCTGCCATGAAGAGACGAAATTTTTCTTCTGTCCCATCTCATTTCGAAAACATTCACTTGTCCCATCTCCTTTTATGAGACGAGACGAAACATGCCTCGACTCGTGAGCAACACTAACATTAACAATAGAAGCATTCCCCTAGCTGTTCCCAAAGTCTCGAGCAAACATCCTCCCATGTAACAATTTCCTGTTCAATGAAATGTCACTCACAAGGAAACAGTCATGCCCAGGTCGAATGTCAAACCTGGAACATGCGACTTCCTCAGATAAATCATGAATTTTGTGTATAATAATTACAACGCCAGTTCATTCCTGGTAATTCTGAATCTGCAGTTTGGTTTGTATATATAAGCAGGATAATATTTAGTTTTCGAGAGCTGTACCGTCGAAACGAGGAGTCAAACAATAATAATAATAATAATAATAATAATAATATTAAGAAAGGTTTTTTTTGTATTTATAATGATAAGCCCCTGCATACGTTCTTAATTCTATATTTCTCTAGACTTGAGACGAGAACGAGAATTGCCCTCTCAAACCGAGACGGATGTTTATACATTGAGACGAGACTGTCAATGGGACATTTACAAATAAACACGAGACAGACATTTACAACTCTCAACGAGAACGAGACCATGGCTGCCATGTCTCGTCTCGATAGGATCCTTAGTGGTGAAGTTGTGAACCAACCAATTAATGCGTTCGGGGTAACGAGATGAGGTTCCTTTTTTCACCGTACAAAATTCAAAATAATTATATCGTACCATTTCAGTATGGGATATTGTTATACACATGGGCGTGTATATATAGTTCACGGGGGGGAGAGATGGATCAACTTTTGGTATGATTAGGGTTGCTTTATTTCGTAAGTGAAAATCCAGGACACTGCTGGCCAGAAGCTTGTTGGGAAGCATGGGGGGAGGGGATGTTGGACCCGACAAAGTTGTGTGTTTGTAGTCACGAAGTATTGATACTTTTCTGTTCATCTTGTGTCACTAAGTTTTTAAGAACCAAATTTCTTTAATATGATTCGAGGGGGGGGGGGGAAATAACTGATTTGATAGTCTCAATGCAGTTTCTTATCGCAGAAATTCCGAAACTATCAGGAAATTGCAGATATTGATCTGCAGTCCCATCTGGTGTGTGGAATTACCGAAATTTCCTTCCCATCCGTATCCCGTCCTATACGTCTCTAATTTAAGAGAATGAAATAAGTCCGAAGGATTTTTTTATGAACAAGCGGATAGAACAAGGAAACTGGTAATTTTAGTGAACCAAAAAAAAGAGGGGGTTGGACCCGTTGAATCCCCCTTAAATACGCCCATGGTTATATACACATTATTTCCTTGTAATAATTATACATAAACTAAGTATAGATATGTACTGTGCAACTGATGTAATCTTCTCAGTGTATATTCTCTTATCTGCACAAAAATATTTGATCATAATTTGCGCAACAGAAATGGAACACAAACTGAAATTGCTTTATGGAAAAGAATAAATAAAGTGAAGAATGTGAAAATTCCTATTTTGCACTACATAGGTTACGGTAAATATCGATAAATATAAGTTTAAAAATATTTTTGAGTGTCTGGTCAGCAACCAATTTTATAAGCAATATTTTTCGCATGGCCTGAGAACACACGCAGCTGAACCATTTTATTTATCTTGCACGTGAGCAGCACGGATATTTCATAGAAGAATGATCATTACAAAGCATAGCTTTCCTTTCTCCTATCGCTCCTTCTTCCATTATTTAAATCGGTACAGATTTGTAAAACTGCTGCACGTGTTCGTTCACTGTGGGCTACCCATCCGGAACTGGACGCTCGAAGCAGACGACAAACGACAAACGAGCTCTCCCTAAGGAGTGACGTAGTAACATGGCGGCGGCGTGTTTTCAGCGCAACGCTAGCCTCGCAACTTTGGAAGTCTCGTTTCTGCCTTAAACTGGGCGCAGAGAAACGCGAGAACTTGCAGGGGTCATTTTTCCAGGGTGTAGATTTTAAAATTGTTGTAAAAAAAATTGAGTGGAAATGTCCATTTTGTTTGTCTTGTCCTGTGTTTAGTCCTTATTTGTGCTGAGTGCTCCTTTACAGCCTCAGCTTTTAACGAAAGTCAGAAGATTTTAATATTTTTATGATTTTAGTTCTGCAACGTTAGAGTTTTTATGTGTAACGATAAGGGGCTGGACCCCGTATAATGTGACGGGTGAAAAAT
Organism: Lepisma saccharinum; assembly: GCF_977018435.1. Classification (NCBI taxonomy): domain Eukaryota; kingdom Metazoa; phylum Arthropoda; class Insecta; order Zygentoma; family Lepismatidae; genus Lepisma; species Lepisma saccharinum. The sequence continues at coordinate 5,056,156 of NC_139256.1, forward strand.
AGCCTTAGTGCTGACGCACCCAAAATTTTAAATTCAAATTCAAAAATGAAAAAAGTTCTAGGGGTGTGCGGGACAGAATTTTTTTGTTCGGGACGGGCAAGTTTTTAAATCCCGACATTCGGGACTGGAAAAAATCGCCATTTCCAGACAAACTCGGAGAATTTTCGGGACGGAAAATGGTCGAAATTTACCGAAGCTCTGAAAATCTCGAATTCTACACGTCATTTTCAACTAAAGTGATTGTTTTTGCACTTCTGGAATAAAAGCAAACAATTTCCGATAAGTTCCAGACATTTGCAGTGCAGAAAACGTCGAGAATTAACAATTTTTTAAAATGACCATTCGGTATTTCCCGACTGCTCGGGATTCCGAAAAGTCGGGAAGTCAATTCCCGAAGTCGGGATCGGAACGAAATTTATTTCCCGATCCCGGTCGCGACTTTTCTGGATCCCGCACACCCCTACCAGGTTCACGACGACGGTATTTTTCTCTCGATACGAGGGTTTCGTTACGACTTACGGTGATTTCATATAGAAGAGACATGTATAGCTTGAGGATTTCAGCAGTCGAACACAAGATTGTGCGGATAGTCAGGCCGCTACGGTGTGAAACGTTACTGCTAATTGGCTCGTTCCCGAGCAGCATGTGTCGCTTGTCGCTTGCATTTTTGGTCTGAGGCCTCTCCAATGGCGCAGTGGTAGCGTCGACGCTTTGTAATCAAGGGGTCCCGGGTTCGATTGCCAGTGGAGGCACATAGTGGTTCGGATCCAGCTTTAAACTGTAGGTCCAGTCCCGATTAGTCTTACTGTCCGTAAAGTGGACTTAAAACACAAACTCAATGAAACCTTTGATCTGAAATCTCGCAATGTAGAATCGCTTGTATTTCGATTGTGTCCCAGTCAGAAAAACGAAGAAGAAGAAGTTTTTCTTTTGGAGGAGATAATCTGTGGGAGCAAGGCATTTACTTGCAGGCAGTTGAATGTGTTTGTTTATTAAGTGTGAAACCTAGAGAGGATTCGTATAATTGTAATTTAAACAAGAACATGGAATCAAAACCTCAGAAAATGCCCAAAGTGGCAAAGGTTTGTAATATTTCATTTTATCAAGTATTTTTTGTTGTTGTGTGAAACCTTTGTTATCGTGTTAATTGCCCAAAAACACATCTTGGTACATGGTAATTACTTTACTGTAGTAATACCAGAGTACTGCTTTACAAACGTAACTAAAACTAAACTCCGTGGCGCAACAGCCCTTTGAGGACCAGGCGACTTTTTGTTGGGTGACGTGTGGTCAACACCCCATCGCAACCATGTTTTGGCTTTCGAGATCGGAGCCCGCTACTTCTTTTCAAGTATCTCTACAATTGTCCTCACGGTGCTGGATCAACACCGATTTTTTTAGACCTCCCACTGGGAATTGAACCCGGGACCGGTCGCATCAAAGATGAGAGCGCTAACCATCTGTCTGTGCGAGAATCCTTGATAAAGGCCCAAGTTCTGATTGTTTCATTCCGAATTTATCATGGTGCACAGGCGTTTTTTACATGTGGAAAAGTTATTGGCATGAGTTTACAATACCGGACCACTCTCCAGTTTCTATAAAATTTCGTCTACTTACTAGTTTCGGTGTCCTGATGACGTAACTGTAGTTCATATTTGGCGGTCGCTTGTTAAAATTGTACATTTACGTCTAGAAATTGTAAAATAACCTTGCGATTTACCACGCTGATTGTCCCTACACAGCAATTCGGAACCATCTTTCTTTCGCAATTCGTTCACAATTAGTGAGTAGGCGACATTTCATAGAAATTGGAGAGTGGTCCGGTATTGTAAACTCGTTCCAAGTTATTCAACATTCTGGAGCGAATTTAAAATACCTCAACCCTCCCTGATTTTTGTAATATTTCGCATACTCACTAAGTGAGGCCTCCGGTGACAGTATGGTATAGTGAAAACACATTTCACTCGTTTATTTCCTAAATTATTTACATTTGTACTTACATGTTATGCATAGCGGAACATTTTTGAACATGGGATTTTGCTTGAAGCGATTTTACAATACCGGGAATTTCTCCATTTTGTTTGAAATTTGGGTAAGAATTTACAATATAGAGAAAGTCTCCAATTTCGTTAATTTTCAGTATACTAACTAATTTTGGCCTCCTAATCACGAATCTGTTGTAAAAAAATGGGGGTCACGTCTGGAAATTGTACATTTTGATGAAAAATTGTTTGTTAGCGCCAAAAACCATCCACGGGTAGCCCCACAAACCATTGACGTTAGCCCCAAAAACCATCCACGGGTAGCCCCAAAAACCATCCACGGGTAGCCCCATGAAACATTCACACGAGGTTAGGTTAGGTTCCATTAGCACTCATTTCACCCCTAAATTCATCGAAAGAATAGAGATCGTACTAGAATTGAACATCATAAATCATTTTCTTGTAAAACAACGGCGTGGTTGGACACAATGACAGGAGATTACATTTTTGTTCGTAAAACTACGCATATACACCTATATATAAGAAAAATTCAATCGGCTTTTTTTCAAATTTTCAGACGTGACCCCCGGTTTTTTTCAACAGATTCGTGAATAGGAGGTCAAAATAGTTAGTATACCGAAAATTAACAAAATTGGAGACTTTCTCTATATTGTAAATTTGCTCCGAAATTTGGCGCTCACGTGTCAAACTTGCAAAATAAGAGGGTCAGTCATCGCAACCAACAATGCACAATTGCTCATTATTTATCGCAAGATTTTCCGTTTCAAATACTTAAACAACGAAATATATATATTCCTGATATTACTACGACCCTAACATTTTTTAACTATGTTTCCTAACCTAACCACGTGCCAATGGTTCGTGGGGCTAGCGCCAATGGTCCATGGGGCTAGCCATAATTCAGGAATTTCTATACGTGAGCGCCAAATTTTAAGTGCAGATTCGTGATTAGGAGACCCAAATTAGTAAGTATCCGAAATTTCAAACAAATTGGAGAAATTTCCTGTATTGTTAAATTATAACTTTTGCTTTTTACACTGAAAAAAGGGTAATTTTTCACATTACAAGTATTTATTGTTCGTTGCTACTTCGCTTTCGTTACACACAATATGGCGGTCAAATCTGAACTCACATTGTCTATCGTCAGCTGATATGCAGTGTTTCCAAACTTATTAACCAAAAAATCCCGCACTAACTATTCACAAAAGGTTTTTAAGCAAAAATTGATCCACAAACCATTCACGGAAGGTTAGGTTAGGCAAACATAGAAAATTAAATTGGAAAAAAAATAATCACACGTCATCTTGTCAAACTACCGCGTTGTTGCTACACTAACAGGGGGTTACATAATCGAATGCACGGAACATTTGATTCACATAGTCGACGGTAATGGTTGCAAGAGCTATCGTGCATCAGAGATACATTTATGTCGAAAAATACATGATTTACTGACCGAATAAGTTGAAGTAAGGGAGAAAACACTTCCACCACCTTCCAAAAGTCTACAGAAACTCAGTTCCGTAAGTAGTTTCTCCTGTAAATTTGAAGAAATGTGTTTTCACTATACCACACTGTTACCGAGGCCTCCTAATCACGAATTTGAAGTTAAAATTTGGAGGTCATGTGTAGAAATTGCAAAATAAGTAAAGTTGAGTGGTCCACGATCGGAAGAAACCCTGGATTTCTCCACAAAAACAATGGTTATTTCAATATTTTACGTTTTGGAATGAAATTTGAACTGTTTGCTTAACCTAACCTACCCTTACTGTGAATGGTTTGTGGTTTATCTGTATTATATATATATATATATATATATATATATATGTACCCAACTAAAGGTTACTAAAAAAACTTACAAAAAAAGAACTTTATTTCCTACCTTCAAAGTCCACCTTCCTCACACCACGCAGATTGCTGAACAAGTGAACGCTACGTTGAACAAACATGGTTTCCATGCTTGTATACAGAGAATGATCGGTAATTGAGAAGCTTATTTTACAACTTCTACACATCAATTATCAATTTCAACACGTCACCCCAACATGTTAACCTCAGATACTTCATCGGGACTACATATTTCGTGAGGATAAGAGCTAGGATAGACATTACGGAAGGGTCCGGTATTGTAAATTCTTACCAACATTCGGAACTATTACCGATAATAAAAATGAGAGCAAAACTTGCATGTGTCTTGTGCGTTCAGCTTTGATACAACACCAACTGTATGATGATTGTAATAATGTACATAAATAAACAAACTTTTGGAAACTGTATGATGATTGTAATAATGTATATAAATAAACTAGCTTTTGGAGTCTGATACTAAGTTTTTTCCATAATGGATTTGTACTAGCATCCGGAATTTGATGTTTAAAGATAGGTATAATTTGGTAAGAAGCATAAGTTCTGGTCCCAGAAAAATGTGAGATAAATTAGGGATTTTTTCCGCCTTCTTGGAGCATGAAAAGTCAACTATTTTTCACTCCAAAACATTTTCCAGAGTCAGAAACTCCAAAAGAAGAGTATTAATTGTACAGGGGTTAAAATAACGTTCTTTTTAACTTATTCTAACCCATGTGCATTTATCCTCTTACCTTTCCTGATGAATAGCCAGGTGGCTAAAGGAAGTATTCAAAACGTACATGTCAAGATAATTGACCTTGTACATATTATTGTTTTCACTATATAATTTGTATTTTACATTTGATCATCCTTCTCTACAGCTCAAGTATTCACATTGATATGTGATACTGCTGAATTGATTACTTGCTGCCGTTTCAGTATGCAATTTTTCTTTTTCTTTACATCTCTTGATTAACAATTTGTATGTTGATGTCATTTTATATGAATGAAAATGTACTATGTTAAAATGTGGAACTCATTTAAAATGTCCTGAAGAGCTATTGTAATATGTTTTCTTCCTTTTTCTTTGCAGGTGAAAAACAAAGCTCCTGCAGAGATACAGATAACAGCTGAACAACTTCTCCGAGAAGCAAAGGAGCGTGACCTTGAGATCCTTCCTCCGGTAAGTGTAACGTAAAATTTGTATGTGCTGATTTTAGAGTAAAATACTATGACTATCACTATGGACACACACGTAGAACACGGGCTTACGTAATGCGCATAGTGACCAAGTTCTTTACATTTCTTCATATTGCATAATGGTATGCAGCCCAGGTAATTATGTAGTATCGAGTAGTGCACGTGTCGTGAAATAGTAAAAATTCAGATTTAAAAGCAATGCAACCTTCAGTCCATTATTAGAGTTTTTGTTGTTGAATGGTTCAAATATAATTTCCTGTACTGATTTCATGTTTTTAGCTTGATGTTAATAACGTAAATGTAGTTACAGGAAATTGAATATGTTTTGGAACTTAAATGGGTTTTAATATGAAAGTTTTATATTTTTTTAAAGCATTACCTTTAACTTGGTTGTAATTAAAGTTCACATGAAATGCCATGAAAAATCTACAAATACAAGAGAGTCATTGCAAATCATTAAACAAAAAGAAAGTGCAATTTACAAACAAATGAATACAGCGTGCTTCAAAATGGTTTGAACAATAAGAAACCGTTCCAGGAGCAATAAAACTTTATCAACAATTAAAGTTCTCTGTAAATACTTTCAACCATATCCTCGAGTTTTGTTTGCAATGGTCGTAGTAGTTCCAAATTTCTCCACTAGGTGGCAGGATGATAAGTTCCAAGATGGCTGCCTGTGGTGCAGAGAAAGCTTTTTGCATCCTACAGTTTCACGTTTGTCGGTCTGTTGTTAGTGTTCAGCGTGAGTTTCGTACGAAATTTCGTAAAGAACCACCATCCAAGAACTCCATACGTAAGTGTTACGATAAATTCAAGACAATGGGATGAATTTGCAAAGGAAAATTATCCGGTAGACCGTCCACGTCTGAGGCAGATGTCGAGAGAGTTCGAGCTAGTTTTCAACGCAGCCCCCAAAAGTCTACAAGGAAAGTGAGTGAAGAACTAACAATGCCTCGAGCAACTGTTTGGCGCGTAGTGCGTAGGCATTTAAATATGTATTTCTATCGAGTGCAGTTGTTACAACATTTAACACCTAATGATCAGACGTCCAGCAAAAATTTTTGTGAGTCATTTCTAGAGTTATGCAGAGGTGATGATGATTTTATTGACAAACTTTGTTTCAGTGATGAGGCTATGTTCCATGTGACAGGAAGAGTGAACAAGCAAAATGTTTGCATCTGGGGTACTTGAGAATCGTCGTCAAATCATTGAAGTTGTGAGTGATTCACTGAAGACTAATGTGTTTTGCGCCATTTCATCTACCAAAGTGTAAGGTCCGTACTTCTTTCACGAAGAAACTGTGACTGGACAAACATTCCTACACATGCTTACTACAAATTACCTTAGTAACAGACTGCCAGACCGCTGGATTGGGCGATCTACTCAAAATGATCAACAGTTACTACGTTGGCCACCAAGATCCCCGGATTTAACCCCCTGTGATTTTTTTCTGTGAGGACATCTAAAAGACATTGTGTACAACCCTCCTCTACCCTCAGATGTCCATGAACTGAAAAAGCGCATTACTGCTGCAGTGCAAACTGTTGATGCAGACATGTTGAAAAACATTTGTGAGATACTGTGTTCAAATTTTTATCAAAAAAGCTTGGACAGTTTTAGGAATTACATGTAAAATTTAAAGCAATTTGGACGAAAAATAAAAAAAAATATATAAGGAGTTGAAATCGTTCACATCATTTTGAAGCAGCCTGTATTTCATGAAGGAGCTTGATCCTTAATGTCTAACATAACAGCCATTGACAACAGGTTCACAAATGAGCAAAATAAAAATCCATGGTGTTAAAAAATTGCAACCATCTTTGAGCTGAAGGGGCCAAGGAATTTTAAATAAATACAGTGAAACCTTGATTTTAAATTTTCACAAGGCCAATATGAAGGAAAATTTCATAACATGTTGCTCGGTTGAGACCATGAAGATTGAATGTAAAAATAGGATTTTCTCTATATACCTTCAAAGGATCATTTTCTCGATATTCACTGACAAACATGTCCACGTGGTTCATTCATCAGCAGCCCTTGTACACTCTTGCAGCCCGTGACATCATTTGCTACTCATAGTGTGATTGCATATTCTCAAAATCTCAACTGGTGTAACATTCAAAACAAGAAATATATGCTCCTTTGTATGTGACAAATGTGTCATGCCAGGTACTAGGTACTCATGAAGGATTACATTACATACTCCACAGGTTTCATCGTTCTCTCCTGACTTATGCATTTTTACACCCAACCTTTAACATGAGCTTCTTGTACTTTTTCTCTTGGTAATACATTTTCTTTCTATTTGTAGCCACCGAAACAAAAGATCTCGGATCCAGAAGAACTTGCAGATTATCAGCACAGGAAAAGGAAGACATTTGAAGATAATATAAGGAAGAATAGAACGGTTATCACCAACTGGATAAAATATGCACAATGGGAAGAAAGTCAGAAGGAAATTCAAAGGTAATAATGATGAATCTCAGTGTTGAAAATTTAGAAAAATTGTGATGTGACCTGTAAGTTCAGAGACTAGACAAGATATTTTTTGAATTTGAAGTTTCACCGTGGTTAATTGAATTCACATCATAATCATAGCACATTATTCATAAGTTATTTTTCAGAAGGCTGAAAATAACATATTTTTTTTTGTTAGTTTCATAAATAACTTTTTGTACATATTTGATTTTTAAGCTCATTAAGAAAGACATTACTATTAACTAGGGATGAGGCAGATTAATCGACCGATATGGGCATATCGGTTTATCTGTAAAATTACCTTTTATTTTTACCGATCCAATATAACTAAATATCTTAAAATTTAATGCAATATTGTCCCATTTTGTTATAATTTTTATGAATATAAACATATCTATTTATTTAGCAAAAGATCCTTAACAGAACCAATAGTTCCAATTACAGAGGATCATATTAAAATCATTTACAATAAAGATTAAATATACATTTTAAAAATTACAGAATTACAATATTACAAAATACAAAGCAAAAGATAAAAATGGCAGTAGGTATGTTACACAAAGTAACAGAACACAATACAAACACAATATAGTACAATCACAACAGAGTACTGCTAAATACTTTCAGATACAAACATATTATACATCGCACAATAGTCGATGAACACTAAGATTAATTACACAATTTGTACAAATATCAAATCCATGATTAGACTGACCCACGGTGGCACTTGCGACTACCATGCTAGAGGTCCCGGGTTCGATCCCTGGCCGGTTCAAGTCCGGGAACTTTTCTAACGTTGGAAGTGGCCCCGGCGCCCACCCAGCGTCAAATAACATGGGTACCTGGGGGAAACCCTGGGGGGTAAAGGCGGTCAGGGGCGTGATGCTGATCACATCACCCCCACTCACGACCGGATCAACAAAGTGTGGGGCGTTACTCCCACACCCCCTATACGCCTTCATGGCATGGTGCTAAGCACAGGGGAACACTTTACCTTTTTTTATTATTGAGCTATATGTTATAAAATGAAGCTATCCCATACATTTTTTTTAAAGTAAATTTCTAAATATACAGCTTCTATTCCATTGCAAAAGTTTGGTTTATCTAGTAACTTACATGTATTAAGGAGGTCAGTGAACCATTTGGAATTGTATATCAGATCGGTAGAATATCAGGTATAAGTATCGGTACTTTATCGATATTGGCTCATCCCTACTTAATCTTTTGTTGTTCTCAGTGTAAAGTTTTTGAAAATCATCAACAAAGGCTTACTTTCTATTTTAAACAGGGCACGGTCCATATACGAGCGAGCACTGGATGTGGACCATCGGAATATTACTTTGTGGCTCAAATATACAGAGATTGAGATGCGCAATCGCCAAGTGAATCATGCACGCAACTTATGGGACAGAGCAGTCACCATCTTGCCTCGTGCAAATCAGTTTTGGTACAAGTACACCTACATGGAAGAAATGGTTGGCAACATTGCAGGTGAGATTGTAATCAAGTTCATATACAGGGTGTTGCTGTGTAACTCTGGACAAATTTCACAGCTTATTTTACTGGTAGAGGTTTCCTTTCGGTGTTAGAATCCTTGAAAAAAATCTGCATGTATGAAACCATGATGCATAGATTGATGAGTTTCACTATCATTTATTTTTTTTATGCTCGGCAAGTTATAAAAAGTATTATACACTGTGGAAACTCATGCCAGTAGAAATGTCAGAGTTAAGTCCCTGGGCTTATTCTTTTCCCTTATGTTATGTATTTTATCACCACAAATGCTTATGTTCCATATTGTATTTGGTATTGTTACAGTACATAAAGACTTTATAAGTTTAATCCAGAGCTATTTACACTTCAGAGGTGCTGCCCATGCGTATTAGCAATACAGTTCACATACCCCCTCTCTTTCTCTGTCTAGAATTTTGTCTAAATTAGGGCTGAACTGATGCTGACGATACCTGAAAATTGTAACAATTCAGAATAGTTCAGAATATTTATGAATTGTAATACATAAGTTTCCCGTTGGTATTATATCAATCTACTAGAGTTTTGCTTTAAAATATCCATAATTTCACATGAGATAATTAATTAGCTAATCCAACAATATCATTGCCAAAATAATAAATTTTGCATTACTTCTAGGATATCTAGACCCTGTAAAAGTGGCATGGTGCATTTTTTGACTGAAATAACAGGACTGGAAAAATTGAGCTACATCAGGGATCAAATTTAACCAATTGTTTGATCCCGGGTTCGATACCTGGTGGAGGCACAAGTGGTTCGGATCCACTTTAAAACTGTAGGTCCAGTCCTGATTAGCCTTACTGTGCATAAAGTGGACTTAAAACAACAAATCAAAATTAACCAATTGTTTCTGATACCTAAGTCTCAATATAATAATATAATAAATGCCACACACACATGCAATAATACAAATGAAAGAAAGACAGTAGTTGTATCTAAATATGTATAATAATAATAATAGTATCTGTGTATGGGCATCTCATAAGTTATGTACATTAAAAGACAACAGTGATTTAAAAATTAATTATTTACTGATTGCTTTCATAAACTTTACTTTTCTTGAGTTAATCTCTTATACTTTAATTTCTTATTACATTGTTGCAATTATCTTTTGTAATTAGCATTACATTTTATAGTGTTCTTTGCTCTTGACAGATGTATGTAAAACATTGAGCAAAGAAATGAATGCTCTGATGAATAATGTTATTTGTTTCACAGAACTTATGCTCCAGAAATAATTAAAACATGGAATTTATAAACACAAATACACTACTCAATTCTTACAATATCAATTTACATGGAACACATCCATGTAATTTCTGTCATTAAAGATACCTACTAAAAAAGATTTTTTTTTAATTTCAGGTGCAAGGCAGGTGTTTGAGAGGTGGATGGGGTGGGAGCCTGAGGAGCAGGCCTGGCTGACGTACATCAAATTTGAGCTGCGATACAAAGAAATAGACCGAGCAAGGAGTATATATGAAAGATTTGTGTATGTGCATCCAAATGTGAAAAACTGGACCAAGTATGCAAAGTGAGTGCTTCTTTAAAATGACATTGTTTGTGTTGGCCAAGATTAAATAGTAAATATATTTACAATGGTGTCTTGGCTATGCATTTAGCAAAGGCCTGAATCTATAGAACATAAAATGCGGAAAAATGTATAATCGAGGATAACATCCTTAGATTTTTGTTGTATTGATGCTAGGAGAAATAATTGTACTATGGGAAATATTTTTTTTTAGATACAATAGTGTAAAATCAGTATTTAGAATTTTTCACTATTCTCTAAAAATAGTTGTATTTGTAAATAGTTAAAACCTTAATATACACACGAAACATGCCTATGTATCTGTGTACCTATTTATTAAATTCTATAAAGTGCACATATACGTCAGCACGTTTCTTGTGTATAACATGAATGGTTAAAATATATTATTCGTAGTATTACTTGTATTTTCCTGTAAATAAATCTTTATTTTCATGTTTTTTCATGATAGGTTTGAAGAACAGCATAATTTCATCTCCAGCGCAAGAAAAATATATGAACGTGCTGTTGAGTTCTTTGGAGAGGAAGAAATGGATGAGAAGTTGTTCATCGCTTTTGCAAAGTTTGAAGAAGGCCAAAAAGAAGTAAGTGGGGGGGAAAATGATCTAGGGGGTATTCCACTTTCGCAAATATTATCTTCTTAGCATAAACCCAAAAAACTTCTTGTAATATTAGTAATTATTTAATTTCAGTATTGTAACAATTTCAAATTACTCAGATAAAAGCTGCCAGTTTCATGGTTAAACTAAAGACTTAAAATAACTACTGTAAAATTGGCGTGCTAGGTCCCCTCCAAATTAAACACTATAGGAAAACTCGACAAGCACCTTTCGGCATCCACCGCATATTCCAGGCACTTTCAGCCGGGGTATTAATTGATTTGGTGTTTTAAGTCCACTTTATACACAGTAAGACTAATCGGGACTGGACCTACAGTTTAAAGTGGGATCCGATCCACTATGTGCGTCCACTAGGTATCGAACCTGGGACCCCTTGATTACAAGGCGACGACACTACCACTGTGTCATCGGGGAGGCCCCTGCAGTGATGTTAAATTAGTTGTCAACTATAGTGCAGGAGGCCTTAAAAAGATTGCTTCGCGGACTTCCAGCAGACAACAATATGGGGGTGTGTCTGCGACAACCAATGAGGTCCACGAATAAGCGAACCCGGTTGCCACAGCTAGATCTTGCACCCTTCTGGAAGGGTGAGTGACCTCTGCCTCTTGCTACCTCAGCCTGTTTGTTCGGCTGAAGAGCAGACGACGCGAGAGTATCGGCAATTGTGTGCGAGCGACGTCTGCTGTTAGTCCGCGAAACACACTTTCTAAAGCCTCCTGGACTATAGTGGATGTAATGTATCTCTGAGCCCTGATAATTGGTACCAGAGCGTAGTATCAGGCTGCAGCCCAGCAGTTGAGGAACACTTGTAGGAGGAACTTTATACAGACCTAAATGCTCAGAATTTATACTGGTGTTGTTTGAAAAATAAACTTTTTCAAGAAAGTAATTTGTTAGACATGTCTATATTTCAGCCAAACCTTAGCACTTATTGATGTGTAATAATTAGTAACAATGTATTGTTATAGTTTTTTTTTAAATTTATTTTTCAGCATGACAGAGCACGTGTAATATACAAGTATGCACTTGATCACATTCCAAAGGAACGGGCTCAAGAACTGTACAAAGCATATACAATTCATGAGAAGAAATATGGAGACCGTACCGGTATTGAAGACGTAATTGTTAGCAAAAGGAAATTCCAATATGAAGAGGTAAGTGCATGGTTCTTAACCTTAAATGTTGTGTAGCTGTGCGCTCTTATTCCTGTAAGATGAGTCCATTGCATTAATTCCATGCTGTAGTACATTTATTCTGGTACGATGAATGCTGCAGCATCAGTGAGGGATTACACTAGCGGAATCACAAAATGTCCACCTGGATATTATTACACTTGTACTTGACATAACATTACAAAGATGTATGGTTTACTAAAGTTTATAAATTCATATTAATGAAAAAAAATGATGCTCTACTTACAGCTTCATTTAAGGCACAATGAACAAAAAGAACATGTTTTTTGCTAGTTTCTCATTGAGCTTGAGTAAATGTCTATTTTTGTTTTATCTTTACAGGAAGTTAAAGCCAATCCTTCCAACTATGATGCATGGTTTGACTACCTGAGATTAGTAGAAAGTGAAGGAAATCTGGAGGTTATTCGAGAAACATATGAACGGGCAATAGCAAATGTTCCACCTACTAAGGTAAGTGTCGCCAAATACACAGCATAAAATTTTTCAACCACAGGAAATGCCTTTTAATCAGGGCTTGAAATGGACCGGAATCACGTCTCGTTCATGAATATTTGGACCTTTTCGTCAGAAATGACAACAGAGCATTTCAGTTCATTAATGTTTTCAGATATTTCACTACTTTTCCTTTTCAGTGAGAACTAATTTGTCAATACTTTTTAATAGTACATATTATGGCATTCATATAAGTTTTCACTCGACATGTAGATGGGTTGTTGCTGCAGGGAGGCTTGGTAGAGTATGACGGCAACATATGCTGTCATCTTTTTTGAGCAGTAATCAGAAAAAAAATACAACATTCCAATTTGAGTCATGCTATTAATTAATTATTGTAAAATACAAATTATCTTTTATAGTTTGCATTAGATGTTAGTGAGCTGCGGCAGCTCAGTCATTAGGGTGTCTAACTACCATGCAAGATTCCCAGGGGAGGGGGGGGGGAGAACCAGGAATTCCACCTGTTCAAGCAGCTCCGGCACCCACCCAGCCGTATACAGTGGGTACCTAGAGGAAACTAGGGGGTAAAGGTGGCCAGGGGCGTGATGCTGATCACATCACCCCCTATACACCTTCATGGCATGGTACAAAGCACAAGGGAGCAGTTTGCTTTTTTTTAAAATTATTTTATATTAAGTTTGCAGTTGTGTACATGCCCTGACCAATAAGACAAGATCTGTTTGCTATTTGTTCAACTTCAGATGTGGCAGAATTATAGTGCCAAGGCAGAAAAATTACATTCTGTTTGTGCATGTAATCATTTTTTTGGCACATTGCTACCAACCGCTGGTACACACGACCTGCATTGTTCAGTTTCATACAGCATCCTCTTCCATTTGTAAATTTTGAATTTTTGTGCCGATTGTTGCCATGCCAACCCTTGTACCAAACTCACCTGAATAAGCTTGTACGAAAATACGATGTTGGATTGTGATTGTAATATCTGTGCACACTATGTTACTCTAATTCTTTGTTACGTACCCTAGGAGAAGCAGTACTGGAGGCGATACATCTATTTATGGATAAATTATGCCCTGTTTGAAGAGCTTGAGGCAGAGGATATAGATCATACCAGACAAGTGTACAGAGCCTGCTTGGAACTGATTCCACACAAGGTCTTCACATTTGGCAAGATATGGCTTCTGTACGCCCAGTTTGAAATCAGGCAGAAGAATCTCACAGTGGCTAGAAAGACATTGGTGAGTATCAGCTGTTCAAGCATTAGTTTGCCAAAAGACATACTTTGAGTGCCTGTTGAAATTACAGGAGTCAAACATGACTTGGAGTCAGTCTGCATAAATTTGGTTATGTAGAGGCACATATTTTTGGGAAATAAAAAAGCAAAATTTCGGAACAAAAAACTGAGTCAAATTCGGGTTCAAAAGTGGTAAATAAAATAAAATATCGGTGTTATAGCGGTGAAAAAATGGATGAAAAGTGGTATATAAAAATACATATTTGTTTTAAAATTGTGAATATAATCATAAATTTGATTTAAAAACTACACTTATTCCACAGAATTAACATTTCACTTCTAACAGCACATTTAAGTAGTTATCCGAGTATTAAGTTTATTTCTGTGTAAAGGAGTCAATTTTTGTTTCTCCAATATTAACAGCAGAATTAATCAATTTTCCGGGAATTGCATAACTCTCAGGATAATTCAGACTTCAGAAGGTGTCGCGTCGGTGAATAAACCCTGAATTTCGTGTTTAAGAGTTAATTTCGCATTTTGCAGTTCATTTCACATTATTTCGTCACAAAATGCATCTCTCACCTTTCAAGAACATGAAAAATTAACACTACAATGTGTTTTTTCAAGTTTCGTTTTTTCGTCAAAAACGAAATATGCATGCCCCTAGTTATACGTTTTTGAGACTGCTCTGTATATTAGTGTTAATCAATATTCTCAGCAATTTTCAATTGTTACAATCTCCAAGTGTTGGTATCGGTTAGGGTATTCACATCACTACTGGTAATGGCTCAGCCATAATAACGAAATAGAAGTTTACACTAAATTACATATAGATAAATAGCAATTCCATGGTGCAACAGGGCCTACCTACCGACTACTGCCCTCACTTCAACATGCCTCAGCAGTGATCATGCAACCAGTTAAGAGGTGACATGTGGTCAGCACGACAAACCCCCAGTCATTGTTGTAGATTTCCATGACCGGGTTACACTACTCATTTGTAGCTCCCCAATTTCCTCGTGATGGTGGGTGGCTACCCGTCCCTTACACAGGCTGAATTCTCAAGAGAAAAGTTGCAACACTTCCCCCAGGAGATTCGAACCTGTGCACATCCCGTAGATGGAGACCAAAGCACAATGCCTTAGACTGCACGGCCACAGTGCGGGACTACATATTAGTTAGATCCCTAAATATCTTGGCAATTTTACCAATATACTGATATGCTTTTATCTATGAATACTGATAAAGTCATGGAAAAGTCAAATTAACTTATGATTGAAAAAATCAGGGATTTTTTCCCATGAATAGAGACTAAGAACATATTTTACATTTTCCTCCATCCAGCTCTTTCATGCGATAGTTTCACATAATTATGTGTTTATATACCATTTCATTCATTTATTGTAAATTGAGTTGATTATGTAATTTGGTGTTATTTTTCTGTCAGTTTGGCCAAATAGTGTTGAATAAACTTGATTAATTGGAATGGCAGTGTATGTTGGTGAAAATAAAAATCTGCAGAAGTCAAGGAATTATTTTGGAAGAAAAAAAATAGTGAAAATCAGGTGGTAGGGAGCCTCCCCGATGGCGCAGTGGTAGCATCATTGCCTTGTAATCAAGGGGTCCCGGTGGAGGCACATAGTGGTTCGGATCCCACTTTAAACTGTAGGTCCAGTCCTGATTAGCTTTACTGTGCATAAAGTGGACTTAGAACACCAAATCAATTAATCATGTGGTAGCTTAAAAATTTACAACACTGATTTGTGAAAACCCTTGCATAGATCGCAAGTTCCGAGTCTGAACACTGGACAAGCAACGTGCTTCTCTCTATCTATCTTTGTCAGTCATGATTTTTTGTGTTTGTTAAATATTTTTTTGTCTAATTTTTTTTAGGGTATGGCTTTGGGTATCTGTCCAAAAGATAAACTCTTCCGAGGATATATTGATTTGGAAATCCAGCTGCGAGAATTTGATAGGTGTCGCCACTTGTATCAGAAGTTTCTGGAATTTGGTCCTGAAAATTGCACAACGTGGATGAGGGTAAGACTTTTTTTTTTTTTTTTAAAAAAAAAAAAATATGAACATAGCCTTCTAACAATTCAAGCCTTATAGTGCAATTTTGATTACCTATTTTCTAAACTGCAACTTCCCAAACCAAAGCTGCACATGCCGCTCATACGGGTCGTTTTCTTAATATCATGCATCATGTTGCCTCGGTTTTTTGTTCATGTATGTACGGTGAATGCTTCTTTGTAGACTGGATTGGCTCATTTGTTGCTTCAGTCCTCAGGAAACGAACCTCGGAAATAAATGCACTTTTGTACTGAAGTGACATACTTTGGTATGGTACTGGTAACAGATCTCTTATGATGCAGGGCTACAAAAGTTGGTTTGCACAAACTTTTTTCATGTTTTTCTTCTTCTTTTTTTTATATAGACCTTGACAGTGTGTTTTCCTTAGGAAACAGAACTTTACGATAAACTGGTATAAGAATTATTAATAACAAAGAACAAAATTGCAGATTTTTGCATTAAATTACAGGCTACTTATGGAAATATTAAATCACTAATACAGTTTTCAACCAGTACTGATACCACTGCTCACACTCTCACTGATACTTGAAAATTGAAACAGTTCACAAGTATTTATAAATCATAAGTTTTTCATTGATGCACAAATAGTCTAATCGGGATTGGACCTATAGTTTAAAGTGGGATGTGAACAACCACATGCCTCCACTGCGTATGAAACCAAGAATGCCTTGATTACAAGGCAACACTACACCATCGAGGAGGCAGTTTTTCATTGGAACTCTGCTGTAATACTATGCCAGTGTTTTGTTGTAATATATATATATGATTTCACATGAGATAATCATAAAATCTATTTCTCGGCACAGTGTTGCTGAAAAATAATGAAAATTTTGCATTTTGTACATTTTCCAGGATATTTAGACTGCAATAGTCATCGGCTGGTGTTGATATTAGCTCGGTCCTCATTTTCTATTCTCTGCCATTTTTGTTATTTATTTTACTGAAAGTATACAATTCAATTGTAAAAGTAAGTGTCTAAATATACAGTTATAATACATCCTTAAACTGTTCATTTACAGAATTTGTTTCTTGTTATTAGTTT
This sequence comes from Lepisma saccharinum, assembly GCF_977018435.1. Classification (NCBI taxonomy): domain Eukaryota; kingdom Metazoa; phylum Arthropoda; class Insecta; order Zygentoma; family Lepismatidae; genus Lepisma; species Lepisma saccharinum. The sequence goes on from NC_139256.1 coordinate 5,073,400, forward strand.
GCAGAGTTGGAAACCCTGTTGGGAGACAATGAAAGAGCAAGGGCTGTTTACGAACTGGCTGTAAACCAACCACGTCTTGACATGCCAGAACTGTTGTGGAAAGCATACGTAGACTTCGAAGTAGGACTTGGTGAAATGGAGAAGGGCAGAAACCTGTACGAGAGGCTGCTGGAAAGGACGCTTCATGTTAAAGTAAGTATTCATTACAGTTGTATACACTATGTTGCCATTCGTCACCGGACACCCCTCAAAAAGTGCTCGGGATCGTCTGTAAACGTCATACATCCTATAAAAGGCGTTGCCGGTTGAGAATACACTCATACCAGCTACAGCAGTCAATATGGACAGACGATGCGAACTGAGTGAGGCGGAAAGAGGGATGATCATTGGAGCCCACAAGTTTGGGCATTCGACCTGTGAGATTTCCAACAAATTTCAGATACCCCGGTCGACAGTGAGTGATGTTATCGTGAAGTGGAAGCGAGAGAGGGTCATGACATGCCGACCCAGACCCAGTAAACCAAAAATATTAACAGATTGTGACCGTCGATGCTTGAAACGTGTGGTGAAGTCAAACCGGAAGGCGTTGTTACAGATGTTGGCACAGGAGATTCGATCGGCTTCCAGTAGTGCTGCAAGTGATCGTACTGTCCGCTGGGAGATTGTCGCAATTGGTTTTCATGGTCGCGCAGCAGTTCACAAGCTGCATATCACAGCCTGCAATGCGACCCGTCTGTTCCAGTGGTGCAAGGAATGCCACCATTCCACTCTCGAACAATGGAAATCCATCCTATGGAGTGATGAATCGCGCTACCAGATGTGGTGGTCCAATGGACGTGTGTGGGTGTGGCGTTTTGCCGTTTACAGGACTATCGTACCTACAGTGAAATTCGGCGGAGGTGAGATTATGGTGTGGTCTTGCTTTTCGTGGTATGGTCTTGGTCCTCTTGTTTTAGTTTGGGGAAACATAAATGCCGATCCGTACCAAAAGGTTCTGGACAATTCTGCGCTACCGACATTGTGGGAACAATTCGGTATTGGCCCATACCTGTTTCAGGACGACAATGCCCCATGTCATACGGCATTATCAACAAGTGGTTCGAGGACATGGGTGTGCAAAAACTTGAACAACCCCATTGAACACCTTTGGGATGAGTTGGAGCGCCGCTTGAGAGTCAGGTCATGCTGCCCAAAAAACACCACTGACCTGTTTGCCTCTTTGCAGAAGGAATGGGGCAAGATTCCCGTCGACACATATCGCAAATTCATGGAAAGTCTTCCTCGAAGGGTTGCGGACGTCATTGCAGCGAAAGGTGGCCCTACACGATACTGATGTGGTGCTGCGACCGGATTAACGTACTGGGGTGTCCGGTGACGAAGGGCAACATAGGGTATATGCAAGTTGAACATAAGGAAGGTGGTGGTCATTGGGTGTTTAAAGAAAATATTCTGTTATTCTTTGACCCTGCCTTCCCAAATCATGCATATGTCAAAAATTCTATCTCCTGCTTTTACACTGAAGAAATAATTTGTAAAATATGACCAGAAGACCACCCTTGCATAGATCGTTTAGAGATCAGGTCGTATTTTCTCATTTTCCAACAAAGAAATGAATTTGTACTGCATGGTTGGGATAGGAAAAAATGGTAAAAGATGCCACTTTCAGAGGCCTTGTATCATTGAAGTGAAGCATCAGTGAGGAAAAGTTATTGTTGTCTGCATCCTCTGCAAGTTTTTTCGGTGTTGTAGGACACCCTATGCGGTTTCACTTGAATTTTTGTGGCCATGGTAATGTACTTCCTGGCACTTCTCGGTTTTCCACACATTTTCGATGGATAAAATTAATGATAGAGAAGTTGTTACAAGTGAAACTTTCAGTTTTTAAAGGAATAAGTATAAACTTGGTGCCTCTCTCAAAAAGAGGTAGAAAAGTATGCAATAAAATTCTTAGGACAATTTCTTTCAAATTGACTATAATACTAATTTAATAGGGGCCAAAGAGACCTTAAAAAAACTCAAATTTAATTACATTGTATCTAAATATATCCATTTCGTGGTTACACCGAGAGAGATAGTTCATGCCTGACGAAGCTACCAGACAGGTGGCGAAATCTATCGTGAACAAAAACTGCACGGAAAAGTTGATTAGAGTGAACTATCAAATTCAATTTATTGCTTTTTATTATATTTTTAATGTAACCATTTTAATTTCTAGGTATGGATGAGCTATGCACAGTTTGAGTTGTCCGTTGGCGAAGAGGACAGTGTTATTCGAGCCCGTCGTGTCTACGAACGAGCGAACCAATCCCTGCGAAGTGCCCAGGAGAAGGAAGAGAGAGTTCTTCTGCTTGAGGCGTGGCTGAACTTCGAGATGGACCACGGGGATGAAGAGAACCAAGCACGAGTCAAGCAGAGGATGCCCAAAAGGGTTAAGAAGAGGCAACGTGTACAAGCCGAGGATGGGGTAAGAACATAGTTTTGTTTCTCACAAATTTTTGCCAATACAGGAGCTTTTTGGGGAGATCTAACAATAAGGTTTCATGTTCAAAACTGGGCGTTATCAGGAGCTAAATACATGCTACATTCAATCGTCATCACCACCAATTTTTTAGCTAATTGCGAAGATGAGTGATTGAAATTAATTAAGGAGCACTCACAAACACCCATGCCCAGGTAGGGATTCAAACCCAGGGCCCTTGGCATCGTAATACGCTGTACACTCTGCCACAGAGGTCACCTTGAAGACAGGTTAAGTGTGCAGCAACTTTTCACATGTTGAGACCCAAATGTGTTGTATTGAGACAGCTCCTATTCCAACATGTACACTTGCAACAAAAGTTATTTATTAAGGAGGTGAATGAACCATTCAAATTCTTCATGGTAAATATTCAGTACTTAATTGGTAGCTGCAAAATTTTCATGTTGGTCCATTCGTAATATAGAAACATTTATACTTCTAGCATATGTTACTTCGGTAAAATATTTCAACTACATATAGCAATCGTCATCAGGTGTAACAGAAAACACAATAAGTGTTTGTGTATGCATTGACGTTCAAAAATTTGTGAAATTTTGTGAAGCAATGAACTTGCAACTGAATGTTATGAACTTGTGTTATCTTTTCCAGATGGAAGTTGGCTGGGAGGAATTCTTTGACTACATCTTCCCAGAAGACGAAGCAGCCAAACCAAATCTCAAGTTGCTGGCAATGGCAAAGAGGTGGGCTCAGCAGCAGGAGAGGCGGGCAGCTGCCACCGAAGAAGAAAGGGATGAGGACAAAGAAAATGATGTTTGATGCATGCAAGATGATTGTTCAGCTGTATATATGTAAATTATATTTTTTATAAATTTTAAACATGGTTCTTTTATTACAATATTTTCTCCTTCCCCCTCCCTCCCCCACCCAATAAACTTAGGTGTTGAAGAATAGTGTATTTTCCACTATTAAATGTACCAGAACTAAGCTCACAAGTAAATGTTTTAAGGTAAATATAAGGTGATTCACATTTATTATTGTAGTTTCCGTATTATAATTTTCAAACTGGAATTTCAAACAAAATACGTAAAATTGGCCTCAGAATATGAAACTAACTCAAAAAATTTTTCTCTGGCAATTCTGCACTTGCCATATTAATAGGAGGTGCATTTTTTAAAAGGGCTGATTGATTATATCAAACCAGACAAGAAGTGTAGCAACACTGTATTAGTGGTTACCAACATGTACATATCCACTTCATTTTTCAACAGTCACCATTATTTTCTAAGCACTTTTGGTACCATGGAACAAGCTTTTTATATACACTCTCTGCATAGAAGTTTGCTGCCAGAGTTCAGCCAATCCAACACTGCCATTTTCAACCCCTCACTTTTTTTCAAATCATTCTTTGTGCTATAACATTCACAGGAATTACAAAAAACGTTGAATGTTGCAGTTTGATTACAGATGTATGAAAAATTGACATATCGGCATCGGCAAAAATCCGATATTTAAACCGGTACAGATAATACTAGAGTTTACCTTCTAATTAAGTTCTATATTTTAATTTTGTAAGATTTATTGAAAATTAGGTTATGATTCATCATCATTTGTAGAGTTTTTGTAATAAAATTATTGCAAACTCTCATTCAGAGGATCAACCTACCTGAAAATCAGAAATAAAACAGTACATTGCTGAACCAACTATTCCATGTTGTTGAGTTCAGTTGGTGTTTTAAGTCCACTTTATGCACAGTAAGGCTAATCGGGACTGGACATACAGTTTAAAGTGGGATCCAAACAACTTGTGCCTCCACCGGGTATCGAACCTGGGACCCCTTGATTACAAGGCGACGGTGCTACCACTGGACCATCGGAGAGGCAACTATTCCACGTGACCAGGATCCGCTGTTGTATTGTAAATTCAAAAGTGAGTATCCAAACCTGAAGCAAGTGGTGAGAAAATACTTGGGCATACCTGCTGCATCAGTATTCAGTGTTGCTGGACATATTTGCGATAAGAGAAGTAGGTTACTTCCAGAAGTGCTTCAAGAACTTGTGTTTCTGAAGTTGAATCTGCCAGCATTAAATTTACATTAACAACAGGAATTAATTTTGCATTTCAAGGAACTGCTTGTGTACTAATGTTAAATCTCTTGAGAATCTTATGTTGTTCTTAAAGGTTCACATGACTTTTTTATATATGTATATACATATGCTATGCAATAGAAATGTACATAGCAAATTTATTTTTGTCATGCTGAAAATAACATCCCATTTCTGTTGAATAATCTTATGTATCGGAATCTGTTCCAAAAATTATTGGTGAGTACATCAGCATCGATAAATTTTCAGCTTCGTCACATCGCTACTTCATGGTAATGATTTAGTCATGTAACAATCCCATTAACCTTTCAATTCAATCATTACAACCCAGAAGTGTCTGTCCATTACTTAGTAATGTATGGTAATCTTGCAGCCTGGTGTACACCACATCTGTTGTATGAGTCTCCTGGAATTCATGTACTTGCAGAGAAAGTTTCCACAGGAAACTGGTAGCAAAGGTTGCGCTGGGGCTATATAAGCTCAAGGTGCCACTTCTTACTCCAAATTTTATTTAATTTTATTTTTGTTATTTAGCCTTGATTTTCTGCCACTTTTGGCTAATCGCAACAATAAGGATGAGTGATGATATGATGAAATTGATCAAACACCACCCATGCTGGGATTTGAAAGTGGGACCCCCTGGTGCCATAGTGTGCTGTGTTAACAACTGCACCACGGAGATTGACCAGCCTGAATGCAAGATCCAGGCTAGGATCTCTCTAGCCTTCTTAAACCTGAAGGGTCATCGCTGCACCACCACAGGCCTTCCATCTGTCCCTATCCTGAGCAAGATCTATACTGGGTGATTTTTTTAACTTGAAAAAAAAAAGGTAAAGTGCTCCCCTGTGCATAACACCACACCATGAAGGCATATAGGGGGTGTGGGGGTAACGTACCACCAGGGGGCAACTTTGAAATTTCAAATAGAAACCCCTATTTTTTATTGCAGATTCGGATTTTACGGAAAAGAATACATAAGTTTTGTCTGCAACATTTTTTTCGATTCGTGATAGATGGCGCTATAATCGACAAATTTTCATTTCTTGAATGTTTACACTTTAAAACCAATGTATTTCATTTCACAATTCATTTAAATTCAAAAAATAAAACATTTTTATTCCAGGACTTGAAAATGTTGTAAAACAAATAAATTTATTTTGAAAATACAAAATTACTCGACAATTCTTAGCTCTAGATATCTCGATGGCTAGTAAACTATATTCACTTCTCAATTACATTAAGTGTTCAAAATGGTGACCTTCAACTTCAATACATTTATTGATCCGCGCTTCGAATGAATGTACACAACTCAAAAGTACCTCTGGTTCAATTATGGCACAAGCGTTTTGGATTCGCTCTATCATATTTTCACGAGTAGTTTGCAATTCTCGATACACTTTATGTTTTAGGTAGCCCCACAAAAAGAAATCTGGTGAAGTAACATCTGGTGATCTGGCAGGCCAATTTACAGGACCAGCTCTGCCGATCCATCAGCCATTGAAGTCACGGTCAAGTACTTCACATGCTGCTTTCGAATAGTGCGCTGGACATCCATCCTGCTGAAACCACATGTTCTGTCTCAGTTCCAGGTTAAGATCTTCAAGTAATATTGGCAGTTCATTTTGAAGAATGTCGCGGTACTGTTGACCATTCAAATTTCCATCAATGAAGTAGGGACCGATGAGTTTGTCATCAATAATTCCACACCACACGTTTACAGTCCATGGACGCTGATGCTCAACTTGGCGCAGCCAGTGTGGATTTTCGACACTCCAGTAATGCATATTATGCCGATTGACCGTTCCATGGTTTGTAAAAGATGACTCATCAGAGAACAATACCAGACGAAAGAAAATTGGGTTTATTTGTATTTGTTCACGTGCCCACTGACAAAACGTCACTCGATTTGGAAATCATCGCCATGAAGTTCTTGATGCAATGACACATGATATGGATGATATTTATGACGTTGTAAAATCTTCAAAACACTGCTCTGGGACAATCCGAAATTTCGAGCTTCTTCTCGCAAGCTGACATGAGGATCATGGGCCACAGCAGCTAACACATTAATTTCATTTTCTTTTCCAGTAACTGTTCTTCGACGGGTCCTTTGTTTAGGTTAAAACTTCCTTCAGTAGTAAATTGATTGACTGTACGTTGAAACGAAGCGAAAGAATGCACCCTGTCTGGAAAACGCTGAGCATAAACAAATACAGCTTGACGGAGATTCCTGCCAGATTCTCCATACACGAGAACCATTTCAATTTTCTCTTCTACAGTTAATACATCCATTGATATTAAAAAGTATCAACAGCTTAGTCAAATTAATCGCTCGGAGCATTCTTGTGATCTATCAAACAATGAAAAACAAACAATGATTTAACAGGAAAAGTCTAAAAAGGAACTGTTTCTTGACATTGTTTTATTTTTTAAATTTTTTTTTCTGTTGTAGCTTTGTTAAGCATCTTTGACACAACAATAAAAAAAATTAAACAAATATCGAATCTAACTTTTAAATGTTGTAAATAGGCGAATTACCAGCTTAATGAAATCTCAAAAAATTTGTCAAGAATTAGTACAAAGTTCATGCACGAGAATGTTTTATTTTTTGAATTTAAATGAATTGCGAAATGAAATACATTGGTTTTAAAGTGTAAACATTCAAGAAATGAAAATTTGTCGATTATAGCGCCATCTATCACGAATCAAAAAAAATGTTTCAGACAAAACTTACGTATTTTTTTTCCGCAAAATCCGAATCTGTAATAAAAAATAGGGGTTTCTATTTGAAATTTCAAAGTTACCCCCCACCCCACCTACAAGAGGGGGAGGGGGTGTTCTTTTGTTGCACCACTAAACTTCCCCCTCCAAACTATCAACTTTTTTATTTGGAACATTTTTTTGTATGATGATTTTTTTTCAAGATATTCAAATGATTCAGGTTAAAAAAAATCACCCAGTATACTCTTTTCCATCCCTGCCAATTTCCTTTAGGCCCATGTCCACATTATCTCTCCATCTTAGTCTTCCTTCTGGTCTCTTACCATCAGGTTTCCCAACAAGAATATGTTGTACTACATCGCAAATAAATCTGCCCTGGTCAGGAAACCCATTCCTAACATTTTCAAAAATAAATTAATGTAGTACATAATAAGTGGCCTCCAGGATAAATATCTGGATGCTGCCAAAGGAAATTCAGAAGTTTACAGGGCCTTGTGTATTGGCTGCAGCAGGCGGAGAGTGTTGAGACATGACCAGTGACAAATAGACAAGAAAAATTCAATACGATCTTTGATTCTGTGGACACAGTGTTATCCAATTTGTCCTCTTCTGACAGAGTAAACCCTGACTCAGTCTTGTAGTGCGTACAATTACATGTGATGGCTATTTTACAACATGGTTTCATAATACTCTTGTACACAAAATACTCTGTACGTATAAGGTTCACTGCCTTCATTGTTTAGGTTAAAAAGAAAAATCTTTTCATGTGATTTTTTAACAGTTTTCTTCACTATTGTATTTCAGGTTTTGCACAATCTTATTATAAACATTTTGCATATTTGTATATGCCTACAAAGAATTACTATCAGCCTGAATCCATGAAATGTTAGGTCTATAAGTAACTGCTTGTATGATTTTTGGGTAAACATATTTATTGTATTACAAGAACACTTATCCATCACTTATACCACTTTAGTCAACACTGCTGAGAAAATTAATGGATATGCTGTACCATGATACCTAAAAGAAAAGCTATTACACCTTTTTTCACAGCCATTATAAACAAATAAGTTTCACATGTCTCATGTTTTAGTAATAAAATGGTCATGAAAACTTTCAAAATGCTTTTTCACTTTTGTGTACATGTATTTTCTCTCATACTTAGTGCATGCACCATGTCATATATAATATCTATAAATTCTCCTACACTGAAGCACATAATACACTGACATGAAAATATATATGAACATGTGTTTCAATATTGATACAATTGTTTTCACTGTTATGTATGGTAAAGCGCACTTTCTGGACAAATATTATAACAATACAGCAGGGAACATGTTAGGTTTCATTTATAAATAAAATTAAAAAAAATAACCACTTGGGTTGGCTCTTGTCCGAAGCTTACTGTATAGTGTTTTAATCCTATCCGATGTGTTGTCTCCACAATTCAGTGTTTATTTAAAAAAAAAAAAGACAATTCTAGAAAAAAACCAGATTTCAGTTTTACCAAAAAAATAACAGACTGTACTCAAATGCCAATTGAGATTCTTCAATCCAATCTTCGCAGAATGTTCATTACATAGAATAGAAAATGAAAAAATAAATTCCGAGGTTCTTTCGCGACACATAATTAGTGTAATTCCCCCGACATTTGATGGTAATGGAGACAAGCACACAGTCAATGCTAGTCAACATCTTCTGGCCTCACAGGATGCGCAAGCGGAATCACTGACCGTTTCTTCACGTCTCGTGACAAAGCCTTCCTCATATCTGCAAAGGCAACATATTTAAGAATAAATGCCTGTACATGACTGTGCTTTATCAATTTCATAAGTGGCAGAAAAGCGACGTTAAATAACAAAAACAAAAATACAAAAAATGCATTTCAACCTAGAACAATCATAAAAACATCACCCATGCTCGTTTATCAAAGTATTTGACACAGTAAGACCAAAGTAAAAATGGAGAGAAACTGACCAGACATCTGAGAGAGAAACAAGAAAGGTGATGAAATGAATCGCTACTTCTTGAAAGTGAGCGGAACCATGAGGGAACAAATGAGAATTGATTATCCCTTCTATGCAACAACAACATCAATTTCAGTAGTTAATATTATTTCATAGTGTTATTATTTCTAAATTATGTCTGCATACACTTAATTTGCATTTTATAAAATAAAAAAATACTTACCATAGGCATCTTCATCCGGATCCCCTGAATAATACTCCAAAACTGTCCGATACACTATGTACCCCAGTCGCTTGTACATGTTGATGGCCACTTTATTTGACACTCTCACAAACAGATCCACAAAATATGCTCTCTTCCTGAAAGAGTGCAAAAGTAAATAAAATGATTTTTTCAGTTATGGAACAGGTAAGAAGTTGCACTATTAAACACGGGCATATTAGAAAATCTACATGTGACACTTTATACCCACACAATTTTACAGTAGTATACACAGTAGAATATCTCTGCTGTAGTGTTCAAATTTTGCTTATGTTTGTAGCATTCGAGTCAATATGACCTGAGTGACATATTTCTTATTTCTTTGAAGAAATATGGCAACATTGGCTTTTCATAGCTTATATTTTTGTTTCATGTTTTTTTTTCTGGTTTCGTAATTTTGTTAGTAATAATAATGCATTTATATATCATCAAAAGTTTACATAATAACTTCGGGTTATATTGACCCGAACACACCATTAAGGGTATGTAGTGATGATAAAAAAATACTATATACCTATATATATATTTTTTTTTCTTTTGATTAACCAAGTACAGCCTTGTGCAACTATTAATACAAGAATTCTATACACATAAAATATAGTTTCTGGCCAATATGACCCCAAACACAACAGCAGGGATCATATATGAGATTTTGAATTACATATAGTTATGCAACTGCTTTTTACTGGTGGCATGCCATAGTGGCACCTGTTTATATGCAAAAATAAAACTAATATTAACAATTTAACAAAATAAGTGTGTTTGTATGTATGTGTGTAACTACAAGGATGCACGATCATATATGAACATACCATAATATTTTGAGTACTTCTTATGACAAACACAATAACAAACCAACTTAAAGTGTACCGGAACCTTTCTTCGGCTTAAAAAAAGGCTGGTTACATGTAAAGTTCCAGTGAAAAATGACCAGGACTTGAACCTGGGTCTTTGACATACCACGCCATTGCTCTAAAACTGAGGTACCGAGCCAGCCCTGGTTTCGACTGATTTTGCACTCTTGCTGTTTTACCGGTCTCGGTGCTACTGCAACTGCCTTTCTTTGCTGGAATTTCTACACTGGAAAAAATAATACACCATCGACTTCAACAGTGTTTCAAAGCAAACATATCCCGAAAAGAAACCCAGTTCACTTTATGCTCAGATAGGCTCACACGGGACTTGACATGCAGTTTAAAGTGGCACCTGAATCATTATGTAATGTTTATCCCCTGGGATCAAACCTGTGGTAGATACAAACAGAGCTACTATAGCTACTGTAGCTAGCTACAAAATTTGTAGCGGTAGCTGCGCTACATTTTGAAGATTGTAGTTGCAGCGGTAGCGAAGCTACAAAATTCCTGTAGTTGTAGCGAAATTTTCGCTACAGCTACATTTTTCCTGAGCATTTTGAGGTAATTTTGGAAAGTGGCAACGGCGTCAAAAATAAACTACAATATTGCTTACTTTTGCAAGAGACTCAAAAAGACAAAGTCCATTACATGCAAATACAGATAATCTAGATTATAAATATCTTTATAACGCAGATTATAGATATCTGTGTAATTTATTTCATTAGCATCTGAATTATTCTAATATCCAGATAAGTAACTGGCATACATGAATATATTCCGGCTAATAGCCATTTATTTTATCTGCATCGCTATTTTGGGGAGAATCATGCCTCATTTGCTACACCGCCAGGAAAAAATGCCCCGTTTGCGCCACCCCTGGAACAAATCCTGTGGATATCCATGACGTAACAGACAGCAAAATATCGATATTTACTGTGTAAAACTCAACTTACAGTGCAAAAACGAGGGATCCATTTCCTACTAATCTGACAAAGCAATAGTGCCAGCAATCAATGGTTCAGTACGTTAACAGCATTGATCATTGTCAGTGTATAGGATAACACCGGCAAGAAATTATTGTTACAAGAGCGATAGAGTTTCTGGAATTACAATTATTCTGGTCATAATGTTTGTTCGCAAATTTTAAAATAACAATATGTTTAGAACACTCGGATATACACATCAGTTTACTCAATATATTTTATCATATCGTAAAAAGAACGTACAAGTTATTGACTTTTCTGCAGAAATGACAATTTTCTTTGTTAATACAGTTTTCAAATTTATGGGTTTTTCCTACTTTTGCGTCCCTTTTCTGTAACTTTTTCTAATCATGAGGATGCATTGTTTATTTAGTTATTTTCTTATCTATGGCCGTTTTCTGCCACTTTTGACTAATTGTGAGAACGAGGAAGAATGATGAATGATGAGCAGAGTGGGGAATAGAGGAGCAGGAATTTCCCATCCTCCCAACTAGGCATCTTTCCTACTATTTGTTTTGAGTCCACTTTATGCACAGATCAGCTGATCAAGACTGATACGAACCACCATGTAGCCTACCCTCCGCTGGGTATCGCACCTGGGGCCCTTTGAATACAAGGTGACAATTACAATTCTCACTGTGTCGTCGGGGAAGCCTTTTCAATGGAAAAACTTACGTAAAGAAATTGCTCCACCTGTTTCTCATTTATACCATTAGAAGCATTCCCCAGCTATCCTCAAGGTTCGAGAAAATATCTGCCATCCCCGAAATAACATTCTGTTTAAGTTAAGAAGATTAAATTGCTAAATATCACATTTTTTCTTATTCCCATTTTGCGCAACACGTTATAGTTAATTTCGATACTTGCGATATTCTTCCAATTAATTTTAAAAGGAAGTATGTCACATAAATATTTTTGATATGACAATAAGAACATCACGGATTCGTGTAAGACCCAGTTTTTTGAATTGATATGCCACTTACAAAGGTACTTTATTCTCAAACACTTTATTAAAAATATGTAACTGATGTAACACTGCTATAAAAATTATAGAATGAAGGGAATCATAGTAATAAATAACAGAATCTATTTTTCAGTACGTACAACCATCATACTAGGGCTTCTTTTGAATAGCCATATAGTTGTTTTAAGTTTTTAATACAGAAGTAGCGCAAAAGTAGCGAGTAGCGAACAGGAGTAGCGTAGCGAGCTACGTTTTGGTAAATGTAGTTGTAGCTGTAGCGAAGCTACATTTTGGAAGAGTAGCTGTAGTTGTAGCGAAGCTACTTATAAAATGTAGCGTTCTGATCACTGGATACAAACATACCCAAACAACTCCGCTGTACGTATGTTTCATATATTTCTTTCACACAACTATTCAATTGGTTTGTTTATTATCTCCCTCTCTCCTTGTTATGTTTGTGATTGTTACAACCTTGTAATCAAGGGGTCCCAGGTTCAATATCCAGTGGAGGCACAAGTGGTTCGGATCCCACTTTAAACTGTAGGTCCAGTCCCGATTAGCCTTACTGTGCATAAAGTGGACTTAAAACAACAAATAAAAAAGTTACAACTTATACCATCATACCTTCTTCATGTATTTTGCTGACGATGTTACTATGTGTGAAACTTCAATGTTGTTTCAACAGCAGATGATTTTTATGGAAACTATTTCCCTTCAGCTCTATTTTGCTACTGGACTCATCCAGTCGGCACATACACACTTGCACCGATGGCTAGACTTGCACAATTGGATTTAACAGACATTTTTCCATTTTAATTTAAATAAATCATAGGTGATACATTTTCCCACTATAATGAGAGAAGGAAGAATGCTACTCACTTCTCGGACACTTCCTCCAGCCATGCCATCAGAGTAGCTGCAAGACCCAGCCTTCGGAACTCTGGGGAGACTGTGAGTGCAGTCACATGGCCATGCCAGTTCTCGCCGTGGCCTTCAGCCTTCCCCATTACTGAAATGCAAGACGTGATTTTTAATATTTTTTTCTGATTGTCTCTTGTTAATTGAATACAGGTGGTTTGTGTAACCATCAGTTTCTGTGCAATTGCATACTGTATTTGCTGATGAGTTATATGATTATATGAATAATGCTGTGATTAGGACGAAGCCGATACTGATTTTCATGGATTGTTATCGAAAAGTTTTGGTTGTAAATTACTTACCAACACTTTTTCAGCATTTTGCTTTTCACAGGGTCCACAATAATAATAAACTTTGTGGAGTCTGTATTGTGAGAAAAACTTGATTTTGATGAGAGCTATTTCAATATTCTGATGCAGTTCTTAAATATTTTGCACTTTTCATTGTTATAATTTAAAGCATTGATATCGGTTCGAATCTGTGGGATTTTCAGCGTCAGTATGGTATTGGCTCATCCTAGATGTGATGTATTTGAATTGGAAGTATAATCTGTGAGTGAGAGCTGGCAAGAGTGAGCATTAGTGCTTGCAACACAACAGTGCAATTCTTGATCAGATACTAATATTGTGGTGATGGTTCTGTTAATGTAAAATAAATTGTCATCAATATGTTGGTTCAAACAACAGTGGAAATGGTCACGTAACTGTCAATGGTATATTAAGATGGACACATGAACAATGAGACATTTCTGAAATACAAAGGAAGAGTGAAAGATTAAGATTACCAGTTAACAATTACAACTGTTTTTTTTAAAAGATGTATGATCAACTGCAAAAAATGCTAAACCATTTTACATAATTTAAATAATTTTACAAAACATTTGACAGATTTATTCATACAACTTCCCTTTAATGCTATGCACGAATTACAAACTTATGATAAAATTAACTTACTGTAGCCCATGATCTCTCCACTAGGTGACTCTGCCACTTGAAAATACTCTGGCCAGTGTGCCAAGTACTGCATATAAAAAGACAATCCATACTGAACAAATGTTAAGGAATTTCCAACTGGAAGCATAATATTACTATATATTATATATACATATATAAAAAAAGTCATTAACTTCTAATAAAAAAATATGAAAACTACAGAAGGACAAACAAAATTTGACATAATTCCAGACATTTCTCTATCAAGAGATAATATTTGAATGGCTCAGGTGTAAAAGTGTAAAATATGGTAAGATACAAAGCAAAATGTGCCATCCTTCGATTTTCAAGGGAAATTGCCATGTCAACAATTTGCATTGTACTCAGTGAAGCCTTCTGAAATTGGTAAACACAACCAACCCGAAAACAATTTATCTACAGTATAGCTTCTAATAATTTGTTTCTTAATGAACTCAGAAATGACGAAAATGTTACGATCTTTTACAATCGAGCCTTTCATTTAACAATTCCAATTTAGTGTTACATATTGAGTGTTGCTGAAATAAATTTTCATTAATGTCAATTCTGTTGTTTGATATTTTTAGGATTGCTCAAAGACTGTGCTATTTTGTATTTGGTTTAGGTCAACACATCACTTTAGGGAAATTAAGAATATATTCTATTTTATATTTGTAATTCTTAGCAAACAAATTACAAATTAACCAAGATGGCTCTGTATAATAACATTTGATACAAAAAAATCAAAGCTGTGAGACATGACATGAGAACTAAATTAATCCCAGGTTAAATAGTTATAACTGTAACGTTAGTTTAATAGAAATTATAGTAAATACAATAATATTTATTATTCACTGACCTGTTATAAATTGCTGTAGTTGGGGGGGGGGGGCTTTCCTTTGACATGAAGCATGAAACAGTGAAAGTTACATGCAACAATAATCTTAATTTAATTCATCAGTGAATCATAATAGAATGAAATAATGCAATTAAAGTTCCCACGTTACGCAAGATAGGACTTACTCCATTATTTTTCATGATAGTACAGTATAATCAATATAGGCACGAAAGTTTTTTTCCAGTCAATAAACTCAAAAACAAATAGCGAAAACCTCCACTTGCTGAGAGAATAAGAGTTGCTTGTTTGAGTTCCATTAGTTTGGTAATTCTATAAGCACAAGCACTTTCATGCATATAGGCTATAATAGTGCTTATTCATATTCACCACTCCATACTGCACACATACTACTACAGTAGTGCATAAAAGCTATATTTACACAAAGGATACTGTTTCTGTTAATGGATCCAGGTTCCTGAAAGAGAAAGAGAGCACCAAATTATTTTTTAAAAAAATTAATGAAATTTCTCAATAAAGCAAGTATAATGTATGAAAACTGCTATGATGTGGGACCTTTATTTAATGCTAAGAGCACCAAACCGGAAATGAAAGCTTTTACACATATTATTTTAAAGCTAGGAACCAGAAAAAACCATTGTGCTCTATGCATGTGAAGTAGATGGCAGCAAAATTCTGTATCCTCGACAACAGTAAACAATTGCCTGCTAGAAAACAAATACAGAAGGAAAAAAATAGTTTCCTACAAAACCTGCAGTAAGTACGCCGATAAAGTATGCATTAACAGACATAATTAGAAATTGAACCACTTAAAAAATGCACGTGAACCATGACTAGTTCAGAATTAAAGAATTGGAACTTGGGCTGCTGCTACTAGGTAACATGATGTGTGAAAGGTTTGGTTGATTTGACTGATTTTGTTTACTTTACTTCACTTTTCTGCCATTTCTGGCCAATCATGAGGAAGAGTGACGATGATGTAAAATTGATGAAGGCACATTCACAAAGAATATCCATACTCAGGTTTGGATTTGAACTGAAGACACCTGTCATAGCATGCTGTGTTAATAACATACGAAGGGGTATTACATCATAAATGCTCTCGTTGTTAGACAGGTCGAGTTTAGGTCTTTCAGCATTTAAATAAAGGTCCTAAATCCTTCGAACACCTGATCATGTAATATCTGGTCTCAAGCACGAAACCTCCTTTGAACTTTGCATAAAATTCACTGGTATTTTCTGTCCAAGATGACCATAAACCGAGAATGGCTGCTCTGTGGGAAAAGTGGAGCTAGCTCATGTAAGCTATCAAATCATAATTTCCGCATAAATAAAAATTAGTGTGCTAATTAGTTTCTTAAAAAAAAAATGAGCATTTCAATTCTTCATACTGTAGACTCTAATTACAGTGTGTAAAGATTTGGATTGCTTGAAAAATGCTTATCTTATTTATTTAAAAAATGACTGGGTGGATGTCTACAAAAAAAGATAATGTAATCTTCCTAACTTACGATTTAAAGCAAGCTTGGGAAACTTATGTGCTCTTGTGCAAACTGGTGTATGCTCTGTGTAATGCAAGCTTTGGGCCTCCTTCTCAGTGTTGCCCATGTGTGTGTTATAGGTACCTGTGTGTAATTTTGTACTTAATGGAATGATGCATGCCTTTTGTGTGTATTGTAGAACAATACTATAATTTATAAAATTTTATCAGCATGTTTATAACTAATCTAAATGTTTTTCACATAATTTCAATCTTCGATGAAATGGATATATTTCTGTTAGTTCTAAATTACTGCCTCAGTGTGCACAAAGAAACAGATGGTGAAGAAGTAACATGATCTACTTGAACGGAACAGAGGGTCAAAAACAGCATGAGATGAAACTTCCCATTTTGTAAATTTTCCAGATCTGACCTCTATTAACAATTCAGTCTATTTTAGCATTCAACACTTCATAATAAATCATCCATCTTATACAAAATCAATATAACCCACTTCAGAATATAGAAATCTTATTACTATTCCTGCATGATATTTTACCTTGCATTTCTTCTTGGGTAATTTGCAACAATGAAGGAGTATAGACATCGATATATTCTCAGAGCCACCTAAGCTGCTAAGGGCATTGAGTGGTCCTTGCACCAAACATTTATTGTTTGGATCCTGGTCTGGACATTAGTATCCATCAACTTCAATATCAGTTGCAATTAGCCAAATGTGGCATAAAAGTGATATAAAGTAAGAAATATAACAATGCATGTTTCATCAAAAATACGAACTTGGGGGTCTTTGTATTCCTAGTGCATTGCGCTAACCACTCCAGGAAAGAAACACGAATATATATATATTTACAAAACAAGGTCAACTTTAAATATTCATTTGCAAATGCCTCTCTGAACCCTAGCTTCAATTATCCCTTTGTGTGTCGCATTACGTCGATGGTCGTGCATGGTGCCAGAGACTGGGTTTTAAAAATATGCTAAATTAATGGTTTAAAATGCCAAATCCTCAATTATTACGATTAGAACTTTTCTTTCGATTGAGATTCTATAAAACTATAAAAATTTAAATTTCATAAAATTATAAAAAGGCACTTTTGTTAGTCGGGCACGGAACGGTAGACTGCATTTTCAGTACAAAGCAGGTACACTCCATGGTGGAAAGACTAAAGAGGTGGATGCAAGCCGATCCTGAAAACTCACCCTTCCAGCACATGACGTCATCATCGTTGTCGAAGAGGACTATGGGGCAGGGTGTCCGCTCGCTCTACAGTGAAGCGTTCTTCGTGAAACAAAATATTTCAACTACAGACTCAATATAACTTCAAAACAGGTGGAATAACCATATAATGATGTACCAAGCGGAGGGTGTGATGGGGTTGCAGCCCCCCAAATGCACGAGCCAAAAAATTGAGAAATATATTAAGGGAATAGTTAAGAATGTGGGTATCTTGCAAATATCAAATACAATGTTGTGAAAAAGTGTCATTTAGTAATAAATCCCTTTTAAGCCTTACTGGTCAGCATGAGCCTAGTGCATAGCTTTCTTCTGTGTCTTCTATTAGTCTTACACACACAGGAACCTTCGTGTCCAAGCATGTTGAGTGTCAGACTTAGCGAAGGCTTCGACATCCAGTCCAGATTTAGGCACTCCTTTGAGAGTTTTCTCTCATAGATTTCATGTATCATAATTAATTCTCGTCATCATGATAGTCTTACCTTCATTTCTTCTTCTCCTTCTTTGTTTTTGGAAAATGCAAATTCAAATTTTAACCATACACTGTCACAATTCTGACTACCTGTCTTACATTTGAAAAGTAGTTTTAATTCTTTCATATTAGCATACTGAATCCCATTACAGTTGTTATCTGATTTTCTAAGGGCTAGAAAACACACAGAATGAGGAAGAAAGAGAAGAGAGAGAGAGAGAGAGAGAGAGAGAGAGAGAGAGAGAGAGAGAGAGAGAGAGAGAGAGGGGGGGATGGGGAAATTATTTCGTACTTGATAATTTTACAAGCATTTCCTACAGGTAAAATAGTCTCCAGATTCAGCTTCCCCTAAAATATTCGGTACACTATTGCAACCACATGAGTAGAATCGAAGGAGAAAGTATTAGAAATTACAATAGAAAAGCAATATATAAATGGAAAATTAAGCTTTTAAATTTATTTTTCTGAAGAATTGTTATTGTTACATTTGCTGCTTGTTCGAACAAATGAACTATAACAGTACAAAACAACATTAGAGTCCTTTAACATTATTTACATAGCAAGAAAATATGTACAGTATCATACAAGTTTTTTTCAATTTCTTCATAAATTTTCTTTTCTCTGCAGTGTTTTTTGTTCTTTTTGTTCATTTCTTTTATTCTGATGTATGTTCTAGTTTTGATGAAAAATTGAATAACTTCAAGCGGCACAGACTGTTGAATTTCTTTGTAAACAATCTGGGCTAAATTTGTAATAATTCCATTACCAGAACAAAAGAAATCTCCATGAAAGTTTCTGAAGCAATTTTCTGCTACCTTTATAGCAGAAAAGAAATGCTGACTTGCTTCCGTCAGCCGCTTATAAGAAACAAATTGCACCCAGCTTCCTTCTGCTGATCCACAATCCACATTTGGAGCCACATAAGAACCTAGGTCGCTATACTGTTGTCTAAAACGGTGAGCCACAAATCCTGCAACGCATTTGAGAGCTTCCTCTGAAATTTTGTCCAGCTGTAAATCACATTCAGTGATGTCACATGCTTCCAAGTCCTCACTAACCTCTTCATTTTCTGTGTGTTCCTTTTCAATGATCTTGTTTAACAATGTGGCAGTTTGACATCTTTCCTCCAAAATATCCCCCTTTACGTCATATTCGCCACTTAAACACTTTTCGTCTTCACTGTCAAGTATATTTTTCTGTGCCACAAAAATTGAAGACGAATGTTTACCTAAAATATAACATCGCATTCTGTACTTTACATCAAGTGGACTGGAATGATCATTCGTGCTACCCATTCCACGAATGCACGAGAAGAAGTTTTCAAGAATATCTTGGTTTAGTTTGCTTGTTGTCAGGTATTTAATGTTAAACTTGTTTTGCATGTAGGCAAACAGAGAATTGTTACACATTTCAATGCCATATTGAAATGGCAGCTTTCTTCCACTTCCCTGCACTTGCAGGGACTCCATTAATTTGTCAACTTCACTCAGAACAGCATTTTGTTCTTCCAATGCACATCCATAACCACGTTTTATATTAATGTTTTCAAAGTGACCACGTGAATTAAAAATATCGAACCAATCATTTATCAATTTTAGAATGTAAGTGGTTTCTTTCCAGCTTCCTTCAATTTCACCTGCTTGTCCACAATAGAGAAGAGCTTTCAACAAGGTGTTCAAAAAAATTTGTGCCGCATACTTTACATTCTGACACTGACTTTTGCTAACGTCTAAACGATGCTGACTTATTTTGTACGCAATTTTTGTGTCACTTGTGGATTTGTCTATAAGATTTTGAATGGATTTTTTGTCGGCAATCTCTCCATTGTTGAACATGAATAATCCCTTGTCCAGAAAGTGGTTTCGAAGCAATTTTACTAAGTGGGGAACATCTGCGAAAACATAAATATTCCTCGATGGATCGCATGGATTTTGAAATGAACTGTATATGTGTGAAATGCCTAAAGTATTGAATAGTCTTCTGTTTCTACCACCAAGATCACAAGTGACTGAGTGAGTGGGATAACCTGATGACTAGAGACCGGAAATAACATTCAACAATTTATTTTCCGTCATCGGGGAATTAAATTCGAAGAAAATAGGTTGTTTCCATTTTGCAAACAAACCACGAGCCATAACAACTTGCACTGATTTACAAGGACCGTAAATTTCCTCATTTCTGGAATCAAAACAAATTTTATCAGATATTTGCATTTCGTCGAAGGAGAGGCAAGTAATGCATTCAAAATGTGGCATACTGGCCGTTTTCATTTTCATTAACGCAAGAACAGATTTCAGTATTCCAGGGTCACAGTTCATCTTATTTGCCCATCTAACCAGGGTACTGAAGTGGGGCAATGGGTATTTAAGTTTATTCCTCAAATACAGGGTGGCGCACGAAATGTCTTACCATTTGTTTTCTTTATTACACATTTATTTATTATCGAAACATTACAAAATTAATGCATAGTGAATTATCAGAGTATGGAAAGTTAGGTTAGTGCAGAATGTGTTCAATGTGTCCACCATTATGGTTCACAACCTCTTGCAAGAGAACCTTAACATTTGTCACAACCCTCCGGCACAAGTCCTCCGAAATTTCACGGCACAACAAAGGCCTTGAGTTGCACTACATCTGCAGGCTTCCTTGCGAAAACTTTATCTTTCAAGAAACCCTTCCAAAAAAAGTAACAAGGATTAATATCTGGGCAATGCGGGGGCCACAATCTCCCACCTTCGTGACGTTCAGAAAACCGATTAGACATTACACGCACATTAAACATCTCATACAGGAAATCAAGAACAATGTTTGCAGTATGTGGGCGGGCTCCATCTTGCATGAACCACTGAGTGTGTAAATGGAGACCTGTTGCCAAGAGCTGCGGAATAAATGAGTTCTCCAACATTTCCTTGTATCGTTCTTTGTTTACTGTGTCGTCAAAGAAAAACGGTCCAATGATTCCATGAGTTGAAATTGCTGCCCACACACTCACTTTTTCTCCATAATTCTCACGTTCATGCAGTTTGTGAGGCTGTTCACTTGCCCAGAATCGAACATTTTGCTTATTTACCACACCATTTAAATGAAAGTACGCCTCATCTGTAAACCAAGTGTTGTGCAGAACATGATCTTCTTCCACTAACCACGAAGCAAACTGATGCCTTCGTTCCTTGTCCACTGCCGTTAGTTTCTGGACAACTGTCATTTTGTAAGGGAACAAGTGAAGATCAGAGTGGAGAATCCTTTGGATTGACCTACGAGATATTTGTAACTCAGCAGCCACCTTGTTGATTTGCTTGGATTTCGTGCCAAAGCCACGCGAACTGCTTCAATGTTCTCAGGTGTTCGGACACTTGACGGGCACCATCGATTATTCTCCAACACAGAGCCAGTGGTTTCTAATTGTTGGCACAATCTGCGAATGGTCTGTTTACAGGGAGCCCATCTTGTACCAAAGTGTGCACGAAAATGCCTTTGTGTCGCTACCAAACTCTTTGTTTCTGAAAAAAACATTACAACTTTCACCTTCTGTTCGACACTTAACCGGCCGTTATCTGCCATCTTGCAAAGTGCTGTTTCGCAACAAAATAGAGTCCGATACTGACTTCTCCTGACATCTACCTGATTTTCCATGAACCAACTCACCCGCATACGTGTTTTGAACATTCAATATATGATATTAAAAATTTTATGAGGTGATTGAATGGTATGACATTTCGTGCGCCACCCTGTACCTGTATGCTTTGGGGCTTATACTTCTCAAAGATATTGCCGCTGCAATATCCTCGGCGGACCACTTTTTCCTCTTACCCGGACACAGCATGGCCTTAATTTGGCCAGGTGTAAAATATTTCGACAGAACACTGTACACTTTTTCATCACTTTTCACTTTCAAACACTTCAGTTCATTTAATAGTTTCTTCTTTTCACCTTCTAATGCTTGATTTTTCAGTAGAAATTCCTCTTCCACTTTCACTGCTTTATTCTTTTCCTCTTCGAGTTCCTTTATCCTGCGGTGCAATTCATGCAGAACATCTGCAAGAATTTCCACTGTCGCATTGTTCTCACAGACTTCTAAATTTTGTCCACTATTTTGTTCACCATCGGCACTGTTAGATTTGTTCTGTGTAGAATGCTCCAAAAGCGAATTCACAATGCTCTTTTCATCCCTTCTTACTTTCCACTTGTCTCTACGTTCAGTGTCTTGCCTGTTGGTCGATTTTAACAAGGGTAACTTCTCGATGGGGACAGCATCCAACTTCAGCTTTTTGCATTTTTGTGGCGAATAACCCAAAAGCCTCTGTCGGAGAGATTTCTCGAAGGCATCTTCCAAGAAATGTTCAGAACACACAGTTGCTGAAATGAATGAAAGAAAAAATGTTTTAAGAAGAGAATAAACAAATTAGATAGCGAATATTAATAATTGTATAAACAAGGGAAGTGGTCATAATTGAGACACCTGGGCATACGGAAATTAGTCCCTTTTTCATGATAAAAGTATTTTATTGAAAAAATGTTTCCCTGTTGCCTGAAAATGTTTTGTGGTTTTTTGTGAAAATGGTAAATAGATATAAAAAAAAGCACAGTAAAATATCTTGTTTATCTTTAACGTGTTCATAAAGTCCCCCTTCTAGGTACACAGATAAGTTAGATGGATTAGTTTCTGGCGAGAGGCATGTGGGTGCTGTTTGGATATCACTGTGTGCTCTGCTTCTGTTCTGTTATTTAACAACGTCTCTTTTACTTCTCTATATCATTATTATTCGTGACCATGGTGCTGAGTAAGGAACTAATTAATAAATAACTGCGAAAACACATTTGTACCTACTGACCTCCGTGGCAGAGTGATTAGCACAGCGCGCTATGGCACCAAAAGTCACGGGTTCGAAATACGGCCTGGACATGGGTGTTCTTTGTGAGTTATCCTTCATCAACTTCATCCATGTCGTCGCGATTAGCCAAAAGTAACAGATAAGCGATGCCAAATAACAACAATAAAGAATCACATTCGTATCTAAACAGAAATGAAGCACTGGAAACCTATTTCCGTGTAGTGTTACTCTCATTACAGTTGCACAGCCAAGAAACAGCCATAATTTGGATGGTTAAGTTGGTAGTTTTCATACGGAATGCGGGTTCAATCCTCTTGGTACATTGATACATTTTCTGAACCTATTGTGGTGATCCGGTCACTGCACCAAGATATGAAATAGTGGAGTCCACCTCCTGAGCATTTCTATGTGCATAATGTGCAGAACCAGTTTTTCATTTGGGGGAGTGGAATTTGTTGCGTATCTTCGTGTACCTTATTTTCTCCATGGAGAACATAGAGAGTATACAATATATTTTAATAGTCGGTATGGAATCTGACTGGTATGTGGGAGACCCGGGTTCGGTTCCCGGGGCGAGTGATCTAAGTTCAGATTATTTCCGGTCTTGTACCTGCATAAAGCGGTTCTGAAGCTCACCCAGCCTTAAATAAATGGATACTTGGGGGAACCATGAGGGGTAAAGGTAGCCAGAGCATGGTACTGATTACTTCACCTCCAAAATGGCCGAGATGGAGAATGTGTGGGGCCCTACCCCCCCACATCCTCTAAAATGTGCCTTCATGGTACGGTACTATATGCACGGGGAACTTAGAAATAAATTTGAGGCACAAAAGAGCATATAACGACTGCATTAATAACCATATATATACACATATGCACACATATATATACATAAATACACACACATACTGCATATATACATATACATGAGTCGCTTCGGTGACTGAGGGTACCGGGTACTTGACTCGCGATATTGCCACGGAAGTTACTGGATTCGAATCCTGAACTGAGTAAGAGTATTTATGTTTGTCCCTTGATCAATTTCATATAATCATCAAGTCTCATCCCCGCACTTAGCCCAAGTAGGCAAAAAAGCAACGTAAAATGTGATACGTGAAAACACATAATACATGCACATATATATTATATTTAAAGAGAGAGAGAAACACTTATCATTTCTGACATTTACGAGGAGGTACCCAAAAAAAAAAACTGGAATTTTGTCACCTTGTTTTATTTTGACCGTACATGTACATGTTGTAGGTACATTCAGGTAAGCATGTCTACTCTAGTCACCTTCAAAGTATTGCCCATGTGCTTTAATGGAATTGTCCCAACGTTTTTCCCACTGTTGAATACAGTTTCGAAACTCCTCTGGCGCAATACTCTTCAAGGTTTTATCCGTAATGTCTTTGACCTCATTGACGTCATGGAATCACTTCCCTTTCACATTCCTCTTCATCCGCGGGAACAAAAAAAAGTCACAGGGTGCTAAATGAGGGAGTACGGGGGATGGGGCACAAACACCATGTTGTTCTTTGTCAAGAACTGTCGCACGGACATGGCCGTGTGGGCTGGGGTGTTGTCATGGTGCAGTAACCACATTCCACTTCTCCACAGTTCTGGATGCTTCCGTTGCACACTTTCACGCAATCTTCTCAAGATATTCAGGTAAAATTGCTGGTTCACTGTTTGTCCTTGGGGAACAAATTCCCTGTGAACAATCCCATTCACATCAAAGAAACAAATCAACATTGTTTTCACATTGGATCGAACTTGACGTGCTTTCTTGGGACATGGTGAATTTGGAGTCTCCCACTGGCTGGAGGCTTGTATTGATTCAGGATCATACACATAGCACCAGGACTCATCCCCGGTCACAATTCATTTGAGAAAATTTGGGTCATTGTGCACTTCAGCCTTCAAGTCGCTACAAACATTCACTCGATTCTTTCTCTGCTCCTCTGACAGCAAGCGAGACACAAATTTAGCAGACACCCGTCTCATCTTCAAATCGTCAGTTAAAATGTGCTAGCAGGTACTCCAGGACAACTCCACTTCTTCAGAAATTTGCTCAATGGTCTTTCGACGATCTTCATTTCTGCCTGTCGAAGGACGGCCAGGCCTTGGCAAGTCTTCAGTTGACATGTCGCCATCTTTGAACCGGGAAAACCACTCGTAGACTTGTGTCTTTCCCAAAGCAGCTTCATTAAAAGCTTGGCGAAGCATAACAACGGTCTCAGCAGCCGTTTTACCCAACAAGAAACAAAATTTAACATAGGTCCTTTGCTCCTTGTGGTCTGCCATCTCAACAATCACCAGACTCTTGCCGCAACACCACGAACGAACCACTCAGCACAGAATAATGCCAACTTGCAGTTTGATGCAAGATATCCCATACTAATGACACCTAGCGGCACAAGCCGTAACTACATCGGTAATCCGCGCACCATTATGATTCAGTTTTTTTTGGGTACCTCCTCATATTTTGTCCTTCCGGCTGCAAGCCAATACCCATTTGTGACAAAATTCTTCTTTAACAGAAAATCCAAAATACTTCCTTTCCTCTTTTTGTAATGATTCCTACAGCCATAAATAGCACAGTTAGGCATATTTTCTCTCACAATGCACTTAGATTCTTCTCACTAAAAGTGAAACGAAGCCAACAAATAAAGAAAGAAACACTCAGTTCAAAGTTCACTGGTCTACAGAAAAGAACAAAACCACCGGAAACTCCACTTGTCAGCCTCTGAAAAGCACCCCCTCTCCTGACTGTGGCCAGACGTCAGAGCTGTGACGTATGGCTGAGAGCCATGCGTGTGCATCCACCTGTTTGACATTTCACCATGGGTATGCCCAGTGGCGACTCTTGGAATTTCTTGGGTGTAGGAAGTTATGGTAAGCAGACCGAGGAAAGTTTTCGAATATGTGTTCAATTACACAATCACGTGCATCGCTTGTATGTGTACCTTGTACTAGCCATTGCCTTTATAATATTAGTTGCAGGCCCTCCCTACCTGTTGTGTGTGGATTAAGGACAGCTTTGCCCATACCAACCTCCTCATAAGAGAAAAGTTCTGTTTCATCTCTTAAATTACCCTAAATGCGATAAAATTATGCTAGGGTCTATTATTATTATTCAATTATTATTATCATTTCTGATGACTGTAGTAGTTTTAAGTTCAATTTATGCAGCTATTTTGGAGCTGTGAACTGCGTTATTGATTATATATTATAGTTAAGCAATATTAGGAATTTCGACCATTCAATAAAATGGGTTCAGTAAAGTGCTTGAAAAAGTTGAAGAATATTTGACGACTGGTAACGGTGTTCGTTTATTTTATTTGTGCACTAGCTTTCTACCGATTTACTTTTATAAAATGTTCATCACTTGTTAAAGCAGGGAGGATAACGGATGAAAACAAGAGGATGGACCATGGCCTGTAAAAGCTTTAGTTTTTAACAAGTGCGCTGGATAAGTATCATGAAGATCTGAAATTATTTTTTAAAAATGTATATTTCCTCAAAATATCTTCATTAGAATTCAATTTCTCTGTTTCCCAGGAATGCCCATTTTAGAGATGATGCTGGATTTTCCCATAATGCCACAGGACCAATGAAGTTCAAATTTTGCTAGGTTTAGAACTATTATTCTAGGGTTGGCATCACTTGTTGAGGATACCAATGGAGCTTCCTCGCGGTCTCGTAAAACTGGGCAACCCCCTCCCTCTCTTCCACTGCCGCTCCCCCATCTGGCTGTAGGATGATGAGAGACCTTCCTCAGCGGCAGGCAAAGACAGACGGGGTTGTTTTCGACAGGAGATCTGATAGCAGATTGACTCTTAACAGTTGAGTAGTAAATCTACATTGCACTCATAATTTTAAAATGTGCATTACACTCTTAAAAAGTACAGAACTAGAAATAAGTATAAATGAACTGTAGGAAGTTCCTCATTTCTTACATGGAGGAATCGCCCCTGGGTAGGCCTATATTTGCGCATGAACTCAAGACAGCAAGGGGATTCAACGAACCCTTCCTGGTGGCTCGAAGATCTTACAAAAACTGAAAAGAAAGTTGTGGTGTAAAAGAAAGAGCTAGAAAGAGGGAGGGTGTTGACAAAACAATCATTGATAAATAAAGATGCAAATACCACACACCCGGAACTGGAGACCATGTATGACCAATGCAGGGTTAATGCAGAATTCAAGAGTACAAAGAGATTCAAAACTTATGCCGACTGCTGTTCCTTGAAGAGTGGTGCCATTGGGTTTACTTCTGTTCCACAATGCAGAGTATTTCCACTATTCATTTTGGTTAAGATTACAAAACATTATGAGTGAATATACAGTCTAAAAATATATATAATTGTAACATGTATGGTTGGACAAAATAATATGAACACCCGATTAGATGAGCCCCATTTTCAGAGTGTGTGCTGACTATACTGACATGCACGGAATGCGTCTTTTGTTTTTTACGTGTCCTATGATTCCTCTGCTAGAGGGATGAGCCACCAGTAAGCCTGTGAACAGCTTCGTGTTGTGTTGCCCTACCATTATGTCTGACCGTACAGGCTTCCAACGAGGGCAAATTGTTGGGGCATCCATAACAACGGTTGCAAAGTTAGTAGTGGTATCGCGAGCTATAGTGGAACCACAAGCAAAGAAACCTGCGCAGAAGCACATCGCGCCGGCGGGTGCGGGAAAGGGCAGGGGGGAAGGAACATTCAGCAGGCTCACGTCAGCGTTGCCAGGCCTATTGATTTCTCGGGAGAATTCCTTAATAAACTATTGCTATGGAACCTACAACGGCCAGCTTAAAAACACGTTTCCTGCTCATCTTACTTGAACATGGAGGGAAGATGTGGAGTGGAACTCCACTCAGCCGTGAAAAGTACTGTTTGAACTGTGAAATTATGTCAAACGCTACTCAATTGTGCTAGGACATTATTTTATTACTTTTACTACATTACTATTTTTAGATGGCTGTATTTTATCCCACACTAAACTCTATTTCTATTTTAGTTATTTTACGTCGCTTTTGTGCCTCTACGGGTAAGTACGACAATATGGATGAATGAAAAACTGATGAAATGGATGAAGTGACACAAACACAGTGAAACGTCCTTGCCTTACGAGGTAGAAACACTGACTTCGTAGCGTGGGCAAATTATGTTATACATGTATGTGTTTGTGGGTGTGTGTGTGTGTGTATTTCTAGCAGATGGGGAGGATGGGTGGCACCCTAGCATAAGCGTTGCTATCTTGAATTATTGAGGAAGACATGCTGTCTAATTCACCAACTATATTTCACATACGTAATGCATTTTCTCATTATTGTGCAGGACGCGTGCCCACCCCTATCGATAGCTGTACACCGAACACCAGCAGAAGGCAAATTGATTTGTTATTGTTAGCATTCGACTTGAAAGATTGTGGAAAATCGCCGACAACGAAAGGCGGCACGTTAGCTTCATCTGTGAACACAACTTTCTACCATTTCCTGTCATAAAAATTCCTCGCGATAATAGAGGCATCGCAAACCCCTTGTGTCGGTGCTGAGAAAGGGCAAATTTGAGGGTGTTTTCCACGCACCCTCTAACCGGAAAATGCGGAAGAGATGAAAGATGTTGGTCGGTTCCCTCGGGCGGTTTACTTTCTTTTGTTTGAAACATGTCCACTCCTGAAATGGAGATCTTCGGTATATTTTCGCCAAACACAGGGTGCTGGGTTTAGCACCATTGTTACAAAAGTATCTGTGACTTTACACCATAAACAATGCGCGCCACTCCCCTTGCCCCCATCCCCAGTGCGCACGCCTATGCCGCCCCTCCGCCCCCAAGAAAGTCGTTCATCCGCTACTATTAAATCATCGGATTTTGTAGCAGATCTTCTGGTTTCTCAAGGAACAATCTCCCGAATTTTTCAAATCTGACCTGGCAACACTGCTCCGAACACAGATAACGGCAGGGAAGTTGCGCGAACGCTTTGGACGGAAGGTTTTTTTCCTTGTGGTCGAGCTATACTGTATCTACCGTCATGACAGCATACAAAGTGCAGGGGACAATGACGTCTGTGAAACAGAATAGTGGCAGAAAGATGAAACTGACAGAGGAGGATTGTTGGCTCTCAGAGGAAGACCACCGCAACCAAAGTGACTGCTGAGCTGAATATGCGTGTTGAGAATGAAGTGTCAACGAAAACAGTGCGCCGAGGACTGCATAAACAGAATATCCATGGCAGAGCCGCTATTGCCAAACCTCTTGTAATGCAGGACAAGACGTTAGTGGTGTCACACAAAACCTGGACTACCGACCAATGGAAACATGTCATGTGGTCCGACGAATCAACCTTCACACTATTCCCCACCAGTGGACGTGTTTACGTATGGCGAACACCAGCTGAAACATACAATCCAGACTGTCTAGTGCCAACAGTGAAGCATGGTGGCGGTAGTGTAATGGTGTGGGCGGTCATTTCATGGCATTCACTGGGTCCTATTGTCACACTGAAAGAAAGGGTAACTGCCACGGTGTATGTAATTTAGGTGACCATGCCCATCCAATGGGTCAGGCATTGTTCACAGCAGGGGATACCATTTTCCAGGATGATAATGAACCCATTCATACTGCTGGCACTGTCCAAGATTGGTTTGATGTGCACGATGACGCACTTACACATCTTCCTTGGCCTGCACAATCGCCTGATTTGTTAATTATCAAGCCATTGTGGTCAGTATTGGAAACCAGAGTACGGGCCTGTTTCCCTCCGCCAGCCAATCTCATGGAGTTGGAGCAGTTTCTTGTTGAGGAATGGTATAGCATCCCACTGACTACCATTAAGAATTCGAATGCATCCATTCCCAGCAGGATTGAGGCTGTTCTCAAAGCCAAAGGTGGTCCCACACCATATTAGGTGGGTGTTCATATTATTTTGTCCAACCCTGGGTAAAAATTTACTATCCATCTGACACCTATAACTCCTTCATTTCCTCAATTTTTGACATTCGTACTTACCTATCTGCTTCGCCGAACATTCCTTAAGGTGTATTTACGTTTTTTGGATCCAAGTAATTGCAATTTTTCACATTATGAGTACTTCTTTCTTGTAGTCTTTTCGCTTGCTTGAGACACAATATGGCACGTACACCTTCCTACATAATCACGCGTCGTGCCTGTGTTTTGTCGATTTTCATTCGTAATGCAGTGTTTCAACCTTCGGAACCCAAGAAATACCCGTGAACAAAGCTCATCTGATCTATTTTTTTTTAAAACTTTTTCGCATTGTTTTACGAAGAAAGTTGTAATGTTTCGTGGCGCTACCCGTGAATGGTTTTTGGGGCTATCCGTCCTGGAATCAGTGGGAAATTTAAACTAAAAAATTATTTTGTTTGAAATTTTTGAGTTCAAATTTCCCACCGATTCAGGGCTCAGTGGGAAATTTAAACTAAAAAATTATTTTCTTTGAAATTTTTGAGTCCAAATTTCCCACCGATTCAGGGCTCCACCCCTGGAGTAATTGACCTACCACCCCCCACCGCTACCGTGGCCCCACCTCTGCTCCAGCTACCCGGCTTTCTCTATAGTCTCTGTTGGCCGGAGGCACCCCCCCCCCCCCAATGAGTCCCAAACTTTTAAATTTGAAGAAATCGGTTTCCAGGATACGGGAAACTTACCTGAATTTCAACACGCACCCACGACACATCATATTAGGCACATAACCAAACCAAAGCCCATTCCTTCTAACAAGTAGCTTACATTCAGTGCCACATTTTGGACATTCTTCCTTCACGATCCCGTGTTCAATTAAATTTAAAAAAAACACTGGTACGAATTCCACCATGCACCCACGACAGGTCATTTTTCTAACTTTCGTTACAAACACAGACAGTTCGAAACACTGGATACCCAATGCACAATCACGACACGTGATGATGTACAAAGGTATACGTGCCAAAGGTTATATTGTCCATCGGAGAATTAATTTTCAACAAAAGAACATGAATTTCCACTATGAAACATTCCCACATCACACAAAACACCTTCCATATGTTAGACAATGCTACAGGAAGTTATTACTGTAAGTAGTTTCTTGTGCAAAAATGAAAAAATCTGTCCGATGAATAGTAAATTAGTACCCAACCCTGTATGTACATCTGTGAAATTTTCCTTATTGTGATAGCCAAGGGAAATACGACTGCAATCGACGATAAAACTATCAAAGCTGCGTAATGTCTGTAACTCGTTTATTCTGTAATTGTTGACACTCGTACTTACCTATTCTGCATTGCAAAAGATTGTTTAACAAGGGATTTCACTTTTTTTAACGAAATTAGTATCTATTGTCGACATATCGAGTAATTATTGTTCGTTTTTTTATCGCTTCCTGAACATGCAAAATGGCAGGCAAATCTTGACTAGCATTGTTGATATGCTGTGTTTCAAACGGCGGTAACATTATAGTATAGGGGAGACGGATTTCTTCAAATTTACAGGAGAAAGTACTTACGGAAATCATTTTCTGTAGTGTTGTGGAAGTTCGTGAATGTAGTTTTGATCCATTCTAATGCGAATACATGTTGCTTTCTGCGAAAATCTATGTCCGACACGCTGTTTCTGCTGCCGCCATTTGCTTTCTGCACGAGAGCACAATGTTCCGTGTGTAAGATGACGTAACCCCACAGTCAGTGTTTCAAACTCGCCGTGTTTTCACTAGAACATGAAGTGTCAAGTATTTTTTTTTTAACTATGCTTGCCTAACCTAACATTACGGAAAATGGTTTTTGGGGCTAACGTGAATGGTTTGTGGGGCTAACATCAATGGTTTGTGAGGCTAACGTCAATGGTTTGCAAGGTATTAGCATAATTTCAAATCTGGGCACGAAAGTAGGTATATTCCGGTGAACGAGGTTGCAACAATGCATAAATCGACAAAACACTCGGGTAAATATGCAATAACGCCTGGACACCTTCCACTCATTTATTTCCTTAATTTTACTACGGGTACTTACCTATTTTGCCTTGCGGAACATTCTTTAAGGTGAAGTTATGCCTTTTTCCATAAAATACAGTCAAATTTTCATATTACGATTGATTATTTGTCTTACTTGTTCCACTCCTGTAATAGACAATATGACGTGCACTCGTAATGTATCATCGCGCATCATGACGCGCCAGCTTGTGTTTTGTCGATTTTCAGTATGCAAGCAGTGTTTCAAAACTTCATGAAGGATAATTATGTACTATTTCAATTATTTTTTTTCATGTTTACCTCCACAAACCATCCACGTTAGCCCCAAAAACCATTGACGTTAGCCCCAAAAACCATCCATGGCTAGCCCCACAAACCATTCACACAAGGTTAGGTTAGGTTCCATTAGCACTCGTTTCACCCCTAAATTCATCGAAAAAAGAAAGCGCGGCGAAAATAGAAATTTTCGTAAAAAGAAGGCACGTTTGGAAACACTGCAGAGATCGCGTGACTTTCAACGCTCTCGCCATCTGCACGCACACAATGGAAACAACGGCATAATGTGGCAGGAATGCCAATTTCTTACGTAAAAAGTGATTAATTCTTGTTCGGCAGCATTAAACTACGAAGTTTTTACTTTCTGTGAAAGAAAATACCTCCAAGAACGTCCAGAATGCTAAAGAAACTCATTTCAGTAAGTACTTTCTCATGTAAATTTGAAGAAATCCGTCTGGGCGATATCGCACATTTACCAACACTCTCACTACGCGCCCTGAACCAGTACGCTATCGCCCGCCATAATGTGTTACAGAATCGAAATAACAAGTAACAGTAAGTATTCGTAAATGTAAGAAATAGACATTATCTTAGTTACAAATGCACCTTAGGAAATGTTCCGCATTCCAAAATAGGGTAACACTTTACTATACCAGAGACGGATTTCTTCAAATTTACAGGAGAAAGTACTTACGCAAATCATTTTCTGCAGCGTTGTTGATGTTCGGGAATGTAGTTTTGATCCATTTTAATGAGAATGCATGTGGTTTTCTACGAAAATCTATTTCCGATGCGCTATTGCTGCTGCCGCAATTTGATATCTGCACTAGAGCACAATACGCTCTCGTATTGTCCGTATATGCTAAATTGAACGAAAGGAGTGCTAATGAAACCTAACCTAACAGGCCTAACCTAACCTAGTAGGCATACCTCGTTCCCGTGATGGTTTGTGGGGCTATCGCGAATTTTTGGGCTAACGTCAATGGTTTTTGGGGCTACCCGTGGATGGTTTGTAGGAAATAAGGAACAACAGTAAGTACTCGTTAATGTAAGAAATAGACAGGTATAGTAAAGTAGTACCATTTTTCTGTTAAGATGGTTGAAACACTGTTGCTGAAATCCGTTTCCCGGCTTCGAAATTTTTACCCGATCGACTTTTCTTCCTAGGCTTACAGTATATCAAATTCAAATATACTTACACATTATTGAATTTAAACAAATCATCACAAGTAAAGGGGCGTAGAGTTGTCATGTTTGCAGTTTCGGTTTCCTAATAGATAAACTCGTGAAACAGTATTTGCATTCAATGTATATCTATTTTCTTCTTTATTCCTCGTTCACCTCCTGCAAAACAAACACAACACTGACCACAGAATATCCGTAAGAGAGCACGGTGGACAGCACAGGCTGCATAGCTTCCTCGGTACAAAACTGCACACCATCTCATTAATGAGCAATTCTAACTAGCAAGAAAGGGGGAAAATTTGATGGATTTATTGATTTGGTTTATTTTACTTCGCTTTCCTGCCACTTTTAGCTAATTGCGAAGATTGGAGTGAGTGATTATATGATGAAATTGATATATGGACACTCATAAACACCAATGCCCATATCGTGATTCGAACCCAGGATCCCTGGCCATACCCTGGCGTAGCTCGATGTGCTAACCACTCAGCGGGAAAATTTGCGTTGAAAATGTATTTTCTTAGGCAGTGTCTGCTGCCACGTTCTTTTTCTGCTGGAACCTCAAAAAAGATGCGCGTGTCAGCAGACTCGGTCTTTGTCTTATCGTGATTTCATCATGCTATGTGTGCAATTACGTCTGTAACACATACTGTGAAGTTGTAGCGATTACTTTCACAAAAAATGTTTTAAGATTATGTCCCTTAGCATTTTTCTAATATAAACCTAAATGCTCTCGTAGTTAGGTTAGGTTCTGTTAGCATTAGAATAATATCGCTAAATTCTTTCTAAAGAAAAAGGTTCTAAATTACCTGTACATTTATTCCCACTAATCATAAACTTGCATTTCTCTCGTCTTAATCTGTTCTTAAGATTTGTAACAGACGAATTACGTGGCAGAAGAATTACGTGGCAGCAGCAAATTTGACGCTTATTCTTACTGCTGACACGTGCGTGGCAGCAGACTCGGCCTAATTGTTTTCAATTTCTAATATTTATTTTCTTCTGGAAGCCATAGTTCCCATGCAAAACTTTTTTTCCCCACGTGTTTCTCGCCCCTCCGTGCGATCTGCAGGCAAGTCAGGCTGGAAGGAGCTACACCAGGAGCCTTTTCGTCGACCTTTGTGGCGGAGTGGTTAGCACAGCGCGCTACAGCGCCAGGGGTTCAGGGTTCGAATCCCGACAAGGGCATGGGTGTTCTTTGTGAGTGTTCCCTCATCAATTTAATCATATTATTACTCATCCTTATCTTCGCGATTAGTCGAAAGCAGCAGAAAAGCAAAGGCTCTGTCCGAAAGGTGCAAAGTAGGTACTTGAAGTATGGTCTTTGACGGAAGTGACGTCACCTAGTACAGTTCGAAAGCGCCAAGAACAGAAGCACACAAGTACGCAGATCGCAGCACAGATGGTTGGTGACTCGGTCACGTGATATCCACACTCGTTGTTCATTTGTTTAAAATCGCGGAGATAGAAAGCCAGCAACACAGGTTAAATATATGTTATGGGTCAGCAAGTTGTTTGTTAAAGCATAGAATATGGTAAAAGTGCTTCTAAAGTGTGGAAATGTGTAAGAACATTTGAAAATGCTATGTAATATCTATGGTGAAAAACAAGTGTTAAAAACGCGAGGGAAAAAAACGTGTCCTTACTGATCGTATTTGGCGCTGCAGTCGAAGTGCACTTCGAAAGACTTTCACTTCCAGTACACGACTTCAAGACCGCACTGCAAGAGCATACTCGGAGGATTCTCGCTTGAAGAATGGTCTTGCACCTTTCGGACACGGCCAAAGGAAGAGAATCCAAATCAATCCCGGGTTTGAATCCCGGCCTAGGCATGGATGGTTCTGAGTGTCCATTAATCAATTTCATCATGTCATCTCTCATCCCCATCTTCGCAAATTAGCCAAAAGTGGCACAAAAAGCGAAATAAAATAAAACAAATCAATCCAGCAGGATTTTCAGCCACCCGACCAGTTTCAGGTAGAGATAACCACCGAATAGAAAAGAGAAGATTTATGTGTCTAGTTCCCCTCCCTTGCTGCAAACCCGGCCAGTGCAATGGTTAAAAGCCATAGGCGCCGACTCCATGGGGCTTGGGGGGCTCGAGCCCCCCAAAGTTAATGATGTGGGGGCAGAGCCCCTCAAATAGTAATTTTGCTTAATAGAATATAATGTATTATTATGCTTCTCTTGTAAAGTTTACTCTGAATTGTGCAACATGAACTTAACTTTAAATACACATTTGAAATGTTCTTGACCATCAAATTTGGGGAGCTGAGGCCGCTAAACCATCAACTTGGGGGGGGGGGGTTATGAACGGAGACAGCAAAACACATGACTTATTACTATATACTAAGTATATAATTATGAGTATTGTTAACATTTTTTCTAAAAAGAGTTTCAAAATGACGAGGTGATATGACAATTATATCAGTATGTTGTTTAGTGAATTCTGAACAATTTGAGGTCGTAAACACGACTTTCAGGCAATATTGATATGTACGATATTTAGTTATCCTCGAAATCTATTCCTCTAGTCCAAAGAATAAGGGGAAAATAATTCTAAAGTCTTTGAGTTTATTTAACACTGACTTGCAGTAAAGTACGCAAGGAACGCTTATGAAAAGTCTGTATTGCGAACGAGGGAACGGCTATGATCAAAGGCATTATTGCTAAAGCACGGCGTGCTATGTGTTTATTTATTATTGCAAAATTAAATTTAAAAAGTAAAATATTGTAGCAAGAACAAAAAAGTAAAACTATTTGCCTGTGATTTGTGTTAGCATTTATGTAAAAACAAACTGTTAAATATTGTAAATATTCGCTATTTTTATGGGTACGTCAACACTAAGGTTCTTTGCACCCGTCAAATGTCCTTTCTTTACAAGTCTGTTGCGGACATTAAAACACACCCATGCCCTCGCCGGGAGTCGAACCCGAGACCTCCGGATCAAAGCGAGTTAACCGACCACCCAACACGCTCGGCTACCGAGGCCGGCATAAAACTGTTATGTTGGCCTCTTAATATAAATACATAGCCTACTTTTAAATAAAAATGTTAATTGTTATCTAAAAAACAAATGAGCAGACACACGTTTTTCATGAGAAATATAATAGCTGCTTAAAAACTGCTATACGAAGACGTAATTTTTCTTTTAAAAAAAGGGAGGGAGTGAGTCATTCATTCATTTATTTCAGTGATCAGAGCCCCCCAATAACTTTGACAAGTCGGCGCCCCTGTTATAAGCTCGTGGTTTCAAGTACGCCAGTCTATCACTTGTAGAGGCTGATAGAGGATTGATTTCTTCTGATTCCCTTTTATTCTGTTCGAGAAACTCAGGGAGTAATTCCAATATTTTACACTACAAATTTTACACATTATATTTATAGCATACTAGCTAATTACCCGGCCTTCCCGGGTATTTATTTATCCCAAACTTCTATTAGCCAGGAAAATAATGAATTCTAACTATTGTGTAAAATGTAACTAATTTTATTTCATCGTGATTGTCACCAATTAGCTTAGAGACTCCGAAATCTATAGATTCGACACTAATCTAGGTCATTGGTGACATTTTATTTTTCACCCCTCTCTCTCTCTCTCCCATGCCGATAGGTGATGAACTTGAAGTTGAACAGCATTGGGAGTGTCACGAAAACTATGGATTCCACACTAATATTGGTCGTTTTCGCAACACAGCAACCCGAGAAACACTATTGTTGTGCGGGATTGCATAGAGTCACGGATGTCTGTTTGTGCGGAATTTAATATCGGTCGTTTTGGATAATTTTTACATGTCACCCCTTCCCACCCACCCCTAGGTGTGCCAGGGGTGTCTTACCCCAAAAATATTATTTCCAGATTGCAAGTGATACGTGTACCAGGTTTGGTTGAGATTGCTCCAGGCGTTCGAGAGTTATGCCGACACACCAGTACACATACATCCACTTTTATATAGTATATAGAGATGGCTTCGAGTCTATGAAATCTATGAAATGAGAAAGTAAATATCTTGTGTGCGGACGAATTACTGAAAACAGTCTCTTTTTCTCCAGTAAGGAATGTAAATGAATGTAAATAATGTAAAAAAGACAAAAGCCTCTTTTTCGTTTTAGTAGTATTATCAGAGAGTATTTCTCTGTGGTATTATCTTTATATACACTAATCTCTTGTCCGAAAGTACGAGAGCTGATCAATACATTTTATAAGTCTAACAATCTGAAATACGTATATGAATGGTGGGGGATAGTGTATTGTACTTTGCCTGTAGTGTAGTGGTATAATCCTGTGACAAACTACACAAGGTGCACAATAACCTCTTATCAGATTTCCCACTGTACTAATTTACATTTTTGTCATTCTACATCACTTTCTTCGTTTTCGAACTTTAATTGCGATGCGACAATAAAAATTGCTAATGAATTTGCTAGTGATGAAGAACAGTCATAAATATTCATGCTGTACTCGGAGGAATTTAAACTCAAGACTTGTCTTCCATGTGCTTAATGTCTCAAAGAGTGCTTTCTTAAAATTTCTTGCTTGTCTCTCTCTCTCTCTCCCTCTCTCTCTCCCTCTGTGTGTGTGAAAATATGAAAAAAATCCTGTTTTGTTGTTTTAACAATATGGTCACCTTACTTTACAACGATTTAAAAAACTACACCGCCATGTTGATACGTCTTAAGTAGCTGGTTCGTCCTCTGATCGAGTTTTCATTTTATTCTGGAGAGATAACGTGTGTAAGCCAGTTCTACGGTGTACATAATTAAATATCGAAGGAACAATAATGGGAGGGAAAGCTATGCTTTATATTTATCATTCTTCTATTTAATAGCTATCACTGGAAGATAAGTGAATCGGGTCTGCATGTGTGGATGTTCTCGCCAAGTCATGCGAAAAATATTGTCTGTGAAATTGGTTACTGGCCACTTTCAAAAAAATAGTTTAATGCTTATGTTTATCTAAATTTACCATAAGGTGTACTGAAGATTCATGTTCTTACAAGATAAAAGTTGGATATTTAACTTTCACATTTTGCACTTTACTTAAGAAGTGTCTTCCCATGGCGTATTTTCAGTGTGCCCATCTATGTGCGTAGCCATTAAAATTCTGATCAACAATTTTTGAACATTAAAAATAAAATGCAGAAGCCTGCATCAGTTACATATTTATTTAATATAGACCTGCCCCCTGGTCAGAAAACAATGAATGAATGAATATAAAGCGGCTCCGGGGCTCACCCAGCCTCGGTACCTTGGGGGTAAAGGTGACCGGAGCGTGGTGCTGATCAGATCACCTCCATAATGTTATATCGCGAATGTATGAGGCCCTACCCACGCATTGCGCCTTCATGGCAAGGTGCTATATACACGGTGAGCTTTACCTTTTTATATAATGACCACAAATGTAACATATTTACATACTGAAATAGTCCGATATGTTTTACAAAATAGCCACCTAGTCTCATTAGCTGTGAGCAGTGGCGTGCGTAAGGTTGACTCATAACACCCCCTTTAGCCCAGTATTCCTTAAAAAAAGAACGTCAAAAACAGGAAAATAAGGCAAAATGAGGACTGACTACTACGTACTAAAAAAAAATTAAAAATAAAAAGCGGAAGCTTCCATCAGTTACATATTTATTTCATATAGACCTGCCCCTGGTCAGAAAACAATGAATGAATGAATATAAAGCGGCTCCGGGGCTCACCCAGCCTCAAATCAATTGGTACCTTGGGGGTAAAGGTGACCGGAGCGTGGTGCTGATCACATCACCTCCAAAATGTTATATCGCGAATGTGTGAAAAAAAAGAGCGTTATCCCCACTTTCTGAAAATCCTGGGCACGCCACTGCCTGTGAGCATTAATTGGTCGGCTCACAGCCTCACCACCAAAAGTTCCAGATTTTGCTCCTAATATGAGAATTATAGTCCCTTTGTGAGTGTTCTTTCATTAACTAACTAATTCTCTAGCCTTCTTAAATTCGAAGGTTCATGGTTGCAGCAACACAGGCCTTCCATCTGTCCCTATCTTGAGCAAGATCTATATACTCTTTTCCATCCCTACCTATTTCCTTTAGGTCCATCTCAACGTTGTCCCTCCATCTTCGTCTTGGCCTTCCTACAGGTCCCTTACCATCAGGTTTCCCAACAAGAATCCTGTAAACTTCTCTTTCCTCTCCCATTCGTGCCACATGGCCTGCCCACCTAAGTCTTCTTGATTTTATTATTCTAATAATATCTGGACATGAATACAAATTATGTACTTCTAAATTATGTAACCTTCTCCACTCACCTGTCTCCTCATCCCTTTTAGATCCAAATATTTTCCTAAGGATCTTATTTTCAAATACTCTCAATTTATGTTCCTCTCTCAATGTAAGGGACCAGGTTTCACACCCATATAATACTACAGGCAAAATTACTGTTTTATATATTTCATTAATTTGATCTTATCAATCTGGCATATTATTTATTGGTTCTTGAATGACAGAACTGACTCACGTGCGTAAAATCCAATATAGTAGTCATATTGGAAAGAAGACGGTCAATATATGATTTACACAATAACATTTCTTTTGTTATCACCTGTAAACTACATTCAAACGGGAGTATAGCTCTTTACTACCTTAGAATTCTTTCATTTTTACCTCCACCGTCAAATTCTGGAGGCATGGATTATCGGAACATTACATCTAAAATACTGTATCTGATTATCTTATAAATCTACCACTAGGATGGATAATCATAATATTTATAAGAATCATGACCTTTGCATAACAATGCATAGATCTCTTAATAGATAAACAATAATAACGATTAGCCCCCCCCCCTCCCGGTGGCGAAGTGGCAACGTCGTTGCCGTGTAATCAATGGGTCCAGGGTTCGGATTGCACATTAAACTGTAGTTTCAGTCCCGATTAGCCTATCTGTGCATAAAGCGGGCTTAAAAACTAAAATTCAATCAATCATTAATAACGATTATTAGGGGTGGTATCATTTATTAGTACTGACTTATTAGCAATTACTTTCACTATTATGATAATTATTGTTGTTGTTGTGTTTCAGGATATCACTCTCATAATGCACGTGCGAGCACACATACACACACAATAAACTGACATTAAATAAAACTGTTCTTTCATATAAAAATATATTTATTTTCATGTAAATAAAAGCAAAGTATTTCAAAGTCAATTTTTCACAATAATGTTTAATATTAGCCCAAACATATTTGCAAGAGGTAGCTCCGTAGTGAAAGTTGAAAGCAACATGTGATATAGTCTAAATTTTTTGCCACGGTAGAACCCATTGAAACCTCTTGAATTAAAACAACTACAAAAACCGATATTCTATTAACTATATAAACCATGCTCTAAACAATAAATCTTAGATAAATACAAACGAGTTAATCAACACACTTGACATTTCGAAAAATATACATTTATTCACATGAAACAAGAGTTGATATTTATCATCACAGCAAGCATAAAAAAATTACAAATATCGAATCATATGCTCCTTGCCAGCAAGACTGCACATCACTCGATTTGTACTACATATTAAACAATTTTTAGGAATATGAGATTTTGTGGCAGTTGTTTCATTGTACAGAAAATATTAATTTAATGTCATTATAACAGAAGTTGTTTCATTTATATAATTTTCACCGAATAAAATATGGAAGACATCTAGATATATGTAATAAAAAAAATCACACATGACAAATACAGTAGATACAACAAAAATATTCACATTTTTATATATGTATATATATAATACATAAAGTACATATTATTATTAATAATTAATATTTCTTTTGTTTGTTACTCTTCTTATTTATTTACCGAAGATGGCCATTTTCCTAGTTAGGACATCTCTACATGTTGAAATATTGGGGAAGTTTTCAGACTCTCTTGAATATGTCGTCTCGTGACGAACTATGAACTACGAATGGGTCATAAGTATCTTAGGCCAATTACGAAAAGTACATTTGTATAATTGACGTTCCCCTTATGTACAAATTCATGTAAAATTTTGCTAATGAGAGTAACATTTCAATTTCAACACAAATAGTTTATAAATTGCTTTACAATTTGAACCTCAGTGCAAGATATTCACCATCAATATGAATATATACATATTAATATCGTTTCGATAATGAAACATAATGGTAACATTATCGTATGGGTAAAACGGATTCCTTCAAATTTCCTTCAAATTTACAGGAGAAAGTACTTACGGAAATCATTTTCTTGAGCGTTTTGGAAGTTCCTGAATGTAGATTTGATCCATTTTAATGTGAATGCGTGTTGTTTTCTGCGAAAATCTCTGTCCGACACGCTGTTTCTGCTCACGCCATTTGCTTTTTGCATGAGAGTGCAATGTTCCGTGTGTTAAGACGATTTATTTTATTTATTTACATTTTACTTGGGATTACCGCTAAGCAGTTTTTCCCATATCTATTTTTTGTTAAGACGATGCAACCCCGTAGTTTTCTTCTTCTTCTTCTTTTTTCTTGTCCCTGTCAGCATTATCTTGTCGACTTTGGACATCGTTATTGTTTTTTTGTTTTTTTTTATTTCTTTTAATGTTTTCTTCTAAAGTTGGCAGTTAGTCTCACAAATTAATCGGAATCACAAATATATAACAATTATTATAAATAATTCACTTTTTTTGTCCATTTTGCTGTTTCTTAAAAATCACTTTATATTTCAAGTCTACATTTTCGAGAATATGCATACAGCATCCATATTAATGAAGGGGATAAATCTGTTAAAATGGATGATAGTGATATTGGAAATGGAATTTTTAAACGTTGAAAACCTTTGTAGAGTATGATTTGTTGATCTGAATAGATTGGACATTCTAGAATTAAATGTTGAGCATCAGGATTCTTATTGCCACATTTACAATTTTCTTGAGTTTTAATTTTTATTTTTGCTAAATGTGCTGGTGTACGTACGTGTCCTGTTCTTAATCTATTAATAAAAACTATGACTTGCCGTGGGAGTGTGTATGAATTGAACCAAGGGACTTTAGATTTAAATTCTGCAATCCATCTATATGTGTTGCCCACAAACTTAAATTGATCTTTGCACCATTCATTCCATTGTTCCATAAGTTTGATTTTTACTCGTGGTAATAAATCAGTATACATTAACCTATTGAAACTTATGAGTTGTAAATCTCTGGCCTGTTTAGCGTATATGTCCACTCTATCATTTCCTACATTAATATCATGTGCTTTGACATAACTGAATTGTATGTCAATGTTTCTTTTGCAAGCAAGTTGAATTTGTTGAATAATTAAAATAATAAGATATGATTGGTGACATAATTTGGGATAGGTTGTAGATAATGCTTGAAGAACACTAAGCGAATCTGTAAGGAGAAGAATTTTTTTAAAGTCTTCCGCTATTCCATATTGTAAGGCTTTGTATACGGCGTAACTTTCCGCAGTAAAAATAGATGAATCTATAGGTAATCTAAATTGTTGATAAATGTTTTTCTCTGGGATGTAATAGGCACATCCTACACTATTGTTATTCTTAGAACCATCGGTGTAAATCATTACATGCATTGGCCATTTTTCTCTGTACAATGCATGTAAACCTAGATCTCTGAAGTGGATTGAACATTGAGTATATAATGGAATATCTAGTTGATAGATCAAAGGATGTAAGAGAGTGAAAGTATTAGATCGAAGTTCTGGAAATAAGTAATGACAGTATACAAGGAAATATGAGGTGGTATGAGGATTTATTACATCGGCTTCAGCCCATTGTTTTTGTATTTCAAACAATTTATTAAATGGATGAGGATGATTTTCCCATGATTTAAGGAGGAATTTTATTGTTAATTGAATCCGCCTGTGACTCAAAGAAGTCTCTTTACTCTCCATATAAACACTTACATTGGGGCTTGATTGCATAAGACCTAGACAAATTCTCAATGCTTTTCTTTGTAATATATCTATTTTGTCGAGTAGATTGGATTTTGCTCCCCCGTAGCTGAAAGCTGCATAGTCGAAAAATGAGCGAAAGCAATTTCTATAAAAGAGAAGTAAAATTTTTGGGTGGCCTCCCCATTTTGTTGTTGTCATGCTACGAATTATGTTTAAAAACTTTTGACCTTTGTTTAATAAATATAAAATGTGTGTATTCCATGTAAAACGTCTATCAAAATGTACACCTAAATATTTGTGAGAATCTGTCACTGGGATGTCAGAAATTTGTAAAATATTATTGGGATAACTATCTGTGCGTTTGTTATTAAAGCAAATGATTTTGGATTTATTTTCACTAAGGGTTAATCCTGCATTATGAAACCATTCTCTAATGGTGTTAATTAATCTCTGTGTTTTAATTATACCTTGGGTTGCATCATCTGTAGTACAGTAAAAACAGAAATCATCTGCGTATTGTACTAACTGGAACGGATAAAGAGGTAAGGAGTGAATTTCATTTGTGTAAATATTAAATAATAAAGGACTTAAAGGTGCACCTTGAGGAATTCCTATGCTAGTGAAACGAGGGTCACTAATTGTTTCTGAGAACCATCCATATATCTTTCTATTGGAATATAGGTTCCATATGATTAACGATAATTGAGGATGAATGAAAAGATTTTCTAATTTGTTACAAAGCATATGTAAATTGATAGAATCATATGCTTTTTCCACATCTATAAAAAGACTATAACAGTGTGAACGACTAATTTTGCTATTTTGAATTGCAGTGCTTAGGATAGCTATTGCATCTTGACTGCCATAATTGATTCTAAAGCCAAGTTGAGTAGGATAAAAGAAACGTTGACGTTCTAGTGTCCAGGTAATTCTGAGGTATATCGTTCGTCCGAATATTTTTTCCAAAACTGAAATTAACATTATGGG
Source organism: Lepisma saccharinum (assembly GCF_977018435.1). NCBI lineage: Eukaryota > Metazoa > Arthropoda > Insecta > Zygentoma > Lepismatidae > Lepisma > Lepisma saccharinum. The sequence continues at coordinate 5,117,815 of NC_139256.1, forward strand.
TCTGTAAGATGTAGCACAATGTGGTGATTTATTTGCTTTTAAAACTGGGAGAACTATATAATCTTTCCACTCCCTCGGTACTATACCGGTACGGAATATGTTATTGTAAAAAGATACAAGAATATCTAAACCTGCTTTAGGTAGATATTTTATGGCTTGGTATGGTATTCCATCTAAACCTGGTGCAGTGGGTTTAATATTATTAATTATGTTTTTTAATTCCTCTGTAGAAATGGGAGGGAATTCAAGTGAAAAGTTAGAAATATTTTCCTCTATTTTTTTATATGGAAGGTGTACTGATGGTGGAGCAACCCCGTAGCCAGTGTTTCAGCCTCGCCGTGTTTTCACTAGAACCACCTGTCGAGTTCGGAACAAGCCATTTTTCCCGAATGGGTGTCACTTATCGCACAACATTGTAGCAACATTGTGTTCGGACGTCACAGGAGAGAGCTGTTTTTACAATTTTTCTTTGTATTTATGCTAATGGAACCTAACCTAACAGGCCTAACCTAACCACGTAGGCATTCCTCGTCTGACGTCAATATTCAAGGTTGCAAGATTGTTGTGCGTAAAGGAAGAGAATTAACGAATTACGAAAGAAAGATGGTTCCGACCCGAATGGGTGTCACTTTTCGCACAACACTGTAGCAACATTGTGTTCTGACGTCACAGGAAAGATCTTTTTCATGTTAGGCAATACAAGCCAATACAAGCTAACGCGTCTATTAGCGAAAATAATAATTTTTCTTTGTATCTATGCTAATGGAACCTAACCCAACAGGCCTAACCTAACCACGTAGGCATTCCTCGTCTGACGTCAATATTCAAGGTTGCAAGATGGTTGTGCGTAAAGGAAGAGCATTAACAAATTTCGAAAGAAAGATGGTTCCGACCCGAATGGGTGTCACTTATCGCACAACACTCTAGCAACATTGTGTTCTGACGTCGCAGGAGATACCTTTTTCATGTTAGGCAATACAAAGGTAACGCGTCTCTTAGCGAAAATATTATTTTTTCTTTGTATTTATGCTAATGGAACCTAACCTAACAGGCCTAACCTAACCACGTAGGCATTCCTCGTCTGACGTCAATATTCAAGGTTGCAAGAGTGTTGTGCGTAAAGGAAGAGCATTAACGAATTGCGAAAGAAAGATGGTTCCGAATTGCTGTGTATGGACAATGAACGTGGTAAATCGCAAGGTTATTTTACAAGTTCTACACGTAAATGCGACGTATTAGCATAATTTCAAATAGGGGCACGAAAGTAGATATTTTCCGGTGAACGAGGTTGCACCACTGCATAAATCGACAAAACACTCTCAGAACGCCCCCTAAACCTGTATGCTATGACGGCCATAATGTGTTACAGATTCGAAACAACAAGTAACAGTAAGTACTCGTAAATAGAGAAAATAAACATTATCTTAGAAATGCATTATTTCGCCTTAAGAAATGTTCCGCAACACGTTAGCAATGTAAAGAAGTCCGAAATATATGATTCGTAGGTGTTTCACCCATACGATAATAGTACCAAAATAATTTCAATTCTTATTAAGGCTGAAAAAACTATATTCAATATGTTTATAGCAGACTATTTCATTATCCTTAGTACGATGCTTCAACAGCATGAAGCATCCAAAAGCTAGCAGAGGTTATATGATAAGCTTTTCAAAGAAAACATTAGAAAATCTCCCTTAAACAATAAATAGATAAAATTAAACTTTTTTCATTAGCATATACGCATTGTTTAAAATGTTCTATCTATTTGAATTGATTGAAACAACTCAGACAAAATATCGTATCTGAATTCTACGTTTAAAAAGGATTTACATTATAAAATGGTGTATTTTGCATAATAAACTCCCAATGTCAAATGACAGTTGATTTCAATAGTATAGCTCTAAAATACTTATGAACAACTACACAAATTGGCAAAATGAGATTAAATTCTGTCGTATGTTTACTAACTTGATTATATTTGCACAGAGAAGTAGTAACCAGCATAAATTTATTCTGCTGTTGCTTATTAAAACCATTATTATTTATTATAGTTATGTAGTAACCCTTTACCATGATGCAATAACATTGCCACATATGACATAAGGAACAATAACCATATTTAGTAGGAAATTATGGGCTTTAACTTCACTTCAATAACCTTTTCAAAAATACAGGTGAGACAACAAAGCAAATGTTTACATTAATATTCGTACAAACATTAGTTCTGCCTGTTATTTTTAAAATAATTTTGAATACAAAGAGAAACTAGTCTTGTAATTAGAGAAATTATTATTTACTTGCAAACATGCGAATATTTAAATGCCATAGTTTTGAGGGGGAAATATCCCGACAAAATTAATAATTGCAGACTTTTATGAATAGAACCCCCCCCCTCTTTACAAGAACTAACTTTCAAAGGACGGCCATTAACAGAAACACTGTAGTAATTAATTGTAAAGATCTTGACAGTCAGGCACTTTAAGCAATCATGTAATTATATACCAAATGCAGTTTTTCTATCTTCGCAAATGACTTCAGCGTAAAATCATCTGACAGTGTAGGCAAGGCATGGAGCTGTGAAGTTACTAGAATTACGTCATCACAACCTGGCGATAGACGCGGTGTCTGCGGACAATGGGTTCCAGAGAAGGGCATCCGACGTATATCTGTGGAGGGGGGCTGGGGATCCTGAAATGACAATTACAAGAACAGTTACTATTACAGAGCAACATAAATTATATCTTACTTGCCAATGTACAATCTTTGAAAGTAAAAATTCACATACTGAACAGCGGGTCATAAATAGGGATCTAAAGTTTCATACACTGGAAACGAGTTTAGAGGCTCTGTCCGAAAGGTACAAAGTACAGACTTGAAGTATAGTCTTGACGGAAGTGACGTCACCTAGTACAGTTCGAAAGTGCCAAGAACACAAGTGCAGAGCTCGCAGTACAGATGGTTGCTGACTGCGTCACGTGATTTTCGCACTCGTTGTTCATTTGTTTGAAATCACGGAGGTAGAAAGTCAGCAAATTGTTGGTTAAAGTTCTTCTAATATGTGGAAATGTATGTTTACGAACATTTGAAAATGCTATGTGATATCTATGGTGAAAAACAAGTGTTTAAAACGCGGGGAAAACATCGAGTACTCAGTTTTATCTACTGATCGTATTTGGCGCTGCAGTCGAAGTGCAGTTCGAAAGATTTTCACTTCCAGTCCACGACCGCTCTGCAAGACCATACTCGGAGGATGCTCGCTTCAAGTACGGTCTTGTACCTTTCGAACACGGTCAGAGGAAGATATTTTCAATTATTTCTCGTGCGATATATACAATGGTATGGTTCCTGTTGATGGTAGTGTATATCAGATTTCCACGAAAATTGCTCCGCTTCCCTAGTGCAAAACGTCTCTCGCCCGACAAATACAGATGTTATGACTCCCGTGCAGTGGCGGCTCGTGGTGATCCAAAGTGGAGGGGCGATAGCTCACAAATTTGCTCTATTGATTTGCTTTATTGTACTTCGCCTTTTGTGCCACATTTGGCTAATTTGCGAAGATGGGGATGAGTGATATGATGAAATTGATGAATGGACACTCACAAAATCCATGCCCAGGCCGGGATTCGAACACGGGATCCCTGGCGTCGTAGCGCGATGTGCTAACCACTCCGCCACGGGGGCCGGCACAAATTTGCTCTACTAGTAATGCGAGTTTAAATGATGAATTTCGTATATCAGCCAACGTGATAAGAAATTGATACGTTCGTGTTTACCGAATATCATGTTTTACACGTTTTAAATTAATAATTATTTAACAGTAATGCGAAGAAGATGGAAGAAGAAATATAATTCTAACAGATTTAGTCGTTTAACAGAGGGAAAAATTCAGAAGAAGGGATATTAATTTTTACACAACTTGGTAAGCACAATGACGAATATTTACGTGCATTGATCGTGAAAATTTCTAGTAAAAAGTTACACAGAAAATGTCTCCTGTCCAACATGAATAATTGATATGTGAAATAGGGCACCAAAATAAATATCTCACCGGAAAGGTGATATCTGCTTTACCAGAAGCTCTAAAGTAAAAACTTCAAACTTACCAGAAATCTTCCGACGTGCTTGTAACTGAAATTCATCCTTCTGCCCTTCAACGCGAAATTTGCGAGTGAACTCACGACCTCCCTTCTTTGACACTTGTTCTAGATTCAAATTCGGACTAGATTTTTTGTTTATTTTTTCATCCAGACTTTTCAGACTTTCTGGTAGAAAAACTTCCCACCAACAATTTCTCCATATTGTTCATCGCGACAAATGCACAACTACCGAAAAAGCTTCACTTCACTTTTCCATGGAAAACTAAGACTCGTTTTATTGCTTCGGGGTTGCCAGACAATTTTGCCAAAATTTCAACAAAATTTGTAGTTTACAGGTTCCTGTAGCGACTCTTGGTGAGTTTAGATGACAAGTTTTTAATTTATTTAACATCCGCCTTGAAAAGAAATTGGAGAACTTTGTCACATTATCAGGATTTTTTTTCAAATGTGCTAATCAAAACATGTATTTAAATCTACATGATGTACTCCACATCATTGTAATCCCACTAAATTCAGAAAAAATACAACGCATATAGCTACACGATAATTTTGCGTGTAACAAGAATCTATAGCCGACTTCCGTGGCTAGCATACCGCATTACAAAGCCAGGGCTCCTGGGTTCGAAAACCGGCATGGGTATGTGTGTTCTTTGTGAGTGCCCCTCCATCAATTTCATTATATCATCGCTCATCCTCATCGTCGTGATTACCGAAAAGTAGCAAAAAGCGACGATAAATAACAAAAATCATGCAAGAGTCTGTACTTTTTCAGTTAGCGACATTTTCTTTCCTCGTTGGAAATTGCGTTATTTATTGCTCTACTCTTGTCATAAATGAATAAGATTATGGAATACAGACTAATTTTTTTCAACGGTTGGTAATTTTCTTTCTTACGTTAACTTTATTGCTTCTGGCAACTATTCATTGTTTACCGTTCTCCGGAAAGAGGGACAGTTTTGCCTAGGGGGTGGGTTTCGGACGACAAACCCTCCGTCCTCCCAGCTAGAGATCCCGCGCGTGTTATTCCCTCAGTTCCCTCGCCTTTTACCCCTCGCTACCGCGCCTGAGAATGCTCTTCGTCTCGTAAGGTGGGAGGCGGCGCCCCGCCAGATTTCTCTCGAAGTTCCGTATTCCCCCGCACGGTGGCGTGCAAACTTCGCAATTGTCGCGGAAGAATGAATACAGAACCGACTAACCAACGATCTACAGTATAAGCAATGGAATATTTGCAATTCAGACAATGTAAAAGCTAACATATAAATGTTAATGTAATGTTTGTTCACTTGCGGTTGCACACGGCAGTGCGGCGTCCGTATCGTCCTTATGACCGGCCGCCCCTGCTCCCGTGTGACAGTACGTGTCGGCTCCGTAGCAATATATTTTGTCGCCCTGGGCAGATTTGTGGTTTGGTAACCCCCCACTGCGCACTACCAAGCACCGACATTTTATGTGCGACCTTGAATATTTTCGTCTGATGCCATGGTTTATGATATTTACATCCTACAAATTTTGAAATGAGATGACAAGGAAAAACTCATTAAAAATAATGTAGGTTATTTTTAAAGATTTGTAGTTTGCAGCCGGCCTACGTGGCGGAGTGGTTAGCACATCGAGTTACGACGCCACGGGTCTCGGGCTCGAATCCAGGCCTGGGCATCATAGGTATTCTTTGAGAGTGTCTCCGCATCATATAAAGAGTCACCCTCATCTTTGCGATTACCCAAAAGTGGAAGAAATGCGAAGTAAAATAAACAAAATCAATCAATCAATTGATTGAAAATTTATTATTTTAAAAAAATGTTTAGTGCATTTAAGAATATTTCAATTATGTCCGAGTGTCTGAAGAATATCTTTAAAACCGTACTATTAATACTACTCTAGGATTCCCCCGCACGGTGGCGTGCAAACTTCGCAATTGTCGCGGAAGAATGAATACAGAACCGACTAACCAACGATCTACAGTATAAGCAATGGAATATTTGCAATTCAGACAATGTAAAAGCTAACATATAAATGTTAATGTAATGTTTGTTCACTTGCGGTTGCACACGGCAGTGCGGCGTCCGTATCGTCCTTATGACCGGCCGCCCCTGCTCCCGTGTGACAGTACGTGTCGGCTCCGTAGCAATATATTTTGTCGCCCTGGGCAGATTTGTGGTTTGGTAACCCCCCACTGCGCACTACCAAGCACCGACATTTTATGTGCGACCTTGAATATTTTCGTCTGATGCCATGGTTTATGATATTTACATCCTACAAATTTTGAAATGAGATGACAAGGAAAAACTCATTAAAAATAATGTAGGTTATTTTTAAAGATTTGTAGTTTGCAGCCGGCCTACGTGGCGGAGTGGTTAGCACATCGAGTTACGACGCCACGGGTCTCGGGCTCGAATCCAGGCCTGGGCATCATAGGTATTCTTTGAGAGTGTCTCCGCATCATATAAAGAGTCACCCTCATCTTTGCGATTACCCAAAAGTGGAAGAAATGCGAAGTAAAATAAACAAAATCAATCAATCAATTGATTGAAAATTTATTATTTTAAAAAAATGTTTAGTGCATTTAAGAATATTTCAATTATGTCCGAGTGTCTGAAGAATATCTTTAAAACCGTACTATTAATACTACTCTAGGAAACAGAAACAGATCATCTATTTTCACGTAGCGACCCCCCCCCTTCCCCCCCTAAAAGGAAATATTTAAGGAACACTTTATCCAGGGCCACCGACTTGTCAAAATTTGGGGGGGGGGCCTCTGATCACTGAAATAAATTAATGAATGACTCACTCTCTCCCTTTTTTAAGTTTTGGCCTCAGTGTTCGGAATCTCGTAAAAGCCCATGAATTCCTCAAAAATATTAAAATTTTCATTTACAGTTCGAATGCAAAATGTCAATTGTTCACGGATGGATATGTCACAAGTTTCGTCAACCATAATAGCAAAATATTCCCGACTTTTAATACCTGCTACCACGGAGCGCAAAACAGATTTCCCTAATATATCAATGATCTCGTTATGAATGTCATGTGAGAGCCATTTGTAGTCCGAACTACCCTAGTTCATGCACATCGTCTTTTGAAACTCTTTTTAGTAAAAATGTTAACAATACTCATATACTCATAATTATAAAGATATATATATATATCATGTGTTTTGCTGTCTCTGGTCATAGCCCCCCTTCCCAAAGTTGATGGTTTAGCGGTCTCAGCCCTCCAAAGTTGATGGTCTAGAACATTTCAAATGTGTATTTAAAGTTAAGTTCATGTGGCACAATTCAGAGTAAACTTTACAAGAGAAGCAAAATAATACATTAGATCCTGTTAAGCAAAATTATCTGGGGGCTCTGCCCTCACATCGTTAACATTGGGTGGGGGGGTCGAGCCCCCTCAAGCCCCACGGAGTCGGCGCCTATGACTTCATCACTTGAGAATCTTCAATGGGAACAAGAGTCGAGCAACACCTTGAATGTTTTCCTTCTCCCGTTACCTCTGCCAAGTGTAAATTTCTCCGTTGCATATATTTTTTAAATTTATTATTATTATTATTATTATTATTATTATTATTATTATTATTATTATTATTATTAAAGCTTTGAATGAAACCCAGGCCCCCTATCTTACCCCTCGCTACGGGCCTGGTAAATATGCGCTCGACCGCACGCACCACTTCGCTCAATAAGGTAAAACGTTTCTCGCGCAACAAATACCGAAGTTACGGCGACATGTGACGGTAGGTCAACGCTAGATCTCCGCGAAAATAGCGCCACTTTGCTCGGTAACGTAAAGCAAAGCGTTTCTCGCACAATAAAAACCGATCTTACGGCTCTTTTTCTAGGGGCGCACTAAGTCTCCACAAGAACATCAGTTTACGCAGAGAAACGTTCCGATTGAAGGTGAGAAATCGTAGGAAGCATCCATTTACACGTGATTTCATGTAGCTGTCGAAATTATTCCATGTATAACACGCACCGTAGTTTTCTTTTGAATAACATTTTGGAAAACGTGCAATATGGCAATTTCATTTTTTATTCCCAAAACACAAGAACGTTGGACTTTCGCGAAATTTTTCGTTGTTTAATCACAAAACATGCTTAAATTCGTGAAAAGGCCACAATTCGCAATATTTCGCGATTTCGAATGGTTAAAAAATGGGTTCAGAACACATTCATAAACATTTTTCTTGCAGAAATTAACATTTTACGGTGTCATCGCGTTTGCGAACTTATTAAACATAATAACAAAAATATAATAAACAATTTTGTTTAGCCCACTGTTATAACTAATTACGTTATGGCAGTATTTACTTTTCTGTTGTGGCGGCAGTCTCCACAAACATCAGCGACTGCTCCCATGTACCCTTTTTATTAGAGGCTGCGTGAACCATACAGTCGCTTTATTCCCATCTTAGATTAGCCAGTCCAGGTTTGTTGTTTAATATTTTGGTTTATATACTTTGCTTCTCTGTAACTTTTGGCTGATAGCAAAGATGAGGATGAGTGATGGTATAATGAAGGAACACGAACAAAGAACACCAGTGCCCATGCAACCCTCGGGTTCAAGGCGGCGGGAGCGTAATGCTGATTAAAATATACGTTAACAATTTTGATTATAGAATGTTACATGTAGCGTACGTTAGAGGTTCTAGGTTCGTATCCTAGGAAATGAATGACGCTACCTTGATTGCCTCATCCACAGCTGTATCCTACGTATTTCTACGCCCGGGGTGAAATAAATTTAGGTTTTTCTCCCGTTTTGGCCAATTGTAATTAATCCTGTCATCCCTCTGTTTAACTGACGTCATCGAAATACATAATATTTATTTATTTATTTGTCCCTAACAGAGCATACATAGCTCCAATTACAAGCGACTTATACCAATTCAATTGTTACATTATTTTATGTACAACAATAAGAGAAAAAGAAAAGTAGAAAGAGAAAAAGATAATACAATACAATATAGAAAATACAAAATTTAAGATTTAAAATACTGATGGCGAACACTGAGCATTAGATTTATATAAAATAACTATAGGGTCAATCCATAACAAGTCATACAACATGGTTGCTTGACCATTTTTAAAAAAGTTTATTTTTTGTGTGGTGTGAGCCTCATATGTTGACAGTTCAGAACCACTCTTATTTTATTTTTACTATCACCGATTTAAAGATGGCGGGCATTATTTTATCATGGCTCGCGTCATTTTCTCCATTCGTAAGCATCAGCGGCAACTTTTTTATCTCAGCTCTGGTAAGTCCTACGACAATGAGACAAAATCTGTGATGTTAAGAACATTATAAGCTATAATTATATTTATGTGTCATTTTCTACATATTATTCCTTCATAATAAATTTTAAAGTCAAAGTTGTGTATTTTAATCGCTCTAAATGACATTTTCGGACATTTTTTTTGGGGGGGAAGGCAGTTTGTTTGACACTTGATTTTTTTTATGCAAGTACCTGTGTACCAATAGAGTATGTCAAAATTATTTGAAGCTTGAGATTTTAATATTTCTTTTTCATTTTTTAACAAAAAGTACATGTTTATGACCCTGTAGAAAAAGAAATATTAAAATCTCAAGCTTCAAATAATTTTGACATACTCTATTGGTACACATGTACTTGCATAAAAAAAAATCAAGTGTCAAACAAACTGCCTTCCCCCCCAAAAAAAAATGTCCGAAAATGTCATTTAGAGCGATTAAAATACACAACTTTGACTTTAAAATTTATTATGAAGGAATAATATTTAGAAAATTACACAGAAATATAATTGTAGCCTATAATGTGCTTAACATCACAGATTTTGTCTCATTGTCGTAGGACTTACCAGAGCTGAGATAAAAAAGTTGCAGCTGATGCTTACGAATGGAGAAAATGACGCGAGCCATGATAAAATAATGCCCGCCATCTTTAAATCGGTGATAGTAAAAATAAAATAAGAGTGGTTCTGAACTGTCAACATATGAGGCTCACACCACACAAAAAATAAACTTTTTTAAAAATGGTCAAGCAACCATGTTGTATGACTTCATATGGCTTGACCCTATAGTGATATATTCATAAGATATCGACGCACGTGAAGATAACATTTGTATATATTCATTCGTACACATTCCTATATTAATGTACATACATAAATAGGCTTCCCATACGTCCGGGATTAGCCCGGACAATCCTGGTTTTTAGTGCTGTCCGGGATTGCAAAATGTCCGGGGTTTTGAGAATCTGAACATGAAAATAGCTACCGGTATAGAATATTCACGACCAAAATTTATGACCGGCAAGGATCGATTATACCTTTTCTGATTTACAAGAGAGTGCACAAGTTATGAATGCAATTGTAAAAGATGCCGTAAATATTGATGACCTATTTGATGAACAAGGTAATTCAAAACCAAAAGGTAGGTTCTGGTTCAAATTCTGAAAAAGTATCAGGTAAGTGGCGAGCAATTTTTAAGGTGTTTCAAAAGATTGATATTTCACGTAACATTTCTAAAATGGTTGAGTTTGCTATGTCTTTGCCTGGAACATCTGCTCCAGTTGAGAGAGTATTTTTAATTATGGGGAATATTTGGTCTGCAGAAAGCGGTAGACTTTTAGTATCCACTGTTAAACATCTGCTGAAAGTTAAAATTAATTCAGAACTTTCATGTTGTGAATGTTATGATGTTATTAAAACAAACAAGCCATTTCTGAAAAAAGTCATGTCTAGTGAAAAGTGCAACTGACTCAACTAACAGATAATGCTACCTAGAACAGAGAGGCTTCCTAAACATCAGAAAATGTATTATTCAATTAAACATTTGAAAATTAATTGATTGATTTTAGAAAATAATGCTAATATTTTTTGTACAATTTACAGTTTAATGTTCCAATAAAATGTTAAGGCTTTTAAGTCATTTCAATTCAGCAGTAACGAGTTGATTGCGAATATGTACTGGGTTGGATCAAAAAAAAAAATATGGTAAGCCTATACATAAAGGTACACATATGCATACATACATACATAAATTCACATATATAGGTTACCATATCCTATTACAATGTATAAAAAAACAAGTCGTAGTAATTTAATCTCTATAGTTATGAATTTATTTTGATTTTTTTATTATAGTAAAATTATGGGATAGAGTCGACATGATTGTCAGCCTGCTAGGTAAAGAAATGCGACAAATGCTACAAAGAAGAAAAAGACCTTACATTGGAAAACGCAGTGCTCAAACAGAATCTCCATACGAACGTGGATGTACGTTTTTCGTGCATACGAAATATTATCACAACTGCAAGCACTGTAACTTATTTCCCTACTCTTTGTTTACAAGTCCACTCGCGAATGTGGTGGCGCAACGTGCAATGACGTCACGTGGAACTATCCTATTTCGTAACCAAACTGGTAAGGGTGCAAATAGATTTCACACCGAAGCGACATGTGGTACCTCCCGCTTGGGGATTTCACCAGTGACGTGCGTCTACGCGTAAACAACGATAGTCTACATTCTACACGTAGACTATTTTATACACGTAGATTACGTAATCTATGTAAACAACATGGCGAAAGGTGATAACTTAGCAAAGGGCCCCGTGGAAGTAAAGCAAAATTATACTGCGTATCAGTTGCTGATGTGCGAGGAGAATTTTTCATACGCTTCCTTCCAAATTCGAACAATTTCTCACCTAGGAAGAAACCTAATATAGGGAATATTCTAGTGTTTTATGGGGAAAAGACCACTCTTACCTCACGACTGCCATCTGTTGTTGTTTCTTGCATACTATTTATCTTCCTCCATAGTTGATAATAGAAGAGAAGATAAATTTGTTGTAAATAGGATTCTTTTCATTTCGTTAGGAACCAATACAGTTGAAAATGTCACTTTCCTTTCATGAAACCCTTGAAAATGAATTTTAATGCACTTTAGATTGTCTACGTAGTCTATGTAAACTACAACCCAATGTAATCTACGCGTATATTACGTGTAGACAACGCATGTAGACGTAAACGTATAGTCTACGGCACATCACTGGATTTCACACATCGAACGCAGGTTTGTGCGACTTGCCTTGTCTCGTTACGGTAACGTTGTTGATTAGCTCGTTCCCAAGCGAGTAGTGTAGCTTGTCGCTGCGGTATGAAATCTCTATAAGTGCTGACGCACCCACAATTTTAATTTCAATCAATCAATCGTAATCACACTAAAACTTACCAACCGTGTAAGGAATCCGTAGTAAAAAAGGCAAGAATGTTGCCTCCCGTGCGACATTTACTCTATCACGGTAGTTCTCAACGTTTGTGGGACTGCGGTCCAGTAAATTCTTTGTTTATAAGTCGATGCACCGATCAAATTTTATACTTGTAATTACCATTCTATTTTTTAACTTTATAGGTATGCAAAATTATTGCATACTCATAAAGAGTAATAGCTCGATTATGTCTAGACTTGTTGACAAATGTAAAATTAGGTGTAAATTAGTTGTCAACCACTGGATGTAATGAATCTTTCGCAGTCCGGTGTAACTGATGCCACGGGCCGGCGGTTGAGAAACTCTCGTCTCTAGAGTGGAGATTTTAGGCGCAAGTGACACGACAAACTCAACGTACCGCTCGGACTGGGCCGTTCTCTCAATGCCGTGCGTCGTATCGCTTCGGCCTATTGTTAGCGAACGCTTTGCTCTAGCCCAGTGTTTCCCAACAGCCGGACCGCGCCTCGGTATATGATACGATTGATGAAGGGGCACTTACAAAGAACACCCATGCCCAGGTCGGGATTTGAACCCGGGACCCCTGGCGTCGCAGTGCGCAGTGCCGGATCTACAAATCTTACCCCCCAGCAAAATATTACCAAAGGCCCCTTCTCTACCTACCTTCACACAGACACACACACATTATTCATATATATATATATATACCGGGTGGTCCAAAAGTTACGGAACGGTCACATATCGTGAGAAATACACATCGAATCGGGAAACGAAAAAATACGTGTTGAATAAGTGAAAGAAAGCTATTCAATGATATCACACTTGATTCCCCACCCCCGCCCCCTGGTGGTGGGGCGGGGGGCAACTGTGAAATTTTATATGGAAGCCCCCATTTTGTATTGTAGAATCGGAAAGAGGACTTCATTCCGAGTCCAACGAGCTATGAACCATCCTCCTAGCTTAATTAGGGAGGGAGATATGGCGATTTTTTTGAACTTTTTGCAAAAACAAAAATAAAAAAAAATAAAATTAAAAAACGTGAAAATTTCATACAACCCCCCAAAAAATTTAAAGGGATGTATCTTTGCCCCTCATTGAGCTAGAGTGAAAGCAATTGCAGATTCGAAATCTGCACAAGAACTTTCAATAAAGTACATGGAAGGGGGTCTAAATTTAAAATCGCCATATCTTCGTTCCTAATTGAGCTAGGAGGATGGTTGACAGCTCGTTGAACTCGGAATGAAGTCCTCTTTCCAATTCGACAATACAAAATGTAGGTTTCCATTTATAATTTCACAGTTGCCCCCCGCCCCACCCACAGGGTATACATACATACATACATATTACACATATAATGTGTGTGTGTGTGTAATTTTTCATCTCATGTTGACAAAGTCACATACAAGAGCCTACAGGGTGATTCAAAAGTCCCTTAACACCCCCCCCTTATAAAAAGTAAAGGAGATACGCTGGGTACAATTGGTCATGATAGAAAGAGATTAGGTTTGGGGGGAATAACATGGTGTGTTCCAACCGGACGTCTGCCATATTGAATTCAACTCAAAATTTTTAAATGGGAAAAGGATGATGTGCAGCTAAGTAAATAAATACAGATTTATTTCTGTTTGCGGGGGGGGGGGGGGGAGCCAATAACTAGCTTTGACAACACAACATATACATATATATATCAGGGTACATAGAACTTTATTACCTGGACAAAACATTCACTGTATTACTTCGATTATGTAATTATACAACATAATACTTTACATGTAACTTCTCACTGAGAATTTGATTATCATATTCGGTACTTATTCCTACAATCAGCTCCAGGGCTCACCCAGCCACAAATAAAATGGTACTCGGTGGGGCTAAAGGCTGATCGCATCACCTCCAATATAGCCGACATCGTAAATATATGTGCTTCTACCCCCACATACCCTAAATTTGCCTTCATGTCACGGTGCTATATGCACAGGGAACTTGAACTTTACCTTTATCTGTCTGTATACAGTATATTGTATTCCTTTCTGTACCCCTGAGTAACTACGTTTATTTTTACATACGCAAACCCTCTACCATGTCAATGGCTGAGGACCCCCTAAAGGCTTACTTGTTCCTAGCCCCCCCGCACTGCAGGTTTTGCGGCTTGTAGATCCGGCACTGGCAGTGCGGTATGCTAACCACTCAGCCACGGTGTATTTTTTTTCAATTGATGTTTGCATACTTATGGACCATCCTGTACACCATTACAATAATTTCATTAAAACGTAACTCGTCTTGGGTACTTTCCATGGGGTTGTAGAGTGGGATCCATGAGTATTGCCGTGCAAATTGTCCATGAATGTTATCATTAATTTTTCTCTTACATCCTGTGTGTTTTTAAGCGATGGATTTTTATGTATGCGAGTGCGAAGTTGTCAACAGATTGTTTTGAGTTTTCTATTAATTCTTGAAGCTCTTATTGGGTCAAATAAAGTGCACGAACATGGTGATGGACAATTTGCACGGTAATACTCATGGATCTCGTTGTACGTGACTGTGCCAAACGGTATATTTCTCTCAAAATTCTCCTATACACTAACCAGGTCCCTGTTATTGAGTGAAATCACCTTTCCTGAAGTGAAATGCCACCAGATGAAGAACGTATAATTCCTGAATAATCTCATGACTAATTTCTGAGGATTGTGTGCCACCGTTGCACTTTTGGTTAAATCCATGTTCGTCGAAATACAATATTTATCTCTATTCAAACAAAATTATAGAATTTAATTTAATACGGAAACTCTTAGGCGAAATTCGGAAACAAACATCTCCGAAGCAACTTCATTTTAAGCTGCTGAGTAGTGAAGTTTAAACACTTAATACAATAATACTAAAAAAAATGAACATTTCAAATCTTAGAACTCCTTTGTACCGTAGATTTTGTCACATTTGAAAACTATAGGTCGTAGCAAAGCTGTCCAAGTTGCTGAATTTTGGCTTTTACATAACATATAGATACTGCCAGTCTTGTTAATTTATATCACTTTTAATCTATTAGTACTCTGAACTCAGAAAATAAATAAATATTATGTAAAATGGCGGCGTAAATTTAACGTTCAATAGGACCATAACATGAAAAAGATTCGAAACTATTATTTTATATTCTTTTTAGTTTAGGAAAGGCTGCAGTCTGGTTAGCTCTACTTGATATATCTGGCTTCAATACAGTTTTCATGAAGGTTTCAGATAGTAATTTATTTAAGTTCGACGACAAAATAAAATTTATGTATAGCGAGATTTTATAAGTTAGTTCTGTAAAGTCAACGATAAAGACAATAGTAGGCAAATTGTTCATAGCTATTTTCATTCCTTTATCATTCTACATCGTGTATTTTTTTAAGGAATGGAATTCTGTTGGTGCAAAGCAGATGATTTCTTCTACTTATTGACTTTTTATTTCAATTCATGATAATCATATTGCGAAAAAAACACTGAATGAAAATGTTGATGGACAATTCGCCTACGATTACTTTTGCCGTTGAGTGTACGTGTTTCGGAGTAAAAATTGATTGCAGTTCAGAAACAGAATGAGAATGAACTAATAATATCTTCCTGAACACATCTATTATGTGGGAAATTTCACATTTAAATCGTATGCAACCCGGTATATTTCAGTGTAATTTGTGTTGTCTATGTAGAAGGATATTTTCCCTTTTGATAGCGCCTTTCGACAATCGTACGCTTAATGAAAATAATATCTTTATCCATTTCAAATATACCCAGATATTTCAATAAGAATTTCTATGTTGTTGAGTGTATATTTTACTTCTTTTCCAAGCAGATTATGTACTCACCTTCTCATGTACAAGACCCTTCATTAAGCTCTGAATTTAAGGTCGAATATCAGTCTGAGGCATAGATGCGATTTTTCCATCCACAATTCAGTACATAGGAGCCTCAGGGTGTGCCAAGAAACCAAACTGCCTCCGAGGTGTACATACCGAGCGCTTGGCTGTTAGACTTGATTCACAGCTAGCGCTCAAGCAACGGTCAGGGACGCTCAAGTTTCGCTCCGTTCAAGGTACGACCATCGTCAGTCTGGTGTTGGATGCTTTGCAGTACATATACACAGATTTTTCTGGTACAAAGCGCCTGCCGATTGTTACTACAATGTCTACGAGGTTTTTTTTTTTCAACGACGGACTTTGCCGGTACAGCATTGGCGTAAAAAAAAAAGGTCCATCCAATTAGTGCAAAACATTAGGAGAGTTTTATACCCTCTACCCTCTCCTAGTTGACATCGACAGCAAGGTTTTCAAGAATATTCGAATGTCACTTGCAACATTTGAAAGCATATTGAAAAAAAAAGTTCTTGATAAAGAAAGAGAACACGAAATTCCGCGTGTCCTAGAAAACTCGTGGCATGTCTAAAGTAAAAGAATTAAATTAACTAATACTTGTATATTACTATCCTTGAAACACAAACTAATGCAACGAAATTAACTATACTCTGGTGCAACCTATCTTGACAGTGACGTAGTAACAGCATTGCAAACTTCCATCGTTGATACTTTCACTGTCTGCACTAAGAAAAAAGACAAACAAGGGAAAGAATTTCAATAGTTTGAAATGCAAGGGAAGGAAATCCAATATGTCGCAATGCGAGGTTTCTTTTAGAATGGAATCATGTAAAATAAAGAGCAATTAAAACGAGCACGATGCATAAATACAAGAAAATGAACGGAATCGGATAATGAATACGAGATGGCAACGCGCCTTTGAACGGAAAGTTCGCAAGGCTTGAGCACAAAAATATAGTTCCTTAATGAAAACACGTTACAGCGTATACAGAGCATATAAATGTGTTAAAAATATTAGATACTTAAAAACTTGTTGAAATGTAGAGTGTTCGGCACGATTATTTTGTTACAAGTCGAAGTTAAAATTATATATACTGCTCAGCAAAGAAGAAAAAAACCTCGGAAAATATGGGAACTAAAATCCACCCCCACTTGTTTCTGTCGCGGTGAACGGCAGCAGACGAGAATATGGGGGAAATTCTTTCTTCCTCTGCTCTCAAATGGCACGCTGTTGCCACGATGCCTCACAGCTGTTCTCTGACAGATGAAATTCTGTCGGACCTGCCGCAAAACGCGACGTTCAGGATGGCGCGGTCAGTGGTTGAAGAAGTATGGATAGCGTTCGTGACGATTCCCGATTTAAATAATTAATGACAATAAAATCTATTGCCATGGTTGTGATTCTTACTATGCGATAGTAAATATTACCATCTAAGAAACAGATTTTATCTTCAATTTAATTATTAATTATAATTATATCCTTAGAGACAATGGCGGCGATTGGGGGTACCAGGTCTGAGGCGCTAACTTGTTTCGCCTTTACTTTTCGCAAGACCTTTTCCATTCATCTTTGGGAAAGTTCTGAAATTCTTCTCTTGCAGCTTCCAGTACTCTGCCCAAATTACGATCCACATTTTGTGATGCAATACGACCCTTTAGGATACCCCAAACATACTCAATAGGGTTTAGATCGCAATGATAAGGTGGAAGACGAAGTACGGTGTGGCCGTTTTCTGCTGCAAGAGTGTCGACCCGATATTGCGGGGGCTTTTTGTTGGTTTTGATTAGCTGATATAACTAATATATAATACTATATATATTATATACTATAGAATATATAATACTGTATAATCCTAAGTCATTGCAAATAATGTTGCGAAGAGTTTCACGAATACCCCGAAAATTAATTTCTTTCTTTAATTTCGAAAGCACTTTTTTTTTACTGTTGGCACTTCATGTTCAACCGTATAAAAATTACCAATAGTTCTTCTAATCAAACACTTGTCAAAGTTGTCTACAACAATTATATGCTTTTCGGCAGACCTGTTGTCGTAAATTTCCCCCCTGAATTTCCTTCCTTTCTAATTTTCTTAATGAAAGTGTCCGACATTTGAACTGCAGCCGCCGCACGCTTTGTAGTTTGATTGACCGGAAACGTGTAACATCCTTCTCTCGCTTCGTTGTCAAGAAATTTAACAACATTCGAAATCACCTCTCGGCTCTCACTATGTACGGTTTTGCCCTTCATTTCGGTATAAACAACATACACAACAGACGTACTCGAACTCAATTGACCTTTCGACCATGTAAGTTTGGCAACATTGACAGGGTGTCAGAAGTCGGGCAGTCCTTGCTACCCCCCACCTCCCACCGGACCCAACCCTCTATCAGCTGTACACAAAAACGTTCCCTTCTACCTGTGTGCTTTCTCTGCGGACTCTGAGACACAACTGTGACGGAGAGAATCTTTCATGCTTTGCGCGGAGTGATACAATGGTTTCGCATCAACCTGTAGTGCGGTCCCAGCTGACGTCACTGTCAAGATAGCTTGCACTTTAGTATACATAGTTGACAAATAATTTGAAAGTGTTCAAATTATAGACTTTGCTTTCCAAAATTATCACAAATGCACAAGGTCCGGTCAGCTCACGCTCTCTCATCATGACCGTTCCCTGAGAGGAGCTGATCTTGACCTGAGCGCTGGGTGTGAATGATTCTATTTAAGAATCATTCAATAACATTTAACCGGACCATGAGCGGAGAGTGAGCTGAGCGTTACTTGAGCGCTAATGTGAATCAAGGCTTACCATTTAGGTTCTTGCAGTACCCAGAAAGGGAAACGGGCGCCTCCCCATACCTCGCAAGTCCAATGGAAGTTTCATTATGGATGGAACCAAGACAAGACGGAACATATCAGTGTCCATTTCATTTTACAATTAAGTTAAACAAGACATAAATTCATTTACAGACAGACAGCCACTCCTGTCTGAATACATAGAAGAGCAAATCCGCAAAATATGGGGAGCCGCATCACCGTGCCATTTCCAGGTGACAGATTGATAACCATGGTCTTTAGCCTCCTCGTACGCCAGACCTTTCCACATTCGATTGTCTTTTTACATAGAGGGGGGAGTTGAAACGGAAAGTTCATTAAATCAACCGTTCATTAAATCAATCTACCTACGTTAGAGGAATTTCAGTACAACATTAAATGCGCAATGCACAATATCTCTCAAGCACAATTATTAAAGGAAAATTTCCTGGGACTTTTTTTTCGGGAAGAGGGAACGGAGAAGCCACTATATTTGTTGTACTTCATGCATTCTCTAGGTAAATGCTTTGTTAAACAATATATATATATATAATGCTCTGGCGAACAATTGTTGTCACCTATTACACAGTGCCATTTGAAAGCAGTGACCAAATCAGTAGTTGTCTACGACTATCTGCACTTTGCCTGATTGTTAGTGTTTTCTCTTTACCTGCATTTATTTCACAGTTCCTGTAGTTAAAATTTTCGAGCGCAAGAACTCAACCTGGTTTTTATTAAGAAACTTTACAATCAGTGGCGTTGCAAGGGGTGGGCAACCGCCCTGGACCTCGCGTTCTATGGGGCACATATAAACAATTGTGACAAATGGAAGTGAGGAAAACTGATGGAAAATGCTAATTTTTGTGGACAACAGAACGACAATATTCTGTTTCTATCCGGCTTTAAATTCTAGTTAATGCAAAGTCTGAACGACCATAACACAAGAACGATTGTCAGGACTGGCAAATTTTATCCATACAGAACTACATCGCCTCCACTCTGGACCGGAAGTGCCCCCCCCCCCCCATTCGGGGTCCCTCGTGAGGGCAGACCTTCACACTCCCGAAGACTATGAGGGTGAGCGCGAGGGCTTGGGCGTGTCGTGAGGGCAAGGGGACGTTCGGGTTAAGGAGGTTGATTTAAAATTAACACCTCTGTTCTGACTATTCAGAAGTCGTGGCCGAATTCAGATCCAGGAAAAAATCAGGGCGAGTGAAATTATTAAATATATTAATTTTTGTAATTTTTATTTGTATTATTATTGAAATGCGATAATACTTTTGCTGACGTATGGCTGAAGATTTCAAATTTAAGGAAAACTAATTGGGGCCTCATATTTTAATTTCGCCCAGGGCTTCGTGATACGCTGCTACGTCAATATTCATAATTTCTTCCTGCAACTTAGTGCCGCCCTGGACCTTTGATGTGCACCAGCAAAGTTGTTTTCGAAAAACAGCTATAATGTTCCACATTCTGAAAAACTACATTTACCACAAGTGAATCTTCGGTTGTTGTTGTTGTTGTTGTCTACATATCTGTAAAATTTTTGTGGTGCCGTAAGGCTAATTTCTATCAAAGATTTTTCGAAAATGGCTTTGCTGGCGCATAGTCCATGGGCATTTGTAATCCCGTGGGTTTTTGAATGAAGGGAATATATGACTACCGCAGATACGTTGCTAGTGTGGTACACAATAACGTACTACCAGGTGTTTTGCTCGCAATTGTGGCAGAAGACTTGTGTGACGTCATAAATCCAAGATGGCTACCGCTTCATGCACTAACTAAGAAAATACATCATAACTCCTTTAATAGTGGTGTTGGAAATTTTTTTATTGATATATGTTTTGTTCAGAATTGAAAAAGGAACACAATTGATTCTTAGTTTTTCATATCTCGCACTGTTATGGAGATATATCTAGTGAATCTATTTCGTGCCCTTTTCTGCAAGGATTCTATGCATATTACTTCACATTCTGGCATATAAACGGGAGAATTACTGCCTGTGATATTTTGTTGTGCCTACTATTGTGGCGTATTGCCTGTGTGACATCATACATCCAAGATGGCTGCCTCTGCAGACATTAACAAACAAAAACGACCATATCTCCTTAACTCTTTTAGGAGTAATTTTGACCATTTGTAAGTTTGTTGGGTTTTTACACGAAGGGAAGACACCTGTATGGATGATGCTTTCATTTGGAGGCATGCAATCATGTATTACTACAGGTGTTTTGCTGTATAATGTGTCAGAGACCATACATGACTTCCCAAATCCAAGATGGCCGCCTTGGAGGTTCTGCACATGAAATACTGTCCATAACCTGATTTAGAGTTCGTTTATCAGATTTTTTTAGAGGCACTTTCTTTAATAAATAAGTGAAAAATATTAATTAGTATTATTATTATAATTACTATTATTATAAATATTACAGTAAAGGAATAATAACATCGCCTGTGAATTCCGCTTTGTCTTTTCAAATTTAATCAGCTCACCTGTCATCAAGATTGAGAGTGGTTGTAATCATTTTGGAAATATCATGTCATCAATATAGTCACTTTATTCAAATTCCTCGTCACTCTGATCTGAGTCTCTGTCCTGTAAGTCATTGTTTTCACACTTCTTCATCTGCACTGCAAATACACAGTTCAGTATGTCGCAGGGACTTATCCCTGCATATGAATGAACATTTCCTCTTTCCGCAACCATATGTAAGCTGTAATCTTCTCTGAAGTTCTAGTTAGTGTGAATATGACAAGAATAATCTTTTTGTCATCCTCATTTTCTTCTGTCTCCATTCAACAGCCTATTGGGCTGGGTAGAATTGGATTTCTCTTTTCTGTTTTTATTTCACTCCATTACTTGGAAGTAACTCCACCTGATGAAAGGTGTGAGGGTCACTTTGGCGGCAGCGTTCACACTATCTATTAATGGTATCCTAGTTTGTGTTTGTACTTGCAAAGAAGGGAAAAAGTGGTTGTTGAACGCATTTGATGGCACAGAAGATGATGTGCTTGAATCTCTTGCAAATCTTGGTTCTCCTGGATTCGATGAAAAAGATGACAGAATGAAAGAATGATTTGATTTATTTTACTTCTCGTTTCTGCTACTTTTGACTTATTTCAAAGATGAAAATGAATTATAAGATGAGATAGATGAAAGGACAATCACAAACACATATGGGCAGCACACAACTCAAGTCCCATGGGTCCAGACGTCAGAGCATTGATTGATTGACTTGGTGTTTTATTTAAGTCTACTTTATGCACAGCAAGGCTAATTGGGACGGGATCTACAATTTAAAGTGGGATCTGAACCGCTATATGTGCCTCACCCGGGTAACGAACTCGGGACCCCTTGATTACAAGGCCACGACGATATCACTGTGAAATCGGGGAGCCCATAGACGTCAGAGCAATGTTAGTCTGCAAAATGCAGTCCAGGGTGTACTTTGTGGAAGTGAGGTTGATATTTGGGCATCTCTTACACCCCGAATGATGACAGGATTTTGCAGGACACCAAAATCAAATGTTTCGGCAAATTACGATGGTATCTGTTCGCGAAAAGGGATGTTCAAGGCTCACGTCTTGCTCCAACCAATGTTCCCCTCACACTTTTTATCAGGAGTAGTTATTTCCAAGTATTGGAGTCAAATAAAAGCAGAAAAGGATCATCCAAATCTACGAATCTCAATAGACTGTTGATGGGAAAAGAGAAAATGAGGATGACAAGAAGATCATTCCTGTCATATTGACACTGCCTAGAGCTTCAGAGAATGTTGAATGAGGAAGTCACAGGCGACGTCATTACTCCTTTACCATAATACGGTAGTGTCCAAAAAGTATAAAAATGGAAGGGGGAGACCTGCACGATCACCATAAATAATCATCAAGGAGTGTAACTCACCTTACGCGTGTAGGCAACAGTACTGATAGTGTCAAAGAGGCCCGTGATTGAAAGGTAAACAAAACACAACATATCAGAACAAGAAAGCCTCATTCTGTATCGAACGCTCATTATGATCGGAGGACAATCTCTTGGTAAAGTGTTCAATGTACAGTAAGAACATGGCACAAAGACGTCAGCGAAGAATCATCGGACGTCTGGAAGCAGGTCAAACTCAGACTGAAGTCACGGAAGCGTTGACTGTGCCACAGTCATTTCCAGACTTTGGCGACTGTTCCAAGACACAGTGGATGTTCATGATAGGCCAGAACACGGTTGTCAACGAGTAGCAACGCCACAAGAGGGCCGATATCTGGCTTTAACCGTACGGCGAAACCGGACGATGCCTGCAAGACAACTGTCCTCAAAGCTTGCAGCCACCTCAGGGGTTAGAGTTTCTCTCGCCAAACTGTGTACCGGAGACTCAGGACAGCTGGTCTCTATGCGTGTCCCGCTTGATCCAGTGCACAGAAGGGCCCGCTTACAGTGAAGTCAGCATCATCGAAATTGAACACTGATCGAACGGAGGAACGTGCTCTTTCAGAGATCAGTTCACATTCAGTTTCCAAGATGATTCCCGTCGCACATTCATCTGGAGAGAACCTCGATCACGATTTAATCCAAGGAATATCGTGGAAAGGGATCAGTTTGGTCGAGATGGAATACTGGTATGAGAAGACATCATGCTCAATGGACGTACAGAGCTGCACGTCTCTGCTGGAGGTACTCTTACTGCCCAGAGGTACAGAAACGAGGTACGCCAACAACATGTGCGAGTTTTCAGAGGCTCGGACTTCAACTTCAAGGATGAAAAGATGATAATACATGTGCGAATCGAAGCAAATTGGTGGATGACTTTCTTGAAGGTGAATAAATCCACCGCATGGAATGTCCATCAAGGTCCCCAGACATAAATCCTGTAGTGTCTTAAGGAGACGAGTTAGCTCGCGATCCTCCACCAAAGACATTTCCAGAGCTCCGCACTCCTCTTCGTGGGAAATGGAACCAGCTGCCTGTAGAACTCTTGAACCACCTTGTAAACACCCCATACAAGTCTCTTTTTTTGTCAAGGAAGTATCTTCTATTTTCTTATTTTTTGCATCTGTGTCTTTGCACTAAAAAAATTGTTAATTTCATGCATTCTACTCTATTGTATACCATATAACGTTTTGATTAATTTTCACTGTTTTATGCAATTCTGTCACTTTATTAATAAAACATTTTCTCATATCTTAGTTATGCTTAACTTTGGACACTACTGTAGTTATAAAAAATATAATAATACTATTTTTCACTTTTTAATTATTAACAGAAATTGCCTCTGGAAAAATCTGATAATCGAACTCTAAATCAGGATGGACAGTATTTCATGTGCAGAACCTCCAAAGCGACCATCTTGGATTTCGGACGTCGTGTATGGTCTCTGACACATTGTAATACATGATTGCATGCCTCCAAATGAAAGCATCATCCATATACGTGTCTTCCCTTCGTGTAAAAACCCAACAAACTTACAAATGGTCAAAATTACTCCTAAAAGAGTTAAGGAGATATGGTCGTTTTTGTTTGTTAATGTCTGCAGAGGCAGCCATCTTGGATGTATGATGTCACACAGGCAATACACCACAATAGTAGGCATCAACAAAATATCACAGGCAGTAATTTCTCCCGTTTATATGCCAGAATGTCAAGTAAAGTGTAAAATATGCATAGAATCCTTGCAGAAAAGGGCACGAAATAGTTTCACTAGATATATCTCCATAACAGTGAAAAAAACTGTAAGAATCAATTTTGTTCCTTTCTCAATTCTGAACAAAATATGTATCAATAAAAAAATTTTCAACACCACTATTAAAGGAGTTATGATGGATTTTCTTAGTTAGTGCATGAAGCGGTAGCCATCTTGGATTTATGACGTCACACAGGTCTGCCACAATTGCGAGCAAAACACCTGGTAGTATGTTATTGTGTACCACACTAGCAACGTATTACCGGTAGTCATATATTTCCTTCACTCAAAACCCACGGACCACGAAATATTGACACATGCCCCTGGACTAGCAGGTGAAAGTTCAGCGCGGCCTTAAACCGACAGATTTATTTATTTTATTTTAGAAATTGAACGCAACAGGTATATTACCCATTTATGCATGCATATTCTGAAACCTACAAACATTAATGACAAAAAAACAACTTGCTTCCAGTTTCAAACGCTTCCTTATCCTCTAGTATACCTTGCGATTCCGAAATATCAACCATCACACGAAAAACAGACCACAAATATTTTAGAAATATTAAATAATTACAAGTTTAATAAGCTTCTGGAGTTACAGGAAGTTCATTTGAAGACAGAAGTATGGTTTTGTTGTAAAAAAAAAATGAACCAAACTATTTTCGAACTAAAACGTTCCTTGAAAATTCAATAAAATACATAGTTTCAATAACGATCAACATAAAGCAGTATTTTATCACGATCAACATGAAGCAGTATTTTATCAAGCACAAATAACTATTAGTGGCCGCGGTGGCTCAGTCGGTAACGCGTCTGACTACCATGCTCAAGGTCCCGGGTTCGATCCCCGGCCGGTTCAAATCCGGGAACTTTTCTAACGGTGGAAGCGGCCCCGGCGCCTACCCAGCGTCGAATAACATGGGTACCTGGGGGAAACCCTGGGGGGTAAAGGCGGTCAGGGGCGTGATGCTGATCACATCACCCCCACTCACGACCGGATCAAGAAAGTGTGGGGCGTTACCCCCACACCCCCTATACGCCTTCATGGCGTGGTGCTATGCACAGGGGAACACTTTACCTTTTTTTTTTTTTTTTTTTTACAAATAACTATTAGTATTTACACACAGGCACAAAAAGTATTGCATCCCTACATTTCGCTTTTCGTTATTTTGTAACACAAACACGAGTCTTCATTGTATCATAACATAAAAACAAAATTGCAATGTTTCATGTATATTTTATAACAATTCTTCACATATATAATCAAAATGTTTACAAGAAAAAGGACACATCATTGGCTTCACAAAATAAGTGACACACCCTTCTCCATCGCAGCAGATTGGTATCTGAAGAAAATTACCAATTAAAAAAATAACTACTCTGTTTCTACATCCAGAATACTTACTGTATTTGTGGAATTACATAAGAATCTACAAGATTCAAGACAGGGTAGATGGTATTTTCCTCATTGATCCCACGTAATGTATTACAAAAAACTATGGCTAGAGTACTAGGTTCATCTTCACAAAATGCTAAGTTATTGACTACAGTGTGTCAATGTGAGGGACAAATACTTTATCCGGCGTCCTATTTTAACGTCTGACTTCCACGTTCAGTTCCTACACCTTTCCTGAAATATTTTAGCTTATTATATATATAATATTTATCAACCCTTATTATCATCAGAGTCTAGTGGTTCATACCCTTCGTTTTGTATTTTGTCCTTAAATTTTAGGTAACTTCTCTTCCTATCGAAGTGTTTTACCTGAAAAGAGAAGGAAAAAGAAATTTTTAAGTTTACTGAATTGCATTTCGAGAAAAAATCGTTAAATTGCACAACATTTAAGATAAAACATATCTGCAATAAGAAGTCTTGTTATGCCCATTAAAGAAAAATACACACATCCACCATACATAGAAACATACTGACATGATGACTATTGGGCCCATCCACATTCTCATGGAAATATCCTTCTTATACACAATGTCCCTAAAGTCACCATCTACTTCAATGTAAACGTTGCCTTTTAATTATTTCTTTGTGAATACCAGATGAACATCTCCTCCGAAAGACGGATAGATGGTTACAAAGAATGGGAACCCCTGTCACCAGATCTAACACCTTTCGGACGTCCTCACACGGGGATTCATCAAATCCAAAGTTTACGAACGTAACATCATTTGCTTACGGAATTACGAACAGTGCAACAACAGACCTCACCAGTCTACATTTTGCGCCACCGCTGAACAATGGAGTATGTTTCGGCATGGGTGAAGTTGTATAGGACGTCGGAGTTACATTGGACTACAGTAGACGTCACTGCATTCGTTCATGAATGCGAGTATGGATATGTCGAACTGCACAGTATCTTTTCCCCTTTTACGATTCTCTCCATCCTTTATTGAAATAGACTGTGGGTTTAGGGACACCCGGTATAGCGAAGTTCATTTGTTACTATAATTGTACTTGGCCATTAAATGGGGCGGTGGAAAGGCCGGACGAAATATTGAAATGCCTGGGGCGCCGCTACAGGAGGGCGTCATGAACCAAAATTTCAAGTTTTAACCATTTACGGCTCAGCTGGATCTTCGGTCGACGCCAGGGAAGCCGTTTTCGCAATGTTCTCTTATTTCGAAAAATCGCCATGATATTCCAAGTTCTGAAGAATTACAACTGCTTAGAAGCCTTTTTCATCACAGATAAACTCTGCATGTTACTAAATTGAACCAAGTTTATTCAACATTGTTGGAAATAAATGACGCAAAATAAAATATAAGACTTTTAAGAAATACGTACAATATGTATTTTCCAATCATGACAAGCAAATAATAATCAAGGTGTTCACGACTTTTCCTGGTTTTAGAAGGTTTCTACAAAATTCTTCAGACTTTTCTAGACTATTCAGGTGAGTAGGAACACTGATAATGTCTAACAAGAAGATTGAATATTGCGTAGTCACTAACTTTCAAACATGTACTAAAAGGTGAACAGACAAAATGCATATAGTAAAAAAATATTTCAGATGCTGTGAATGTTTTGTTAGGGAAGGAAAATTCACGTTCAACTCCTGGTGCCTATAATTTCTGGTCAGCTGCTTGCTGAAACCAAAGCAGGGGCACAAAAACATGGCTTCCTTCACGGCACAGTCATATATCTCCTTAACAAGAGAAATTTCAGAAACTGTTCTCAATCCAAGAACCCGCGACCCTTCCGTGGACAACTAATTAGGTTAAGCGTCAGGCGATAGAGCATAAAAATTGCATAATTCACATTATTTATCATCCGATGGAAAACACCTGATTTCTAGTGGACGAGTTGAGAAATCTTGGAAACAGACCAGCTGGCATTACTGACTACATTTCTGCAACTTCTGCGCACCACGACCACCCAGAACCGTACAAAGGGTGCCGACCAATCCAGTAACAGGAATAAGGGTCTACTGTTTTGAATTCGTCGGAAATGTTTATCGGATTAGTTAAATTCATCGATTTTAAAGACGCACACCTCTTGGCTCTTTTTTTCTTTTAAATTACTACACTTCCTTCATGTCTTTATCGTCATGAGTCATAACAATACAAAAAAGGGCAGGCATGTAAATTAAAATGCAATCTTTCTCGCAATTACGGATAACTGAACTTCAATCAATTTTGAATTTCAACAGTTGATACATAATGATTGATTGATTTGCTATATTTTACTTCGCTTTTTGTGCCACTTTTGGCTAATTTACGAAGATGGGGATGAGTGATGAAATTCATGAATGGACACTCACAAACATCGATGCCCAGGACGGGATTCGAACCCGGGACTCCTCGCGTCGTAGCGCGATGTGCTAACCACTCCGCCACTGGGACCGGCGATACGTATTGATTATAAATACGAGGGTTGAGGTAAAAGTCGCGAGAATGTGGGACCGGTACGAGAATCAGAACTATACAAATGGAAGAGGGCGGTGTATGGTACTGCGTAATGTATGAACAATGCAGATCATGCGTACCAGATGCAGGATAGAGAAGCGAGCAAAACATCCTTAAAGGCACCATATTTATTTCCAAGTCAGAAAGCATACAAGCTTTACAGGAACAAAAGAGGCGCATACTATATTAGGTTACTATAGCCTACAGTTTCTACCAGCCCCCTGTGACATTCTCTGGCACTGCTCCCCCGAACAACTGCTATTTAGGTACATAAACGCTCATTCACGCGTGTAAATTGAAGATACGTGGCTCAGTCAAATATAACCCGGATTTCCTTCCGTAAAGTTGCACAAGCAAACGCATCCACCTAAGACCAATCAGAGGTTAAAGTAGGCATGTCTGAGACTCGCTCTATACCGCGCAGTTCACCTTTGAAACACACAGTCAGTAGCGAGGACGAAGAGTGAGCAAGCAGTGCCAGTCTCAGTTGCATAACACACATCATCGTTAAATTTTTCAAGGGAGGCGTCGAATGAAAGTTTGCGAAGATTAAAGCAGCACAAGGCAGCGAAACATGATCGAAAATCAAAATGATTGCGCGGCAATGGAAGCACTCGGAAAGAACGCTCAGGCGAACCCAGGACCTTGGCGTCGTAGCGTTGCGCTAACCACGCAGCTACAAATGTCGGAAAATCTGTTATGGTTCTGGCTTCGTTTAAGGAATTTGAAAACCATCCCTGGAACGGGATATGAAATCGTTTCTAAAATTAATCGTGCGGCCTTTACGTTATGAATAACGTATTTATGATTGCCGACGGCGTCCTGGGCAACCTCTAAAAAGCAGAGACCGCAATACCTCCGGATGGAAGCCAGCCAAAGTATCCAGTGCAGCATAGGTAGATCGAAGTTTGTCGCCTCTGTGGAATTTTGTCGTGTGTCCTCTCCCGCAGCTGTTTCTGTTTCTGTTCGCATTCGTCACATTTCACGGCAATGCAAGAAGTGGAAGTCCTTTGCCAGACGCTGGAAAACGAGCGTGTAAATATAGCATAAAATGGACCTTCGACTGTGTTACAAAATTTGACATTTATCACCAAGGTTAGGAACTTGATGAGTCATTTTTAGTTGTCTAGAAGACAGGCGGTTCAATAATATTTTAATTTACTTACATTCTGCCTTGAACACAGGTAAAACCTCCAATTACAGACGGCAGATAAACATACTTATTAGTTTATACACAAAAAAACAAACAAAACCAATACATTGTGGCTTCGAGAAGCCATGATTGAGGCCAGTTCTTATAAGCATACAGAATTCAAACGGGCGGGCGGGAGATACTAACACAGACGATCGTGATTTAGAATAAACGTGGTAGGTGGTGCAAATCAGTGGCGCAACCACAGGGGAGGTCATTGCCCCCCAACAACCTTGGATGGAAATGAGTTCTAGGGGGGCAAACATTGACGGCCAAGTGTGCCTGCAGGGGGGCAATTACCGCCCACAACTTCAAATGTTATGCAAATAAAAATACTTTTCGTAAAATTTTCTTGATCGCTTCGCTCACAATATATGTTTTTCTTAGTTTTATCAAGTTTAGACTGTAGTTAGGGAACGGCGGGAGTCGGCTTTGGAAGCCGAATGATCTAAATGAAAATAAGTTGTAAAATTGATTGATTGATTTGTGGTTGTAAGTCCACTTTACGCACAGGAAGGCTAATCGGAACTGGACCTACAGTTTAAAGTGGGATCCGAACCACTGTACCATGTGCCTCCACCGGGTATCGAACCCGGGACCCCTTGATCACAAGGCTACGATGTTACCACTACACCATCAAGGAGGCACAAAAGTTGTAAATCCCGTGAAATTATTTGCACCGTATTAAATCAATATTGATTTCGGCCTGCAAAAAAAAAAAAAAAAATGGATCAAAAAATTTTCTTCCTCGCTTCGCTCGCATTCCCAAACAGAGAAATAAGACTTGTGTCCTTATTGATTTTGTTTTAAATGTATGAACAATTGTTTTGAGGAAAGGGAGCGTGCACATTTGCTGTTGGTTTATTGTGAGATGGATGAATTGGTTGTGTAATGTATTTAAATAATGTATGTTGTATATAATGTGAATATGTACACAATTTAGTGTCCACGTCGCTCCATGTTGCATAATGTGAAACATATATCGTGCATGAAAGTTATACATGTTAATGTAAAAATTAATTATATTTACAATTCATTTATCAACCATTTTTTGTCTTTCAAAAATACATAGTTTGTGTGGTTGCTTTCCATTATTAATGTGAAATTAAACGTGTTGAAAAAATAATTCAAATCGTTTGTTCGAACACAACATCTACCCCCCATTTGCATAATTTACGACGGTAATAACGTCTTTGATACTACTACTACTACTAATAATAATGTAGGTCCCCGGTTTGAATTCTGGCTTGGGCATGGATGTTTGTGAGTGTGCATTCATCAATTTCATCTCATTACTCATTCCCATCTTCGCAAACTAGCCAAAAGTGGCACAATAAGCGAAGTAAAATAAAGCAAATCAATAACAACAATAATAATGTTATTAACATTATTATTATTAAACTATTATTATTATTATTGGTACGTTTATCCTGGTATTTGGCTCCCCCACAGACAAAAATTCGTGGTTGCGCCTCTGGTGCAAATATAACGAACGCTACGCGCTGGATATTTCCTTGCAAACGACTGGCTGCAAACATGGCGGCTGTGCGCATCCTGACGTCATATGAAATCCACCTAAAAAAATACATGTAAAATATTCGTCCTGGCAGTTTCAGCCCACATCATCTGTTTTATATATCACTGTATTGGTAAAATAGACTGAGCAAAATTTTAACATGAAGATGATGACTAAGTTAATTTAAGTTTCAATTTCACTGCGTCTTTCACCTTACGATCCATATTTGAGAGCCCACTACCACAGACATATTACGGTTATAGGTGTACTACCGGGCTTCGAGTGTATACCGCTTGTATTGCCTGTTCGAGCGTTATTCGATCAAGCGAAGCAGCTCTCAATTCCGTACGCTATCTAGCGTCGTCCATGCGAACTATTTGGCGCTTGAACGAAATCCTGCAGAACTCTTTAGTACCTGCAGGCCGCGGTCTCCTCTAAAATAGGCTTCATGTCTTTCTGATCAAGCTGGATGCCTGTGTGGTTAAAATTGGACGAAAGAAAAAAGTGAATTTACTTCATCTCTAAAATCTGTTTTATGTCTGTCATAATTCGAACACCGGATGGGAAACCTTTCAGTGCTGGCAATAATTTCCGTTATGAGGTGGACTTCCTGCCAGCACCTAAGAGAGCGAATACCAAGCACGGCGGGATTCTTGGCTCCAAGGTCTGTAGCAGCAGGAAACGTCTCTGGCTTCTGCACACATGCAACGGGATCTCTCGTGATTACAGTTTTGTTATTTAGCGTCGCCCTCCTGTCACTTTTTGGCTAATCGCGATGACAGATGAAATTGATGAAAGGGCACCAAAAAAAAACACTCATGGCTAGGCCGGTACTCGAACCCGAGACCCCTGGCGTTGTAGCGCGCCGTGCTAACCACTCCGACACTGAGGTCGGCGATGATGATGCCTCGTATGTGGTAATATATAAAGTGTGTCACCGCAACAACAGATTTACTTAATATTTTTCTCTTTTACGCTTTGCTCTTCGATGTTTCTAACCCTACGATGATAATAATAATATTAATAGCAACAATAATAATGGCATTAATAATAATCAAACTCCATGGCCCAACAATCCTCTAAGGGCCTGCCACAGCGGCTTTTTTATTGGGCGACGCGTGGTCAGCGCGTCGAGTCCCATCGCCGCTGTTTTCTGATTTTCGAGACCGGAACAACAACAATAATAATCCAGGTTAACTCTACTATACTGTTGGGCCTCCCGATGGCATAGTGGTAACGTCGTCGGCTTGTAAATAAGGGGTCCCGGGGTCGATACCCGGTGTAGGCACATAGTGGTTCGGATTCCACTTTAAACTGTAAGTCAAGTCCCGATTAGTCTATCTGTAAATAAAGTGTACTTACATAACAACAACTCAACTCTACTACACTATTCCTGTGCTTACACAGGGTGTCTACTAAAATAACAAATCCAAAATTCCTGACTTTTTCATTACTTTTTTCTTGGCCTTCCCCCCTTTTCTTAATATTTATTTAATCGTCCCCTACTTAGGTATAGTTTGAAATTAAGAAAATAAATATTTTTATTCAATGAAAAATCCCTATCACAAAGCCGGTTAAGGCGAAATAGAAGCTGTACTTAAACAAGAGATTTAGACAAAAATTAATGCTTCAGACGTCATCCTGGATGGAGAATGGCTACATTACTTTATTTAATATTTTGGCAAAACTTCACGCATATAAGATTGAAAATCTTAAGAAACAAAGTGAGCAAATCGAATCCCAGTACAGGTATGTAACAATGTAAATCCACTATAGTGTAAAAGATAGCAAAAATTATTGACCTTTTCTTGACTAGCAGACACCCTGTCCTATAACGAGTATTAGCGTTGAACCCCCGAGAAATCGAGAGAAATTGGCTCCTGTGCGCTTTATGTGCACGTAGGCTAATCGGGACTGGGCCTACAGTTTAAAGTGGGATCCGACCCACTGTGCATTGTGCATCCACCGGGTATCGAACCGTCATCTTGTGTTTTCGTGCAATCGCACATATGCTTCTGCGAACCAAAACACTGAAACTACGTGGTGAAAGAAATTCAATTCAGCGAAGAATGCTTGAGACTTACGGCTGTTGTTTACAGCGTCCGGGAAAACCATGAAAACTGAAAGATTAGCACAGCACATGTAAACGGAGAAATGGAACATGTTTTGCAATAATATTACCGTGAAATTTACGACTAAAGTGATCATTATAGAAGCAATATTTACAAATGCAGGCGGACACTCAAAGAAATATTAAGGGACGTGGATGATGTGCAACATGCGTCTAAATTTACAGCTATTTTCAATGCAATAGATCCTCTATTTCGAGTACCGCGCGTGAAGTGCAAGCAGACTGTTGACCTGAAGTCGCCAAAATTAACTTGCCAGCTGGGACTGCGTAAACACCTAAATATCAACAGGCTTCGTAACGCAACCCAAAGATGCCAAACATTTTGAGAGTAATGAGAGAAATAACAGGCGTGTTTTCAACTAGCGCTCTAAAAATATTAAGGTGAGGAGGAGTGTTTTTTTTAATCTTCCCAATGTTGATATTCGAACTTTTTATTAAAAAAAAGAATAAACAACTGAGTTTCGGCACACCACAAGGGCAACGTGAATTACCCGGCTATTTACGGTTAAAAAACAGTAGCAGCGTTTCGTTTTGATTGATTGATTTCCTCTATTTTACTTCGCTTTTGTGACAATCTTGGCTAATTTGCGAAGATATGGATGAGTGATGATGTGATGAATAAAAACACAAGCATCCATGCCCAGGTCGGGACTCGAACCCGGGACCTTTGGCGTCGTAGCGCGATGAGAAGCGGCTGGGTGCCAAAACTAATGGCGGGTGGTAGCAGGAACAGTTTATTTTCTCTTGACATACAAGGCTTAACATTGAGAAGTCATAGTGCGGTGGGAAACTGCCCCACCACGCACCCCCTTATCGACGCCACTGTTTCCTTTAAACGTATTACTTATTAAAGTAGAGTCGCTGTGGTCCAGTCGATACGGGCCTACGCAGGAGACCCGGGTTCAATTCCCAGGGTGGCTGATTTCAAGTGACAATTTTACAATGTATGGAGTTGACCCAAGTCTAATAAACCCAGACGGGTAAAGGCAGCCGGAGATGTGGTGCTGATCACATCACTACACAATTGACTGATTGAATTAGGTTATTTTACGTTGCTTTTCTTCCACTTTGACTAATCGACATGTTGACGATGAGTGATATATGATATGATGAGGGCACACTCATAAGGAACTCCCATGCCCAGGTCGGGATATGAACCCGAGACCCTTGGAGTCGCAGCGTGCTGTGATAATGACTGCGCCACGGATTGCGGAGGGTATTACTTTTAAACCACTGTTTCTTGCTGATACATGCAATAATGACAAAAATGAAAAAAAAAAAGTGTTCATAAACTTGCGACAATTAGGGGTCCAGCGGGAGACCATATTTTCAAAATTACCCGAAATTTACGATTTTTTAAAATTAGGTGTATATTATCCACTTTATTTTTTTAAAATTACTGTCCTTCCAAGAAATTGAATTTGTCGTGCATCTTCCTTCATTTGGCTCTAGAAGTCTATGTGAGTCTTGGCCTGCTCAATGATTTTCATCCCCTCTCTTCTATCATGCGCACACCTTCTCCGACTAATTTCCTTCATTGTATTCAGATCTTCTAGTACATCATCTTCCCACTTAACCTTTGGCCTTCTTTTGGTCTTGTTGAGATTTTTCTTTGTCATTCTGTTTTGCTATATTCTTTCTGGGTGTCTTATCCATGCAAGTCTTCTAATTTTTATTTCTCTCACAATATTTTTGTGTGTAATCAAGAACTCATTCTCATTGTCTTTCTTCTCCATACTTCATTGTCAATTTTAGTGGGGCCAACAATTTTCTGCATTATTTTTCTTTCAAAGATCAAGTGGCTCTGTTTAATGTGCTTTTTTAATATCCAGGTTTCACAACCAGAGGTCACCACAGGTTTTATATAGATATTATTACAAGAGTCAAATGAAAATCTTAAAAGACCAATAAAAAATATAGAATAGACAGTAGACCTTCACAGGCCGCGGTGGCTCAGTCGGTAACGCGTCTGACTACCATGCTCAAGGTCCCGGGTTCGATCCCCGGCCGGTTCAAATCCGGGAACTTTTCTAACGGTGGAAGCGGCCCCGGCGCCTACCCAGCGTCGAATAACATGGGTACCTGGGGGAAACCCTGGGGGGTAAAGGCGGTCAGGTGCGTGATGCTGATCACATCATCCCCACTCACGACCGGATCAAGAAAGTGTGGGGCGTTACCCCCACACCCCCTATACGCCTTCATGGCGTGGTGCTATGCACAGGGGAACACTTTACCTTTTACCTTTTTTTTTACAGTATACAGCTCAAATTTACACGAGGTACCTACTGTTATTTACAAAACGATCTCAAGGCTGCCAAATCAAGTGAGCTTCAGAAGGCCATTGTTGTTATTATAAAGATGTACACACTTGCACGAGTGGTTTCTTGCCCTTTGTCAGTCTAAAACTTACAGAAATTTCTCGGGAAATGAAAATGCAATGTCTCTGTACATGCTTACCACAC
Organism: Lepisma saccharinum; assembly: GCF_977018435.1. Taxonomy (NCBI): domain Eukaryota; kingdom Metazoa; phylum Arthropoda; class Insecta; order Zygentoma; family Lepismatidae; genus Lepisma; species Lepisma saccharinum. Next base: position 5,153,660 of record NC_139256.1, read on the forward strand.
CAGCGAGTTTACTAATGGAAGAGAAAGTTCGACAATGGCCTCAGTTCGCAGGCAGATGGGCGCAAAGGCCTTCGCAGTGGCGGGCCCGGATTTTCATGACCTAAACATTTTTGAAAAATGACCTTTAAAGTGACAACAAAAATCCTGTAAAATGACCTAAAATCTTTGAAAAATGACCCAAAAATTCGTACAAAACTCAATCTGCTTATTGAAAATAGTATATATATTCCAAGACAAACAATTTAACAATTGCTTCTTCACCTTGGTGTGTTGTACGGACTGTGAATAAGAAACTCGACAATGTTGCATTTCGCGATTCTCATACAGGCTTTGTTGCGCTGGTAGTTAAACACAGAGTAAGTACCGCAAGATAACATTCAGACAAAACAGAAATTGTTGAACTTCTTATGTTTCAGCATGCAATGACACAATTATTTTTAAAAAAATGACCTAAAAATGAAGCAAAATCTTTAAAAAATGACCGAAAAGTAAAAAATGACCAAAAAATGACCCCCAAAAATTACATTTCTTCAACGTGAGGAGGGTGTTCACGATTTCTGTACTAGTTGGCAATGTCTACGTTGCACCAGTTAAAAGATGAAACATCATCAAAATCCGGGCCCTGTGGATAAGTGACTGCACGTGGACCCCCAAAGACTTATTCTTCTTACGGTACACAGGCACTACCTCAAAGTTGAAATATATGTAGTTAAGCAATAGGTCTGTGCTGAAATGCAGCAAACTTGTGCAACCCTTCATACAGGAATCTTCTAGATAAGAAACAAAAACAAAGAAGGATTTCATTTGACTCTCCCTTGTATGTAGTCTCTACTTGGAATGCTTTGAAAACAAATCTGATATAAATAAAAATTTATGTGCATATGTCGTGCCTCACTGCAAAACTTGGTGCATCCAGCATCTACAGAACCAGTTTTCCCAAATCCATTTGACCTGCTTGGGTGAAAAAGTAGGGCAGTTGAGTGAAACTGAACTTTAGAACAAAATTCCAACTGAATTAGCTGCTCTACAAGCAATTCGGCAACATCCAGAACATTGTTCTGTTTCCCTCTAAGTCGCCAGTGCAAGAATAAAAAAGAACCGCAAAGTGATCGAAATAGACATGTATACCAGTTTCTTTTTCTGTCCTTCCAAAACTGGCCACCGGGTCTATTTCTGCAGACGTCGTCCCCTGCTCACACAAGCGGACCACTGACAAGCCGCAAGGAATGCGGTCGCACTATTTACGAGAATGAATCCATCAGTGTTAGCGCCGTTGGAGAAAACCGTGTCAGGACAGCTGGATCCTCGCAGACTGATTTCTTCTTGAAACACACACACGTGTGTTCAGTCGATTTCATGGTCATTCGACGACTACGGTTAGCGCAGTCAATGTACAAAAAAAGGCCAATGTCGGGAATAATTCCGTAAAAGCTGAATTTTGGTCAGTTGTTAGAACACTACTAGTAGTGCAAAATCCCAAAGGCTCCCGCCCCTCCTCGCGGTACTTCCCTTCCAGCGCCCCCCCCCCAAACATCAATTTCGCAGACTCTCAGTTATTGACCTATATCTCCGTAACCATTTGGTCGTACGCAGGTAATCTTTTCTTAGTCTTAATCCTCATTAGATGGGCTACAAAAAAGATTCTGTTTAATTTTTCGATAATGTTGGAGGTTTTGCCGTAATTTAAACAATAATCTTCAAAAAGTGAATTTTTTCTAACACTTTCTGAAGTTCTTGCCTCGTAACTTTTGAACAAATTAAATGACAAAAAATTGCTTCGAATAAAAGTTGTAGCCTAATTTATAAGCTTTAAAACGATATCAGTTTTAATATATTTTCATGAAAGATGCGGCATAAACATAGCCGGAGTTCTGGAGATTAAAAAAATAACACATGATTAAGTTCAGTTACGACATTTTTGTTATGAAGCCATACCTCAAATCTTGACGTTTGAAGTGGTGTCATGTGCGGTAATTGCGCCGCAATAGCGGGTCTTAGACGATTTGATTGATGTGTACTGTTTGAAGAAAGAAAAAAGTAAAATGACTTTGTGTTGAGTCAACAGTTCCTACTGAGGCATCAAAATAACTTTTCAATTTAATTTAATTTTTCTAAAATTTCTGAAGCTTACTATTGTACCGTAACTTTTTTAAAGTAATACGAGTATTGTATCAATAAAAAAATAATGAAATGCAAAATGCAATAATCGTACTTTTTCTTTTAAAACTGACAACCAATATACTAATTAATATTTGTTTACGTAAGCAAGGAAATTTAACATTTTCAAATCTAAAAGGCCTAAAACTCAGTGTTTTTAAGTCGTTTTTTTCTTTTTCTTTTTTTTTTACATTTCCGGGGGAAGGCCTCCGGACCCCTTATAAACTAGGGGATATACCTTCAGGTATATCATATGCTTCTCCCAGAGTCTGGCTCCCCAAAGCAAAAGATCAAACTCCGCCCATGGGCATAAAATGTGTCTCCAAATGGAGGACAGCACAAAAAACGTGTCTTTATCACAGTCCGGCGGTTAAGTTTTTCTACAAAAACCACTCTATTAATTTTTCCAAAATAGATTTATTGATATACCGTGCGTCCATTTCGATCTGCAGCCGAGAGGTCGGGAGAAGCGTGGCGGGCGGCACTGACGGAGATGCCGACATTTGCGGCCTGAAATGCCCGCTTATTTTTATGGACATATGCAGACATTTATATAAATATTGCAAAACGAGCACTAACCTGTGTTATAAGAGTATGGTTTTAATTTTAGTAGCTTAGTGACTGTATGTGCCGATGAGTTTGACACGCCCACCTCTTGTGAAACACGGCGTAGAGGTTTGTTTGGAGAACGTTCTAACGCTGCACCAATATCATCGAGTTTTGCTTCGGTTAGAATCCGTCGTTTTTGCTTAGGTGTTTTAAAATTTAACGATACAGTTTCTCGTAATTTAAGGACAAGATGTCTAACCGTATCTCTGTGTGGAGTTGAAACGCATGGGAATTTCTGTACAAATTACCTACACACGTCTCGACACGAGTTTGTTTTCACGTAGGTACGTGTCATACATAAAAAAAATATTTGTTCTAACGTGAATCTTGCGGCTGGCATTCCAATCGTCTCACTGACACGTCACACATACACACTACAGTAACACAAACAAGTAACTGCAAGTAACCAAGAATAACACTCTTGCGCACAGTACGAAATTAACACGCTCTTGGTTTACATTGCTCGCCACTATATTTACAACTCTGTCTTCATCTAGTCGCGAAGGAACAAAAAACTCGAGCTCGGAGATTTCGGATTGCAAGGAAGCTCACGAACACTATTGACTTTTAACGGTTTCTTCTACAGCGTAATCTTGATACAGTGTTGCACATTCAAAACCTCCAAACGATCCCCATCGGCACAAAACTCTTCCAAGGATATAAACTTAAGCAGGACGTTACTGGTCAAAACTATGATTAAAATGTTTTATCTGTGGCTCTTAACATCGTTTCTAAAGCGTATTTATTTGTGTATATAAGAGCAGAACTTGGATGAATTACAGAAGAACTTTTGCGTGTTATAACACAGGTTAGTGATCGTTTTGCAATATTTATATAAATGTCTGCATATGTCTATAAAAATAAGCGGGCATTACAGGCCGCAAATGTCGGCATCTCCGTCAGCGCCGCCCGCCACGCTTCTCCCGATCTCTCGGCTGCAGATCGAAATGAACGCACGGTATTATGGAAGTTTACACTATTTGGAGCATTTCTGAAAAATCCTGAAGTTGACAGGTGCCACCGTTCCCGAGATATATCAAATCAAAAATATCCAATATGGCGGACTCTTTTCAAGATGGCGGTCATCAGCACGCAGATGGCGATTGGCTACTCGACTGAACATGTCTTAGGTGGTATAAAAATTGACTCCACCAAGTCTCATGCTTTTATCGAATAGTGAATGATTCCGGACTTAACCGCCGGACTGTGTTTAAGACGCACTTTTTTGGTGCTGCCTCCATTTGGAGACACATTTTATGCCGCATCTTTCATTAAAATATATTAAAACTGATATAGTTTTAAAGCTTATAAATTAGGCTATAACTTTTATTCGAAACAATTTTTTGTCATTTAATTTGTTCAAGAGTTACAAGGCAAAAGCTTCAGAAAGTACTAGAAAAAATCACTTTTTGAAGATTATTGTTTAAATTACAGCATAACCACCAAAATTATCGAAAAATTAAACAGAATATTCTTTTTTGTAAGGACCATTGGTTACGGAGATATAGGTCAATAACTGTCTGCGAAATTGATGTTTGGGGGGGGGGGGGGCGCTGGGAGGAGGAGCGGGGACTTTTGGGATTTTGTACTACTAGTAGTGTTCTAACAACTGACCAAAATTCAGCTTTTACGGAATTATTCCAGACATGAAACCTTTATTGACTGGGCTAGGTAGCTTACACAGGGTGTCTAACAAAATAAGTCCAAAATTCTTGACTTTTTCATGACCTTTCTTTCCTTTTTCTTAACATTTACTTAATCGCCTTATACTCAGGAATAGTTGCAAAATTAAGAAAATATTTTTTTTCAATAAAAATCTCATACCACAAGGTATGAAAACTGAAGTTGTACTTTAGCAAGTGATTTAGACTTGCTTTAGTTATCAATGTAGGTAAAAATTACTTCAGACTTCATCCTAGATGGGAAATGGCGACATTACCTTATTTACTATTTTTTACAATATTGAAGAATGTAATTATTAAGAAACAAAGTGAACAAAGCTTAACCACAACTCAATTCAATTTCAGATTTCCAAAAATTCAATTTTATTAAATCCCAGTACAGATATATAACAAGAAAAGTTCACTATACTGTAAACAAAAGAGCAAAAATTCTTGACCAAAAGTATAATTTCTTGACTTTTTCTTGACCTGTTTATTTCTTGACTGGTAGACACCCTGTTACAGATATATGAGGGAAGCAAGGATGTACATGTTCTTGATATCGACGCAGATTAAGCAGTTGCCAGAGAGGATGGTATCAAGATGACACGAGGCTTGTCCAGACGTAAAATATTACAAAGGGCGTCCAATGAGTTCTGCACAGATGGTTATAATATTTTTATTAGTTGCAATATGATGATTAAATTTTAGGTGAACATACTTTGATCCTTTGGCTAGAAGACCATGTCACTCAATGTAGCCTCCATGTGCTGTGACGCATCTCGTCCAACGTTCTTTCCATGCCTTGAATGCACTTTGGTAAAATTCAGGTGGCTGACTTTTACACCATTGTTTCACACAAGAAATAAGGTCCTTGTCACTGTCGAATGTTTTTTCCCCGCAGGTGGGCCTTCAGACGACCAAACAGGAAGAAATCCGAAGGAGCCAAGTCCGGACTATAGGGAGGCTGAGGGACGACTTCCCATCCATTTTCATGATTTTTTTGCTGTGTCATCATGGCTGTGTGAGGCTTGGCATTGTCATGATGGAGTTACGACGTGCTCTCCAGACCAAGAGACCGGAGCTGCAAGGTAAGGTCATCAATGCCAAGTCGTCCCTCAGCTTATATAGGCTTACTCAAAAGAGTGCAGATAAGGAGTAACGTCAACAAATTACGGATATGACGCCAGCGATCTGGGGTTCGAATTCCGGCGTGGGAATGGGTATTATTTGAGAGGGTCTCTTCAGCAATTTCACATCATCACTCATCCTCATCGTCAAGTAAAAGTAACAAATCAATCAATGGAACTGAAGTGATATAATTTATACTACAATTGAGTTCGATTTGTTAAAATTTCCCTTAAATCTTGGCTATTTTCATCGAATTTCCATGCAAAAGAGATTTTTTTCGTCGTGTGGAAACGCTGTTCACTGTTTGAGACTTTGGTTTGTTTGTTTCTAAGTCCATTCGAGATAACAATGCATGGTATTTGAAAATTTGATGGTATTTATCTTAGGGCTGAGCCGATACCGCGATACCAGTGTATCGGTATCGGTTGGGATTTATTTAACGATACCGGTTGATACTTTTCCAGCATTTTTTGGTCTTTTACGGACTCAGCAAAAATGCCGCGCGACACTTTCGCTGAGTGCAATTATCATGAAAGTTATGCAAAATTCGAAGTTTCTTTTCATTCTGCACCAGTTTTGTCCAAAAACTGAATTTTGTAATAACACACATGTAATTTAATAATGAGATATAATTCTTGAATATTTAAATGAATATAATTAGAGTGGAAAATATGCACACAAATTATTATTAATCAATATTGAACAACTTTTGACTACTATAATTATCAAGTAAATACAAGTCGTTAGGGCGTCTGAATACCATGCGAGAGACCCGCGCTCGATCCCCGGCGGGGAGAACTGGGATTCTTTCCACCTGTTCAAGCGGCTCCGGCCCCCACCCAGCTTCGTATAAAGTGGGTACCTGGAGGAAACTCTGGGGGTAAAGGCGGCCAGGGGCGTGGTACTGATCACATCAGCCCTACCTTCGGCCGTGATCAAGAAAGTGTGGGGCCCTAACTCCACACCCCCTATGCTCACAAGGGAGCACTTTACCTTTACATTTTACAATTTTGAAAAAGTAATGGGCAAAAATCATAAAATTAATGGTACGGCATAGGAAATATGTTTTAAAAACTAAATATGCTGACCAAGGCAGAAATTTATTTTATTATAAAACATAAACTAAACGTAACGTTTCGACCTTCTTCAGACTCTGTACCAAGTACAAATGTAACCAGGTACAAAACAGGACGAAATATATATATATACACAAAAATACTCCCCTCCAGACTATTAGAAAGTAGTTCTGGAACAATCTAGCAGGTGGCTTTCCCTTGTCAATTGTACTTTCGCCTGAAAGAGAATGTCCCTGGACTCTTTATCTCACGCTCTATTTCCTTCATTCTTCTTCCTCCTTCTCTCCTCTTTCTCTCTTGTCCTTTCCACTCTTGGTAACACCTTCTTTCATTCTTTGTTTAACTTCAGTCCCCCATTCCAGTTCATTGTGTCTTCTTCTCTATTTCCTTGGACTCCTTCCATGTTCTCACTAGCATTCTCTTCTCCCTTCCTATCTGCTTAGCCTCATCCCACTCTTTGTCATGTCCTGTTTCTCTCGTGTGTTTAAATATCGCATTTCTCTCTCTCTCTTAAGTCGTACATCATCCCTATGTTGTTTCAACCCGTCTTTCAGCCTCTTTTTCGTTTCTCCTATGCACACACTCTGACATTCTTTACATTTCATTTCGTAGATAATCCCTTCCTCTTCCTCTTTTGTTTTCCTTTTTCTTGTTTGCATTCTTCGCTATTCTTAAGATGTTCTTTTATATGTTTCACTTATAAAAGATGCAGGCGAGGAATCAACGTATGCTGCCTGCACTCTCTTGTTCAGCCCACACAAAGCGAAATCAAGTGCAATATATTTGGGTCGTGAATCTCAACTCCGGCTCACCCGTAGCCCTGCGATGAATGAGGAACCCCCACGAACCGTCATGCCCACCACTTCCGCCGCAGAGGTGGCGTCGCCGATGACGCAGAGGCTGAAGAAAGTGAAGAGCATCCTCATCTGCCAGCGTTGGCGCAAACACGGAGCGTTGGCACAAGTGGCCAAGTTCTCATCTCTTCTGATTAATCATTTCTCGCACGTTCGTCCATTTATCGTGCAGGATAATCTATTCCTCTCACACGATGTCCCGTCAACCATGGAGGAGAGGTTTGCAAGACAGAGGTACTAAGTTCGAATCATTCGTAAACCATGCACACAGAACCCGAAATGTGTCTATTTTGACTCCAATAACACATTAACGTTCACAAACAGCAAATAATCTAATTTTGGATGCGTCAAAATACACACAAATGCATAAAAGGGTACTTTTATCAGCTGGTGTTCCATGTGATGCACTAAAAATACATCAATTAGGAAGATCACACATGATCATTTCAAAGATAACAAAATTACACTTTTAATGCATTAACTGACACAGCTAAATGTGGAATTGTACCCCTTTTATCCATTTCTGTGTGTAATTTGACACACCAAAAAGTTGATCATTTGCAGTTTGTGAACGTCAATGTGTTATTGGAGTAAAAATATACGAGGGAATTTCCGAAAGTAAGTTTCGTCATTTTTTTTCACTGGAAATCTTTATTACGAACAGAAGAATACAATGTCATAAGAAAATACAATATTTTGGCTATTTTTCCACATAGTCGCCACGACACTGATACATTTGTCGTACCGTGAAATCAATTTCAAGAAATCCTCCTGGTAAAAATCGGTGCCCAGCGATTTAAGGAAGTTCCTCACAGCCTGTTGCACCTATTCGTTCCGAAGTGACGACCGATAGTGCTGATTTCAACGCAGGAAAAAGGTGGAAGTCTGATGGGGCAAGATCGGGGATGTAGGCTGGGTGATTCAATCTCACTTCCGAAGTGACGACCGATAGTGCTGACTTCAACGCAGGAAAAAGGTGGATGTCTGATGGGGCAAGATCGGGGATGTAGGCCGGGTGATTCAATCTCTCCCATCCCCATCACCCATCTTGCCGATACCTTCCGATATAACAACCAGTCGTGAATCATGTGGTGGGCTTCAGCACGTCCAACACCCAATACGGATGCGACTTGAGACACAGTTACGCGCCTGTTGGCTAACACCATTTCTTGTACTCTGTCGACGTTCGTTACAGTCGTGGACGTGGAGGGGCGCCCAGATCGGTCATCATCTTCCCCACACTGCCTCACTTCATTGAATTATACACCAGCGCCAAACCATCTGACGGGACATGACGTCGTTTCCATAGACGCCCTGTAGGCGTCTATGAATATCTGAAACACTAGTCTCACGCGCCCATTCATAGCGCATGACAGCACGCACTTCCATTTGTGACCACGTTTCCAGCACACGTCTTTCTGCCATACTGGTTTGCACTCGAATGAGCTCGGGCACGTCGGTCTGCTGCTTATCTCTATTCTTCGGCACTCTGCGCATGCGCCATTGCTCCTCTGATCTCGCCCCTCTCGTCGTGAATCCAGGAAAGATTGTCTTTTGTTATGGTAATGTATTTTCTCACTTTGTAATACAGCTTCCCTGTGAAAAAAAAATGACGAAACTTACTTTCGGAATGTCCCTCGTATATGTCAATTGACACGTTTCGGGTTCTGTGTCTTGTCATCTTTTTCACCATTGATCCTCATCGTGGAGATTAAACTAGAGAGATAGAAAGACGACGTAGACAACTTGTATCTTCTAGATCAAGTCACTCTCCATTTTCCTCTCCAAATTAAGTTCCCTGATCTTCTCAGACAGACTACACTGTACTTACAATTCAAGAGAATAAAGTTTATTCAACATTGAACTGGTCTGGAAAAAGTCGGAGAAACCAAACCAGGACTGAAAAAGTCATAGAAGTCAGGGAAACTAAGCCATTAAAAAATAATGTTCAAAAATAAGATCGAAAATAAACTATAGAAAAATGTGTAAACAATATCAAGAAGTTGACTCAAGGTAAAAGTAGAATTTATTTTCATTCCGGAAGAGCGTAAAAAAAAAACTAAAAAAAACTTGATTTTCCCTGACTTCTACAGGGTTTTGAATGTGTTTTCAAAATTCCCGTACTTTTCCATAACTATTTCACTATGGTTTGATTTCATTGACTTTTCTTTCCGCAATGTTTTCCTCATGGCTTGGTCTCTCACTTTTCTATCAGTTAGCACGCAATTTTAATTGGACATTATTCCTTGTCTAGTTCTTTAATTTTACTATCGTCTCGAGAGATCACCTCTTCTCTCCTCTTGGGTTTGAGTTCGTTCTTTTAAGGTCCACTTTAAGCACAGAAAGGCTAAATCGGGACTAGACCTACAGTATAAAGTAGGATTGTTAAAGGTCCAGGAATTTTAAATAAATCCAATTCTGGTGCAGTAGAAAAAATCATCAAGCGTAATTTGCTTGTGGACTGTAAAGAACCTTTTTATCTGTAAAGTACAGGGGATGGACAAAAATATGGAAACACCACGACATCGGAAAGGGTGATATCGACGCAATTCTTCCACTTGAAATCGGAAGCACTGTAGATAGCAATTCTCTTTGGTAGATAGCGTGCAGTGCAGTTGATACTGAATCATGTCCTAGCTGACAGTGTTTCAAAGAGGGCAAATTGTTGGTGCCCGCCTTGCAGGTGCCTTTGGTACCAAAGTAGCCATGTTATTCGGCGTATCGAGAGGGACTCTATCCAAGATCATGATGACATCATAGTGTGTCCGGATAGACATCACCAGATAAACACTTGTGTGGATGAAAATGTACACTGAGTGACAGAGACAGGAGGACACTGAGGAGCATTGTGACCATGTTGTGCATGAAGAATGGCGCAAGATCCCATTATCCACCATCCAGGACTTATATCTGTCCATTCCTCGGAGAATGCAGGCTGTTTTGGAAGCTAAAGGCGGTCCTGCAACTTATCAGCTACAGCTTTTCTTCGCAGGTGTTTCCATACTTTTGTCCATCCCCTGTATTTCAATTCGGCCCAGGAACTTCTTTTTTTTTTCGGATGAATTTAAACACGGTCCAGGAACCCTTCTTTTTTTCAATGAAGCAATACGCAACTTGGACCGAATTTAAATTGTGGGAGAAAAAAGGTTCCGGTCCTCTTGCGAAACCAAACACAATCTATGGATTCCTGGACCTTCAACAACCCTGGTGTACAGTATGATCCGAACCACGATGTACATCCACCGGGTATCGAACCGGATACCTCTTGATTACAAGGCGACGACGTTCTCTCGTCTTGGATAATGTCCAACTTTCATTGCATGATAGAATCGTCGTCGCCAACATTCAGAGAATTATTTTAAATGACTCTTCCTCTCACGGCTTGGTATCCCTGACTAGGGCAGCAACACAGAATACAAATCGGATGATCCAGTAACCATAAGAGTGCGTTCCAAGGGAGAATGACAAAACACATTCTCGCGTGGAAGTATCTTCATTAAAATGGTCTGTAACAAAGATGAAGCCAACAGTACTCACCCACTGGGAAGGGCAGCTGGTTTCGTACATCTTCCTGATTTCCTTGCACTTCTCACTGTCATCTTTGGTACCGTCCAAACATTCCCAGTACCGATCCCTCGCATCCCAGCACTTCTGTCGGTCTTGCTTATTTGGGAACGACATAGCACGCTGCAAGAAAACAGAGATATACATTATTTTAGACCATATAAGTACCTCATTCTTTGTTTATTATAAATCATAATGGGTGCATCAGTACTGAGACTATCTTAGCACCTTAGCAAAGTAGTATATTTTTAATTGTAATAAATATTACGGAGATGAACTCTTTACCGGGTCATTCCATGTCATTTTGACCAACCCTTGTCGCTTCAATATTTTTTTTTAAAAAAAAATAATAATTTCATCACTTATTTCTATACTCTTTGACGACTGGATCATTAATGGAGACCAATGATTTTTCAGTTGCGTTAAGAAACGGTATACTATGTACTTTCAATTCCTGTTTCTTTGAGGGGTTTAATTTGCAATTAGCCAAAAGTGGCAAAAAAGCCAAGTAAATAAACCAAATTAATCAGTCTTTGAGGGGATAAAAAATAATTTCCTTTTCCCGGGGATATCTGGCACCCTCCCGTTAATTTGCACATTGCACACAATAGCCTTTCCTCAGCGCTGTAACTATGTCATCTCACATCAGCCATGGTGCAGCAACTGACGTACACTATATAGCCAAAAGTCTCCGGACACCCAGTGCTGTTCAATCCAAAGACACCAGCCAGGTAACTAATAAGTAGAGGCACATATTTTTGGTAAATAAAAAAGCAACATTTCGGTACAAAAACCAAGTCCACTTCGGGTTCAAAAGCGGTAAATAAAATATAGCTTCGCTGTTATAGCGGTGAAAAAGCGGTATATAAAATGACATTTTGGTTTTAAAAATGTGAATATAACCCAAATTTGATTTAAAAATCTGCACTTACTACACAAACATATAACTTCTAATAACACATTAATGTTCTTGCCAGAATATTAAGTTTATTCCTGTATAAAGGGGTCCATTTTTCCTTCTCAAATATTTACAGCACAATTAATCAATTTTCCGTGAATTGCATAACTCACAGGATAATTCTGTCTTCAGAATGTGTCACGTCGGTAAATAAACTCTAAATTTCGTGTTTTGCAGTTCATTTCGCATTATTTCGTGATAAAACAGGGTGGGAAAATGCACCTCACACCTTTCAGAAACATGAGAAATTAACATTATAATGTGTTACTTCACATTTCGTGTTTTCGTCAATAACGAAATATGCATGTCTCTACTAATAAGATGTCGGACCTTCTACGGAGCAGGATTCCACTAAGTTCTGGTATATTGCTGGTGGATTTTTTCCATTCGTCCTGTAGCCTCGTGAATAGTTCATGGATGGTTTTCGGTCGAGTGGGACTGGCGCGCAAACGTCGCTCCAGTTCCTCCCAAAGATGTTCTATGAGGTTCCAGTCAGGGTTTCGAGCAGGCCAGCTAAGAACATCCACTTGATTGTCCTCAAACCACGATGCAATGGTCCTGCTTTATAGACAGGGGCATTATCGTGCTAATATAGAAAAGGGCCCATTCCAAACTGTTGCCACAGTGTGAGCAGCATGCTTTTGTCTAAAATATCCTCATAAACACCACTGCTCATGTTGCCCTTGACCAAAAGTAATGGCCCGAGTCCAAACCAGGAAAAACAGCCTCATACCATGACACTACCGCCAGGTTCACTTGGGTGTCCGGTGTCTTTTGGCTATATAGTGTACAAATTCGAGCGAGCGTTCCATGTGACTTTCGGAACAGGGATGCCAACACAAATAAATCCAATCAACCTAATTTTCAACACGGCCGCAACAGGATGCATGCAAGGAGGGGCACGGGGACATCTGGGACATACTGTAGACCACACTATTTCATTAATTATAGCCAAGGTGGATTGACTTAAATCAGGTTGATTTAAATCAGATGTTTTTTTTAAATAACTGATTTAAATAACTTTGAAGAAATTATCTACAGAGCATTCCCTGACATTCGCTACGAGAATCTGCGGCAAGCGGCCCGGCATCAGAGCTTGTCTTTCCCGGTGAACGGGTCCGCGACAGTCGCTTATATTGAACCTCGTAAAAAAGTTTAGAGTAACAGGGTCAGGTCTGAATAAAAGTGGAACGAAAAATGGGGAAATAAGGATACAAAGACAATCCGCACACCATCCGTGAGTTAAAAGAGAGTATTGTACGAAAAATCGGGAGAATTACAGTAGACGAACTTGCACGTGTAAATGCTAATTTCCTTCGGAGATTCCAGGAATGTGTTGCAGCAGAGGGACATCATTTTCAACACCTTCCCGTTCACCGGGAAAGACAAGCGCTGATGCCGGGCAGCTTGCCGCCGAGTCTCGTAGCGAATGTCAGGGAATGCTCTGTATATTGAATAATGTACGTAAGGACTTTGTAGATATCAGAATTACTTTGGTGAAAGTACACTAATCTTGTAATAATTTAATGGTGTTTATTACGCTCTAAGAAAGGAAACAAAATATATGTATTGTACGAAAGGAAATGCAATATTTAACTATAAACACACTTAAAATTTATCTTGATTTAAAATTCAATAATATTCATAGGCAAAAATAGCAAATATTTTGTGTAGAATAATATACAAAATACTAATCATGTTAAACTATAAATAGTGTCATTATCATTAAACTGTAAATATACATGGCAGCTGATATTTTGCAAAATATCAATAAAAAGATTGCCAAAATTCAGCTACAAAGACTACAAAGAGTACATCCAGAATGTTTTATTTTCACTGGAAGAAAAGTTACTGAAATTATTACAGTTTCATTAACAAACTCAACAAACATTTCCATAGTAGGTTCATATATAGTACAGTATCAAACAGAAAAATGTATATTTACATATTTCTTTATTTGCTTTAATCAAACTGTTCAAATATTTTGCAGGGCCATTTACCACTAAAGCCTTTCTATTAAAAAAATACATGTATTTTTATATGTATGGTGCCAAAAACCTAAAAAAAGCAATTTTAAGTTTGTTTTTAAATTAAAAAAAGATTTAAATATAAAACCATCAATTTTTTTTAAAAAATAAAAATCATGACGTTTATGCACCCTGATTAGAGCCTTCTCCTCCACTTACAAAGAATAAGATTAACGCCCCTCCACCCGTCCTTGACCGTTAAATGTTCCACCAGCTCGGAAAGAAACATCTTGCGTAAGCAACGGCCCTAAATCATCCAGGCAGAGCCAGCAATCGACTTGGGACAAAATTTACTTTCAACACCCTTTTCTAAGGAGGCGCTGCCAGAGATATATGTGTACAAGACGGCACTTTCAACCGCACCGCCAAATATAAACACCCGATCCGGCCAGGATCCAAAAATAGAGCAGGAAATACGTTGCAAAAGAGACAGCGTCGGGCAAGATTTACGCGCGCAGATGTATTTTTCACCCACGGCTTCGCAAACACCTTAATGAAGGGACGAGTGTGTTTGTGTAGTCTGGAGAACGGCGCTATCAACGGAAGAGGCCCATCTCATGTGGAAATGATCTCCTTTCAGCTGTCAACGTTTCCTCATCTGCTTGTTGAACATTTGTTTCCCAATTTAATTGCTTTAAAACATTGCGAGACAAATTATCAAAGCAGCTTTCTTCATTTAAGTGTTGATCTAGGTGGAGCATAAAGTTGTTCTGGGGTTTACCCAGCCTCAATGGGTAGAGTAAGATTATTTACGTAACATCTCTGGCTGTCTTGCGTTTGCAACTGGGTGGAGTCTCTAAAATCCTGAACCTACCAATCAACACGTGAATTGCTGACGTCATCTTACCACAGCACCTATCCCTAAGCCTCCTGCCTGTTGGTCATAGGGTTGTTAAAGGTCTAGAAATTATAAAAAAATTCAATTCCGGTCCAGGAGGGAAAATCACCAACCGTAAATGGGTTCTGGGCCGTAAAAAAAACTTTTATCTGTAAAGAATTTAAATTCGGTCCAGGAACATTTTGTCCCGATCAATTTAAATACGGTCCAGGAACCTTTTTCAGGATCAATTTGAATACGGTCCAGAAACATTTTTTTTCCGGGTCAGTTAAATAGGGTCCAAGTTCCGTATTGAAATGAAACAATACGCAACTTGGACCGAATTTAAATTGTGCGAGAAAAAAGATTCCGGTCCTGTTGCGGAACCCAACAGAACCCATTAGAATTTATGGAGTTCCCGGACCTTTGACAACCCTGGAGGTATGCTCGCTAGATAGGTAGAGTGGGATTATTTCCGTACCTTTCCTGGCTGCTATGCATTTGCAGCTTTGGTGCGAGTCATAACTTCTGAACCTGCCAATCAACATGTGAGCTGCTGACGTCATTTCAACGCAACGCCTATTGCTAAAGTTATACATTGCTGGTAGGTCGCTAGACAAGTGTAGTAATCTCGAGACGTTCCCAAAATAATCTCCATATCTGGAGGGTAAAGGTAACCGAAACGTGGTGCTGATCACATCACCTACAGTATGGTCGAGATAGAGAATGCGTGGGGCCTTACGCTAACCCCATTTATGTGTCTTCATACCACGATAGCGTAGTGCTAACGATGTCTCCTTGTATACTGCGTTTGTTACAACCTGTCCCGGTTCCCGCGCTAGCTGATCGCTGGCTTTTCTCGGTGCTGGGGAAATTCAAAGCCAGGCAGCCAATTAAAATGCGCAACGTGGCAACAGCGTCTACGTAAGCGCCTCTCTTGTGGCTTCCATTCGCTCCTCGCTGTCCAGCAGACGATTTTTTCCTAGTTTCTCATTGGCACCGAAACTGTCGAGCGATCCCTAGCGCGGGAAACGGGACAGGATCTAACAAACGCGGTATAGTCAAGGGAGTCCTATAGGTGGTACATAACGTTACGGATCCCAATTTAAATATTAGCCCAATTTAAATTTTAGGCGCAATTCCGATTTGCCTACGTGAATAAAGTGAACTTTCAACGACGTTTGGAAAAACACGCGGTTGTCTTTCCTTTGTTTTTCTACATTCCAATGTACACTCAGGATTAAATTATCGTTGGTATGATTGATTGATTGAATTGGTATATTTTACTTAGCTTTTCTGCCACTTTAGGCGAAGATAACCACTTCAAAGCGCAAGACGTTTTTTCTATCTACGATCATGCGTGTCTCCCCATATCGAAGATTCTGAATAAATCGCCGAAGTAAAGTGTGTACACAGTAGAGATGGCCAAATCCGAATACAATTTTATTTGGATATCGGATAATTTTCTATCCGGATATTCTCAATTATCCGAGATCCAAATGTGTGCATTATCCTGACAATTTTAACGTTTTCCCGTTTTACGGACTATCCACAGATTCTCTTATTCGTCATGTTTGTACTTCACTGCACGGATTTTCTACAAATCCTTCATCAAGTCCGTTCTATCCGAATTATCCGCTGTGTCCGAAACGGATAATTTGTAATCCGAATAACCGTTATCCGCTTTTGTGGCGATCCCTAACACACTACACATTACATCTACCAGAGTTGCAAAGAGTTCCAAATCCTATAACTGTTACGAAGGCACATTTCTTAAACCGGGAGTTGCGAGGAAAAAACAATAGCAAACGCTCTCAGGAAACATCCTTCAGCGGTTGTGAATGACAGATTATCAGCAAGAGACCAGGGGCTAAATTTAGCCTCCATTCTGTGGGTCGCTGCAGCGAGTCGGCATGGCTGCAGGAACCAAGGTCAACCGAATTCGGCAGCTCAACGGAAACATCGTTGGAGATGTCCCTTCAACTGCCAATAATCAGTGATGCCAACTCTATCATAACGATGCTAAACTTTGCACAATTTGAACTCCATTGTCATCCTCTGACATAACGGTACGTAATCTGCAATGTCACCACTTAATCAGCTAACATGTTTCAAATGCCGCTGCAGGGACAAGCTTTACCTACCACACTACGGTGCATTCTCTTCTCGCCATTGTTTCTGTATCCTCCCCAATTTAACTTGCGAGGCGGATTTCATGGCAAAAAAACGGTAGGATGGTGAAAATTACAAATAAAACCAGTGTGCCCTTATGGGAGCGACCAAATTTGTTTTAAGAGCACTCTATGCTCAGAAAAGGCTCATTAGGACTGGTTCTACAGTTTAAAATGGGGATCTCAACTTCTGCGCAATGTGCCTTCATCGGGAATCGAACCCAGGCCGCTTTGGCTAGAAGGCAACAGCGTTAGCATCTATACTATTGTGAAGCAAATCTTGTAACACTTTGAACAGCCTGACAAACTTTACAGGCGGATATTCGTTGGGCATTAGGGTCACAACTGGTTTCAATTGCATCAACATTCGAAGCTAAGAGCTGCTGGAAACATTCGCATCTGAAATCACACACCCAGAGAAATGAACCCGAATCTCCCACGTAACAGTCAGACACCCAACCGACTGGCCCACCGCGGCTCTGTAAATAGTCAAATTATTATTAATAAAGAAAACCGCGATGGTCTAGTGTCGGCCTCTGTGGCGGAGTGGTTAGCACAGCGCGCTGCAATGCCAGAGGTCCCGGGTTCGAATCCCGGATAGGACATGGATGTTTGTGTTTGTATGTAATGAGAAAAACCGAGAAAATAGTAATATTGATATGAGTGAAAGTAGATAAAATGCGTGAATGACGGGGAATACTACCGCATAGGGGTATTCCTTTTTAAAAGAAAAAAAAGTCGGTAGGACGTCTGACTGGCACGCGGAAGACTCGGGTTCGATTCCCGGTGTGGGTGATGTAAAGTCAGATATTTTCCGGCCTTGTTCCTGTATAGCGGCTCTGGAGATAATCCAACCTCAAATCAATGAATTCCTGGGGACAACCACAAATGACCGATATCGAGAATGTGTGGGGACGTATCCCCACATCCCCTAAATGCGCCTTCGTGGCACGGGAAACTTTTCCTCACTTTTATTATTAATAAAGAACTAATACTTAAGTAAGTAAACAATATAAGTTTAATAAAGCAAAGGAGCTTTGTTCATTAGAATTGACCACGACTCGAATTCACAACGCTAGGCCACCGAAGCGACAGTTGTGTACCACAATTTTCCCGCAAACTTATGTTCACAAACATCCCCATCACGGTCTTGTACACACAAAGGGACTGTCATATCATATCAGGAATCGTCAAAATAAACCATAGAGCCAACTGGCTCTTGTCAAGCTGCGTTTCTTGCGACGTCAAATTTGCTGAGAGCCTCGTGACGAAGTTAGACTGCAAATCTTTGCTTTGACTACGAGCGACTTGGAAGAGTCTGCTTCTAGCCTCCGCTCCTTTGTAGACCCACTCGAAGGCTGGCGTCGACGTTGATGAATGCTCTCCACAAATGAATGACGAAGATGAATCTCAAGCATCCGCTACCATGTCAAATGAAGCCCGCTGAAAACTGTCACGGTATTCTTTTAGATGTTCCAACTGGATATACAGGGTGATTCAGAATTCCTATTACACACATCTAGGGGCTGTAGAGGGGACTTAGTCGATCAAGTTATGATAAGGAAACCTTGTCTGGAAACGTACCGTTTTGGAACTACACAGATGACAAGATCACATAATTTCACATCTCCCGCTTTACCTGCGTCACTACAAGAGCTGCTCGATGTGGCGACCTTGAAGTTCGTTGCAAACAGTGTACCTCCGAAGGATGTTTGCATGCACACGTTCAAAAATACCTGGTGTGCGCTGAATCGTGTCTGCTGCAGCGAGAACTCGGGCAACCAGGTATTCCTCCGACACTACAGGAGTCTCATAAACAAGACTCTTCATGTTGCCCCATACGATAAAGTCAAGAGGAGTTAGATCCGGCGATCGTGGTGGCCAAGACTTGGTCCACCGCGACCTATCCACCTGTCACGGTATGTTTGATTGAAATATTGTCGGACGTCATGGGAAAAGTGTGCTGGTGCGCCATCATGTTGGAACACATGTGCTGTGTAAACAGAGGACGTTGGAAGCAGCACACATGACATCCGGTGACTGAAGACGTTGCCCTCCGTCAATTGGCGTTGCCTACCGTGAAGCGGGAGATGTGAAAGTATGTGATCTTGTCATCTGTGTAATACCAAAACGGCACGTTTCCGGACAAGGGTTCCTTATTAAAACTTGATCTACTAAATCCCCTCTACAACCATAGAAGTGTGTAATAGGAACTCTGAAGCACCCTGCATACAGGGTTCCACACATTTTAGTAAATCATATTCTGACTTTTTCAGGTGTTCCAGACAATTTGAAATTACATTAACATGCTGATAGTCAAGTTTTAAGTGTCCTTGCTACACAACAATATTAAGGTTACTGAACACTGTTCAAAATAATATAACAAAAATAATATAACAAAAATAAACTGGTTAAACATTTTTTATACACTCTGTTCTGGGATTCTCTGGAGCGAGATAACGAAAACAAGTCTCTGCGCAAGTAGTAACTCGAGAGTGCTCGACCAATGAACACGTGAGAGGGGAAGTGAGGGCATGCATGGAGGGGAAAACACTTCAGCCGTTTGCAGCAGCGTGCACTGGTTTGCTACGTCCTCCTCTCTACCGTTATGAGCAGCCTTGCACCACAGATTCCCGAGACGGAGTGTAGAAAATACCAGAGACGCAGTGGTCCAGTGGGTAGGGTGTCAAACTGCCATCGGGAGATCCGGGGTCCATTCTCTGGTAATTTCAAGTGAGAATTTTCCCAGTAACATCCCTTCATCGGTTTCTGGGGTCAACTCTGGTGGATAAAAGTAGGCGGAGCGGGGTGCTTATCTGTTCGGCATCACATGGCCGAGATTGTGAACGTGTGGAGCCATACCTTCACGGCATGTGGCTGCTTCTTTAATATTCCTTTTTTCGATTTTTTTAGTAGTCATTTTGGTCCATTGAATTATGTGCGAAATGAATTGAGTTGGTGATTTAAGTTCACTTTATGCACAGAAAGGCTAATCGGGAATGGACGTACAGTTTAAAGTGGGATCCGGACCACTATGTGCCTCCACCGGGAATCGAACCCGGGACTCCTTGATTATAATGCGACGACGCTACCACTATGCCATCGGAGAGGTCTATATGCGCGAAATGAATTCATACCCATGACTCAAAATCCTCCCAGTGTAGAATGCAAGCAAATATGGTATCATCCGCTACCTCTTCATCAGAAAATAGTAACATAAATGGAGCAAAAAGTCGTATAGAATCCGAGGGGCGCTACTTCGATCCCCACCACCGGTAAGAAGAAAAACGTTCACCTGAAGACGTGAGAAGAGGTGGTGTCTCGGAAAGTAATATTGGAATCTAAACAGGTTGTAGAACCCCTAAAAACTGGATAATGTCCGATTAACCAAGCACGCTAAGTTTGAAAATTTCAGGAACATCAAAATTGCTTTATTATGAATCTTATTCGGACACGGATTGATTGCCTGAATTAGGTTATGTTACGTTGCTTTTCTTCCACTCTAGGCCAATCGCGACTATGATGTTGAATGGCGATTAGATGAAACTGATAAAAGGACAATTACAACACACATATGAGGGCCCAACATGTCCCACTGGGGCTTGTACAGACTGCAAGTTCACTCGCCAGAGCCTCGTTAATCTGCAAAATACAGTGTAGGGCGAGACAGACGTTGAAAATGTCAACTGGCTGTTTACGAGAAAGCTGTTATTAAAGTATTCACACAATATTCAGAGCCCGCAGTAACAATTGAAATAACAGCTACCCAGCTATCCAAAAGGTCATAGCACTGGTCATGACATTAATTAAAACCGACCCTGTCTAAACACAAAGAGTAGATGCTCCCCAACTGCGAACCCCCTGAACACACACGCAACCCAAACAACAGTGCTGCAATGTTGGCTGCTTGCATATTAGGGGTTATCAGGCAGGCCTTCTGCACCTCAATACAGGATGAATCTAAACAAATCTGCTAGGGAGCTTACAGATCGAGGCGACAAACGGCAAACGCTACAGTCCACACCCAAGCGGCAAGTGATACGAAAACATTCACCGCGCATGCGCGAACAACAGACCGGAACGACATGAAAACGGCCCAGCCTGAGCGAAACGAGCAGCTGTCGTGTCTCTTCGGTTCGCTTCCAAGCGACACGTGTCGCCTCGGCCTGAAACTTTCAATAAGGAAGCTTTTAGATGAAGCGACATGGGGTGTTTCACACCGAAGTGACAAGCGACACGGGTCCCATCCCTAAAACATACACACGGGTTTCCCAATGGCGTTGTGTAACGCTGTCGCTTTATAATCAAGGTGTCCCAGGTTCGATATCCGGCGGAGGCACATGGCATACTGATTCGGACCTCACTTTAAACTGTACGCCAAATTCCGATTAGCCTATCTGTGCATAAAGTGGACTTCAAAACGATCACACACACACACACGCATGCACACACTTTAGGCACGGTACATTGGCGATTAACTTGTCACAGTATCGTTGAGTCTCGTTAAGGAGCGCCGATCTCGAGGACGGAGTGGTTATCACAGTGCGCTACGACGCCAGGGGTCCAGTGCTCGAATCCTGGTCCCGGCCTGGGAATGGGCATTCTTTTGTGAGCATCCCTTCATCAATTCCATTATATCACTCCTCATCTTCGCGAATAGCCTGAAGTTGCAGAGAAGCTAAGTAAAATAAACCAAATCAATTAAGCTCGTTAAGGATAGCGCAAGTCTCGTTCGTGCCAGTGTCTCGGTTTCTAAAACGAGCCGGAGTCCCGAAACATTTGTTACACATTTTGGTTTACAATTAAGTTAGGCAACACAATGAATCTTTCTGTGTATAAATCTTATGTTTGAATAAGTTGTATATAATAAGGAAATTTTGATTTCAGCAAAAGTTCCACATACCTTACATTCTAGTTTAATAAAGAGTACAGTGAGAAGAATCTTATCGCATGGTCGGTCTCGTAAAGCACCAAAGATTTGACCTTGATCTTGAAATTCAAAATAAGACAGACTTATGCCAGTTACAGGGATGAAAGGACGCCAAGACGGCCTTTTAAAAATCGGGAGAACGACACAGACCTCGATACGCAGAGCATTGCAACATGCTGTGGTGGCACAGAGTTATAAAGCCACACGCGTTTACAATCTTGCGCACCTGTGGACGTGATGTGATCAGCACCACACTCCAGACAACTTTAGCCCCCAGGTATCCATTTATTCGAGGTTGGGCGAACCTCAGGGCCGTTCCATGGAGGGACGTTGCTGGAAAATTCCAATCTGAAATCATCCATCCCGGGAAATGAACCTGGATTCCCCTCGTGGAAGTCGAACTCTGCAGACTTTACAATGAAAAAAAAAACTTCAGTAAGCGTCTAATACAGATATACCATCAAGATATCCACCTGATAGGAGTGGTGTTTGACGTAGTAGCAAAGCTAATACATTAGTATCCTTTGTCAACCTGTTCGACGTGGTTGCATACATTCGATTTTTTTTTTAGATGTGGTGTTAATAAGTAAAAAAAAAACTATCATTAATTACCTCTATTCGTTTGAAAAGTTCGTGGGGTAACACGTTACATATATTCCTTATGGTATACAGGGTGCTTCCATGACAATGAATAAAACTGGCAGGGTGGATTGATACCCAAGTATCAATATTAGATAAGGAAACCCAGTCCTGAAACAAGTCATTAAACAGTTATGAGCCAAAACTAGTTGGAGCTGCCAATGACAGTGGAATAAGACAGCACTTTAAGACGAAAACGTTACAGTAGTTGTACAAAATGGTGACCCCAAGCTCTGTCGCGCCCACCCCAACATCCCTGGAGTTGTTCTGACGATATTCTCCTAAATCTCACTCTCTCACGGTTGTCCAGTAGACAACACTTTTGACATGACCCCACAAGGATAAAGCGAGCGGGGTGAGATCAGGCGAACGAGCTGGCCAAGGATCAGGTGGTCACGAGCAACATATGCAAAGTGAGCTGGGGCCCCATCACGATACACTGTAAAAATGTTCTCATTAAACATACAAGCCGCACCTTTCAGTGATCTTATTCCACTGTCACAGGCAGCCCCAACACGTTTTGGCTTGTAACTTTTTAATGGTGTGTTTCCGGACTGGGGCTCCTTATCTTGTATTGGTATTCGAGTCCGTCTCCATCCACCCTGCCAGTTTGATTCAAGGTCACGGAACCACCCTGTATATTTTTAGACTTGTGAACGAGACAGACCTCTTCAGACACTTCCAGGGCTCGTCTCGTATCGATACAATCCCTCGTTAGCTGAACTGAAACAAATGTACTCACCTCGTATTTCCGTTATCTTCAAATCCTATTCTCGAGATGGGAACGTGCTTGTGTGAAGACACGAACTGTTGAACGAACTTCCCGCGAACACAGCAACAACACACAACATGAACAGTCGGAATGGCACAGAGTTATCTCATATCTTAACTGTGTCCTCACCACGTGGCTATCTTCACTTTTATCAGAAACGCCGATGCAAGGGTCTCCATTTCATCACACCCACAAGCGGGAACTAACAGCTTCCGATGGATCTCTTCTTCCGTCCAATCCCAGTGTTTCGGGGGCGGCGCCGATCGCTGACGCAATCGAGTCCAGACCAATCTCCGTTCGCCTGGCAGCCTCGCAGCTGTGGCCCGTTCGACGTCACCTGCAGAAGACAGGAAAGAAGAAAAATTGGTCATTTCGGGTGACACCGAACATGCGAAATCTGGCAATGATTCCCGAACCTCACCTACACCTACACCTAAAGAGCATAACAAGATACTAATATAACATCAGCACGGCCAGATTTAGAGAACTGCGTCTTTGACACTTGGTAGTATCTATCGACAAGAATAAAAACAGGACCTCCCGATGGCGTAGTGGTAACGTCGTCGCTTATAATCAAGGGATGCCGGGTTCGATACCCGGTGGCACAGTGGTTCGGATCCCTCTTTAGACTGTAGGTCCAATCCCTATTAGACTTGCTGTGCAAGTGGACTTAACAAATAAAAAAAATAAAAGCAGAAAATTATTAGTATTAATTTGGTATTATTCATTCTAATTTCTGAGGTGGTCTGGTCGGTAGGGCGTCTGACTGCCACGCGGGAGACCAGGGTTCGATTCTTGAGTTGCTGTTTTTTAAGTCCACTTTATGCACAGTAAGGCTAATCGGGACTGGACCTACAGTTTAAAGTGGGATCCGAACCACTTGTGCCTCCACCGGGTATCGAACCCGGGACCCCTTGATTACAAGGCAATGACGCTACCACTGCGCCATGGGGGAGGCCCAGAGGGTTCGATTCTGAGGTTGGAATTGTTCCGCCCTTGTCCCCGCATATAGCGGCTCTGGGGTTCACGCAGCCTCAAATCAATGGGTACCTTGTGGTAACGCTGGGAGGTAAAGGTGGCCGAAGCGTGGTGCTGATCATACCAGCTCCAGAATGGCCGAGATCTAGAATGTGTGGTACCCTACCTCCACATTCCCTAAATGTGACTTCATGTAATGGAGAACTTCACCTTTTTACCTCGCCGATGGTGTAGTGGTAACGTCGTTGCCTTGTACTCAAGAGGTCCCGGGTTCGATATCTGGTGAAAGCACATGGCACATTGATTCGGATCCCGCTTCAAGTTATAGGTCCAGTCCCGATTACCCTTTTAGTGCATAATGTGGACTTAACGAATAAAAACAAAATTATTAGGATTAATTTGATATTATTCATTCTAATTTGAGTGTGTACATTTTAAGTCGATTTTTCTATCTTTGTGGGGACATCATGGCTACCGGTGGTGTATTTGAGAGGCGACTACGGGGACTATGACCCTTACGGTCCAGATCTTGGGACATGAAATTGCTGAGACGAAACTACGGTTGGCAACGCTGCATTCCGTCGGTAGCAGACTGAAAGTGTCGGTGGTTACGGGTTGTTAGTTTTTCCAGTGATTTATAGCGGGCCCTCATTTACAGCGAGAACTTCCAACTGGAACTGTACAAGACGAGTCTGGATTTTGTGTATGCATGATGGAGGGAGAGGGTAAATCCACATGAAGTAGTTGAACACAGGTTCCTCGGCCATTTTTAGGAAATCTGTTTTCTTCAACTGTTATAAAAAAAATATTTTCCGACCTACAAGGTTAAATTTCTGGGAAAAGAAAGGCTACAGTCCAATTTGAAAAATAAGTGTACTTTCTGGTCAAGCTGAATGTTCCAAATGGTGGTTAGAGTAAATGTTCAAAATGTTGGCCTTCAGCTTCGATACATTTCTGAGCAAGGGTTACGTGAGAGTGGTGTAAGTGCTAGTAGTGTGCTACGCATTCTGAAGAAAGGCAAGTTGCGTGTGTACATTCCAAGGCTAGTGCAACAGCTAAGGCCGTGTCCCAAAGGTGCAAGACCGTACTTGAAGTGAGCATCCTTCGAGTATGGTCTTGGAGTGCGGTCTTCAAGTCGTGGACTGGAAGTACAGGTCTTTCGAATTGCACTTCGACTGCAGCGCCAAATACGATCAGTAGATAAAACTGAGTACTCGTTGTTTTCCTCGCCATTTAAACACTTGTTTTTCACCATAGAAATCACATAGCATTTTCAAATGTTGGTACATATACATTTCCACACATTAGAAGCACTTTAACCAACAACTTGCTGACCCATAACGTATATTTAACCTGTCTTGCTGGCTATCTATCTCCGCGATTTTAAACAAACGAACAACGAGTGTGGTAATCACGTGACCGAGTCAGCTTCCATGTGCACTGCGAGCTATGCACTTGCGTACTCCTGTTCTTGGCGCTTTCGAACTGTACTAGGTGACGTCACTTCCGCCAAAACCATCCTTCAAGTACGTACTTCGTACCTTTCGGACAGAGCCTAAGTGACGACGACCCAGATCGCAGGGTACAACTTTGTGAATGGGTTCAGGAGATGGTTACATGCGAACCGGGATTTATGGGTAGCAGTGTTTGGTCGGATGAAGCACAATTCAAACTTAATGGAACTGTCAATAGGCATAATTGTGTGGGTTTTATTACCAACAAGATGGCGCCCCGCTGCACTATCATAGGGATGTGCGAGCATGCCTGGATCAAAATGTACCAGGCCAGTGGTACGATGCAGGGGACCAATCGAGTTTCCTGCACGCTCTCCAGATCTTACACCGCTCGATTTTTCGTATGGGGCACAGTAAAAGATGAGGTGTGCCGTCGTAAACCACGTAACGTGGACATACTTTGGGATGAGATTCAAGCGGCGTGTGCAGAAATCCCATTGGACACATTGGTGCGAAGTACGGAATCAGTCGCGACTCGTCGAAGCTGAAGGCCAACACTTTGAACATTTACTTAACCACCATTTGGAACATTCAGTTTGAGCAGAAAGTACACTTGTTTTTCAAATTGGACTGTAGCCTTTCTTTTCCCAGAAATTTAACCTTGTAGGTTGGAAAATAAATTTTCTATGACAGATGAAAGTGTGAATACATTTTTTTTGACGCACCATATATATATATATATATATATATATATATATATATATATATATATATATATATATATATATATAGAGAGAGAGAGAGAGAGAGAGAGAGAGAGATTATTTTGGTCGCATATGGTTTGGAAAATGCAGCTATGCTTCTATCAAGACCAGAGCCATATTAACCAGTAGGCTGTAGCCTAGGGCGTAGGATTTGTGGGGGGGGGGGGGGGGGCGCAAAATCGTATGAGGCGAAAGAGAACGTCAACAAAGAGAAAAAACAAGCCTTCCTTCCTACCGTTACTTTCTAAAGTAAGAGAGAGGTTAAAGCAGGCAGAGAGGGGGGAGGGAGAGAGAGAGAGAGAGAGAGAGAGAGATAGAGAGAGAGAGAGAGAGAGAGAGAGAGAGAGAGAGGGGGGGGAGAGATATGGAAAGAAAAAGGAGATAATGATTCTCCCTTCCATGTTCTATTTTGCCTCGCTCGCGTTCTTGTTCTATTTTCTCTCTTTTTCTCTTCTTTCCTCTCTTTGTTTTTCTATTTTCTCTCCTGTTTCCTACTTTCCTCTCTTCTTTCTCCTACTTTTCTCTTTCTCTTCGTTTATCTTTCATTTCCTCTCCTCTCTCTCCTACTTTCCTCTCTCTTCGTTGATCTATTTTCTTTCTCTTCCCTTCTTTTCCCTACTTTCTTCTCTCTCTTTGTTGTTCTATTTTCTTTCATTTCTTCTTTTTCCTACTTTCTTCTCTCTCTCTTCGTTGATCTATTTTCTTTCTCTTCTTTTCCCTACTTTCTTCTCTCTCTTCGTTGTTCTATTTTCTTTCATTTTCTCTCTTCTTTTTCCTACTTTCCTCTCTCTCTTCGTTGATCTATTATCTTTCATTTTCTCTCTTCTTTTTCCTACTTTCCTCTCTCTCTTCGTTGATCTATTATCTTTCATTTTCTCTCTTCTTTTTCCTACTTTCCTCTCTCTCTTCGTTGATCTATTATCTTTCATTTTCTCTCTTCTTTTTCCTACTTTCCTCTCTCTCTTCGTTGATCTATTATCTTTCATTTTCTCTCTTCTTTTTCCTACTTTCCTCTCTCTCTTCGTTGATCTATTATCTTTCATTTTCTCTCTTCTTTTTCCTACTTTCCTCTCTCTCTTCGTTGATCTATTATCTTTCATTTTCTCTCTTCTTTTTCCTACTTTCCTCTCTCTCTTCGTTGATCTATTATCTTTCATTTTCTCTCTTCTTTTTCCTACTTTCCTCTCTCTCTTCGTTGATCTATTATCTTTCATTTTCTCTCTTCTTTTTCCTACTTTCCTCTCTCTCTTCGTTGATCTATTATCTTTCATTTTCTCTCTTCTTTTTCCTACTTTCCTCTCTCTCTTCGTTGATCTATTATCTTTCATTTTCTCTCTTCTTTTTCCTACTTTCCTCTCTCTCTTCGTTGATCTATTATCTTTCATTTTCTCTCTTCTTTTTCCTACTTTCCTCTCTCTCTTCGTTGATCTATTATCTTTCATTTTCTCTCTTCTTTTTCCTACTTTCCTCTCTCTCTTCGTTGATCTATTATCTTTCATTTTCTCTCTTCTTTTTCCTACTTTCCTCTCTCTCTTCGTTGATCTATTATCTTTCATTTTCTCTCTTCTTTTTCCTACTTTCCTCTCTCTCTTCGTTGATCTATTATCTTTCATTTTCTCTCTTCTTTTTCCTACTTTCCTCTCTCTCTTCGTTGATCTATTATCTTTCATTTTCTCTCTTCTTTTTCCTACTTTCCTCTCTCTCTTCGTTGATCTATTATCTTTCATTTTCTCTCTTCTTTTTCCTACTTTCCTCTCTCTCTTCGTTGATCTATTATCTTTCATTTTCTCTCTTCTTTTTCCTACTTTCCTCTCTCTCTTCGTTGATCTATTATCTTTCATTTTCTCTCTTCTTTTTCCTACTTTCCTCTCTCTCTTCGTTGATCTATTATCTTTCATTTTCTCTCTTCTTTTTCCTACTTTCCTCTCTCTCTTCGTTGATCTATTATCTTTCATTTTCTCTCTTTTTTCCTACTTTCCTCTCTCTCTTCGTTGATCTATTATCTTTCATTTTCTCTCTTCTTTTTCCTACTTTCCTCTCTCTCTTCGTTGATCTATTATCTTTCATTTTCTCTCTTCTTTTTCCTACTTTCCTCTCTCTCTTCGTTGATCTATTATCTTTCATTTTCTCTCTTCTTTTTCCTACTTTCCTCTCTCTCTTCGTTGATCTATTATCTTTCATTTTCTCTCTTCTTTGCCCTACTTTCCACTCACTCTCTCAGAGCCCGAAGCATTTTCTACTGTGACGATATAGGTAATGATTTAATCAGGACCACGTTGCGCAGGTTTTCCACTGGTTTCACCAGCCGGAATCGAACTCGGGACGACCAACGAAAGTTAAGGAGCCCAACCGCCAGGAGCAGGGAGGGGAAAAACGAAAAGCACCAGCCTCGCAGGTATTTCTTTCACAAGTTCCGAGTCTAAATCAGTAACTATTTGCTCAGAAATAGTGTCGCCACCAGTGGCAATTCACCAAGTTGAGACCCAAATTTACAACTACGGGCAGAAATTTGCCAAGACCTAGAGGGAGACGAATGGCACGTGGAAACAGCTCGCAGAAATATATCGCAAGAAGCGAGTAAATAACCTAGGGGACGCATCAGAAATAAAATCGAAAAGCTGACCGCCGCGCCGTGCCAAGAATTCGAAAAACTCTCCTCTGTTCCCAAGTGACCCATTGCACTACGCCAGCGCGCGTTAGCGACTTCCACGCGAACTATGACGTAAATTAAAGTTTTAAAATATCCGGTTGGGTTTGTGGCGCATAATTACAAATCTTCGGAAAGTTGTACTTACTACACGCAAAAAGTAACCGAGTTATAGCCAGTGGCGGAGAGTAGGGAGGGCGTGGAGGCAGCCCCCCCCCCCCCAACTCTCTGTACCCGCGTTATAGCCCCTTGTGCACCAAGAAAAAATAAACGATCTTGAAAAGGAACTCTGTGCTAGTCAAGGGCACCCGCAGTATTTTTTTTTCAGGGGTCAGCAGTGCTCAATGGGGGCGGGGTCTGAGGTAGTTTGGGATGCTATCACCCAGTTAAGAAAACTCTCATGAACAATCGCCCAGTAGGATAACTTGCATATGTATCCTCCACTGGGAAAATGATTCCCCCTCCCACAGATAGGAATTTTCACTTCGAGCACCGAGGGGAGGAGGCAGAATAAGATTTTATATCATGAACTTCAATCATAAAAACTCAGAAAATCATCCTCAACGTCGCGATTAGCCAAAAAGTGGTAAAAACCACCCAAATTAACATAAATACCGTAGAATACAATAATCAAAAAGTACGACACAATGTTTCAATGTAAATAATTAGTAAATAATGTGAAATTGGCATTTTCAGTTAAAAAATTATGAAAATGTACTATACAAATATTTTACAGAAACTACAACTAAATTATTCTTTTCATTAATCCACTGTACAAATTATTGATATTAATGAAAATAACCTGCTCGAAATTTACATTGCTACCGGGAATGACAAACCATAGGCGCAGACTCCATGGGGCTTGGGGGGCTCGAGCCCCCCAATGTTAACGATGTGGGGGCAGAGCCCCCCCAATAATTTTGCTTAAGAGGATCTATTGTATTATTTTGCTTCTCTTGTAAAGTTTACTTTGAATTGCGCCACATGAACTAAACTTTAAATACACATTTGAAATGTTCTAGACCATCAACTTTGGGGCGCTGAGACCGCTAAACCATCAACTTTCGGGGGACTATGACCAGAGACAGCAAAACCCATGACTTATTACTATTTACTAAGTATGTAATTATGAGTATTGTTAATTTTTTTACTAAAAAGAGTTTCAAAAGACGATGTGAATGAACTAGGGTAGTGGATGGGACGTTCCGGCTACAAATGGCTCTCACATGACATTCATAACGAGATCATTGATATATTAGGGAAATCTGTTTTGCGCTCCGTGGTAGCAGATATTAAAAGTCGGGAATATTTTGCTATTATGGTTGACGAAACTTGTGACATATCCATCCATGGACAATTAATATTCTGCAATCGAACTGTGAATAAAAAAATTGATATTTTTGAGGAATTCATGGGCTTTTTATGAGATTCCGAACACTGAGGCCAAAACTTAAAAAAGGGAGAGAGTGAGTCATTCATTATTTTGTTTCAGTGATCAGAGACCCCCCCAATAATTCTGACAAGTCGGCGCCCCTGTGACAAACAAATATTCTGCACTTTCGAAAAATTCTGAACAACACTCATATGCTTAGAGGCGTTAAAATCCCACTAACTTTTTACATGTTGATTTGAAAGAGTGTCTTCAATCAATGAACCTTTTCAATTCACGTAACAGATCACAGCACCTTTCATCATCAATTGTATTACCTGTTGCACCAACTCTCCCGGCTGCATGATGTAAATCTACATGTAGGACACGCCCGGGGAAAAATAGGACATCTGATAACCACATAACTTGTATACCATATTCCATGCAAAAACTACAAGTATGTTGTTCATTAATTCTCTGGTGTTTAACCCTACCTTACCGGAATTAGAGGGGGGGGGGGGGGCAAGGGCCGCCACCTCTGTTTTTCGATTTTTGAACTGTAAAATTTTTTATTAAAAAAATGAAAATAAATTACTTTGTTCCCTGGGATGTTGCCACTGTTTCTACATCACTTTTGTTCTTAAAATCATAAAAGTAACCTACTTAAGTGTCAAAATTCACATGGTGGAACTATCAGTTTCCACCTTCCCTTTCCTTGGGTGTGTATTCTGACAGTGTACATTTGTTGGTTTTTGGGGTTTAGTGTGTGACATTCATGCAATTATTGGATTTTGTTCTTAATAATATTGGCAATTTTTGTACTTATTGTTCAACTGCACCTACGTACATAAACAACAAATAGTTTGAAATAATTCTTGAAGCTTTCCTGGTGACAAATATTGAAGAGGTTTTCTCGGGCAATCAGCCAGGTGATTCCTGAATAGGTTTCCGAAACTCAAGAGTTAACGTCACTCTCATCTTCAGGGATTGAAGTGCGGACATAAGTCAGGGTGAAGTTACATGTATTTGGTGTGGGACTTGAACTGGACACAGCCTGGTTAGAGATAGTCAACTGGGAGTGCAGGCGTCGGAGAAACGCCACCTGATTGGCCCGCGACCTACACCGGACCCCTCCCACACCAAATACATATAACTTTACCCTGACTTATCACCGACTGAACTTCAAGCGACAGTTGCAGGGGTAACAAGAGATCCAATCACCGTAGCACACCACTACAAAACCAACAACTCAGATAGAAGTAATGGAAACGACACTTCAGAAAGATAACTTCAGGACAATTCATTCATTCATTCTCTGCACTTCAATCCCTGAAGATGAGAGTGATGTTAGCTCTCGAAAGCTCAGAAGCATTTCCGGAAATCACCTGGCTGATTGCCTGAGAAAACCTTTCAACAAATAGTTTATTGTAGAATGGGTAAGCTAGGTTTAAATATGAACATAGAGAAGCAAAAATATTTAACAAGGCTTTTCCAGTCTTTCTAAGCAATTTAAAAATAAATGTCCAGGCTATTCCATGATTCTCTAACATGCTAAAAACTAGAGCCCAAATTTCTAAGCACAAAAATCTGGCCAGAAAGAGACAAAAATAAATTTATATAAAAAGGCACGATAATATGCATTAAAAAATTTTAAAACATAAATAATAGATATTGACTTCCAATACCATGAACAGTGAAAATACTAAAACACTAAATCTCACATCCAAAATTTAAAACTTCCACAAGATGAACAGTCATAATTGCATAATATAGACTGGAGATTGTATTATTTGTTGCATTAACAGAAATAAAAGGTATTATTATTATTATTATTAGGGCTGAACAGATACCACTTTGAACCGACACCAATACTCTCACAGATTCCCAATGATACTGATGCTTGAAAATTGTAATACACTAGACTCTCACTAATCTGGCCCTAAATAGTCCACCCTCCCAGTAGTCCGCCCACAGTCACTCAAGCAGAAATGACGCGCACAACAATGAATTATCGTGTTCAACAATGTTGTTAGTTAAAAATGTTAAACAATGCTATACATGCAGAACCGATGTAATGCTTGTAAAGCATTTGCATAATAATGCATGCCGCCATCGCATATCATCATTGTGACAACTAAAATTTATTGACATGTTTCATAGTGAGTGATACTACTGTATATGTACACACTGAATGATTAAATTTTCTATGTAAATGAATGTACGTACAGTGTCTTTGGATTTAATAAAGTACAGCCTGAATAGTCCCTATGTGTTTAAACTACATAGTAGTACGTAATTTCCGATCCTCTCAATAATCCGGCACTTCCTCAAATCCGGCACCCATATCTGCAAGGAATGGCCAGATTAGCGAGAGTCTAGTGTAATTAAAAGTTGTTTAAAATATAGATTAATATTAGTTTAAGTATTCCATTCTAATTGTTTGCATCAATTTATAAAGATTTTTGCTTTAAATGTTTGAGAATTATATCACAATATTAAATGTTATGTCATCACACAAAATTGGTTCAAAATGAGAAGAAACTTAGCATTTTGCAGAATGGCCATGATAATTTGACACCCCGAAAGTTTCGCACAGCATTTTTGCAGAGTCTGCAATGATAGACCAAATTTCAGAAAAGTATTGGCAGGTATCGATAAATAAATTCCAAACAAAACTTTCTGATAACGATACGTCCGCATTGGTACTGGTTATAAAATATTTTTCCCATCTTTTTGTTTGCAGAGAAAATGTATTTCTATATTAGGGAAAAAGCTTAACTTCGCGGATATTTTAATTTAACAACTTCTACAGTTGCCCTTAAAAATACAAGATATTCTTAAAATTTTCACCTTCTCATGTTCCTGCAATCAGCCTGTGTAAAAACTAAGCAGAGAGCACCAGAACACATTTTCCACCTCTTTAGTTACTTAAAGGCAATATTTTAGGCACTTATTTTAATCTGTACAGTTAGATTCTTTTCATCTTTTTTTTAAATATTATCATCATCTATCTATTTTAATGGCTTCCAGTGGACACACTTTCTTCCTTCTTTACATCAGATAATTCACATTCTTCCCGTACCACTTTAAAACTTTCTCATATACCCTCATTTCATACTTCCCTTACCCACCATCAATTCGACTACTAACAATAGCCAATAATCAATACATACATTGCAGATATTAAATTACTATAAAAGATCATTAATGGAAACTTAAGATGTAACATCCCACTCCACGATCTCTCCCTCAGTGTCTCCACACATAAGACACGGAGCGAGGAAACTTTCCACACTGCAACTCCCAGGCTCTCACTTGTTCAACGTTCCTTATTCTATAGGCTTCCTAATCAGTTTAATGACATCTCAAACCAAGTAGATATATTCAGTTCATATTCATCTTTTATCAACAACTTAGAAAAAATTGTACATAAGTAACGCAATTGTGAAACTGATCTTTGATTATCTTGGTACTGTTATTTTCACTACATTACTGGTTTTAATATTGTTTCTTTCTGGTTTAAATGGCTTCTGTTGTACTGGAATTTCAACAAATAAATAAATATATTGTTCTGGATACCAGAACACAGGATATAGTACATTACATATATATATATATACACACACATACATACATACATACATACATACATACATACATACATACATACTGGGTGTCGCAAAACTCTTTCAACAACGCTTGGGTGCTGGTAGATATCATAAAAACAAGTAACTTTTCCCTATAAAGTTTACCTCAAAAGCACTTAGTTTCTGCACTATAAGCACTTAAAATATATCCTGTATGTATGCAACCCAACACAGCAAATGCTTGCTCTGACATAACTACCAGGGGCGCGTGGCAGGGTTGCCACTAGCATTCCTCGTTAAGAGAGATGACTTGAAAACAACAACTTGGGAGTCTTGCCTGAGCAAAATTGCCTGAGCATTACTGATACTTGCGATGTTGTAAGAAGCATTGACAGTATTTGTAACCTGACAAGACAAATAATGGGCAGACTGAAATTCAAGATTACTCATTCTAAAATATCTCCATAATTGATTGATTGATTTGGTTTATTTTAATTCGCTTTTCTGCCACTTTTGGCTAATCGCGAAGAGAATGATATAATGAAATAACAAATGACACCAATGTCCAGACCAGGATTTATACCCAAGATACCTGGCGCCGTAGCGAGCTGTGCTAACCACATCACCATGAAGTGTTTCGTGTATCATGCGATATCAACAATTGCAAGGGAGACGTGATATATGGGAAATCCACGAACGAACAAGAAGCCACACAGTAAGATTGAACAAAAAAGATTAAGTCACTTCACAGACTATCTCACAGTATGAAATTAACGTGAAAATATTTGAGTATAATAATGTTTGGAAACAAAACATTTTAACAACAAACGATACGAAAAATGGTAGAAAGAAAATAGAATTCAAGTGGAAGTGGTCATATCAAATTTTGTCTCAGCTTACATGTCAAATATTTGCAAATCCAGTTACCAAGTTGGCATCTACAATTTAGTCTATCCACTTCGTCCTTCTTATAGTGACACACTAAACAGATGACAAAATAGAAATAAAAGAACTCAAAATTCCAAATGTAAACAACACATAATATAATATATATTCAGTGAGTGAGAAAAATGGTTGAAAAACAGGGATATAAGTAGTAGTAATACAAGCTCTCCAACGACTGTGTTTATCTATCTATGCACCGGATACACGTGTAATAGTTTGCAACTGTGAACAGGACTGTATATTAGCTTCCGATACATCATTACATTGTTACTGTGGTTGTACGTGTTTTAGCCATAATGTAACAATGTGAACCTCGGATACTTCCGTTATCAGCACAAAAGTACCACAAGGCATCTGGACACGAACCTGTAGATATCAACCTTGCAACGAGATTTGCAAATATTTGACATGTAGCTGGGCATAAATAGCCACATTTAAGCTAAGTCCAATAAAATTTATTGTTGATGATATTAGACATGTAGGCTGAGATAAAATCGGATATTGACACTTCATTTTGAATACGATTTTACCATTTCCTCATATTGTTGGTTTATTTCCCCCTTCCCTTGAAATGACTGCTGATCTTCTGGCTGGTAGGCTATGATGTTCGGTCTACAAGGCACGTTTCTCGCTTAGTTTTACAGCTAATAATGTGGTTGGTAGTTTGTCATTTTCACAAAATTTGTGTGTTCTTTGTAACCCTGCTGTGTGCTGTTTCACTGCAGGAAATGATGTCACAGATACGATCAAATGTTGCGTTGCGCTGCCAGCATCCAGGTGGCAAAATGGCATTTTTTGAACGGCTGTAGCATCGAATCGACACCATGAAAAAAATATTACTGAGAAAAGTTGTTTGTTTCCATGTTCTCTATGAATCTGTGGTCCGTGGGTGCCATTAAAATGACACCCTGTATATATATTCATTGTATTGTACTGAATTATGAAATAAAGGAAAGAAAATGGAGGAACCATAAAATTCAACAGATATGACACCCTGGTTTACTTTAATTGAGACCAATAGATTCAGATTAGATGTCCTGGGCATCAGAATCTGGAGGAGATTTACATGAGTTGTTATTATCAGTTGTGCAAAACAAGAGTAAAAGCAGTGAAAATTGCATTATGCACAATGTTGGTGATTATGCTACAGTGTGTTATTTTCCAGGAATAGTGATTCATATAAAATTTAAGGATGAATCTGAAATAAAAGTTTTGCACAATCGTGAAGCTGACAAATGGAAATGGTCAAACAAAACTGACCAAATTTGGTACAGTCATTAAGACATCAAGGAGTGTATTCAAGCTCCACAAATATGCTGTCTGAAAGTCTTATGGTGTTTACTATACATCACCTGAAATGCTAAAATATATTTTAAAAAAACAGTAACTTTTTCAAGATTTAGCATATTTTCTTTGGTAAGGGTAATGTGTTCCCTAAATATATAGAAATTCAAATTGTGAAGAAACTAATTCAATTAAGGAGCATTTTAAGGACATATTTTGGCATACTTGGCCATTTTTACATGATACAGCATATTTTGATGGATTTACGGTCATATTCAGCATATTTTTGCTTTTTCAAGAAATATAGTCATTTTCGCAGTGGATTCTTTCTTACTTCCATGTTCACTCCACTTCTTTTTGTACTGCAGCAAAATCTTTTCATTTTTATTTGAAAATTTACAGAAAGTATTCATAGTGCATTGCAACTCAGGGCCCATAAACTGAACTAAAAATACAGGGTCTGTCCTTAAAGAAGTAGGACTGATTTTTTTTCTTTTCTTTTTAGACTGACGGCGGTTACTCCACCAGTTGTTGGTTGAGGTGGGTCTAAGGAAGCAGGAAGCAGCGCCAGTCGGCTGCCAGCCATAGCAGAGTGAAGATCGCTCGTCATCGTAACCTCTGCGAGTGCCCCTCGTCACGCTGCGTCATGGCCAATATTTTGGAACAGCGTTACACCATCAAATTTTGCGTGAAGCTCGGTAAAACTGGTAAAGAGACCCATGAAATGATCAAGATGGCTTACGGTGATAACGCCATTGGAAGATCGAGTGTTTTTGAGTGGCACAAGCTGTTTCGGGAGGGGAGAGAGGAAGTTGAAGACGCCGCACGGTCAGGACGACATTCGAGCTCCAAAACTGAGGAAAATGTTGCAAGAGTGAAGAGTTTGCTGGACTGACCGAAGTTTAACTGTTCGCATGATTGCCGATGAACTTGGCATTACTAAAACCCAAGTTCATGAAATTGTGCACGAAAATTTGCGCAAAGTTGGTGCCGCGAGTGCTGACAGGCGAGCAAAAGGACGTTCGCAAACGGATCTGCCAGGACCTTCTCGAAGAAGTGAGTGAAAATCCAAACTTTTTAGACAATGTAGTAACTGGGGACGAGACGTGGACGTTTGAGTATGACCCTGTGACCAAACGTCAAAGCGCGGAATGGCACATCCGAAATTCCCCACGCCCCAAAAAGGGGCGCATGACGAAGTCAAAAGTGAAAAGCATGCTCATTTGCTTTTTCGATTCACAAGGAGTGATCCACAGGGAATTTGTTCTCCACGGACAGACTGTCAATGCAGATTTTTATCTCGAGGTCCTGGAACGGCTGAGGAAACGCATCGTCCGCGTACGCCCAGCCATCGCCAACTCCTGGCGACTGCATCATGACAATGCACCGAGCCACACAGCCTTCCGAGTGGCGGCGTATCTGGCCCAACACAATGTTGCAACCTTGCCTCAGCCACCCTACAGTCCCGACATTGCCCCACCACACTTTTTCCTCTTCCCCCGCCTCAAAACCACCCTGAAAGGACATCATCACGGCTCGGTGGAAGCATTACAACAGGCTGTGACGAGGGAACTGAACGGCATTCCAGTTTCCGCCTTCCAGGAAGCGTATACAAACTGGAAATCCCGCTGGCAGCGGTGTGTTGATGCAGGAGGATCATATTTCGAAGAAAATTAAGCGTATGTATTATTTCTGTCAATATATTTTTTTTAATTCACTCAGTCCTACTACTTTAAGGACAGACCCTGTAGTACGTATGTGAAAATATCTCAGCATATGTTAGACATTGATGCTTGAAACCAGTTCAGTTATAAGGGCATATTTTGTAAAATTTTAGGTCATAAGAGCATATTTTATTATGCACATTTTGGTGTCACAAAAATCCTAGTCTAAATTATTATTAAAAATGTTTGTGGTCATTCACTGGTACTGAGGTAGTGTCATTCAGTGAATTTTGCTGGTCATTTACTTTAAAATTGTATTAAATGAAACCCAACATTATGCCAAATTCATTCATGCAATTTGCTTGGATTCACTTTGTTTTTCCTTTGACCTCGAAATAAGGTTGTGGGAAAATGTTCTTAACTGGTCATTTACTGGTGCACTCACCCTATATCAGCTTAAAAAAGAGATGGTGATAATATCATTTTCTATACCTTTTGAACACTACCAGAGTGGAAAATTAAGTTTACCTTTTGAACACTATCAGAGTGGAAAATTAAGTTTTATATCATATATTTTTATTTAATCTCTTTAAACTCAGATGTAATTTAGTGACGTCTTAGTACAAGACGTTTATGCCTAGTTTTCCTGTGTTTTTTCTCTTCCATTCTCTTCATTTCCACATTATAACACCAATAAGCCTTGGGAACGACTGAAGATGACCGGACCCCTCTCCGATTTTCT
Source organism: Lepisma saccharinum (assembly GCF_977018435.1). Classification (NCBI taxonomy): domain Eukaryota; kingdom Metazoa; phylum Arthropoda; class Insecta; order Zygentoma; family Lepismatidae; genus Lepisma; species Lepisma saccharinum. The sequence continues at coordinate 5,192,460 of NC_139256.1, forward strand.
TCATATTTGGCATACTCACTAACTGAGGCCTCCTAATCACGAATCTGAAGTTAAAAGTTGTCGGAAACGTCTAGAAATTGCAAAATAAGCGAAAATAAGGTGTTAGTTTTCGGAATGGAAACCGTTGATTTTCGCGAAATTTTTATATTTTTATATTCCTGATTCTACCACGACAATAAATTTTAACTATGTTTGCCTAACCTAACCACACGTCAATGGTTCGTGGGGCTAGCGTCAATGGTTCGCAATTATTTTGCAATTTCTAGACATTTCCGACAAATTTTAACTTCAGATTCATCATTAGCAGGCCTCAATTAGTAAGTATGCCAAATATGAAGAAAATCGGAGAGGGGTCCGGTTGTCTTCAGTCATACCAAGCCTTGTTTCCATGATATGAAAAACTCAATGTGCTGACCAAGGCAGAAATTTATTTTATTATAAAACAAACTATTTTGTTCTTAGTGCAGACCTTGCTAGAAGGTTGAAACGTTATGTTTAGTTTATGTTTTATAATAAAATAAATTTCTGCCTTGGTCAGCACATTGAGTTTTTCAGTCCGTATCATGAATTTCGAAACAGAACTTCGTTTCGACATTTTTTGCTTTTCATGAAATAAAATGATGTACTCTGTATACCTTGGAATTTATGTGCTCCCACAGCCAACTTTAAGTAAATGAGAGTTAAAGCAGACCAGCTCTAAGTCTTCCAATGCTGTCCCACACACACTCCCACGTAAAATGTCTATAATGTATTCCTTATAATCAATAGGTCAATAACCATAGTTAAAACATAAGTAACAAACTTGTCAATTAAAATCTCCAAGCCCAGATCACTTTCATACACATTCCTGTTTTAGGCAAAGTAATCAACCCTGAGTAATCTCACCACAAGAGGGTAACCGACCAATGTCCTGCTAATTTGTAGAAACAGCTACACGTAAAATAGTTACCAACACGACGACTCATATGCACAAAGATAAGGATGCTCGTAATAAGCAGTACAGAAATCATGATAAAAACTGGATGTCATACTTTCTTGAAACCTGGGCATAAATTAAGCATGCACACTACTGTGAGCCCTGTATACCAATACTAATACACCACATCATTAATGGCTCTGCTCCAACCCTAAACTTTGATATGTACTGCTACAGATATTTTCATCTTCTTATGCACACCTAAAATCAGAGATATTAAAACTTTGTAAAGAATTATTCTGTTTATATACAGCATGTAGTCATGTTTGTAACGAATCCCCTAATTTCAACTCTGTTAAAAACCTCCTTATATTCCTTTTAACTTGCCTTAACTGAAGGCTTAGGAAGAATATATTTATTCCTGAAAAGGATCATAGAATTTAATTTGAAAGTTAGACAAAACAATTGCACATTTTAAAGTTGCAGAAAGTATTAATTTGTGAGTAACTATACCGCATTTGTTAGAATATGTCCCGCTTCCCATGCTAGCGATCGCTCGACAGTTTCGGTGCCAATGAGAAATGAGAAAAAAGTTGTCTGCTGGGCAGCGAAAAGCAAATCAAAGCCAGAAGAAAGGAGCTTGAGTAGACGCTGTTGCCACGTTGCATATTTTAATTTGCTGCCTGGCTTTGGCTTTCCCCAGCACTGAATTCACGTGGTCTGCAGCAGCAACATGTCGTGGTTTATGCTAGAAAAGCCAGTGATCACATAGCATGGGAAGCAGGACAGGTTGTAACAAACATGGTATATGTTTGGAAAAGTAGCAGGTGCAAGTGACCATGTTCATAATTCACTGCTATCCAAGGTATATATTTTTGTGCATAAAAAAAAAGCATACACATGTGTTGGAGAGGAAGGAAAGTGTACACGGCAACAACCTATGAGTGTAGTCAACAAAATTTTTAACAACTAGACTAATTTCCCACAAAAATAAAATACTTCAACTTAAAAAAAATACTTTTACAACTTTCAAACACCTACATGAATTAATATCAGTGTTCTAAGTGGTTTCCTTATCCTTCTCTTTATATTGTAAAAATCATTTTAAAAAAACAAATTTGTTTAAATTTTGCATAAACCAGTAACAATCAACTGATATCTAGTAATTAATAACAAGTATACTTAACAAGTTTTCTTATTATTTACTGCTCTTCCTTTGTGCAAAAAAGATTTCCCTTTTATGTGCTTACAAGTGTAAGTTCGGTGTGTCAGATTTGGTGCTTCTAGCATTGTAAGGTACCCATTGTAATTCAGTATAGTTACCACATTTTAAACAGGTCAGGTATGAATGCCTTAGCATTTCTGTACTTTCCTTCATCTTCAGCACATATACGTAACTTACCTAGGTATATACAAAAACACAACGTTTGTGAAAAGAACGCTTCAAGTCCGCAGTGACTTTCAAAAGCAGTTACTTCCACCCGATGTCACTGTCCAGTAACCTGACAAAATATAAACTTTAATCATCTTTGAATGTTACACTTAAAATTCATGAAAACCAGAGACGGTGGATCTTTAGACTCCTGCTCGTTGATATAAGAAGAATGTGTCATGTTCTTATGTACAACATAATCGTAATCTAATATTTTCCAACGATTTGACGAAAACTATCACAGTGCAAAGGCAAATTGCAGTATTAGGAATCACATTTATCATGATCTGGTTTCACGTAGCATATGAAATTCCCTCGATGATATGTTGAACATTCCAGTATCTACCATAATTTTCAAAGTACTATTAAAAATATATGTTAAAAATTTCAGCCTGATAGATTGTTGTAATATCGCCGGCAATTGTACTCCTAGGGGAAGAATCATATGTACCTTGCACTTTCCAAATATTACATACATAAACTAATGTTACGGAGAACACAGTAGAAAGTACATAGTATTTCTTTATCTTTACCTGTAAATAAAAAGATACTGAGGTCCCTAAAGCATATCTTCCAAACACAAATTACAGAGCAGAATTTGCAGAACGCAGAAATCTCTTCCAGCGGAAGCAGGAAAAGAAGAAGAGGAAGTTGCTGACTACTACACAAATCCTAATAAGTGTAAATCACAAAACGAGTTCCTAAAACGTAAAATATAAATACATATAAATAACAGCCTGTTATGAAAAATGAAATTGTAAAATTTGAGCAAGTTCATTTTTTCATTACCGTAAGTGGGTTGCCATTATTTATAACTGATATTTCTCATTTGATGATCTCCACATGCATTACCCCATAATACTTTGCGGCAGAAAAAAAAGTAGTATGGTTGCATGCTATAGTTGGAAGAGATTTGTATATATTTGAAATTTTAGAACAGCACAGCATGAGAGTAGTGAAAATGACAATATATGTAGTTTGAGAAGAAGTTCGACATTTGAGCTTCGAGAACTACAGGAAATTACTCAAAAACTGTGGATCAGAATGGACGACGATGTTCAAATCGGAGAATCAGAAAGGCCTGTTGCACCCTTGGAATCAGAAACTCAGTTTAGATCCACCAGCAGTTCAGTGATTAACTGTATACATGATCACGAAGAAATGTCTAGTGACTGCTGCAAGTCTACGGTGATAACAACAGAAAAATTTAGTTCAGAAGATTCGAATGTTAGAATGAGTTCAGTTTCACAAGTTTCTGTGCAGTTACGGGAAAGGCTCTGTTTAAAAAGTAGCTCGGGTGTAAATGGATTGGTTAATGGGTTAGGTGTTGGTGTGGATGTACCTCATATAGCCGATTGTAATCATAAGACTAATGTATCTAGCAAATTTGCAAAATCTGACATAATAGATGATACGTCTAGTCACTGTAACAAGTGTGAGAAAACTTGGACACAAAGTGATAGAAGAGCGGTCGATAGTGAATCCGTGCCCAGTTTGCAAAAGCATTATATTGAGGAATCAAACTATGAAAATAAAATTAATTCGACAGATAACGATGGAGTGCAAAAAACAGAAGTGAATCCTTCATTTTCGGAAATGGGTGGGAGTGTAAGTCGTCATGCGAGAGATAGTGGAATTAAATATGTGTCATATGAGTCAGAGCTTCAAATGCCAGATATTATGAGACTAATACAAAAAGATCTTTCAGAACCATATTCCATATATACCTATAGATACTTTATACACAATTGGCCGAAATTGTGTTTCTTGGTAAGTAGCTATACATTGGCCAATAAAAATATTGGGTAACAGTTTCATACATCGGAGACAAATTTCTTAAATTTTTGCACAAGAAACTACTTACGGAAATGAGTTTCTCCAAGGTTTGCAACATTCGTAGAGGTATTTTCTTTCATCCTGGAATATATTTGACCAGGAAATCGGTATGACTTGAGATGACCGTACCCCTCTCCGATTTTCTTCATATTTGACATAGTCACTAATTGAGGCCTCCTAATCACGAATCTGAAGTTAAAATTTGTCGGAAACGTCTCGAAATTGTGAACTATTGACGCTAGCCTCACGAACCATTGGCGCTAGCCCCACGAACCATTGATGCGTGGTTAGGTTAGGCAAACATAGTTAAAATTTCGTGTCGTGGTAGTATCAGGATCTAGAAATTGCAAATAATTGCGAACCATTGGCACGTGGTTAGGTTAGGCAAACATAGTTAAAATTTGGTGTCCTGGTAGTATCAGGAAGGTAACACTTTACTATACCGGAGACTGATTTCTTCAAATTTACAGGAGAAAGTACTTACGCAAATCATTTTCTGTAGCGTTGTTGATGTTCGGGAATGTAGTTTTGATCCATTTTAATGCGAATGCATGTGGTTTTCTATGAAAATCTATTTCCGACGCGCTATTGCTGCTGCTACAACATGATGTGTCGAGGATGCGTCGTGAAGTTGTTGCCAGGTGTGGAAGATGCCGTGGAATTTGTAATTCCGATGTTGTCCGTATATGCTAAATTGAATGAAAGGAGTGCTAATGGAACCTAACCTAGTAGGCATACCCCGTCCCCGTGATGGTTCGTGGGGCTATCGTATGTAAGAAATAGACATTATTTGCGTTAGAAATCCATTATTGCACCTAAAGAAATGTTCTGCAACGCAGAATAGTATGTTTTCAATGTAAAAAATTGCGAAATAAATCATTGATAGGTGTCTCCGGTATAGTAAAGTAGTACCATCAGGAATATATATATATAATCTTGCTTGGGGAACAAAAAATTTCGCGAAAATCGACGGTTTCCATTCTGAAAACTAACACCTTATTTTCGCTTATTTTGCAATTTCTAGACGTTTCCGACAAATTGTAGCTTCAGATTCGTGATTTGGAGGCCTCAATGAGTGAGTATGCCAAATATGAAGAAAATCGGAGAGGGGTCCGGTCATCTCAAGTTGTTCCGGGAAATCATGTATTTTTCAAGAGACGCACAATTGCCATTGCTTTCAATTGCTTGCCCTACGGCAACCGGATGCTGCTTACGTTTGATGACGTAAGCCCCTGTCAGTGTTTCAACCCCCCCCCTTTTTTTTTTTACTGTGCTTGCCTAACGTAACCAAACCTAACCTAACCTTATCGGAAATGGTTCGTGGGGCTATCCGTCAATTTCCCCATGCTAGATGTCAGCTACCCTTGCATAATGTATAATTTCCACTGGTGACAAACACGATAGTAGGTATTTTACGGTGCTGAAGGTTGAAACACTGCATACCCACAATGTGAGTCAAGATGTGCCCACCATATTGTGTGTTCCGGAAGTGAAGAAAGGAATAAAAAAAGCACTCAGAATGTGAAAAATCGTGTTTTCATTTAAAAAGCATATTGGCACCTTGAACTATGTTCCGCAATACACATTTGGTTAGTACGAACCATGCAAAACACAGAATATCCGATTTTAATGTGTCTCCGATCTATGAAACTGTTACCAAATATTGAAATCTTATGACAGGTAAATTTTTCAGTCGTATGTTGATTCATTTTCATAAGCAGTTCAGAAAAGTGCTTTCAAAACTAGTTAACCTGTTTTTTTTTTGCAATTAATAGTGAGTAGTGCTGATAACTGTGTGACCATACCGAGCTCCCATGTAGTTGAGTCGTTGGTTCAATCCCTGACAAGAGCTCCACGATTTGTGTGTTCACCCAACATTGTGAGGACAATTGGGAAGCTACTTGATAGCAATAACGTGTGTTCTTAAACTCAAGCTAAGTCAACCCAGGTCTTACGAGTGGCTTACACAGATGTCACTATCGAAGCTGTCCCAAGCTGTAGTTTATGAACAGCATGGTGGATTGTCTTCCTCTTGACCACAGAGGATCCTCTGTGTTTAAAAAGCAGTTGACTTGCTTTTGGAAGTAGCATTAGCGGTGACGGTTCCGATTGTTTTATGATTTCTCCTAGCACAAAGACTAATTATCGTAGAATTTTGGAAATCATTGTCACACGAAATTTAAACCTTCCATAAAGTAATAAGCACTATTTGGACTTGAACAAAGTTATTTATGTTGAAAAAAAACAACTTAAAAATTACCTTACGCACTTCTCATGGACATGATATTCTCAGTCTACAAGTGACAGTAAATATCATATAAGCGGAGGAATGAATGTAGAAGTAAATCGGAACCTTAGTAGAATGCATTTAGAGACTTTATTTTAATGCTAAGGGAACCAAACCTAACCACGAAAGCATATATTGAACAAAACCTTAAGTAATCGCTAAAACTCCGCAGTATGTGTTAACAGACGTACATCGAAATCGAACCATGTAAAAATTGCATTTGTAGCATGATGAAATCACAATAAAACAAAAGGAACTTGGGCCGTATCAGCTGTATATGGCATTAAAGCTTGACTATGTTTATAGAATTAACTTTGTGCCTCTGTATTGAAACTAATTATTTTTGTAGTCTTTTATTGCATCGTGAATTTAGTTTAGCATTGCGTATTAACACCAACGTTGAATTAAGGTAAATGAAGTATCTTTAAAAAAAACATTTCAGTGACCCCATCATTGCAGTTCAGATCAAATTCTACTTGTTTCATTGTTTTATACTTATGTGAAAAGATTTATGAAATAATATTAACTTCACCTTCTGCCACAGCTGACTTACGAAGGCATCAAATAAATGATTGCCAGCAATTTAAAGAATGCTGTTGCATCGTTTCATGTTTTCGTCTGCAGTCAGCCAACTCAGTTGGATCGAGAACGGCTTTCAAATCTCACAAGCCAAGTAAGCCAGATACGTCACAAAACCGGAAGTGGGCGGAGCTAGTGCTTTGTATGTCAGTGGTACCAGAAATATCCTCTCCAACCTCAAGAAATGTCACTGTGTTTCCGTATCAGATTTTGTTTCGATGAACCAAACGACGAACTGCACTTTCTCTTGCAGGGACCACATTTTCATACAACACAGATTGATACATCAGTGGAGCACCAGAAACAAACAACAGCAATGTCAATTAAAACTTTGATATTTACAGTATATTATACAGCAAATACCATGAACATACGAGGTTTGTTCAAAAAGTATCCGACCTTAATTTTTTTGGCGTAAACAAATGTAGTTAGGGAGGCGTGCTTTGATGCACGTATGTAGGTGATCCTAATGCGGATTTTTTTTTCTGCCTGTGGAAGCAGTCAGTCACCGACAGACCGCCGATGAGTGAGGAGGTGTAAGTGGGTCACATTAGAATTTCGTTTTTGACAATATGGCTGAAAAACTTGAACAACGCTACTGCATTAAATTTTGTGTCAAGCTTGGATAATCCCAAGTGGAAACGATCCGTAAGATTCGATAGGCCTTCGGGGACGAAGGATAAAGGAGTGGTACAACCATTTCAAAGATGGCCGCATGTCAGTGGAGAGTGAAGCAAATTCTGGTAGGCCAGCATCATCCAGAAATGAGATCATGAACAAGTGAGGACCCTGATGATGCAGGATCGTCGAATCACAATCAGAGAACTTTCAGACGAGGTAGACATCAGCATTGGATCCGTTCATTCCATTTTAACATGATTTGGCCCTCAAGAGAATCTCAGCGAAGTTCGTGTCGAAGCTGGTAACAATCAAACAGAAGAAACTCCACTTATAGATACAGACTTTCCTGGCCAAACACACAACACCTGTGCTTCGTCAGGCTCCCTACTCTCCCGACATGGCTCCATGTGATTTCTGGCTTTTCCCCAAGCTTAAAATGCCCCGGAAATTAACCAGATTTCAGTCCAGAGAAGACATCATGCAAAATGTGGCAGACCAGCTGCACGCAATCCAAAAAAAAAGGGGTTTCCGACAGTGGTAGAACCGTTGGGAGAAGTGTGTGACAGCCCAAGGGGACTACTTTGAAGTAGATTAATGTAAGATTGTAGTATCTGAATACACAAATTATTTATTAATAAAAGTCTGATACTATTTGAACAAACCTCATACATAATATAGGGTATTTGTAATTAATGTACAAAGTTGTAAAGATAATTTGTGGACACCCTGTACTTTCAGAAATGTTCAAACTTATTTTCACAATCATTTCCACTATTCTGTGATACTTTCTTTTTCTACTGTAAATGAAAAATGCCGTGTTGAGATGGGAAGCACAGATACTAGCATAAGGTAATTTTTACGTCTTTTTCTCACCAATAAATTGCACTTTTCGGAACTCCCGAACAGAAGTAATTACTTTGACCAAGGTTCAAATTTACTGTAACAAGCATTAATACAATTCTGCAATACTTGGTCTTTCTCCTATGAAACTTTGAAAAATTATTAAACATTCGGAATTGTTACCGATTGAAGATTGCTACTTTTGCCATCAAGTAGTGATGCAATTTTCCTCATGAAGCTGGTTTGACAACTGATATTTTGAAGTTGCTATGGATCAAACCCAGAATCACTAACCATTCAACTACATGGGATCACATAATTAACATCTGACAAACAGCTGGGATTTCACTTGTTCCAACACCACATGATGGCCTTCAACACGTCATTTCTCAACAACCAGAGATGATATTCGAATTATTTTCTTACATATATGTATATACATATGAAGGTATAACATACCCAAATTTCAATGCAATACAAGTATTGGAAGGTTGTCAAAAGTAATCATCATCATTATGTGGTCATCTTATAGAGTTGAAGTTTGTTTTATCTTGGATGGAATGGCTAGGGCTTTAACGAGTTACAATGTTGAAATTCCATCTCGATACAGGTGCACCTAGAATAATAAGCAGAAAAAATATAAATCACTCAAGAAATTGCTTTTTAAAGAGCTCTTGCGGCTTCCACAATAATCGAAAGTGAATAGATAACTTCCAAAATGTTACTCCACTATATGCAGTCGTAGACACTTCTGGGTTGTAAGAATTTTTGATGCCATCGTTACAACTCATCGTTACAACTCTAAGTTTGGTGAAAAATTGTCCCATACTTTATCATAAAAAAAAATTAATTGATCATGCAATAAAAAAGATTGTGGCATCTTTAGTATACCGTAGGTTAATAATTCTAATCGATAGTGGTCAGGCAGTTGCATTAGATCAAAACTGACATTTAAATGATTGAGCTTCGATATTGCCTTTGAACTTTGGAATATTTGCAATATCAGCCATTCCAGGAATCTTAAACTCTGTTCTGCGTCAAGGAGAAAAACCGTCATTACTATCCATTTCTAGAACCTCTTTCTCTTCTGAGTCTGTATTGGGATGGAATCTCAACATTGCTATTGCTGCGAAAGCCCTAGTAGTTATATTCAAGTTAAACAATCTTTTTATGAAAAGAAAAATCCATTCTTTAAAATTATTATGGAGTAAAAAGTAAAACCAGCTTTTGACAAACATCCAAATATCGTATTGTGTCATAAGTTAAGTATGTCATACCCTCATGTGTATACAAATGAACAAAAATGACATGACTGAAATATAATCTGTAGTTTGGTTGATGTGTTAATGCCTGGTACATACATAGACATCCATCTGAACATCGCTTCCAGCAGTGGTCCATATATGGACGTATTGTCCACTGGAGGTAAGAAAAAGATATTCATAGACAGCAACATGTGAAATTCAAGCTTCTGCTTGCATAAGGCAATTTCTCATCTTATTTAAATAAATGACTATTTCAATGCTGAAAGTGTTCAGTAGTTACACACATTTCTCGAAAAGTTCAAATTGTTGTTTTATACTGTGTATTGAACTATTACTATGTGTAAATGGATATGCTCGATTTTCTGTAGACATGACATGAATTTTAATAGTAAAGCAAATTCTTTTGTGCTAGAATTATAATTGTCTGTCACATCCAGTGGACATCAAGGTGAACAAGCACTGAAAAACCAAATTTTTATCCTTCATATAAAAATTGTATTTCAAAGCTACTATTTTGTACTTGCAATCATTTATTATTTACCCAGCTAGGGTAACTTGAGAAACTCTGTAAGATTAATGTTGTTGTAACTGTAGATAAAACTAGTTATATTGTTTATTAATATTACTTGATATGCATGTTATTAGTCGTTTTCTTTCTTCAGGCAATGGATGGAGATAACTGTGTTGGTGCTATTGTGTGTAAGTTGGATGTACATAGAAAAGTAGTGAAGAGAGGCTATATTGCAATGTTGGCTGTTGATGAAAAATATCGGAAAAGGAAAATAGGTAATATATACTACTAATTTTGCACATAAAATAATCACAATTAATGGATTGTCTGTGTGTGTATGCACAAAATTGTATATTTCAACATTAATATTCAGTTTTCTTCAAAAAATTCAAATTATATATTGAAACTGTTCTCTAATTTTTAGCAACAACTTTACATTTCAACTATCATTACTATGATTTATTATTAACATGTAAAAAAAATTAACATTGTTACTTGTAACAAATACAAGATATATATGACTTGATAAAAATACCATGAGTGTGCATTGAAATGTTGCAAATTCAATAAACAAAAGCTTGTTTACATAACATGCTTTTATTACATTGAAGTAAAAATTGCTTTGGTATTCTTTGTTGTAGCATGTAATCTGATACAAGGGTTCTACAAATACATAATTCTGATATATTACAGGATCCAACCTTGTTTTAAAAGCAATTCGAGCAATGGTTGCCGATGATGCAGATGAAGTAAGTATTTAACACCATACACTGAAGTTTGTTTTATTTTGAATTGTAATGTGAAGTACAGAGTGTTCCTTTCAAATCTCCCTAATTTCAATTAATTACTATGAACGAAGTACGATGAATTGTGAAATAACTGCAACACCAAATGAAAGACAAGATCTTCAAGTTTTGTTTTCATGACTTGAAGTTGTCTGTTTGCTCACTACGCAGCGCCACGGTCGTGTAAATAGAAATGGCGACTGTTCAACAATGCGCGCAGGCAGTGGTGTGGTATGCTGAGACAAAATCTGTGATTGCAATGCAATGAAATTTCAGACGAGTGTGCGGAAGAGTTGCACCTGATGCTAAATCAATTAGGCTGCGGTTTAGTAAGTTTCTAACAACAGGCAGTGGTGGAGCTCGCCATCGTGTGTCGAAGGAAAAAGTGAAAGAAATTTGAACGGGCTTTCAGAGAAGCCCAAGTAAATCCATCCACCAAGCAGCTTCGGTTGTATCCATATAAAGTGCAGATTGTGCAACAATTGAAGCCAGATGATAAGCCACGTCGCAAAGAATTTGGTATGGAAATGCTGCAGCGTATCAACATGAATCCTTACTTCCTTGACAACGTCCTGTTTTCAGACGAAGCAACGTTTCACGTGTCGGGGATTGTCAACCGGCATAACATATGGATGTGGGGATCTGAAAACCCACATGTGTACAGAGAACATGTCCGCGATAGCCCAAAATTGAATGTTT